>NW_027362763.1:261534528-262937861 GCF_046119375.1 Phyllobates terribilis | reverse complement strand
CAGGCAATTCCTGCATGTTGATTGGTGCTCTAAATAGCACCAAACATGGAGGACGGGGACCCGAGCTCCCACCTGAGCATCGCGCAAGTACTCTGCGAGCTCCGAGCATCTCGAGTACTGAGATGCTCGGGCGAGTACCAAGCAGTGGCGAGCATGCTTGCTCATCACTAGATATAATGTATTATGGTGATGTACAGTATATAAAGTGTTAGAGCATAATGTGAATATAGCATAATGATGGGCTTAGGACAGCATAGAATATAGAACAGATTAGTATGTAGATAGGAAATGGTTAAGGTTAGGATTAGCCCAGTGGGGGGGCACTAGTGCTGATAAGAAGGTGGCACATTCTGGTTGTGGAGAGTTCAGTGTCAGCCAGTGAAGTGTGAAGGAGAGTTCAGGTGGGGTTGGTTGCTAGGAGCAGCATGGGCCAGACATTCAAAGCAGTGGGCGACCAAAAGGAGTTCCCTGATGGACATTCCAACTGCATCCGGAGCCTAGGGCTCGGGCCAGGTAGCATTGATCAGGCCTGGTCTTCTGAGATCACGAGTTCAGTGGAGATGGAGTTATATGGGGGTGGCAGGAGGCCGGGCCCAGGTGCACTGCCGGAATGGACAACGAACCCCTGAGGCTGATGGAGTCAGAGGGCTTTGGGGTAGTCCAGAATGAACATGTGGCAGAACAGAAGAGGAGTAGTACTGAAGAAGGAAGTCTGCATTGCTGTGCCCTATATCCCACTTGTAGCCACCTAATGAACTTGGACTGTTTAGTAAAAGTTTGACTGTTACAAAGAACCTGGTGTCCCATGCATTGTGTGAGGCGGCTCCTGAGGACAGAAGCCTGGAGGCAGCATAAGCATGAGGCCTACAAGTGAGTGTCATGCACTCCACACCCTACAGCACACTGGCACTGAGACACTCCTTGTCTGTAAATTGCCAGAGCGCAACCAGACAGCAGCTTGGTCGCAACTACCGCTCTTGGACACTTTACATATCTTTAGAAATTAGTTTGTGTCTACACTTTGGTGCCCCCCCTGTAAAAATATATAAGCCATTTTTGTCATTTTTCCGGCTTGGGTTTGGCTTTCTGGTGTTCAGACAAGCAAAGATGTAGTAGAGGTCTTGGGAAATACCTTTCTTAGGCTATGTGCGCACGTTCAGGGTTTAAAGCAGAAATTTCTGCAGCATTTCTGCATCTTCTTGGCATCAAAAACCCTGCCGAAAAAACGTGTATTTTTGCCGCATTTTGATGCGTTTTTTGAAGTGTTTTTGTACATCAATGAATGCTTTTTGGAGCTAAATAAAGTTATTTGGTAGGACATTGCTTTAACCCTTGGATTACCATCAGAACTGGGGTGAGTATATTGGTTAATTTAAATGATTAAAGAATGTATCTGTTGTATTTCAAATAAAGTGTTTACTCTGTGTGTTTATTTAACTCTTTACTTTAATTAGGTTTGGTAATGAAAGGGTTTGACACCTTGTCATCACCAAACAAAAGAGCTAGGTGTCAGCTAATCCCATTCACTCAATCTTCATTAGCATTTCCATTCATGTAATTTCTGGAGCAGCTGTGAGCTGCTATTTTTATCCTAGGAAGGTGCCATTAGACAAACATGGTCCCTGGCTATTATTAACAGCTCACAGCTGTTTCATTAGCTGCTACATCCCCACGAACAGCACTCAGCAGCGCTTTGGACGCAGCGTATTTTTGCTGCGCTCAAAATGTGGTGTTCTAATGCCGCACTTTTGTTGTCGGTACATGTGAATCCACCACATATAATGACACTTCAATCGGTCAAAATCTGCAGCGGAGACTAGTGTGTCCGCTACAGAAACTGACATGCTGCTGGTGAGTTTGGGTACGTGGCCACGGTCAGGAGCCACTGCAGGTTTGATGCTCCGTGTTTATACAGCGTCAAACTCGCAGAATCCAGATGTTACAGCATAGTGGATGGGATCTCTAGAAATCCCATGTTCACTATGCGTGCATCAGAGGCTGCGAATCACCCGTGGACACTGACATGCGGCGTGTCTTTCAGGACCGCAGCTTGTCAAATTCTCTTGCAGAGTCGCTAATCTCCGCAACAGAAATGTGACCACTAGAATGTATTGAATGTGGTAACACATGTGGATTTACCTGCGTTCAATAGAATGCAGTGTTTTTGACGCAGCAAAAATATGCGTCCAAAGTGCTGCTACGTCCGGATCGTGGGCACAGAGCCTACATTTTTTTTTAAAAAAATGGCGTGGGCTTCCGCGTCATTTTCATAACCAGCGGAGGGAAAGCCGACCGATGGGAACTGATATTAGTAGCCAGGGAAGGGGCCATTAGCCCAAAATGTTCCCTGGCTATTAATATCAGCCCACAGCTGTTTGCTTAGCCTTTACTGGCTAGATTACAGGGGGACCCCAGAAAAAAATTGATGTAGGGTCCCCCTATAAAATCTAACCAGAAAAGGCTAAACAGACAGCTGCGGGCTGATATTAATAGCCTGGGAAGGGGCCGTGGATACTAGCCGCCTCCGTGGCTAATAATATCACTCCTCAGCAGTCCCAGAAATGGCGCATCCATAAGATGCGCCAAATCTGGCGCTTAGCTTCCGCTCTTCCCACTGCCCTGTAGAGGTGGCGAGTGGGGTAATGCGGTTGGGGTTCATGTCAGCCTTGTATTGGCGGCTGACGTGAAGCCCAGGTTAGTAATGGAGGGCATCTATAAGACGCCACTATTACTAACCACGTAGTAAAGTTGTCACCGCTTTTTCAATAAATACATGGCCAGAATAAAGTGTTTTAATGAAATTAAAATAAACACGGTTTTAATAATTTTTTTTATTATACTCTCCCCGAAGCCTTCGTCTCCTGAAAAAAAGTAAAATAAAAAACAACCATATCCCTCACCTGTCCGCCGTCATGACGTAGTCCATTGGATTGTCCCTCAGCAATCCGTGTCACTTCTACAGCAGTGATTTCAGCAATCACTGATGTCACTGCTGTAGAAGACAGCAATGTACACTGACAGGAGTGTAAAATAACTCCTATCAATGTACATGCTGCTGCAGGAGTGAGGTCACTGGGGTTTATCAGCTGAAGCAGCTGATCAGCCCCGGTGACCTCCGCAACAGTACTGGTGGGAACAGTCTTGAGACTGTTCCCTCGCAGCACCGGTGCCGGAATGTGAGGTCACGTGAGCTCTCAGCTGATCTTCAGCCGAGAGCTCACGTGATCGCAGGTCCTGGCAGTGCAGCGATGTATGCTGCTGGGAGCGAGCACGCTCCCAGCAGTGTACTGCCAGCCCCCGGGAGGATGACATCGCCGGGAGACATTGCGAGGACACCGGGGGGCGCCGGACAGGTGAGAATAGTGTTTTTTTTTCTTTTTTTACACCGCGTGCACGCAGGCACTACTACTCCCCTCAGCTGCGCCGCTCTCGCTGTTATCAGCGGGAGCGGTGGTCGGATGAGGGGAGCAGTAGTCTTCCTCTGCCGACCCGGGTACCACTCGCAGAGTTTACCTGCTCATTGACTTTAATTGAAACGCAGCAAATCCGCAGGTATTAATATTATACCTGCGGATTTGCTGCGGTTCAATTAAAGTCAATGAGTGGGAAACGCTGTGGAAACGCTGCATAGAAAGGACATGCTGTGTTTTTTTCCGCAATGGCAATCCTGAGCGGAAATTTCCGCATCATGTGCACAGCACATCAGGATTGCCATTGCAATAGCTGGCAGACCGATTACCAAGCATTTTTGATGCATTTCAATGCCGAAACACCACGGCAAAAACGCATCAAAAACGCTACGTGTGCACTTAACCTTAGGCTACTTCCATTCCACCGTACAGTGGCGTAACTAGAGTCCGATGGGCCCTGGTGCAAGATTTGGACCTGGGCCACCATCTGCATGTTGGTCAGATGTATTAGCCTTTGTAGCATTCTATATCTTATAAAGACATATGTGTTGCTCTCCCCCATAATGTAATCATGCCCCCCATCGTGTATCAATGTCACCCATACTGGGCCCCCTCCTGGTATAATGTCCAAGCTCCCTCCCGGTCTCCTTTCTGCACAGTGCTTCTGTGCTCTTACCCTCACCCACTCCAGCAACTTATGGCTGCTCATAGGCATTGTAAAGTAAAAGCCCCCTCCCATGGTGTAGCAAATCTACTTTACTGTAACTGTGTAGTGAGCATGATAAAGTAGTTGATGTATTTAGCACAATAAAGACCCTTTCAACAAATGTGAACTGATCCAAATGCTCCCCCCTCACCGCACACTGTGATTCTGTGAGCTGGCGACCCCCCACCACCCCATCTCCCAGCCTCCCTCCTCCCCCCATCTTCCTTAGCTTATAAAGTGTTCCCCCGGTAGGTGAGCTGACATCAATCTTTTTACAGTTAACACTAAGATATATTGCAGAACAGGCAGCCGGCTGCACAGCTTGGAATTCTGGCTGCGCTCTTCAATAATATATCTTAATGTCCACAATAGCATCCCAAAGATAAGCTCCATCCCTGACCTCCGGAGCCAGAGTGAGCAGGCAGAGGCTGCAGTGCTGGGACCAGGCACTCTTCTGCCTCATCACACTTGGATTTGCACCTCACCTGGGGCGGACACTGACTGCTTGGGGCCCCTGTGCAAGAAATGTGTCTGGGCCCCCCTCCTTTTATGGCGACAAAGCTACAGATGTATATATAGCCACACACACATATATACCTCTTACATAGCCTCCTTTATTATGTATATTGCTGTCCCTTATTACACAGTGCCCTCTCTTGTTATGTATATGACGCGCCCCTGGGCCTACTTAGTGTAGCGTTGCGCACGCGGGGACTACCCGGAGCCGGGCCAGTTGGGGGTAGTAGTTTCGTGGCGGTGACCCGGTCGGTGCCCAGGGAGTCAAACTGTGTGGCTGAGTATTAGCAGTAGATGTTGGACGACTACGCCACCCGTTGAATGCAGCTATGGAGCTGCCGCTGCAGGGCAGACCGCTGAGGCCGGTGGAAGGATGGTGCAGCGTGGATGGTATAACCCCCAACGGGAGGGGTATGGCCTCAGGGCAGCCGACGTGGATGATGGGGGTAGTAGGAACCACTCAGACGATGCGGTGTAGTTCAGGGTCTTTACTGGTGACAAAGATAGACCCTCCCGGAGTACTGGCTAGCGGTCGGGGCCTGGTCAGTCCTTGAGCAGATGGGATCCCCCTTGGCCAGGCGGAGTTGTAGGCCTCCCCAACTAATTGTACTCTTCTGGCTTCCTTGCTAGAGGCGGGTAAAGGTAGCCCACGTCCCTGAGTGTACCGTGTGGTGCTCACCCGTATGGCCGGCGACTCGGGGCCTTCTAGTGGCTTCCGCTCCACGACGGCGGTGCTGGTCCCACGCGTGTGACCGTGCCTTCGGGTTTCTTGGCCAGAGGACCTGAAATCCCCTGCCGGGCGGTTTCTGCTGCTGGGTCTGGGTTAATCGCCACAGCCTCGGACTCCGGGTCCGGTGGTAACTCTTCAATCAGGGCGAGCTCTTCAGCTGCCAGCCCCTGATTCCTTTTAGCACTGCTCCCACAGAGCTCCTGATCTTTCTTTCCTAAGCTGCTTCTCTTCTTCTCAACTCTACTCTACTCACTAACCCTGCCTCAGCCCCAGCTTTATATAGGGGAAGTTCTTCCCCTCCCAGGACTGGGCAGGAGGTGTGGCATGCATAGGATTCCTGACCAAGAGACCTCCCACCTGCTCTCAGACGTAATATCTCTATTACTGTGGCAACCAGACCCCTGGGGTGTCACATATAGCACCGTCCCTTATGTAGAGCCCAGGGGGGGAATGTGGAGTACTCGGCACCCGGGCCTTGATGTGGCCTGACCCTGGGGGATGTCGCGGTGGTCGGCTCCCGGGGCCGTACCCTGGGCCTCTCTTTAAAATGGGTGGATGATTATGTTACTAAGTTCGTGACGCCACCTGTGGTGTCTTGTGAGGAACACCAGCGCTGAGGCAGCCCATTGAGGCCGGTGTTAAGGCAGCTTGCGTGGTATAGCTCCCCACAGGTGGAGTTAGGCCTCAGGGCAGCAGGGCCCCCCTGCATCGGCGGTATGTCCGCCCCTGCGCCTCACCCCATATTTTCTGTGCACTGTTCTACCTGTAGAAGAACAGCTCAGCCTCAGACGAGAGTCACAGGCAGAGGCTGGAGGGGGAGGAGCCCAGCGCTGCCTGGCTGTTTCCATTGAAAGTGCAGGAGCAGCGCAGCTCCTCTCTCACTGAGAGGAGCCGGCTGCTTCTCTGCAGGGCGGGTCCTCAGTCCCACTGGGCCTGGTTGCGGTGGCGACCTCTGTGACCACAAACGTTACGTCCATGCCACCGTAATTTCGGAGTGCTGCCTGTGGTAAAAAATTGACAGCAGTAGGACCAATGTTATTCAAAAGAACTGATCAGATGACCTTGTTTTTGTTTACACGGACCGAGTATTCGCTTGAAAAAAAATCGCAGCATGCACTAGTTTCTTCTGAATGTTGGATAAGATGCTCCTACTCAAGTCTATGGTTTAATTAAAAATAAGCAGATCCCATGCGGATCAACTGTATAGCATCCAATTTTAAAGAGTACATTCCTTAACATAAGAAATTTGGTATTTGGTTTTGAAAATTTTAATAACTTCTAATGTAGAAAAAGCGGATGACGTGAATAGCATACAGATGACCATACAGATGAAAAATTTTCCATTTTTTCTGGATGAAAATTGGATGATTTTTTATACGATCATGTGCTTAGCCTTGGTGAGAGCTATCAGCTTTGAGTCCATGACAGGAGATAGGGAAATCCTTAAACTACACCAAACTGCTACATTATATCAACTCTTTAGTTGTCGGAAAGGGCTAAGCCAGCAGGAATTTTGTCCATCTTCGTGTAAAGAGGGATGTTTTTATCCACTAACAGTAAGCTGAGATATTTAGGAGTGGGTTAAAATGAGGCATCACTTCATTATATGATTTTAATACTTTATTTACAACCCCAAATAAATGCATTATTCTGATTAATACTTTATTTACAGCCCCAAATAAATGCGTTATTCTGATTCTTGATGGTGGTTTGATTGACATGAAGAAATGACACACTGTTTAGTTAATTGTTTTTTTCTTAAATAGTTTCCAAGTCAGATTTAAGTGATAAAACCTTAAACATATTTTGCTGGTATGGCCAAGAACAAAAATCGCTATGGACATATCTTTAAAGAGATTGTATCATCTTTGTGCAGGAGCACACTATTCCCCTGCTTCCCAGCTTCCTGCTTACTGAGGGCCATGGATGTAATAATCGCAGTTGCAGAGAGTGCCTGTGGAGGAAGGGGGCGCTCTGTCACCAGTGCATTTTCAGATGGATGTGCGTACTCAGTTGGATGCACATTCAGTTGAAATATATTCCAGAATAGCTTTACAGCCCAACTAGGCCAGCAGCTGACATCGGTGTGCTCATCACGGGCAGCACATAACATCACTGCAGGCCCGGCGTCAGCACCCGGCGCACCCAGGCAAGTGCTGGGGCCCTGAGCAGGCGGTGGGGCCCAATCACAGTCGGGCACCCCGGCATGCTATGGGACCCGTGAGCGGTGCGGTGCCAGCGCCCGCTCCCCCCCCGCTTGCTCAGGACCCCGGCAGCCGGCACAATACTTACCTCTCCCCGTGCCTCCGCAGCAGCTTCGGTCTCTTCTGCGCCTGCTGCACTGTGACCTCTCAGGTCAGAGGGCACGGTGACGTCTTTACACTGCGCTCTCTCCTGAGCCGTCACAGCGCAGAGCGGGAAGATGCCGGCGACGCTGAGGAGTCCAGAGCAGCGGCAGCAGGTGAGAAGTGAGGTGAGTATTTGATTTTTTTTTTTATATGTATGGAGGCATGGGGCATTATATGGGGGGGGTGATGACATCCTGCATGGGGCATAATATGGGGGGGGTGATGGCATCCCACATGGGGCATTATATGGGGGGGGAGTGACATCCTGCATGGGGCAGTATTTGGGGGGAGTGACACCCTGCATGGAGCATTATGTGGGGGCACAGCCTGCATTGGGGCATTATGTGGGGGCCAGTATTCTGTATGGAGCGTTATATGGGGACCAGTATCCTGAATGGAGCGTTATATGGGGACCAGTAGCCTGAATGGAGCGTTATATGGGGACCAGTATTCTGTATGGAGCAATATATGGTATATGGGGCCCATAATACTGTATGGAGGACTATGTGGTGCCCATAATACTGTAGGGAGGACTATGTGGGGTCATTATTTTGTATGGAGGACTATGTGGGGTCATTATTCTGTATGGAGCAATTTATGGGGCCCATAATACTGTATGGAGGACTATACTGTCCAGTCTGCACTGTGCGCTGCGAGGATTTGCCGGTTTCTGAGCTATTGTAGAATTTACAATAGATATTGCTCATGTAATGTAAGAAGTGAAATCTTCGGCATTGTACTGTATCTAGATTTCTCTGCGGTATCTGTGCATCATGAATCGTAGTATGTGTTAAAGGGGCCCATTGAGAATCTTTCGCCCAGGGCCCACAAAAACCTGGAGCCGGTCCTGCATCACTGCAATGTGCCATCCTGCTCCCCTGCAACAGCTATGGAGGAGAAATAGGTTGCAGCTCGTTGTGGGAGTGGGGATAGGTGAGGAAAATCGTTATGGGTTTTTATTTTTTTTAATATGTATGTGAAGAGCGTCAGGACATTATTACAGAATGAGAGACATTATTACAGGATGGGGGCCAGGATGTGGGACATTATTATAGGATAGGGGTCAGGATCTGGAATAGGGCCAGACACATACAGAAGAGGGCACATGTGCAAGAATGCTATAAAGGCCATTTGCAGCCTAGTAGTTCATCATAAAGCACAACCTCACCTGCTTTGGAGGTGGAAGTGGGCCCAACTACCTCTTAGGCCCTTGTGTGGCTGAACAAGTTGCACCAATTGTATGTCTGCACCTGACAAGGGACATTATTATAGGATGGGGGCCAAGTGGGGACATTATTAAAGAATGGGGGCAGGATGGAGGACATTATTACCTGATGGGGCCAGAATGGGGGACATTTTTACAAGATAGCTCCCAAAAAAGCAGCTCAGCTTCCCAAATTCGAAAATGTCCCACTGGATCCAGGTTGTTTGGGAGGTATGCTAGACCCTTAGTCATAAGTAATATCCTCTGTGGTCAGCACAACAGCAGGAGATAGTTATTGCCATATCATGATATGGATATTAAAATGGGTTCAGAAGACAAATGAGAGTCAAATTAGGCAACATTTTTAATTTTGGCATGAACTTTCAATTTTGGCTTATGTTGTCAAGAGTACTACATAAAGATTTGTTTTGGAACAGTAATACATATCTGAAGAGCCATTAATATGCTTGTAAGTAGCACACATCTTATTAAGAAGACGTGTAAGAGACAGCAGATATTGCATCATTAATACAACAGGAGAACAAGTACGTTCCAGGGAAACTAAATAAACATTCAGACCTCATACACATAAATCCAGGAAGGAAGAAGTGCAAATACAAAATAATTCACGGAATATACAATTTACTCCCTGCCAGGATTAGTTTTGAGCCCTATCTTTGGTGTGTACATGCTTCCAGTGTGTACATCTAGGCTCCATTAACCCAAGAGAGGTTATGCCAGTGTCCTTTTTTCTTCTGCCAGTTTGGTATACATAAGAATTTATACTATTGTATAGGAAAGCACATTGCAAAGAAAAAAGGATAGTCTAGCGCTCAGTGTGTTTTTTTTAGAAATAAAGTCAATTAGCAACAAATGCGGTAACAATCTATGACCATACTGTGTCATACGTTACAGCCTTCTGTTGGAGGCAATGTGTCAGGAACTACGGTTAAAGGGAGCGTATGATCAAAAAATGACCTATTGTTTAAATCAGGTTTTTGTCTAACGTGTTTTTTTTTCATATCATGATCATTATTAGGGAAACAAAATTAGTAATCTTTTTTTAGACTCATACTTAAAGTTTTTAGCAAGGCTTCACATTATCAGAGGCAGGATTAGAATGGCAGGTAATATATTTATACAAAGCTGATAACACAGGATCCACCAATCACAATAGGTGATGTCACAGCTGACACTTCTCTCCCTCCCTTCAAAATGTCCTTTGCACATACTCTTTAGACACTTAAATATAAAATATAGGGTTTAAATCTGTTCATTGTGGCAATGTACATGTATTTTTTCCTGAAACAAAAAAGGAAGTTAGATTAAAAAAAATAGGACAGTGGCCATTTCAAAAATTACAAGATTACTGATTTTATTTTTAATAAGTGTCATGACATGAACAAAAAAACTGCCAAACATATTTTAAAAAATACTTTTATTGCAAAAACCTGATTTAAACAATAGGTCAGGTTTTCTGATGATAGCTTCCCTATAAAACATTTCCACTGTATAGATAAATGATGCATATACTGTACATAGATAACATCTAAATAACTAAAGGCCTGTCTCACATTAGCTAATGGTAATGTTCATGAGTCCACAAAAAGGAGAACACTAAACAACCATAGTGTGCTTGTCAGGATTGCAACGAGAAAGTACTGATCTCCAAAAAGAAACCATTGCTGCCAGTCTGCAGTGTGCAAAAGATCACCTAGACAAGCTAGAAGGCTTTTGGAACCATGTTTGTAGATAGGTGAGACCAAACCATAGCCATTTGGCTGTGTGACATTCGCATATTCGCATAAGCACAGTTCTGATCCATTGCTATGATATTCCTCATTGATGCCCTAATATATACCAACAATAATGAAACGATGATGGTGCTATCACTGTGTGGCATTCACACATTTACAAAAGCATGGTTGTGATCCATTGCTATGAGATGTTTGTACAGTCGAAATATTGTACCATTGTTGTGAAACATTTATATATTCATATAAACGTGATGTTGTACTGTGGCTGTAAAATATTTGCCTTTTTATACGGGTATGGTACTGATCGGCCTGTGTCTATGATTGTCATCCAACACAGGCGCTTTACTGTGTGTCTAAGTGAACCTTATTGTCGTCATAGTATTCTACATATGTACATTTGAACATGCGCAGTAATCATCTTGACATTCGCGCATGCACAGTGGGTGCTTTGATCACGCTCTATTGATACTCAAAACATGCGCGTGTGCAGTCTATGCTCTCACCAAACTTTATGCACAAGATACATATATGAACACAATTTTGCTTGCACGTACACCTAATGGAATCTGTCGGTTCAATGGCAGCCGCTCTTCACAGCTGGTAACTATCTTATAATTATTATTTGCATTATGTGTATACAATCCTGGTATCTTCAGTAAAATGGCGCCGGATAGTGCTATGCGCATGCGCCAATTCCAACGCCTTCACTCCACCCCCGGTCTCCGGCCAGAAGAGAGGCGCTGCGGCAACGCTCCTCCCGGTCAGGTAAGTATGGCGCCGGAGATCGGTATGCGTTCAGTGTCTACGCATACTGCGATCTCTGGCGCCATACACTGCTCTTACCTGTAACTGCTCCATGTGTTCTTCTGTCTGGAGCCTGACTGCGCGTCGCGTATGCGCAGTCTATAGAGGCTTCAGACAGAGGGACGCTTGGCCGGTTATATTATAGATATATATTAATTTATATATACAGTTGAAACCAGAAATTTACATACACTATATACAAAGACATATACGCATGTTTTTATGAATATCTGACATGAAATCAGAAACTTTTCCCGTTTTAGGTAGATTAGGATTACCATAATTTTTAATATTTTCCAAATGCCAGAATAATGAGAGAGAGAATGTTTTAAGGCATTTTTATTACTTACTGCAAAGTGAAAAGTTTACATACATTTCATTAGTATTTGGTACCATTGCGCTTAAACTGAATGAATTGGGTCAAACGTTTGGGATATCCTTCCACAAGCTTCTCACAATAGTTGGTCGAAATTTGGGCCCACTCCTCCTGACAAAGCTGGTGTAACTGATCCAAGTTTGTAGGTCGCCTTGCTCGCACCTGCCTTTTCAGCTTTGCCCATGAATTTTCAATAGGATTGAGATCAGGGCTTTGTGATGGCTTTGATTGACTTTGTTATCTTTAAGCCACTTTGTTACCATTTTGGCAGTATGCTTCGGGTCATTGTCCATTTGGAAGACCCATTTCCACCCAAGTTTTAACTTCCTGGCTGATTTCTTGAGATGTTGCTTCAGTATTGCCACATAATTGTTATGATCTGCAACAAGTACTAAGGAAAGATAGGGGAAAGCAGTCCCTACAGTAAGACTAAGCTGAATCCCTACGATGTAGTGGGCTGCCTGTTCCTTGTGAACAGACCCGCCTTACTCCTCGGCTAGTCTGAACGAAGACCTATAGAAATAAGGGAGGGGTCCCTAAAAGTACTAAGAACTGGGACAAAAATGGGACACCTCCTAAACAGAAGTTGTTGTAGAACACAAAAGACAAACTGACAAAAAGTACTAGAGGTCCAAGAGGACCAAGCGAACTGACAGAGATAGGCACCGAAGCACCAGGCTAGCAAAACAGTCTAACAACACTGAAGTCCAGCACAGCCAGAAGGGCGGAGCTGGAATATAAAGGCAGATGGTCAAATGACCGCAAAACACAAGATAAAAAAAACTAACAGGAGGGTTCTAACAATAATCTTCTTTTCTCATGATGCCATCTATTTTGTGAAGTGCACCAGTCCCTCCTGCAGGAAAACAACCCCACAACATGATGCTGCCATCCCTGGGTTTCACAGTTGGAATGGTGTTCTTAGGCTTCCAAGCTTCTCCCTTTTTCCTCCAAATGTAACGATGGTCATTATGCCCAAAATTTTCAATTTTAGTTTCATCAGACCACAGGACGTGTCTCCAAAAATTAAGGTCTTTGTTCTTGTGTGCATTTGCAAACATTAATCTGGATTTTTTATGTTTCATTTGGAGTAATGGCTTCTTCCTGGCAGAGTGGCCTTTCATCCCATGTTGATACAGTACTCGTTTCACTGTGGTTATTGACACATACTTACCAGCTTCCGCCATCATCTTCACAAGTTTTTTTGCTTTTGGCCTTGGGTTGATATGCACATGTCGGACCAAAGCACATTCATCTCTGGGACACAGAACCCGTCTCCTTCCTGAGCGGTATGATACATTTCCATCTTGTTTTTACTTGCGTATAATTGTTTGTGCAGATGAATGAGGCACCTTCAGGTATCTTTAAATTGTACCCAAGGATGAGCCAGACTTGTACAAGTCCACAATTCTCTTCCTGATATTTTGGCTGATTTCTTTAGACTTTCCCATGATGCTACACAAAGAAGCAGTGTTTTTCAGGTGTGCATTAAAATACATCCACAGGTGTGTCTCTAATTAACTCAGATATTGACAAAAAACTATCAGAAGCTTCCAAACACATGACATCATCATATGGGCAGTCCAGAATTGTTTAAAGGCATAGTAATCTTTGTGTATGTAAACTTTTGACTTTGCAGTAAGTAATAAAAATTCCTTAAAACATTCTCTCTTTCTCATTATTCTGGCATTTGGCAAATATTAAAAATTATGGTAATCCTAATTGACCTAAAACGGGAAAGGTTTATTCTGATTTAATGTAAGATATTGAGAACAACATGCAAATGTGTCTTTTTATATAGTGTATGTAAACTTCTGGCTTCAACTGTATATACATATACAGTGGGTACAAAAAGTATTTAGACCCCTTTAAATTTTTCACTCTTTGTTTCATTGCAGCCATTTGGTAAATTACGAAAAGTTCATTTTTTTCTCATTAAAGTACACTCTGCACCCCATCTTGACTGAAAAAAACAGAAATGTAGAAATTTTTGCAAATTTATTAAAAAAGAAAATCTGAAATATCACATGGTCATAAGTATTCAGACCCTTTGCTCAGACACTCATATTTAAGTTACATGCTGTCCATTTCCTTGTGATCCTCCTTGAGATGGTTCTACTCCTTCATTGGAGTCCAGCTGTGTTTAACCCTAGAACGCATGACCATAAAAATCTACTTTTTCACATACCTGGGGTCTTTTAGGTCCGTGTGCAAATAACATGGAATAAATCAAACAAAAATGACAAACAACTATATACCTGAGGAATACCTAGAGTTTCAAAATTCTAACTAAAGTAATCTTGCAGAAAATAGAAAACAATTAACAGGGCGGGCCTGCGAGGCCCCAGGTATGCGTTCTAGGGTTAATTAAACTGATAGGACTTGATTTGGAAAGGCACACACCTGTCTATATAAGACCTCACAGCTCACAGTGCATGTCAGACCAAATGAGAATCATGAACTCAAGGGAACTGCACAAGAAGCTCAGAGACAGAATTTTGGCAAGGCACAGATCTGGCCAAGGTTACAAAAGAATTTCTGCATTACTCAAGGTTCCTAAGAGCACAGTGACATCCATAATCCTTAAATGGAAGAAGTTTGGGACCACCAGAAGTCTTCCTAGATCTGGCCGTCCAGCCAAACTGAGCAATCGTGGGAGAAGAGCCTTGGTGAGAGAGGTAAAGAAGAACCCCAAGATCACTGTGGCTGAACTCCAGAGATGCAGTAGGGAGATGGGAGAAAGTTCCACAAAGTCAACTATCACTGCAGCCCTCCACCAGTTAGACCTTTATGGCAGAGTGTCCCGACGGAAGCCTCTCCTCAGTGCAAGATATATGAAAACCCGCATAAAGTTTGCTCAAAAACACATGAAGGACTCCCAGACTATGAGAAATAAGATTTTCTGGTCTGATGAGATGAAAATAGAACTTTTTGGTGATAATTCTAAGCGGTATGTGTGGAGAAAACCAGGCACTGCTCATCACCTGCCCAATACAATCCCAACAGTGAAACTTGAGGGTGGCAGCATCATGCTATGGGAGTGTTTTTCAGCTGCAGGGACAGGACGGCTGATTGTACTTGGCCGCATTCATGTTTCTTTCACTTGCAGAGATATCCTGGATGTAAACCTCTTCCAAAGTGTTCTGGACCTCAGACTTGGCAGAAGGTTCACCTTCCAATAAGACATTGACCCTAAGCACACAGCTAAAATAACAAAGGAGTGGCTTTAGAACAACTCTGTGACCATTCTTGACTGGCCCAGCCAGAGCCCTGACCTAAACCCAATTGAGCATCTCTGGAGAGACCGGAAAATGGCTGCCCACCAACGTTCACCATCCAACCTGACAGAACTGGAGAGGATCTGCAAGGAAGAATGGCAGAGGATCCCCAAATCCAGGTGTGAAAAACTTGTTGCATCATTCCCAAGAAGACTCATGGCTGTACTAGCTCAAAAGGGTGCTTCTACTCAATACTGAGCAAAGGGTCTGAATATTTATGACCATGTGATATTTCAGTTTTTCTTTTTTAATAAATTTGCAAAAATTTCTACATTTCTGTTTTTTTCAGTCAAGATGGGGTGCAGAGTGTACTTTAATGAGAAAAAAATGAACTTTTTAGAATTTACCAAATGAAAAAGTGAAAAATTTAAAAGGGGTCTGAATAATTTCCGTACCCACTGTAAATATATACTGTAACCTGATAGACCACATTTGTAACATTACCCCTGAGGAAGCAACAACGCCAGTGGCGATATGCTTGGGGTTCTCCCTCCTTTATATATACATTTTGCCTGCATGCATGACCTCTTATAGTTCACCTCATGTTTGCTTTCAGCTCTACAAGTCTGCGGTCATATGATCTTTGGTATTATGCCGGTAGCATATCATCTTGCCTTATTGCCTATCTATGTAGCCATCTTTTCCAGCTAGAAACATTGTTTTTTTATGTTGGATGTTTTGGTGCAAATGAAAAATCTGACAAAGACCCAGGACTGTAGAGCAGCTAGAATCCTATATCAGACAAAAATGGGACAAGATTCCTCTCCAAAAACTCCAGCAATTGGTCTCCTCACTTCCCAGATGTTTACAAACTGTTGTAAAAAGTATAGGGGATGATTCATGATGGTAGACATGACCCTGTCCTAACTTTTTTGAAATGAACAATTCACCAAAGTTTTTCGCCATATTTCTGATGAAAAAAAAAGCCCTAAAAAGTTGCATTTCTTTGCGCAAACACGAGGTTACACACAAAAAGCGACTTTTGGCATTTTCACGCCATTCTCACAACCATTCTGTTGGAGCTGGGGTGGGCTTGGCCACCCCCACTTGTCCAATTTAGGAACTGGAGTAAGATTGGTGGCAAGGCACACATAGCGGAGCACGACACTACGTACCTCACCAGATTCATTAAGAGGCATGAGCCTCTTAATAAATTAGGAGCGTCTGCTCCAAAACGCCCTCTGATCAAGACCTGCGAGAGAATCTTCATGTTTTGTTCACTTCACCAGAACTATTGTTTTCATGTTATTATATAACTGAACAGCCACACTATAAAAACATTCTACCATCCCACATATATTGCAATCAAGGGAATGCGGGGGTCACAGACAGGGTCAGTTAACTGGTATGCAAGTAGTTTTAGTAAAACAACTAACAGTAAAACAAGCGCAATTCTTTTTTTAAATGAAAATCCATATCCATATCCATACACATAATTTAGATATATTTGATCTTCACAACTTCACTCTTTAACCTGGATTAACAGCTCATCCAAAAGGGAAAGTGACGTATAAAAGGACAAGTGAGGAGAACGAAAACAATTCAAGCTCCCAGTGAGACGGATGGGCTGTCCCAACAAACATTGGATTATTAACGGAACCGCTCTCTTTGTAACAAAATTGCAAATATGCCAAGCATGGACTGAAGCAGATTTGTCTGCTTCTCCAAATGTTAAGTAATGATTCACATTATTGTGAAAGGCATCCCATCGTCAGCATCATGGAATTGTAAGTCAAACTGCAAGCCCAATCCTTATCTCACACTGACATTATGTATTGGAGTTGGTGTTATGATCTGCTACAAGCACTAAGGAAAGACAGGAGATCTGTCCCTACAATAGAACTAAGCTAGATCCCTACGATGTAACGGGGAACCTGATCTTGCGATCAGACCCGCTAAAGTCCTCAGCTAGTCTGAACGAAGACCTATAGATGTGAGGGAGGGATCCCTACAAGAACTAGGGACTGGGAGAAAGATGGACACCTCCTAGCAGAAATTGTAGCAGTAAAACGACAAACAAACAACATAGAACATAGAGGTCAAAAGACCTAGCTAAACTGACTGAGAAAGGTAACAAAGCACCTGGCTAGCTTAAGAGTAGAAATTACAATGAAGTCCAGCAAGGCCAGAAGGGCGGAGCAGGATTAAATAGGCAAAAACGGTCATGTGACCAGCATAATAGAAAAAACCTAACAGGAGAGTTCTAACAGTTGAGAGTTGTGAGATCCCCATTCATATTAGAAGGTTGGCCAATCCAGCCTAAACTTTAATCCAATGTGTATGGGAGCCCTTAAGGCTCTTTTTATCCTCTCATTTCATCTGTTGGGGGAGAATAGGGATGCCCCCATACACATAAAATATTCAGTCAGTCCCACGGAAATTAAATGGATCGGTTGACCATAGTGTATGAGAGGTCTATGCAATCAATGGTCTATTTACAGTACAAGATTTTCAGCGTTAAACTGCCGCTGACCGGCAACAATGTTTGGTGGTTGATTAGTTGCCTGTTTACACAGGTTGATTCTGCTTCAGATGCAAACTGAATGATCTGTAATAGATCATTCAGTGCATATAAGCTCTAATTATTCTCGGCAGCGCGAATGCTGTTTACACAGTATGATGTGCTGCCAAGAATGATGATAATCCAACGCGGCTCTTTTGGTGGTCTCTTGGCAACTCTAAAATGGCTACCACGAACAGGCTTGGTATAAGCTACACCATTGCCCAGGGATTGCCCTAGCCTTCATCCTTTACCCCTTATACAGAGATCTGGACTTACAAAGAGTTTCCAGGGCAAGGGCCACAGAGCCAGCTGCTGATCGATGGTGCAAGCTGGCAAGAAGGATAGTCAGATGGCCAGGTCAAAAAAAAGAGGGCAGCAAAGGTACAAAATGGTCAGGCAGGAGAAATGTCAATAAACAAGCTGAGGTCAAAACAGTAAAGCACAAATACTAAACAGGAGCAGAAACCATAGACCTAAACCAGCAAAGCACAAAGCTATAGCTGGCAGCTTCCAGCAGTAAGCTGGAAGCTTTATTAGGGTGTGGTGCTTTTCAATTGGCTGAATCAAGAAGCTGATCACTTCTGCTGGACAGAACACCCACCCATACTGTCAGACTTGATGGCACTGCAGGTCCCAGCTGTGACACTTAGTAACTACTCATGGAAAAGCCATGAGACAGCGTAGTCAGGAGGTCCAAGGTCATATACCAGGAAGGCTCATAGTACAGAGGAGCAAGACAAAGGCATGGTTAAGTAACAGTCCGGGGTCAAATGGCAGGAGATATGTAAAGAGAAGGGGATAAGACAAACGGATCGTCAGAGGCTAAGTCCGGGGTCAGGTGCCTGAGGTCAGAGAGCGTCAAGAGCAAAAGGGATAATGCACACGAATGGTCAAGACAAATCCAAGGTCCGGTAATAAGATCAGGAGATCAGACATAGAGCAAAGCAGACACATCACTGAGCAAAGCTATAGCTGACAATGGTCTGCTCATAGCTGGCCAGCTAAATAACTAGCAAATTAAAAAGAATGGGAAGAAACTAGAGGAAAGGCCGCAGGCTAGGCCAGATTGAGCAGCAGGGCTGTCAATCAAAATGCAGCCCAGCGCAGCCCAGCACACCGCAGCCTCAAATTGGACAACTGAGCTGTCACTCACATTACTGACAGTCCAGCACACTCCAGTTCCTATAGGGCGGCTGAGCTGTCACTCACAGTGTCCCTAGGCCATATTGAGTGATGAAACCATGACACCAGCCACCCTAACCTTAGTGACTGTACACAGCCTGCTCCGTACAGAGCTTCTGAATCCGCCATCTCTTCTATTACCACTACCGCCCACAGAGTGAATACTGCAGCACCTGGCGACAGAGGCAGGCGTCACAGTAGCAAGTTCTGGTGGAGATGTGACAGATATTTTGTGTAGTACAAAAGATAATTTCACCCGACAAATCATTGGGTGATGGGCAGCCTATTTTGATTGAACAATTATTGTTAACCCCTTAGTGACAGACTATTTAAACCTTAATGACCAGGCCATATTTCGTATCCTAGTGATTTTGAATTTTTTTGTCATACACATTGTACTTTGTTAGTGGTAAATTTAGGTCAATATGTTTTGCGTTTATTTGTGAAAATATTGGAATTTTGGTGAAAATTTGGAAAAATTCACAATTTTCAAACTTTCAATTTTGATATCCTTAAACCAGTTAATTATGCTGTACAACATAATTAATAAATAACATTTCCCACATGTCTACTTTACATCAGCATCATTTTTCAAACGTCATACTATTTTGTTAGAGGTGTTAAGTTTAGCAGCAATTTCCCATTTTTTCAAGAAATGTAAAAAACCTGTTTCTTTAGGAACCTATTCACATTTAAATGGACTTTTAGGGGCCTATATATTGGAAACTTCCCAAAAGTGATACCATTTTAAAAATCGCACTCCTAAAATACTTTAACCCTTCAGGTGCTACACAGGAATTAGTGCAAAGTGGAATGAAAAAAAAATATTTTTAAATTTTACCTCTAAAATGTTGCTTTAGCCCCAACTTTTTCACTGTCAAGGGACAGCATGACAAAATGGACCACAACATTTGTTGCCTAGTTTCTTCTGAGTGTGCTGATACCACACATGTGGTCAGAAACCTCTGTTTGGACAAACGGCAGGGCTCAAAAGGGAAGAAGCACCATTTGAAATTTGGAAAACAAATTTGGCTGAAATAGATTGCGGGCACCATGTCAAAATTGCAGGGCCCCTGATGTACCTAAACAGCCCAAAAAAAAACACAAGTAACCCTATTTTGGAAATGATACCCCTCAAGGATTTTATTCAGGGGTATAGTGAGCATTTTGAATTTACAGATACTACACAGAATTTGATAACATTAGGTCGTCATATTGAAAATTTTCATTTTTTTCATAAGAATGTTGCTTTAGCCCCAAATTTTTCACTTTTAAAAGAGGTAACATGAAAAAGTGTACCCAGAAGTTTAGTACCTACTTTCTTCTGAGCGCAGTGATATCCCAGATGTAGTCAAAAAGTTCTGTTTGGACACACGACAGGGCTCGGAAGGGAAGAGGCGACATTTGGTATTTGGAATGTGCAGTAAATTTGGTTGGAATAGATTGCAGACCCCATGTCTCATTTGCAGAGCCCCTGAGGTACCAAAACAGGAGAGACCCCCACAAGTGACCCAATATTGGAAACTTAACTACTTAAGGATTTTATCTGGGGGTGTAGTGTGTATTTTGATCCCACAGCGGCCTCACATAATTTTATAACATTTGGACATGGAAATATAACATTTTAATGGTAAAAATGTAATTTTACTTATTTGCTGCAAATTGGTCAGTTGCATAAGGGTCAATAGGTGAAACTGGACCGCACAATTTATTGATTATTAAATTATAGATTTTTGATTATTTATATCGATTTATTGGACTGGGGTGCCAAGGGTCCACCAGTAACCAACTCCAGGGCCCCTCTTTTCAGCTACATGCAAATGTGACATTATCCTCAATCACAAATGTATATATCAATGAACCGGGTAGATTGTTACATGAATAAGATGCTGCCTTTGTCTGCACATAGTGATTCAAGTATATTGTGCCAAGTACTTCTCGTATAACAGGGTGGTGGCCCACTTCTGCATAAGGGCCAACTAGAGGATTCTTCTATTCTCCTTTGTTCAAGTCCAAGCCTGATTGTGCCCCCATACAGTGTAGTGCCCCCATAAATTGTAACTCCCCCATACAATGTGCCTAGCTTGAGCTTCTGGAGAATCGCACCCTGTAAATTGTTCATTGGCATTATTGTAGTGGGGAGTGCCCAATCATGTGGCCGCTTATTGTGGTTTAGGCACACTGGGGCTCAGAAGGAGATTCCAAAATTAATTTGTTTTTGCATCGTTATATTCTGAAAGCTGTAACTTTTTTCTTTTTTTGCTGAATGAGCCATATTAGGGCTTGTTTTTAGGGGGACGGTTTGGCGTTTTCATTTATACCAGTTTTTACTACCTATGACTCTTTGATTGCTTTTTATTCATTTTTCAGTGTGTTAGTACGATAAAAAAAGCAACATTTTTGGCGTGTTTTTTTTTTTTACGGTGTTTACCTTACAGAATAAACATCATGACCGTTTTATAGATCGGGTCGTTCCGGATGCGGCAATATCAATTATGTGTACTTTTTTTTGTTTGTTTGTTTTATCACAAAGGCTGCGTTTTTAGTGACTTAACGGCTTTTCAAGATTTGTGTGCACTTCTTTTTCTTAAACTTTATTACATATTTTCTGTAACTCTGTTTTTATTTTTCCACTTAGTCCCACTGCGGGACATGTATATTTTTCACTTTGATCTCTTGTCTCATACAGTTCAGTACTCGTGTACATGAGTGCACATGTGACCTGTCAGTGACTCACTGACACAACCTGTAAGACCCTGCTTATAGCAGTGTCTTATAGACCACTATACCCTGGGGTCATCAGATGACCTTAGAGTGCCATGGCAATGGTCGGCACCCACGAAGATGACTTTGGGGGGTTGATCCTGCCATATGGGGTCTTTTAACCCCCTTTTAACCACTTAGATACCACAGCTGTGATCAGCAGGAATTTTAGCCACGGGGCGGCGCTATACTCTTATTCCTCAGCGCTGTTAAAAAGTGGCGCTAAGGAATGAGGCCCCCTAGCGGCCGCCATTAAAAGACGTATTGTTTATGGTGTTAAATGTGCATTCCTAAAAACACTCGTTCACAAAAATGGACCTTTAACATTGAGAATAGATAAAGCTTAAAATTATGAAGACAATGGATGTCACAAAGATGTCATGTCACAGTCTTGCAGAAACTATTTGACAATTAAATCTCACTAAGACACTGAGGAGCGTGGTATTGAGGTAATAGATATGAAAATGACTGCCCCATGGCACATAATGCATAACAGTATGAGAATGCAGGGTTACGCACAACAGCTGTATTGTCCACATTCCAGAATGTAAGATGGGACCAGCTTGTACTTTGTACTGCTTCTCTCTCAGCACAGCGCTATACCAGGGAGGACAGGAATGCTCTGCACCCTGCCTGTGTGTGCCATGCAGTGTATACATCTTCTATTAGGATTGTCATCCCAGAAGGTGTCCGCAGGGGTGCATGAGTGAATACATACAAATGAATATTGCACTTAAAGTATAACATTGTATAAACAATTGTTTTTTTATGCAATTCAGAAAGAGCTTCACTTGAATATTCTGTATGACATTATAGGAACGGATAGTAAGGCTGAAGACGCACTGTATTAAGGAAACAGGAACTAAGAAGTGTTGTCTCTGTAGTGCCGGCGTCCCTGCCCTCTGCTAGGCAGGGACGCTGTTCCCCTCACCGCTCTGCTCCATGCCCGGCGTCCCTCTCCCGCTCTGCTGGCAGCGCGCGCTCCTTCCCGGCCACTGTGCTTAGGGCGCGCGCGCGCGCCCTCCCTCCCTCTTAAAGGGGCCGCGCGCGCCGTCCTAAGGAGTCCCCGGCCAATGGCCGGAGGACTTTACCATATATAAGGCACCTCCTCCAAAATGGAGGTGCCCGAGCAATGTTGTTGCACCGTTCTACTCTGCTTCAGCCCTCAGGTCCCGTTGCCAGTTACCTGCCAGTTACCTGCCAGATTCCTGCCAGCTTGCTGTCCTAATCCTGCCTGATTTCCTGTTACCTGCCTGCCTGAGGTCCGACGGTCTGCCTTACAACTCCGGTCAGTCTGTCTAAGGACCAACTTGCCCGCTCACCTGGGAGCGCACATCAGCTACCTGCCTGCTTGCCTGAGGTCCGACGGTCTGCCTTACAACTCCGGTCAGTCTGTCTATGGACCAGCTTGCCCGCTCACCTGGGAGCGCTTCTCCGCTACCTGCCTGCTTGCCTGCCCGGAGGCTCCGCTGTCACGTGCTGTGACCACCAGCTATTCCAGACTCTTGCCCGCTCACCTGGGAGCGCTTCTCCGCTACCTGCCTGCTTGCCTGCCCGGGGGTTCCGCTGTCACGTGCTGGGACCACCAGCTATTCCAGAGACTCTTGCCCGCTCACCTGGGAGCGCTTCTCCGCTACCTGCCTGCTTGCCTACCTGGAGGCTCCGCCGTCACGTGCTGTGACCACCTGCTATTCCAGAGACTCTCGCTTGCTCACCTGGGAGCACACATCCTCCATCTGCCTTGCTAGCCTACCTGGAGGTTCAGCCATCACAGGTCGTACCTACCCTTTACCTAGAGACTGCCCCGGTCACTTGCCGTGACCTCCAGCCCGTTCTTCCAGAGACTGCCCCGGTCACTTGCCGTGACCTCCAGCCCGTTCTTCCAGAGACTGCCCTGATCACTTGCCGTGACCTCCTGCCCGTACACCCAGAGACTGTCCCGGTCACCTGCTGTGACTGCCTGCCTGGTCGCCACCCGCTCCCTTACAAGGACCGCTCCCTTGTATAGTAGCCCAGAGGTTCCGCCTCCCAGACCCGTTACAGTCTCCAATACTGCGTGTTACAATCTGATAAACTTGAACTGTCCAGTAAACTTTTGGTTATTGAAACAATCTGCGTGTCCCCTGAATTATGTGCGGCGGCTCCTGAAGATGGAGGCCTGAAGTCAGCAGAGGCCTGCAGCCTACAAGTGAGTGTGATACACCCCAGACCGTGATACACCCCACACTTGACAGCACATTGGGACTGGGACATGATTTTCCTGTAAAGTGCCAGGAAGTTATGAGGCAGCAGCTCATCCACGGCCACCGGCCTCAGTCACTTTACAGCCCCAAAGCCTTCGTTTTTCTAAACTGAATAACCCCAAGTTTGATAACCTGTCTTGGTATTGCAGTCCACCCATTCCCTTAATAGCCTTGGTCGCTCTTCTCTGCACCCGATCTAGATCAGCTATGTCCTTCTTATACACTGGAGCCCAAAACTGAATTAGAAGCAGAATCAAAACCACTTGCTGTCTTACAACACGTTGCTGCAGTTTTGAAATACAGTTTTTGGCTGTGTGTTTTTTACATATGAAACACATTTATTTTACCTTTCCCATGAAAAAACTGCATGGTTGAAAAATGCATTGCAAAAACCAAGGAAACAGTAACGCCACATGAATTTTTGACCTTGTGGTCAAAAAGCCCTATTTATACGTACCCTTTGGCTAAGACCAGATCCCTGAATTCGAGTGACCATTTGCATCGCGCGTTTGATGGCACCATCTGATTTCATATTCATGTGCTGTATACCAGCATTTATAAATGAATATTTAGCCAAATGGGTTAACAGCAACAATTACATGGAAGTGCCCAAATGGAGTCTAAATACCTTGTTGGTACCTAGGAATTGTGATAGAGGTAATACCATGCAATGAAGTACAATAAAAGGAACAGCTGTTGAATAGCGGGTGTGGGTGGCACCTTTGTACAAGGTTACCTTATATTACCTACAAACTGCGGCGTTTATTTTCCTTACCTTTAGATAGATATAGCAAGTATTGTTTCCAAAGCACAGTTACCAGTAATAAAACTAAATCTTCCTGAAAGATGAGACTCTGCAAGCAGATGTCACCATTGTGCTTGTCCATGTGTCCTTTACCCTGGAGAGAATAAAACAGAATAAACCGTACGCCAATAAACCTCCATTGTAAGATCCAGACAGTGTAAAAAAATAATATAAAAATAGTTGGAACGAGCAAATTGCAGAATGAGGGTATGTGGTACATGTGGTCTACAGTGGCATGTAAAAGTTTGGGCACCCTGGTCAAAATTCCTGTTATTGTGAACAGTTAAGCAAGTTGAAGATTAAATGATCTCTAAAAGGCCTAAAGTTAAAGATGACACATTTCCTTTGTATTTTAGGCAAAAAAATGATATATATTGTAATTTTTTACATTTTAAAAATTACAAAAAGGAAAAAGGGGCCAATGCAAAAGTTTGGGCACCCTTGGAGATTTGTGTGCTCAGATAACTTTGACCAAGGTTTCAGACCTTAATTAGCCTGTTAGGGTTATGGCTTGTTCACTATCATCGTTAGGAAAGGCCAGGTGATGCAAATTTCTCAGCTTTATTAAAACTCAGCCTCCTCTAACCTTGTGCCAAAAAAATGCAGTCATGGGTTTTTCTAAGCAGCTGCCTAGCACTCTGAAAATGGAAATGGTGGCGGGCCACAAAGCAGTAGACGGATATAAGAAGATAGCAACGCATTTTCAAGTTGCCTTTTCCTCAGTTCGAAATGTAATTCGGAAATGGCAGTTAACGGGAACAGTAGAGGTCAAGATAAGGTCTGGAAGACCAAGCAAAATTTCAGTGAAAACTGCTCGTAGGACTGCTAGACAGGCAAATGAGCACCCCCGCTTGACTGCAGAAGACTTTCATAAAGATTTAACACACACATTGAGCTGGAGTTTGAGTTGGTATACATGCAAATATAAACGCATGTTCACATTGGCCATAAAACAGACAAAACCTACAAGATACTAAATGAATATAAACCCTGCTGTAACTAAATAACTAAAAAGTAAAAGTGCATATAAATAACATAGGTAACTACCATAAGTTACCATTCTTGGTAAGGTTAGGATGAGGTTAAAATAGAACTCTTTGGCCACAATGATCAATGAAAAAAAAGGGGTACAGAATTTCAGGAAAAGAACATTTCGCCAACCATTAAGCATGGGGTGGATCAATCATGCCTTAGGGTTTGTTGCAGCCAATGGCACCGGGGAACAGTTCACAGGTAGAGGGAAGAATGGATTAAATAAAATTTCAACAAATTCTTGATGCAAATATAACACCATCTGTAAAATCGCTGAAGTTGAAAAGAGGGTGGCTTCTACAAATGGATAGTGATCCTAAACACACATCAAAATCCACAATAGACTACCTCAAAAGGTGCACACTGAAGGTTTTACAATGGCCCTCACAGTTCCCCAGATTTGAACATCATTGAAAATCGGTGGCTAGACCTCAACATAGCAGTGCATGCAAGACGACCCAGGAATCTCACAGAACTGGAAGAATTTTCAGAGGAAAAATGGATGAAAATCCTTCAAACAAGAACTGAAAGACTATTTTCTTGCTACAAAAAGCATTTACAAGCTGTGATACTTTCAAAAGGGGGTGCTACTAGGTACTAACCATGCATGGTGCCCAAAATTTTGCATCAGCCCATATTCCTTTTTGTCATTTTTAAAATGTAAAAGATGAAAAAAAACCTTTTATATATGATTTTATTTTTTTCCCCTAAAATACAAAGGAACTGTGTCATCTTTAACTTTAGGCCTTTTAGAGATCATTTCATCTTTAACTTCCTTAACTATTCACAATAACAGTTATTTTGATGACTGTTACAGTCACCACACTCTACACAATCAGCGTGGCTGTAATCACTCCCCGGTACATTGATTGAAAGCTAGGTCTGCACACATAAGCTGCAGAGCTGGCTGTCAATGAGTGTACTGTGGAGTGATTTTAGTCATGGTCACTGATGAGTGAGTGGTGACTGTAACAGCTCTCTGCACCACACCAATGACTGGAAGTGAGCAGCTGCAAGAAAATGTAACATAATTTTCTCCCTGTAGTCGCTGCTTTAGTAACGTTTCAATGCTATTTACGTGTAGCTTACCCATATATCCAAAGGCGTATCTGGGGGGCATACAGGGCATCTGCCCCGCAGAGGGGGGGCGGCGGTCTGAGGTATCTCCCCAGCAGTTTCATTTTGCTGCCTCCCAGACCGGGAGTCGGCCATTTTCTGAGCCAGCTGTCAAAGTGACAGGCGGCTCAGAGAAGGTGCAGTGATCAATTGTACTCGCATCTTTCAGACACGAGTAGAATTGAAGCCCTGACCGCCGGGTGACGTCAGCAGCATAATCAGGTCATGTGATCACGCTGCTGGCGCTGCAGAGGCATGAACGGTGGAAAGTGCTCCAGTGGAGCTGAAGACACCGAAGATTTATTGTAACGGGGGTGGGGTGGAGATGAGAAGAAATAATGTTTAGGGACACAGTTTGGGGGGAGGGAGAAGAAATAAGTTTTGAGGACACAGTTTAGGGTGGAGAAGAAATAAGATTTGAGGACAGTTTGGGGCGGAGAAGAAATAAGATTTGAGGACACAGTTTGGGGAATGAGGAAGGTATGAGTGTGATCACAATATGGGAAGGGGAATTGGGATTAATTTGAGGACACAATATCAAAAGTAAGGGAGAGATGGAGGGCATGTATGAGGGGGCATGGATGCAGACACAGTATGGTGAGTGGGGGGATGGGTGAGGACACCGTATGAGGATCAAGGGGGGAATTTATGAGGACACAGAATGGGGAGTGAGGGAGGGGATGGATGCAGACACAGTATGGTGAGTGGGGGGATAGGGCGGACACAGTATGGTGGGATGTGTGAGGAGGCAGCATGGAGATGGAGGGGTTAAATATGTGAGGAGACAGTATGATTAGCAGGGGGATGTGAGAGGAGACAGTATGAGGAGGGAGGGGGAAATGTTTGAGTAGACTATTGAGGGGAATAGTGTGGAGAGACAGTATGGGGGAGAGAAAAGTGTGAGTGGGCACAGAATGGTGGGCACAGAATAGAGACTGAGTAGTGTGTGTGTGTGGGGGGGAGTAGCATGGGGAGGATAGTGTAAGGGCACAGCCAGGAGGGGAAAGTGAACCAAGAAGGGTAAATGTGATGAGGGGGCACAATGTAGAGACTGGGCCTTAAAGGGGGGACCCAGTGTGAGAGGACAGTGTGAAGAGGGGGCCCAGTATGGAAAGGAGGGGGCTTTGTGGAGGGCATGTACCATAAGAGAGACAGTGTGGGGGTCATATTTTGTGCAGGGAATATAGTAAGGGGCAATTATTTATTCAGGGGCTCAGCGTAGGGCAGATATTTTTATTCAGGAGCATCATAATCACACTGATATTTTTAAGGGCTTCATGAGGGGATGTGCTGCAGAAGACCGGAGAAGATGGAAGACAGCAGAGACGAGCCGTGGATGTGAAAAATCATCATGGAGTCTGGACAAGATGAAGAAGAAAAGAAAGAGAAAGACTCCAACCAGAGACGTCATCTATAAGGTACCTGGATGAATGTGTTTTTTTTGTGATACTGACTAACTCTCATATTTGGATTTATGTTGGGAGCATTAAAAGGGTTGTCCAAGTTTTTGATGAATCTACAGTCATTCTATGTAACTGCTCACTTCTGAATTCTCACATAGCTCACTGAATGCTGTCAGGATTCTCTGCTGCTGCAGTGAGAGTGGGAGGTCACGAAACCACAAGTATGAAATTTGCATATGTGGCGCCCCTGAGGGTTCAGTCGCCACAGGGCTACTGCACCTCAGAACGAGGTGTGGTATCTCCTCTCCCAGGTAAGGATGGAGTACAGCACAGGACCCCAACCACACACTCAACACTACACCACTCCAGTTCTGAAGGGGGCCTAAAGCACCATAGTGCTGCCCCGGGCCTGAATGGAGGAGTTGGGGGGAACCAAAGTTAGCGGGAACCACGTAGTGAGTGAGGGTGGAGGAAGCATATACCTAAGAACTTTACTAGAATTCTATATAACTGGAGGCCATTTTAATAACAAGGTCTTTGGTCGTGAGTCTTTGGGACGGCAAGTCAGCACAAGGCTGCAGCCGGCTGAGGGTCCACGGTCCCCGGTCTCAGGTCTCGAGACGGGGGAGCGGGGCAGAGTTATACCCGGCTCTGTCCCCAGTCAGGGTCCAAGCAAGAAGGCCCAGGAGGGGAGCAGAGGAGATAGGCTCCACAAGCGAAAGGATCTCAGGGGGTGCGGACGGAGTGGAGTCGCCACCTGCATGCCTTATTCTGGCCCAGCCAGAGAGACCCTGCCGCAAGAGGGGGTACCTTTCCCCGATTATCTGACTTTGCACTTTACGTCTCTGTCGGAAAAGTCCGGAGGCTTATGTGGATCCCAGGGGGATACGGACGGAGCAGAGTCGCCACCTGTATGCCCTAATCTGAGTTTATCCAGAGGGATCCGGCCTTATGCCACCTTCTCACCACAAGTCACCAATAAGGGCACCCAGTTGGTCCGGGAACTACACGTTACCCACAAGGGACATCGCAGTACCTGTACGGGACTCAGTGGGGGAAACAAGGCGGGAGAAGTTGATCAAGAGAGGAACACACTAGAGCGCGGGTCCTGACAAGTGCTCCTGAACTAGCTGGAGAGTGCTGAACCCCACCCTGGCGGCCGCAGCTCGCCGTGTGATAGCAGAGAGAAGCTCTGAGCTGACTAAACAGCAAAGTGAGTAAAGACTTGGATGACTTCAACTACTGCCTCTGTCTGTTCTTTCCTCCGCGGCTCTGCACCCGCCGACGCTCTACTCTGCACCCTCTCTACACTGCCCTGAGGCCCCGCTCCACCTGTGGGGAGCTGCACCAACTAAGCTGCCTGAACACCGGCCTCAGAGGACTGTCGCAGCGCTGGTGATCCTCACCAGACACCACAGGTGGCGTCACGATCATTTCCCTATCCCAATAACCTACCCCCTTTTTAAAAGTGACCCCAGGGTACAGGCCCGGGAGCCGACCACAGCGACATCCCCCAAAACCAGGCAACAAGGCCCGGGCGCCGAGTCGTCCCCATCCCCTGGGCGCGTCACATACAGTGCCTACAAGTAGTATTCAACCCCCTGCAGATTTAGCTGGTTTGATAAGTGCAAATAAGTTAGAGCCTTCAAACTGCAAACGAGAGTAGGTTTTATGAACAGAAGCATAAATCTTACAAACCAAAAAGTTATGTTGCTCAGTTGAATTTTATTAAATTTTAAACATAAAAGTGTGGGTCAATTATTATACAACCCCTATGTTTAATATTTTGTGGAATAACCCTTGTTTGCAATTACAGCTAATAATCGTCTTTTATAAGACCTGATCAGGCCGGCACAGGTCTGTGGAGTTATCTTGGCCCACTCCTCCATGCAGATCTTCTCCAAGTTATCTAGGTTCTTTGGGTGTCTCATGTGGACTTTATTCTTGAGCTCCTTCCACAAGTTTTCAATTGGGTTAAGGTCAGGAGACTGACTAGGCCACTCCAACACCTTGACTTTTTCCCTCTTGAACCAGGCCTTGGTTTTCTTGGCTGTGTGCTTTGGGTCGTTGTCTTGTTGGAAGATGAAATTACGACCCATCTTAAGATCCTTGATGGAGGAGCGGAGGTTCTTGGCCAAAATCTCCAGGTAGGCCGTGCTATCCATCTTCCCATGGATGCGGACCAGATGGCCAGGCCCCTTGGCAGAGAAACAGCCCCACAGCATGATGCTGCCACCACCATGCTTGACTGTAGGGATGGTATTCTTGGGGTCGTATGCAGTGCCATCCAGTCTCCAAACGTCACGTGTGTGGTTGGCACCAAAGATCTCGATCTTGGTCTCATCAGACCATAGAACCTTGAACCAGTCTGTCTCAGAGTCCTCCAAGTGATCATGAGCAAACTGTAGACGAGCCTTGACATGACGCTTTGAAAGTAAAGGTACCTTACGGGCTCGTCTGGAACGGAGACCATTGCGGTGGAGTACGTTACTTATGGTATTGACTAAAACCAATGTCCCCACTGCCATGAGATCTTCCCGGAGCTCCTTCCTTGTTGTCCTTGGGTTAGCCTTGACTCTTCGGACAAGCCTGGCCTCGGCACGGGAGGACACTTTCAAAGGCTGTCCTGGCCGTGGAAGGCTAACAGTAGTTCCATAAGCCTTCCACTTACGGATGATGCTCCCAACAGTGGAGACAGGTAGGCCCAACTCCTTGGAAAGGGTTTTGTACCCCTTGCCAGCCTTGTGACCCTCCACGATCTTGTCTCTGATGGCCTTGGAATGCTCCTTTGTCTTTCCCATGTTGACCATGTCTGAGTGCTGTTCACAAGTTTGGGGAGGGTCTTAAATAGTCAGAAAAGGCTGGCAAAAGAGATCTTTAATCCACACATGTGAAGCTCATTATTCTTGGTGCCTGAACTACTTCTTAATACTTTTGGGGGACCAAACAGAATTCTTGTGGTTTGAGGGGTTGAATAATAAATGACACTCTGAATTAACTTTTAACGTTTTTAAAAAAAACAAAAAAAATAAACAAAAACAAAATTCGCTGCAGTGCATTTCCCACTTCCAGGCTGATCTACAGTACAAATGTCACAATGCCAAGTTAATTCTGCATGTGTCAACCAGCTAAATCTGCAGGGGGTTGAATACTACTTGTAGGCACTGTACATGCAGTCACATGCTGACTAGACTTGCGTGGCCTCACTTAATGAAAATGAATTGAGCGAGGCCAGACACGTCGAGTCAGAATGTGGCCAGAAGTATGCAAATCACATACTTGTGGTCACATGACCGTCCACTCTTGCCAACGGTAAGGGAGAATCCTAAAAGTCAGAAGAGTGACTGCAGACTTTCATCTCAAACCTGGACAAGCCCTTTAATTATAAAATGAAGCCTTGTAGCCAATCCTAACAGCATGTAATATACTCACTGTCAGGAATCAGCTCTGCTTGCAGGTTCCAGCAGTCATCACATGGCCACTTCACTCATAGGCGATATTCATACTTATGGTTACGTGACAACTAGCTTTCCTTCCTGCTTCTCCCAGCATTTCACTGAACATTGAGAGAACTAGGGAGAGCAGCTTAACAGCACATGACTTTAAATGTGCAGATCGCATATGTGCTTGGGATGGGGGGCGCCAAACTGAATTCTTGCCCCGGGTGCCAGAAAACCTAGATACACCTCTCCATATAGCTGCAGGTAAATAGCATTTCTAAAGCTGACAGGTTCCCTTTAACTCATTCCATATATATGACTATTACGAAATATGTTAGTTCCCTGCTTTGATGCAGGCTCAGGAGCTGAGCCTGTATCATTACCGGCATATGATTACTCAGCCATCATCTGCCTCTAAAAGCATTGAGTAGAGCAGAGCTCCACCTGCTTCTATTAACTCTTTAAATGTTGCTGTCAATCTCTGACAGCAGCAATTAGGGCACATACTGGGGACGCGCCGTCCAACAAACCCATCAGTACCCCTGCGATGCAATTGCGAGGTGCTGATGGATTGGCATGGCAGCCGGGGGCCTGCTGAATACTGTAGTATTGCAGTATATAGTGTAAGCAATTGGACTAAATATTTTACAACATAAGAAAAACAAAAATTTAAAAAAATATTTGGTATCACTGTGTCCATAAAAGTCTAATCTATCAAAATATACCATTAATTAATCCAATTGGTAAATGACGTAACAAGAAAAAACAGAAGTAAACTTTTTTTTTTATGAATTTCTGACATTTTTTTCACCACTTGGCATCGTCGTAATCATGAGGAAGTGAAGATGGATCCAGCTCAACACACCAGGTAATTGATTAAAATTTAACAATCTTTATTGGCAAATCCTTTTAAAAATTTGTAGAAAAGTCAAAAAATGGACATCTCAGACGACAAAGCATATATTATGGGGTGTTGTGTATAAAAAATGCCATACACGTTTCGAGTAAAAAACTCTTGAACACTGGCTAATTTTTAAAAGGATTTGCCAATAGATTGTTGAATTTTAATCAATTGCCCGGTGTGTTGAGCTGGATCCATCTTCACTTCCTCATTGACCCAGGCGCAGTGCAGCAGCGAGGACTCCGTGCTCCATGCCAGACTGGGATTACATCTCAGGGGTGAGCTGAAATTTTCTCTTTATTCTTATCGTCGTAATCATACAGACATGGAGCATCATGTTCACACGTCATTTGTACCATGCAATGAATAATGTAGAACCAAAACTTAAAATTAACCGCACTTGAAATTTTTTCTTGATTTTAGTTCATTGAATGATAAAAATGAATGGTGTTATTCAAAATTACAATTCATGCTGCTACAAAAAACAGGACATCGTAGGTCTATGTTGACAGAAATAAGAAAAAGTTGTTGGGAAAAGATTAAAGGCAAGAGTACTCTGATAAAACCTTATACTTTAATGGGAATGTCTGCCGGTGTCACTATACTGGCACCATTTACATATAGCATATATTATGCCAATAGTTTGATCAGGGAGTTGTATTAATTTCCTTAGAGACATCAGAATAGCCAATCTCAGTAGTCAATTGCTAGAAATCAGAATTCCTGTATTCTTTTGATGGTAACTGAATTTAGCAAAGAGGTGGAACTTGTTAGTTCTACTGATAGGTCCATTTTAGAAAATGCATATAGTTCCTTTGAAATAATAATTCTGATGTATGTTTTCTTACAGCTCTGTTTTGTGTTCCTGTGTTATTCCTCCATAAAATGTAAATTGACAGCTACACAGTCTGATACTGTCAGTGCTGGTTGGACATTGTCAGGCAGTGTCACTTCTTTGATAAGAAGAATGGCAATAGCTATCTAGGTATTTGTACATTTGCAGTAGGAATAACAGGAATGTCACACACAAAATAAAATACACTTGCATTTTTATTCCTGAGAGAATACAAGTATTAACTAAAACACACACTTGAGGAGAACTGATAGAATCTTTTTAAAGGATATGAACACCTTCAGGGAACATTTTTTTCATTACAAATTGTGCACTGTTTGGGTTTTACAAGCTCCTTGCTTCTCTGAACAGTGTAGGCTGCTTAATGATGTAACTAAGTATCTGTCAGTGAGCGTGGTCTGATGGAGAGTTTGTAACTCTTTTATCTGTGTTCTACACAGCCTCCTCTGTTGATTTATGTCCACATGAAAGCTCAGCTCACCTTGGTAGTTGTCATAAATCACCTGAGTGGAGCTCAATAAAAGAAATATATAAAAGTCACCAACATCTTATGTGCTGTTCTGTATATCATTATGCTAAAGGAAGCCATGGCAGTCACCTTTGCTGCTCTCGATTTCCATATTCTAGTAAAGGTCAATGTGGTCAACTTTTCTGCTGTTCTGTATCTCCATATTCTGATGCAGGCCATTGTGGCCATCTTCCCTGTTTTTCAGGCACTCCATGTTCTGGTGGAGGCCATTGTGGTCATCTTTTTTGCTGTACCCGATCCCCATGTTTTTGTGGAAGATACTTTGGTTACCTACTTTGCTGCTCTGGATCTCCATGTTCTGGTGAATGCCCATGTATTCAACTTTTCTGCTGTTTTCTATGTTCATATTTTGTTGGAGGACATTATGTTCATCTTCCTTGTTTTTCAGGATCCCCGTGTTCTAGTGGCGGCCATTGCAGTCACCTTTTCTGCTACTCTAGCATCCCATTTTCTGGTGAAAGCTATGGTGGTCATCTTCTATGCTGTTCTGAATCTCCATGTTCTGATAGAAGCCTCGGCAGTCATCTTCTCTGCTGCTGTGAATCTCTATGTTCTGGTGGAGGTTACTGTGGTCAACTTCTCTGCTGTTCTGTATCTCCATGTCCTGATGGAGGCCATTGCGGTCATCTTCTCTGCTGTTCTGTATCTCCATGTTCTGATGGTGGCTATTGCGGTCATCTTCCCTGTTGTTCTGTATCTCCATGTTCTGGTGGAGGCCATTCAGTCATCTTCCCTATTCTTCTGGATCTCCATGTTCTGGTGGAGGCCGTTGTGGTCAATGTCTGCTGTTCTGCATCTCCTTGCTCTGGAGGAGGGCACGGAGGGACCTCGTCAGCTGCTGAAATACTGGGGATCCTTATTTTTGACTTATTACTGCCAGTTCTGCCCCCTGAATTTTCCAGGTGAAGATACTGTAGCTGGTGCTTACAAGAGCTGAAAGAGGGGTCATTCGATAAGGGCAGCTGTGGAATCAATGTCTCCCAGAATGATGCTTTTCTACACAAATCGGTAAACTGGAAACACAACCTTGGGGCTTGGGTGCATAGGTTTTTTGTGAGTCGTGGATGATATAGCCATACTGTGTGAAGTGACAAGTCTGAACAAGCTGCTGGAAGATTCTTTCTGAGTGTCCAGACTGTATTATGCTTCCCCTCATATACATTACATCACTGCGCTCTTCTCGCTCTTCCCTGCCTCGTACATGTAATAGAAACACGAATGAAAGGATTAATTGTGACACCGCAAAGCTCTGGTTACTTAAGGAAACAGTAGCCTGCTTATTATCTCACCAGAGCTGTCCGAATTAACCTGGTGAGATGCAAGACAGAACTAGATGAGGACAAATTGTACTTACACAATGAAACAGGATCCATGTAATGTGGGAATAGAGATGTTCATTAAAAGCACATTTGTCTTCGCTTGCGGCATCCATCCACTTTCATGTATTTTACTGACATTCAGTGTTTGCGGTGAGTCACTTTATATTGTTCCTGAAACTATTGTTTATATAATGCAGACACGGACTAATGAAACAAAATTCTTCTTTATTACAAAATTGCTTGGAATTTATGAAATGCGTTTAAATAGGTTTCAGATGAATTGTCAGAAATCATTGCCTTTTTATCTAAACTTTTTGCTGCAAGTGAATACGAGCGTGTGTCACAAAATCACAATCAGAGCTGCTGACCAGCTGAGAAGAATCACTGAGGACAAGGAAAGTGTGCTATGTCCTTAGCAGCTAAGGGGACACACATTGGGGGATATCTATCATTGCGTTTGTGTCAAACATCTAATAAAGTTTGCCACATTTCCTTGTCATAAATGAGTGCGCCAAATTTATCAATGTTTTTCACCATTTTATACACCATTTTTCGTACCTAAGCAGAAATGTAAAAATGTTAAGAAAAAGTTAAAAAACAAATTAATGGTGAGAAAAAGTGGTTAAACTTTTGGTGTGAAGTACCATATATTTATCAATACATTTATATATAAAGTCACATATTCTACATGTGTCCTATAGTCTGACTTCTTTATTTTTTAACCTATTTCCATTTTGATGAAATTTTGTTTGAAAATCCACAGTGCATGCGGGACTGTGCAACAGTCTTCTCAGTACACAGTGGCAGTTCGCTCCCTCGCCGACTCCAATGAGAAGTGATTAGCTGGCAACAGGGCGCACTATCAGTGCGCATTTTAAGGTGAGAATACGGCAAGCAGAGACCAGCCTCACGCCTGCAACACATGTTCTTTTCGGGAACAGGGCTGGTCCCGGCTCTCCCCGCTTCCCACATTCTTTCTGTACAATCCGCACTGACAGTACACTCTGTTGCCGATTCATCTCTTCTCATTAGGGCGGGCGAAGGAGCGTGCTGTCACTGTGCATTGAGAAGAGAATCTCACAGGAAGAGGAGCGCTTGTATTAACCATACATTGGAATTTACAGCCAACGCATGCTCAATAAAGCAGGGACTAGTCCAGCGCCTGAAACGTACGTCATTGATGACGCTTCATTTTAGTGTGGGGACAGAGGCTGTGGCAGTGACTACAGCCTCTGCCCCCTGATGACATCCTGTTTGAGTTTCCCAGCATGCACTGGGGATTCTCAAACAGAACGTCATTAAAAATGGAAATAGGTAAAATAGATAAAGCGGTTAGATTAAAGAGGGAACGATAACTTTTCTAATATGCGTTAATAAAAAAGTCCCTATTAGGCTGCATGCACACGATGCGTTTTTCATGCGTTTATGCTGCGGAATTTCCGTAGCGGAAATGCATCAAAAACGCATGGTTATCCGCACCCCATGGTCCCCAATGGCATTCGGCAATGTCAATGCACATGCTGCGGATTTTTCCGCAGCGTTTCTGCAGCGCAAATAAATCCGCAGCATGTTCATTAATTTTGCGCAAGCGCAGCGGAAGCGCCGCCATTGACTTGCATTGAGACGCATAGAATCCGTGTCTGTACATTTGTACAAGCGGATTTTATGCGTCTCTATGTGCGGATGGTAGCCAGTTCTGGAGGAGAGAAGACTCTCATCCAGACCTGGGTACCATTGTACCTGTAAAAAAAGAATAAAATAATAAATAAAGTTTATATTCACCTGTCCGGCGGTCCCTGCAGCGCTTCTCCTTCCAGGACCTGAGATGACGTCGCGGTCATGTGACCGCAGGCGGTCTCGCGAGATGCCGGCAACCCAGGACGAGCGCGACAGCACACGCGGCGGGGGATCGGGGGTAAGTATAGCTTTATTTTTTTATTTTTACGGTCACACTATATAAATCCATGCCTTTTGCATGGATTTATATAGTGTGACCTAGTTGTCAAGCACTTTCCAAGTGATTGTCAAGCACTTTCCAAGTGATGTTATCACTTGGAAAGTGCTTGTCAGTCCGCATGCGGAAACACATGCGTTAACGCATGTGGGTGTGCATGTGAATCCGCATGTATTCCGCATGTATTCTGCAGGAAAAACGCATGCACAATCTGCATGCGTTTTTTCTGCCAGGGAGATGCAGAAATGCTGCAGAAATTTTCTGCTTCATTTCTGCATCGTGGGCACATAGCCTTAGATTATTACAATAAATAAAAAGTAATTTAGGATGAAAATCAATATTATTGTCAGACCAGCTCTTTAAGAAATCTACCCCTTCATTCCAGCCACTTTTGAGGTGTTTTAATGGGGTGGGCAGATTCTCATGGCCCTCAGTGCTTGGGTGGGTAGCTGTATTTTGCCGGCCCATTAATTTCTTTTTGCTCTGTGATCACACGCACACACATTGTTCACTTCTGAACACGGAGGCACGTGCAATGAAAGATTACGTCCTTACACCAGTGCCAGCGTCAGGATGTACTATGTGGGTGGAGTTAGCGCAATTTGTACGGCCTCCGAAGGATGGTATAATTATCCAATTGGCCCTTGGCAGAAAAAAGGTTCCCCACCCTTGTTCTAAGTTATAGCACAAGACATTTGGGCAGTCACCCCTAGCCCAATCACACAGTGAACTCCACCCAGAGCAACTTCCACTCTTACCTGTATCTGCTTCACAGCATGCCGATGCAGTAAACCTCTCAGTAGAAAACAGAAACCTGGTCTCTCTGCCCTACCGCTCTCTGTTCTGCAGGCCACAGATAACTCTAAGCCTGTAGAACAGCCGGAGCATGCACAAGACGCCATAGTCCTGGCACTGGTGGCGCAATAATGTCACTGTGTTGCTTCACCTGTGCTGCGATTGTGAGTGTGCTAGCAGACCCTGTGGGACCGTGGGTTAGGTGAGTAGCGTTACTGCTATTCACAGTCGCCGAGGCCGGATTCGGGGAACGCTGAACTACTTCGGACCTGCACACTTGTACGTTGGACGTACACAACAAATAGCAAACGAGTTAAAAAGGGGGGGGGAGATGTTGAAACAGAATGAATCTAACCAAGTATACTGTTGTATAAATGGTAGAATAATATTCAAATTTGATTCAGTAAAAAAGTATATCAATATATATGTATAAGTTTATATACCATCTACACACAAGGGGCATATGATCAATATCATTTATGGGTATGCAACACACAGAAAGCAAATGAAAAAGTTTCCATTGAGCTTCAAAAGAAGAACAAAAATTGCAACCATTTAAATACATATCTATATCACATGTGGATAAAAAAAATCCTACATAACAATACTAGCATTTTCAAGTCAGGAATTATTGCACAAAAATGCTGTTATGCTGTCTATGGTACATAATAAAGCTCTGTTCAATATCATTAGTAATGCATATGCGTTCCATGATCATTCTTAGTAAATGCAGAGTTCAGCCCCAGAATTGTCCCAGAGTGGCATATTTGCCCATACCTCCCAACTTTTGAAGAAGAGAAAGAGGGACAGATCATGCAGCGCGTCACGGCAAATTTTGGCCACGCCCCTGGTCACACCCCATTCCACGCCCATTTACCATTTCTTTCTCCCCTGGCTGGAAGAGTTGTCAGAGGGCCGCTGGTAATGAGGGGCATTCAGCAGATGGCCCTCATCCCCATTCCTGGTATGCATGGCCTCCTCATCCACAATCCTGGTATGCATGGCCCCCTCAGACCCAATCCTGGTATGCATGGCCCCCTGAGACCCAATCCTGGTATGCATGGCCCCCTCAGACCTAATCCTGGTATGCATGGCCCCTTCAGACCAAATCCTGGTATGCATGGCCCCCCCAGACTCAATCCTGGTATGTATGGCCTCCTCATCTCCAATCCTGGTATGCATGGCCCCTCATCCCCAGTCCTGATATGCATGGCACCCCTATCACTGCACACATGAAAAAAACAATTCTACTCACCTTCCTTCCTCTCCTCTACTCTGCTCCAGCGCTGCGTCCTGTCTGCCAGCAGCTCATGTCAGCATCTGAGCAGCGCATGACATCACTGCCATGCGCCCTCAGATGCCGAGGTGAGCTGCGAGGATATTTACTGCTCTCCACGTCGGGACTATGGGCGTGGAGAGGAATGAATATTTCTCCTTAACAGCGCACACATCAGCGGCCACACTCCTGCTGCGGCTCTGCGATCCTCTGTTCCCGCTACTAAAGAGAATGTTTATTCACTCCTCTGGGAGAGAAGAAGAGTGAATATTCATTCTCTCTAATAGCGGGCACACAGGATCGCGGAGCCGCAGTAGGAAGCCGGCGGCTGCGATTGACAGTATGCGATATTAAGGAGAGTGAATATTCACTCCAATCCACTCGAATGGGCGTGGAGAGGAGTGAATATTCATTTTCTTTAGTGGTAGCTGCAGCTGCTGGTTACTTGGTTACTACCTGTGCCTGCTGCTCCACCACCGCAACCTGCCCCACCACCCTCCACAGCCGGGAGAACAGCTGACCCGTGACTGGACACGGGACTGAGCCCTCAAAGAGGGACAGTCCTGTGGAAACCGGGACGGTTGGGAGCTATATATTTACCCAAGGAGAGAACTGGTGTCCAAAGAACACCCCTTGGACATATATAAGAATATGGGTGCGTGTGAAACATCGCACTGCACTTGGATATCACCTGAGTGCAATACGATTCCCGTAGATGCCAGCAACAGAGGAGATGGAGAAATTACTATCTCCGTCCCCTTCGCAGCTGTGCTTCCCTCACGCGAGAGGATCGAAGCGCAGAGCACTGACACTCAGCTCACACTCGCAGCAAAGCAGGAGCCAAGTGCCATTAGTATATCGCATCGGATGTGATGCGCTAGTGGGCCTTACTCCGATTTTGGTAGATATTGTGCTGTATTGCAGTTGGACCATAGTTTTTAGGATTTGAGTGGTGTCACACTTTTCACTATCACTTTTACTTTCTAAAAGTCACAGTTGTTCAAGGAAAACTCGTTGTGTCTCCAAAATGTACTAACACAAATTGCTTTGTGTCTTTTATCCATTCCTTCTATATCCTGTCCCTTTCACTATAGTATTCTCAGACTGTGACTCTGTTTACTTCCTCTTTTCTCACATTGTGACATTGTCCCTGTCACATGTAGCCCTGTCCTCACTAACATAATCACATTATGGACAGGTCACTGCCTCACACAAGATTACCATCCTCACAGGAGACACTGTGAACATTCTGGTGGCTGCCGTGAACAAGGGACACCCTGGGTGAGCTGCATGAACTAACGTTCAGCCATACCAAGCTTTTCCCCTCAAAACAGCAGGGCTTGGCAAAAATAAGTGCCGTCATGCGGGCATAATTGGGTACACCAGGGATTAGTTTGATTCATCGGGTGTATAGTTGTTATGCTCAAAAGTACTTTGAGGCTAATGATGCACACCCATAAAAAAACAGCTGTATATCTCCACTTACTATCCGGCCAGGGGCAGCTGACTGTACAAAAAATGTTTCCAGCAGTGGTTTTTTATGTAAATAGCAGTCACTAACAGCATACTGCTGGGAATATTACAATTGTCCTGTAGATATTAATATCAATTAATACATTTCTATGTCAAAATCTAAGCTCTTGGGCCCCTGTGCATTTATGTTGTGGAAAGTCTGTGTCAGGGCCCCCAACACCAGCTATCTACAATACAGGTCAAAGGGACTGTGGGCTTGCTCGGGCCTAGGCGCTGGATGTGACTGTAACCTACTGTATGAACCCCTTCAAATAAAATGTCTGATATAATGCCAGAGCCGGACTGGGACTAAAAAATAGCCCAGCCACAGCAACCTCACGAGCCCATATACAATATAACTTTTTCGTAATCCCAAAAATAAAGTGTAACATTCCCATCGCATCAGTTTCTTTGTCACACCGCCCACCACTTTGCTAAAGGAGTTGTCTGACAATTCTGAATTGGGAGGTACACAGCACATCACATCTACACATACCTGTTAGGAAGTGTGCTCATTCGGCAGGTATAGTTTACCTATCCTTTTCCTCAGAATAGGACATGCCTATTGTTCATGTGTCCTTGCATATATGTGCGAACATGACATTACCAGCACTACTCACTTCTCGATGCAAGCAACTTTCTGCATCATTCACACATTGCAGGTTTTTTTGCTGCAATCTTTGAAAATTATGGCAACAGTGCATTTCTTTTGCCAAAACTGAAGTAAAAAACAAATGTCATAATGTCAAAACGCTAAGTTTTGAGGACTTTAAGTTTTAACCTAACCATGAATCACATTTTGGATTGCTACATGTGTACAATATCAGAACCACCGTTGGCATATTAACACAGTGCCAGAACCACTGTGAGCAGATGAATGCAGTGCCCAAACCACCGTGAGCACATGAATGCAGTGCTAAAACTACCGTCAGCAAATGACTACAGTGACAGACTCACCATCAGCACATGACTGCAGCCACAGACTCACCGTCAGTACATGAATGCAGCACCAGAACCACCATCAATACATGAATGCAGCACCAGGACCACCATCAATACATGAATGCAGTGCCAGAACGATTGTCAGTGCATGAATGCAGTGCCAGACCCATTGTCAGTACATGAATGCCACACCAGAACTGTCAGTACATAAATGCAGCCATTATCAGACTGTAGAACACAAAGGAACCACAATACTGATGAGACACAAATAGGATCACATGTAAACATTTAGATCCAGGTACCATATAGGTGACATCTTCGCTGAAGTAATTCCAATCCCTTTTGTCACCATGTAGCACAGACACTATGATGAGATTTCACGCCCAGAGGTCGTTTCTCCAGACTGCCCTCTTCTCTGTCTTCAGCAGCATATTCCGTCACAGTGCCCTTAAAAATAAAAGTATCATTATACTCTCCCATAAATATAAATCTCTCCCATGCTGCACCCCTGAATAAATAATTGCTGTGCTAACTGCACAAAATATCCCCCTACACTGCCCCTCTGCAAAATATTCCCCACCACTCACACACTGCCTATCTGCAAAATATCCCCCCACACACTGCCCCTTTGCAAAATATCCCCCACACACGTTGCCCCTATGCCAAATATTCCCCCCCCCACGCACACACATACACTGCCCCTCTCCAAAATATCCCCCCCCACATACTGCCATTCTGCAAAATATCTTCCCCACACTCATACTCTGCAATATATCCCCACACACACACTGCCCCTCTGAAAAATTGCAAAATATCCCCCCACACACTGCCACTCTGCAAAATATCCCCCCACACACACTGCCCCTCTGCAAAATATCCCCCCACACACACTGCCCTTCTGCAAAATATCCGCCCACATACACTGCCCCTCTGCAAAATATCCACCCCGCCACACACACACTGCCCCTTTGCAAAATATCGCACCCCACACACACACACACACACTGTCCCTCTGAATAAAGTAGCCCTCATCACTCAACACTGCCTCTAGCAAAACTGTGCCTCCTGTAACAATTGTCTCCCCCATCCACCGTGATAAAGCATTTAAAATCTTCAGCTCCTCCTGGATCGCTTACCACTGCCATTGGTGTCTCGGCTCCTCTGCGCCGGCAGCAGTGTGATGACGTCAGCAGCGTGCTGACCTCATCACACTGCTACACATCGGGTCGGAGGTTGACAAGCACTCCTTTGCTCTGGCTCACAGTGCTTAAATATATTTGCGTCCAAAAGACGCAAATACATTTGAATATAGGAAGAAGAAAGTCAGAATCTCTTGCACAGCTCCGAGGACCGCATGCGGGACTGTACCCGGTCTATACATAAATGGCCCAAGCGGCCCAGTGTACCAGCAGCCCAGCGAGCATCTGACCGGCAGGGCAGATTGCCAGGCCGGGCCTGTATCTATTAACATATGAATAGTTGTTTTTTGTATCTCAAGGTTGTGAGGACACAGCCTCTCATTGAAGAGACCTACCTGTGTATGGAGACGTACACCACAGGAACAAAATATCAAAGAAGCTCATATCAGATGGGTCTCTCTGGTTTGGTTGATATGAGTTAGGGCTTACTCCCACTTGCGATTAAATTGGACGAATACAATCCTATTGAGAATCGGATTGCATTTGTATCAATTTAATCCTATGCTTGTGTTCTCAATGGCATATTTTTTTCCTGCTCCGATCAGATCGCGATCGGATGGGAAATAAACGCAGCATGCTGCCATTGCATGCGGAATTCGGATTGCATGCACCCATATAAGTCTGTGGGTGCAAGTGAAACATCGCACTGCACTCGGATATCACCCGAGTGCAGTGCGATTCCCGCCGACACGGCAACAGAGGAGATGGAGAAATTACTTTCTCCGTCTCCTCCTCAGCTGTGCTTCTCTCGTGCGAGAGGATTGGAGCACAGAGCACTGACACTCGGCTTACACTCGCAGCAGAGCAGGAGCCGAGTGTCATTAGCATATAGCATCCGATGCTCTCGTAACAGATGTGATTCGCTAGTGGGAACCCGGCATTAGAGAGACAAAAACGACAGCGTCAAAAACACTATAAAAATACACTTAATGCAATGAACAAAAAAAATGCAAAAAACTAATTTATCTAATAGGTGCAGAAATGCTGCATAAAATCTGCCACATCAAAAACTCACCAAATACTCATCTTGGGATTGCAACCTCAGTCTGCAATATTACAGCAGGTGCAGATGTGTGAAGACTCTCTCATTGGAGAGAATTGGGACTCTGACCCGATTATCTCGGATGAGGAGAAGATGGAGAAAAAAAGTCTCTATCTTCTCCATTCTGCGAGGCCGCGGACCGCACTCAGATGATATCTGAGTCACTGTCAGAGATAGAAAAAAAATCGGACATGTGCACTGTCCCATAGACTAACATTAGTCTGAGTGCGATCCCACTAGGACCGAAAATACACTCGTCTGCACCTGCCCTAAGTCAGAATTTTTTCATTATGTAAAAATAAAATTGGCCTGAGAAGTTTTGTGTCCTGATGATTATTTTGTACAGTGTAATCTGAACAGGGGCCACTATTACTATCCTCTTCTGCTTTGTTTTAAAGGGGTTGTCTTGTCACACCATATTGATTACTTATCCATAAGGTAGGACAGGTCATTAATATCATAATATGTGATCTGTTGGGTTCTGCATCTCCTTCAATGTGTGGGAACTACAGCCAGGTACACAAAACAGCTCCTACAGAATTTCTTAAAATGTGACTTTCTCAGTCTTGAAAAAGCAAATTGCACAACGGTTGGCAACATTTTTTAAAATTTTTTTATTAAGCATTTTTTTCTTATAGGCATATTTAATTTTTTTTTAACATACGTATTGTTGTTTTTAGTACTGCTGTTTGTAATACATTTCCTTAAACAAATTTAAATGAACCAGAGCAAGTAGAAAAGTCAAAAAGAAATTTCTCCAGACAGCGTGATTAAAAAAGAAAGCAGGATATTAAGCGTTGTCTTGGGTGAAGCTCTAAATCCAGACTTGTACAGTTTGATCCCTTTTTAGTGAAGCATAGTTCAGCTGGGTGGAACACAATTCAGCAGGATGTCTTTCTGTGATGAACAATGCGGTGCTCAGAGCAGCTGCAATGGTGTTGGAACATGAATACAAATGAACACAATTTGTTCTACTTGCTTTCCTAAAACATTCTTATAGATGAGGCACTCACCAGCCAGGACTCTTGCCCGGGCATTGTACAAGCCACACCAATGAAAACTCAGCACGTGACTCATGGATCAGAACAGTTTGTTCTATGACACACTTGTGGAACTGGATTCAGGTTGCAAACAGCAGTCATAAAGATATTCCAAGTCAGCACTGGAAGTATCCACATTCCCAGCTTGATGTACCTGGAACCAGCTCATTTGTTTGCTTGCGTGCTCTGTTTCTTACAGGACTGGGCTGATCTATTACTTCATTAAGGACGAGTCGGAAATTAAAGTCAGGTTAGGTTCACAACAAAAATGAAAAACAGGGATTTTACTTTATTTTCCACTTGCAGTTTTTGTTTTGGCTATTTCATAAATTTATAAGCTTTTTCCTGGGATTTGACCCCTTAATGACCACCAATACCTCTTTTTACTCACCTGAAATATAAGTGAATAGCATCCCCGAAAGGCGACAATCCAGCAGCTGTCAGCTGTACACTATAGCTGACAACTTGCTGCAACAGCCATGATCAGTGTTGGCACCGACCATGGCCGTTTAAAGCCTTAGATGCTGCTGTCAATAGTAACTACAGCATCTAGATGGTTAATAGAGTGTGGGGGCTCCATTTTTAAGCTCATCAGCACCCAGAGATTAGGAATGTGTGCTACTGATGTTTGCCTTGGCAATTTACAGCCAATTAACAGTCTTAGAGTCTGCCGACCGTAGAGACCCGTTCAGAAGTTAGCATTATTTCGGCGGTAAAAATGTATATTTTTTCTTGTCATGACATTTTGCATTAATTTTTGAAAAGCATATGAAGGGTTAATAAACTACAGACAGCAGTTCTGAATATTTTGTGGGGTGCTGTTTTTAAAATGGTATCACTTTTGGGGGGGTTTCCAATATATAAGTCACTTCAAAACAGAATAGGTCACTAAAAAAGTAAGTTTTGTACATTTCCATGAAAAATTGCTGCTGCATTTTTAAACTTTCTAAAATGCTAACAAAATAAAAGAACATTTTACAAATGGTGCTGATGTAAAGCAGACATGTGGGAAATGCTATTTATTAATGTTTTTGTGAGGTGTGACTATATAGATTAAAGGGATAATCGTTCAAAGTTTGAAAATTGCAAATGTTTTGAAATTTTTGCCAAATTTCTGATGTTTTTGTAAATAAACACAAAACATGTCGACCTAAATGTAACGTTATCACAAAGTGCAATGTGTCATGAAACAACAGTCTCAAAATCACTGGAATATGTTGAAGCGTTTCAGAGTTATTACCACATAAAGTGACACTGGTCAGATTTCAAAAATTTGGCCCAGACACCAAAGGGTTAAACTCATAGGATTATTTTTTACTGAGTTTTTACTCTGTATTTCTGCTGCACAGAAAACGCAGCGTCTTACAGTTTCAGCAAAGTGGATGGGATTTATAGAAATCTCCTGCCTACTGTGCCTGCGGTGCATGTTTGAAATGGTCAGCAGGTCAATCTCTCTTGCGATTACCCTGAGTTTTACGTGCGGAAAATCTGCAGCTAAAATAAAGGCATATGTATTTGTAGTGCTTTTCCGCTGTGGAAATGCATTAAAAATGCATGTAATTCACACACAGGCTCGGACTGGCCCAAGGGGCAACAGGTGAATCCCCTGGTGGGCCCACTGTGTAGGAGTAAACACAACTTACCCACCAACATGAGCAGAAGTTGGCTCAATACATTTGATTCTGTACAGAAAAAAGCAGCATCTCATCATTCGTCCAACATACTACATTATTATTATTATACATTATTATTATTATTATTATATAGGAGCAGAAGTAAATTTGTGAATGAGGGCAAGGTAATATTTGCATGTAGCTAAACAGTGGGACTCCAGAGTCAGTGATACTGGTGGGCCATTGCCACCCCTGTCTGACACTGTTCACACATGACTGTTCAATAAAGTTTTCACAAAGTCAAATACTAGGAAGTATCAAAAACAAAGCAGCTTTATTTAAAGCATGACATACCAACAAAAGACCAAAAGTGAGTTTCAAAAACGCATGTTAAAAAACACACTCAAAAAGGTAATAAAAAAAGCTGCAAGTAACCCAATTTACCTAAGGCTACGTTCCCACAATGAGTTTTGGTGAGTTGTTGATGTTGCAAATTTTCTGCACCTATTAAGTAATAAATTACTTGCTTTTTTTCCATTTCTTTTTTGAGTGTGTTTTTTTATACATGTTTTTATTGTCGTTTTGTTTTTTGTTTCTTTCTGCTATATCTTTTTTTTTAAATAAACTGCTTTGTTTTTGATACTTCCTGGTATTTGGCTTTGACAAAACTTGATTGATACAGTCATGTGAGAATTGCATGTATTTTGATGCATATTTTCACCAGCAGAAAAACACTAAAAACGCATGTGTGTTTTTTACTTGCAGATTTTCTGTATGTAATGCAAGTTTATGGGGGAAATCTGCGCATACCCAACGTGTTGCGGATTTAAAACAAGCACCGGAGGTCAGTTTATGCTGAATAAAAAAACATCACAGTTGGCATGAGCAGGGGCGTACAGAGAAATCATGAGGACCCATAGCAGAAGTTCTAATAGGGCACCCTCTCCCCCTCAAAAAAAAAAAAAAAAAAGGAAAAAAAAAAATATTTGGTGAGGCATAGAAGAGCATATCTCACAACTTTACAGAACTTACAGAGTAATTTTCCTTCTATTGAAGCCCCTAGATACACCTTTCATTGCACCCATAAAGTATGATGCCAACAATAGTGCCCCATAAACACTGTAATACCCTCACAGTGAATTCCTCCACAGTGCCCTCCACACGCACAGTATGATGACCCTACCATAAACCCCCTCAACTCTCCTGGCAAAGTATGGTGACCCCAACACAGTATGATCCCCCAACTGTGACCTCCACACAGCCCTCCTTGCAGTATAATGGGCCTATGTAGAGTTTAATGGCCCCCACACCTCTCCACACTGTATAATGGCCGCCACATAGCCCTCCAAATATTATAATAACCCTCCATATAGTATAATGGGCACATATAGCCCTCCTTAAAGTATAATGGGAACCACATTGCGTTCCATATAGGATAGAGTGCACTCCCAATAATCCTAGTATAATTCACCCCATAGTTCTCCATATAGTATAATGTCCCTCATAGTCCTCCATATAGTATAATGCACCCACATAGTCCTCCATATAGTATAATGCACCTCATAGTCCTCCATATAGTATAATGCACCCACCATTAGTCCTTTATATAGTATAATGCATCCCCATAGTCATCCTTACAGTATAATGCACCCCTATAGTCCTCCATATAGTATAATGCACCCCTCATAGTCCTCCATACAGTATAATGCACTCCCCACAGTACTCCATACAGTATAAGGCACCCCACAGTCCTCCATACAGTATAATGCACTCCCCATAGTCTTCCATTTAGTATAATGCACCCTCCATAGTCCTCAGTATAGTATAATGCATCCCCCCAGTTCTTCATATAGTATAATGCACCGTCCACAGTCATCCTTATAGTATAATGCGCCCCCATAGTCCTCCATATAGTATAGTGAACCACATAGTCCTTCATATAGTATAATGCAGCCCCATAGTCCTCTATATAGTATAACAAACCCCCATAGTATTCCATACAGTATTTTGACCACCACAATGTACTGACTGATTTAAATAAAAAGAAAAAATACAGTACTCCCCCGATGCTCTGGTCTCTGCAACGAATAGATGATCGCAGGTTCTAGTCTCCCATGGAGACTATTGAAGTAAGTAAAAAAATATTTTTAAAACTATTTTAAAAATATAAAAGTTCAAATCACCCCGCTTTTGCGCCATTCAAAATAAAACAATTAAAAAAAAAATCAAAAATCCACATACCGGTATTTGGTATTGCCGCGTTCAGAACTGCCAGATCGATTAATATATGAAAAGGATTAATCCGATCGATAAACGGCATGCAAAAAATAAAAGCCCTCACACAGCCCGAAGTCCCGAAAAGTTTTTACAAATTTTGGATTTTTTATTCACCACTTAAGTAAAAATGAACCTATACAGTGAAGGAAATAATTATTTGATCCCTTGCTGTTTTTGTAAGTTTGCCGACTGACAAAGACATGAATAGTCTATAATTTTTGGGTTATGTGCCCACGATGCAGAAATGAAGCAGAAAATTTCTGCAGCATTTCTGCATCTCCCTGGCAGAAAAAACGCATGCAGATTGTGCATGCGTTTTTCCTGCAGAATACATGCGGAATACATGCGGATTCACATGCGTACCCACATGCGTTAACGCATGTGTTTCCGCATGCGGACTGACAAGCACTTTCCAGGCGATAGCATCACTTGGAAAGTGCTTGACAACTAGGTCACACTATATAAATCCATGCAAACGCGAGACACAGTGGTGAAGGGCCTGCGGTCACATGACTGTGACATCACCGAAGGTCCTTCAGCGCTGCCGGCATGCAGAGAGAGCCGTCGGAAAGGTGAATATAAACTTTATTTGTTATTTTATTCTTTTTTTCACAGGTAGAATGGTACCCAGGTCTGGATGAGAGTCTCCTCTCCTCCAGAACTGGGTACCATCCGCACATTGAATCGCATATTATCCGCGTGTACAAATGTACAGACACGGATTCTATGCGTCTCAATGCAAGTCAATGGCGGCGCTTCCGCAAAATTAATGAACATGCTGCGGATTTATGAGCGCTGCAGAAACGCTGCGGAAAAATCCGCAGCATGTGCATTGACATTGCGGAATGCCATTGGGGACCATGGGGTGCGGATTACCAAGCGTTTTTGATGTGTTTCCGCTGCGGAAATTCTGCAGCGGAAACGCATGAAAAACGCATCGTGGGCACGCAGCCTAAGGGTAGGTTAATTTTAAAATTGAGAGATAGAATATCCAAAAAAAAACAAGAAAATCACATTGTATAAATTAGATAAATGTATTTGCATTTTGCAGTGAGAAATAAGTATTTGATTCCTCTGGCAAACAACACAATACTTGGTGGCAAAACCCTTTTTGGCAAGCACAGCAGTCAGACGTTTTTTATAGTTGATGATGGGGTTTGCGCACATGTCAGGAGGAATTTTGGTCCACTCCTCTTTGCAGATCATCACTAAATCATTAAGATTTTGAGGCTGTCGCTTGGCAACTTGGAGATTCAACTCCCTCCATAAGTTTTCTATGGGATTAAGGTCTGGAGACTGGCTAGGCCACTCCATGACCTTAATGTGCTTCTTTTTGAGCCACTCCTTTGTTGCCTTGGCTGTATGTTTTGGGTCATTGTCTTGCTGGAAGACCCAGCCACGACCCATTTTTAATATCCTGGCGGAGGGAAGGAGGTTGTCACTCAGGATTTTACGGTACATGGCTCCATCCATTCTCCCATTGATGCGGTGAAGTAGTCATTTGACAGTCATTTTCTATTTCTTCCATTTTCTTACTATTGCACCAACAGTTGTCTTCTTCTCACCCAGCATCTTACTTATGGTTTTGTAGCCCATTCCAGCTTTGTGCAGGTCTATGATCTTGTCCCTGACATCCTTAGAAAGCTCTTTGGTCTTGCCCGTGTTGTAGAGGTTAGAGTCTGAGTGATTAATTGAGTCTGTGGACAGGAGTCTTCTATACAGGTGACTATGTAAGACAGCTGTCTTTAATGCAGGTAACGAGTTGATTAGGAGCGTCTAACTGGTCTGTAGGACCCAGAACTCCTAATGGTTTGTAGGGGATCAAATACTTATTTCTCACTGCAAAATGCAAATACATTTATCTAATTTATACAATGTGATTTTCTTGATTTTTTTGGGGATATTCTATCTCTCAATCTTAAAATTAACCTACCCTTAAAATTATAGACTGTTCATGTCTTTGTCAGTGGGCAAACTTACAAAAACAGCAAGGGATCAAATAATTATTTCCTTCACTGTATAGGTTCATTTTTACTTAAATGGTGAATAAAAAATCCAAAATTTGTAAAAACTTTTCGGGACTTCGGCTGTGTGAGGGCTTTTATTTTTTGCATGCCGAGCTGACGTTTCTATTGATATCATTTTGGGGTAGATACGATCTTTTGATCGCCCGGTATTGCATTTTAGTGCGATGTTGCGGCAACCAAAAAAACGTAATTCTGGCGTTTTGATTTTTTTTATCGCTACGCCGTTTATCGATTGGATTAATCCTTTTCATATATTAATCAATCTGGCAATTCTGAACGCGGCAATACCAAATATGTGGATTTTTGATTTTTTTTTTAATTGTTTTATTTCACTGTACATGTTTGGTATCTACGAACTCATAATGACCTGGAGAATCATAATGGCAGGTCAGTTTTAGCATTTAGTGAACATGGTAAAAAAAAAAAAAAAAATTATGGAATTGCACTTTTTTTTTTTTTTTCGCAATTTCACCGCACTTGGAATTTTTTTCCCGATTTCCAGTATATGACATTGTAAAATCAATGGTATCGTTCAAAAGTACAGCTCGTTCCTGCAAAAAAAAACAAGCCCTCACATGGCCATATTGATGGAAAAATAAAAAACTTATGGCTCTGGGAAGAAGGGGAGCAAAAAACAAAAACGCAAAAACAGAAAAACCCAAGGGGTTAAGAGTCCATTGAGAAAGGACACACTAGCTGCCTTTATTGTAATAACTGATTAAGTTGCTATCATACTCCTTGATGAAGACCATTTCTTCACAGCAGATGCCAAATTTTCACGCACTTCAATGGATCACAATGTGTCACCTGAAGGACCGATAACAAAAAATAACTCACTGCCATTACTTTTGGACTGAGAGTGATCCAAAGTGGTGTGGGTCGTCTGTTTCTTGAGCAGTAATACAGCTTTTTAGGTAATATCTTTTCTTTTTACATGTAGCCGTAATAAGACATGTTTGCTCATTATTAATACTAGTTTGCCCTAGGCTAAGGTCACACGACCATATTTTCTGTCATCTGAGAAAATCGGTCAGATAATCAGACTCTGATCTGATTTTCTCGAATGTGGAAAAATCTGTGCACACTTGGATGTCATCCGAGTGTGGTCCGATTTATTTCTTTTTTTTGACGGACCCATTGACTTACATGGCAGAGTACGATCCAAATCGTGCATGCTGCAATTGTTTTCCTCAGACATGTACAAGGCCCCATAGAATAACATTGGTCTGAGATGTTTCACCGGATCGCAAATACGATAATCTGCGCCAGCCCCAACACAGATGGCTTTATATTTACACTCAGGATACTAAAGGTTAATTCTGTGAGGTTGAGCTAAAATCTGGAAATTTCTACTGCGCCAAAGCCCAGCACTGCTGTGGAGACGAGATAACGCCTTATCGGATTCCTTTTAAATTAACTAAATATCTCCTGCACATGACAGAATCTTTTTTGAGATATTGAAACCTTGAGTTTTACAGAAAATATCCCCAGATCATAAAGGGACAATATATTTTCTCTGACTAAAGTGACGTTGCCAGGCTAACACATAGGGCATGATACAGAAGACGATCCTGCAGATTCTGCCACCTTGCTTTGCCGTCTAGATTAGCCCTGTGATACTGGCAGAAGCGTGATGTTATGTCTGTTCCTCTTTCCTTTGTGCCCTCTCCATCTGTTTCTACCTAATGGAGTAAACTAAAAATAAGAGTGACAGCTCGTAAGAAAATCATCTTCATCTCCCGCTGTTCATGCCATGACTCCACGCTGGCTAAATGCAAAGCTATAAAATAAAGCGAGGCTTTGGTTGGTCTTACTTTGCATTTTGTTGGGTTTTTTTTCCATACATTTTGTCAAAAACTACAGCATCCTGTTACATAATAATGTTCTTCAAACCATTAACACCTAACGAATCCTGAAGGTAGGCGAAACATTTTACTTTGGGATTCAGACCACAGGGACACTACAACTTTAGCTAAAACATGTCTCACCAGAGGCAAAAGTGCTACAAAAAAATTCATTATACCAGTTTTGGTGCCCTTTTATTTCATATGTACCTTGCACAGCAATACAGTTTGCTTTAATTTAGTTTTTTTTGTAACTCAAAACCATATAAATAGAAGAAACTTTGTAATCTATCTTAGAGAAATCTGCTTCTCTCTCTTCCTGGACTGATCATTTTCAAAATCTCAAGTTATGGTAAAATCTGTATTCAGTGAACACAGATTATCGTATTACTGAAATAGACTGTCAGTCCTATGGAGAACTACTGTAACTGGCATTTCAGGAGAACTTGCAGCAGAATATCTGTCTACCTTTAGCTTCTCCCCTCTCCATAGAACTTTAAAAGCACCAATTGTCATTTTCTATCTCCGTAATGAGAAAAATCTGTCTTCACTGAACACAGATTTCATCCATGAATTGAGAGTGAAAGATGCACATTGTTTCTGATAATATACATTACAAGTTGTTTATTTTCAGTTGCACTACTGATGAAATAAAAAAATATGGTTACTCTTAAACAGGGCAAATTGTAGTCTCTCTTAAACCCCCTGAGCAGGGATGTTTGGATAAGGATTGCTTATATCCATCCTGTCCGCCTGTACAGGTATGCTCCTTGCCCTCTATAGGACATAACCCCAGGCATCTCACTCATGGAGACCACCTAGAAGCAGAGAGGAAATAAAAACACTCTTGCAAAGTGGTTTTAATGAGCAACATTAAGGCACCAACTATTAGCAGTGTTAGCAGCACAGGCTATGAGCCCTGCACATTTTATGCTGTATTTCTGCATTGTTTGGAAAGTATACCTAACTGCAGGAACAGATGTGGAGTTTCCTTTCCTGGAGAACAAGTAATTATGCACAAGCTTACTCATCTAGTAACTAATGAAATAAAACTAACTCAGTGGGTGCATTTGTCTTCCAAGCTTAGACAATAGGACATGGGTGTAACCATTACCTCAAACCATGAATGGCCATTACCGTAATCTGCCATGATTCATTGAATTGCTTATCATATAATTCAGCAGAAAATCAGATCTGCAGTGCAAGAGCTGGTGCGGGTGAGCAGCTCTTCGCTGTGGCTCAGAAGAGTCTTGAAAGTAAGGGTGTATTCACACAAGTGCATAACTGCTGTATTTTATGGTCTGTGTTACAACCCCAATTCCTGGGGGAGGTGGATGAGCCTCTTAAGAGTAACAGTCGTCTTAACCTTTATTTCATAAATCACTAGTACACAAGAATAAACTTCGCTATTAATCTTTACCAGGGAGAATCTTTTATTCTCAAAATTGTTATTACATGGGTAAAATCCGTATTCAGTGAAGCCAGATATTACCATTTTCTGAGAGAGGAGATGATACTTGGTGCTTTCAAAATTGTATGGAGAGTGGGAGAAGAGGAGACCTTCAGACATCCTGCTGCAAGTTCTCCTGAAGTGACAGTTACAGTTCTATGGAGAAGTGTAACTAATTCAGGAGAACTTGCAGCAGGATGTCTGTTAAGGTCTCCTCCTCTTCTCCCACTCTACCTCCTGTCTCCATACAATTTTGAAAGCATAAACTATCATCTCCTCTCTCAGTAATGGCCAAATCTGAATTGAAGACAGATTTTACCAATGATTTGAGAATGATCAGTTGAGGAAAGAAGATTTCCATAATAAATTACAGTGTACCATTTTCACATGTACAATTGATTTATAAGAAAAAATAAAGCAGTGGATACCCTGTAACCTAAATGAACAACCAATGAGATCCAGAATTGGGTTGAGATTTTCTGTAATATGGACGCTATATGGTCAGACGAACGGCCCAAAACTCGCATCCAAATGCCACAATCGGGCACATGCAACTGGATTGTCAATATGAAATCAGTTTTAATGATTTACACTCCTGATAACCATAAAAGTGGATAGGAGTTTGATACTTGCCCATGGGTATTACTTTTCACTTTTAATAGTTGGTAATTTTTAAATATTTATATATATTAGCATGCTGTAAAAGAGAACCTGTCACACTGAACATGCTTTTGGATAAAGCCATCTTGTACAGTAGAAAGCAGAGCACAACTTTCAAAAGAATCAAAAAAAAGTTTTATTCCATTCAGATTGCAATATCACGCAACAAAAACAAATTAAACAATGAGAAATCTATGCAACATACAGCCAGTAACCACGTTGTGATTTAAAGAAGTTTTGCTTGATTAGTTAGTCACCAATTTATGATCCCACCTAAATACAGAGGTCAATTTTACTTATGCTTATAAACAACTATTGATAAATTTCCATAAGTCATCCAAATTGAATGATCATCTACTTCTATGAGCTCCTGCCGTGGGGCTCTCATGGCACGGCTCAGTGTTTAGTTAAGATCAGAAATTGTACATCATAGCTTTATCCAAACAAGCTTCTTTAAGTTCGCACTCAGTTATGGGTTGCATATTGCACACCGGCCTCATTTGTCATTTCTTTTTATGTTCTATGACTATTGGATCTTTTAGCCATTTGACATGTAAACATGCCATTTTGCTGCATTCGTATGCATATTTATTCAAGTCAGTGCTAGGAGCCGATCATAAAGCAAGCAAAATTATACAGGAATTTTTTTTTTTTTTGTTTAATCCACTTCCAGTTACGATTTTAAAAAACTACATAAAAACAGCACGTGTAAGTTTCCCTAGTGTAGGGCTACCGTGACACTTAATTTGATTTCAACTATGAAGCTACAGTACAGATGCAGTCCAAAGCAATGCAATGAAATGTAATAATCTTGTGGATTGTAGCGAGTAGTTAAAGGGCATCTGTCAATAGGATCAACTCTCCTAAGCTGTCTATACAGGTCATAAGAAGTTGAACAAAATTATATCTGCAATCCGATGTTTTCTCATTTCGGAGAACTCCACGTTTTAACTTAAATATGTAAATGAGCTGTTAAGATCCATGGGCCAAACATAGATCTCCCTGAGAATCTGCCTCCAGAGGTTATTTTAAATGAAAGGGGAAGTTACCAGTGTGAGATATGTAGAGCAGGCTGTTGCCATCCCATGTCTCACACTGGTAACACCCCATTTTGGTTTAAAATATCTGGAGGCAGATTCTCAGGGAGATCCATGTCCGGCCCATAGATCTTAACAGCTCATTTACATATTTAAAAAAAAAAAAGTGAATTTCTCTGGAATACTACATCAGATTGCAGATATCAAGGCATCAAGTTATTAAACTTCCTATGACCAACAGGCCCATATAGATGGTTTATGAGGATTGATCCCACTGACAGATTCCCCTTAATAAAATAACAGTACTGTGATGTCTATAGCCTTTAATCTTAGTTTCTAAATGTATAATTCAGCACATTGAAATTAGACTAATTTGGAAACGCTTTTGCTGCTGTGTAGTCTGTTACTTGAAGAGTACGTGCAGACAAGCGGACTTTAAGTTTCATCCACGTGCTTTCCGTGTGTGTTTTTTTACGTCAGTGTTCGCTCAGTTTTCATACAAGTAAATTAAACACATGTACATGATCAGTCTCCTCTGTTTATAATAGAATTCCGTAAAAATTGGATACTGAGTGTGGAATCTGATCCCCCCCCCCTCAAAACCCTAGACTTGAATGGGCAAGTTTCATCTGAGACTTGGATGAAAGTAGTACATGCTGCAAAAAAACAAAAACAAACAAAAACTTATAGCACATATCCGATGGATACGCTCTCAGCAGGCGCCCGTACACAAAGTTTTGTCCTGTTCATTCCGCTATAGGACCAACAATGCACTGGCTGTTCTCTGATCTATTCCTCCCTTCTAAAGATATCAGGAAGTGTAAAAGCAAGTGTGTAGAGAAGGAAAGCATCCAAGTTTTCAGGTAGGGCAGATCAAGCAGGCTGTATTGAGTAAAACTATAGATTGACAAGAGTTGGCATGGCAGTTTTCAGGAAAAGAGGATCACTCACACAAGGTGTGCCTCTGCCATTTGTGGTCCCCGCTCACTGTACACACTCTGCAAAAGTTAGAGGGAAGGGAAATAAAAGCATCCAGACCAGAACAAATTAGTCTTTCAACAGGAGGATATTTACTCACATAAATAAAACATTTTATTAACAAAAAGGCACACAATGAAACTGTTAACAATGAAAAATATTTGCAATATGCACATAAATTATTAACAAGTGCACTGTTGGTCATTATCACAGAGCTTGGAAGTTTCAGGGAGGCGTTTCTTTAGTCTCTTTGTCAACTTAAATAAGGATTCCTAGGCCTGACTGTAGCAGCAACCTTTCATTCAGATGGAAACAGTGTTACCAACTTCTTCATACTGAATAATAAAATACGGGTAGCTCTGGTCATCGTTAAATATGACAAAGATCTGAGGTTCAAAGAAGTTGTCCACACAGGAATCATAGAGGTCGCTGGTTATGTCTCCTGGGTTGAGTGGAGGAGGCCTCCTCATGGTGTGATTCCCTACGATGTATCTTCCGGTTAAAACTTTTGCCAGGAACATGTAGTGAACTCCTTTTTGTGACCTCTTTGAGAAATTGTGAGAATAACTTGCTTTCCTGGCAAAGTAACTGCCCTGTCCAAACATAGTGGCATGTTTCCCACAGACTCGGGGGTCAAAGTTATGTTTGCAAATCCCATCAACAACGTCCTGGGAGGTCCCGTGAAACAGATGTCTCTCGTTCATAATCCTGTCCAGTCCGGTCATCTTCCTGGCCATGAATTCTTTTTTTCTAGGAGAAAGGTGATAACACATAATTATGGCTCAAGGAGGACTGGATCTTACATCACAGGTCTGAGCTTGTGGAGACGATGACAAAACTGACCATTGTTCTACTGCGCCTCAAGTGACAGCTCCTCTGAAAGGCTGTCACCAGGTCCAAAGTGACTAGTTTTTGTTTTTATTTTATTCCCACTTGACACCAGAAACCCCCCACAAGTCATACAGTTCCAGGAGATATGAGGCTTTTTAATTTAGTGCCTCGAATATACAAGTATTTATAATCTTTACTAAGGGGTCATTGCTCATAGTGGAACTATGTAGTGCAAGCCTATAGATAAGCCCCTAATGATTCCAATGAGCAATGTCCCCTTAATAAAAGGCAATAAACTTATTTTGGACTTTTTAACAGAGCAGCAGAAATAAAGTTAGAGGTCACTTTTGATTGGTCCTCTTTAAAAGATAGTGTCCCCCTAAACCAACTTATCAGTTATCTACAAGTTAGGTGAAAATGAATGGCCGGAGCAGTATTTTCTGAACTCTAAGTTCAGTTTAGTTAATACCATACATGGATTCAAAAAGGTGGAAAAAACCCCACAAAAACACACTAACCGCAACCTTCAGATATAACCCATGAAGTTACAATGCCTGAGCTTTCTAGAGCCGGCTAGTAAAAAGTAATATGTAATCTACCCAGCCCGTTATCGACCTCTCACAAGAATGTGATTTAGTAAGCTGAAGTGCAAGGAAAAAAAAAAAAAAAAAAAAGGAATTTAAACTATTGTGCCCTCAGTTCCCCAACCCCCAAGTGTAATTCTGCCTGTCCGCTTATTTATCCAAGAAGTGCCCTCTGCAATGCAGCTCGGAGGACGTAACTGGAGTGGGGAGGGGTGCAGAGGGCAGGATAAAGGCTACAACCAGGGGACACAAGCTACTAGTAATGCAAGATTCTCATCACACAGACATTTACCTTTTATATTTTTCCCACAGGAAGAGATTCTGAACTCGGATTATTTTTAATATTCGGTACTTTGTCTCAGGGACAGTTTTGTGAAATAAAGAATAAACTGTTCTGTAACTTTTATCTTCCTTTGGCATAGGCACTTGGACAAACTCCTGAGATGAGTCCATGGGAATCCAGGTTTCAGGGTAGAAATTTGGGGCTGTGACACCAACAGGAGATAAGAATTGCAGAGCTGCAGAATCAGCTATTGCAGGGGCAGCTGGGGATACTCCGCTCAGTGTCCTAGGGTGAAACAAAAAGGAACATTCAATACACTTTTATAGGACACTGAAGAGAATATTGTAAAGTACCACTGTACAAAAAAAAACAAAAAAAACAAAAACAAAAAAAAAACTGCAAATCAAGATGTTAACAAGCAATGCGGCAACTATCAGGAGCAGTCACCCAGCTTTCCTACAATCCTGAACGGCAAAGCATTCATATGGGAGCGAGGAATGTATGGTTGTAAGTCTAGGCAGCCTTCCCAATCAGGGCAGTAAGGAAAGCTGGAGGTGGGGAGCCTTGTCAAGTTCTATGTGGTAATCGACATAATATGATGAGCAACTCAAAGACTTGTCATTTCATGTATGGTGCATTTTTTTTTTACCCTCTTCAGAAGAGGAAAATTTTACCTAATCCCAAAATAAGGCAAACTTTTTTTTACTACAGCCTTAAAATAAATGGCAAACTGGAACTAGAAGCTGTCAGAAATGGAGCAGTCTTGAATGGAGCCCGTTAGTTTATTCTGTAAGAGTGGACAGAATACATTTTACATTTTACAGGGGGAATTGATTTCAAGCTGAGCCAACACTAATTGTAAAACCATTCATTCTGAAATAGCTCTGAAATGGTATGGGGTGGCGAGGACAGACGAGCTGTGCCCGGCACACAAAATTACTGAGTAACCAACCCTGCTCTTACTGTAACCCATTCATCTCATCAATACCAGGAGCGCCCCCGAGCATAAAGTCTGCTGAAAAATGATGGACCCCTCTGGAGATTATGCCGGCTTTTAATCCTCTACTTACAATACTACTCTTAGATAAGGCTTTAATATAGTCACCTTTTATATGGTTTACGTGTTCAATATATACTATTATACGATAAGATCCATTTATAGTGGCTGCCTAGTACTGACTATTAGAATTAGGCTTCTTTATCTCAAGTGTTAATTTAAGATTCTTTTCTGCTTTGCTCCTAAAAAAGATGCATGGGGGAGATACTTAAGGAGGACATGTCACTTATCAAAAATGTGTCATTTTACCTGGTGTAAATGGTGCTGCTTCCTGTTTTTTTGTTTTTTGTTAACCCTTTGCCACTTTATTCAGTATTCTCACCGCCCCCCCCGTCCTCAGCTGTATATAAAACTAGGCTGGCCTGATTTATTAAGCAATTTCTATGCGTGTGTGTGACTTCTGGAATTTGTGCCAGTCTCTACAAATTTTTGTGAAGTGGGCAGAGCTTAGCTGGAGGGGAGCACAGCTGCCAATTTGGATGAATTTCTACAGAAGTGTGCTCCAGTCCAGATATTTGTAAGCAAAAACCAGGAGTGGGTGAAAAATACAGAAGTGCGGACCTGTTTCTATTATACATCAGTATCGGTAAGCCAAAATCAGGAGTGGGAAAAAAAAAAAATTAATATGTGAACGTGGCCTTAGGCTTATGATTGAGTAAGATGCTTTTAATTAAGGCTGGTATACAAAACAACAGTGTTGATAAAATGGAGCCCTATTCTTAGCAAACTGGGTATTGTCCTCAAGGGGACTACCATGAAAAGTTGAGGGCCACACCCACTTGGCTAACAACTATTTATATACAGGGAAAAGGGGGCCCACATCCCAGCAATAAGTGTACAAGATCAAAAAGGTAAAAAAAAATGCAAGGTTAAAAAAAAAAAAAAAGAAGGAGTTCTATTATATCATATTTAAGGCAAGTGACAGGTCCCTTTAAAAAAGGCACGGTCCCAACAAGGTATTGCCTATCCACAGCAGGATGACCTACTAAACATTTGGACCCCTACTGATCTGAGAAGTGGGCTCTGAAGTGCCCAGTTGGGATGGAGCAATGGCTGTGGATGCTTGCCACTGCTGCATTCATTTTCTGTAGGCCTGCTGGAGAGGAGAGCCAACCAAATGCTGTACATAATGTTGGTTATGACTAAACTGCATTTTTCACAATGTCCATCCAAGCCAAGGCTTAGAGCCCCTGAATATGGCCCGCTGGCTTTGTGATAAACCAGTTATCTCTATCTCTCTATCTATCTAAACACTAAAAGCTCAGGGCCAGGAGAGGCGTGAGAAGTGTAAGGCATAACTGCCAACAAGGGCCTTAGTAATGGCACCGAGCTACGGACATAACAGAACATAAACAGGAAGATAAAAGCAATGTTCTCCATCAGCAACACAACAAACTGCCATTTATGACCCAGTAATGAATCATGAGCTTCCTCCTAGCAGGGTGCCCAGTTGTCAATACAAACAAAGTCCAGTGTCACATTGTGCGGCATAAACAGAAGTGATCCGCCACTTCAGTACAGGGCATGTGATCGGCCACCGCAGGGCAATGCCAGGGAATTATACAGACACTTTATATGCTGCAAAACTGATTTCTTTAAAGAACACAACACACATTCCTGTAAATGCTGCCGGAAATCAGGACCCCAGCCCTGCTGCCTCCACTGCAATACCTCCTCATAGCTAGAGGCGATCAAGCCTAAACATGTCAGACTATGGCGTATACCTCCAAACTAAAAATAGCAGACAAAACATTTGGCATTTTTTTGCCTTTCATTCACCTCCTACGTGCAGCTTGCTGCAGAATCTATGGAGATTCTAAGAACTCTGATAATGTGCAACTGCTCACAAAGTCTCCTTCTGTAACCTGGGGCCCTTACTAGACCATGCATGTCAGGCCTCCAGGATAACGGCTTCCCGCCATGCCCTGGGAGGACAGCATGTTCCTAAATACAGGACTGTGCAATCCTGCCTCCAGCTGTGCATGAAATGCCGTAAACAGCTTTTATACAGCTTCAAATCAAAACAGATTACACCGTGGGACGCACCAGATAAGCGTAGACATCCGCTCAAGTCATCACAGCCGTGGAACATGACAAATACCCTGACAAGGTTCACAGTGTAGGATGTTACCGGCGGTCAGGAATATTCTGGTTCAGACCCAGCTGTGTTTGTGGAAACCGAACAGCACAGAATTTGTACCGTCCTACCTCTGTGCACTACCGTAACACTGAGGTCATGGAAAATGATAAGAGTACAGCCAGGCAATGAGAAGGGATAGGAGTACAACTACCTACATAAATGTGAAGAAACAAGTGCACATCTAGAGGACAACTGGCAAAATAGATTAAAATATGGCCCCCACCACATCAACAATATTTAAAGTGATCCATTACAAAAACATATAGAGGAGATGGGATTCCCAATTCTAAATCTGAGTGCTTAAAAAAAGACTAAATGACTTCCACTTACTGGAGATGTGGCAATAACAGGACAGAAGACCGGAACAATGGCCGCCTTTTGATCTCCTTTCGAAAACAAGAGTTCTGCTGGAAGCCATCTTTAATGTTGAGGATATATTGGTTGTGCCATGTAACAAATCGGACTTCCTTCAGTCCACGACAGTTGGCTTCCTCGATCAGCTTCACAACAGGCTGTCATACAGAAAAAAAAAAAAAAAAAGACACGGTCAGCACCATAGAAACACAAGTCATTTTGGACAGTACATATTACTGTAATGCCTTAGTTTACCTCTGAATACTCTCGCCACCCAAAGTGATCTCTGCAATAGTATTTCCAAACTGTATGGTAATTTGAGGCAGTGCCGGAGGTAGAAGGAGTAGACAGTCGTCGGATTTGGTCAAATTCAAGACTTTCAAAAATAGTCATGGAGTCCAAGTTTACTACACAGTCATGTGCCCTAAAAAAAAAAAAAAAAAAAAAAAAAAAAAAAAAGGAATACTTGGTTAGTAGACAGACATCCACAGGGTTCCTACCTGCATGTATAATCTCATAATCCCAATTTACATATAGATAGGACATAACCCATGGCAATAAATCATTGGTGACAAGTGCCAGTAGGACTATGGTGGACATCATCTGGAGAGTCCACATAGCAGTTTAGTAGTAAATGGCTACATTACATCATTAACCCTGCTGCTGCTCTTGCACAGAGGCGCTATTAGTTAGGACCAACAGTAAAATAGCCTCAAACTGTAAAAATTCTAGCAGAAAGTTACATCTAGGCTTTGTGCTTCTAAACATACATAAGCTCTGCTGTGGCTAAAGACCCCCTAAAAACTATGGGGCCAGAATTCTCTAGTAGCGATACATACATTTTATTTCACCGTAATTTACAAGTTCCTTTAGTATCATGTCATACACTTAAATGAGTTGTACCACAAAAGTCAGTCATCGCCTGTACACAGGAAAGGTGATCATTTCTGGGATCCCCACAGATCCTGAAGATGGCGCTCTAGAGTGCCCCATTTGAATGTTGGTCATACACAGCAGAGTTCATGGTCTACAGGACTGTCGTAGATAGATAGAGTACAGCGCTCCTCTCCTAGTCAGTGCCATAGGCAAAGAGCGGTGGTGTGCAAGTGCGACCATCATGCCAACTTTTTGTGGCAGAGCTTTAACACTGATAAGAAAAGTTAGTGGCAACCTACGGGCTGCAAATGGAGATGGCACGAGAGAGAGAGAGACTCATGAAGGGTTCAGCAGAGCTGTGCTGGGATGTCGTCAGTCCTATAGTCATAGGGAGGTTTATTGCAGAAGTTTGTGGCAGAGCCCTTCAAGTGAATGGGTACTGCAGAAATCCAGACAACCCTATGATATGTACAGAATGGGTTTTCTCCTAAAGAGACTATATCCAGAGTGTATATATCCAGAACCCTGCAGTGATCACTCAATTCCACACTTTTTTCCCCCTCTCCATAATTGCTCAATAAATCTTTGAAAAATTCCCCAATGACTGGGTAAACCAAAGACTGCACAGAACCAAGGCTGGGATCTGAAATTCATGTGCGATTTTCCTCTACAAACCTATCTGAATGAAAAGCGAGGAATTAATGATATAAATGGGATCATCTGTTCGACAGCTGGAAGCAGAAACGTGAACAAAAAATGAAACTGGGCACCGTTCCTAAACACAAGTCTTTTTTTCGAGAACTGAAAATGCTCAGCCCTCCCGTGTGCTAATCGTGCTTGTCTAACACATACAGCCCAACTAGTTAACCTTCACCCATCTCCAAGGTAACGCGTACCCCATATCCTTATTAACCGGTAATATATCCAACATAGAATGTAACGACATTGAAACAAAGGAAGCGGCAGCTCGTGCAAATCTAAAGGCATGCAGACCATAGAAAAGAAATACACTGCATATTACGGCAGAATTCCCAGTAAGTACTGTCAAACCCTATACAACACGGCACGTATGTGATCTGTGCATGCTAGGAAGGAATTTCTGGCTTCAGCGTAACTGGGCAGACTACTGCTATCTAAATATGTGCTTAGCACGACTATAAATAATAATTTGCATGAGAAAGACTGAGGCTGCAACAGTTCCTCTCACGCTAGCTCGCTCAGGCTGAACGTTTTGCAATACAGAGACTTCTTAGAATAGGTGTCATTAACCGTGACTTCACTGCAGTACGTCAGCCTCCAACCTAAGTTACGTCGGAGGAGTTTATCCAGTATGTGTCTAAGAATCACATCATTTATGTTAGAAGAAAGCTTTCCATCTGATTAGAAAGGATATAAAGAGCGATAGCCCTATTATTTCCTAAGTATTAAATGACAAAAAAATTCAGAATATATCAGATGCATTATGCCAGGTTTCCCTGGCACAATCCATGCTCTTAAATGACAGCCAGTTTACTATATACACACACACACACGGTGGTCTACTAGCCCTTTTACACGGGCCAATGAATTTTCTATGTGCACAGAATAGTCCACATGATCCACAGATTGTCAGGTTATCAGCAGTACATCTGTTTACACAGAACAATGTGCTGCTGATAATTTTTAAGAAAGTTTAAAAATTATGGCACCTGGTGTTTGCTCACCTGTTTACACTGTCTGCTTATTGGGAAACAGCATCTCCCAATTACTGGCTAGTCTAAATGGACCATTACACTACAATGACCAACCAGTCACTCCCAGTGTGTAAATAGCTAATTTCAGACATGTGGGTAATATTAGATCTGCATTAAGGAGCAGATCTAACTGGGTAGGGCCCCATACCATCTGAACCAGTGGCTGCCGATTACCATTAAAAAAATAGTTCTCCATGATAGGATTGTCACACCATGCACAGGCTGTGTACATGACAGTAAGGTAAGAGAAGCTGGTCCTGGACTAGTATAGCTACTCAATCAGTATCTTGGTATAAATACAGATGTTGAATAAAAGTACATTTATAATTGGACATACCCTTTAAATATGTTGAGAAGCCCCAAAATTAGAATATACATCCAGAATGTAACATTGTCAGCTGCCCGATAGCAGCCACAATCGGCTGATCTGTGACAGGAAGCCTGACAAGTTTACATCCATGATGTGGTCACAACTGTTAAGTGATGGTAATCTCTAGACACCTTCATATAAGACACCATGGGCACATCTGTTATCACCACAATGTTGTTGAACAGCCCGGTTTCGTTAGTTTCTAGTTTTGTCATCCGTTTCTCAAGAGTCATATCTTTCCAGTCAACTTGGATCTCAACTTTGTTTGCTATGGTATCATTTGGCCACATATCCCTTAGTACCGTGCACAGTACAGCGGTACAGCTTGTTCCTACCGAGAGCCACTAGGTGTCCTGACTGCTCTAACATCAGGGGGTTGTACTCGGCACAGAGGTAGAGCCATTAAGGTGTGGATTGATAAAATACCAATGCACAGGTGTATTTTTAGATAAACCAGCCATTATGCATTGTATGCAAGCAGTACAAGTGCCCAGACACAGACTCGGCTCAGTAAGTGTTCAGCATTCCCTGGATTGATTAAACACAGCATGAGCAACCTACCTGGGACATGGCGAACCAACAGTGACCTCTCACCCCAATGTACAATATACGGGTATGCAACAATCGCACTAAACAATTAACAAATCAGTGATAATTATGGTCACACGCAGATTTTAGAATTCAAGTCAGAAGTCTGCAATGGCTGGCAGCTACAATGGAAATATTCATCAAGACTTCTATGAGCAGCACAAAATTGTGTATGTGCAAAGAAGTTTTCCGGTTTTATTTCATTTTTTAAAGAGCAACTGCTGGTATCATTTTTATTTGGAAATAAGAAACTTTGTAATATTTGATCAGAGAAATCCCCTGTCACCTCCTGGAATGATGGTTCTACCTCATTCATGGGTAAAATCTGGATACGGCGAATACAGATTATCCCATTACTGAAGTAGGACATAAAACAGTTGGTGCTCAGATTTCTATGGAGGCGAGATGATGGGGCTAGAGGGAGATAATCTACTGTATATTCTCATGCAATGACTACACAAATATTGTTTAATGAACACAGTTTGTTACTCCTTCCTCATTTTGCTGCTTACGGTCAGTGAAAATAATATATTTACTTATATGCTGCACAGTGTCCAGGACCCACTGCACACAGCCGGTTTTATTGGGAAAACCCACAGAAATTTTCCAGGTTCTGTTACCACAGAACAGCAAATATCGCACTACATGGTAGCCATTTGTATATGAGCCATTCATGTATTACATGAACTGCTACAAATCTAGAGTGCCCACCATCAATGCAGAGTGATGCAGTGTGATTTTGCGGCAAACTGGCTACTAAAAAGAGCCACGGATGCCGGGAGGCAGGAGGCGATTCTTAGTGCTCCCGACTACAGAATAATTATTTGGTCGATGGACCAGCAGGTTTCACAAATCGATTTGCACTCTAGTAATACCCTTTTCAGGCGGCAGTGAAAAAAAAAACAAAAAAAAAAAAAAAAAAAACCCACACACGAAAAACAAACACACGATGGCCAAAAATATTGTAACTACAAGAATCTGGTGCTAAAGGAAGATGTAGGTGGAAAGGGCAGTTTCTATGTATATTTGCTGTCCAGGAGCCCAGTAATGGTGCCATTATTGGTTGCAATAAACGTATTACAATTATTTATGTATAGGATTGTTAGCACAGCTTTCAACTTGGTGTCCTAGTTAATCAAGGTGACCGCTGACCTGCAGATCAATCACTTTTCCATTCTTTATACATTCCATGTCACTTGGCTCAAGCTGTATCCTCATTTCGAGCCTTGTACTGCGCTGATGTGCTGCTTGCCTCCTACCCTGTGGGAAACTGGCTAATTAGAACGGATATTATAGTGCATATTTTAATCACGGCACTGCACTTACACCTACAGATCACATTCAGATCCTCAGCCCGTAATTACCCAGGCTGCTGCGTGAGAGTAGAAAAGGACAGATGAATATAAAGCAGGAGCAGCAAGGAAGGCGGCGAGGGTGTGGAAGAGTGTGGGAGAGGGGGTCACTGATTGAAGTTTAATAGATGGTCATGCTCCTTGTACCTTTTATAAAACTTGCTCTACAGATTTCCAGAGAAAGAAAAGCCTAGAGTAATTAGATTACATTATACAGGCACGCGAGATGGAGGTGTCGCATATGGCGAGGCCAACAAGCACTAGTAATTCATCTATTTCTGGGGTCCAATAAGAAGACTGATCACGATTGTTGTTGTGAACAATCACGATACAATCCCGACACTAACAGATCCCAATCACTTTGGCAGGGTTCACCAGCAATTACGCGTCTTATGGGCTGTCAGACAGCGATTGGGGACAAATTGGGAGTAGAAAAAAGTTGACATTCCTCTCCAACACCTTTTGGAATATTGTGGCAAATTGTTTTTTCCCCCCACACTGATTTTGCAAAAATTGCTGCACACAAAACGGTGAAAAAAAAGGGAAACCAAAATGAGTTACATTCACGAAAAGTTTAGGAGAAAGTCTTTGCTGCCCATGAATGTATTGGATAAGTATTATCTGCCACGCTCTCTGTACAGAAAAACGGACATAACGCCTACATGCTGCACCGTTCCATACACAGGCATCCCACAAACAAGCGTGCTGTGCAGTATACACAGTCCATTACATCTTTTGGGGCATGTCTGCACCCCGTCCCCCCATGCATAATGTCCACAGACACTGCACATTAAACCAAGAAACAGTTTCAGGTTGTGTAATCATAATTAATAAAATGCAACTAAACAAAGTAACACAAATTCCAACCGTGACTGTGGAGGCAAACAAAATATAGACTAATACGAGAAGATACAGCCTGGATTAAGGGATTATTTAGGACAGAGTGTAAGGAGACTGACACACACGCAATGTGCTTTTTTCCATGCTTTGTAGCAGAAAGCATTTGTACTGCAGAGCTTTCAGAGACTAATCAGACCGCACCATTTCATTACTGCAAGTGTCACAAGGCTGGGAACGCCTGGTAACGTGCAAGAAGGACGAGATACAGATCAGCAGTTGCAATTACTTGTATAAAATACATATGTCCCTTATGCTAAGCAATATGATGTGACCGGTAATCAACATGTCAATAAAGTAACAAACGTCCATAACGCACAGTCCTTGTATGGACCTTTATGCAAGGACCAGCTGCTGGTCTACAGAACTTGGCCCCAAATATGCCTACGAGGAAGACAAGTGAACAATGGCCAGTCTGAGTATCGTGGTCTGTACTCATACTGTATTTATGGATACCATACCTTTTTCTAATGTAGCCCATTTTTTGGTCATTGCTTGGCTAGGAAGATCTATTAGACGCCTAGTAAAGCTGAGAGAAGGGTGGCTATACGGATGCTCACTCAACTGAAACACCAGAAGAGGGCAACTCCAGGACTTCTATATATTGAGAACGAAGAGAAGAAATATACAGTTTAAAAGAAAAAAAAAAAAAAGTTAAAGATTACTTGAAAAACTTCTGTAAATAGAGAATATTCAGTGCATAGGATTGTGGAAAGGACACGTCACAATAGTTAGGACATCTAGCAACGTGTTTTGAATGCAACCTTGGCATTTTTTGTCAAAGCTTTTTAAACCTATTTTGAAATCAATAAAATGCTACTCTAACTGGAGCTGGATATTTCTTCTCTTCATACTAGACTCATGTCTGGTCAGGAAGCTTGTCCGTGCTACCATCCCAGGGACTGCCCCAGGTGAGCTGGCAATTTCTCGTTTTTTTTCTATCGCTTCTACATATTCACTGTTTATTTTGTTTTTCAGCACATGAAAGTAATGTGGAGAGTCAAATTTGTGAAGTCTTGAGGTACCTTGTCGTGCATAGGGGTGTGCACAGCAGAGGTTTTCAGTTCCTGAATTCTGTTTTTTTCATTGTTCTCTAAGCACATTAGAGATACTAAACCTGAGACAATGATCACTTCCTTTGTTTACTTCGATACTTGTGTAACTCCTGTTAAGAGAATGTGTATACACACACACCATTAATAGTAGTAGTGCTTAAGGCCCCGACACACTAAGCGACGTTACAGCGATCCCGACAACGATACGACCTGTCACGGATCGTTGCTGCGTCACTATGTGGTCGCTGGTGAGATGTCAAACAGTCAGATCTTCCCAACGACGCAGCAGTGATGCGGCGACCCGTAACGCTCTGTATAACGATGCACGCCTATGTGTTTCTGTGTCTGAGTCGTCAACAAGGTCGTTGGTAAGGTGTCAAACACACCGATACATGCTACCCAGCGGGGCCTCAACGATCAAAGAAATGTCCAGACCATTCCGACACGACCAGCGATCTCACAGCAGGGGCCTGGTCGCTGCTAAGTGTCAAACGTAGCGAGATCGCTGGTGAGGTCGCTGTTGCGTCACCAAAACTTGTGACTCATCAGCGATATCGCTTAGTGTGATGGGGGCTTTAGGGATAGCCACATGGATAACATCTTCACATGGAGTAGAACGTTAGGTCACCCAGTAGTACAGTAAACCTCAGCTCATTGGTAGGCACATGTGGACAACTAAGGTCAACATAACCTGTCTAAAGTATGGTCTACAAGACGAGGGACCAATTGTCATAGGATATTAAAGTCTAACAATAGTAGTGCCAATAGAAAATTGCTACAGTGTTCTCTGAAATACACAGCTATCCACCTACAACTGATCTGGAGTCAACAGCAGTGGTTCAGCTCCAGTCCTCAAGGCTCACAATAGGTCATATTTTCAAGATTTCCTTAGTATTGCAGGAATAATGGAATTAAAGAATCAGACTTTTCTCACAGGTTTTCTATAGGATACTCAAGTCATGACCTGTTTAAAAAAGGTTCAATCAATATTATATAAAAATTGATACTGATAGTAAGTGATGGCAAATCTCTAGGATTTGGCATAGCCTAATGATCCCATTGGATCCACACAAATCCCGATAACGAAGGAGCAGCTCTGCTGCTTTATGGACAACTTCGAGGCATAACGCAATTTAAAAAAAAAAACAAACAAACAAACCACAACACACCCCTTATACCGAGTGTGAAACTGCATTCTATAGGTTGAACGTGATTTCCACTGCAGTCCATGTGAGACAATGCTCTACAAACTATCCTGCAGTATAACTGGCTTATACAAGCTTCATGATCTCATAGGAGACAATCCAATCAAGAAATTAGAGTAATAAACTTGATCGAAGGTAAACAGCCCTTACATGAACCGCTTAATCTATGGCGCTGTGCTTCACTACAGTCTGAGGTTTATGTAGAAATATGGAATAGAGAAATGCCCATATTAGATAGGCGCGGCACCACTAAAAAGTTCACATCTGGTGGAGTTGCTTTTGTGCTACATCCTGCTTTACTGATAAGGACTTTTTGATAAGCAAAGTGGAATCCATTAAAGATTGTTTGCACTTCTCTAATTGATGGCTTTGTTCCTTGGTCCATTTAACTATACAAAGTTGTATTTTTTGCAGACAGACCCCTACACACTGACTTGTGCACTAAGAAATGAAGCCATAGGGGCTTGCTGAGATCAGACTGGGCATTAACACGTAGCACTTGCCTGCAGAGCTAACCTACATACAGTAAGTCTCTTATGTAAAATGCAGGTCAGCCACAGTGCATGCCATCTGCAGATGACCGGCTGGGCAGTCTAGTTATGAGCCCTAAACGCATTAATATAATCAGTTTTTAGCTTCATTTGGATGACATACCCTCCTAAAGTCAGTAGACTCCTAGCTACAAACCCATTGCTTTTAATAAAGTGGGCACTAGTTACCCAGTATGAAAAACTTTCCCAAAGTCTTCAGGTTTATATCCAGTTACTCTATATTCAGGAATTAACTGAGACAAAACGTTTTATATGGAAAGTCTCATTGAGATGTTGTGAGGGAATCCCCATTATCCTTGGGCATTAGTGAAAGGCAGAAATGTTCAGGTATATTCATACAAGAGCTAAAATTCTGCTCCAAAATTCACTTCAAATCATTTTTAAATAAGCCTCCTGCTCATTTCAATGGGAAGACCCCCACTGCAAGTTTTGTGGATTTCTTGGGATTAAACACTAAAAAGTAGAATTTGAGAGACCATGGTCAGCAAGTTCTGGTCCAAGATGAAGCCAGCCAGGGTTGCCACTAGGGATAATGGGGCGGTGGACATGACGCTATTGGACACCCGTCTGAGACACAACTACTGAATAGTAATGAGCAATACTGGAAACCATATCCTTTAGCAAAAAAAACATCAAAAAACAACCTCAGAAAAGTGCTGTGTTTGCAGAAGAGGTGGATAAAAATAAAGGAGCATTTTGCTTTGGAACATCATTAAAGGTAATGTGTCATCGGGCCGATCGCTCTCATCTTCTGTAATCAGCAGGAAGGAATGAGTAAGCTGCTTTGTACAAGCCCATAAAGTGTGCTGATAGCACGAGAGCAGGAATGTTATCTCGTACCGCCCTCAGTAAACATCACAAGAGCGGCTCCTCTTTTTGCTGTATATGGCGGTATACATATGGCGTAGGTCAAGTGTGAAGCTCCACAGATTCCACTGTACCAATGATTCAGATGGAAGTGGGGAAACAAAGAAATAAAAAAGCTGTAGCTTCTAGACAGAGTATAGGACACAAAACATGAGATGGGTCAAAAGGACCGGAGAGCTCAGCTGTGCCTGTTAACACAGCATTACAGCGCATTTACACAGGCGCAGGAAGCAGAAGCACTTGTTCATGAATGGATAGCCCTCTTGGGGAATAGAGGAAAAGACTGCCGTGCAGGCAACGACGCACGAAACGCTATGCCATCAGCGCTAAGCAAAGGGTTAAATAACTAGATCCAGAGCCCCACCAACTTACAGGTGCCAGGCGCTCCCAAAACGGTGAACTGATTATTAAACAAATAATGAAGCCATTTGTGGTTGCAGAATCTCCAGGACGACACTTCAAAGAGCCCCAGCTTCTTGGATCCTCTGTAGAAACCAATTACTCTGATTTCATATGGAAATGACAAAACGTGAGGCCGATAGGACCCAGACTGCTGAAGGCATGCATCTAAAGCCCCCACGACATGCCCTCTACACTGCGGCTTTGTCACTGGTGTTGCCAAGTCCCGGAGAGAATGAAGATAATTGAATGTAGGACTTGTACATATCGTGGTCTGCAGCGACCATGACTGTTCTGCAGCACGATAACAATATATCTACTCTTTCTAGACAGTGGTTACCTGCTACAGCCTGAGATCACCTGCCGTGCTGAGGATATACAGTATATTGTAGTATTGTGTCCTACCCTGTACTGCACCATGATCCCTGTAGACACAATAGATGACTTTACCGCAGTTAGGGTAATCTAGACCAGGTCTCTCCACCCCACCCCCGCCTTAAGTTATGTTTTACTGCATAGTCTGCCCCACATTTATTTTGTTTGGTATGAGCACTAACCCATTTGGCACAGAAGTTCTGAAATTGGACCTCTCTTGCAGTGTGCTAATCTACTTTGTGTTCAGCTTTTTATCTGCAGTGACATGAAAGGAGAGATTTTAGATTTGTTCACTTGGCGATGGTGCTGTGGCCAAGTGACCCCAAACTGTGGGGACTTTGCCTGGCAGCATGGCTCCTCTTTCCTGCTGGCACAGCAGTGTAGGGTGCTAATAGATTAGAGACCTATGAAGAAGAATTTCACCATGACGTGGCAGTGGGCTTATACATTCTGATCAAAGTGTTAAAGCACCATGTGTTGAGTTGTCAAGATTTTACTCAGCCACAATAGATCAATGTATAGTATTTGGATGTGTGGTCCAAGTTATGGTATATAAAAATACTATAAACCACAAGAGCCAGGAAAACCCCAGTCTGGGGATCAAAATGACATGCCCTTACAGACCTCTATAGAAGAAAAAAACAAAAAAAAACACCACACTGACTACTTTACTCTCATGATCTGTCTAGTTGTCAGGATGGAGATATCTATATCTATATCTATATCCTTGCATAAGTGGGTATGTATAGGGTACTAGTACACAACAGGGGGGGGGGGGTAACAACAATTGTCTAGCAACCAAGTGAGAGGGATGTTTAGGAATAAGACCCCGGAGCTATACAGAGTAAGCTGCCACCCAATTAGGAACATTCTCAGAAACAAAAGGTTAAAAGTAGCCGTCAGCAGACCATTCTGATGTCCTTTTCAGTTGAATGCTAGTATTGTATAAAAGGAAACGGAGGTCAATGGAAAGATATGAAATGAGAAAAGGACATGCATAAAATGAAAGCAGAAAAATTTGTGTACATACAGGAAACTTGTAATGAACCATCTTACAAGACATGGATACTACAGAAGTTCGTTAAAAAGACACCTGAAAAAAAAGGTCACAATTGTTCTGCAGGTGAGCATAGTCTAGGGTTTCCTTTAAAACGGACCGTTGGCTATGGGATTACTTAAAGGAAAGAACAATGTCTACCCCTATGGTCATTTTTTTTATCTCCATAAACAAGCATGAATTAGTCTTATAATAGGATTTTCTCTTATAAAGTAGCATGTTTAAGACTGAAGAGGACACCCATACTGCGGATCTGGCACACTGGAGGGCTGTAGGGTCACGCTACACAGATGTGCATTCCTTCCAGTGGGAACAATCATTTAGGCAGCAGACTGTAATTACCGGGAACAAACATCTCCCCCCTTCCACATTTTAGGATTGCAAATAGGATGGGACAGAAATCACAGGTTTGTTTTGCAAGATTTCTCTGATGTCACAATGTAATTTAATGGTAAGGTAATTAAATGTAAAAATATTCAGCACTCACTCAGCACCCCTTCCCTAAATTACAGTTCACAGCTAGATAGACAGCTTGTTATTTGGGCTTTGTCTAGAGACGGCCATTACACAACATGAAATAGGATAAATTCAGAAAATAACAAATCTGGTAATCATAGCCAGGGTTTGCCATAAAGTAACCAATCGCAACTATCTTAAAGGGGTTTATGAGAGTACAAATAAAGGATCAGATTTTTCCCCCTCCCTCCCCTCAGAAAAAGCTCTGCTCTTGTCTGCAAATTGTGAGTTATTGCAGCTTAACCCTAATCAACTAAAATGGTTCTGAGCTGCAATACCAGGCCCAGCCTGTGGGTAAGTGTGGTGCCATTTCTTTGGAAAAGTCCTTGTATGCAGCAGTTTTACAAACCCTTTGAGAATAGGCTGATTACCACTCCAGCAGTCAGAGGGGATCTGTGGAGAAACGGTGAAAGGGGCATTTACATTGCAAGATAATCAGGAAGACTCATTTCATGATTATCTTACAGTGTAAACAGGCTGCCCATCACCCGATGACAATCAAAATGCTCATTTATTGGGTGAAAGGATCTTTTGTGCAGCAAAGGAAAAAAAAAAAACAAAACATTCTTGACAGTGCACAGTTCTGTATAGTCAGGACTCGCTGCCGATAACTATGGCAGCCTGTGCATGGAGCGATCTAGTATACATCGCTAAGAGCGCATCGTTTAGCTGTTTAAGTGACTGCCAACTGGTAAGTTTACAGATCAATGGTCATATCGTGCTGCTAAATGTTCCCTACAGCACCACAGGAGAAAAAGCTTTACACGTGCCCATTTATATGAAAGAGCCGAGTAATGCAGGATAGACGGTCCTCCAGAGCGAGAAATGCTCAGCTATGGAGAGGAGGCTCCTGTGCAGAGATCACACATCCCTAATATATGCTGCACCGCAACCTCAATTAACTCACATGACTTGTGTACCTGCACTCCGGTCTGATTAATCCATTATGTACATTGCTGCTGACTCTGACAATGGGCAGGTTATTGCAGGACGTGCTCCAGGTGACTCCAGAAAAGAAATGATTACTAAATTGTGAAAACTGAATAAAGCGGCGGTGGCAAACTGGGAGGCTGTTTTTCTAAGTTATCAAGGTAGAACAATGGATAGTGTTATGGATGATGGGACACTACTTTCTTGCAGTGCCGAGGAAACGAGATTTAAAACCCAAGAGGAACAATCTAATCCTACCCACTGGTCACCAGTGAAGCCACCTCGTCCTTGGACTCTTGACCAAGTAAAGTGCTGAGCCGGCACTTTCCTGGTTCAGTATATTGCTCAGCTCATCCATCTACAGGAGATTAATAGCTCCGGCCAAGTAATGTGGCGACGATGCAAGTAATGTGACGCGTTGGCTTGCCTGGGAGCCTCTCAGGAAGGATCAACACGCCATTATTTGTATCCTGTCACCAGGTAACTCAGCATCGCCTTGTGTTCACTTGGAGACAGAGGTTGAGGTGACCAAGGAACTTATTGATTGACTAAAGGTCAACAGTAACACTGACAGAAAACAACCTGAAGCAAATCACCACTGGGCTCCTGGGATCATTCATGATCACATTAGGAATATATATTTTACACACAAACAGGTCTAAGGCTCATGTACCTACATGACTACTATAGCAAATCACTGGCCAGTGACATTATGGCTGTCGGCTGGCAGAGTTTGGCCAGCAGCCATTTCTCCCGTCTCCGACATACACCAGAGCACTTGATCTGCCGATCGCTCTCATGTTCTCTACAATATTGGTACGCTTGCTAATTTGATTGTCCACCTAGCCAGCCGGCATTAGTCTAATGTGTACGGGGGCCTGAACACATTTACCTGATCTCCAGGCACTTGTAACTCTTGAAGGCCAAAAAAAAGTCAAAATATTGCCTAACCTTAGTTCAAGCAAAGACAAACTAAGCTAGTATATGGTAGTATCAGTGTAATTAGCCAGTTGTAGAACGGATTCACAATATCTGACTTTTTTATAAAAATTTACCCCCAGGTAGGCTTTCCTCACCATTTTGCTTCACAGTGACACTTGTATAGTTGCATTATTTGCTATGAGACTGCGGAGCCACAATAGCAGCTTTGTGAATTAAATAGGGTTATGTGATTTAGCAAATCACATCAAATAAAGTGTTTTGAAATATTCTAAGTACCTAAGCCAACACGATCCCTCCTTAATCGCCGAGGCTCGAGTTATCAGAATACTTACATAAAAGGAATTATTAGGAGAAGGACATGGCCATATTTCACGTGTAACATTACACTTTGGGGCGAAACAAAGTTTGGAAAGTCCTGTGCGGCTTGTAGCCACATTCTTATACACCATTACTCTAGGCAAGAAAAATAAGACATCAAGTATAATGAATAATGAAATACTTACTGATATCGCAATTTGATCCTGTCACTCTCTGGGCTACAATAAAGTCTTTCCATATGTTCCTGGGAATCGTCATTTACACTTTGCCACGTGCCTGTGGCTTGCCTCCTAACTTGCCAGTGATAGGGCAATACCGTGTGATGCTTTTGGCAATCTTTACCATAAAAACACAATCCTTGTAAAAAGTCCACACAAATGTCGACTCCATCCTTCTGATGGACGTGATATTGCAGCTGATTTAAGAGTTCAAACACAAGAAGAAGAGACGCCTCCTCAGTTTTGTCCTCAAATATCCCGACCTTACCGTTTTGGCTCACATTGTATTGGTCCAGACAGCTGGTGTCCTGGAATAACCCAGATGAGTAACTTTCTAACATTTTGTCTAAGGAGTTGGTGGAATCACTAGAATTTGTTTGTAAGAGAGGATCCTGGAAGGAACTGTTGGCAGTGGTAGGAGCGGGTCCACTAGTGCTTTCTGATGGAAATGTTGGTTCGGTGCTCTCCAATACACTGGTCTGGTCTTCATCAAGATCTTGGGTTGCGTGAACTGATGCTGTGTGCGCAGTCACCGGCCTAAGACTGGGATCTCCAGATATTAGTGCATTGTTCTGAGGGCAATGTTGGTCTATGTCTAGTGCCTTTTTAACGAGAGGTTCACACAAGTTACTAGCGTTCCCAGCCTGATCATTGGACACAAATATTCCATTAAGAGTCCCAGATCCTAAGAAACTAGTAAAGATTGGCCGTAGAGCTTGAAGGGTCTCCGGGTTTAAGATTTTGGGGGCCGGTTTCTTCTTGAAACATGGTTTCACTGGAGGAATTTTCTCCGACAGTCTGGAACAATCCACACTAGATGCTTCGGAAACCTTTAACGTACAGTCTTTATTTATTTCTGAGTCCACTAGTTGCAATGAGCCTTCCATTTTGCTCCCCAGTCTCCAGTCTGTCCTATAAACATGGACACAAAGACATAATATAACTACACAGCAAGATGTATGTTTAAAACCAGACTCCTTAAAGTACACAACCATAAATGACCTAACGTTGAGATGACGCCACCATCCATTATCATCCGCACATATGGAAGCAGACATGAAGGAATGTACACAGCACATTGCAGTGGTTTGCTTCTTGGTATGTAAAGCCACAAATACCTTGAGCTCATCGCTTCATGAGATTTTTGCACACATCTTACCTTTTATTTGCACTGCAGTGTATCACAAGCAGGCCTAGCAAGACACACTGGCACAAGCTGCGCACATAAGGTCACATGCGTGTGCACACACCCCGTGTCGCTCACTATCTTGCACTCTGACACACCCAGTCTGACACATTCACATGGACAGTTTTTCATTCCCAAGTGCAAAAATTGGTGCCTCACACACCCAAAAACCACACATCAGTGGGAAGAACGCTGCTTTAATTTTGAGGAGGCTTCGCAGGAACCACAGTTAGTCATACTGGAAGCAATTAGTTTATTCATCACCTTATGGAAGAGGACAAGATGTTGAAATTAATTTACTGTTCAGAGGGGAAAAAAGAAAGATCCCTCTCAAACCAGGTTCTATCCACCATATCTACATATATGTGCAATTCTGTGAACTGAAAGGGGGTGAAATCCACAACGGAAATGGCCATCCACCAGAGACCAAAATCCGCACGATGCGGAAAGTTCCTCGGCCTGTGGAGGGGATTTGTCCAAATCTCATCTGAATGGCTGGTACGCTAATCCTCAGCTGTCTTTCCAAGCGCACATCCATGGCAGATCTGACCAATGTGGTGAACACAGCAGAGCCTGTATCACGCTGAACGAGACATCCAAATAGGAAGGATCAGGTCATTGCAACTAGGTCAACTCAAAGTGGTGTAAGAAGATCTCCGCCGGCCGTAATATACACCGACTCCCTGCTGATTGGCCATAAAATGGCAAGCCTTGCCAGTAGGGTGCCACCCTTCACGTGTGGTGGTTAGCTACCAGTACAAGACTGTTATACAACCAAAGACCATATACATTATACAAAAAAAGTCCCATCAAGCAAATGAGAGAGACTTCTGGACCACCAAGGTCCAACATTGGGCTAATAAGTGAAACATCTTTCTAGCTTTACTGAAAGCAATGTAAAGTTCTGACAAAAAAAGACAAATGCACACTTTCCTTATTTCCATCACTACTGAATAATAAACACGAAAACCATCGGATAACAGCAGACAATAACGTCTAGCCATGAAGTACAGGCATATGGTCAGGTTCTGTTATTAACTACAAGGACATCCTATACAATAATTATGTATATTGGGGACACTACCCCATGTAAACCAGTGCCTTCCTGGGTACACCATGTACCAGGGATTTAGGAAAGTCAGGACAAAAGAAGGTACAATAAGGCATTGTTCATCACATGCACCTTGGGGGAGGGGAGGGATTAGTGTGAACTATAGAGGAAGTGTCAGCAGGGTAGCAGGTATGACATTTGGGAATTTTCCCCATTGTATCTATCTAAAGGGCCACTAACCCTAAAGAAAAGCCCCCAATATAATTCACTCCTTATCTTATACAATGCACTCATTTCCATGCCCGCCGTGGCAGCTCACAGGGAATAGATAATTCTACTGTAGTGCATGTTATAGCTACTTGCAGATTAGGGTATTACTGTCCCTTTAAAAAGCACAAGACTGGAAAACAAAAAAAAAAAGGGTCACTAGGCGACTTATTGTATGAAGTGAAGTGTGTATAAACGGGAATACAGTATATTTTCCTATACGATGTCCGCTCCGCACCACAAGTACAAGTTGTCACTATACGGCTAAGGGAGATTTTCTACAGAGATCCGAGCGTCATATGAATGAGGAAATCTTCATATTGGAATTGCACTACGGTAATAGTGGTCACTATGTTACAGATGGGGCTTCTGACAAAAACAGCTATGAGGCAATTCTCAGTGATATTTTCATGGAATTGCATCAAGAAAAAAAAAACAAAAACCCCGACACATAAGACTTCATTAAAGCCTCACAGGCAGGTCCCATGAGCCCCCTACAGTAGGTGCGCCCCTCCTCACAGCACCCATGTTCTGCTGGGCCATAGGCCAGTATATAAGGCAGGTCATTATATCCCCTGGTCACCAGTACAGGAGAAGGACTTATTTCATGTTGGGTCCGGGGCAGAAAGTCCACATTCCAGGGTAACATGATAAAATAATGAGGAATCATTGTCTATTGTGCTGCTATCTCCGTGCACAGTACACATTCTTCACAAAGTACACCGCACCAGCAACAATCAACAATGACAAGCTGCAAATATACAGTCACCATGGACGTCACAGTAACCAGCACTGATCAGCCCTAAAAAGAAGGAGCAACCGGGACAATAGGAAATGTTCTGTCCACATACGGAGTCCAGGATCAGCCGCCATCGCCTGTGCCGACAGTCACCGATCAGGAACAACTAACACAACTTTCAGCTTTTCATATCAGATGATCTTGGTTGTGTAGATTCTGCATTATATAGGATATTGTTCCTTCATAGAAAATACAGTTCTGCATTATGTAGGATATGGTCCATGTGGCACTGTAGGGTGTATACAGCCCTGTATCGTGTAGGATATGGCACTGTAGGGTGTATACAGCCCTGTATCGTGTAGGATATGGCACTGTAGGGTGTATACAGCCCTGTATCGTGTAGGATATGGCACTGTAGGGTGTATACAGCCCTGTATCGTGTAGGATATGGCACTGTAGGGTGTATACAGCCCTGTATCGTGTAGGATATGGCACTGTAGGGTGTATACAGCCCTGTATCGTGTAGGATATGGCACTGTAGGGTGTATACAGCCCTGTATCGTGTAGGATATGGCACTGTAGGGTGTATACAGCCCTGTATCGTGTAGGATATGGCACTGTAGGGTGTATACAGCCCTGTATCGTGTAGGATATGGCACTGTAGGGTGTATACAGCCCTGTATCGTGTAGGATATGGCACTGTAGGGTGTATACAGCCCTGTATCATGTAGGATACGGTCCCCGTGCAGGACTGGCACTGCAGGAACACTCAGGAGGTGGTGCAGACAATGCCAGCAGCACCAGCTTCCCCACCTGCTGCTATCACACTAGTTGCCGTCCTGCTGCAGAGGGGCCGCCGGAGCGGAGAGGCTGCGGGGGGCTGAGGCCGGTCCGTGCCCCGCACACGTCCTGTCTGTACAGGCACATTCCAGCACTATCTGCAGGAAACCCCCCCCGGTTCCTGGCCCCACACTACGTGATCCCAGGACCGGCAGCTCCTGCGCCCGCTCCGCACAAAGTTCCAGGTTCTGGGAGAAGTAAGGACAGGGCGCCAGCAGGGTCACCTACCTGCCAGAGAACAGGAGGGTCGCTCCGGAGCAGGCAGCAGCCTGGTGTCCGCTGTACGGGGAGGTGGGAGGCTCCTACCCGGCTCTCTGCTCAGTACGTGCCAGCCGCCCCATCCCGCTGTGTCCTGTGTGCGCTGCCGACGCGTCCTCACATGTTTCATTAAATATCGCTTCCTGTGGCCCCGCCCACCTCGGCTGTGCACGACTCAGGGCGGAGCCTCATTACAGCAAGTACAGCACAGGCTTCAGCGCCACCTGGTGGACACGGCGCGGAGCGTCACCTCATAGCCCCAGTCACTGCACGTGCGTGTATTACACTGGCCTGTAATGTACAAGGAAACATGGAGGTGATGGCACAGGAAGGGGAGAGCAGACTATGACAAGATGTGCGTCCTAAACTGCTTCCTACATCTGCGGCAGCCACAGGCCGGTCATAGCCCAGGCTTGCACTCACTGGCAGATCTACAGCTACTCATTACCACACTAATGTCTGCGCTCTGTAGTGTATGCAGCCTATAGACCCGACACTGCGCTGACCTCTGGGTGACAGTGTATCCCTCCGCTGACTTCTGGGTGACAGTGTATCCCTCCGCTGTCCTGTGTGTGCACGCTCAGCTTGGATGGCCGGGCTTATTAAGCAGAGGCAGAGGCAGTTGTCACATTACATCCACATCTGACCTGTGTGCATGAGAAACCTGAGGGTCAAGGCCCCACAATTACCACTTTGTGCCATACTGGAAGGGAAGGGATTTATAATCTTTTTGTTCATGGCTTGTTGTCTAGGTTACACCCACCTCTGTAGTCTAGCAGCAGTGGCTGAATATGTGCAGTGCTTGAAGCGTATTCTGAAGTCTCCTGAGCAGCTCAGAGCAATGCAGTCTCCTTTCCTCCTGGTTTCCAGCAGGGTGGGCTTTCCTCCTTGAGTGACAGCTCTGCTGAGTAGTAGAGCTGTACAACTATCAGGCCTCATTCACACCTCATTATTATGCATCAGTGCTTGTATGCCAAAGCCAGGAGTGAAACTTATAGAGAAGAAATATAATTGAAAGATTAACGCCTGTTCTTGGTTTTGGCATACAAATACTGATGCAAAAATACTGATATTTGAATGAGGGCCAAAAGCTCAGCACAAGTTCTGCTGTAACGCAGTCAGCTATCAGTGGTTGGTTCTGAGTCTACACTGCATTTAGCACCACAAGCCCCTTTGCAGAGAGCAAGAGCAAAGAGCCGTGATTAGGAGACGTAATGTGAAATTTGAGGGCTGGTGATTTTGCAAGATTGCATAACTGCATCTCTTCAGAAGAAGAGACGGAGGTGAGCAGCTAACTGCTGTATAGAAATCACTGGGCTGGATAGAGATGGCTTGAATGTTAAGAGTTAACTCCTCTACTGGAATGTAAATAGTGCACACTCTGGAGACCGAGCTCCATGGAAACAAGCTGTACAGTATAAAAGATAAAAGTTGTCAGTTTAGGAGAATGACACCAAATAGAAAAAGCAAGTCAGTTGCAAACTTGCGTATTTTCATGCTCTCTAATTAAAGGGACTCTGTCCACATAGAATGACTGTTCAAACCAAGTAAAGCGCTCAGCGCACATGGCTTGTCCAAACATTTTAGTACACCTTCCCATCTACTTTTTTCCCCTCAATCTCTGCCCCCATTCTCTTCTTTGATTGAAAGCTCTGGCTTTAGAGCCAGAGAAGGGCAGAGATAGATGGAAACCAAGCACGTGGGAAGATGCACTGAAATGTTTGGCCGTCCCATGATGCACCTAGTTCTTTGGTTTGAACAATCATTATGTGCTTACAGACCCTTTAAAGCAATTTAAGAACGTAGGAATACTGCTCCAAAACTCTTTCCAATAGAGCTTGTAAGATCACTGGAGCACGCTGTTAGCTTGTGATCCTGTCCAGTCTCTGATGCTGCAGAGGCAAAGATGCTTCTACTTACAGCATCAGAGAGAGCACAGTTCAGGCCAGCAGCACAACAAAACTGTCAATCAAGCAGAAGTGTACGACCCCAGGCAACAAGGAAAAGGGGAGGCTGGGGAGTGGTGGGCTCCTGCAGACAAGCCCTTTAAAGAACAGGATGGTGTTTTGATTTTTACCTGAAGGATACATGCCCATATTAGCCCGACGAAGGCCAAATTGACAATCTTTAGGACCACATGAGGGGAATAGGTGTCTATACATACTTACAAGACTGCATAGCTGCATCTCTTCAGAAGAAGAAGGGAGGTGAGCAGCTAACTGCTGTATAGAAATCACTGGGCTGGATAGAGATGGCTGCAATGTTAAGAGTTAACTCCTCTACTGGAATGTAGATACTACACACTCTCCATGGAAACAAGCTGTACAGTATAAACATAAAAGTTGTCAGTGTAGGAGAATGACACCAAATGGAAAAAGAACAGGATGATGTTTTGATTTTTACCTGAAGGATACATGCCCATATTAGCCTGACAAAGGCCAAATTGACAATCTTTAGGCCCACATCAGGGGAATAGGTGCCTATACATACTTAGGGATTCCCAGTTCGTATGAGGAATGCACAGGAAAAAGTAAATGAGAACAGAGCAGACAGATCAGGTGGAAACGTTGCTCCCACAGAAGTGAGAAATGACCTGATCATCGAGCAGGCCCCGAAGTTACTGTATGTTGGCAGGACGGGCTGAAATTTAAAAGTATTATAATTAAAACGTGTTGCTTTTATGGTCAGCCACAGACGGCGGAGACATGGAAGAGAAATTAAAAAGAATAAAACAGTCATTTCTATGAAGAACTTGAAAATATTGATCCATAGCTTCTAAAATGGGCTTTATACCTCCACAACACCGCTACCTAGTGATATCTTACTTTAACTGGGATCTTCATGTGAGGTTTGGTGAACTGACAACAACGGCAGACAATTTCTGGTATCAATGTGGACATTGACCACCAATACTTTACTACATCTCAGGTGCTTGCAGATATACATATATGTTCATCATATTAGTTAGGCATTATTAGCCTCGCAGCTTCTGCACCTCTGAGGAATCTAGAGGAAGAATAACCAGTTCAGTCTACACAGATTAGTTCTTCTCTCTGTACATGTTGTGCCTATGCATGTGACAAATGTGCAGAAACCTGACATTTCCTTCCGCATGTGTGCACACAGAGACCTCACTTCATAAACACACCTAAGTGCCCTGTGATTTCCTCCAGAACATGAAACAAGATTAGAAAAGAACAAGGGGCAGTGTGCACCTCGTACAGGAGCCATCAGAAACAGGCAAAGTGTGAGTCTACACTATGTGCCGTGGTTTCTTGCACGTGACAGGTCATATAAGTGCACAGTTCCTGGTACTATTCTCTAGGGCACTTTATTACCACATATCTAATCTCGTATATAAAGTCATGGCCAAAAGTGTTGGCACCTTTGAAATTGTTCCAGAAAATGAAGTATTTCTCCCAGAAAAATAATTGCAATTACACATGTTTTGTTATACACGTGTTTATTTCCTTTGTGTGTATTGGAACAACACAAAAAACAGAGGAAAAAAAGAAAATGGACACAATTTCCCACAAAACCCCCAAAATGGGCCGTACAAAATTGTTTTGTTCACACTCACCTGTGGCAAGTAACAGGTGTAAGCAATATGACAATCACACCTAAAACCAGATAAATAGGGGAGAAGTTGACTCAATCTATGCATTGTGTGTCTGTGTGTACCCCTCAAATATGAGAGACCTGGAGCAGTTTGCCAAAGAAGAGGGGTCCAAAATTCCAGTTAAGAGGTGTAAGAAGCTTGTCGATGGATATAGGAAGTGATTGATTGCAGTTATTTATTACAAAGGGTGTGCAACCAAATATTAAGTTGAGGATGCCAACAATTTTGTCCGGCCCATTTTTGTGGTTTTGGTTGAAATTATGTCCAATTTGCCTATGTTTCTCAGGTTTTTTTTGTGTTGTTCCAATACACACAAAGGGAATAAACAGGTGTGTAACAAAACATATGTAATTGCAATAATTTACTGGGAAAAATACTTCATTTTCTGGAACAATTTCAAGGATATCATGGGTCCAGTTATCAGCTTTATTCAGTGTTTTTAAGTAGAGTTGCCTCTCCATGTGCACACATCTATAGTCTGACATGTTATGTAGCCAATTGATGGGGGACTGATATTCCATTCACTTACTTGAATGAAGGGGTTCTGCTCTGTACCCCATTCCCTCTTGATGGCGCTTCTGGTCTCAGGATAGATACTGCTGGGCCATTAATGTCAGAACATTTTATTTTTTTTACTTGCTCATATAACACTATTAATTTCAACAGCACTTTACAGGTATTACCCATATTAATTATTTGTCTACAGTTAAAGGGAATCTGTCAGTAGGATCAACCCTCTTAAGCCGTCTATATGGTCACAAAGATCATAGGAAGCTGAATAAATGAATGCCTTGATATCTGCAATTCAATGGCTTATAAGAAAAACGTGGATTTCTCTGGAATGTGTAAATGAGGTGTAACAGGCTATGGGCCGGACACTGATCAGACAATGTGTCATCAGACAATGACCTATTTTTTAAATCAGGTTTTTGTCTTAAATATATATTTTCAAAGTTTTTGGCAATTTTTTTTTTAACTGCCACAACTTGTATTAAAAATAATAATAAAAGAGAAATCTTGCAATTTTCACCTTGACCACTGGGGATATTTTATACTTTAACTTCCTATTGTTTCAGGAAATAACACAAGTAAATAGCCACCATGGTCAGCCCTCAACCCTATTTTTTGTATTGAAGTATCCAATGTGTGAGCGTAAAGGTCAATTGTGATCAGTGTGAATATTGTAAGATACTTAGTTTTTTTTTTATTTTAAATAAAGATTGTAATGTGAAAAAAAGACAATATCTGATTTAAACAATAGGTCATTTTATTATGATTCCCTTTCAATGGTTTGCTCGCGTAAACATTGCATTATAGTAGACGTTCACATGAGTTTAGTATATGTTCTATGTCTTACAGGGAATATGTCACCAGTATTTTTTTCAAACTTTCTGGCAATGTGTTTTTTTAAACACAAAAAGCAAAAGCCACACTAAGAAGAATTCCCCCAAAAACTGAAGAAAAAAACACAGCAAAAAAGGGCAGCAGTGTTTACCTGCCCAGATCTTCAAAACCAAATGCACTACCAGGGTGCAGCAAACCCACACAGGTGCAAAATACTGATGAGACAATCACTCACAACCTACCATTTCATGGAGGGGGTGACTGCTTAGTATTTGAATTGCATATAAAAAGGCTTGTATAGGGCGCTGTTCACACTAAGGTAGTGCACAGTATCCGGCTTACAGCCTATTAGTTACGCCCATACTGTAAGATTAGGCGGGCGGCCTGGTACTATCCAAGTGCACCCCATGGGAACAGACTCCCAAGTTTCTTGTTAGTGTGGCTTTGCTTTTTGTGTTTAGAGTGCGGCTCGTAAGCATGAGGATCCTGACGCGCCCCTGGGCCTGTGTCGCGCTGCGCTGCGCATGCGGGAGCTTACCCGGAGCCGGATCTGTGGAGGGTTGTAGTCTCGTGGCGGTGACCCGGTCCGTGCCCAGGGAGTCAAACTAGACGGCAGTCCATTAGTAGTAAATGGTTGATGACTACGCCACCCGTTGAGTGCAGCCAGGGGGCTGCTGCTGCAGGGCAGACCGCTGAGGCCGATGGTGGGATTGTGCAGCGTGATAGTATAACCCCCAACGGGAGGGGTATGGCCTCAGGGCAGCCGACGTGGATGATGGGGGTAGCAGGAACCACTCAGAGACGGTACGGTGTAGTTCAGGGTCTTTACTGGTAACAACAAAAGACCCTCCCGGAGTACTTGCTAGCGGATGGGGCCTGGTCAGTCCTTGAGCAGATGGGATCTCCCCTGGCCAGGCGTAGTTGTAGGCCTCCCAAACTGACTGTACTCTTCTGGCTACCTTGCTAGGAGCTGATGTAAGTAGCCCACGTCCCTGAGTGTACCGTGTGGTGCTCACCCGTATGGCCGGTGACTCGGGGCCTTCTAATGGCTTCCGCTCCACGATGGCGGTGCTGGTCCCACGCGTGTGACCGTGCCTTTGGGCTTCTGGGCCAGAGGACCTGAAATCCCCTGCCTGACGGATTCTGCTGCTGGGCAGGAATTAGTCCCCACAGCCTCGGACTCCGGGTCCGGTAAAAAGTCTTCTTAGTCAGGGCGAACTCTGCAGCTGCCAGCCCCTGACTCCTTGTAACTGCTGTTTCTTCCTATGCTGTCTCTACTTCTTCTCTTCTTCTACTCACTCACCCTGCCTCAGCCCCAGGTTTATATAGGGGAAGTTCTTCCCCTCCCAAGACTGGGCAGGAGGTGTGGCATGCACAGGATCCCTGACTAAAGGACCTCCCACCTGCTCTCAGACATAACATTACGTTACTGTGGCAACCAGACCCCTGGGGTGTCACAATCCTTGACGCGTGTTACGAGCTTGCGTATTTTGGCCCTAAATGTCAACTAATACCTCATATATTTTATATATGTATTTTTGCACTTTTTATTCCAGGGTGCAGCCAGGCCCATCAGTGCGGGCATTGTAAACTGGGGTGTCTGTCCCCATGGGGTGCATTTGGATAGTACCAGGCAGCCCCCCTAATCTAATAGTATGGGCATCACTGTCAGTTCCCGGAGCCTGCGCAATAAAAACCTGCAGCGCAGAGCACAGGCAGACGGGGCCGGGATGAAGCAAAGCGCACTCTATGTGAGCATGCCCGGAAGTCAGAGAGCACAGTGCACATCACAGGGCCCTGTGACGTACAGGGGAGGGGGGAGGATATGATAATTAAGCATATAGGTGGGGATTTGGGGGATAATAAGCACATAGGCAGGGATTGCTTGGCATCCCCCTGACGCCAAGCCTGTATAAAATAGAATTGGTTAAAGTGCTTTTCTCTGCATTCAGACCTCTACTATGGCCATACAGGTGAGTATAGATTTACTTTTCTATACCCTGTATGGCCATAGTAGAGGTCTGATAACTCCAAAGTGGTGACAGATTCCCTTTAATAATTTTATTTTTTAACAAAGATCTTAATATGAAACAAAAGTGTTTTTTTTTTAAATACGCGCAACACAAAAACCTGATTTAAACAACAGGTCATTTTGTGATAATAGCTTCCTTTTAAGGCCCCCATACACAGTTAAAAGTCAACCCAACCTACTATTTTTTTTGGCCAACCACCTAAAGTGTCAGAGGGCCACGGCCACCTGACTGTCCCCCAACTAATTATGTTGGGGGACCATAAGGTCCAGGCGCTTGGAATTCAATCACCCAATACTTTTGTTCTGCTGGGATATAAGCTGCTGCCAGATGATTCTGGCAGCGACTCCTTCATAGAGAACACAGGAATGCTTGGACAAATGTTTTTCGGAGAGGTAGCTGTCAACTGGACGATCATTCGGCTGACAACTATCCAATATGTATGATCAGTTTTACTTGTTTGTAGCATAGAGGTGCCAGCTTCTATATCATACATACTGTAAGATGAGTCTCCTGCAATGCTTTTTCCTAAATATAGTGCATCTGCTGCATCCTGCATATCGGAACTTGTCATCTGAAGGAGGTTGTGTGACTTCTATTAACTGGTACTATTAAAGTAGCACTCCAGCCACTTTGTTTTTCCCATAAAATGACAACTCGTCAGCAATATTCTAGCTGTGTAACTTGTTTTACCCCAGATTGGTTGCATCTATACATTTTGAACCTTTCATTATGGATAACTGACGTGATCCCATGCTGACAACCAGTCCAGCACAGGCTCCCCAGTTTGGTCAGGAAGTATCTGACTTTCTATGAGCTACAGGATGATATCCTGAACTATTAAAGGGGTTGTCCACTACTATTCAGAATAGCCAAATGAATTTTTATGATGGAAAGAGGCTTCTTTCTGTTTACCTCCCACTGCTGATACTGCCTGTGAGCGGCGCTATCACTGACCGCTCACAGGCATCACATGACCCCCGTCTGTAGCCGGCTCTGACATCCGCTGATGTCACGTCATGATTCCAGATGCAGCCGGGGGTCCCTCTTCTGCGTTCCACAGTGGCTGCTGTGTTGTGGACATGGTTATCCCCCGCGTGACACCCAACATCCACCGCTCGCTCTCCCTATCCTCATTCATTGGGAAAGTGCGCGGTGGATGCTGGGTGTGACGCACGGGGTAACCCCGCCCACAACCCAGCAGCCACCGCGGGGACCCCAGCGCTGAGTCAGGCCTCACTTGACGTGACGTTAGCAGGGGGTCACGTGCTGCCTGTGAGCGGCCACCGATAGCGCTGCTCACAGGCAGAAACAGCAGCAGGAGGTAATTAGAAAGAAGCTTATTTTCATCATAAAAACACATTGGGCTATTTTGAATAGTAGTGGACAACCCTTTTAAATCCCTCCTGGCAGCTCTCAGCCCCTCTCCTCATTACCAACCTCACCCTCCTTGTTCCTCTGAATGTCCCTCATGGTGCTCATGACAGCACTTTGGAAGCATCCTTGAAGTTTTATAGCAGGTGCAGTTTCCTGGGATTTCCTCATTTTGTACAAGGAGGTCATCATCTGCCATCTTCCAAGAACCGTGCTGCTCATGTGTTGAGTGCATTCTCCAGTGTATCTAGGAAACCATTCGATAATGGACAAAAGTGGTCTATCCTTGAGCAGAAGGCCGTAGCTTCATCACTGCTTCAAATCTGTGCGAGTTCACATACGCTGACTGTAGACTGGTTGTCTATTACATGCAAGTTTCTAATGCATTTTTATTAAACACCTTAAAAGACTGAGTAGTTATTGTCATTTTTCTCAGTTATTGTCATGGTGTCTCAAAGCTTCTTTACAAAACAAAACAAAAATCTACCAAAGGGGCATTTATGTTGTATGACTTGAGGCCCCCATGCACATTGGACCAGATCTGGACAAAGTGCAGTTCTTTGGTTGTCCTGGTGCGGCCCACAGACCAAGACAGGTAAAAGTCTGGATACAGCTATGTACGGCACCTTGCGGACGCCCCCTGTGCGGTGTCTCAATTTCATTGATATCTCTATCCTCAGGACTCGGATACCGGTGAATAAAATGATGGTGGAGGGAGCCACCAGCACCTAGTTCCATCATTCAGCCTGTGCATCTTAGTCTCTCTGCACAGCAGGAGCGATGGCGTCACTAGTTCACTCTTACTGTTGGTCCTTTGGTACATAGCGCACAGAGTGAAGCAGCGGGGGAGAGCAGATAGGCGAGAATTTTGTTTTTGTTCTAGTTATCGATCAGTACTAGAGTGGGGGAAATGAGCCATCATACTGTTTTGGGGGACTGTGGTGGATCAGTACAGACTAAAAGTTTGGACACCTTCTCATTTAAAGATTTTTCTGTATTTTCATGACTTTGAAAATTGTACATTCACACTGAAGGCATCAAAACTATGAATTAACACATGTGGAATTATATACTTAACAAAAAAGTGTGAAACAACTGAAAATATGTCTTACATTGTAGGTTCTTCAAAGTAGCCACCTTTTGCTTTGATGACTGCTTTGCACACTCTTGGCATTCTCTTGATGAACTTCAAGAGGTAGTCACCGGAAATGGTTTTCACTTCAAAGGTGTGCCCTGTCAGGTTTAATAAGTGGGATTTCTTGCCTTATAAATGGGGTTGGGACCTTCAGTTGTATTGTGCAGAAGTCTGGTGGATACACAGCTTATAGTTCTACTGACTAGACTGTTAGAATTTGTATTATGGCAAGAAAAAAGCAGCTAAGTAAAGAAAAACGAGTGGCCATCATTACTTTAAGAAATGAAGGTCAGTCAGTGCGAAAAATTGGGAAAACTTTGAAAGTGTCCCCAAGTGCAGTTGCAAAAACCATCAAGCGCTACAAAGAAACTGGCTCACATGTGGACCGCCCCAGGAAAGGAAGACCAAGAGTCACCTCTGCTTCTGAGGATAAGTTTATCCGAGTCACCAGCCTCAGAAATCGCAAGTTAACAGCAGCTCAGATTAGAGACCAGGTCAATGCCACACAGAGTTCTAGCAGCAGACACATCTCTACAACAACTGTTAAGAGGAGACTTTGTGCAGAAGGCCTTCATGGTAAAATAGCTGCTAGGAAACCACTGCTAAGGACAGGCAACAAGTAGAAGAGACTTGTTTGGGCTAAAGAACACAAGGAATGGACATTAGACCAGTGGAAATCTGTGCTTTGGTCTGATGAGTCCAAATTTGAGATCTTTGGTTCCAACCACCGTGTCTTTGTGCGACTCAGAAAAGGTGAACGGATGGACTCTACATGCCTGGTTCCCACCGTGAAGCATGGAGGAGGAGGTGTGATGGTGTGGGGGTGCTTTGCTGGTGACACTGTTGGGGATTTATTCAAAATTGAAGGCATACTGAACCAGCATGGCTACCACAGCATCTTGCAGCGGCATGCTATTCCATCTGGTTTGCGTTTAGTTGAACCATCATTTATTTTTCAACAGGACAATGACCCCAAACACACCTCCAGGCTGTGTAAGGGCTATTTGACCAAGAAGGAGAGTGATGGGGTGTTACGCCAGATGACCTGGCCTCCACAGTCACCAGACCTGAACCCAATCGAGATGGTTTGGGGTGAGCTGGACCGCAGAGTGAAGGCAAAAGGGCCAACAAGTGCTAAGCATCTCTGGGAACTCCTTCAAGATTGTTGGAAGACCATTTCCGGTGTCCAAACTTTTGGTCTGTACTGTATGTGGGACATAATACTTGGCGGACTGTTGAGACAATTGCCGTATACTGTGTGGGAGCCATAATACTGTGTGAGAAGGCTGCAGGGGCTATTACACTGTGTGGTGGCCATAATACTGTGCTTGGGGATGAGGATAATTTTTGTGGGAAAATCATACTGTGTGGGGCCATTTTTTGGGAGGGTGGGGGCATTATGCTGTGGGATCCATCATACCTTGTGCAGGGATCTGTTGGTACCATCATACTGTGTGTGGGAGGCTGTGGGGTCTCCATTATATTGTGTGTGGGAGGCTGTGGGGTCTCCATTATACTGTGGGTGGGAGGCTGTGGGGTCTCCATTATACTGTGTTGGGGAGCTGTTGATCAAGGTACATCTATACTTTTTAAATATTCTTAAGACTGGATAACAGGAGCAGCACGAGTTATACATTTTGTAAAAAGCAGTAAGTTATATGGTTTTGATTAGCTGCTACAGGTGAGAATAGTTGTTACAATAAGCCCTATCATAACATGTATTAGCGGTAGGACTTAGTCAACATATTTAATTCTGCTCAATATTAAAGTCATAAAATAATAAGAGGAGAAAAATGTGCGGTCTGTTCGTTCAGCCCTCTACAACACTCAGTCTCTAATGTGGATCCTTGAGAAAATTAACTGCCAACCCCTGAATCAGATTAATGTCAATTGAAGCCACTGAAATAAATAGGTTCAGCAACAGTCTAATGTGTATGGTGGCCTCTCAAATTTTCCCTGACAAATGATGTTGGGGAAGATTCCACCTGTACAATTTCAGACTGATGATCCTTTTGTTCTTGCAGAGATAAGCCGCCACCAGAGGAGTCTGGCAGCGGCTTTCTCAGAGAGGACATAGGAGCGCTTGGCAGAGTGAGCACTCCTGTGTATGGAGGAGTTGGGAGAAAACTGCCGGAATAGTGATATACTGTGTATGGGGCCCATTAATGGGTTAAACATTTCTCCAAGGATGTGAATCTCAGAAACATCCAGACTGTATGATATAAAGATATTAATGTCTCTGGAATGAGACAATTGATAACAGAGCAGATATATGTGTATAAAGTGATGGACATACTTCCCACATTCCCCCTTGAAAACGCATGTATTGTTGCAGTGTATTTTAATATGTAATGTGTATTGTGACATGAGTTGTTAATGGGGGTGTTGTAGTTTGACCGACAGTAGGCAGAGTTATGGTTAATTTTTGTGACTAGCCCAGAGTGAGAGGGGGAAAATGAAGGGACTGTGACAGTCAGGATGTAAGGTCTGCTTCTGGCACATGCAGGGCCCTATTTAAAGTCTGACCAGTCAGCAGAGCCACATGGTATCCCTGACGTTAGTGGATTCCGAGACATAGGAGAGCGAGATCCGGAGTAAAGAAAGGAGAAGTGGCCAAAGGACAGAGTGATAACTGGAGATGGGTCCTGGGACAGGACACCTAGCAGAACAGCCCCAAGTTTATAACGCAGAGATAATGGGCAAGGACAGAACAGAGAACGTGAGATGAAGAGAGTGCCCTGGGTGGGAGTTTCAAGGCGACAGCAAGCGGAGAAGCTAAATACTGGCCATATTGGCAAACTAGTTCCCTTAAGAGGGAAGAGGACGCGGAACCGTGGGTTGAGAATAGGACTCTCACTAACTGGACTGGTGTAGTGTGCTGGGTGGTGGTGAAGACAGAGAAACTTGAGGCAGGAACAAGTAAAGTTGAAGAGGTAATGAGACTGTGTGTGAAGATGCTCCATATTGTGAAATGTTCATGAAGTTATGCACCCGCTATCTATTGTATATAGTCCCAACCAAGTTAATGTTGAGTAAAAGACTGTTTATCTTTGTGCCGTGGTCTCCCTCATTGAACTTCCCAACATCTGGTCCTGGCCAGCCGAAGTCGTTGGTATCATGCGAGTAAGAGACGTGTACCTTGCCCATGTTACATGTGCATGGCACTCTGGAAGATATATGCACATTTTTTACAGGTAGCATTGCATAAGGTCTCCCTGCAGAGGCTGAATTCCAGTCTAAGACTACGTTCACACACTGCGTATTTGCTGGTTTTTTTTACGTGTGGGTATTTTCCTGCAGTTTTTACCTGTGTTTTTTGCTGCGTTTTTTTACGCATGCGTTTTTTCCTGCAGTGTACACTACAAAGACAGACAAAGTTTGTTGAAAAAAAAAAAAAAAGAGAAAAAAAAAGTGTCATTGATGTCATTTCCTGTCTTCTCTACTCGATGAGGACACCGACATTGATGGCATTCTGTTGAAGGTGTCCATGCTCGTCACACGTGAGCAGCGGCGGGGAACCAGGAACAAATAATCCCAAAATAGTGGGATTTCCGGTTCCTGTTTTCCCTAGGGCTGCCCCCGTGTGACGTCACATCCTTTATTTCTCCTGCACCTCCGTAAAAAAGCGCTGGAATTACGCAGCGTGCGAACACCGCTGATGCTCCAGAGGTTCTCAATGGGGTTGAGGTCAGGGGAGCATGGGGGCCACACCGTAAGTTTGTTCCCTTTTATGCCCCCAGCAGCCAGAGATGCAGATGTGTTATGTGCAGCATGAGACGGGGCATTATCATTCATGAAATGATCTCGATGGTCCAGATGGATGGAGTGGAAGATGGCTGGTTGATGGACACCCCATGCAAACAAGGCTACGGCGCCAACAAGGAGGAGGTGGAGTAATGTTTTGGGCTGGAATCATGGGGAGAGAGATTGTCGGCCCTTTTAGGATCCCTGAAGGGGTAAAGATGAACTCCATAATGTATGTTGAGTTTCTCAAACAGCACTTCCTGCCATGGTTCAAGAAGAAGAACCGTGCATTCCGCAGCAAGATCATTTTCATGCATGATAATGCACCGTTTCATGCTGCACATAACACATCTGCATCTCTGGCTGCTGTGTGCATAAAAGGGGACAAACTTATGGTGTGGCCCCCATGCTCCCCTGACCTCAACCCCATTGAGAATCTCTGGAGCATCATCAAAAGGAGTGTCTATGATGGCAGGAGGCAGTTCACATCTAAGCAACAGCTCTGGGAGGGTATTCTGTCCTCATGCAAAACAATTGAAGCAGAAACCGTCCAAAAGCTGACAAATTCAATGAATGAGATAGTTCAGAAGCTCCTTTCGAACAAGGGGTCCTATGTGCAAATGTTAGATCACCTAGAATAAAGTTTTGAGTTGAAAACTGTTTGATTTCAGTTTGTAATAACCTGCTAATGCTTATAATTTCAAAAATGACCATTTTTTTGTTCTTTATTAAAATGAAAAGGTTGAAAACTCTGCTGTGCATAATAATTTGGAACATGCATTTTGAGTGCAGTTTGAGTGTTTTATTTTTTTATGTTATCATAGGCAGTTTGTACAAAAACCTTTCAATTGTACTCTAATAGTTATTTGACTGGAAAATTACAATGACTGCAATTCATATAGGTAATTTGGGAAAATCTGAGAAAATATTATTTGCATAATAATTTGGAACACAGTGTAAATACCTCTAAGCACTATGTCTGCTGGGGCTTGCTTCTCCGGGTCGTACATCACTGAGGCTTGGTACCTCGGGGACACATACCTCCCATCCACGACCTGTCCAGCTGCAACCTTACACATGATACATTTTGACTACTGTATATGGTATTGTGGCATATATAAACTGATGTAGTCTGTACAAAGCATTGCAACATTAGGAGCTATAATTCTGGAAAATTAGGTGTTGTGTATATAGTTTACCCATAGGGTAAATTGAGATGTAATGAAATTGTGATAGATTACACTCTAAACCTCTGCGACAATTACTAGTACATGACAAAGGATATTGACGAGTCGTGTGATTAACCTATATCTAACCCCTCCCCTTGAAATAACCAGATTACTCACAAAAAATGAATTAAATTGGCCACAACAGTCTTTTAATAGTCAAACAACGTAAATAACCAAACAAACCATATTGAGAAATGGGGGTGGTCCTCGAAGCTCCATTATTATAACAGGTAGAATATATCCACCTCTGCTCAGGTTGTATCTTCTCTCTAGCCATTTAGGCACCAGCTCAGAGACATCTGTTAACCAACTTGGCAATTAAATACAATCCACTACCCGCGGACTCTTCGGTCTCTTAACTTGGAATTTCTACTAAATGTCACCACTTAATTAAGTCCACTTGGGGGGTCTAGAACCCTGTGGGCTCCCACCCACCGATCCGCCACTAACCACACCCACCAACTTCGAGGACCCCCCCCCTGTATGACGGAGAGATCAGAATTCCTCTGTTTGACCAAAATGAAATAAACTTCCACCCCTTGTTGAAACGCACCCAATTAACAAAAAAGGGAGTGTAGGTGGGAAATTGCTTCCCTCAGGCTTTCCGTTAAAATGGCTGCCCCCCTTACAGCAGTCCTGACCTTTTAAACTCCTTCCTCCCCCCAGTGGCCCTCCCACTCTGATGTCACCCCTTACTCACACTCTTTGCGTTAACCCTTCATAACCCTGAATCCTCCTGTTCACTATATTCCCGCCCCAACCTTGTCATGTCAGTCTCCCTTTATTGCCAGGCTCCCAGTACGACCTCTCTATACACGTGGTTTATGTATAAAAGCCTCATCTACAAGTGGAAAAACAAATGGAATTTAATGCAAAATGAAGATTTTTAAATCTTTAGAATGCCCCTTCTTTTGTGGAAATGTGATTTTTATTTTACTGTAGACCAAACCCTGTGGAAAATCAGCACCAAAAATGTATAAAGCTGACTGATCAGTTATATGTGCTGTTTATTTACTTCCGGTAACTCTGTGACCCAATTAATCAGAAGAATTTATTTTTAATTTTTATGTCTTAAGTCAGGACAAGGCCCAAATCAGACACACAACCTAACAACTATATAAGAAAAATTCTAAGAAAAGAAATCTCCTTCTGGGAATACAATTTCTGCAGTTCAGCACCGCGATAATAGTGATTGAGAAGAAACTTTGCAGCTCTGATTCCTCTGCCACAAAACATACAGCAATGACCATTTTTAAGTAGTAATTATTGCCACATGTTTTTTTTTCTTTTAGTTCATAGAGAAAATGCCCTTACATGTTGTGCACAGGCTGTGGCCTGCCAGTTCTAGCCTGCTTTATGGGTGAGCACTTGTTCTGCAGGATCCTCTATCAGACAGTGCAGCACGGTCCGGTATGGTAAATGTGACCATTGTGCAATAACTTTTGACAAGCAAATTGTGCAGTGAAAGGCTCCGCTCAGCTGGCTGTAACAGCTTCTGTCTGCCTGGCTCTATACATTGCTGCAACTGGTCACTTACTGGCCGAAAAGAACATCTGATAACATCTTGTGGCAGAAAAACATGTTCCCCTATAACCTGCTGCTACGAGGTGGATTTTCTGTTGTGTTGTTCCATGTGCCAACTGACTGATAACTGCAGCCACAACTCCATCTGTTTGTTTTGCTGCTTGGCTCTTTGGTTTGCAAAAATGTAATATTTAGCCCAATCGCCAATGTCTGTGTGTGAGTCTGAATGTGCCATCTCTAGCTAATGGCCATAGGCTCTGTTTTTTTAAGGCTTCCACAAGCCCCATTCATTTTTAAAGGGGTTGTCCAGCCAAAACAGATAAGTCTGCAGTCGCTCTGTGTGGCTGCAGACTTATGAATCCCCCCAACAGGCGCACTGTGTGCTGCGGGGATTTGCTGGTTTCAGACCCGGGAACGGAGGGTACGTGTGCTTTATACACACCCCCGGCCAATGGGCGCGGTCTCGCTCTCCATACACTTGTACTGAGCGAGGCCGTGCCCTCTAGTATGCCACACCCACTGGTGGTCCGCGTCAGTAGACGGGGCGCTGCCTCAGCTCTATACAAGTGTATGGAACGAAGCCGCACCCACTGGCTGAGGGTATGTATAACTCATACATACCCTCCATGAAACCGGTGAGTGACTGTAGACTTATCGGTATTGACCGGACAACCCCTTTTAGCTCTTCTTTGCCAGTCACTTTACACAGATTAGACTGAGCTGTACAATGCATAGTTTTACACCTTTCTTCACATAAGCCGCCGTCTATGATAAACATTCATCATTCTATGATGAGGCTGATGAGTATTGCCATGTCCAGACAGATTGAGAATCCATGTGCTAACTTCAGATATTACTTTAACCTTTAGTGTTCCCTATTAGTGTTGAGCGAGTATGTCTCATTAACCCATTCAGCGAGCATGCTCGGGTGCTCGCCGAGTACTTTGGCGTGCTCGGCATTTCTTTTACGGTCGGTGCGGCTGCAAGCGTCATGGCTGTCAGACAGCTGTGACACATGCAGGGATTGCCTGTTTGACAGCACTGACACTTGCAGCTGAGGCGACAGTAAAAGAAATTCCGAGCACGCCAAAATACTCGGCCCACCAAGCATGCTCGCCGAAAGGGTTAATGAGACATACTCGCTCAACACTATTTCCAATGTAAAATATTTCATTTAGAACATGTAGAAGTTGGTCGGCATTTTGCCATCTCCTCTGTAGATATAAACATACTTCGATACTGTACATCATTGAGTAAAATCCTAAAAAGCATAATGTCCTTAGTTCTACTTTTCAAAGGTCTGAAAGGGAATCTGTTAGGAGGGCGGTTACAGACAACTTTAATATAATGGAACGCAACCGACCCCGGGGTCCGCGATGCAGCCTGGTGGACTGCTGCCGAACACTTTCCGGGTGGAAAGGAAAGCAACCAACTTAAATGTAAAACCCTTCCGTGTTTCTGCACACTGGAACGGGTATAGCAATTCGCACTATCTCCGTTAGCTGCACGAGAGATAGGCAGAGAAAAACTATCTGTAGCCCTGTTACAGCACAGGGACTACAGTGGCAGCGCTAGGATGCGTGTATGACTACGCCAACGGGTACACGTGCCTCCAGCCGGCGTGCTACCGGACTGACGGGTTCAACTCCACGTGGCTGACAGGCGTTAGCCGTGAACAGGACGCCTGCAGGCTGCTCGGGGTGATAGGTGACCCCTTTGGCTGAGCCAGACTGCTAGACGAAGCTACCTGCCTCTATGGAGCTAACCTGCCTCTATGGAGCTAACCTGCCTCAGCGACCTGTGCTAATTAGCCGAGCGAATTCTGGCATCGGCAGGTCACGGAGTGAACAGCTAGAGAGCACGTGGAACAGAGTTGTCCACACAACAGCATCACTTGCTCAAATGATCAGAGCGCGTCGCCATGTTTGTGGGCGGGCCTTTTAAAGACTAAGCCCTGCCCACCGACGCGCCATTGGTGATGTTACCCATGGACCAATCAGGCGGTGCCAGGTCACCGGGTCAGGTGGGTGCCAACCCACCAATCATGATCCGCCAGGTCACGGACATGCTCAGTACGGCAAATCCTGGACTTAGATTCCACAAGCCCTGTCTCCATCTGCAACCCAGGCTTAACATTGCTAGGCACAACTACCTGGGAGATAAACAGTGCTCATGGACCAGCTAGGTGTTGAGGCTGATGGTGATGCTGAGCAGCATCAGCCCCAGCTGGACTGAAATGGGAGACCACAGAAGGTCCTGGACCCATTTCAAATCCAGCACCAGACTGATGCTTAACAGAATCTGTCAGCACAAAATGACTGTTCAAACTGAGCACAAGTGCTCAGTGCACCCTTAGGCCAAGAAGTTCACTGCACCTTCCCACCTACTTGTTTTCCATCTGCATCCGCAACCCTCTTCTTTGACAGATGTGGCTTTACAGGAGCTAGAGAAGGGTAGGTATAGGTGGGAAGCTGTACTGAACTTCTTAGCCATGCACAGGGTGCACGTCAGAGTACGCGTTCACTCTGCCTTCACCATTATAGTGTATGGCCCCGTCGGCGCATTTGTCCGAATCCCATTTAGTGGGGGGTTGGGACGCTAGCCTAAATGAGCAAGGGCTGATTTTTAACCATAGCATAGAGAATGTAATCCCCTAAAAATCCTCTTGTAATATCAGTTTACTGTTGTAGTCATGTATTTACCCCTGTGTGCTTCATGATACTACGGTTAACAATAATTGTAAAAAATAGCATTTTCACAGCCCGACCTTGTGAATGCCTGAAACTGAGATCTTTTACAACCATTAAAGTTTAACACATCAGATGATAAGAAAAGTCATGTTTATAGTATAAATAGAAGAAAAGAAAGCTTTCTCTTCTGTAAACTCGGAGAAGATATCCAGGGAAGACAAGGTTCTAATTAATGGACTTCATCTTGGCCGCTAAAAAATAAAACATTTGCTCCCATGACAACTAAGCTATTGGAATTTAACAGCTCTGGCTGAGAATAGCATCCACAGATTGACTCGTGTATGTGCGAAGCACACTGTATAGAGATAACATGTAGATCACATGACGGCAGAACACATTCAGAATATGGACATTCAGATGTTTTTCACTGTGACCCTTTAAGGGAACCTGACATCACTCTTGATATTATAAAAAAAAAATAAGGAAAAAATAAAAAATAGAGCCAACACACTTTTAGTATTGATTTAATGTATAGGTACAGAAATTGGCCACAGAACCTATGTACAAAGCACATACATACATGATGCATCAGCACACTGCGATTAATAAATACATAAACTCTAATATTGCTATAAACGTTAAAAACCCCTAAGGTACTTAGCGTTTTTTGATTAAAGAGCATAAAAGCCATCCAACCACGTCAAGGTGTACCTAAATATGGACGGTCCCTAACCACTATATGTTCTACCCCTCTATGTGCCAAGCCAAGCCTCATCTGAACTGGGGAAAGATGGGTGGATAAGGGTGATGAGCCCTGGGGGGGGGTCACAACATATTGGGGAGTGTGGCCCCCTCAGGGCTCATCACCCTTATCCACCCATCTTTCCCAAACAAGGTTTTAATTGTGAGCTATGCCTAGTTTCCTTTCACTTCTTCAGTTCAGATGAGGCCTGGTTTGGCACATGGAAAGATAGGACATTAGTGATAGGGACCATCCATAATTAGGTAAACTTTAACGTGGTTGGATGGCTTTTACGCTCTTTCATCAAAAAACGCTAAGTAAGTACCTTACGTTTTTTAACGTTTACAGCAATATTGGAGCTCATGTATTCATTAATCATAGTGTTCTGATGCATCATGTACAGTATGTATCACTCTGGATATGTCTTATAATTCAGCAAAGCTGGAGCATCTTTCCCTAAAACCTTGCATTGTGCCATTCTTTTGGTATTACCCCTAGTAATTTACGAATAAAGTGACAACTGGGTGTTACCATTACCCTTGTCCAAAGGGGTGTCACTATACTGCCTGGTATTATCAGCTCTGATTGGACAGTGTCAGAGTATACAGGGACACCACCCCCAACTGGTAACACCCATTCCAATATATTCAAAAATTCCTTGAAGGAATACCAGAGAGCATGGTGAATAGTTTTAAGAAAAGAATCCCCAGCATTGTTACATTGAGGCTAATTTCATATAAGAATAAAAAGTGTCCAATTCCATCTAGAAAAAAAAATGGTGATTTTCATCTGTATTTCATCAGTATGGCATTCATTTTTATTCATTCAATCAGCAGTGAATTCAAATTACAAGACCAAAAATAGTTTTCTATGTTAAAATTGGCAATGTAGCCGCAAAAATCAGGTGCTATACGGTTGATCCATGTGGGATCCGATTTTTGGTGCCCTCATAGACTTGAACTGGCAAGTCTCCTCTGAAATATGAAAGAGACTAGTGCATGCTACAATTTTTTTTGCGTGGACATTCGGTTCTGTATAAAAAAGTCACCTGTACAGCCCTATTCAATAACATTGGTCCTTCAACTGTCTATGTGAATTTAGTTTTTTCCACGAACACCACATGGATTGGAATTACGGTCTTGTGACCGTAATGTAAGGGCAATAAAAGGTGCAAGAATTGGATCTACTTTTGGATTTAGGCATAAGCATGTCTTTATAAGATTACAAACTATTTTTATCCACTGTTATCAATTTTTCAAATATTTTTGACCTTTATTAGTGATGAGCGAGCATGCTCGCTAAGGCTCGGTGCTCGCCCGAGCATCTCACTGCTCGAGATGCTCGGCGCTCGCCGAGTATTTCCGGGGTTGCTCGGCGGGAGCTCGGGTCTCCTCCCTGCATGTTTGGCGCTCTTTAGATGAACATGTGTGTCACCTTGGCCTGGATGCCACAAATGTATAATAAAGCTGTGTCTGAGAGCAAGGTGGAGGTTCTCTGGTCAAGGACCATTAGCAAGCAATAACTCCTGTCCTAGGCCAGTAAGGGGAGCAGGCTGCCCCTATAAAAGCTGGAACTGGGGGCAGGGTTAGAGAGAACTGGACAACCTGTCTCTGGATTGAGAGGTGTCCCAGAGCAGGGACAGACAGTTGTGTTGCAGCCTAAGAGACCGTGTGGCAGTAGGAGAGCCACGAGCCAGGGACTAGTGTTGAGCCACCCCCGTAGTGTTCGAGTTCGGTTCGGTTCGTCGAACACCCGTGTGTTCGCCGAACTGTTCGTCGAACTGTTCGTCGAACACCTTCGAACACCGTTAAAACCAATGGCAGGCAAACAAAAACACATAGAAACACATAGAAAACACCTTCAAAGGTGTCCAAAAGCTGACAAACTGCTCAGAAGACACAACTAACACATGGAAAAGTGACAAGTACATATAGTCATGCGAAAAGAAAAGAGGTGGAGGAGTAAAATGAGGGGGAGACACAGATATAGGCATGTCATGCCCTTCTAAAATCCAAAAAGTGAGAAGCCGACACGTTCAGTCCGCTCCTGCCCGTGCCACCTCCGTGTCGCCGGGTTTGTGCCAGAGCCGCGGTGAACCCTGACGGCCAGCCCCCCTCTCCCAATACTGGTGCCTGTCCGCTGGTGGGTCGAGCGAGCCCCCCTGTGGTGGAGGCAGCTCTAAGCTTTTTAATTTAAATTGTCTCTCTAATTTGAATGAATACACTTTAAATCCATTTACAAGGATCTATTGGAGGGCAAGTCTCATGCCAGCAGCCGCGTAATTCCAGCTCCAGTAGCGTCCACTAAAGCTGCTGCAGTTAAAAAGCTTTTATAAGGATCGAGCTCGGCTGTCCACCGCAAGGCATCCTACTGCCAGTCCCAGCCCCTATGCCTTGGGGTGCCTCCTGATGCTCTTCACTGAGTATCCCGTGGTCCTGAAGCATTTCCTTTGAAAAAATTAAGTGTCCAAACTACAGGTGGTGTAGCTTGCTTAACAGCCGGGATAATCCGCTGACTAGCAGACACTGCTACTAGGCACAAAGTATTTCCTGGGCTAGATGCAGTTAAAAATTTGTAATTAGATACTCTCGTTGGATGCTGAGAAAGCATTCCATAGAGTCTCCTGGCACGCCATATATGATTCTCTTAAAAAGCTTGGGGTAGGGGTCTAGGGGACCCTTTTATAGCCAAAATCACGGCCCTGTATCACAATACGTCACCTAGGCTGAAGATAAATGGAACTGTAGCACCCTGAGGGCTCGGTTGCTACAGAGGTATTGCACCTCACCCAGAGGTGTGATATCTCACTCTCAGGTAAGGATGGAGTGTGGATCAGGACCCGACACCTGCATGCATTACACCACATTGCCGTGGGGCAGGGCGACCAATATGCCTCTGAGATGGGCACGACAGTCCCTGTCCCTGGCTGGAGTGGGGGGAGGGAACACTGAGGAAGGGGAACCCTGTAGTGCAGGAGCAGGGAGGAAGCAGTTCCTGGGTGCATTGAGAAGGGAGTATAAAAGGTGGGCACCATCTTAGTTCAGTGCAGAGAAGTCTGAGCAGAAGTGGCAGGGAGCAGGGGCTCTGCATGAGCTCTGCTCCGGAGGCAGGCCTAGTAACAGAGGCCCAGGCCTGGAAGAGGGAGAAGGAAGGAAGAGGAGCGGAGAAGGCTCCAGGAACGAGGAATGAAGGGATCCCAGGGGTGCGGACGGGCGAGTCGCCACCGCACGCCCGAATCCACCTGCGTGGAGGGGTCAGGCCAAAGGGGGAGACCGGTCCCCGAAACTAGTGGAGGCAGGAAACGACCCTCAGCTAGAAACCGGAGGCTGTGACATTTTATGTGGCGCAGCCCCTCGCTACACCCGCTAGGAAGGCACCACATAGGGTCAGGGAAACTGGCGCCAAGTTTACCAAGAGGAGGCCCGAGGCAGCCGGACAGAAGGGTTGGTAAGAAAGGCCAGACAAAGGACACACAAAGGGGGTCCTGTGAAGCGCTCCAAAGTTATCTGGGAGTTGTCTGAGCCCCTCACCTGGTGAGCACAGTACGACGTGGGCAGCCGTTACCTGCAGACGTGGTCTGGATAATAAGAACTGTGAGTAAAGGCCCTGGACTGCATCACTGACTCCGTGTCGTTACTGCTGCTGCCCTGCACCATCACCCCCATCCTCCGCATACACTGCCCTGAGGCTATACTCCTCCCGTGGGGAGTTATGCTACGCTCTGCTGCACCCACAACACCAGCCTCAGCGGTCTGCCCTGCAGCGGCGGTTCACTCTGACCGCAATCCACGGGTGGCGTAGTCGGACATTTAAACATCAAAACCACATAAATAGTTCCGCCACTGGTTTGACCACCCTGAGCCACGGAACCAGGTCGCCGCCACGAAGACTACAACCACCAGCATCCACCAAAAAGGGTCCGGCTCCGGGTGTCCCAAGGCCCAGGGGGTGCATCAGAACATTTTCATCACCTTTCACAATCACCAATGGGACAAGGCAGGGATGTCCTCTGTCCCCTCTCTTATACATCCTAGTGACGGAGCACCTGCTCTCATCAATTCGCCATAACCCCAATATTAGGTGGATTGAGGTGGGAGGCACCGAGTACAAGTGCTCTCTATTTGCTGATGATGTCCTAGTATATATCACTCAATCACATATATCCATCCATGCTGTTATGGCTGAAATAGATCACTTTGTTACATGGTCAAATTTTAAAATCAATGCAGCGAAGTCTGAGGCCCTCGATGTCTCCCTCCCCAAATCCATATAGGATTCCATCCAGTCCAACTTTCCCTTTGCCTGGCCCTCACAGGGTATCAAATACTTAGGAATTCCTATTCATAGAGACCTCTCCCATCTATGTTATTTTAATTTTGGGCCCTTTATTGAACAACTCCATACAGACCACGGTTGGCAAGTTAGAACTGTAAGATTCACTACGTGAACCACTGGTGTTTTGTGGAAAAGCACATGTACACTGTGTTCCAAATTATTATGCAAAAAGTGTTTAGGAGTGATAAGGGAAGAATTTGTTTGTTTGTCAGTTAAACTCATTGATGGTGATGTGTGTCAGGGCTCTTTATATCACTGTAAGCAATTGCAGACACCTGTGCTAATTAGTTTGGCAGGTGTGTCCAATGAAAGGCAAGACTACTTAAGAAGGCTGTCTCACATTATTAAGCAGCCTACATTTTCTGCCCAAATGGGAAAGAAAAAGGATGTGTCGGCTGCTGAGAAGCAACAAATTGTGGAGTGTTTAGGTCAAGGCATGACAATCAACATTGTGCGATGATCAGGATGAAGTGTCTTGGCAATCAAGAAGTATGTAGCTGATTCACAGTACACACGTGTGCGTGCTGATAAGGGCAAATTAAGGACTCTTTCCTACAGGCAATTACGTCAGGTTAAAAGAGCAGCGGCAAAAAAGCCTTGTCATAGCAGCAAACAAGTTTTTGAAGCTGCTGGTGCCTCCAACGTCCCCCGAACAACAAGATGCAGGGTCCTTCAGAGGTTTGCAGCTGTGCATACGCCATCCTGTCGACCTCCTCTATCCACTTCACACAAGCAGAAACGGCTCCAGTGGGCCAAACATTACATGAAGACTGATTTCAAAACTGTTTTGTTCACGGATGAGTGCCGTGCAGCGCTCAATGGTCCAGATGGATGGAGTGGAGGATGGCTGGTTGATGGACACCCCACTCAAACACGGCTACAGCGCCAACAAGGAGGAGGTGGAGTAATGTTTTGGGCTGAAATCATGGGGAGAGAGATTGTCGGCCCCTTTAGGATCCCTGAAGGCGCTAAAGATGAACTCCATAATGTATGTGGATTTTCTCAAACAGCACTTCCTGCCATGGTTCAAGAAGAAGAACCGTGTATTTCACAGCAAGATCATTTTTTTGCATGATAATGCACCATCTCATGCTGCACATAAAACATCTGCATCTCTGGCTGATATGGGCATAAAAGGGGACAAACTTTTGGTGTGACCCCCATGCTCCCCTGACCTCTACCCCATTCAGAACCTCTGGAGCATCATCAAAAGGAGTGTCTATGATGGCGGGAGGCAGTTCACATCTAAGCAACAGCTCTGGGAGGGTATTCTGTCCTCATGCAAAACAATTGAAGCAGAAACCATCCAAAACCTGACAAATTCAATGGACGAGAGAGTTCAGAAGCTCCTTTCGAACAAGGGGTCCTATGTGAAAATGTAACATCACCTACAATAAAGTTTTGAGTTGAAAACTGTTTGATTTCAGTTTCTAATAACCTGCTAATGCTTATAATTTCAAAAATGACCATTTTTTTGGTCTTTATTAAAATGAAAAGGTTGATCGAAAAGTTTGGGGGATCTAAGAGTGTGGCAACCCAGTAGTCATGATTACTTCGAATTCTGACAATATGAGGGTCATGTTGCAGGTAGTGCAGCAAGAAGGCACTTATGTGTCTTGCGCATCTCGGAGCCCCAAAATTATTTTCCGGGCTAGATGCAGCTAAAAATTATTATTCATTTTAAATCTGGTGGAGCTTAGTATAGATGGCCTAATAGGATCAGTACTGCACACTGCTACAAAGCCCAAATTATTTTCCAGTCAAGATACAGATAAACATGATTAGTAATTTTAAATCTGGTGGAGCTTAGTATAGATGGCCTAATAGGATCAGTGCTGCACACTGCTACAAAGCCCAAATTATTTTCCAGTCAAGATACAGATAAACATGATTAGTAATTTTAAATCTGGTGGAGCTTATTATAGATGGCCTAATAGAATCAGTGCTGCACACTGCTACAAAGCCCAAATTATTTTCCAGCCAAGATACAGATAAACATGATTAGTAATTTGAAAGCTTAAAACGGTTGGTAGGGTGATTTTAACCAATCATCAAGCTTTTACTCTCCCCAGGATGACACAGGGGTAGAAAAGTCGTTTCGGATCCATGATTTGTTCATCTTTATGAACGTGAGTCTGTCTACATTATCAGTGGAGAGCCGCGTGCGCTTATCTGTCAGCACACCACCAGCAGCGCTGAACACACGTTCAGACAGAACGCTGGCTGTGGGGCATGACAAGATCTCCAAGGCGTAAGTGGCTAGCTCCAGTCATTTATCCAGATTGGAAGCCCAAAAAGAGCAAGGGTCCAGTGACACAGTCATGGCTTCAATGTTTACTTGGAGATACTCCTGTACCATCGTCTCTAGGCGTTGACTATGTGTCAGACTTCTTGTCTCCTGTGGCCTTGCAAAGGATGGGCTAAAAAAGTGGTGAAATGATTCCGCAAAATTGATGTTACCAGCAGATACTGTGGTTCTGTTACGGTTTGAGTGCTGAACACTTGACGGTCCCACGGTTGGCAAGTTGGAACTGTGAGATTCACTACGTGCACCACTGGTGTTTTGTGGAAAAGCACATGTAAGATTCTGCAACAGTCTCTGCTGATACTCCTGCATGCGTGCATCCCTTTCTATGGCAGAAATAATTTCTGCAAATTTACTTTTGTACCGGGGATCTAACACTGTGGCAACCCAGTAGTCAGGATTATTTCTAATTCTCACAATTCGAGGGTCATGTTGCAGGTAGTGCAGCAAGAAGGCACTCATGTGTGTTGCGCATCCAGGAGCACCAAGTCCCTGTTGTGTTGGTGGCGAGGTAACAATCATGCTTCCTTCCTCTGTCCTCTCCCCCCAACCTCGCACAACAGAAATGTGATCAAGGTCTCCCTCATCTGATGAGTCTTCCATCAGTTCGTCCTCCACTTCTTCCTGGGCTCCTGCACCTTCCTCACTAGTTTGGCTGCTACCATGCGCCCTGGTAAAACCATCTCCCCCACCCTCACATGCCTGCCGCCTTGGTGCTGCCGAACGTCTGGACCTTGCAGATGTTAGCCCTTCCGCATACAACTCCTCCTCCTCTACTTCCTCCACCTCCTCTTGTGCCACCACCTGACTCCGAATTCTGTTTAACATGTGCTCCAGCATGTAAATCACTGGAATAGTCATGCTGATAATGGCATCGTCAGCACTAAACATCTTCGTCGCCATTTCAAAACTGTGCAGAAGGGTGCATAGGTCCCTGATCTGAGACCACTCCTCCAGCGTGATTTGCCCCACCTCTGGATCTCGTTGGCCCAGGCTATACGTCAGAACGTATTGCACCAGGGCTTGTCGGTGCTGCCACAGTCGCTGCAACATGTGCACAGTTGAATTCCACCGGGTAGGCACATCGCATTTTAGCCGGTGAAGTGGCAGGCCCAACGACTTCTGTAGAGATGTAAGTCGCTGAGCTGCGGGATGCGAACGGCGGAAGTGAGCACACAGCGACCGTGCCCTCTGCAGAAGGCCATCTAGTCTGGGATAGTGGGCTAAAAATTGCTGGACAACCAGGTTCAACACGTGAGCCATACAAGGCACGTGTGTGACATTGCCCCGGCGAAGGGCCGCACCCAGGTTTGCAGCATTGTCGCACACGGCCTTCCCTGGTTTCAGGTCCAGTGGAGACAACCATTCATGAAATTGGTTCTCCAGAGCTGACCACAACTCCTCAGCTGTGTGATTCACATTTCCCAGACATTTCAAAGTAAAAACCGCCTGATGACATTGAGCCCTACTGCCAGCATAGTAAGGAGGTGTGCAGGATCCCTTCTGCGCAGTTAGAAAGCTTGTGGCATGACCAGACAGGCTTTGGGTGCAGGTGGAAGACCGAGAGGAGGTTGAGGAGGCAGAAGCAGTGGAGGAACTTTGACATAAAGAGGATTGACGCACAACTCGTGGGGACGGCAAGACTTGGACAGCAGCCCCTTGTCCTGCTGTCACCATAGTTACCCAGTGCCCAGTCAGCGACATGTAACGCCCCTGTCCATGCCTACTCGTCCAAGTGTCTGTGGTGAAATGCACCCTGTCACACACAGAGTTTCTCAAAGAAGCGGTGATGTTGTGTGCGACATGCTGGTGGAGCGCAGGCACACCTTTCTTTGAGAAGTAGTGCCGACTGGGCATCTGGTACTGGGGCACTGCGACGGACATAAGGTCTCGAAAATCCTCTGTGTCCACCAGGCGGAAAGGCAGCATTTCTGTAGCCAAGAGCTTGCAGATGGTGAAATTCAACCTCTTAGCTTTCTCATGGCTAGGAGGAAATGGTCTTTTACTTGTCCACATCTGAGGGACCGAGGGCTGGCTATTGTGCTTAGACGGGGTTGATAAGGGTGTCCCCGGCAAACTGCCGGTCTGTGAGGAAGATGCAGGCGGTCATGTTAGGTTGCCTTGATCCAAAGGTGGTGCTATCGATGTTGGACAGCGCTCAACACCAGCTGGTGTTACCACCTCCAAAGAAAATGATGACCTGCCAATCACGCTGGCTGTTGCGGGTAAAGAGGTGGCAGGTCTGCGCCCCAAAACAGGTGTGACTGCTGTCCCCCAGTCACAGAGGATGAAGAGGCCGCGGATGCACAAGATATGGCAGACGGTGGTTGGCCCGGCCGGCTAGGCCGCATTGTAGCACACTGAGCTTCCCACTGCAACTTATGCTTCATGTCCATGTGCCGGTTCATGCATGAAGTACTCAAACTATGTATTTTTTGGCCTCTACTTAGCTTTTGCTGACAAATGTTACAGATAACACGAGTTGGGTCATCTTTATCGATCTGAAAAAATGCCCAGGCTATGCAAGGCTTAGCACCCATGCGACCTGAAGAGCCACCACGACTTGTGGTGAGAGGCAGAGTTGTGTTTGAGGATGCAGTTGTTGACGTGCTTCCAGTACTACGTCTCTGTCCAGGAAGGCGCAACCTGACCTCGTCGTCACTAGCATCTTCCTCCACCTCCTCTGCTGACCTCATCTCTTGGCTGACTGTGGGTTGACACTAAGTGGGATCTCCAAGCTCATCATCATCACCCTGTGCGTTATCACACCCGTCGTCCTCAGAGCCAACCTGTTCCTGCCCTGACAAAAAACTAAAGTTGTCGCTCCAATCAGGTATTTGAGTCTCATCATCGTCTTCCTCATTGTCTCCACCAACAGGAGTTACAGTTTGGGAATGAGGGTCTACATTATGGTCAGAACCTTCTGCGTCTGGTCCTGGATCCGACTCATAAAGATTCTGGGCATCAGTGCAGATCATTTCCTCGTCTGGATTCACAGAAGCGCTGGAGTCGACCTCTGATTCCCAGGCTATAGTATGAGTAAACAGCTCTGCAGACTCAACCATCTGTTCTACCTCATACTCAGACGGGCAGCTGGAGATTTGGGAGCTGTGAGGAAGCAAGTGCGATTGGGGTGACACCTTTGAGGACTGGAGTATTTGTGATGTTGAAGTTGATGTGGAGGAGAGCCCACTTAAAGGAGCACTTGATATCCGTTGAAGCACCTGCTGTTTTTGTGCCTCATCTGGAATTTGTAGCGATTGGCGTGGCCGTAAGAAAGGGATCTTATCACATTGTCCGCTAAAAGAAGTAGACATTTTAGTTTGGCTGGAAGATGGTCTTTCTTCTGCACATTTTACTGTTGCTTTAACACCTACCCCACGGACACAACCTTTTTTCCCCTTCCCAACACGCCTATTCCCCTTTCCACCAGCAGCAGGCCTTTTTCCACTCATTTTGGTGGTTAACTAATTCACAACTCTGGAGTTGTTTGCACAAAAAAACAATGGATGGGAACCGAGCAGAGCTGAGTGGCCAAACTGTGGTATTAGGCCAAAACTATTGGCTGGGTTAGATGCAGAAAAAAATTATATTCAATTTGCAACCTGATGGAGGTCAGTATAGATGGACTAATAGAACAAGTCCCACACACAGCTAGAAGCCCAAATATTTTTTCAGAGGTAGATGCAGAAAAAAATTGTATTCAGTTTGCAACCTGATGGAGGTCAGTATAGATGGACTAATAGAATAAGTCCTACACACAGCTAGAAGCCCAAATATTTTTTCAGAGGTAGATGCAGAAAAAAAATATATTCAGTTTGCAACCTGATGGAGGTCAGTATAGATGGACTAATAGAGAAAGTCCCACACTCTGCTAGAAGGCCAAATATTTTTTCAGAGCTAGATGCAGACAAAAAATTATTTTTAATTTGCAACCTGATGGAGGTCAGTATAGATGGACTAATAGAGAAAGTCCCACACACTGCTAGAAGGCCAAATATTTTTTCAGAGCTAGATGCAGATATAAATTATTTTTAATTTGCAACCTGATGGAGGTCAGTATAGATGGACTAATAGAGAAAGTCCCACACACTGCTAGAAGGCCAAATATTTTTTCAGAGCTAGATGCAGAAAAAAATTATATTCAGTTTGCAACCTGATGGAGGTCAGTATAGATGGACTAATAGAACAAGTCCCACACACAGCTAGAAGGCCAAATATTTTTTCAGAGGTAGATGCAGATAAAAATTATTTTTAATTTGCAGCCTGATGGAGGTCAGTATAGATGGACTAATAGAGAAAGTCCCACACACTGCTAGAAAGCCAAATATTTTTTCAGAGCTAGATGCAGACAAAAAATTATTTTGAATTTGCAACCTGATGGAGGTCAGTATAGATGGACTAATAGAGAAAGTCCCACACACTGCTAGAAGGCCTAATATTTTTTCAGAGCTAGATGCAGACAAAAAATTATTTTAGTTTGCAACCTGATGGAGGTCAGTATAGATGGACTAATAGAGAAAGTCCCACACACTGCTAGAAGGCCAAATATTTTTTCAGAGCTAGATGCAGATAAAAATTATTTTTAATTTGCAACCTGATGGAGGTCAGTATAGATGGACTAATAGAGAAAGTCCCACACACTGCTAGAAGGCCAAATATTTTTTCAGAGCTAGATGCAGAAAAAAATTATATTCAGTTTGCAACCTGATGGAGGTCAGTATAGATGGACTAATAGAACAAGTCCCACACACAGCTAGAAGCCCAAATATTTTTTCAGAGGTAGATGGGGAAAAAAATTATATTCAGTTTGCAACCTGATGGAGGTCTGTATAGATGGATTAATAGAACAAGTCTCACACACAGCTAGAAGCCCAAATATTTTTTCAGAGGTAGATGCAGAAAAAAATTATATTCAGTTTGCAACCTGATGGAGGTCTGTATAGATGGATTAATAGAACAAGTCCCACACACAGCTAGAAGCCCAATATTTTTTCAGAGGTAGATGCAGAAAAAAAATATATTCAGTTTGCAACCTGATGGAGGTCAGTATAGATGGACTAATAGAGAAAGTCCCACACACTGCTAGAAGGCCAAATATTTTTTCAGAGCTAGATGCAGATATAAATTATTTTTAATTTGCAACCTGATGGAGGTCAGTGTAGATGGACTAATAGAGAAAGTCCCACACACTGCTAGAAGGCCAAATATTTTTTCAGAGCTAGATGCAGAAAAAAATTATATTCAGTTTGCAACCTGATGGAGGTCAGTATAGATGGACTAATAGAACAAGTCCCACACAGCTAGAAGGCCAAATATTTTTTCAGAGGTAGATGCAGAAAAAAATTATATTCAGTTTGCAACCTGATGGAGGTCTGTATAGATGGATTAATAGAACAAGTCCCACACACAGCTAGAAACCCAATATTTTTTCAGAGCTAGATGCAGACAAAAAATTATTTTTAATTTGCAACCTGATGGAGGTCAGTATAGATGGACTAATAGAGAAAGTCCCACACACTGCTAGAAGGCCAAATATTTTTTCAGAGCTAGATGCAGATAAAAATTATTTTTAATTTGCAACCTGATGGAGGTCAGTATAGATGGACTAATAGAGAAAGTCCCACATACTGCTAGAAGGCCAAATATTTTTTCAGAGCTAGATGCAGAAAAAAATTATATTCAGTTTGCAACCTGATGGAGGTCAGTATAGATGGACTAATAGAACAAGTCCCACACACAGCTAGAAGCCCAAATATTTTTTCAGAGGTAGAAGGGGAAAAAAATTATATTCAGTTTGCAACCTGATGGAGGTCTGTATAGATGGATTAATAGAACAAGTCTCACACACAGCTAGAAGCCCAAATATTTTTTCAGAGGTAGATGCAGAAAAAAATTATATTCAGTTTGCAACCTGATGGAGGTCTGTATAGATGGATTAATAGAACAAGTCCCACACACAGCTAGAAGCCCAATATTTTTTCAGAGGTAGATGCAGAAAAAAAATATATTCAGTTTGCAACCTGATGGAGGTCAGTATAGATGGACTAATAGAGAAAGTCCAACACACTGCTAGAAGGCCAAATATTTTTTCAGAGCTAGATGCAGATATAAATTATTTTTAATTTGCAACCTGATGGAGGTCAGTGTAGATGGACTAATAGAGAAAGTCCCACACACTGCTAGAAGGCCAAATATTTTTTCAGAGCTAGATGCAGAAAAAAATTATATTCAGTTTGCAACCTGATGGAGGTCAGTATAGATGGACTAATAGAACAAGTCCCACACAGCTAGAAGGCCAAATATTTTTTCAGAGGTAGATGCAGAAAAAAATTATATTCAGTTTGCAACCTGATGGAGGTCTGTATAGATGGATTAATAGAACAAGTCCCACACACAGCTAGAAACCCAATATTTTTTCAGAGGTAGATGCAGAAAAAAATTATATTCAGTTTGCAACCTGATGGAGGTCAGTATAGATGGACTAATAGAACAAGTCCCACACACAGCTAGAAGGCCAAATATTTTTTCAGAGGTAGATGCAGAAAAAAAAATATTCAGTTTGCAACCTGATGGAGGTCAGTATAGATGGACTAATAGAGAAAGTCCCACATACTGCTAGAAGGCCAAATATTTTTTCAGAGCTAGATGCAGACAAAAAATTATTTTTAATTTGCAACCTGATGGAGGTCAGTATAGATGGACTAATAGAGAAAGTCCCACACACTGCTAGAAGGCCAAATATTTTTTCAGAGCTAGATGCAGATATCAATTATTTTTAATTTGCAACCTGATGGAGGTCAGTATAGATGGACTAATAGAGAAAGTCCCACACACTGCTAGAAGGCCAAATATTTTTTCAGAGCTAGATGCAGAAAAAAATTATATTCAGTTTGCAACCTGATGGAGGTCAGTATAGATGGACTAATAGAACAAGTCCCACACACAGCTAGAAGCCCAAATATTTTTTCAGAGGTAGATGCAGAAAAAAATTATATTCAGTTTGCAACCTGATGGAGGTCTGTATAGATGGATTAATAGAGCAAGTCCCACACACAGCTAGAAGCCCAAATATTTTTTCAGAGGTAGATGCAGAAAAAAATTGTATTCAGTTTGCAACCTGATGGAGGTCAGTATAGATGGACTAATAGAATAAGTCCTACACACAGCTAGAAGCCCAAATATTTTTTCAGAGGTAGATGCAGAAAAAAAATATATTCAGTTTGCAACCTGATGGAGGTCAGTATAGATGGACTAATAGAGAAAGTCCCACACTCTGCTAGAAGGCCAAATATTTTTTCAGAGCTAGATGCAGACAAAAAATTATTTTTAATTTGCAACCTGATGGAGGTCAGTATAGATGGACTAATAGAGAAAGTCCCACACACTGCTAGAAGGCCAAATATTTTTTCAGAGCTAGATGCAGATATAAATTATTTTTAATTTGCAACCTGATGGAGGTCAGTATAGATGGACTAATAGAGAAAGTCCCACACACTGCTAGAAGGCCAAATATTTTTTCAGAGCTAGATGCAGAAAAAAATTATATTCAGTTTGCAACCTGATGGAGGTCAGTATAGATGGACTAATAGAACAAGTCCCACACACAGCTAGAAGGCCAAATATTTTTTCAGAGGTAGATGCAGATAAAAATTATTTTTAATTTGCAGCCTGATGGAGGTCAGTATAGATGGACTAATAGAGAAAGTCCCACACACTGCTAGAAAGCCAAATATTTTTTCAGAGCTAGATGCAGACAAAAAATTATTTTGAATTTGCAACCTGATGGAGGTCAGTATAGATGGACTAATAGAGAAAGTCCCACACACTGCTAGAAGGCCTAATATTTTTTCAGAGCTAGATGCAGACAAAAAATTATTTTAGTTTGCAACCTGATGGAGGTCAGTATAGATGGACTAATAGAGAAAGTCCCACACACTGCTAGAAGGCCAAATATTTTTTCAGAGCTAGATGCGGATAAAAATTATTTTTAATTTGCAACCTGATGGAGGTCAGTATAGATGGACTAATAGAGAAAGTCTCACACACTGCTAGAAGGCCAAATATTTTTTCAGAGCTAGATGCAGAAAAAAATTATATTCAGTTTGCAACCTGATGGAGGTCAGTATAGATGGACTAATAGAACAAGTCCCACACACAGCTAGAAGCCCAAATATTTTTTCAGAGGTAGATGGGGAAAAAAATTATATTCAGTTTGCAACCTGATGGAGGTCAGTATAGATGGATTAATAGAACAAGTCTCACACACAGCTAGAAGCCCAAATATTTTTTCAGAGGTAGATGCAGAAAAAAATTATATTCAGTTTGCAACCTGATGGAGGTCTGTATAGATGGATTAATAGAACAAGTCCCACACACAGCTAGAAGCCCAATATTTTTTCAGAGGTAGATGCAGAAAAAAAATATATTCAGTTTGCAACCTGATGGAGGTCAGTATAGATGGACTAATAGAGAAAGTCCCACACACTGCTAGAAGGCCAAATATTTTTTCAGAGCTAGATGCAGATATAAATTATTTTTAATTTGCAACCTGATGGAGGTCAGTGTAGATGGACTAATAGAGAAAGTCCCACACACTGCTAGAAGGCCAAATATTTTTTCAGAGCTAGATGCAGAAAAAAATTATATTCAGTTTGCAACCTGATGGAGGTCAGTATAGATGGACTAATAGAACAAGTCCCACACAGCTAGAAGGCCAAATATTTTTTCAGAGGTAGATGCAGAAAAAAATTATATTCAGTTTGCAACCTGATGGAGGTCTGTATAGATGGATTAATAGAACAAGTCCCACACACAGCTAGAAACCCAATATTTTTTCAGAGCTAGATGCAGACAAAAAATTATTTTTAATTTGCAACCTGATGGAGGTCAGTATAGATGGACTAATAGAGAAAGTCCCACACACTGCTAGAAGGCCAAATATTTTTTCAGAGCTAGATGCAGATAAAAATTATTTTTAATTTGCAACCTGATGGAGGTCAGTATAGATGGACTAATAGAGAAAGTCCCACACACTGCTAGAAGGCCAAATATTTTTTCAGAGCTAGATGCAGAAAAAAATTATATTCAGTTTGCAACCTGATGGAGGTCAGTATAGATGGACTAATAGAACAAGTCCCACACACAGCTAGAAGCCCAAATATTTTTTCAGAGGTAGATGGGGAAAAAAATTATATTCAGTTTGCAACCTGATGGAGGTCTGTATAGATGGATTAATAGAACAAGTCTCACACACAGCTAGAAGCCCAAATATTTTTTCAGAGGTAGATGCAGAAAAAAATTATATTCAGTTTGCAACCTGATGGAGGTCTGTATAGATGGATTAATAGAACAAGTCCCACACACAGCTAGAAGCCCAATATTTTTTCAGAGGTAGATGCAGAAAAAAAATATATTCAGTTTGCAACCTGATGGAGGTCAGTATAGATGGACTAATAGAGAAAGTCCCACACACTGCTAGAAGGCCAAATATTTTTTCAGAGCTAGATGCAGATATAAATTATTTTTAATTTGCAACCTGATGGAGGTCAGTGTAGATGGACTAATAGAGAAAGTCCCACACACTGCTAGAAGGCCAAATATTTTTTCAGAGCTAGATGCAGAAAAAAATTATATTCAGTTTGCAACCTGATGGAGGTCAGTATAGATGGACTAATAGAACAAGTCCCACACAGCTAGAAGGCCAAATATTTTTTCAGAGGTAGATGCAGAAAAAAATTATATTCAGTTTGCAACCTGATGGAGGTCTGTATAGATGGATTAATAGAACAAGTCCCACACACAGCTAGAAACCCAATATTTTTTCAGAGGTAGATGCAGAAAAAAATTATATTCAGTTTGCAACCTGATGGAGGTCAGTATAGATGGACTAATAGAACAAGTCCCACACACAGCTAGAAGGCCAAATATTTTTTCAGAGGTAGATGCAGAAAAAAAAATATTCAGTTTGCAACCTGATGGAGGTCAGTATAGATGGACTAATAGAGAAAGTCCCACATACTGCTAGAAGGCCAAATATTTTTTCAGAGCTAGATGCAGACAAAAAATTATTTTTAATTTGCAACCTGATGGAGGTCAGTATAGATGGACTAATAGAGAAAGTCCCACACACTGCTAGAAGGCCAAATATTTTTTCAGAGCTAGATGCAGATATCAATTATTTTTAATTTGCAACCTGATGGAGGTCAGTATAGATGGACTAATAGAGAAAGTCCCACACACTGCTAGAAGGCCAAATATTTTTTCAGAGCTAGATGCAGAAAAAAATTATATTCAGTTTGCAACCTGATGGAGGTCAGTATAGATGGACTAATAGAACAAGTCCCACACACAGCTAGAAGCCCAAATATTTTTTCAGAGGTAGATGCAGAAAAAAATTATATTCAGTTTGCAACCTGATGGAGGTCTGTATAGATGGATTAATAGAACAAGTCCCACACACAGCTAGAAGCCCAATATTTTTTCAGAGGTAGATGCAGAAAAAAAATATATTCAGTTTGCAACCTGATGGAGGTCAGTATAGATGGACTAATAGAGAAAGTCCCACACACTGCTAGAAGGCCAAATATTTTTTCAGAGCTAGATGCAGAAAAAAATTATATTCAGTTTGCAACCTGATGGAGGTCAGTATAGATGGACTAATAGAACAAGTCCCACACACAGCTAGAAGCCCAAATATTTTTTCAGAGGTAGATGCAGATAAAAATTATTTTTAATTTGCAACCTGATGGAGGTCAGTATAGATGGACTAATAGAGAAAGTCCCACACACTGCTAGAAGGCCAAATATTTTTTCAGAGCTAGATGCAGACAAAAAATTATTTTGAATTTGCAGCGTGATGGAGGTCAGTATAGATGGACTAATAGAGAAAGTCCCACACACTGCTAGAAGCCCAATATTTTTTCAGAGGTAGATGCAGAAAAAAAATATATTCAGTTTGCAACCTAGTGGAGGTCAGTATAGATGGACTAATAGAACAAGTCCCACACACTGCTAGAAGCCCAAATATTTTTTCAGAGCTAGATGCAGACAAAAAATTATTTTGAATTTGCAGCGTGATGGAGGTCAGTATAGATGGACGAATAGAACAAGTCCCACACACTGCTAGAAGGCCAAATATTTTTTCAGAGCTAGATGCAGAAAAAAATTATATTCAGTTTGCAACCTGATGGAGGTCAGTATAGATGGACTAATAGAACAAGTCCCACACACTGCTAGAAGCCCAAATATTTTTTCAGAGCTAGATGCAGAAAAAAATTATATTCAATTTGCAACCTGGTGGAGGTCAGTATAGATGGACTAATAGAATGATGCTATGCCCAAAAGATTTTACTTCACTAGGTGCAGTAAAAAAATTGGTATTCTATACACAGGTGGTATATCTTGCAACCCAGATAGGCTACTCCACTGACTAACACACTCTGCAATAGGCCAAAAAGGATTAGCTTTGCTAGATTCAGCCAAATGCTTTGAAAAAAACTTGCACAGCACTGGCACAGACCTGCCTGGCAAAAACTGATAGGAACTGATGTAACCTAGTCCTGAAAAGGACTGCAATTACAATTAGTCTTTACTCCCACAATCTATCTATTTAAGAGCACAGACCTGCCTGATAAAAGTCGTAGGAAATGCTGTAACCTAGTCCTTAAAAGGACTTCTATCACAACTATTCCCTACTCCCAAGCTATCTGTAGATTTTTGCGAAAATTGGCTTGAAATTAACAAGGTATAGCGCACACAGCAACAGCGGTGCCGTCTAATACGCAGCTGCAGCAGTGAGAAAATGGTGGCGACGGGGAAAATGGCTTGGTCTTATAGGGCAAGGACATGTGACATACACTGCCAATGACACATGCCCTTGCTTGTGTGAAAAAAAGCACTTCGCTCCGTGTGTGCGCTGCTGATAGGCTGACAGATTGCACCTCCCCACTGTAAATGCGGGAAAGAGAAAAAAAAATGGAGATCTTCATTATTCCTGCAGAGATCCATCCCCTGCCCCTCCCCCCACCCCGCTGTACACTCAAACTGCGTATTAACATTAATTTTCATCATTACTGAGAAAAAAATCCAGTTATGATTTTGGTGCACGAACAGTTATCGAACATAACCTCGAACAGCCGAATTTTTCTCAAATCGTTCGTGTTCGCCGAACGGCTCGAACACCGCCCAAAACAGCTCGAATTTGAGATTGGCGAACAGTTCGAGTCGAACAACGCTCATCTCTACCAGGGACAAGAGGCGAAGCGAGCCTGTCCTGGCAGATAGAGAAACTAACCTACCAGACTTTGTTGTCTGAGGCTGTGAGGATTCCAAGTCCTACAGCAAATAACCAGTCCGCAGGGGATTGTATGTTCCCTGGCCTAAGAAGCCCGGAGGTTCCTCCACAGCAGAAGGGACCAGCAAAGCCATACCAGGCCAAGAGTAAAAAGGGACCCAAGTCGCCAGCCATACGGGCGAGAAGACACGGCAAGCTCAGGAACGTGGGCTATTACACCACAAGGAGGGAAATAGCCAGAGAGAGAGCAGAGAGCACGGTAGGCCTACACCCTCACCCTGATCAGGGCCAGCTTCCCACTTGTTCTCAGACATCCAGGCCCCCTCCTAGCCGGGCCTGTTTTTGGGTCGTTTCACCTGTCCTAATAAAGACCCTGAGCTGTTTAAGAGGCCTCCGTTTCCTGGCTGTCGCGGTCGGAATCATCCCCTCCATCATCCATTATATACTGCCCTGGGGCCATACTCCTCCCGTGGGGAGTTGTACTATTCAGTGCTGCACATTTATATCAGCCCCAGCGGTCTGCACTGCAGCGGCGGTTAGCCCTGACCGCAATCCACGGGTGGCGTAGTCGGACATTGCAAAGCACATAGTAGACTACCACTGGTCTGACCACCCTGAGCCACGGACCGGGTTGCCACTACTACCCCCATTAGTGCCCTGTTGCCCGGATCTGAGTGCCCCACGGCCCAGGGGGCGAGTCACATGCATGGATTGCCTGCCACTCACTGTAATGCCGTTGCCATGTTGGTTGTGGCATTACAGTGATTGGCTGGCCGCACAGCGTCATCAGGTCTATATCAGACCTGGCACCGCCATGCTCGTCACAGTGACTCCGGAATCAGACAGTGTAGGGAGAGGTGCTGCTGAGCTAGGGAGATATTTGCTTGTTTCTATTTAGTGTAGGAGTACCAAACTATATTAGAGACACATATCCATCTCAACAAACAGTCCTTCTGAGGACTAATCCATCTGCAGAGATATCAGGCAGGCAGTGTATATAGGCTGGCAGGCAGGGTATATAGCAGACTGCAGTGCACATAGCACAAGAGGCTCCATTCCAGTTCTGTCGGCTGCTGCTGTTAGATATTTCTAGAAATAGGCCCACGTCTCAGGGGCCAGGAATAATTTTTTTGGGGATCTTAATCCTCATTATTTGCTTAAAGAGCAATCCGGAGAACACCGTTGTTCTGAGCCATTTGCTTGTTGGCACTGCAGAATACAGCCAGGTCCTTTCCATATAGCAGCGCTAAAAATCCAGCTATTTAAAACTGTGGTTTGTCCATCACACGGATCACATATAATTGCGCTGAAAATACTGCCATTTCTGGCCTCCATTAAAAATTAGTTTCAGTGTGTCAGTGAAGCAATTGACACCACTTTGCTGTTCAAAATAGTTACCTACAGGCTAGGTATTTAAAACTGTGTTTTCTCCATCACACGGATCACATATACGTTTTCAGAAAATACTGCCATCTCTGGCCTCCATTAAAAATTTGTTTCAGTGTGTCAGTGAAGCAATTGACACCAGGTTGCTGTTCAAAATAGTTACCTACAGGCCAGCTATTTAAAACTGTGGTTTCTCCGTCACACGGATCACATATAACTTCGCTCCAAATTCAGCCATTTGTAGTGAGCGTGGAAGATATTGTCCTCCATTTAAAATGGGCAAGGCGCGTGGCAAGGGACAGGGGAACTGGATGTGATGGTGATGGTGCATGCAGAGGCCGAGTCCGAGGCAGTGGGCAAGCTGAAATTGTGCCACAACAAGCACCCACATCTTTTCGCCTGACCTTCCTGTCCCAATTCCTAGGGGACTGCAGCACACCATTATTAAACCCAGAGCAGTGTCAAAAGGTTGTTGGTTGGATAGCGGATAATGCTTCCAGTCACTTTGCCACCACCACCCTGTCTTCCACACGGTCAAGTCTCAATAGCCATGAGTCTGGACTGCATATTCCTCACCCTGATCCTCCTTCCTCCCACCATGCCGAGTGCCCGGAGACAACTGATCCCACACTTGGACACTCCAAAGAGCTGTTCACTTTTCCATTTATAGATTCGGGCCTCTCGCCTGGTCCACTTGAACCGGGGCAAGAGGAGATCGCATGTAGCGATGCCCAAATATTTGAGCAGCCACGGTCACACGAAGGCGACGGTGGGAAAGTGTCACAAGAGGTGGATGATGATGAAACACAATTGCCAGAAAGTCAGGAGTAGGACCAGGGTGCGGAAGTGGAAGACGAGGTGGTGGATGATATAGTAACTGACCCAACCTGGCAGGAGGACATGCAGATCGAGGACAGTAGCACACAGGAGGAGGGAGGCAGAGCACCCCAACAGGCAGGAAGAAGCAGTGTGGTGGCCACAGACAGAAGGCAGGCAACCGTTTCCCGTAACACCAACACGAAGGAAGTTGCCAGTACAACTGTTAGGCTTTCCCGAGTCTGCCGATAACCCCAAAAAGGCCATTTGCACCACCTGCCAGGCCAGCATCAGCAGGGGTGGCAAAACTAGCAGCCTGACCACCACCAGCATGATCAGGCACAAAGCAGCAAAGCACCCGACTTTGTGGGCCGAACCCCAGGGTCCAGGAACAGTGTCTGCGGGTGGCACCACTGCTTCTTCCGCTGTTGTGCATGCAAGCCAATCCCCTGTCCATGGTGCATGCAAAGATGCCTCCTGCCCTGCACCTGTCATTGCACACTCTCAAGTAGCAGCATCAGGAAGCACATCCACGTCCTTGTCCCAGCGCAGCGTTCAGTTGTCCATACCCCAGTCCTTGGAACGCAAGTGCAAATATGCAGCCAACGCCCCTCAGGTCACACTACTAAATTCCCACATTTAGTAGCCTTTAGCCTTTAGGCTCATGGAGACGGAAGCATTCCGCTACCTGATGGCGGCGGCCGTCCCTCGGTACTCAGTCCCCAGCCGCCACTATTTCTCCTGGTGTGCCGTCCCCGCATTATACAAGCACTTGTCCCAAAACATTAGCCGTGCCCTCAACAACGCAGTTACTGGGAAAGTCCACCTAACCATGGACACGTGGACAAGTGCTTGTGGGCAGGGACGGCAGAACACATCCTCCCAACACCAAGGATCGCGGGCCCTATGTCAATCAGGGTTGCCCCCACAGTCTACAGCTCCTGCACCTCATCCTCCTCAGCCTCCTCCTCCTCTTCAGCCTCCATCTCCGAAATGACCACATCAGTCACAAGCTGGAAGCACTGCCGCACTGCCTCGGCCAAGCGGCAACAGGCTGTGCTGAAGCTAATATTCTTAGGTGACAAACTGCACAATGCTGAACAGTTGTGGACAGCTCTGAAAGAGCAGGCAGATTTGTGGCTCACACAGCTGAACCTACAGCCAGGCATGGTCATGTGTGACAATGGCCGGAACCTGGTGGCAGCTCTGAGGCGAGGCGAGCTCACACATGTACCATGCCTGGCCCATGTGCTTAACCTCGTGGTTTAGCGGTTTCTCAAATCCTACCTGGAGCTGCTGGATCTGCTTGTTAAAGTACGCCGCCTGTGTGCCCATTTTAGAAAGTCACCTACAGCTTCCGCCGCCCTTGCCTTGTTTCAGCAGCGTTTGCCGCTTCCGGCTCACAGACTGGTGTGTGATGTCCCCACGCCTTTGAACTCTACACTGCAGATGTTGGGAAGGATTTGTGAGCAGAAGAGGACAGTTGTTGTGTACCAGCATCAACAAAGCCGACGGTATTCAGTTCAGACTCCACACATACGACTTCAGGAGTGGACATGAATGTCAAACATATGTACCATCCTCCAAAACTTTGAGGACTCCACCAAGATGGTGAGCGGCAATGACGCCATAATTAGCGTCACCATCCCGCTTCTCTGTCTTCTGAAATGCTCTCTGCTCACAATCAAAGAGGATGTATTGCAGGTGGAGCAGGATGAAATGGAGCAAGGAACCATACACGGTGATTACACAGAGCCCAGCCTTATCTCATCCCAACGTAGATTGGGTGACAATGAGGAAGAGGAGGAGGTAGAGCAGGAGCTAGTTTCATGCGCTATAGACGGTACTACCTGCACAACTGTCATACCGTTTGTTCAGCGTGGATGGCCAGAGGACATAGAGGAGGAGGAGAGCATGGTCAGTCATCCTCTTGGTGAGGACACGAAGTCTTACCTGTTAGCAGTCTGGCACACATGGCTGAGTTTATGTTAGGCTGCCCTTCCCATGACCCTCGCATTCTCAAAATTTTGAGTGACAGTCATTACTGGTTGGTGACACTTCTATACCCACGCTACAAGGAGAACTTTATATCTCTTATTCCTGAGGCGGACAGGTCTACAAAAATGGGGCAGTACCAGAAGGAACTTGTTGAGGAACTATTCAAAAAATTCCCATCTGAAAACGCAGACGGCAGAGGTCACAGTTCATTGGACAACCAAGGAGTACAGGCAAGAGTACAGGTGAGAGAGACACAACTTCAATCCAGCAGAGGCAGGGGAACACTGTGAAAGTTCTGGGAGAAAGTTATTACCCTGGAAAGGATGATCCTTAACATATTTCCCAGGAAAATCCATTTTGGTTTCGTTTTTGTATGTTTTATTTTGAGTCCGTAAAAGTGGCGTAATACCTCTGACAACGTTGTTGACAGAAGTGACCTAGGAGTCAGAAATGCTTCCAGGGATCTTCCCCATGCTGTTCCCATGTCATTTGAGCACTGTTCCCATCGATTTGGGCAATTTTTAGGCCCTCTGCAGACCGCCTGGGGGAGCCGCCTGAAAAATGCTCGAGTTTCCCATAGACTTACATTGGACTCGAGCATCAAGCACCAGAGCATTTTAGTACTCGCCCATCACTAATCTTTATACAAATCCAATACTAGACAAGGCAATGAGTAAACACGAATTTTTAATTATTGCAGCTTTACTAACAAAGTTAATCAATATCTATTTTAACCATATGAGAAAGTAACATTATTTTTAGTTTGAAAATATCGAAACAGTGCCATTCTTGTATATTGGCTTTGTCTTGTATCTCCGTCAGAGCAAACAATGGATCCAGTGGTTTAATATCAGACTTCCATACTAATACTAAGGAATGTTTGCTCACAGCAAAACTGCTGTCATTCAGGTTTCTGTGCCTGGACTGCTTATTTCAGTTCTTGTCACAACATCTTTATTGAGTTCAAGTCAGGACTTCTGCATTTCACAATTATTTAACCTACGACATATAGATCAAGACTTGATGTTATGTTTCAAATCACTTTACTATATTTACAAAGCAATCTACATCAGTTACTGGTGTGTAATTTTTGGTTTAGTTTACATCAGTCACTAAATTTGAAAAGGGACTACAAAATTAGGCATTGTGTCACGATACTGTTGTCTGTTAACCTGGGACCAGGGACTCTTACCCTGTCCCTAACGCTAGGGGCATCCTAGCTATCCCTGCTCCCCAGGTTACATCTGATGGTAAAGATGCTGGAGCCACGTACCTTACTGTTCTCCTGAATCAGGGGAAGTGGGCAGGAGTAGTGCATGTAAATACAGAAACCAGACAAACAAGGAAAGAACGTACAGGGATAAATGAAAATACCAAACATACAAAATATGCACTCACAGACAACAGAGGGAAAACACCAAAGGGATTACGAAGGTAAACAAAAATAGAAGAGGAAGGCACTATGCACACAACCAAAACTCCAAGCAACAGTCGCACAACAACTCTCTTTAAAAGCCCCAACCGAACACCGAAACCTCCACTCCTCAACAGGCAGTACAAGATTTAACACTGGCAATCCAGATTGCCAGAGCAGAGACTATATAGGAGAGGAGAGTGGCTGATATTGCACAACTGAGAACTTCCAAGAAGGAAGCTACAGAGACTCAAAGCAGAGCAGTTTAACACGTGCTCTGCTGAAAGAAACCAGCACCATTTAATAAGAGGGAGAAGTGCTTCTATTCAATGCAGGAGTTTGTGAACTCAGACGTTGTGGTCTTCTGGCGCCTCTCTGTCGCGGTAAACCCATGACACATGGTCTGAGTTGAGAAGAGGTTTAGGTCACTGAATAAAAAAGGCACAAATATTGTCCACTAGTAAAAATGTCACATTCATGTTATTCCAAATCACAGTTCTATACCATTGACATATTCCATCAGTGTTCTGCTGGGGAACATTGGGCTCAACAGAGTTACCCAATTCTTAAAGCCCACCTTTCATCTATGCAAAATCAATGCATTATCACGAAAGTTTTTTTTCTTATCAGGGCTAATTTTCGTCACGCACTGTAACTTAAAGTATTGCCATAAGAAGATACACAATGTGAGGATTCAGTTCTGCTTGCCTGTTTGATTGGCCATGATGTGATCGCTTGTATGTGATTTGCATTCTTGTGGTCAGTTGCTGACTGGCTTCTGTTCCTGCTTATCTGACTGTTAAAGGATAGAGAGAACCATGGATCAATCATATTTAAGTGGTCACATGATGACCAATTGAACCGGCACGGAAAGCCGAATCCTAAAAGTGAGTTTAACACACACTGTTAGGATTCAGCATGATACAGTTCCTGGAGAAGATTGGCTTTGGCCTAGAAAACCCCTTTAAGGATAATGCAGAATGACCCATTAAAGAGAGCTGTGCTGTGAAACTGTACATTTTTACATCCAGCCGCTGCCAGAAGCTATTACCGCTGATTTTCATGGATCTTAAGTGTCAGACCACCACCGATTCAATATTGATGATCAATCTAATTTAACCAGAAAAGCCCCCTATTATATTAAACTGCTACAATTCTGGTTTCATGGCTCCCTTTCAGTGTGATATCCCCAATCATGTGCCCCACCCACCCTTCCATTCAGTACGATAAACTACAGTGAATTCCCCCACACAGGTAAAGTATGGTAACTCCAGAAAACTTTGATGCTCTAACAATAAAATATGATGTCCCCACAGCCCCTATACACAATTTAATGGCCCAAAGACCCTCTACACACAGTATGATGGCCGCTACAGACCCCTATATATAAAGTATGATAGTCCCCACAGCTCCCTATATAGTAGGATTGCTTCATAGCTTCCTATATGCAATATAATTGTCCCACAGCTCCCGATATACTATATAATTGCCCCACAGCTCCGTATATACAATATCATGTCCCTGCAACCTCCCTATACACAGCATGATGGCCCACAGACCTTGTATACACAGCATGATGACCCCCACAGAACCCTATATAAAGTATGATATCCCAACAGCCCCACTATATGCAGTAGTCCTCACATTTCCTTATACCCAGTATGATGACCCTCAAAACTCCCTATATAAAGTATGATGGTCACCCAGTACCCTATATAGAGTATGGTATCTCGACAGCTCCCTATGCACAGTATGATGGCCATCAAGTCGTGCCTAATTCAAACATCTTACTTCAGCAGCATACAAAAAATATGAATAAATATGAATCAGGCCCTTAGAGAACACATGCAAAATTTTTTTTTGATTGGAATTTTCCTTTATTCGTCTATATTCTTCACGTGCCACTAAAATTCCTGATACTTTACAAACATAAAGATGGACATAAATCCATTTTAATTGCGTGCAAATTTACAACTGACACATCTTGGGCCATGTATGACATTTAATTTTTTTAGCTTCCTGGAAAAGGGTCATTGCGTTCAATAAATTCTGCATTATTTAACCATGGTTCTGGCTTCAGACTAAAAGTTGTATATTAAAATCATATTATATGACAATGTCTAATGTAATTGCCCCATGCTTTGGGTAAAACCCATAATCTTGTCATATTAGCTGGTAAATAGTGTAAATGATTTGCCCGCTGACAAGTGACAAGTAAATATTCTACCACGTGAACAAGTTTCTGAGAGAACAGGCTCTGACGTGTCTGGTAATGTCACTCAATAGTGTCTGCAATTTCTGTCTCTGTAAATCGGATTTTCACCATATACAAGTTGCGTGTTAATAAGAAGATTTTCCCTAAAATTAAAAGTCACCAGTAAATTTAATATGCAAATTGCCTCTTCAGAGAAAAAGAGGACTTGAACTCTATAGCGCCACCTATTGGTAGTAGCAATCCTACAAGTCACAATCAACCCTTTAACGAGTCGTGCAATATGACTTAGGATAAAAGCCAAATCAGAATCTCAATTTGCAGACACGGTGTTTCGGACTGTTGGCCCTCGTCAGTGCAAAGTATGAAAACTGATTTGGCTAGGTGAGAGGCTCTGGACTGAGGTCTAAGGGGTAGCGTTTCTCCTTATGGAAATTTAAGTAAATTTAAGACATTGACCTCTTTTATCAAATGTCCATTCAAAAGCCTCGTACACATGGCTTTATGCCAATGTGCCTTTGAGTCAGATGCTATATAAACAATTGTGACATGTCCTGTTGTATAATGGCAAGCGTGTATTCTTCCCTTGGAAGCACCATATGGTGACACTTTGAGACATAATAAAGAGCCCTAGTGACTGTATGCTCTTGTCTCTGGTGGGTACACACAGCTTTGCCATGTGCATTAACTATTAGTTACCCATTTCTCAATGGGCATGAAGCCCCTAAGATGGGTACCATACATATTCTCCTAGGATGGGTACCATACATATTCTCCATCTTAATTAGTATGGGTGGTGCATTACAGCCATTTGTATGAGCACATTTTTATGGTAAAACGGTTAACTTTGGCAGTGATACTAAATATGTCCTAATGTGTTGACGGTCCCGAATTCCCAATTAGGCATGGTAGACACTGGTCTATGAGTTCCAAGAATTGTGGGGGCCCTGCACAATGATGAAAAATAATATTGAAAGAAATTTAGAAAGAGCGTGTCGGCACGATCCCCTGACTTAGGAGGCAAGCCGGAGCAACGGAGCTCCGATGTGAACATTGCAGCAAGCTGCAGTGAAAGGATGTTTCGGCTATGTTGGGTATGTTCAAGAGTTCACAAGTAGTAGAGAAGGGGCATCTATGTTATTGATGTGGCAACTGGATGTGGCGAGCTCTCGCCGACTCTAGATCACAATAGAGCATTCATGAGTAAAAGCTTCGGGAACACAGACCAGTATATATGGACCTACACCCGAGGTCGACGTCAGTTAATTATTAGTGTTGAGCGAGCATGCTTGACACTGCTTGGTACTCGCCCGAGCATCTCACTACTCGGGATGTTCGGCGAGCACCGAGCATTTCCGGGTTACTCGGGCGGGAGCTCGGGTCTCCGCCCTGCATCTTTGGCGCTCTTTACAGAGCCATTGAACATGCAGGGATTGCCAGCCAGTCACTGTAATGCCGCAGCCATGTTGGTTGTGGGCATTACAGTGATTTGCTGGCCGCACAGCGTCACCTCGAGTATTTAAAACCGGGCGCCGCCATCTTGGACAGTCGCCTGGGATCAGACAGTGTAGGGTCAGTGCTGCTGAGTTAGGGAGAGATATATAGTGCGAAATAGGTAGTGTAGGGTCTCTAAAGCCTGCCAAATCAAACAAACAGTCCTTCTCAGGACTAATATCCATCCCAGATATCAGGCAGGCAGGCTGTATAGGAGACGCAGTGGTTATACCAACAAACACTGCATTACAGTCCTGTGTGCTACCGCTGCTCAAATTGCTAGACTTAGCCCCAGGTGTCAGGGGGCCAGGAAAAATCCTTTTTTTTTCATCTAAATGCTCTTTTTTTTTTTCCTCAGTCAGACTGTACAAATACCCATCTTATTAACCTTTTGGTATTCCCCCCCCCAAAAAAAACCATTTAGTGTGTCTGTGAGTGTTCAGACACAAATATAACTGTTTAAAAGAGTCTGGTGTAGGCCAGATAACTAGAGCTGTGGTTTTGCAGTTCCACGCTTCAAATCTCTGTATTATCCACTTTTTTTGCATGAAAAAAAAAAACATTTTGAGTGTTTCGCTGACTGTTCAGACACAAATATATCTGTTTAAAAGAGTCTGGTGTAGACCAGATAACTAGAACTGTGGTTTTCCTCTCCCATGGTTCAAATCTGGGTGTAATCCACCTTTTTGCATAAAAAAAAACATTTTGAGTGTCTCGCTGACTGTTCATACACAAATATATCTGTTTAAAAGATTCCGGTGTAGGCCAGATAACTAGAACTGTGGTTTTCCTCTCTCACAGTACAAATCTGGGTGTAATCCACCTTTTTGCATAAAAAAAAACATTTTGAGTGTCTCGCTGACTGTTCAGACACAAATATATCTGTATAAAAGAGTCTGGTGTAGGCCAGATACTGTAACTAGAACTGTAGTTTTGCAGTTCCACGGTTCAAATCTCTGTATTATCCACTTTTTTGCCTTTTTTGCATAAAAAAAACATTTTGAGTGTCTCGCTGACTGTTCAGACACAAATATATCTGTTTAAAAGATTCTGGTGTAGGCCAGATAACTAGAACTGTGGTTTTCCTCTCCCACGGTTCAAATTTGGGTGTAATCCACCATTTTGCATAAAAAAAAACATTTTGAGTGTCTCGCTGACTGTTCAGACACAAATATATCTGTTTAAAAGAGTCTGGTGTAGGCCAGATAACTAGAACTGTGGTTTTCCTCTCCCACGGTTCAAATCTGGGTGTAATCCACCTTTTTGCATAAAAAAAAACATTTTGAGTGTCTCGCTGACTGTTCAGACACAAATATATCTGTTTAAAAGATTCTGGTGTATGCCAGATAACTAGAACTGTGGTTTTCCTCTCCCACGGTTCAAATCTGGGTGTAATCCACCTTTTTGCATAAAAAAAAAACATTTTGAGTGTCTCGCTGACTGTTCAGACACAAATATATCTGTTTAAAGATTCTGGTGCAGGCCAGATAACTAGAACTGTGGTTTTCCTCTCCCACAGTTCAAATCTTGGTGTAATCCACCTTTTTGCATAAAAAAAACATTTTGAGTGTCTCGCTGACTGTTCAGACACAAATATATCTGTTTAAAAGAGTCTGGTGTAGGCCAGATAACTAGAACTGTGGTTTTGCAGTTCCACGGTTCAAATCTCTGTATTATCCACTTTTTTGCATAAAAGAAACAGTTTGAGTGTCTCGCTGACTGTTCAGACACAAATATAGCTGTTTAAAAGAGTCTGGTGTAGGCCAGATAGCTAAACTGTGGTTTTCCTCTTCCACGGTTCAAATCTCCTTTTTATTACCCTTTTGCCATTGATAGTGCGAGTGTAAGCTATTTTACTTCATTTACAATGGGAAAGGCGTGTGGCAAGGGACGTGGAACTGGACGTTCTGGTGATGGTGCGTGCAGAGGACGGGGCCGTGGCCAAGGTGAAAATGTGCCACAACCAACAGCCACATCTTCTCGCTCCCAGTTCTTGACCAAATTACTAGGGAAGCACACAACAGCACCACTATTGCGAACTGATCAGTGTGAACAGGTTTTTAATTGGATAGCAGATAATACTTCAAGTCACCTGGGCACCACCACCTCCGGTCTATCTTCCACACAGTCAAGTGTTAGCAGCCGTGAGTCTCGACTGCATACTCCTCCTCACCCTGATGCTCCTTCCTCCCACCATGCCGAGTGTGGTCAGACAGCAACTGATCCCACACTTGGACACTCTGAAGAGCTGTTCACTGGTCCATTTCCATATTTGTGCCCCTCGCCTGCTCCGCTTGAAGTGGTGGAAGAAGAGATACCATGTAGCGATGGCCAAATATTTGAATGGCCATGGCCACAGGAAGGCGACGCTGGCAATTTTTCACAAGAGGTGGACGATGACGAGACACAATTGCCACGAAGTGAGGAGGAGGACCGTGGAACAAAAGTGGAAGAGGAGGAGGTGGTGGATGATCTAGTAACTGACCCAACGTGGCAGGAGGACACACAGAGCGAGGCCAGCAGCACACAGGGGGAGGGAGGCAGAGTACCCCAACAGGCAGGAAGAAGCAGTGTGGTGGCCGCAGAAGGTGGGCAACCGTTCCCCGTAACACCAACACGAGGGACGTTGCCAGTACAACCGGTAGGTCTTCCAGAGTCTAGAATTTTTTTAAAGACTCTGCTGATAACCCCAAAAAGGCCATTTGTACCACCTGCCATGCCAGCATCAGCATCAGCAGGGGTGACAAAACTACCAGCCTGACCACCACCAGCATGATCAGGCACATGTCAGCAAAGCACCTGACTTTGTGGGGCGAACCCCAGGGTCCACGACCAGTGTCAGCGGGTGTCACCACTGCTTCTTCCGCTGTTGTGCGTGTAAGAGAACCCCCTGTTGTGCGTGCAAGGCAATCCACTGTCCATACTGCATGCAAAGATGCCCCCTCCTCTCAGTCTTCACTTGTTATGGCAGTTTCTCAAGAAACAGCATCAACGTCCACATCCCACCGCAGCGTTCAATTGTCCATATCCCAGACCTTTGAACGAAAGCGCAAATTCGCAGCCAACGCCCCACAGGCTACAGTCCTAAATTCGCACATTTCACGACTGCTTGCGTTGGAAATGCTGCCTTTTAGGCTGGTGGAGACGGACCTTATGGCGGTAGCCATCCCTCGGTACTCGGTCCCCAGCCGACACTATTTTGCCCGGTGTGCCATCCCCGCACTACACAAGCACGTGTCCCAAAACATCTGCCGTGCCCTCAACAACGCAGTTACTGGGAGAGTCCACCTGACAACGGACACGTGGACAAGTGCTTGTGGTCAGGGAAGGTACATCTCCCTGACGGCACACCACACTGGGTAAACATAGTGGAAGCCGGGACCCAGTCGGACCTTGGGACGGAACACATCTTCCCACACTGAGGATTGCGGGCCCTATGTCAGTCAGAGTTGCCCCCACAGTGTAGAGCTCCTGCGCATCATCCTCCTCCTCATGTTCAGCCTCCATCTCAGATATCACCACATCAGTTACAAGCTGGAAGCACTGCAGTACTGCCTCAGCCAAGCGGCAACAGGCTGTGCTGAAACTCATAAGCTTAGGTGATAAACCTCACACTGTTTGTGAGTTGTGGACAGCTGTGAAAGAGCAGGCAGATCTGTGGCTGAGACCGCTGAACCTACATCCAGGCATGGTCGTTTGTGACAATGGCCGTAACCTGGTGGCGGCTCTGAGGCGAGGCGAGATCACACACGTACCATGCCTGGCTCGTGTGCTTAACCTCATGGTTCAGCAGTTTCTTAAATCGTACCCCGAGTTGCCAGATCTGCTCGTCAAAGTACACCGCCTGTCAGCTCATTTTCGGAAGTCGGCTACAGCTTCCGCCGCCCTTGCTGTGTTGCAGCAGCGTTTGCAGCTTCCGGCACACTGACTGGTGTGTGTTGTCCCCATACGTTGGAACTCTACCCTCCACATGTTGCAAAGGATTTGTGAGCAGAAGAGAGCAGTTGTGGAGAATCAGCTGCAACAAGGCCGTCGATATTCAGGTCAGACTCCACACATAAGACCTCAGGAGTGGACCTGGATGTCTGACATATGTACCATCCTGACATACTTTGAGGAGTCCACCAAGATGGTGAGTGGCAATGACTCCATCATTAGCGTCAGCATCCCACTTGTCTGTTTTTTGCAATGCTCTCTGCAGAGAATTAAAGAGGAGGCATTGCAGCCAGAGTATGATGAGATGGATCAAGAAGCCATAGTGGGCCATTACACACAGCCCAGCCTCATCTCATCCCAATGTGCATTGGGGGACAATGAGGGAGAGGAGGAGGAGGAGGAGGAAGAACAGGAGCTGGTATCATGTGCTGTAGATGGTAGTACCTGTACAACTGTCATACCATCGGTTCAGCGTGGGTGGCCTGAGGAGAGGGGGGAGGAGGAGGAGGAGGAGGAGAGCATGGTCAGTCGTCATCTTGGTGAGGACACGGAAGTCTTGCCCGTTACCAGTCTGGCACACATGGCTGACTTTATGTTACGCTGCCTTAACCATGACCCTCGCGTTGTCAAAATGTTGGGTGACAGTCATTACTGGTTGGTGACACTTTTAGACCCCCGCTACAAGGAGAACTTTCACTCTCTTATTTCTGAGGAGGAGAGGTCTACAAAAATGGGGCAGTACCAAAAGGCCCTTGCTGCAGAACTGTTAAAAAAATTCCCATCTGAACACGCTAGCGGCAGAGGTCACAGTTCGTTGCCCAATCTAGGCGTACAGGCGAGAGAGACGCAACTCCAATCCAGCAGAGGCAGGTGAACACTGTCAACGTTATGGGACAGTTTTCTGAGACCCGCCCAGCTTACAGGCTCTGAGGCACGGGGTACTCTCACAAGGAGTGGAAAGTTTCAAAAGATGGTGAGGGAGTACCTTGCCGACCGTACCAGCGTCCTCCGAGATTCCTCTGTGCCTTTTAATTATTGGGTATCCAAGCTGGACACTTGGAATGAACTCGCTTTGTACGCCTTGGAGGTCCTTGCCTGTCCTGCCGCTAGCGTGTTATCAGAGCGTGTTTTTAGTGCCACTGGGGGAATTATAACTGATAAGCGCGCTCGCCTGTTAACTGACAATGCTGACAAGCTGACCCTTATCAAAATGAACAAGGGCTAGATTGGGCCAGACTTCTCATTACCACCAAATGACAGCAGAGTAACATAAAGTCAAATCCACTGTGTTATTTCGGGAGGTGTGTTCCCATGCACCGCTTCACACCCACACATGGGTATATGCTTCCTCATTTCGGCTGTTTTTTTGCTCTTCTACTTATCCTCAGCCTCCACCACCACTATACCACCAGGGTGACCGTGGTCCGTGTTGCCAGCATTGCAAGTTCCTCCGTCCTAACTTTTGGCAGCTTTTGCTTGGAAGGCATAGGCAAAGACTATGTGAGACCCACACCCCAATAATGGGAATAATGTTTTTAATATGCTGTACTGCATGGGTCTTGTAAGGGGCATTAAAACCGTCTTGTTAAGCTACTGTGACCTCCACGTCTCTTCCAAGGGGCATTAAAACCGTCTTGTTAAGCTACTGTGACCTCCACGTCTCTTCCAAGGGGCATTAAAACCATCTTGTTAAATCACTCTGACCTCCACATCTCTTCCAGGGGGCATTAAAACCGTCTTCTTAAACTACTGTGACCTCCACGTCTCTTCCAAGGGGCATTAAAACCATCTTGTTAAGCTACTGTGACCTCCACGTCTCTTCCAAGGGGCATTAAAACCGTCTTATTAAACCACTCTGAACTCCACGTCTCTTCCAAGGAGCATTAAAACCATCTTGTTAAACCACTCTGTACTCCACGTCTCTTCCAAGGGGCATTAAAACCGTCTTGTTAAGCTACTGTGACCTCCACGTCTCTTCCAAGGGGCATTAAAACCGTCTTGTTAAACCACTCTGAACTTCATGTCTCTTCAAAGGGCATTAAAACCGTCTTGTTAAACCACTCTGACCTCCACGTCTCTTCCAAGGGGCATTAAAACAGTCTTGTTAGGCTACTGTGACCTCCATGTCTCTTCCAAGGGGCATTAAAACTGTCTTGTTAAGCTACTGTGACCTCCACGTCTCTTCCAAGGGGCATTAAAACCGTCTTGTTAAGCTACTGTGACCTCCACGTCTCTTCCAAGGGGCATTAAAACCGTCTTGTTAAGCTACTGTGACCTCCACGTCTCTTCCAAGGGGCATTAAAACCGTCTTGTTAAGCTACTGTGACCTCCACGTCTCTTCCAAGGGGCATTAAAACCGTCTTGTTAAGCTACTGTGACCTCCACGTCTCTTCCAAGGGGCATTAAAACCATCTTGTTAAACCACTCTGACCTCCACGTCTCTTCCAAGGGGCATTAAAACCGTCTTGTTAAGCTACTGTGACCTCCACATCTCTTCCAAAGGGCATTAAAACCGTCTTGTTAAGCTACTGTGACCTCCACGTCATTCCAAGGGGCATTAAAACCGTTTTGTTAAACCACTCTCTGATCTCCATGTCTCTTCGAAGGGGCATTAAAACCGTCTTGTTAAGCTACTGTGACCTCCACGTCTCTTCCAAGGGGCATTAAAACCATCTTGTTAAACCACTCTGACCTCCACGTCTCTTCCAAGGGGCATAAAAACCGTCTTGTTAAACCACTCTGACCTCCACGTCTCTTCCAAGGGGCATTAAAACTGTCTTGTTAAGCTACTGTGACCTTCACGTCTCTTCCAAGGGGCATTAAAACCGTCTTGTTAAGCTACTGTGACCTCCACGTCTCTTCCAAGGGGCATTAAAACCGTCTTGTTAAACCACTCTGAACTCCACATCTCTTCCAAGGGGCATTAAAACCGTCTTGTTAAGCTACTGTGACCTCCACGTCTCTTCCAAGGGGCATTAAACCGTCTCGTTAAACCAATCTGACCTCCACGTCTCTTCCAAGGGGCATTAAAACCATCTTGTTAAGCTACTGTGACCTCCATGTCTCTTCCAAGGGGCATTAAAACTGTCTTGTTAAACCACTATGAACTCCACATCTCTTCCAAGGGGCATTAAAACCATTTTGTTAAGCTACTGTGACCTCCACGTCTCTTCCAAGGGGCATTAAAACCGTCTTGTTAAACCACTCTGACCTCCACGTCTCTTCCAAGGGGCATTAAAACCGTCTTGTTAAACCACTCTGAACTCCACGTCTCTTCCAAGGGGCATTAAAACCGTCTTGTTAAGCTACTGTGACCTCCACGTCTCTTCCAAGGGGCATTAAAACCATCTTGTTAAACCAGTCTAACCTCCACGTCTCTTCCAAGGGTCATTAAAACCGTCTTGTTAAGCTACTGTGACCTCCACGTCTCTTCCATGGGGAATTAAAACCGTCTTGTTAAACCACTCTGAACTCCACCTCTCTTCCAAGGGGTATTAAAACCGTCTTGTTAAGCTACTGTGATCTCCACGTCTCTTCCAAGGGGCATTAAAACCGTCTTATTAAACCACTCTGACCTCCACGTCTCTTCCGAGGGGCATTAAAACCGTCTTGTTAAACCACTCTGAACTCCACGTCTCTTCCAAGGGGCATTAAAACCGTCTTGTTAAGCAACTGTGACCTCCACGTCTCTTCCAAGGGGCATTAAAACCGTCTTGTTAAACCACTCTGACCTCCACGTCTCTTCCAAGGGGCATTGAAATGTTGTTTTTAATTACCTCTAACGTCCACGACTCTTCCAACGCGCATTGCATTTCCTCCTAATTTTAGTCAGCTTTTGCTTTTCAATGCATAGGCGAACACTAAGGGAGACTCACTCCCCAGTAATGGGTAGAAGGTTTTTAGTACGCTGTAATCCACGTCTGTTTCAAGGGGCATTGCAGTTCCTCATAATTTTTGGAAAACCTTCCATTCACTGCTTAGGCCAACAGTGTACAGGAGACCCAGTTGCTATAAATGGAAAAAACTGTTTAGTTAAGGCCCTCTGACCTCCATGTCACTTCCAAGGGGCATTGGAGTGCCTCAAAATTTTTGGTAGGCATTGCACTCACTGTATGCCCTATAACTGTGTAGCGGAACCGCTCCTTTTGGTACAGAAACATATCCTACAACACATGTGTGGTTGACTGGCCTGATATTGATGTGAATGGTCCCTGTTCCTCCTGCTCTTTCTCCTTTGCCACCACCTCATCCATCATTCATCACCTGAAGCTTTGTTTTAACGGGAGTCATAGAACTGGGATAGTAGCAGGAAAACATCCAGCAATCCTCGGAGGAGGTAGGATATGCGCCAAAACGCTGACCACCTCAGGCCTAGCCGCTACTTCATACATGCGATTGCATTCCAAGGAACAGAAAGCTAAGGAGATGAATGGCCTCATGATCATCAATAATTTACTTTTTGTGTAGGAGGCCGACCACTGCTGCTGTCTACTTTCTGAACTTTGTGTTGAAGCCTGATTGACCCAGGACCCGCAATCCTCTATGTCTGGAGGACTTGTTGCATCCCAGTGTCCAACTGTGTCCCTTCTTCCACAATATTAACCCAGTGTGAAGGCGTCAGTGAGATGGACCATCCCTGGCCACATTCACTTGTCCACGTGTTTGTGGTTAGGCTGTCCTTCCAACTAAATGCACTGGGGAGGGCACAGGTAATGTTTTGGTATGCGCGCTTGTGTATAAGGCGCACCGGGACAAATAGGGGCGGCTGGGGACCGTTTATGGACACCCGGCCTCCCCCAGGCGGCTGGGGACAGTGTGTGGGCACCCAGCCGCGGGGCAGCTCGGGACCGAGTATGGATACCAGGCCGCCGATGCAGCCATGACGTGGTGGCCAGATTCCGCCTCCACATGCCTAAAAGGCCCAATTTCAAGTGCAAGCAAGCAAGCAGTATGGTATGGCAGCCTGGGGGTGGGCGGGTGGCAGGCTGCATACTTGTGCTTGCATTGCAAGGAATGGGGGAAGTACAATTGAACACTGCCCTGGGACAAGGACTTGCACGGGGATAGTTGCAAGTCTGCATCTTCTGATGCGGCAAGGATCACTTCTGATGGGCACACTTTTAGGCAGTGACCTGGGTGTCAGAGATGTTTCCAGGGGTCTTCCCCATGCTGTTCCCATGTCTTTTCAGCACTGTATGCATGTGTCACACAGCACATGGCCAGATAAGGTTGTAAAATGCTAAAATGACATTTCCCGTTGAATGCATTTGTCACGGTTGAAAGCAATAGAAAAGTGCAAAAACGCATAAAAAATGCTACTTGTGAACATAGCCCAAGGTGTGGAGGAGGATGTTTATTTTTGGTTATTTATTTTACCTTATACACAAGTCTTTACCTTGGAAAGGAAGTTCCTTAACATATTTCACAGGAAAGCAGTTTCAGTTTCGTTTTTGAACATTTTATTGTGAGCCCGTAAAAGTGGCTTAATACCTCTGACCACGTTGTTGACAGCAGTGACCGGGGGGTCAGAAATGCTTCCTGGGGCGATTCCCATGCTGTCCCCATGTCATTTGAGCACTGTCACTATCGTTTTGGGTACTTTTTAGGCTTTCTACAGACTGCCGGGGGTGCCGCCGCAAAAATGCTCAGGTCTCCCATAGACTAACATTGGGCTCGTTGCTCGGGTCGAGCACCCGAGTGTCACGGTGAGCTCGGCCCGAGCTTCGAGCACCTGAGCATATTAGTGCTCGCTCAACACTATTAATTATCTTTTCTGGGTTATAATGAAGTTTGATAAACTTAAAGGGGTTTTCCCACAAACAAAATTTTATTTTAATCAATCGATCTTGGAATATTAATAAGTTCCACAATTGGATGTGTTTAAATAAAATGTTCCTGTGCTGAGATAATCCTATAAATGTGCCCCTGCTGTGTGCTGTGTAATGGCTGTATCTGACTGTACAGGAGCATGGTCTGATCATACCACAGCTCCTGGGCAGGGGGGGGGAGCAAAAGAGTATACAGACAGGACAGCATGGAATCGCAAATAATTCTTCCATTGAAGTAAAACATTGTCTAAAAACAGACAGGAAAATGCTTTACCTCACAAAAAGAATCAGCTGTGGTCCCATGCTGTAATGTCTGTATACTCTTTTGCTTCCTCACCTGCCCAGGAGCTGTGGTATGATCAGAACATGTCCCTGTACGGTCAGACACAGCCATTACACAGTACACAGCAGGGGCACATTTATAAGATTATCTCAGCACAGGAACATTTTATTTAAACACATCCAATTGTGGAAATTATTATTATTCCAAGATCTATTGATTAAAATTAACTTTTGTTCATAGGAAAACCCCTTTAATTTTTGTTCTGTTTGATAAAATTTAAATTGAGTATTAAAATTGTCTTCAGTAAATATCAAAATGGATTAGTAAATAATTTACTGGAGGGGTCCTTATATTTTGACTGCACAGCGGCCTCCACAGGGTTTAATCTGGCACTGTTTGCTGAAGAGTAACTAGGCATACGCCATACAGGAGACTAAGAAGCTGGGTGACAACTTGCAAATTGCAATGACAGTCAAAATCGTCTTTCGCAAGCTCTCCCAGAAGCAGATGACAGTAACTAAAATATGGTTGAATATGGCTTTTAACCACATACCAGAATATTTCTATAGGATGATGTTTTAGATTGTAGGGGAATGCCCATGCAGAAATTGAAACAAACTTTTTATTATAAGTATATTCAACCTTTAAAGGTAAGTGTTATTGACATGTAAAGCCTTCCTCACTCCAGACCTGCAATGTTCTTCTCTTACCCCACATTAGGACAATAAGAGCAAGGAGCTGGGGGCAAATTCTTTAGCGATTACTGCTAGAATGAGAAAACTGCTGAGATACGTTGAAGAGAGTTCACCTGTGAGGACTCACACTGCAAAACGACACTTGGTATTTTAGGCCTGAAGCAAAAAAGTGTATCTTTTTTTTTTTTGTGTAATTAATGTAACCCGAATTTGAACTCCAGTAAATTACTAAGAATGATCAATTATGCATCCAATTTGCAGAAAGCCACAACTATACAAAATTCTCAACAAAGGCCTGCCTGGAATGAACTAGACATTGCTTGTTTTGTAGAAGTGACAAAGAAATTTGATCATTTTTATGGGGAGTCATTTGTAAACAGAACGTTTGTGTAAAAGAACATTTGAAGACAAGTGATACAGAATTAAAGGGAATCTGTCACCAGGTTTTTGCCACATATTCTGAGAGTACCATGATGTAGAGACAGAGACCCTGATTCCAGTGAAGTGTCACTTACTGGGCTGCTTGCTGTAGTTTTGATAAAATCATTCTTTTAATCAGCAGGAAATTATCATTATAGAACTAGTAAACCTGCGGCCTAGTAGTCCTTCATATTTATGGGCTCTATATAATCTCGCCACCATCGCTGTTTGGCAGCTTTCTGAATATGCACAGCATATATGCAAGCTATATATACACCATCAGTGGTGTGGATGGGAGTATACAGAGCTCAACATTCAGAGAACTGGTAGATCAGCTGAAGTTAAAACTGTGATTTCATAAAAACTGCAGAAAGCAGCCAAGTAAGTGACACATGACTGGAATCAGGGTCTCTACCCCAACATTATGCTGCTATCAGATGGGGCAGCAATAAGTTGATCACATATTCCCTTTACGTTCTGCAGAAAAATTACAATGTATGTCACAAAAATATAAGTTGCAACAAAATTATATTTTGTGTCACAAATTGATATTCTGTGTCAGAAAATATTATGTTTCAAAATGTGATTACGTTTCAAAAGGGTCTAAGACCCCTTTATTTTACAAAAGGACATTGAAACTAGAAACAAAGAAGAAGGGAAACATTTGCCAAGGAAAAATTAGGAAATTTATCTTAAATGCAAATTTAAAGGGAACTTGTCACTCCCTGCCCATCACCTTTAAAATCATAAGAATGGGGTTCCTGTAGCCCCTTTATATCCTCAGATATGCCCCTACATATCTGAGAAAAAGTATTTTATACTTGTCCTGCGCTGTAATTTGCACGGTCTGGTCCGATGGGTGGCTCCACATTGTGATCAGCGCAGCCCCGGTCCCTTCAAATGCCTCCTTTTATAAGTGCATGTACAGTAAGTGGATGACGTCTCTCCAACACCCACGTAGTGCCCGAAGTCTTGCGCCTGTGCAGAGGAATCACTGGCCAGGGCCGTAACTACAACCGGGGCAGCCGAGGCACTGCCCCGGGGCCCCAACCACCCAAGGGGCCCCAAACTGATGGTAAAAAAATTGTATTTTAATACTTTAATTTCTCATAAAAAACCCAGCTCCTATATTCCTGTCAGACAATGTCACCCGGAGGACAGGAGAGACTATCATTTCAATAATTTCCAGGAGCTCTGCCAGCTGTCAATGAATGGAAACCTGCACTGGCCTGGAGAGTCTCATAGCACAAGATGTGTAACAATATGTTAGTCTGGAGATCACAGAGAGTTGGCAAGGCAGGCACAGTGCACACTGACTGTAACAAACTCTCAGCATCATTGAGAGGAGACAGTCTCAGCAGACACAAATATCTCTGTGATAAACTGTGAGAAGCCCTGCTATTTAATAAACATATACAGTTATTTGAAAATTGTGCAATATTTTGAATTATTCACCTTATTAATTTTCCAAACAAATTCACTGAATATTTAACTTCTAAAACTTGTATCATAAACAACAAAATCTATTAAAGGTCTTGCGGAACGTGGTGAAGCCTGTGTGTTGTATATAACAATGTGTAGCAGGCTTCACCACGTTCCGCACAACCTCTAGTGATTGAAATGTTGAGGGGCCCCACTATGAAGTTTTGCCCCGGGGCCCCGAAGTTTATAGTTACGGCACTGTCACTGGCTGTTCAATAGGGCACAGTAAGGTGCGCCTGTGCTGCTCTCCTATTCCACTGTCTGGCGCGAGACCTCGGGCACTAGGAGAGAGACGTCATCCACTGACATGCACTTATAAGAGGAGGCGTTTAAAGGAACCGGGGCGGCGCCGATAACAATGTGAAAACACCTATCGGACCGCGCAATTTACATACAGGGCGGGACAAGTATAAAACACTTTTTCTGAGGTATGCAGGGGCATGTCTGAGGATATAAGGGGGTTGCAGGAACCCCATTCTTATAATCTTAAAGGTGATAGGAATAGTTTATAAGACGGAAAACTGGTGACAGGTTCCCTTTAAAGGGGTCTTCCAGGTTTACCTTTTTAGTCCACAGGCTTGCACAGTTTGCAGATAACAAAATGAGCTTTACTTACTGCTACTCCAGCAATGTCTCTTTGCTTTTGCCATCCAGTCTTTGTTGATACTGCTGCAGCAGTAATGTCAACCGTACAGCACATAACCACTGCAGCCAGTTACTAGGCTCAGTGGTCATGCCAATGTAAATGGCACAATAAGGCTAAAGCAGTGATGTGAGCTGTCAGCATGAAGTCACCGATGGAGACTTTGAGACTTAAGCAGCGGAGAGCCAGCGCTGGACTCAGTAAGATTGAGTACTACTAGCTGATTTTTTTTATTATTATACATTACGGGAAATGTTTGGGGTACAGTTTTCTAAAAGGTTTTAAAGAGTCTTCATCAAAAATTTCAGTCTCGCTGTTGTAAAGTCTATGCTACTTTTGTATACAGCAGTTCTGAGATATACACAATGCTTTGTAGGTTCTCTCTGCTACCCATTTTCCTTCTTTTAGTGTTATAGAGTATGTGTCAAGCACAGTGTAGGTAAGACGAAGTGCAACACGAAGGGATAAGTGGAAGGGAGCTCAGACACTAGGGAAAGGGGAAGTGGAGACCCCTAGGCTGATCTAATACCACCCTGTCTCCCCTACCGTCCCTATATTGGTTCCTCACCAATCGCCGAACAGGAAACCTAAGCCCTGTATATCCCTAGAGCTAGGCCCTGGATAGGGAAGGTGTGGTGAGCACTGGTCAGTCCCCACTGTAAACTAAAGACAACAAGGGAGACAAACACAGGAGGGAGAAACTTAGCTGGAGTTGACTTCAGAGAGATTACACCAAACGACCTTGAAAGCACCAGAGAGGAAGTAAGCCGACTGCAAAAGCTCCAAGCCTTCACAAGGGAACATGTGAATATCACCGATGCCTCCCTGTAGCAAACTGAAAATATTTAAACACCCAGGCCAGGGAGTCAATCAGAGCAGGAGGGAGGTAGCTGCTGGGTCCCAAAGTAAGACAGATTTAAGAAGGCGTCTGCAATGCCAAACGAAGAGATCTTCTGGAGCCAACTGCAGAGCGACTATCTGTCACATCTGACACACCCGTGAGAGTATGGAGAGAAGGGAAATCTTTCAAATGCTCAGGGAGAGCTAATCATATAGCAGTCTTTGTTGGGTATGGATTGAACCACATTGTAGATGATTTTTAAATAATTAAATTGAATTTTGTTACATGAAATAAGTATTTGATCACCTACCAACCAGCAAGAATTCTGACTCTCACAGACCTGTTAGTTTTACTTTAAGAAGCCCTCCTACTCTGCAATCATCACCTGTATTAATTGCACCTGTTTGAACTCGTTACCTGTATCAAAGACTCTTGTCCACACTCACAATCAATCACACTCTAACCTCTCCATCATGGCCAAGACCAAAGAGCTATCTAAAGGACACCAGCTACAAAATTGTAGACCTGCATAAAGCTGGGATGGGCTACAGGACAATAGGCAAGCAGCTTGGTGTGAAGGCAGCAACTGTTGGCACAATTATTAGAAAATGGAAGAAACACAAGATGACTGTCTATCTTACTCTGTCTGTGGCTCCATGCAAGATCTCGCCTCGTGAGGTAAGGATGATTCTGAGAAAGGTCAGGAATCAGCCCAGAACTGCACGGGAGGACCTGGTCAATAACCTGAAGAAAGCTGGGACCAGTGTCTCAAACATTACGGTTAGTAACACACTATGCCGTCATGGATTAAAATCCTGCAGGGCACGCAAGGTCCCCCGGCTCACGCCAGCATGGTGGAGGAAACATGATACTTTAGGGGTGCTTTACTGCAAAGGGGACAGGACGACTGCATCATATTTAAGGGTGGATGGATGGGGTCATGTATCACAAGATTTTGGCCATCAACTTCCTTCCCTCAGTAAGAGCATTGAAGATGGGTCGTGGCTGGGTCTTCCAGCATGACAATGACCTGAAACACACAGTAAGGACAACTAAGGAGTAGCTACGTAAGAAGCATCTCAAGATCCTAGAGTGGCCTAGCCAGTCTCCAGACCTGAACCCAATAGCTAATCTTTGGAGGAAGCTGAAACTCAATGTTGCCCAGCGACATCCCTGAAACCTGAAAGATCTGGAGAAGATCTGTATGGAGGAGTAGGCCAAAATCCCTGCTGCAGTATGTGCAAACTTGGTCTAGAACTACAGGAAACGTCTGACCTCTAATTGCAAACAAAGGTTTCTGTACCAAATATTAAGTTCTGTTTTTCTATTGTATCAAATACTAATTTCATGCAATAAAATTCAAATTAATTATGTAAAAATCATACAATGTGATTTTCTGTTTTTTTCTTTTTAGATTCTGTCTCTCACAGTTGAAGTGTGCCTACGATACAAATTACAGACCTCTCCTCTTTGTAGGTGGGAAAACTTGCAAAATAGTCAGTGTATCAAATACTTATTTTCCTCACTGTAGGTTGTGTCTCTGTGTAGAGAGAGGAGAGCACCCATGGTATATACTACAGGAGTAGTAAAGACAAAATAGTACATTTCTCAACTACAGTGTCTGTTAGCACAGGGGCTAAAAAAAATTGTAAGTGGGTAAAAAAATACATAAATAAAGCTGTGCTAGTACATGAGAGCTGGTAAAGGTGGCATCCTCTAGTTGGGGACCCACATGGGAACGATAAGCGCATTTGAGAGAAGTATATAAAACTTAGTGGTTTTATACTAAAGTATCAAGTACAAATTGCATATTTGAAGGTTAGAAAATTAATTAAGGAATGAAGATTGCAGTTTGAACTTAGTGCAACATTTTTAATTCAAGGTAACCATTGATATGTAAAAATCATTTTACTATGTCAAAGGCTTCCATAGCCTTTAAGGGCACAATTATTTAATTTTGTATATCAATAACTTCTACATTTTTCCTTTTGACATGGATGTTTTCTGTAAGTGGAGTTGACATTTTAATTGGCACTTGTGTATATACAGTTTGGGTCTAAAACCCACAGACATGGTTTAGCCAAAACGCAGCACATGCAATAAAGTATTTCAATCCTACCGCACGCAAAGCACCTCATTTCCCACTTGTGTTTTATTTATTGTCTAAGTGCTTTGCGGCTAATGTCCAAATTTTAAGAAAATTCCATTGTTGAAGGTACTGACCAGGACGCAGCATACAACAGAAGTTCACAGTGTCTGCATCATGTACTAAACATCTGCAGCACAATCTGATTTGTGAAATGAATATTTTATAAGGAAGTAATACCACACTATATATAATAAGCCTTGTCAGACTTTTTCAGTATTTATTGTATCTTCCTTTTAGCTATTATTTGCAGTTAGTTTAACACTAGCACGTTTCCCAAGGCTATAACACCATGAGATGATTCTATTACATTTCATAGAATTATTATAGACATGTGTACCTAGAATCTTAAAATGTACATTTTACCAGCAGTGTTGGTTTCTACCTGCCCGCTTAAATTTGTAGGCTTCTAGCCCAAGAGAGGATAGATACCCATCATGGCTACCTTGTCATGATTGATGGGCATACATGAATTGGCCAATTTATGCGTTAAGAGCCTTCATTTTTTGTAAGTACATTTTATTTAGCAATGATGCGGTTTAGCTCTTATGTTCTCAGTGTTTGCATATGACTTGGCCCTTACAGTGTGCTGCTGTGCTTTCTTATTGTATGTGTACCTAGAATCTTAAAATGTACATTTTACCAGCAGTGAGCTTGTGATGGCATATCAAAGGAACACGCTATCACAGTTGAGCAAAAAGATTTGCAGGACTCTGGTCCTGCGGCTACATCAGTACCTCCTCCTACCTTCTCCAGTGGCTCTTCTTAGTAGGTCACCTTGAGGACGTTATGTGGCCTACTGTGCTTCTAAGAAGAGGCGCTGTGGATACCACAGGGAGAAGGAGATTCACAGTGTCTGCTGAGCTAGTCCTGCAAATTTTGTTACCAAACACTATTACTAATTTACGGAGATTAGTTCTTGGGAGGAAGTTGCAGCACTGACTGGGCATTGTGGTTGCTATAGTGGCTGGGTTTATCGCTGTGCATGGAAACTAACCACGGCATTAACTTGAGTGAAGTTGTGTTTTAATTCCTGGCAAAAGGGAGAGAAGGAAGCACACCTTCTTATTCTACAGAATATTGGGGTCTGAATGATCTGCCCCCACAGATCATAATATATGTCATATCCATGTGACATTCCATAACAGTAAATGGTAATACAGCTTTAAGAATTTTAAAACTATTTCCATAAAGAGCAAACCTTTTTTAGAATGTGGCCGATTGCTGCGGGTCCCTCTCCCAGCACCACTGGCAAATAGGATAAACCATCCTTTAAATACAAGAACAACTTGAGTCCGCCAGAACAAGAGCCACTTGTACAGTCCAGATCTTCATGCTGACTGAATGAGGGCACTCCTGAGCAGTGGACCCCCTCATAATGTCCATATGTCCTAAGTAGGGAAATTTCAAGACACTATAGTTGCTCAAAGTAGATTTTTATTCGATCAGAAACAACAATAAGGCGTATTAAGCGATGCTTTAGCCACAAGCAACCTTTGTGAAGGCAAAAATGTAAATAACAATTGGTCTGTTTTTTCATTTTGGATTCATATAGCCCATTTGTGACCGAAATATTGCTTAATATGCCTTACTGTTGTTTCTGGTCGAATAAAAATCTACTTGGAGACTCTCTGCTACCTTGGAATTTCCCTGCTTTGGACTATACTGACAACGGATTGGAGACTCACAACAGGAAAGCTCAGAGTTTCCGGGGTGGTGCAAGAGATCTCTTTGTTGTTTGGTCTATATGATTGAGCAGGGTTTATGGACCAGGGATGCCTTCATGAGACAGCTCCGTTAATACTTGATATGACTATGATTTTCATAATTACACTTTATTATGTAGTGTAATACTCATAGAAATTTTGACTGCTTATTACCACCACTAGGGGAATGGCAGATAATAATGTGACCTGTTTACTTTAATTTGAACTAAATGTAGTATCAAAATCGGTTCCCTGCAAGGGACAACAGGCAGTCATGAATTTTCTAAGTACGTGTAAATGCCAGTCTCAGGAAAAGAGACATTTCACGAATAGCATATTCTTGATAAATGGATGTTTCCGGTTTTCCTTGAGTGCAAATTCGCTAGAAACAATGGTATGCTACAAAGTGCATCTTAACAGCATCTAAGGGTTTAGAGTCAGGAGAACATACAGCCAAGTACAGTCATAATGTTATCCAACATGGCTGGATGGGCACTTTCTTAAGGAGGTCCCCAACACTAAGGCTGGCTTTGAATAATGAAAAGAAAACCTGCCTATTGACAAAAGAATTACCATGCCTCTCAATTCAATAGAGTAAGAAGTATGTGGGTGGGCAAAAAAGGGGAATGACTAGTCCTGACCACTTCACTATGGATCAGTGAAGCAATAATAGAGCAGAGATGAATGGCTTTTGTATGTGGTTCTCACGTCTTCGGAATTCACGTCTTTACAGTCTAGTGCTAAGGAGTTGACGAGTGAGACAGACAAACAGAAGGCAGTTTTCATTTGCTTTTGCATTGCTAGGTCATACAGTTTGTCAATGTGGGTTGTTTTATCTAAATAGCAAAAGTATCCTTTAAAAAAAAGTTGACCTTTAATTAACTTTTCTGGCTTCTAATTGGTGGGAGTTGGATGTCAGCCAATCTAGAAGACTAACCTATAATGGAGGGATAAGCACATATTCAACCACTTCTCTAACAACCTCTCGGGTGTGGAATCTCAACACAGAAGTCACCATTAGAGATGAGCGTTGTTCTACTCGAACTGTTCGCCAATCTCAAATTCGAGCTGTTTTGGGCGGTGTTCGAGCCGGTCGGCGAACACGAACAATTTGAGAAAAATTCGGCTGTTCGAGGTTATGTTCGATAACTGTTCGTGCACCAAAATCATAACTGGATTTTTTCTCAGTAATGATGAAAATTAATGTTAATACGCAGTTTGAGTGTACAGCAGGGTGGGGGGAGGGGCAGGGGATGGATCTCTGCAGGAACAATGAAGATCTCCATTTTTTTTTCTCTTTCCCGCATTTGCAGTGGGGAGGTGCAATCTGTCAGCCTATCAGCAGCGCACACACGGAGCGAAGTGCTTTTTTTCACACAAGCAAGGGCATGTGTGATTGGCAGTGTATGTCACATGTCCTTGCCCTATAAGACCAAGCCATTTTCCCCGTCGCCACCATTTTCTCACTGCTGCAGCTGCGTGTTAGACGGCACCGCTGTTGCTGTGTGCGCTATACCTTGTTAATTTCAAGCCAATTTTCGCACAAATATACAGATAGCTTGGGAGTAGGGAATAGTTGTGATTGCAGTCCTTTTAAGGACTAGGTTACAGCATTTCCTACGACTTTTATCAGGCAGGTCTGTGCTCTTAAATAGATAGATTGTGGGAGTAAAGACTAATTGTAATTGGAGTCCTTTTCAGGACTAGGTTACATGAGTTCCTATCAGTTTTTGCCAGGCAGGTCTGTGCCAGTGCTGTGCAAGTTTTTTTCACAGCATTTGGCTGAATCTAGCAAAGCTAATCCTTTTTGGCCTATTGCAGAGTGTGTTAGTCAGTGGAGTAGCCTATCTGTGTTGCAAGATATACCACCTGTGTATAGAATACCAATTTTTTTACTGCACCTAGTGAAGTAAAATCTTTTGGGCATAGCATCATTCTATTAGTCCATCTATACTGACCTCCATCAGGTTGCAAACTGAATATAATTTTTTTCTGCATCTAGCTCTGAAAAAATATTTGGGCTTCTAGCAGTGTGTGGGACTTGGTCTATTAGTCCATCTATACTGACCTCCATCAGGTTGCAAATTAAAAATAATTTTTTTCTTCATTTAGCTCTGAAAAAATATTTGGGCTTCTAGCAGTGTGTGGGACTTGTTCTATTAGTCCTTCTATACTGACTTCCAGCAGGTTGCAAATTGAATATAATTTTTTTCTGCATCTAGCTCTGAAAAAATATTTGGGCTTCTAGCGGTGTGTGGGACTTGGTCTATTAGTCCATCTATACTGACCTCCATCAGGTTGCAAATTAAAAATAATTTTTTTCTGCATCTAGCTCTGAAAAAATATTTGGGCTTCTAGCAGTGTGTGGGACTTGGTCTATTAGTCCATCTATACTGACCTCCATCAGGTTGCAAATTAAAAATAATTTTTTTCTTCATTTATCTCTGAAAAAATATTTGGGCTTCTAGCAGCGTGTGGGACTTGTTCTATTAGTCCATCTATACTGACCTCCATCAGGTTGCAAATTAAAAATAATTTTTTTCTGCATCTAGCTCTGAAAAAATATTTGGGCTTCTAGCAGTGTGTGGGACTTGGTCTATTAGTCCATCTATACTGACCTCCATCAGGTTGCAAATTAAAAATAATTTTTTTCTGCATCTAGCTCTGAAAAAATATTTGGGCTTCTAGCAGTGTGTGGGACTTGGTCTATTAGTCCATCTATACTGACCTCCATCAGGTTGCAAATTGAATAAAAAAATTTTCTGCATCTAGCTCTGAAAAAATATTTGGGCTTCTAGCGGTGTGTGGGACTTGGTCTATTAGTCCATCTATACTGACCTCCATCAGGTTGCAAATTAAAAATAATTTTTTTCTGCATCTAACCAGGCCAATAGTTTTGGCCTAATACCACAGTTTGGCCACTCAGCTCTGCTCGGTTACCATCCATTGTTTTTTTGTGCAAACAACTCCAGAGTTGTGAATTAGTTAACCACCAAAATGAGTGGAAAAAGGCCTGCTGCTGGTGGAAAGGGGAATAGGCGTGTTGGGAAGGGGAAAAAAGGTTGTGTCCGTGGGGTAGGTGCAGAAGAAAGACCATCTTCCAGCCAAACTAAAATGTCTACTTCTTTTAGCGGACAATGTGATAAGATCCCTTTCTTACGGCCACGCCAATCGCTACAAATTCCAGATGAGGCACAAAAACAGCAGGTGCTTCAACGGATATCAAGTGCTCCTTTAAGTGGGCTCTCCTCCACATCAACTTCAACATCACAAATACTCCAGTCCTCAAAGGTGTCACCCAAATCGCACTTGCTTCCTCACAGCTCCCAAATCTCCAGCTGCCCGTCTGAGTATGAGGTAGAACAGATGGTTGAGTCTGCAGAGCTGTTTACTCATACTATAGCCTGGGAATCAGAGGTCGACTCCAGCGCTTCTGTGAATCCAGACGAGGAAATGATCTGCACTGATGCCCAGAATCTTTATGAGTCGGATCCAGGACCAGACGCAGAAGGTTCTGACCATAATGTAGACCCTCATTCCCAAACTGTAACTCCTGTTGGTGGAGACAATGAGGAAGACGATGATAAGACTCAAATACCTGATTGGAGCGACAACTTTAGTTTTTTGTCAGGGCAGGAACAGGTTGGCTCTGAGGACGACGGGTGTGATAACGCACAGGGTGATGATGATGAGGTCGGAGATCCCACTTACTGTCAACCCACAGTCAGCCAAGAGATGAGGTCAGCAGAGGAGGTGGAGGAAGATGCTAGTGACGACGAAGTCAGGTTGCGCCTTCCTGGACAGAGACGTAGTACTGGAAGCACGTCAACAACTGCATCCTCAAACACAACTCTGCCTCTCACCACAAGTCGTGGTGGCTCTTCAGGTCGCATGGGTGCTAAGCCTTGCATAGCCTGGGCATTTTTTCAGATCGATAAAGATGACCCAACTCGTGTTATCTGTAACATTTGTCAGCAAAAGCTAAGTAGAGGCCAAAAAATACATAGTTTGAGTACTTCATGCATGAACCGGCACATGGACATGAAGCATAAGTTGCAGTGGGAAGCTCAGTGTGCTACAATGCGGTCTAGCCGGCCGGGCCAACCACCGTCTGCCATATCTTGTGCATCCGCGGCCTCTTCATCCTCTGTGACTGGGGGGACAGCAGTCACACCTGTTTTGGGGCGCAGACCTGCCACCTCTTTACCCGCAACAGCCAGCGTGATTGGCAGGTCATCATTTTCTTTGGAGGTGGTAACACCAGCTGGTCTTGAGCGCTGTCCGACATCGATAGCACCACCTTTGGATCAAGGCAACCTAACATGTCCGCCTGCATCTTCCTCACAGACCGGCAGTTTGCCGGGGACACCCTTATCAACCCCGTCTAAGCACAATAGCCAGCCCTCGGTCCCTCAGATGTGGACAAGTAAAAGACCATTTCCTCCTAGCCATGAGAAAGCTAAGAGGTTGAATTTCACCATCTGCAAGCTCTTGGCTACAGAAATGCTGCCTTTCCGCCTGGTGGACACAGAGGATTTTCGAGACCTTATGTCCGTCGCAGTGCCCCAGTACCAGATGCCCAGTCGGCACTACTTCTCAAAGAAAGGTGTGCCTGCGCTCCACCAGCATGTCGCACACAACATCACCGCTTCTTTGAGAAACTCTGTGTGTGACAGGGTGCATTTCACCACAGACACTTGGACGAGTAGGCATGGACAGGGGCGTTACATGTCGCTGACTGGGCACTGGGTAACTATGGTGACAGCAGGACAAGGGGCTGCTGTCCAAGTCTTGCCGTCCCCACGAGTTGTGCGTCAATCCTCTTTATGTCATTTTTCCTCCACTGCTTCTGCCTCCTCAACCTCCTCTCGGTCTTCCACCTCCACCCAAAGCCTGTCTGGTCATGCCACAAGCTTTCTAACTGCGCAGAAGGGATCCTGCACACCTCCTTACTATGCTGGCAGTAGGGCTCAACGTCATCAGGCGGTTTTTACATTGAAATGTCTGGGAAATGTGAGTCACACAGCTGAGGAGTTGTGGTCAGCTCTGGAGAACCAATTTCATGAATGGTTGTCTCCACTGGACCTGAAACCAGGGAAGGCCGTGTGCGACAATGCTGCAAACCTGGGTGCGGCCCTTCGCCGGGGCAATGTCACACACGTGCCTTGTATGGCTCACGTGTTGAACCTGGTTGTCCAGCAATTTTTAGCCCACTATCCCAGACTAGATGGCCTTCTGCAGAGGGCACGGTCGCTGTGTGCTCACTTCCGCCGTTCGCATCCCGCAGCTCAGCGACTTACATCTCTACAGAAGTCGTTGGGCCTGCCACTTCACCGGCTAAAATGCGATGTGCCTACCCGGTGGAATTCAACTCTGCACATGTTGCAGCGACTGTGGCAGCACCGACAAGCCCTGGTGCAATACGTTCTGACGTATAGCCTGGGCCAACGAGATTCAGAGGTGGGGCAAATCACGCTGGAGGAGTGGTCTCAGATCAGGGACCTATGCACCCTTCTGCACAGTTTTGAAATGGCGACGAAGATGTTTAATGCTGACGATGCCATTATCAGCATGACTATTCCGGTGATTTACATGCTGGAGCACATGTTAAACAGAATTCGGAGTCAGGTGGTGGCACAAGAGGAGGTGGAGGAAGTAGAGGAGGAGGAGTTGTATGCGGAAGGGCTAACATCTGCAAGGTCCAGACGGTCGGCAGCACCAAGGCGGCAGGCATGTGAGGGTGGGGGAGATGGTTTTACCAGGGCGCATGGTAGCAGCCAAACTAGTGAGGAAGGTGCAGGAGCCCAGGAAGAAGTGGAGGACGAACTGATGGAAGACTCATCAGATGAGGGAGACCTTGATCACATTTCTGTTGTGCGAGGTTGGGGGGAGAGGACAGAGGAAGGAAGCATGATTGTTACCTCGCCACCAATACAACAGGGACTTGGTGCTCCTGGATGCGCAACACACATGAGTGCCTTCTTGCTGCACTACCTGCAACATGACCCTCGAATTGTGAGAATTAGAAATAATCCTGACTACTGGGTTGCCACACTGTTAGATCCCCGGTACAAAAGTAAATTTGCAGAAATTATTCCTGCCATAGAAAGGGATGCACGCATGCAGGAGTATCAGCAGAGACTGTTGCAGAATCTTACATGTGCTTTTCCACAAAATACCAGTGGTGCACGTAGTGAATCTCACAGTTCCAACTTGCCAACCGTGGTCTGTATGGAATTGTTCAATAAAGGGCCCAAAATTAAGATAACATAGATGGGAGAGGTCTCTATGAATAGGAATTCCTAAGTATTTGATACCCTGTGAGGGCCAGGCAAAGGGAAAGTTGGACTGGATGGAATCCTATATGGATTTAGGGAGGGAGACATCGAGGGCCTCAGACTTCGCTGCATTGATTTTAAAATTTTACCATGTAACAAAGTGATCTATTTCAGCCATAACAGCAGGGATGGATATATGTGATTGAGTGATATATACTAGGACATCATCAGCAAATAGAGAGCACTTGTACTCGGTGCCTCCCACCTCAATCCACCTAATATTGGGGTTATGGCGAATTGATGAGAGCAGGTGCTCCGTCACTAGGATGTATAAGAGAGGGGACAGAGGACATCCCTGCCTTGTCCCATTGGTGATTGTGAAAGGTGATGAAAATGTTCTGACGCACCCCCTGGGCCTTGGGACACCCGGAGCCGGACCCTTTTTGGTGGATGCTGGTGGTTGTAGTCTTCGTGGCGGCGATCCGGTTCCGTGGCTCAGGGTGGTCAAACCAGTGGCGGAACTATTTATGTGGTTTTGATGTTTAAATGTCCGACTACGCCACCCGTGGATTGCGGTCAGAGTGAACCGCCGCTACAGGGCAGACCGCTAAGGCTGGTGTTGTGGGTGCAGCAGAGCGTAGCATAACTCCCCACGGGAGGAGTATAGCCTCAGGGCAGTGTATGCGGAGGATGGGGGTGATGGTGCAGGGCAGCAGCAGTAACGACACGGAGTCAGTGATGCAGTTCAGGGCCTTTACTCACAGTTCTTATTATCCAGACCACGTCTGCAGGTAACGGCTGCCCACGTCGTACTGTGCTCACCAGGTGAGGGGCTCAGACAACTCCCAGATAACTTTGGAGCGCTTCACAGGACCCCCTTTGTGTGTCCTTTGTCTGGCCTTTCTTACCAACACTTCTGTCCGGCTGCCTCGGGCCTCCTCTTGGTAAACTTGGCGCCAGTTTCCCTGACCCTATGTGGTGCCTTCCTAGCGGGTGGAGCAAGGGGCTGCGCCACATAAAATGTCAGAGCCTCCGGTTTCTAGCTGAGGGTCGTTTCCTGCCTCCACTAGTTCGGGGACCGGTCTCCCCCTTTGGCCTGACCCCTCCACGCAGGTGGATTCGGGCGTGCGGTGGCGACTCGCCCGTCCGCACCCCTGGGATCCCTTCATTCCTCGTTCCTGGAGCCTTCTCCGCTCCTCTTCCTTCCTTCTCCCTCTTGCAGGCCTGGGCCTCTGTTACTAGGCCCGCCTCCGGAGCAGAGCTCATGCAGAGCCCCTGCTCCCTGCCACTTCTGCTCAGACTTCTCTGCACTGAACTAAGATGGTGCCCACCTTTTATACTCCCTTCTCAATGCACCCAGGAACTGCTTCCTCCCTGCTCCTGCACTGCAGGGTTCCCCTTCCTCAGTGTTCCCTCCCCCCACTCCAGCCAGGGACAGGGACTGTCGTGCCCATCTCAGGGGCATATTGGTCGCCCTGCCCCACGGCAATGTGGTGTAATGCATGCAGGTGTCGGGTCCTGATCCACACTCCATCCTTATCTGAGAGTGAGATATCACACCTCTGGGTGAGGTGCAATACGTCTGTAGCAACCGAGCCCTCGGTGCTACAGTTCCATTTATCTTCAGCCTAGGTGACGTATTGTGATACAGGGCCGTGATTTTGGCTATAAAAGGGTCCCCTAGACCCCTACCCCAAGCTTTTTAAGAGAATCATATATGGCGTGCCAGGAGACTCTATGGAATGCTTTCTCAGCATCCAACGAGAGTATCTACTTACAAATTTTTAACTGCATCTAGCCCAGGAAATACTTTGTGCCTAGTAGCAGTGTCTGCTAGTCAGCGGATTATCCCGGCTGTTAAGCAAGCTACACCACCTGTAGTTTGGACACTTAATTTTTTCAAAGGAAATGCTTCGGGACCACGGGATACTTAGTGAAGAGCATCAGGAGGCACCCCAAGGCATAGGGGCTGGGACTGGCACTAGGATGCCTTGCGGTGGACAGCCGAGCTCGATCCTTATAAAAGCTTTTTAACTGCAGCAGCTTTAGTGGACGCTACTGGAGCTGGAATTACGCGGCTGCTGGCATGAGACTTGCCCTCCAATAGATCCTTGTAAATGGATTTAAAGTGTATTCATTCAAATTAGAGGGACAATTTAAATTAAAAAGCTTAGAGCTGCCTCCACCACAGGGGGGCTCTCTCGACCCACCAGCGGACAGGCACCAGTATTGGGAGAGGGGGGCTGGCCGTCAGGGTTCACCGCGGCTCTGGCACAAACCCGGCGACACGGAGGTGGCACGGGCAGGAGCGGACTGGCCCTCTCGGCTTCTCACTTTTTGGATTTTAGAAGGGCATGACATGCCTATATCTGTGTCTCCCCCTCCTTTTACTCCTCCACCTCTTTTCTTTTCGCATGACTATATGTACTTGTCACTTTTCCATGTGTTAGTTGTGTCTTCTGAGCAGTTTGTCAGCTTTTGGACACCTTTGAAGGTGTTTTCTATGTGTTTCTATGTGTTTTTGTTTGCCTGCCATTGGTTTTAACGGTGTTCGAAGGTGTTCGACGAACAGTTCGGCGAACACACGGGTGTTCGACGAACCGAACCGAACTCGAACACTACGGGGGTGGCTCAACACTAGTCACCATGCAGCAGCACAAAACGATAATACAGATCCATAATAAGACACCAGTTTTTTTTTAGTTAGTTCTTATTTCATACATTAGGTTGTGTTTTCCCATAATCAGCCATTTAACTCATCTCCACTCAATATAATCATGATACAGTATGTTAAGTGTGGTTTTACATGGGACTGCAGATATGTGGAGGGGTGGTACGCGCAGCACATTCATGTTTATGTACCTTAAAACTATTATTTGGCACCTGTGAGGTTAAGATGAAAGCAAAGTCATTCTGAATTGTTATGCTAACGCACATTGTGGTCAGTACATCCATTTCTGTTAACACATTGTGCTTGTCAGGTTATGTGCCTGTTAAATCTTACAAAATTGCAAATTACCCTCTACTGATATGATAGGGAAAACTTGCTAATTGCTGGGGATCCTACCAATGAGACCCCCAGTTATTGTCAATGGGACAGCTGGAAATAGCTGAGTGCCATATTCAGTTGTCTGTGACAGACCCATACAAAGTGAATGGAGCAGAGGTCAAGCATACACAACTCTCCTCCATTCAAAACAGAGCTTTTCAGAGCTCTGTTTTTGGGATTCCAGAGCCTCGTTCTCAAAACCCCATTTTCCCTCCATATGGCCAGTTGCAATGTTGGACTCGAGCTTGCAGCAGCCAGCATGTGCCAGAGTTTTTGTAAATTATTTGAAATAACCAATCTTACTATACATGCCTATAGGCTGTGACCACCAAGCATCTTTGCCAATACACTGTAACTGCCAAGCCTCTGTACCAGCCCATGGATGTTCAGGTTCGTCAGGTTTGGTCAAACTGTAGTCCAAAGTTTGGTTCGGGTACCAGAACTTGACCTGAACACGAACCACATAGAAGCCAATGGGGACCCGAACTTGTAGATGGCTGTAAAATGGTCGAAGTAAGGGCAGGACAATGTGGATAGGAAAATGACTTAAAAAACAGAATAATAAAAAAAAAACAACAACAATGTTGAACCAGGAGGCGGAAGTCCAAGTGGAGGAGGAGGTGGACATGTCGGTGTAGGTAGAAGAGACGGAGGAGGTAGCCAACACTGTTTTTGGTTTTTATTTTTTTTATTTTTGTCTTTTGTTTTTTTTTATTTGTTTTTTAATACGGGGTAAAGGAATAGTCAGCTCACCAAACGTTGATTAGCAGTCTTCATCTGTTAGGCACAGCACGGAGCCATCCCAGGACGTGGAGACAAATAGCAAAAAAACAAGAAAATCCTCCAGCGGTAGCCAAAAATATAAAAAGTGAAATTTATTAGTACCATGATTAAGCCGTTAAGCTGAAACTAGTTGTTTTGTTTCTCCTATGTCTATTGGATCTCATTTGGTGACCTGCTACTACAGTTTTTAATGTGATCAATAAATTTCACTTTTTATATTTTTGGCTACCACTGGAGGATTTTCTTGTTTTTTTGCTATAACAATGGCTGGGTGCAGCTTGTATACTTCTCTAGTCATACAAAGATACTGACAAGTCATGTGGGATCCCCTCCTGGTTCATTTTAATGAATGTGAGCTTGCTCACTTTGACTGTGGATAGGCGGATGCGCAAGTCTGTGATCACATTCTCTGCCATGCTAAACACACGTTCTGACAGTACACTTGCCACAGGGAAGACCAGCACCTCCCTCCAAAACGTAAAGGGCAAGCTTAGACCATGTGTCCAATTTAGAGACCCAGAAGTTAAATGGGGCAGACCCATCACTCAGTACATGGAGACGTATGGACAAGACTCTTCCACCATGTTGTTGAAACACTGCCTCCTGCTAATATGGACCGTATCAGATGGTGGTGCCGGATGTTGTGGCGTGCTGAGGAAGGTTTTCCACATTTCGGCCAGGCTAACTCTCCTTTTTAAGATGCTGGCGGAGCCCTAGCAGAGTTGGCGACTTCCTCCTTCTATGCTTTGTTCTTCCACTGAGCCCCTGCTGTCAGGTGGGAGTACTGTCAGTAGTACGTCTACCAGCATGCACTTGTATTCCAGCATTTTCTGATCTCGTTCCAGTGATGGAAGTAGGGTTGGTACGTTGTCGCGGGGACTCAGCAGGATGGCCACCCAGTATTCAGCACTGGTAACAATCTGAGCAACTCGGCAGTCATTGTGCAGGCACAGCAGCATGTATTGGCTCATGTGTGCCACGCTGCCCACAGGCAATGACAAACTGTCCTCGGTGGAAGGTGTATTGTCTGGGTGCTCTGTACCCCCCAGCCACAATACAGTGATGACCATGAGCTGCTTTGAGTGCCATCCTGCTTTGAACATGGTTCCTCCTTCTCCTCCTCTCCTCCAAAATTGTCCTCTGGCTGGACAGTTGTGTACCTGGCCGCTGTTGGTACAGGGACCCACCCTCCGAGCCATGTGTGGACGACTGGCCTGATAATGGTGTGAATGGTCCCTGTTCCTCCTCATCAGCATCATCAACACTGGCCATGCTGGTGGAGTACTCGAAGCAGCGCAACACAGCATACATGTCCCGCATGGAGGCCCACTTGGTGGTGAAGTGGTGTTGTTCCACAGAGCAACTTACCCGTAGCTGAAACTCCACTATCCCCCCCCCCCACCACCAAACAGATGAGTTTCAGGACAGCCTGCTGTCGTTTTCCCCTGGCTGTTCTGAAGTTGGTGGTGCATGTGTTCCGCTGACCAGATGAGGAGGCCGTGGAGGAAGCGGAGTAGGAGGAGGAGGCAACATGGACAGAGAAATGTCCAGCAATTCTCGGTAGTGGTAGAACATGCACCAGAACGTCTTCAGCCTCAGGCCCAGCCACCACTACATTTACCCAGTGGGCAGTTAGGGAGATGTAATGTTCCTGCCCATGCATACTGGTTCACGTATCGGTGGTTATGTGGACCTTGCCACTGATGGAATTGCACAATGCACACCTGATTATGTCTGCAATTTGTGTGTGCAGGGCAGAGATGGCCTACATTGAAAAGTAGTGGCGATTGGGAATGGGAACCACGTACTGTGGATCACTCACCGCCATCAGTTTTTTAAAACTGTCCATCTCCACCAGCTGTAATGGCAGTATTTCAAAGGCCAGGAATTTTGAAATGCTGTCATTCAGGACCAGGGCTTGTGGGCGGGTGGGGGGTGCTTTGTCTTTCTCTCATGTTTTTGGAGGATTGATAGCATTCCATGGGATGGTGTGTAGATGCTCAGTGACACTGCTGGTGGTGTCACATTCTCTCTTTGCAGTGAACCAGGTGGCCCTGTTGATTGAGAGCAGGAGGAAGAGGCCGAGACCACAGCAGAAGAGGGAGCAGGAGGAGCCTCAGATCTTTCCTGGTTTTTCAGGTATGTACTCCACTGCAGCTCGTGCTTTAAATTCAGATGCCTTGTCATGTAGGTTGTGCTCAGATTTAGAAAATGTATGCCTCGCTTCAGGCTATGATGGCACAGCCTGCAAAACACCTGTCTCTTTTCGTCAGCACATTGCCCGAAGAAATGCCACAACAGGGAGCTCTTTGGAGCTGGTTTTGGTGTGCTCATTTTGTCGGCGCGGTGGGCAGTAGCAGCCAAAGTACTTGCTAGGGGCCAGCCACTGTTCTTTTGCACCATGCTTCCTCTTTTGCTGTGCAGCTAGGACAGCATGACCATGTCCTCTTCCTCCAAACTGCGCACATCACATGGATGGCCTTTACTCCATGGGGGATCTAGGACCTCATCTCTCACATCATCTTCCTCCCACTCCTCACCCCTGCCCCCTTTGCCGGTCTGCACTCTGCAGAAAGACGCAGCAGTTGGCATCTGTGTTTCGTCATCATCAGAGATGTGCTGCGGTGGTCCGCTGACCGTGTGCTCAAGCCCTCCCATGTACTCATCATCAAACTGAACAAGTGGTTGGGCATCAGTGCATTCAATCTCTTCCACTTGTGGGGCAGGGCCAGGTGGATGGCCCACAGAACCACAGCCAGCGGAGTTAACAAAAAGCAGACTGTTAGGCTTATTTCTTCGGAGGTGGAAGACAGATGCTCATGGTCTGCAAGTGCCAAATCTGCGCTTTCAGCAGTAGATCGGGTGGAAGACAATGTGAAGGAACTGGAGGCACTCTCAGCCATCCAATTTAAAACCGCCTCAACATGTTCTGGCCTCACCATTTGGCCAGAGGTATTCGGGCCTACAAAATTACGCAGAATGTCCTGTCGTCTGCGTGGAACAGAGGAAGGTGTTTCATTTGTGTGTGTAAAGAGTAAAGCCAGTACTGTTAACAAATATATAGCCTACTTCCTAATGCTAAGCTGACCGTGTGCACTAGCCCTCCCATGTACTCATCATCAAACTGAATAAGTAGTTGGGCATCAGTGCATTCAATCTCTACCACTTGTGGGGCAGGGCCTGGTGGATGGCCCACAGAACCACAGCCAGCAGAGTTAACAAAAAGCAGACTGTTAGGCTTATTTCCTCTGAGGTGGAAGACAGATGCTCATGGTCTGCAAGTGCCAAATCTGCGCTTTCAGCAGTAGATCGGGTAGAAGACAATGCGAAGGAACTGGAGGCACTCTCAGCCATCCAATCTAAAACCGCCTCAACATGTTCTGGCCTCAACATTCGGCCAGAGGTATTCGGGCCTACAAAATTACGCAGAATGTCCTGTCGCCTGCGTGCATCAGAGGAAGGTGTTTCATTTGAGCATGTAGCAGGCACACAATGACCACGCCCTCTGCCTGCAGCAGCTACTCCACCACCAGTAACACTATGGCCACTTCCCCTATTTGATGCTCTCCGATTTTTTTGCTCCCCAAAAAAGTGCACAGTGGAGAAGAGAAAGTGCCCAGCAGATTATTACACTCATAGGGTACTCTGCAGCAGACTGTAAGGGCAGTGTGCACCAGGCTATTTGGGCACTCTGCACCAGGCTGTTGTGGACACATTGCACCAGGCTGAGAATAGAATGGAGGTGATCTGGCCTTTATACAGGTGGTGGCTCCGGAAGTGCACACAGCCTTAAAGCTTGTTGATTTTCTGCGCTGCAGCCTAATTATCTATACCACTCGGTGAACCATGGAAAAATAAAAATAAGAACTATTATCGTACTGCTGTCTATTTCTTCACTCCATCTCCCCCAAAAAATCAGAAGGATGCTTGGCTCACATTTATCCTGCACTCTTACGTCGTGGTTTCTGTGTAAATCCCAAAAATGTCCTAATGTTATAAAATTCTGTGATACACTTGTGGGTTCAAAATACTCACTTCACCCCCAGATAAAATCCTTAAGCAATGAAGTTTCAAATATGGGGCTCCTGGGGGGAAGAGGGTGTTCTGCTGATTTGGCCCCTCAAGGGCTCAGCCAATGGAGCCCACAATCTATTTAAATGGAATTTGTGTTCTAAAAGCCAATGTTATGACTGCACATTGACAAGCACACAGGTAGTGAACAAACCAGGGGGGACAAAAACCTGAACCTGACAGATCCCTGTCAGACTGGTAAAAGCCCTACTCTCACTCGTCTGGCCCTACCTGACCACGGAAGTTGGCACCCTAAGATAATGAAATGGTGCCGCCACTCGATGGAGGCGCACCCTGAATGCAACCTAACAGCTCCTAGAATAGCTATGCCTGTGTAGCAACTCACTAGGGAAAATAGGTTATACACTGAAAAAACTGCAACTGACCCTGACGGTTCCTGTACAGACTAGGTATCCTGACTCTGCAGTCCCTAGTGGAGCCTGCGAGTGCAGAGATAAGCCTAACCACAGACTAGAAGATGGCAACTCTGGTCTAAACTGCCTAAAAGGCCCACGAGTTGCTTCACGTCACTCCTAAAGAACCCGGAGGGCAGAGCAGAGTGTGAATTACCTACAAGAAGAGGAGTGTGCTGAACAAAGGAAAGATCCCAGAGTAAGTAAAATAAATAACAAAATACTAAACAAGCGTAAAGCCAGTACTGTTAACAAATATATTGCCTACTTCCTAATGCTAAGCATAAGATAGGTGCAAAGTATAGCAAAGAAACAGCAAAGCAAAAATCCTTAGCTGGAATCTCACAGACTGGCTCCAAACATCAATAGAATGCCAGAACATCCAAATTAATCTATCACCAGCAGGAACAGTGGGACAGAATATAAAGCTGCACCCAAATGATAATAGGATGAGAAATGAAAACATGAAATTTTAAACTAAGCAGACTGCAGCCATCAGAGCAGGACCCAAACATCCAGAGAAAAGTTGTATCTCCTGTGTCTCAGCAGAAAGAGAAGCTGACCACAGAACACAAACTCAATGGATCGAATCCAGTAGCATGGCAGCCAAGTAGCACTCCTTCCCATCCGATCCCTGCCATGTGCTCAAACAGTAGTGTACAGCCACATATGGAGTACTGCCTTGTTCGGTAAAAATTGCTTCCTCTGATGTATCCAATGACCTCCACTTGGTCTAGGCTCTCACTGCACTATTTATGTGAGAAATAATCAGTCTGCTTTTTTTCACATTATTTTATGTCTATTTTCATTTCTTTTTAATAGGGTATTTTTTACCTGAAGCTTTTTCTTTATATATATATATATATATATATATATATATATATATATATATTATGAGTACATGACTAGCTTACTTATGTGTCCTTGATTAATAGCTTAATATTTATATAGTTTATTATAGGAAACATAGTCTTTGGTGTTTATCTTGCATATTCGTATAAAGTAGATTGTTCTTATTCTCTCTATCATTAGCATGTTATTTCAGCATGCATTATGCATAGCTTATTACAGGACATGAGGTTATTTGTGTATACCCTGATCTTGTATACCTACTTATGTATGAGTATAACCCTTACTTGCTCTTATGAGTAAATTGTTTTGCAAAGACATTTGCTTGTTATTATTTATATTTAGTGCTGACTGTATATACATTTTTCATGGGCAGTTTCTGGTACCTGTATTAGATTTATATTAGTGAATTGTATACTGCTTACTTTATACAGGGTCTCATTTGGATAAACAGGGTGTAACCCTATTGTTGGTTGATGGTATTTATGTCCTATATTGACTTTTTAAATGTTTTTATTTTTAATCTGGCTTCTTTGTATTAATAAAATATTATTTTTAGATGATCTGTGTTTATTTCATGTTTCTTTTCTCTTACGATATTTTATAAATTTGGTGCTAGAACAGTATTTTAGTGGAAAAAAATGTAATTTTTTGTTTTTACATCTAATTGTTATGAAGTTTAATGAATCAACTGTAGGATAAAAATTCTCAGTACTCCCCTAGATGTATTGAGGGGTCTAGTTTCCAAAATTGGGTCACTTGTGGGGGGTTTCTGCTGTTTTGGTATGTCAGGGGCTATGCAAATGCGACATGACAGTCACAATATATTCCAAAAATCAAATAGCTCTTTACTCTCCGAGTCCTGCCATGTGCCCAAACAGCAGTTTTTAACCACATATGGGATATTATTGTGTACAGGAGAAATTGCGTAACAAATTATGGGGTCTAGTTTTTCCTCTTATCTATGGTGAAAGTTACCAATTTGGGTCGAAAAAATATAATTTTTGTTTTCACATCCACATTTTTAAAAAGCTCTGTGTAGATCACCTACGAGTTCAACAAGCTCAACACTCCCCTATATGAATCCCTTGATGGGTTTAGTTTCCAAAATGTGGTCACTTGAGGGGAGTTTCTGCTGTTTAGGCACCTTAGGAGCTCTGCAAATGCGACATGGCGCCCACCATCTTTCACCCAAATTTGTGTTCCAAAATCCAAATATTGCTCCTTCTGTTCCAAGCCCTGCCGTTTGACCAAATAGAACTTTTGACTACATGTGGGGTATTGCCACGCTTCTAAAAAAGTAGATAACAAACTGTGAGGTCCACTTTTTGCAAAAGTGAAAAAATTGAGGCTAAAGCAACATTTTAGAGGTAAAATTTTAATTTATTTTTGTTTTTCATTCCATCTTGCATTCATTTCTGTGCAGCACCTGAAGGGTTAAAACATTTCCTGACAACAGTTTACATATTTGAGGGGTGCACTTTCTCAAATGGCCTTAATTTTGGGGAGTTTCCAATATATATAAAACCCTCAAAGTCCATTAAAAACTGAAAAGGTCCCTATAAAAACAGGTTTTGTAAATTTGTTAAAAAAATGAGAAATTGCTGCTAAACTTTTAAACCCTCTAACATCCTAACAAAATAAAATGACGTTTGAAAAAATGATGCAGATGTAATGTAGACATATGGGAAATGTTATTTATTAACTATTTTGCACAGCATGACTAACTGATTTATCGTAAATAATGAAGGGGATGTGTCTGCCCCTTCATTCAGCTGATCATAGGGTCATATTCTGATATCATATCCAAATTGGAGCTGCCTTTACTTTACATGCATTATGTGGCCCACACTGGCTATAAAGGGTCCATGTACTTTCTGTGTGCCGTATGTAACACACATCGACAGCACATACGCTCATCTGAACAAGAGCAAACTCATAGCAGATTCTCAGCTGTGTAAACAGGACTTGTTCAATCGATTACTTACATTCACCTGCTGTTACCCCCTTACTCCAGTGCAGACTGCTGCGGTGGTCTCACCTAGGACTGGATTCAATGATGTCCTGCTATTTAGTCACCTGATTTCTGAGGTCTCTAATTGTCTGCAGTGGTCAGGTGACTGGAGCGAGGCAATATCTGAGACATATCTGATGACATCCTGTTCCAGTCACCTAATCGCTACAGCCAATCATAGGGAAAGAGAATACAGCAGCACCCTGTATGGGCCAAGATATATGCAAACTCTGGAAACATGAGATCTTAACTACATTGTTGCTAAATAAAATGTACTTACAAAAAATGAAGGTTTTTAGCTCATAAATGTATGCCCATCAACCACTGCAAGGTGGCCTCTTTCTGATGGGTCCCTATCTTCATGCCACTCTTGGGCTATAAACCTACAATTTAAAATTGGTAAACATGCCTCTCTCAAGCTATAAGCCTACAATTTTAAACAGGCAGGTAGGAACCAGCACTAATTAGAAGCACCTTTGGGCTGTTGGGTGGAGTGCACAGTCAAGAAAGGAGGCAGTCACAACCTCCAATGACAAACCTCAAAAAACCTGACCAGCACCTCCATATAGTGTGAACAATGTTTGCATATATCTTGTCCCATAGACGGTGCTGCTTTATTCTCTTTTTGTATGTTATGCAGTCATTACAGCGTGCTCCTGTTCACACTATATGGAGGTGCTGGTCAGGTTTTTTTGTTTTCTTGCAGCCAATCATAGGGCTCAGCAGCTAGGAGATCAAAGAAAAGGCTGTCATCACTTCCTGTCATAGAGGAGTCCCCCGGATTGGCGGATGAGTAAGGGTTATAAATAGTGAGTATAGCTTCTTTCATTCTATTATAATTATGCATTTTTTATGTAGCATTTTTCCTGCCAAGAGACACATTCTTGATGCAGAAATGTCTGCATTACAGCAGACCCACCTGAAAAATACCGTGCATTGTGTGCACATATCCTAAAAAGAAGTCGATGAATGCAGCGTCTCCATTGCAGTTTATGGGGGTAATGAAATGCTCGTCTGTTTTAGTAAATGTACATAAACTACAATGGAGAGCGTGTAATTCATGATGCTCTTTTCTACTCTGGAGTGCAACCGAGGATCAAGGTAATGGAGACCCCTATTCTCCTAATAGGTGGGAGGCCTAAAAATTGAAAAGACGCCTATCAGACATTTGTGGCATATTTTTCAATGTTCCATAAATGTCTCAGATAGTAGTACGCCTGGTGGTGGGTTCAGTATGACAATGTGGCTGCCAGATCGGAAAAGATTGTACATCTTTGCTTTAGGATATAATTAACTTGTTATAAATAGGCGGCCCATGTGGGTGAAAGGCTTGCAGATCTGCTGCTAGTGCACTGTCGGATGTGCATTAGTCACATAACACAGAAGTTCCTTCTTAAATTCACGATGACTCAGTAATACTGGCATTGGGCAAACCATTGTACTGGGAACTGCGCAGCTCTAATGTTTTCCTGCCGCGGTTAGTACCCGGTGTGAGAACTGCAGTCACATCCTTCTCCCGAAACCAACTTGCCTCAGCAGCTCCTCTGCGCGGTGCAAGGTCACTGATTAGCACTCAGCTTCAGGGCTGACACATAGTCAGAAAGGTCATCTCGCTCTGGTTTACATGAATCCTGGCAACCATATAATCTCCAGGGGACATCTCCTTCAAGCTCCCAAATACAATTAGACAACATGGATATGTAGACACATTGTCTGTGCAGTCGTTGCCGTAGCTGCATAGACCACAATTAGACAGCACTCCATATTTACTGCCCATAGGGTATGACTAATTACAAAATATCAAAGTTATCTGCATTAACGTTTTATCCATGTTATGGCCATTTTCTGCCTATTCTCGTGAGTAATACCAGAGTTGCAGGGAATGCTCGTCACAGACATGGTAACTCATGTATTGTACCTAAAGTCACACAGAAGTCACCCAAGCACAGCATTACTAATCATAATGAACTGTCTGCTGGTCATATGCTACCCTTCCTCTTCAGAACTGGATGATAACATAGGAGCCGTTTACAGAAGAGACACTATATGTACAGTACATAATGCTAACCCCGCTCACAGGGACAATAGTAAATCATATTGCAAACATTACAGCACACCTTGTCGTAGTGGCTGAGACAGACAGAAGAGGGTCCTGGTGCAAGAACCATTGTAATGAGCCCCTCTTTGGCTCTGTAACAAAAGCTGCTTGCTGCTTTTTAGGTGGAAGTGGACCTCTTTATTTCTTGGGCCCCTGTGCAGCTGCACAGGTAGCACCAATGGTCTTTCCGTCCATGCATTGTCACCATGCTTGGGTCATCCTTATTATCCCTCTCCTATCATAATGAACTCTGCATAAAGGCTTAGCTAAGGGTTCAGCTCAGTGGGGGTTGAAATATCTGAGTGGGCCCCTAACCGGTAACCCTGATTACAACTATGGTGGAGCACTGATATAATCACCATATGGTGACATACCAGTCCTGCAGAACATACAAGTGATTACAGTAGAGTTATATATTGTGACTTACAGATAACGTTCTTACTGATGAAGTAATTAGTTTTTCATGTCTTTTCCATTTGGCCCAGACCAACATGACAACTTCTCCAGCCAAGACTCGTGTGCAGAGATTACAACAAACACTCACATTTGACTTCTCACATTTCCAGCACTGTCCCCATCTATTCCCAACCTGCACAAACGCCTCATCCTGCTGATACCAATACTGAGCCACTGCTGCCATATGTGTCCCTATTACTGCACCTGCTGTTTGGCACAATAACAGCATTCCTCTTACTGCCCCACATAATAATGCCCACACTGTGCTCCTTACATGATAATAATGCCTCATTTGAGCCTTCTACATGATAAAACTGCCCCCTAGAAAATATTATTGTCCTGTACAAATGCACCAGAAAACTGTATCCACATTGTGCCCCTTTGATGCCCACAATACTCTGGGTGCCCCTATAACAATAATGCTTCTTAAGTGCCCACGTAACATTTAATAATGTCCACTGAGTTCCCCAATGTACAGCTCCCCTATACACAGTATGATGGGCCCACAGTTCCTTATACACAGTATGATGGGCCCACAGCTCCCCTATACATAGTATGATGGGCCCACAGCTCCCCTATACACAGTATGATGGGCCCACAGCTCCCCTATACACAGTATGAAGGGCCCACAGCTCCCCTATACACAGTATGATGGGCCCACAGCTCCCCTATACAGAGTATGATGTCCCCACAGCTCCTTTATACAGAGTATGATGTCCCCACAGCTTCTCTATATACAGTATTGTGGGCCCACAGCTCTGTTATACACAGTATGATGTCCCCTTTGCTCCCCCAAAACACAATATATTGACTCTCGTAGAAGCTTGCACACTGCATAATGGCCTCCATAGTAGTTCCCACACTAGCCACAGCCCCCCCCATTAGCTCCCACACTGTATAATGGCCCCCACAGTAAGCCCTCAAACTGTATAAAGGCCCTCATATTAGCCCCCAACTGTATAATTGCTCCCGCATTAGCGTCCATGCTGTATAATAAGCCCCACATTAGCCCCCAAACTGTATAATGGGCCTCACTTTATAAAGGCCCCCACCCAAGTCGCTATAATGTATGAGCCCCCCCCCCCCACACTTTATCGGGATCCTCCATTTTGTATGATGCCCCCACAATTTAACTAAAATAAAAAAAACGTCATATACTCACTGAATCCAGGATCCTGATGCCTTTACCGGCGAGGCTTGGGCGGATCAACGCACTGTCATAGCGCTGACGCACGCACATGATGTCAGATTTCCGGCACATTTTGATGATGACGTCGCCACTTCGGGAGTCGGGACTTTGAAGTCCTGCTCATGCGTTGGCACCTCAGCCGTTCTGTAGACCGCAGGCTTAAAGTGACCTGTGATCTACAGAATGGAGAGTGGTAGTGCAGGGAGGCCATGTGTCCCTGGTCTACCGTGGAGCTTAACTGCACAAGCCTATAAAGTTATGAGTAGGGTAGCTCTGGGTGGGCACCTCCGCCTCCCAGTAGCTGCACTACTGATTCTGCATGAAAAATCTTACTCCAGATTTAAAAACTGGGTCTGATATTTGCAGCAAAAAGTGCCTTCAGCATCAAAATGGCTTCCCTTCTTTGTTCTGTATTGGAAACGCGAGCAGGCCATGTACATTCCCTGATGTGATGGCTCTCCTGCAATTGCTACGACAATCACTATTTACTGAGATTAAGGGCGCAGTCAGTCGGCTGTACTCCTTGCACGTGGACAACCGTCCAGAAATTCCTGGATAGTGCATAAAAATAAAGCACTTTTTCCCCTGTCAGTAAAAAAATTGATGCTTCCATGATTTTTCTGAATCTGGAGAGACTTGTACAGATTTTATTACTGTATTTATCATCCTTTTACAGTTTGCGGCGAATGTCTTCATATAGGAGTTATGGTCTGTAAACCTTTATCACATAATCTTAATTATTTATTATGGTCATCTAATGTGTGCGTAAAAATGTTGTCTGTACTTCATTTTTTTTGAGAAACTGTCCATGAAAAAATAAAATAAAGTTGGCAAACCTGTGGGGATGTGGAATGCGGGCACAGTTCTAACACTGTATCAACCCAATATTTTTAACACAAGAATATGGAAGCTGTTTAAGGGCAATTAGATTTATGGGGAAAAAAACAGTTTAAGGGCATCTTCACACATTCAGTATTTGGTCAGTATTTTACATCAGTATTTGTAAGGCAAAACCAGGAGCGGGTGAATAATGCAGAAGTTGTGACGTGTTTCTATCAGGCTACGTTCTCACGATTGATGTTGCAGAATTTCTGCGCTTATAATTTAAATTAGGTTACTTGCATTTATTGAGTTTTTGTGTGCGTTTTTTTCACATGTGTTTTTATTGTGTTTTTGATGCTGTCGTTTTTGTCTCTTGGTGCGTCATGTTTTAAAAAAAAGCTTTTTGTTTTTGACACTTCTTGGTATTTGGCTTTGATAACTTTATTGATATAGTTGCAGATTACATGAGTTTTAATGTGTTTCCAGCTGCGGAACCAGACTTAAGATGCATGTGTGTTTTTTACCTGCGGAATTTCCGCACCTAATGCAAGTCTATAGGGAAATTCTACACAGAAAACTCAGTGTAACCGCGAAAGAAACTGACATGCTGCGGATTTGAAACACGCACCGCAGGTCAGTTTATGCTGCGTTAAAAAGAAGCACAGTGAGCATGAGATTTCTATAAATCCCATCCACTTTGCTTGAACTGTAAGATGCTGTGTTTGACCCAGCAAGAATACGCAGCATCAAAGACTCACCAAAAGCTCATTGTGGGAACGTAGCCTTACACTATTCCTCTGATTGTTCCTCCTGATGTAAAATACTGACCAAATACTGAACGTGTGAACGTGGCCTAACTAGGCATCTGTTTCCCAAGCAGAATGTGTCTTAGGCTTCATTCACACATCCATGTTGTATCTCTTTTTTTTTTCATGAATACAGCACGTACCCATGATGCTATACACTTGTGTAGTAACGTACACCTTCTATGCCCCCAACAGTAATAGCGTCCACCTTTTATGCCCCATCCCCAATTTTGACCCCATAACTTATTAACATATGGGGCCACTATAATTGATAAATTAATAATTAATAATGTCTCCCTTTGAAATGTCATACATTAATAATGTCCTCTATTGCGGCCTCATAAACTAATAATATTCACCAATTCTGGCCCCCATACACTAGTAATGTTTCCCATTTAGGCCCCCATACATCTATAATATCCCCCATTATGGCCCTTTTACATTTATAATATCCCCCAATTCTTGCCACACAAAACGGTGATTATGTTCCCATTCTGACCCCTATACACTTATAATGTTTCCCAATTCTGTTCCCCATTGTGGTTGTCTTTATGTTGAAAGTTAAAAAAAAATCTTCTCAAATGAAAAGAAGAACAGATCCACCAGAAGTCAGCTGCTGCTGTTGGCCTCTGGTAGGCCGGTGGGTTATATAGCTATTATGAGGCAGAGAGCCGGTGACTCTCTGCACCGCAATAGTTTTCATTTGAATGTGTTTCCAAGGAGGCAGACCCAGCTGAAAATAACATTGACACCGGTGGACTGCTGATACTCTGGGCCTGATCGCGGTCACAGAGAATGGATCGTTACACCCCCGATTGACATCACTTGCTTCCCTATTGGGGCTCAAAATCTATCTTCCCTATCAGTATGTCTTTAAAGTGTAGGAGGAAATCGGAGCATTTGGATAAAACCCACGCAAACATGATGATAATATATGTAAAAAATACGACAGTGGCGGAGTAGAGGTGCACAGGAGGCTGCAGCTGCCTGCTGCAGCCTACACTGTGCCCGCTACTAAAGAAAATGAATATTCACTGCTCCCCACGTATATGGGCGTGGGGAGCAGTGAATATTAATTTTCCTTAATAACTGGTACATTGTGCCCACAGAGCGGTTCCTGGTATGTATGGCACCCTTCATCCCTGTGGGTATGGCCCCCTCATCCCAGTATGTATGGCACCCTTCATCCCTGTATGTATGGCCCCCCCTCATCCAGGCATGCTTGGCACCTCCTGATTCCCGTCACGCTGCACAGAAAAAAAATAAACTTTCATACTCCCCTCCTCTCTCCTCCAGTGCTGTGTCCCGCTCTGTACCGGAATAGTTACTGCTCCCCACGCCGGGACTGTGTGCGTGGGGAGCAGTGACCATTCATTTTCCCTAATAGCGCGCACGCTATAGCCGCAGTGTGGCTTCTGCTGCGCTCGGCTGTCAATGTGCCCGCTATTAAAGGCCATGAATATTCACCACTCCCATGGGTGTGTTGAATATTCATGGCTCCCCATGCATGCAGTCCCGACGTGGGGAGCAGTGACTATTCCGGCACAGAGCGGAACACAGCGCTCGAAGAGAGAGGAGGTGAGTATGATTGTTTATGTTTTTTCTGTGCAGCGTGACGAGGATCAGGGGGTGCCAAGCATACCTGGATGAGTGGGGCCATGCATACAAGGATGAGTGGGGCCATGCATACAAGGATGAGGGGGGCCATACATACCGGGATGAGGGGGGCCCTGCATACAAGGATGAGGGGGACCATACATATAGGGATGAGGCATGAGGGGGGCCATGCATACAAGGATGAGGCATGAAGGGGGCCATACATACAGTGATGAGGAGAGCCATAAATACAGGGATGAAGGGGACCATACATACCAGGATGAGGGGGGCCATACATACAGGGATGAAGGATGAGGGGGGCTATACATGCAGGGATGAAGGGGGCCATACATACCAGGATGAGGGGGGTCATACATACATGGATGAAGGATGAGGGAGGCTATACATACAGGGATAAGGAGTGCCATACATACCAGGAAGAGGAATGAAGGTGCCATACATATCAGGATGGGTGTGAGGGGGGCCCTACATAACAGGATGAAGGGTGCCATACATACCAGGAAGAGGGATGAGGGGGCCATGCATACCAGGATGAGTGATTGGGGTGTCATGCACACCAAGATGGTGGATTGGGGTGCCATGCATATCAGGATGGACAGGAAGGAGGGGGCAATATGTACCAGGATAGGGGATATTAACAGAATTGGGGGACATTACCGCTATAACAGTGTCAGCAGCAGACCCCCTCCCCCTTAACAAGGCATCATGACCACATCTTTTGCTTACATTTTTTTTTATTTTCCTCCTCTAAAACCTAGGTGTGTCTTATCGTCCGGTGCGTCTTATAGTCTGAAAAATACAGTAGGTTAAATAATTATATATTTCAATATATCCGACTGTTAAGGGTGCACCGAATAGATTTACATTTTTCAATGTCACTATTTTTAATGTTGGAAAAGAGGATGATTACATTTTTTTTATTTATTTTTTTAGATTTTTAAAACTTTTTTTTCCTTTTTACTTTTTTCTTTTCAGGAGACTTGAACCTGCGATTGATTGCTTGTACTATATAAACTGAAATACTTGTGTATTGCAGAATATAGCTAAAATGACGGTTTTCTACGAAGCCCAACCTATACCTGGGCTTCCCGGGAATACCAACAGGGCAGCCATGAGGGTCTTCAGCAAGCTCAGAATGGTGTGCCCCTGGAACCGCGCACTTTAACACTAGAACTACTGATGGAGTCATTTTGACTCCTTTCGTTTTTTATTTCTCTTCTGTGACTACATTTTTCAGAATTCCGGCTTGAAACTCGGTGACTTTTCCTCAAATATGATGTGAAAAAAGATTTTGTGAGAATAAATAATTTTGGTGAAAAATTTGCGCATTTTTTTCAAAATTTACCAAGAACTACTGAAGGGAGTCATTTTGACTCCCTACTATATTTTGAGGTCCTTTTGTCACTAAATGTTGCTATAAAGTTTTGTGCATAATTTTTTCACTCTGTCTTATTTACCCTGATGTTCATATAGATGTAGTTCAATTTACATGTCAACTTTTCACATTTTCCTTGTGTTTTACCTGCTTGTATTACTGTGTAATGCTGAACAAAATATCTTGTTTACTCTAGGCTCTTATCTTATGCTAATGAAGGGTGGTGTTTTTCTAAGGTCCTAGCAGGAGACAGTATTCTGGATAGTAACTTTACTTTCAGTTCAGCTGAAGAGACAAAGAGAACAGACGCAGACATACGAGCTCTGAAGACTCATACAGGTATGAATTGTTATGAAATAGTTTAGCTGTCTGTCAACTGATTCAGCCCACCTACTTTTGAAGGTGGCAGAACAGTTATTATTTCTTTTAGTTTTCATTTCATTTCTATTTTTCAGCAGGGAACTATATAGAATTATGGAATTTGTGAGGAATATGGAGAGAAGACGTTTGATAAAGCCTCAGGATATTCTGGCTACTTTGCAATCCATACCGGAGGATGAATCGGAATCCGAATTGCAGGAACATGCATTTGATTCTGACAGTGATGAAGATTTCATTCCTCAGAACATATCAAGTGAATCTGAAGACTCAGAAGGAACAAATCCAGAAGGTAAGTAGTTATGTGTATTTATTTGTTCTTCCACACACTGAGTTAGGGCCTGTGCACACTAGCAGAATTCTGGCTGAATAGCCATCTGGATATTCTTGCCGCAATATAGGCCGTACCTGCCCGCTCATGCCTGAAGCTCCGCTCCAAACCCTGGGCTGGAGCCGCTGTCAGGGACAGAGCAGCGCTTGCTTACGCGCGAGCACGGCTCCGTCCCAGACAGCGGCTCCAGCCCGGGGTTCGGAGCGGAGCTTCAGGTATGAAACTCCGCTCTGTACCTGAGCAGGCAGGTACGGGCCGGATTGTGGTGAGAATATCCGGTCGGATATTGCGCCGCTAATCCAGCCAGTGTGCACGGACCCTTACAAAACAAAAATTCTAAATATTCATCAACTTTTTTACAGATATTCCAAGCACATCAACTGGGGATCGGGCTCATGCAGTTATGTTGCCTCGTGACCATCCTCCTGGTCGTGGACAGAAAAAATCAGCAAAACGTCCCAGAAATGAAAGAACAACAGATAACGATGGCGGCGAAGGTAATGCAACAACAAACACCAGAGAAGGCGAATCTGAAGGAATACTAGTTTCAGCGGATGGTATTCAATGGAAACCTGTTGAAATTGGAGAACACTTGCCTGGTAGGCGTGACAGCCAAAATATTCTTCGAGAAGCACCTGGCCCTACAGGATACGCCAGAAGAAATATCATTATCGATAGTCCTTTGAGCGCATGGCGTTTATTTTTTGAGTCATATATATTGACACATATAAAGAACTGTACGCTTGCAGAAGCATGCAGGAACAATAATTTACAGTTTACTCTATCTGATGAGGAGCTAGATGCATTCATTGCGATATTCTATGCTCGTGGAATATCTGGCATGAACCGTCACTCGATTAGCAGTATTTGGTGTAATGACTGGGGAATACCGTTTTGCAAAGCGACAATGTCTAGGGACCGCTTTGTTGAAATTATGAGGTTTCTCAGATTTGATGAGAAATCTACTCGATCGGAGAGACTGCAAACGGACAAGTTTGCTTTATTTTCTACTGTGTGGGACAGGTTTATTGAAAATTGTATTGCGTGTTACAAACCTGGCCCATACATAACGGTGGATGAGCAACTTTTCCCAAGCAAAACTAGGTGTCCATTCACGCAGTACATGCCTTCAAACCAGATAAATATGGCCACAAATATTGGCTAGCTGTTGATAAGAGGAGCAAATATCTGGCAAATGGCTTCCCTTATCTAGGCAAAGATGACACACGCCGTGCTGAGGACCGTTTAGCTGACCATGTGGTAATGAAGTTATTGGACCCGTTTTTGAAAAAAGGTCGCAATGTTACAACCGATAATTATTTTACTTCAGTAAAATTAGCTAAACAGCTAAAAAGCAAAGGAACAACCATCGTGGGAACACTGAACAAGATAAGGCGAGAAGTGCCTAAAGAAATAAAATCCATGAAAGAGGAATTGTACAACACTAAAGTGTTTAGAAATGAAGACAATTTTACACTTACAGTATATCAAGGAAAGCCCAACAAAAATGTTGTCATTTTGAGTTCCGTCCATCCAGATGTTGTTGTTGCGTCTGATTCCGCTAAAAAAACTCCAGAAACGGTAAAGTTTTACAATGAAACAAAATATGGAGTAGATGTAGTGGATCAGATGGCACGAAAATATACCACACGAACATGCACAAGGAGATGGCCTGTTCATGCATTTGAAAATGCCTTAGACTTTGCGGGTATAAATGCATGGATAATATTCAAGGAGATTACCCACCAAAAAATGTCACGCAAGGCATTTTTGCAAACGCTTGTGAGAGAGTTGAGTGGTCCTTATGTCACAGATAGGGAAAAGGGTTCCACGTCCCAAGTTTCTACATGCTCAGAAGTGATGGTTCAAACAAAATTTTGCCAGATCAAAGAAAAGTGCAAGAAAAATAGATCTGTCGGAAATTGTAAGACTTGTGGTAAGTCTTTGTGTGGGCAATGTACTGCCATAAATCAAAGGCAATGCCTAAAATGCGAAACACCAAATGTTTAGAAGGTGAATTCTGCGCCATATTTTCATTTTTATGCTCCTCCACCTACATTTTCTCTGCTTTTTGTTCTTCAGTTGTTGTTTATATGTGTGCACTTGAATAAAAAAAAATGTTTGAAAAACGTCTATTATAATTATTGTTATTTTCTGTAGAAAAATAAGAAAAGCAGAAAAAAAACAATCAAAAGCATTACTGTTGGATCTCACAATAATAATACATTACAAAAAATATAATTATTAATAAATAACCACAAATAAAACTCTAAAAATAAACAAAAACAAGCAAGGAGTCAAAATGACTCCTTTCAGTAGTTCTAGGCGGGGTCACGAGTCCAGTAGTCCTAGTGTTAACAATGTCAGAGATTGACAACAGCATTTAAGAGGTTAACAATAACTATTGTAGTACACAAAGAAGGTTCACTATTCAGTGATTACACGCAGATACTGTATGTTTCCCTTAATTAACACCCCACACTAAATGTAATGAATCCTCAAAAATGACTTTTAATAATGTCTTTGTATAATATGTATTTTTTTTTAAAAATTGGCATTTTTATTTTATTTTTCAAATCACAATCTATATCTGTATCTCCCTTCACAATAACCTTAGCACATTCTCATTTAATGCTTTAGTACAAAAAATAGGATCTGAGTCAGTCTATTGCTGCGAATGTACATGTGGATTTCCTGAAAAAATAAGTGAGTGTACAATAACCCGAGGGGTCTGGCATCTCCTTTTTCCTATTGTCCCCTTTAAAATAACCATGCATGTTTATGGTAGAGTCCAAAAGAATCTTTCTAAGCCATTAATAGTATGGTCAGCTTTATACAGGGCCATGTGATGCCTGCAATGGGAGAGAGCAAGAATTTATTTAGATTTCTAGCTGCAATTTGAACCCCCCCCCCCCCCAAGTTTAGGACAAATGGCTAAACTATTTTGCTAGCATCAATTTTTCCATCTAAAGTATTTATCATAGTTTTCTGAAAGCTGTAGATAAAATAATGTCATAACAGTCCTAATGTATGAAAGGATGAAATAAAACAAATATAATTATAGAATCTATTTATTATTTGTCCATACACAAAAACTTTGTGACTGCAAATCTCTCCAACAGAAACAATATTAGTCCTATGTACGCAGGGTTAATCTTGCAACATAAAAGAGGTCCCTGGGCTGCGAAGAATTACAATGCATTCTTTTGGTTTCAGGTCAAATCTGCTCTTTTAGCCGGTTCAAACTGACATTTCATACCCAGAGTCCTTACCAGAACATGGCTTCTAAAACATGCCATGTATTTTATAGGTCACTGTCAAAACATCTCTTGAAGATGGAGTTGCAAAAGGTAATAAATGGAACATGAGTGTAAATCTACAACACAGGAGAAAAGACAGATGTCTGCCCTGGGATCTGTAATGTTATCGTAAAACTGTAATTATATGTCCGCTTTTTACATTCACAATAACATTAACCGGTCCCATTTACAGTATTACATTTCTAATTACAAAATTGATTTTTAATTGTTCATGTTGAAAACCTTTCATCATCTCAATTTTCCTAAGTCAAACTTGAGATTGGTTTCCAGTAAGACCTTTCTTTTTCTTTGTTTTTGTTTTCTTCACCTCTCTTGAGATTTAAGAGAAATAGACCAAACCTATCTTCTGCCCTGGACCCACATGAATGGAGAATTGCAGCAAAGCCAAGGCATCTGCTGGGTGGTTCCAGCTGCCGGACCTGCCATGGTCAACTGGTGTTCACGTAAAGAGGTTATAAGCAGCTGCGGTAATCCACTTAAAATATAAATTTATTAACTATATCTTGAAAAATACAGCCTACAAACGACACTTCACAAATTAATATTTGGGACATAAAAAATCATGCAAAAAGTGGGATCATAAATCCTCCTATAACTGGAAAAAAGTGGTTGAAAGTAAAATAGTTCATCCAAAAAAGAAAAACACCTAGAAAGTCCCTAGTAGGCCCTAGGTAGGTACATTCACTGCCTGAGCCGCAGGGGTTGATACACTAGTTAAGGTACATGACCACCCTCCTCTCTACTTCGGCTGGACCATTGTTTGGTCAAAAATTCCCTAAAATGCACAAAAAAATATATAACACAACAGGTCCTCCAAAAATAGTGGCCCAAATCTACAGTATATATGCTGTTAACAATCCTGTCTTTTCCATCTGAGTAAGTATTCCTATCATTAAACTCTATCTTTGTCAGCCAGCTTTTGTGGTGATATTAAACAGCAGCTACTTTAACAGCATGGATAGGTTTGGATTACTTTTTATTTTTTTAATTGGAGGGCTTAGTATATTAGGGGGCTCTTGTGCAGTTTAGAGAATTCTGGGGAAAACAAGGGTCCAGGTGATATGGAGTGAGGGCGCCATGTACATTAACCATAGCACTCCTTCCCACGCCAACCTTTTTTTGGTTTCGCTTGGTGGGAGGAATCATACAGTACGTGTACACATTGCCTTGATTTCATGTCATTAAATGGTTTTGCTATCTTGATGACATACTGTTTTTCTGTCAGGGTCCAGAGTCTGATTGCTTGACCTTCATTTCTTATTTGAACACCATTCCTTGGAATTTAAACATCTCACCTCTCATTTTTCATCTTCATCTTCGACTTCTTGGACCTGAAGATCTATATTACAAAAGACTGGCTTAATGCTACGCATTTTCGCCAAAATATGTCCTGTAAGAATCTACATCACTACGAAACCGCACTCCTAAAAGTCAGTTCTCCCCTTTGAGATGCAACTGCAAAGTTCAAGGTCTGGAGATAAACTCACATAATTACAGTGATGGCTTTCCAACAGTCTTTGGGCAGGAACAGAAGGGAACTATTAAAACAGACCTAAAAAAAGACCATCATGGGATTAACCTCATCACCAATAGAGGGACAATTTTTACACAAAAAGTGGAAAATCCTTCTGAGTGAACCAAGACTAGAGGCCATAACTGTCACTGTCGTATAGTAACTGTCACACAGGCAATGTGGTTTACACACTTACCTGCAACTGTCCTTTGGTTTATGTAATAAATTATGCATTAATTTTGTAGAATACAGCAGCACCTTTCTAACACGGTCAAGATGAGAAATGATCCACAAAAAGCTTGATATCAGGGGTGCGTATAACCTAATCCACATAAGAGAAGGCGACGAGTGGAAGACAGCATTTTACATATGTTACACGCAGGCCGCTAGATTCAGATAGGGCGAGACAGGTTTCATGAATTCATTGAAATCCTGGGGGAACCGTTACTCAGGGCGACCATAGGCTGCAGCTTCTCTCAGGCACACGATAGATTCAGTTGCTGACCAGACACATCTGACAAGAGTCTTTTTCAACAGTTTAACAATGGCCAGTGCAATTCAGGGATATTACAGCAACAATTTTCATTACAGTACAGTCTCATAAAGCAGGCACAGTGATGTCAGTCTCTTCAGTAGCATAATTCAGCACAGAATAGATCTCTTAGCAGCACACTTCTATGCGTAAACAGCAGGCTTTTCCTTCACAAGGACTCACTAGTACACAGCATTCTTTATCCTGCATGGAAATGGAGGGGGGGAGGGTTTGATGAGGGAGATGATCTCCATGACACGATTCCTTCCAGTCCTTATCTTTCTGCCCGATAATACTCCACACTGTTAGCTCAGGGAGTATGTCTGACCTGTGCTTAGCTTCCCTCCTGACCTGAATTCTGTTCCCTTGTCTTCTGTGAGATACAGATCACACACCATCTTCTCTATGGCTCCAGCCAGAACAGTAAACAACTCCCCCACAATCCCCCTGCTAACCACTCCCTGTCTCCTGTGACTGTGTTAACCCCTCTAGTTGCTGGATGCTTTTGAAGCAACAGCACTACTTCTGCATGTCACACTCTTCCCTCTTTTTTGAATGTCGTCCTCAACATTCATCTTAATTGGTCAATCTGACCAATTCTGAGACCGTGCTAAAAGTTGAATAACTTTATATACAAATTGGCATTGTGAAATTGGTAACAACCTATTCTTACGACCTTTTGCTTGTAGAACTCCTGTAAGAAACACACAATTAAAACAAAGAGAATCTCTTCCACTGAAGCTTTTCGTACATCTTCAACTAGCTTTCTCTCTCACTAGGTCAAAACAAGTCTTTCCACCAGGTAACATTGTCCATACTGTCTCTTGGTGGTGAATACCACTCAAATGAGCTTACCTGATCCGTAGGCAGAGATACCTGTTTCCAATCGACAGTCCTTGGCGCTTGGCTCGGTTCACCAAGTGCCTCATACGTCAACATCACAGGCCTCCTCACTTCTCGAGTCGACATCCTCTTGGTAGGTTGTTCCTCAGATACCACGGGTTCCTCGGTTGCAGGAGTTTCTTCTGCCGCACTCATTTCTCGTACTTCCACAGATGATCTTGGAACTGTCTCTGTAAGTTCCTGTACGTCTCTTGAATTGTCTGTTTCCACCTGGTCTGGTAATTCTGCTACTCCTAAGTGTCGATCGGTCTTTTCAGTGACCGTTGTTCGATCATCAGATCTGAATTGGACTTTTGGACTTCATCTGTACTCCTTGGTACAAACTCTGCAGCCTTGGGATTTAGTTCACTCTCCTGAGGATGGTACATCCCTCTTCTTGCCGGTCCGAGAAATACAACGGTGTGTTCTTCTTCCATCTGAACTTTCAAGGTCACTATCCAACTTCAGAGCTTCAGTCTGTGGTGGTCCCTTAGTCGATCTCGGACAATGTCGGTATACTTCTGGGAATTGGATTTCATACACTGGGCTGTCATCGGCTTTCCTCCTTACGACCACATACACTTTGTCTTCCCAGTATGAACAAAGTTTTCCTGGACCACCTTTCTCACGTACGTTCTTGACTAGCAACTGGCTTCCCGATGCCAATTCTGCTCCATAAAATTTTCGATCATAGTACTCCGTGCTCTTGCTCTGTCCTTGCGTAACCACTTTGGACGCTATGTTGTATGCCTCTGCCATCCGTTCCTTCCATTTACGAACGTACTCTGGATACGTTCTGTAAGACTCTGACACCGGAGTATCGAACATGATGTCGATTGGCAGTCTTGGCGATCGTCCATACAATAGAAAGAAGGGTGAGTAACCCATTGCATCGCTCTTTGTACAGTTATGGGCATGTACCACTTTTGACAGAGAACTCTTCCAGTCATTCTTCTCATCAGCTGTTACAGTGCGCAACATCGACAGTAATGTCTGGTTAAAACGTTCCACTTGTCCATTACCCTCTGGGTGATAGGGAGTTGTGTGGGATCTCTGAATCCTACAGTACTTTCCTAGCTGACAAAGAGCTGGTTCTCAAATTCTCTTCTTTGGTCTTGGTGTAACCTCGTAGGGAACCCAAACCTCAAAGGAAAATCATTGAAGATCTTCTCTGCCGCTGTTTGACCCATTTTATTGGTGGTGGCATATGCTTGAGCAAATAGAGTAAAATGGTCTATCACCACCAAGATGTATTTGTAACCACCCTTGCACGTCTCGAGATGTAGAAAGTCTATTGAGACCATCTCAAACAGATACGTAGTTTGGAAGTTGCCCGTAGGTGCCTGGGTTGATGTGTTGGGACGTTTATCTTTCAGTCACCCACACTCCCTGGTCACGTACCTCTCAATATCTCTCTGCATGTATGGCCAGAAGAAACGTTCACAGATCAAGTTTGTTGTCCTTTCCACTCCCAGGTGTCCCATGTTTTCATGGAGTTCTTTGAAGACCAACCTACGGAATACTCTGGGTAGTACCAACTGCCGGTTTTGACCTCCTTTACAATACAGGATACTGTCTTCACTGAGGTAGAGCTTTGTCCATTCTTTAACTAAAACAGATACTGCTGGTGACTCATTGTCTCTCTCCCATTTACTTGGAAACCGATTTTGGTCCAAATAAAGTAGTATTCTACCAATTATCTGATCTTCCCGTTGTGCTCTATGGATTTTTCCTTTTGGTAGTTGTTGAATAGACAGGGGGTGATCTTGTTCTCTTGCTTTTATGGTGGTTTCAACCGTCAACGGACACCACAATGGTATGTCTTCCTCTTGATAAGCTTGTACTGCTTGGGTAGTGCTCTCAATTGCTTCCAGACTGACTTCCTCCGAACATTCTTGCCTGAACTCCTCAGGCTCTAGTGGCATTCTCGACAATCCGTCAGCATCCGCATTTCATTTTCCTGGCCTGTACTTGATGCTGAAATTGAAGTCAGCTAGTTTAGCTACCCATCTCTGACCCGTAGCATTCAGTTTGGCTGTAGTGAGGACATAGGTCAAAGGGTTGTTGTCAGTGTATACCTTAAACTCTTTGCTGTAGTAGAGATAATCTCTAAATCGTTCACAGATAGCCCATTTCAATGCCAGGAACTCCAATTTTCTGGAATGTAGATGGTAATTCTTCTCGGCGTCAACGTTCTAGAACCGTAACCGATGGCTCTCAATTTTCCATCTTGATGCTGATACAGGGCAGCTCCCAATCCAACTTGAGAACCTTCACAATGAAGAACAAACGGTAAGTTGAAATCAAGGTATCCCAAGATGGGTAGTTTTACCAGGTAGTCTACTAGTTCTTCCAATACCTCCTGGTGGTCTGCTGTCCAGAGAATGGGCTGATGAGACAAAACGGCGTTGTTTTTTTTAAGTTCGGTCCTACCCGCGTTCTTCTTTTTCTCCGTGGGTGTTGTTGACTTTGTCCCCCCCCCCCATGAGGAGGTATAGTGGGGCGGCAATCTTGGAGAAGTTCCAAACGTAAGTACGATAGTGGGAGAGGAATCCTAATATCTGCCTCAACTCCCCGACAGTAGAGGACCGCTTGTCTTTTAAGACCAGTACCGGAGCGATTTCTGCTGGGTCCATGGTATATTCCTCTCCAGACACAATTTTCCCTAGAAATCAGACTTGCCTTTTGAACAGTTCACACTTCATTGTGGTCAACTTAACTCCATGCTGTTGATACCGCTGTAATACGGTCCTCACATGTTCAATATGCTACCGGAAGGTTTTGCTGTGTATCACATTGTCATCCAAGTACGGCTGGCAGATATCGTCCCTAAATCCTTCTAAACATGTCTCCATGCTCCTCTGGAATTCTGCTGGAGCTGATCTGAGCCCAAACAGTATGCGGATCTACTCATATAACCCCCACGGTGTGATGAATGCTGTCAAGGGTCTACTGCACTCTTCAACAAACCCTTGATGGTATGCTTTACCCTGATCGAGGACAGAGAACCAGGTACTTCCTGATAGGCTATCCAGCATATCTTGAATCTTTGGTATAGGGTGCCGATCAGGTACTTGACTTTCGGTTTAGTTCCCGGTAGTCACAGCAGAGTTTCAACGTACCGTCCTTCTTCCTAACACAAACAATAGGAGAGGAATAAGACGACTTCGACTTTTGGACCAAACCTCTGTTGATTAGATCTTGTAAATACTCTTTCACTTCACGGTGTAATGGTTTCGGCACAGACATGTAACTTCTGGTTACAGGGGTCGAGTCTTTCAAATTGATTTCCAATTGCAAAGACGGGATACAGCTTAAATCAGAGTCATCTTTAGAGAACGCATGACACTCTTCTCTCAGCATCTGTTTTGCTACCGCTATATCTTCAGCACACAAGTGTTCCAGGGATACTGGGGGATCCAAGAACACTGACGTGGGTCGTGTAATTTCCTCCCCTGGGCAACTCCTGTTCCTTGGTGGGGAGACTCAATTCACGGTAGACCCCTGGGCGGGTCTCACACTGGCTGGATATACCGTTTTAACGATTTCAATGTGACTTAACACAGTCTTTGGATCCAGTCTAATTTCGTGTTTCGTAGTATTCATCACCGGTACTGTCACTCGAGCAAACCCACCAGTAGGAGTCATAAGCACAGTCTCACCTTGAACTAGGCCTTCCGGAAGTTCTGAGGATTCTTTTGGCACGAACAGTCTTTTCTGAACTTTTCATCCTGGTTCTACCTGGACTCCACACCTCACCCCCGCCATTTGGTTTGCAGGGATGATGGTTGGGCACCAGCCTACCTTGACTTCTTTTAGGTCCATTGTATTCTGACCTTTCTTTACTCTATGAATCACATTTTCCGCCACGGCGTTGGGTATGTTGACCTCACTGATTACATTATATATTATATATTATATACAGTACAGACCAAAAGTTTGGACACACATTCTCATTTAAATTTTTTTCTGTATTTTCATAACTATGAAAATTGTACATTCACACTGAAGGCATCAAAACTATAAATTAACACATGTGGAATTATATACTTAACAAAAAAAGTGTGAAACAACTGAAAATATGTCTTATATTCTAGGTTCTTCAAAGTAGCCACCTTTTGCTTTGATGACTGCTTTGCACACTCTTGGCATTCTCTTGATGAGCTTCAAGAGGTAGTAACTGGAAATGGTCTTCCAACAATCTTGAAGGAGTTCCCAGAGATGCTTAGCACTTGTTGGCCCTTTTGCCTTCACTTTGCGGTCCAGCTCACCCCAAACCATTTTGATTGGGTTCAGGTCTGGTGTCTGTGGAGGCCAGGTCAGCTGGCGTAGCACCCCATCACTCTCCTTCTTGGTCAAATAGCCCTTACACAGCCTGGAGGTGTGTTTGGGGTCATTGTCCTGTTCAAAAAATAAATGATGGTCCAACTAAACGCAAACCGGATGTAATAGCATGCCGCTGCAAGATGCTGTGTTAGCCATGCTAGTTCAGTATGTCTTCAATTTTGAATAAATCCCCAACAGTGTCACCAGCAAAGCACCCCCACACCATCACACCTCCTCCTCCATGCTTCACGGTGGGAACCAGGCATGTAGAGTCCATCCTTTCACCTTTTCTGCGTCGCACAAAGACACGGTGGTTGGAACCAAAGATCTCAAATTTGGACTCATCAGACCAAAGCACAGATTTCCACTGGTCTAATGTCCATTCCTTGTGTTCTTTAGCCCAAACAAGTCTCTTCTGCTTGTTGCCTGTCCTTAGCAGTGGTTTCCTAGCTGCTATTTTACCATGAAGGCCTGCTGCACAAAGTCTCCTCTTAACAGTTGTTGTGGAGATGTGTCTGCTGCTAGAACTCTGTGTTGCATTGACCTGGTCTCTAATCTGAGCTGCTGTTAACCTGTGATTTCTGAGGCTGGTGACTTGGATAAACTTATCCTCAGAAGCAGAGGTGACTCTTGGTCTTCCTTTCCTGGGGCGGTCCTCATGTGAGACAGTTTCTTTGTAGCACTTGATGGTTTTTGCAACTGCACTTGGGGACACTTTCAAAGTTTTCCCAATTTTTCGCACTGACTGACCTTCATTTCTTAAAGTAATGATGGCCACTCGTTTTTCTTTACTTAGCTGCTTTTTTCTTGCCATAATACAAATTCTATCAGTCTATTCAGTAGGACTATCAGCTGTGTATCCATCTGACATCTGCACAACACAATTGATGGTCCCAACCCCATTTATAAGGCAAGAAATCCCACTTATTAAACCTGACAGGGCACACCTGTGAAATGAAAACCATTTCCGGTTACTACCTCTTGAAGCTCATCAAGAGAATGACAAGAGTGTGCAAAGCAATCATCAAAGCAAAAGGTGGCTACTTTGAAGAACCTAGAATATAAGACATATTTTCAGTTGTTTCACACCTTTTTGTTAAGTATAATTCCACATGTGTTAATTCATAGTTTTGATGCCTTCAGTGTGAATGTACAATTTTCAAAGTCATGAAAATACAGAAAAATCTTTAAATGAGAACGTGTGTCCAAACTTTTGGTCTGTACTGTACCTGAGGGTAACTATGAGTATCTTGTGATGCCTTTTGGTCTAAGTAATGCGCTGGCTGTTTTTCAAAATGTTGTTAATGACATATTTAGATATACAGTTGTGCTCACAATACATACCCCGGCAGAATTTTTCCTTTCTTGGCTTTGTTTCAAAGAATATAAATGATAGCAAAAAAAAATTTTCTCCACTCATGGTTATTGGTTGGCTGAAGCCATTTATTGTCAAACTATTGTGTTTTCTCTTTTTAAATCTTAATGACAACCAAAAACATCCAAATGACCTTGATCAGAAGTTCACATGCCCCAGTTCTTAATATTGTGTATTGCCCCCTCTAACATCAATTACAGCTTGAAGTCTTTTGTGGTAGTTGTGGATGTGGTTCTTTAATTTCTCAGATGGTAAATCTGCCCATTCTTCTTGGCTAAAAGCATCCAGTTCCTGTAAATTCCTGGGCTGTCTAGCATGAACTGCGCGCTTGAGATCTCTCCAGAGTGGTTCAATGATATTGAGGTCAAGAGACTGAGATGGCCACTCCAGAACCTTCACTTTGTTCTGCTGTAACAAAATGACAGGTCAACTGTTGGAATGTCCAAGTACGTCCCATGCACAGCTTCCAGGCTTATGAGTGCAAATTTGCCTCCAGTATTTGCTGATAACGTGCTGCATTCATCTTTCCTTCAACTTTTACCAAGTTTCCTGTGACTTTGTAGCTCACACATCCCCAAAATATCCTCTTTCATCATAGACCTTGTTGACCTCTCTCCAAATGTAATGTTTATGGTTGTGGCCAAAAAGTTAAATTTTGGTCTCATCACTCCAAATTATCTTGTTCCAGAAGTTTTGAGGCTTGTCTCTGTGCTGTTTGGTTGTATTGTAGGCGAGATACTTTGTGGCATTTGCGTAGTAATGGCCTCCTTATTGTGCATCTTGAAACAGCCACACCGCTAGTTTTCAGAAAGTCCTGAACTTCGGCTGATGGTATTTGTGGATTTTTCTTTGCATCCCGAACAATTTTCCTGGCAGTTGTGGCCTAAATTTTTGTAGGTCTACCTGACCGTGGTTTGGTTTTTACAGAGCCCCTGATTTTCCATTTGTTAATCACAGTTTGAACGCTGCTCACTGGCATTATCGATTCCATGGATATTTTTTTGTATCCCTTTCCTGTGTTATACAGTTCAACTACCTTTTCCCGTAGATCCGTTGACAATTCTTTTGCTTTCCCCATGACTCACAATCCAGAAACCTCATTGGCTGGATGAAAGATGCAAGAGTCTGTCTGGATCCCAGAAACTCACTCCACTTTTATGCACACACTGATTACAAACAAACAAGTCACAGGTGAGGATGTTACCATTTGTAGTCATTCAAACCCATTTGTGTCAAATTCTGTGCATGTTATCAGGCCAAAATCACCAGGGTATGTGAACTTTTGATCAGGGTCATTTGGATGTTTTTGGTTGTCATTAAGATTTAAAAAGAGAAAACACACAGTAGTTTGACAATAAATGGTTTCACCAAGAAAGGAAAAATTATTCCGGGGTATGTGAACTTTTGAGCACAACTGTATAACTGGTCAATATGTGTTTGTCTACCTGGATAATATCTTGGTTTATTCATCTGATATTAAATCACACATTCTACAGGTATGTACTATACGCCAAAGACAATTTTTTATTTGCTAAACTTGAAAAATGTGTGTTCTTGGTTCAACAAGTAGATTTCCTGTGCTATATCTTGTACTCTAAAGGTTTCTGAATAGACTCCTTTAAGGTCCAAGCTGTTAAGGAGTAGGTATAACCCAAGTCTCTGAAGTCCTTGCAACATTTCCTTGAGTTTGCCAACTACTATCGCAAATTTATTAAAAATGTTTCCAAGATTACCATATAATTGAATGACTTGACTAAGAAGGGGGCAGATGTAGCTAATTGGAAGCCTGGTGCCATATGTGCCTTCACTGAGTTAAAAGAGCGTTTCTCACCTGATCTTATTGGTCCAGCCTGATCTTGACATAATTTTGTAGTGGAGGTTGATGTCTCAGAGATTGGAGTGGGAGCACTGTTGTCACAGGGTTCACCGTCTCTCACTCAACTCTCTGTTGAAAAAAATTATGATTTCGCCAATTGTGAATTGTTGGCAATGGGTCTTTGAGGAATGGCGCCACTTCCTTGAAGGTGCCAAAAAAAATATTACTGTTATCATGGACCACAAAAATCTTACATATCTTGAATCAGCCAGAAAACTAAATCCTAGGCAAGCTAGATGGGGTTTATTTTTCTCTAGGTTTTATTTTTGTAGAGAAATTTAAGTGCAGTGAAAAAAAACTTGAAAGTCTATGCTCTCTCCCAAAGTTTCTGCCCATCCCAAATCGAGGACTCAGAACAATTGAGGATTCCCTGAAGAAGGTTGACTAAACACGCGTCGGGTCTTCCTGTGGTTCACATATTTACTCTGCCAGGTAATGATTATTCTGACTTATCCCTATATACTGAGTATATTGTACAAGGGGATGTACAGTACAGACCAAAAGTTTGGACACACCTTCTCATTTAAAGATTTTTCTGTATTTTCATGACTATGAAAATTGTACATTCACACTGAAGGCATCAAAACTATGAATTACCACATGTGGAATTATATACTTAACAAAAAAGTGTGAAACAACTGAAAATATGTCTTATATTCTAGGTTCTTCAAAGTAGCCACCTTTTGCTTTGATGACTGCTTTGCACTCTCTTGGCATTCTCTTGATGAGCTTCAAGAGGTAGCCACCGGAAATGGTCTTCACTTCACAGGTGTGCCCTGTCAGGTTTAATAAGTGGGATTTCTTGCCTTATAAATGGGGTTGGGACCATCAGTTGTGTTGTGCCGAAGTCAGGTGGATACACAGCTGATAGTCCTACTGAATAGACTGTTAGAATTTGTATTATGGCAAGAAAAAAGCAGCTAAGTAAAGAAAAACGAGTGGCCATCATTACTTTAAGAAATGAAGGTCAGTCAGTGCGAAAAATTGGGAAAACTTTGAAAGTGTCCCCAAGTGCAGTTGCAAAATCCATCAAGCGTTACAAAGAAACTGTCTCACATGAGGACCGCCCCAAGAAATGAAGACCAAGAGTCACCGCTGCTTCTGAGGATAAGTTTATCCGAGTCACCAGCCTCAGAAATCGCAGGTTAACAGCAGCTCAGATTAGCGACCAGGTCAATACCACACAGAGTTCTAGCAGCAGACACATCTCTACAACAACTGTTAAGAGGAGACTTTGTGCAGCAGGCCTTCATGGTAAAATAGCTGCTAGGAAACCACTGCTAAGGACAGGCAACAAGCAGAAGAGACTTGTTTGGGCTAAAGAACACAAGGAATGGACATTAGACCAGTGGAAATCTGTGCTTTGGTCTGATGAGTCCAAATTTGAGATCTTTGGTTCCAACCACCGTGTCTTTGTGCGACGCAGAAAAGGTGAACGGATGGACTCTACATGCCTGGTTCCCACCGTGAAGCATGGAGGAGGAGGTGTGATGGTGTGGGGGTGCTTTGCTGGTGACACTGTTGGGGATTTATTCAAAATTGAAGGCATACTGAACCAGCATGGCTACCACAGCATCTTGCAGCGGCATGCTATTCCATCCGGTTTGCGTTTAGTTGGACCATCATTTATTTTTCAACAGGACAATGACCCCAAACACACCTCCAGGCTGTGTAAGGGCTATTTGACCAAGGGGGAGAGTGATGGGGGGCTACGCCAGATGACCTGGCCTCCACAGTCACCAGACCTGAACCCAATCGAGATGGTTTGGGGTGAGCTGGACCGCAGAGTGAAGGCAAAAGGGCCAACAAGTGCTAAGCCTCTCTGGGAACTCCTTCAAGATTGTTGGAAGACCATTTCCGGTGACTACCTCTTGAAGCTCATCAAGAGAATGCCAAGAGTGTGCAAAGCAGTCATCAAAGCAAAAGGTGGCTACTTTGAAGAACCTAGAATATAAGACATATTTTCAGTTGTTTCACACTTTTTTGTTAAGTATATAATTCCACATGTGTTAATTCATAGTTCTGATGCCTTCATAGTCATGAAAATACAGAAAAATCTTTAAATGAGAAGGTGTGTCCAAACTTTTGGTCTGTACTGTATATCACTGCACTTTCATAGGATTTGGTCTTCTGAGATCTAAGTGTGCTATTTAATCAACCGCATATATACTATACATTGTGTGCATATTTTATTACTGGTTTAATGCAGCCACTTTGTGCATGTGTATATGTGTACATATCCTATCCTAAACATTATTTACTTACCTCATATCATTTCCCTAATGGAGCTTGGATCCATGTTTGTACTGACGATACCCGCCAAGTATTTGAAGCTTCTGGATTTTTATTATGTTTTTAATCATGACTGTTCAAATAAAACTTAATTTTTATAATCTAATATACTAATTTCTTTCTTTGGATTAATTTCCTGTAAGAAAGTTGTTGTTATCTATGTTTATTTTTTGCAGAGAAATTTAAATGTAGTGAAAAAAACTTTAAAGCCAATGCTCTCTCCTGAGGTTTCTGCCCATCCCAAATCGAGGGCTCAGAACAAGTCCCTCTTCTGGCTAAGCGTATAATTGTGACCCCGGTTTCTCAAGATTTTATTGAGGAGATACATAAAAATCAATTATTAGGCCCTTACCATACACCTTTACAAAAATTATTTGCTCCTCCCCAGTTTTGTCTACAAATACTCCATAAGTTTCATGATTCTGTCCTTGCAAGTCACCCTGTGATTAACAACCCAATCCAACTAATAACAAGGAATTTTTTGGTGGTCAACTGTCATTCGAGAGTGTGTTAATGCTTGCAAAATTTGTGCCCAAATTAAACTGCCCCAAATTCATCTCTCTGGACTTCTTCAGTCCTTACCCACTCCAAAAAGTCCTCCATGGACTTGATTACTGATTTTCCACCCTCAGAAGGGAAGACTGTTATTTGGATAGTAGTAGACAGATTTAGCAAACGGTGTTGTTTTGTTCCTTTTGTCTGGGCTGCCTAACTCTAAAACCTTATGCAAATTGTTTATCAAACACATTGTGCGTTTACAAGGGATACCAGAAAATATTGTTCCCATTAGATCACACATTTCAAACTCCGTCCCGTGGGCCAAATCTGGCCCACAGGGTGGTTATATTTGCCCCCCCCGCACCAAAACCGCCACCCCTATGCAGGGCCATTATTCTGTATGGTGGACAATGTGAGGCCCATTATTCTGTATGGAGGACTATGTGAGGCCCATTATTCTGTATGGAGGACTATGTGGGGCCCATTATACTGGTTGGCCCGCTACTTTGTCCAATTTTTTCATTTTGGCCCTCTGTGTGTTTAAGTTTGACATCACTGCATTGGAGCAACTAAGTTTGTTTCTAAGTTCTGGAGGACGTTCTGTAGTTAGATTAATATTGAATTGTCATTTTCATCAACTTATTAGCCAGAGACCATTGGTCAGACTGAATGTGCCAACCAAACACTCAAGAAATTTCTTTGGTGTTATGTCTCTGACCATCATTCTGACTGGGTAGAACAGTTGCCGTTAGCTAAGTTTTGCCATTAATAATAAATATCAAGAATCCATTAAAACATATCAGTTCTTTTGTAATCTTGGGTATCATCCATGTTTTGGTTCCTCTATGACCTCTTAAGTTGACACTCAAGAGACTAGTAAATTCATAGACAATTTGAAGCTTGTCTGGTGTGAATTCAGAGAAAACCTGAGAAGGGCATAGAGTAGACAGACCTATTCTGCTAATAAGAGGCGCATGGATGGTCTAAGTTTTGCTGTTGGAGACAGTGCGTGGTTATTCACCAGAAATGTCAAACACAAGGTCCCCTCTGTTAAGTTGGGATCCAAGTTCATTGGCCTCTAGGAGATAATTGAGGTGGTCAAAGTAAGGTCATTTCGCCTTCTGTGCAATCACCATAAATCCTCATCAATTCCTATTCTTTCAATTGACACAGGTCCCACTGGTGTCTCCTCCTTTTTCTTGCTATTATATAAACCAGTATTGTTTTCAGGTAGATACTTAACCTGTGAGGAAGCCACTATCGAGATGGGAATATGTGTGGGGTTCCATCCTTGCTCTGCATTACCACCTTCTGGTTCTGCTTGTCCTCCCTGGCTCACTAAACATTTTGGCAGCCCATTCATTGGATTCATGGGATTGTTAATTGAATGATCTTTGTTTCACATCATTTATTTTTTCCAAAATGTTTTCTTTTATTTATCTTCATCTGTGTACTGACACAATAGATTTGCACTTTATCACTTGCTATTTATTATATATTATCTCACACTTTAGAACTGGGTGGTATTTTATATATTTGGACAAGATAATAATGGACAGGATGAATAAATATTACCACATTGTCTACGTGCCTGTCAATACTGGAGTCTGTTATTTATTTTATATTACCTTATTTATTTGGTAATATTTTATCTTTTTGTTATAATCTTGTTCTGACACTGTTCAAGCCAGTTTTTATGATAACTACTTGGTGATTTGTATTTATTAGACTTAGTATTTAATGGTCGGACTACTACTATTTATCAGCAGAGCAGGCGGGATATGGCCATATATACTGTACACTTTTTGGCATACCCAGCGCTGATTTGTGTATAGCCTTTTTAGTGTTTCTGCTGGATTTTTATTGGTTATCCTCCGAGTATAAATAGTTTTGGTATGTAGTGAGTTGATGCAGAGTGGTGACCACTTATTACAGCTTGTCTCTCACGTACATTAACTAGCGTGCCAACTCCCTTAGCTTAGGCAGCAATAGTAACTACCTAGGGCCTACTAGGGACTTTCTAGGTGCTATTCTTTTTGATTTGAGCTATTTTTCTTACTCAAATCGCTATTCCAATTATTTTTGGAGGGACTTTTTGCATTATTTTTTCGTCTTAAATTATTTATTTGTGATATGTCGTCCTGTATTTATGAAACATATCTTGAAAAAGATACAATAAATCCTTTTAAAACATATCTGATTTACTGATTAACTTTTGACACTCCTTGTATATTTTTTCTTTCTGTGAGCCCGCTGCAGCTATCAGCTAATTTTGCATAGCCAGCTATGGCCAACTATGGAGATACAAAAGACATAAGCTGGAGCACATATTAGTACAAGTTCAACGTGGTGGTTTACGTTCACAATTTGGCTATTAACAAACACAACCTTTTTTGTAAATGAAAATTACATCTACGGAATGGGAGGAATAGAACTAGGCAACAGCTCGTGTGAAAAAAACTTGGGTATACTAATAGATCACACACTGCACATGAGTCAACAATGTGATGCAGCAGCAAAAAAAGGCAAGCACAGTTCTGGGATGTATTAAGAGAAGCATAGAGTATAGATGACGTGAAGAAATTATCCCCCTCTACTCCTCCTTGGTCAGACCTCATCTGGAATACTATGTCCAGTTCTGGACACTACATTTTAAAAAACGCAGATGAAGCGTCAAGCATTATTGCCCAAACCAACCTTTCCAGCGAGTTCCTTAGGGTACCACCCAGTGAAACACGTGGGCGGGACTTGGAAAAAGAACCAGACATCTCACTAACATTGAGTTACACTGCGCAACACTCACAGAGTATTTAAGAGTCCAGAGGATCCCTAGGGGATTGAGGGTACCAATCCGTCCTACTCTCTTTTCTGACATCCCCGATTATCGTAGTAAATTTGAACTCATCCTTAATAAATGCTCTTTTGATTTGATGCTACTAACAGTGGACTTTTTACATAAGGCAATCACCACGACGAAGGAACAGATCAAGAACATCGAATCCCAACTGACCACATCGATTAGCCCTGAAGACTTCCAGGCACTTCAAAGCAAAATCCAGACCAATATCGATCTACACAAGCGTGATACCGAAACAAGAAAGAGGAATAAATTTGCAAGAGATCTTGAGGACTACGAACAGAACCGAGTATACAGATGGCGGGACAATCCCTCTACAAACAGATATACCCACCGCACAGCCAAGTCATCAACCGACTATTCATCCTCCGGGTCCGACATGGACCAAAGACATCCTACTATTCAGTCTGTTCCTTTTTTAGGCCAAACACGAAGACGACCAAACAGAAGAAGACGAGGCGAGGCAACAGGAACAAGAGGAAATCTGGACTCCACACGAATCACCCGATCGCAGACCCACAACTGGTGGTAAATATTTCTTCCAAAACTCTCAGCGTTGCACAAACTTCAGTTTTACAAAAGGGACTCTCTTTCTGCCCCACATACAAATATAACACCTTTAAATTAGATATGGAACTACAACGCTTTTACCGTACCCTACGCTTGAAAACCCATTTTGCCAATAATCCTTTCAGCGTCACTCCCCCCAGTAATCATGGCCGATATCACAGCCCAAGACTTAGGTCTCCGCTCTAAGAGCAAATATAGGCCTCCTCGAGGCACACATCCACTTGAAACCTTTATAGGATTCGTGGATGGGGCGTTTCAAAAATTACGCTCCAATATCGATAAGGGCAGGGCACATTACCAGACCAATCTCTCTCCCCTTGATCGACAGGCCCTACGAAGCCTGCAAGAGGACAAAGATTTAATTATAAAGCCAGCTGACAAAGGTGGAGCGATAGTAGTCATGAACAAGTGCGATTACATCACAGAAATTTTGAGACAACTTAGCGATGAGTCCACATACCGCAAACTCTCTACGGACCCGACTACAAAAACACAAACACTCATTATCTCGACACTACAACGGTTTTTGACAGCCAATGTGATTGACTTGAAAACGTACGAGTACCTAATCAATCCACATCCAATCATACCGGTATTCTATGTCCTACCCAAAATCCACAAAAGTCTTTCCCAACCCCCTGGGCGCCCTATTGTGGCCTCCACGGATTCCATTCTATCACCTCTGGCAATTTTCTTAGAAAAGATTCTTACACCACTTACCCAAAAAAGTCCATCTTATCTATTAGACACAGGTGCCTTTCTAGAGATTATGAAAACACTTAAACAAGTTCCTCCAGAAGCCATCTTAGTGTCCCTAGATGTCACAAGTCTCTATACCTCGATTCCCCATGACCGGGGTATCCAAGCAGTTACACAAATGCTGAAGGACTCAAACACCAATCCATCAATAATTGATCTATCCATCGAACTATTAACAATAGTTCTGACACACAATTACTTCCTCTTCCAAGATACATTTTACGTACAGACTAAGGGGACCGCGATGGGCTCAAATGTAGCCCCCCCTTACGCAAACTGTTACATGTCCACCTTTGAGACACAGTTTGTATATAAGAATCAACTGTTTCAAGAACATTCCATTTTATGGAAGCGTTACATAGACGACATCTTCTGCATCTGGACAGGTTCCCAGGACACATTAGATGAATTTTTCAGATCTCTCAACACCACCTGCCCTGGTCTACATTTCACCCTGAACCATCACCCACATCAGATCAACTTTCTAGATACTTTAGTTATCAAAGATGGTTCAGGACTACTGACCACTGACATCTACAAGAAACCCACAGATCGCAACACACTTCTACATTTCTCAAGCAACCACCCAACCCCTATGAAACATGCTATCCCCAAATCGCAATTCCAAAGGGTTGAACGCATTGTGACAGATACAGCACTACGTGAAGTCAGAGTACAAGAAATGACACGGAAATTTGAAGAAAGAGGATACCCTCAGTATCTTCTACGTGAGTCACAGCACAACCGCACACAACCACGACCAGACACATCTGATCGCATTCCATTTGTCCATACATATCACCCCCTAGCTTACACTATACACCGTACGATACGCAAACATTGGAATATTCTCCAAACAGGTTACCCCACCATCAAATCCTTTCATCAACCCTTCCTACCATGCTTCAAAAGAGCACCAAATATCAGAGACTCACTAGTCCGGGCTGACATAGGGACAACGTCCCTCGGTCCCAGCCAAAGATTTCTACAAACTCCTAAGAAAGGAACCTTCCCATGCCTCCATTGCCATCAGTGCCATAACATCCTTAGAGGTGATACCATTCATCATCCCCAAACAGGCAGGAAATATACAATCAAGGATTACTACACCTGTGACACTAATTTTGTCGTATACCTAGTTAAATGCCCTTGCGGCCTTGTCTACGTGGGGGAAACGACCCAACCCATTAAAGACAGAATCTCAAAACACAAATCTACCATCAGATGTAAAAATTTACTTCTACCTCTCCCCCAACACTTCACAGCAGCAGGACACAATGTGTCCCAATTGTGGTTTCAGGTTATTGAGCAAATCAGACCGCCCCGCCGTGGGGGTAATCGAATCCAGACCCTCAAGCAGAGAGAGGCATTCTGGATTCATGAACTACAGTCCCTTCATCCCAAAGGACTTAACAAGGACTATGACCTTCACTCATTCATTTAAACCTACCTGATCCCAATTTGTCCCAATAGGGACCTAGGTTTATGTATGTATATCCCTCTCACTCTACAAGGAGTTAATACCCGGAATCTGATTTTCATATACCATTCATTATAAGGACCTAGATTCTTGCATGTTTATTTATAATATGGTGACTGGCTGTACAAGGATATCATAGCAGTATTCCCAGGTGTTTTGACTGTACTGTGTCTTATAACTTGATTTGACGCTTTATTTCATATTACAGATGAAGGATCCATACTCATCCTCATTCTCCTATTCCCTCCTGCACTCTGCAAGCCCCTCTCCTGATGGTGGAACGCTCCTTGCCTCTCTTTTCCGGCAGTGGAACACATCACTCCGATACAGAAACCACTTCCTGGTCCCTGGAACGCACCTACACGTCGGCTGACACGCACGCACGCGCGCATGCGCGGCGCCGAACCAATCATAGGCCGGCACCTCCCTCTTTCACGTCACTTCCGGTGACGTCACCGCATTGAGCGCGATTTACCGGTACATTTAATCCCCTTCATTGGCTGGAAGCCAAACCCTCCTCTTCTCCACCTATATATATAGCCAGTCCCCCTACCGTGCACCCTGCATACATCCAGCGGTGGATACCGCGATTTAGGCAGCACCTCTCCTCAACCTAAATGGCATAAACGGTATGTCTACCTCCCCTATAGCCCTCACCCTATTATAACCCCACATCACTTCATAGTATGTACTTTTTCCATAGGAATCCCTGAATTGGGTCCCATCTCCTTCTCTTCTCCTGCTCCTATCCCAGTAACTTGGTAGGTTGCCCTGTTTTCTTGCTTTATCTGCTGGACAAAAGGTTACATAGACACATAGACCTCTATTCATATGTACTATATATATAATTTGTAACTTTATAATCACTATAATGTTTCTATTCTATATTTGTTCATTTTGTTTACATGCAGTACACTGATGAAGGTCTTGTCGACCGAAACGTCTTTACTGTGGACTGCGAATAAAAGTATCTTTTTATATCATTTGGTGTGCTGAGGTTATCGCGACATTTCAAGGCTTTGGACCCAACTCAAGCACCCAGGTCCAGTAGTGCTGCGTTTCTTTCTATACATTTTAAAAAAGACATAGAAAAACTGGAGGAAGTTGAGAGAAGAGCTACCAGGATGGTGAGCGGACTACAAAGTATGTCCTACAAGGAACAGTTAAAGGATCTGGAAATATTTAGCATGCAAAAAAGAAGTCTAAGAGGAGACTTAATAGCGGTCTACAAATATCTAACTTGATGTCACAGTGTAGAGGGATCATCCTTATTCTCATTTGCACATGGAAACACGAGAAGCAATGGAATGAAACTGGTTTAGTGAATCCTATATTGAGCAAGGGGTTGGACACGATGACCCTGGTGGTCCCTTCCAACTCTAACGTTCTATGATTTTCCTATGATTCTATAAAAACAAAATGAGAAAATACCCTGCAGTAAGTAAATGAGTAAATAGCAATAGCACATGTAAAAAACATAGAGTACTTAGTTAACACTATTTTGATCAAAAAGGCATGAAAACCATCCCACCATGACAAGGTGTACCCAGTCAGGATAGTCCTATCGCTAGTCATTTGCCTCTCTAAGTGCCAGTAGGCCTCAATGGATGGGACGGAGCAGGATCCTGGCAAGACTGCTCAAAACACCTGCCCATGGAAAGCTATATAAACTTATGCACAGCTCAGAAAGGACAGCCATACCCCTGCATGTGCAAAAATGGAAATGCAGTATTACATGGTCATAATTCAGATGAATGGACATCCGTGTAATACAAAGACAGCTAAAGCCACTTTCATAGATCAGCTCTCCATTCTGGCTCACAGTGGGGAATCCCCTATAATATATGACCATATGTCCTAAGAAGCCATACTATGGGGAAAATAAGTATTTGATACACTGCTGATTTTGCAAGTTTTCCCAACTACAAAGAATTGAGAGGTCTGTAATTTTTATAGTAGGTACACTTCACCTGTGAGAGACAGAATCTAGAAAGAATAAACAGAAAATCACATTGTATGTTTTTTAAATAATTAAATTGCATTTTATTGCATAAAATAAGTATTTGATCACCTACTAACCAGCAAGAATTCTGACTCTCACAGACCTGTTAGTTTTTCTTTAAGAAGCCCTCCTACTCTGCACTCATTACCTGTATTAATTGCACCTGTTTGAACTCGTTACCTGTATAAAAGACACCTGTCCACACATTCAATCAATCACACTCCAACCTCTCCACCATGGCCAAGGCCAAAGAGCTGTCTAAGGACACCAGGGACAAAATTGTAGACATGCACAAAGCTGGGATGGGCTACAGAACAATAGGCAAGCAGCTTGTTGAGAAGCCAACAACTGTTGGTGCAATGATTAGAAAATGTAAGAAACACAAGATGACTGTCAATCTTCCTTGATTGGGGGCTCCATCAAGATCTCGCCTCGTGGGGTAAGGATGATTCTGAGAAAGGTCAGGAATCAGCCCAGAACCACACGGGGGGTCTTGGTCAATAACCTGAAGAGAGCTGGGACCACAGTCTCCAGAGGAGGCATGGGAGAAGGTCATGTGGTCAGATGAAACCAAAACAGAACTTTTTGGTATCAACTCCACTGAAAAAGAAGGATGAGTACAACCCTCCCCCCCAAGAACACCGTCCAAAAGCATGGTGGGGAAAACATCATACCCCGGGGGTGCTTTTCTGCAAAGGGGACAGGACGACTGCACCGTATTGAAGGGAGGATGGATGGGGTCATGTATCGTGAGATTTTGGCCAACAACCTCCTTCCCTCAGGAAGAGCATTGAAGTTGGGTCATGGCTTGGTCTTCCAACATGACAATGACCCGAAACACACAGCCAGGGCAACTACAGAGTGGCCCAAAGCATTTCAAGGTCCTAGAGTGACCTAGCCAGTCTCCAGACCTGAACCCAATAGAAAATCTTTGGAGGGAGCTGAAACTCAAAGTTGCCCAGTGACAGTGTATGGAGGAGTGGGTCAAAATCCATACTGCAGTGTGTGCAGACTTGGTCAAGAACTACAGGAAACATCTGACCTCTGAAATTACAAACTAAGGTACAGTACAGACCAAAAGTTTGGACACACCTTCTCATTTAAAGATTTTTCTGTATTTTCATGACTATGAAAATTGTACATTCACACTGAAGGCATCAAAACTATGAATTAAAACATGTGGAATTATATACTTAACAAAAAAGTGTGAAACAACTGAAATATGTCTTATATTCTAGGTTCTTCAAAGTAGCCACCTTTTGCTTTGATGACTGCTTTGCACACTCTTGGCATTCTCTTGATGAGCTTCAAGAGGTAGTCACCGGAAATGGTTTTCACTTCACAGGTGTGCCCTGTCAGGTTTAATAAGTGGGATTTCTTGCCTTATAAGTGGGGTTGGGACTAGTGATAAGCGAGTTCCGAGTATGCTCAGGCGAGCACCGAGTATTTACAGCTGCTCGGTGATATGTTTGAATCTCTCCCGTGTGCATGATTTGCAACAGTTTGACAGCTTTATTACATGTGAGGAATGTGTAAGAAATAGACATTCCTCACATGTATTAAAACTGTCAAACAGTCGCAAATCATGCACACGGGAGCGATTCAAACATATCAAGGAGCAGCTGTAAATACTCGAATACTTTAAGAAATGAAGGTCAGTCAGTGCGAAAAATTGGGAAAACTTTGAAAGTGTCCCCACGTGGAGTTGCAAAAACCATCAAGCATGTAGCATCGGCGTCTCTGCCCCCTGCTAGGCAGAGACGCCGTCCCTCTCACCTTCCCGCTCCTGGCGCGGTGTCCTCCAGCGCTCCTCTCCCCGCTGCTGCCGGCGCGCGCTCCTTCCCTGGCACTGTGCTTAGGCCTCTCTTGAAGGGACCGCGCGCGCCGTCCTAAGGAGTCCCCAGCCAATAGCCGGAGGACCTCCCATATATAAGGCACCTCCTCCAAAATGGAGGTGCCCGAGCAAAGTTGTTGCACAGAATACTTACCTCTGCTTTAGCCCTCAGGTTCCATTGCCAGCCTGACTACCAGTCCTGTCTGCCAGCTTCTCTTCCCTCCTGCCCGACAGTCTGCCTCCAGTCTTCCGCCTGTCTGTCTATGGGGCCATGGAACCCGGTGGCCCCCAGATCTCCGATCTGCACCAGGAAGTCTTACGTCAGAGAACTCAGCAGGAAGTGGTGCTGTCCTATCTAAGGTTCGTTAACTCTCGTCTAGGCGCATTGTTTGAATCGTCTATGTCTATCTCTGGCCCAGCCGTGCCTGTTCCTGCGGCACCGCAATCCAGTCCCATTATGGCACCCAGCTATGGACCTCGGCTCCTGGCACCTCCACGCTTTGCCGGCGACCCTGCTTTAGCTCGGGGTTTCATAGACCCATGCACTCTGCACTTTGAGCTCTTGGCATACCAGTTCATCTCCGACCGGGCCAAGGTGGCCTTCATCATGTCCCATCTCACTGGGGAGGCACTGGCATGGTTAAATCCCCTGTGGGAGAGAGGGGATCCCCTGGTGTCTGACCTGTCGTCTTTCCTCGCTGCTTTCCGTAAAGTCTTCGATGAACCTGGATGGAGAACCTCTTCTGCCTCCTGTCTGCTACGTCTCCGACAAGAGAGTCTCACTGTGGGCCAATATGCCATACGGTTCCGTACCCTCGCTTCTGAGCTTGCCTGGGAGAACGAGGCCCTGGTGTCCGTCTTCTGGGAGGGTCTTTCCGGTCGGATTAAGGATGAGTTAGCCGGTCGGGACATTCCTACCACCCTGGATGACCTGGTGTCACTAGCTACCCGGATTGACATCCGGTTCCAAGAACGTACCAAAGAGTCTACCCGGGAGAGAGTGTCTTCACGCCTTGCTCCTAATTACCAGCGACCTGCCTCTCAACCAGTCACTCCCCGGGTGCACTCGCCTGAACCTATGCAGATCAACCTGACCAAGATGGTCAAATCTCGCCAAGACTCACGCCGAGCCGAGGGAAGCTGTTTCTTTTGTGGCAGTAAGGAGCACTTCATCCGTTCTTGTCCGGAGAAGCCGGGAAACGACAGTGTCTAGGACTGCTCGGAGAGGTCGTCCTAGACAAAAGTAAACCCTCTCCGTCCCTGACTTTGTCTGTCTCTATCTCTTGGGGAGAGAACCGTCACTTTTAACTCGCCCACCTGGATTCTGGAGCTGCTGGAAACCTCATTTCCCAGTCCCTGGTGGAAAAATACCATATTCCCACCAAATCTCTGGCTGAACCACTGTCAGTCGCCTCCGTGGATGGAAGACTCCTTCCGGTGACCATCCTGCTCGTCACTGAATCCATAACCCTGCAGGTGGGAATGCTGCACTCTGAAAAGATCTCCTTCCATATGCTCCCCGGACTCTCTCACTCCCTACTGCTAGGTCTGCCCTGGCTCCAGACACATGAACCCGTGTTGAACTGGCGATCCGGTGAAGTACTCCGGTGGGGTCCGGACTGCCATAGGACCTGCCTGGTTCCGGTTCGCCCGGTTCGTCCACTACCCACTCCAGCTAATTTACCCGGTCTTCCGGCTCCTTACTGGCCCTATGCAGACGTCTTCGGTAAAAAGGAAGCAGAGACATTATCACCTCATAGGCCATATGATTGCACGATCGACTTGGTACCTGGCGCCACTCCACCCCGTGGGCGTATTTATCCGTTGTCTGCGGCCGAAACCTGGGCCATGTCAGAGTACATAGAGGAGAATCTGGCTAGGGGATTCATCCGGAAGTCTACCTCCCCGGCTGGAGCCGGATTCTTCTTTGTCTAAAAAAAGAATGGCTCGCTACGCCCCTGTATTGACTATAGAGGACTCAAACAGATCACCGTTAAAAATAAATACCCCATGCCGCTCATCTCCGAGTTGTTTGATCGCCTTAAAGGTGCCAGGATCTTTTCCAAGCTGGATCTACGTGGAGCGTATAACCTGGTCCGTATCCGTCAAGGAGACGAGTTGAAAACGGCATTTAATACCCGGGACGGACACTATGAGTACCGTCTGATGCTCTTCGGCCTCTGCAATGCTCCCGCTGTCTTCCAGGAACTGGTCAACGACATCTTCCGTGACCTTCTTTACTCCTGCGTAGTGGTATACCTGGACGATATCTTGGTCTTCTCTCCGGATCTCCCCACACACCGGAGGGATGTTCGTCAGGTCCTGCTTAGGCTCAGGCAGAACCACCTCTGTGCTAAATACGAGAAGTGCCTTTTCGAGCAGACCTCTCTTCCATTCCTGGGCTATGTTATCTCCCAGACAGGCTTGCGAATGGATTCCGAGAAGCTCTCTGCTGTCCTAAAGTGGCCCCGTCCGGAGGGGTTGAAGGCGATACAGCGATTCCTGGGCTTCGCCAATTACTATCATCTCTTCATTCCACACTTCTCGTCCCGGACTGCTCCCATATCTGCGCTCACCCGTAAGGGGGCAAATCCCAAGGTATGGTCGCCCGAAGCCGAGGAGGCCTTCCTTTACTTAAAGCAAGCCTTCTCCTCTGCCCCAGTTCTGCACCGTCCAGACTGCAATAAACAATTGTACCTGGCGGTTGATGCCTCCTCTTCCAGAGCCGGAGCAGTACTTACCCAAAAATCTTCTTCCGGCAGAATGGTAGCGGTTCCAGACCGTAAGAAGGTTCTTCGCTGGGGTCATTCTTCTTAACTAGCTGGCCATGCTGGCCAAAAGAAGACCTTCCTGCTCATTACCCGGCATTACTGGTGGCCTACCCTGCGTAAGGATGTGGTAGACTTCGTCTCTGCCTGTTCATCTTGTGCCCGCAACAAAGTTCCCAGACATTTACCAGCTGGTCATCTCCTGCCTCTTCCCGTAGCTGTTGCCCCGTGGCAACACATCGCTATGGACTTCATTACCAATCTCCCTGTTTCTGCCGGGTGTACAGTCATTTGGGTGGTCGCGGACCGCTTTTCTAAAATGGCCCACTTCATTCCCCTGCCTGGTCTCCCGTCTGCATCTGAGCTGGCTAAGGACTTTATCCGCCATATCGTCCGTCTCCATGGCCTACCCCTCCACATCGTGTCGGATCAAGGGGTTCAGTTTACCTCACGCTTCTGGAGAGCCACATGTAAACTGCTGGATGTCACCCTGGATTTCTCCTCCGCTTACCATCCTCAGTCCAATGGTCAAGTGGAGTGGATCAATCAGATCCTTACCAGCTACCTTCGGCACTTTGTTAATGCCCACCATTCTGATTGGGTGGACCTCCTACCTTGGGCCGAATTCTCTTATAATAACCACGAGAGCGAATCCTCCTCCAAGTCCCCGTTTTTTATAGTCTATGACCAACATCCCCGGATTCCGTTTCCTGTCTCCGCTTCTGTGGACAACCCTGCCGCAGAGTCTCTTGTCTGCGAATTTTCCACCATTTGGGAGAGTACTAGGTCCGCACTTCTTCAGTTCTCCGAGCGGATGAAGAGATATGCTGATAAGAGACGTCTGGATCCGCCTCAATTCCGTCTGGGAGACAAAGTTTGGCTCTCCTCCAGACATGTGCGGCTCAAGATACCCTCCTACAAGTTGGGTCCTCGCTTCATCCTCAAGCAAATTAATCCAGTGGCCTACAAGCTAAAACTCCCGGCCACCTTACGGATTCCTAACTCCTTCCACGTATCTCTTCTCAAACCCATTGTCTTTAACTCTTTTTCCAACAATCCAGGTACTCCCCCTGCTCCGGTTTCCACTGAGGACGTCTTTGAGGTAGAGAGTATTCTGGCCACCAAGAGGGTAAGAGGAAAAACCTTTTTTCTAGTAGATTGGAAGGCGTTTGGTCCTGAGGAGAGAACTTGGGAACCCAGGGAGAACATCAACGCCCCGCTTCTCCTTGAAAAATTTCTTTCAGGCCTAAAAAAAAGGGGGCCTAAAGGGGGGGTACTGTAGCATCGGCGTCTCTGCCCCCTGCTAGGCAGAGACGCCGTCCCTCTCACCTTCCCGCTCCTGGCGCGGCGTCCTCCAGCGCTCCTCTCCCCGCTGCTGCCGGCGCGCACTCCTTCCCCGGCACTGTGCTTAGGGCGCGCGCGTGCTCCCCCTCTCTTAAAGGGACCGCACGCGCCGTCCTAAGGAGTCCCCGGCCAATAGCCGGAGGACCTCCCATATATAAGGCACCTCCTCCAAAATGGAGGTGCCCGAGCAAAGTTGTTTTTGATTTTGCTGTGTGTGATACCTCTCCCTGCGTAGTCCAATGGACCTGTCATAGTGAATCCAACGGCGCTGTTATGAATTCACTATAGCAGTGTTAGACAGGAGTTAGTGGGCGGTCCTGGGCCAGATCACGTGCTGCAGGGCCTGGGCAACACAAAACAGCACAGCATGCAGTCCCCCGCAGCCATACCTCTTTTGTATTGTCACTGCAGCAAGTGATCTGGCCCAGGACCGCCCACTAACTCATGTCTAACACTGCCATAGTGAATTCATAACAGCGCCATTGATCCCTGATGATCTTCTCCCTGCAGTGCGACCCAGCTCCCTCCAAACAAGAAACAGTGAGGCAAGCATTACCCTAGTTAAAGCACATACAGCAAAACACTACCACTGTGATGAACTATAACTCCTAGCATGCCATAGAAGCTGCAGTACATGCTGGGAGTTATAGTTCTCCTCAGGGAAATCACATGAAATAAATGTAGGGTGAACTATAACTCCCAGCATGCCATAGAAGCTGAAGGACATTCTAGGAGTTATAGTATATTTTACCACATTTTTTGCTACAATAGTTTTTTCCCCCTATTTTCCACCTCTAAAACCTGGGTGCGTCTTATGGTCAAGTGCATCTTATAGTCCGAAAAATCCGGTATATGTTTTGCTGTTCCTTGTTATGTCCTCTGAATTTAACACCATTTATCAATCTGTAAAAAACCTGTTAATTTTTTAAACCTCATCTCTTGTGAGTGTGTATGGAGCGTGGACAGGGATTTCCCGAGTCGAGCCCTGGCAGAAAAGGAAGACCTTCCTGCATTCCACTACCGCTTCCAGCAGTATTCAGGTGGAGAAGCTGCGCCATATTGAGGTAAGAACTACCGGACACCCTGCCCAAGGAGGCGACTTAGAGGGGTGTTACATTAGTATAACAGTTTTGTCAGAATCTTTCTCTGTCTGGATATATGGAACCCTTACAACCTGCCTCCTTCTGAACTGTGAGACAGATGGGGTTTTTATAGATCAAGCCATGTTTGCAGCAATAGGCAAAAAGCATTTGGTAACATCGATCTATTATGTTATCAAAAGTTGTCTGAAAATTACCAATGCATTTTTTGTGTCCAGTACCTGAATTTTATGTCCATCTCATGCCTATATATTTGCATATTATTAATTTTAACACACACGAATATGAAGCAACAAATCACATTTTCAATCCTCCAGAGATTGAAGATTGTCAGATAGGATAATTTTCCAAAATGTTGAAAAATATTTTTAGAGACGTTAAAGATTTATCATATCCTTATGTGCTGGAAGGAGCTACCAGTGCATACATGGAAGGTTCTATAGACTTCTATGGACCTAACTTATGGCAAAATAGTATTATTTTGCCATATTTATATTGCTGGTATGCAATGGCTAACCTTTATAGTCAACTATGCTTTTCAATAAATAGGAACTTCACAAATAAATGTATTTATCTACAAAGATAGGTAATGGGAGATTCATGCAATGGAACTGATTCAAGTTGAATATATCGGAGCTACATGGTCAGCATCACATCAACACAAGAGAATTGGCAGTAAGTGGTAGCTTATCTGAATTAACCACAGTCTGAAAAACTATGGGCATTTTCGTTGGGAGGTAAAAACAGTAATTCTGCTGACATTAGTCATAAGCCTGCAAATGCGCATAACGAGAATGCAAGTAGTACTACAAATGTATGAAGAAAAGAAACAAAATTATTACAAACATCCTTCCTGTTCCTGACACAGTGTACATACACAGATGACTCTTACATTGTTATTAGTGTTATCACTGCCCAAAGATCTGATAACCACGATGTGTCAAAAATAAACCAAAAGGAAAACCACTGGGTACAGCCTGAAAAACTAGATGTTTACACAAAGATGGGTTTGAACATTTTTATTTTAAAGCACCACTCAAGCATTTTTTTTATTGGAAGCGCTAGAGTGGTGCTACTAATCTAAGTTCCCTGCACTTAGTCTCATACTAACCAGACAACCGCCTTCAGCTGTTCCTGGCGCCACTCAGGTCGGTCTACAACAGTTTGTGAGCTGCCAGATCGCTGCAGTGTTTGCTGGGCTATTTGGATGTCACTACCCAATGTAAGTCTATGAGGGCCAGAACGAGGCCAGAACAAGGCCCTCATAGACTTGCATTGTGAGCCTGTGACCGTTACCTTTGACTTCTAGTCAATCAGAAGTTGCAGTTACTTGATCGCGCCGCGGGACTGGAATGGCCCTGAGAACAGCTGAAGATGGCGGCTGGTAAGTATAATACTGGGGGCAGGGAACTTAGATTAGTAGCTTCACTCCAGCGAGTTTTTTTTTAATTTCAGCGCTGGAGTGGTGCTTTAATCCATTTTCTATTTGTATAGAAGAAACTATTTCTGGTCATGTTAACATTGCTAAATAGAACTGTTATCATAGAAATCGTTGTGTGGTTCATACATAGGGTGGTGCTGCTTTTTTCTGTTTCTTTCCAGATAAGTTTATTTGTTGGTAAAAATATATGCAAAATTAAACGAATAGAAGAAAATGCAAGAGGCATGCTGTGACAAAGCACAAAATAATACCACTTACCAAGGCTCACAATCTTATATGATTGATGTATTTCACTGGTAAAATGTGGCAGAATAAAGACAAAGGGCTCATTGAGACATCACTTTTTCTCGTACGAGTACTCTCCGTGTTTTGTACTCGTACCTATGATACGTTTTTCCTCGAATCAAATGATCTGCAGGAAGGCACAGAGACAGTCCTATGTTAATAAGTGTCGGATCAAAATCGCCTATGAGTTTGTAAAATTGTTATGGGTTTGTAAAATAAAAAAAAACATACAGCACTCGGCTCACGGATGGCATTTATCTGTTTGATTGTAGAAGCTTGAGAAACCTCCATCAATTTTTTTTTATCCAGGAAAAACTGACACTGATGGTAAAAACTGACACCTTGACCAAATTGTGATGACACCAATCAAAAACACTGATGAAATTTGGATTAGTTTTGCTGTAAGAACAAAATCATTGACATATGTGCAAAAAACGTTTCAAGCTTCATGAGCGCCTTACCTTTGATCAGAGTGTCATCAGAGTTTGGTTAGTCTCAGTTTTTACCATCAGAGTTTGGTCAACATTTTATCAGTATTATCAGATAGAAAAAAAAACTCATGGAGGTTTTTTAAGCTTCTATGAAAACTGTCCATGAAAAACAGACAACACGTGGATGACGTCTGAATGTTGTCTGATTTTTTTTTTTTTACAGACCCATAGACTTTCATTGGCGAGTTTGATCTGAAACTCGAATCGAAATTGGACTCTCTTTGATTTTGTGGGGACCACTGAGTCTGCAACAATACACATACATGTAAACAGCTCCATATACTGTATTAGGGAAAAACACGGATAGAACTTGTACAAGAAAAACTGACAACTGAATGAGCCCTAAAGCATGAGCCTATGATGATGTAACTTGGTAATATTGAAAGAGAACCAAATTGTGTCCGAATCTCAAGATCCATTGGTCACCACTGTGAGGTCTACTGCATCTACTATTTAGTAACAACTGATTTATCATAAAAAAAATGAAAAAAGGCAATCCACAAGTCCAAAAGATGACAAGTTAATGGATAGTTGCAGATTGACACTTTTCTTCTTTGGTCTAATTTCACATACATTCTGTGGTTTCCTATTAGGAGTTGGTATGTGACAAGAGGTCTGAAGGTGACAATAACATAACCGAGGGCAGCAATTACAACTCATCGTTTCCCATTGCTTAACATGTTCTAGAATATTGTAGACATATTGTAATCTCTCTACTTTGAAATACTGCTTTGCAAATGACACTGGATTGTGTAAGGCCTCATTCACATGTCTGTGTTTCCAGTATGCGTGGAATCCGTTTTTTTGTCTTGGATCCCTCACGTACCCATTATAACCTAGCATAAAAACCATGATTAAGGCGTTAAGCTGAAACTAGTTGGTCTGTTTTTCCTATGTCTTTTGGATCTCATTTGGTGACCTGCTTCTACAGTTTTTAATGTGATCAATAAATTTCACTTTTTATATCTTTGGCTACTGCTGGAGTATTTTCTTGTATTTCTGCTATTTGTCTCCATGCTGACTATTCCTTTACCCTGTATTCCCCTCTGTTTTTGCATTATAACATATGGTGCTATTCGCATGTCCGTGTTTTTACATGAACCGTGTGTCTATGCAAAACAAAAGGAAACATGTTTGTTTTTATCCTTCAGCATTGATTAAAAGTGTCAATACAAGTCTATGGCTCCGTGAAAAATACATACAGCACATGGATGACATACATGTACCATCCGTGTGCTGTCCATATGTATCATTGTATAGTATAGGAGAAACGTTTTAATTTCTTTCTTTCCATATCGGAAAAATACTAGTAAAAACGGACACATTGATGTTCAACACTAATGACACAGGTACAATTTTTTCACGTATGTGTTTAAACACAGACATGTGAATGAGGCCTAAGGATAATTTATTGGCGTCCCCCGGTCGCCAAGAACAGGAAAATGGATATATCAAAGCAAGCATACCTCTAATATGGACCATACAGGTGAGTATAGATTTACATTTCTATCACCTGTATGCCCATAGTAGAGGCCTGATATCTCCCAGGGGGTGACAGATACCCTTTAAGTGTGACAAACATGCAAAAGAATAAGAACAAACACTTTTTCACACCACTGTATCTCACCAGGTGAGCCTCATAACAACAAGAAGATATAGGATTCAGTTCACAATATGTGAGACTCCTGACCCTGTTAGGACCTGTTAAGCCCTAGATTAAATGTATTATTAAATGAGCATAAAACACATATATAACTTCTAACAAGGGGAATTTTCCTATGCCCTGCAGTCTCTGTCGTCTAAATTCCCTTTTTATAAAAAGTCATATTGGTAAACATGCATAGTGCAGTAACCTATGATCAAAGCCGAGAGAAATTATGCCAAAATAATAAAACAGTGCCCTGAACTCGTGCTGGAATCTGCTCTTCAACTTGTATTAGCATCATGGTTGAAATAATCGGTTTTATTAAGCTGTAGTAACGTGATAATATCCCTCCCACACTGAACTAAAGTGACAAGTACAGCTCAGCAAAGCTCCTCCAGTGACAATTCTTATGAACTACGGTCTATTTGTACAGCAGTGATACATCTTATACTAATAATATACTTCAAGAATGGTGACGTTACCGTAGCACAATGCCAATTAGAGGAGAAAAGCGGACGCTAGACAAGACAGACTTTTATTTAGACAGCAGAGGTAAACCGGGGTTGTGAACTTTTCTATATATATTTTTTTTTTAATTTGCTCAGATTTTCTGAGACTACATATTTTTAATAAAGTCCTAATCAGACAGCTTTTTAAAAATTAAGGGATTTACCAAAAGTAAATGAATGCAATCTTTTCTTTAAATCTTCCCCCATTCCCTACACTTGAAAAATCCCCTTACTACACGCAATGTGTCTGCAAGTGACATGTTGACCAGTATTATTATGCCAACCACCATGTGACCAAGTGACGGCATTAGCCCATGCCCCTAGAGATGTCTCCCAGGTCACGTCTAGACTTGTCTCCTGCAGCTACATCATACTTATGTAAAAATTGTACATATTATTACAACTGGATGTCCCCTATTTTACCAGAGGTTCATAAACTAAAAAGCATTAATGACTTCACCTATCTCCCTGCTGTTATTCCAATGCTGCCAGGGACCTGTGTGATATCTACTTCTTGGTCTCATCTAGACACGGGATATCTAGGAAATGTCTCACAGTGAATCACTTGCTGAGGAGGATACCCACTTCAGATAGTTAATGGCTAAGCGGGCATTTCACTGTATTTCCAGACAGACATTGTGGCCTACTGTTGGTCATCAGCTGCCATGACAATGTATTGTGCCCGAACAAGATAGTCATAGGTGAGCTTCGCAGGCTGAGTGGGCCCAAGGGCCTCAACGTCCATCTCGAGGTTCCCAGGCAGACAGACGGACTCGCACGGAAAGGTTCTTTGGCAATCCACTGCCCCGAGTAACAGGCTCACGCTGTCCCTAGCAGCCTATTGCCTGTGACCACTGATTTCACTTCATCACACTTCTCCTGACAGACTGTCACTTCCTGAACTTGGCACTAACTCTCAGTTCCCCCCTCCCTTTTCTGGGCCGGCCGTTACACTTAACCCTGTCTAGGCTAAATTGCAGTCCAAAAGGGTTTTACTTTAGAAAACACACATTAATATACAATAAAATACAATTAACCCCTTTGAGTTTCAGGAAACAGGACATCACCTCCACCACTCCTATAACAACACCATGAGCAATGCACTATTGGGTGAAGGCGATTGGGTGATAGAAGGGCCCTCTCCACTGCCTAATGACTTAGATGCTGTGGTTGCTAGGAAATGTGGCACCTAAGGTGTTAATCTGTGGTGATCAAAGCTAGCCCAAAATATTACAGTTAAAGGCAGGTGTTAACTGTGTAACATAGCTGGCATGCATTATGTATGGAGCAGGCTTAGCTCCATGTATCGGGACATGACATACTGAATAGGGGATAATGGATGGAAATAGTTATATACTGAGTGATATCATAATGGATAATTTAGCTGATACAATTGATAACAATTTTTTGTTCCAATACTTAGCATGTCTATGATAACAAAACAATCCCGTTTCCCATATTTATAGGAAATTTATTTTAACAAGATTATCATTGTTGCTACATTTTATAGTGTTCTTAAAGAAGCTTTTAAAAAAGGTTTTAGCAGCCAAACATGATTATAACACTATTTACCTGCAGATTAACCATATATCTGCAGGTAAATAGTGTTTCTGGACATGACGAGTACTCATTAAACTGTGTAGCGTATATGGGTGCAGCTGTAGGTTTTGCGATGGGGTGAATGTGTGTGGAGAGGGCTCAGTAGCAGAACTCCATCCGTATGCGTCTGTGTTACATCAGTCTATAACAGCAGCAGAGCTAATATATGATTGCTATTACCCATTTAGATGCTGCTATCAATCTCTCCCATAGGCCCTCACTATACAATCACAGGGCACCAATGGCTCACTATAGCAGTCAGGGGTCTGCTGCCATCTTGGTACTCTTGTTCAGCTAAGTCACAGGCTGAGCTTTATAAAAGATCAGAAATTACACTATATGCTTCAATACTGCAGTATTGTAGTATACAGTGGGTACGGAAAGTATTCAGACCCCTTTAAATTTTTCACTCTTTGTTTCATTGCCATTTGGTAAATTCTAAAAATGTCATTTTTTTCTCATTTACTGTAAGTATACTCTGCACCCCATCTTGACTGAAAAAAACAGTAATGTAGAATTTTTTTCTAATTTATTAAAAAATAAAAACTGAAATATCACATGGTCATAACTATTCAGATCCTTTGCTCAGTATTGATTAGAAGCACCCTTTTGGGCGGCCATGAGTCTTCTTGGGAATGATGCAACAAGTTTTCCACACCTGGATTTGGGGATCCTCTGCCATTCTTCCTTGCAGATCCTCTCCAGCTCCATCAGGTTGGACGCTGAACGCTGGTGGACAGCCATTTTCAGGTCTCTCCAGAGATGCTCAATTGGGTTTAGGTCAGGGCTGCTACGCTCGCGCCCGGACTGACTGGCGTGAGTGTGATTAGTGATCCCACTGTACCATGAACCGAGGAGTGCCTGGAGGGGCGTAACTAAGTATCAACCCGATCTGACCAAGGCTAGTCGACTCCGTGGACCAAGGAGGAACCGAGCAGAGGGACCAGGTGTGACTCCAGGTCAGACCCCGGTTACAGTTGTTGACCCACACCGGGGAATGCAGGAACAGGCAGGTTAGACTGGCATACAGGCAGGTGGGTATTGACAAGTACGGCTGGTATGCAGACAGGTGGGCACTGGCAAGCATGGCTGGTATGCAGACAGGTGGGCACTGGCAAGCACAGCTGGTATGCAGACAGGGAGATACTGGCAAGCACGGCTGGAGTGCAGACCGGGTGGTACTAGCAGGTTGAAGCGCAGGCTGGATAGGGTCCAGTACAGACTGGGAGACAGGTACAGTGCCGCAGATGCGGTAGACAAGCAGAGTAAAGCGAAACCACCGGAGCGGAGGACAAGGCAGAGCAGAGAGGAACTGCTGATGCGGTGTCACGCTGTCTCTGTATACTGGAGGTAGGGGGCCTAAGCTGACCCTAAGCTGGGGCCCTGACTAATCCCTCAACCTGGAGGTACTGTTAAAGGTACAGAGGTCCAGGCCGCCAGCGTAACCCCTACCTCCTGAAGATCCCTGCACCTCAGTAATCTAGTCCTGAGAAGGACCCCGATCACAACCAAAGGGAACAAGAAATAATATGCCCAAACACAGTATTTAGACGAACGAGACAGTACAAGGGAAAAACCAAAACCACCTTGCATACAAACAACTTCTCAACTACAACAGAGGGAAAACCAACGGGAAAGGAGATAAATGATAAAGCGAGGAAAGGGAAAAAACACTTCCAAATACACTTATCTCAGCAACTCCAAACACCACGATCCGCTCTGTCAGTCTGAATGAAATGCTGCGAGAAGTCAGGCTGTGTACTCGTGACGATCTTCGTGGCAACACACCCGTGACAGTACCCCCCCTTCTACGAGGGGCCTCCGGACCCTCAGGGCCAGGTTTATCCGGGTGAGTCGTGTGGAAGGCCCGAACTAATCGGTCTGCGTTAATATCCGACGCAGGAACCCACATCCTCTCCTCAGGACCATACCCCTTCCAATGAACCAGGTACTGAAGGGACCGGCGATTAAAGCGTGAATCAATGACCCTCGATACCTGGAACTCCAAGTTACCATTGACAACCACTGGAGGGGGAGGTAAAAGTGACGGTACCACCGGCGCCACATACCTCTTAAGCAATGATCTGTGAAACACGTTGTGAATTTTAAACGTAGGGGGGAGGTCAAGACGGAATGCCACCGGATTAATAATAGAACTGATTCTGTACGGCCCGATGAACCTGGGACCCAGTTTCCAGGAGGGAACCTTAAGTTTTATATTCCTGGTAGACAACCATACCCGATCGTTCACACTTAGGTCCGGACCAGACACTCTCCTCCTATCAGCCATACGTTTGTATCGGTTCCCCATAGTATTCAGATTCTTCAGCACCCCTCTCCATACTGAAGCGAGTGATGAGGAAAATCGTTCCTCCTCAGGAACCCCCGAAGAGCCCCCCCCACTGAAAGTACAAAACTGAGGGTGAAAACCATATGCCCCAAAAAACGGGGACTTACCAGTGGACTCGCTCCGCCTATTATTAAGAGCAAACTCTGCCAGAGGTAAGAAAGAAGCCCAGTCCTCCTGGTTCTCTGACACAAAACACCGGAGATATGTCTCCAAGCTCTGGTTCATACGTTCCGTCTGACCATTGGTCTGAGGATGAAAAGCCGATGAGAATGACAACTGCATCCCCCGCCGAGCACAAAACGCCTTCCAGAACTTAGACACAAACTGAGACCCCCGATCAGACACCACCTCGGAGGGTACCCCGTGAAGCCTCACAATCTCCCCAATGAACACCTGCGCAAGAGTTTTAGCATTAGGGAGAGCCGGAAGAGCGATAAAATGTGCCATCTTGCTGAACCTGTCCACTACAACGAGTATGACCGTTTTACCCGAAGACGGAGGGAGATCCGTAATAAAGTCCATAGACAGATGAGTCCAAGGACGCTCCGGGATCTTCAAAGGTAAGAGGGCCCCAGACGGACGGGTATGTGAGGTCTTAGAGCGCGCACAAACCCCACAGGACGCGACAAAAGTTACCACCTCCTTATGTAAATTAGGCCACCAAAACCGACGCGAGAGGAGATCCACAGTAGCTTTACTCCCCGGGTGTCCTGCAAAAACTGAGTTATGGTGTGCCTCGATCACCCTTTGTCGCAACTGATCTGGAACAAACAATCTCCCTGGAGGTCCAACAGGGGCGTCCCCCTGAGCCTCCAATACCTCCTCCTCCAGCTCAGAGCATACTGCCGAAACCACCACCCCCTCCTGAAGGATAGGAATCGGGTCGTCCGTATTCCCGGCCCCCGGGAAACTACGAGATAAGGCATCCGCCTTTACATTTTTTGACCCAGGACGATATGTAACGACAAAATTAAACCTGGTAAAAAACAATGACCACCTAGCTTGTCTGGGATTCAGACGTTTCGCGGACTCCAGATATAGCAGGTTCTTGTGATCGGTGATGACGGTGACCGGATGAACAGCCCCCTCCAGAAAATGGCGCCACTCCTCAAAAGCTAACTTAATGGCCAAGAGTTCCCTATTGCCGACATCGTAATTCCTCTCAGCGGACGACAATTTTTTAGAGAAAAAGGCGCACGGATGCCACTTACCAGGGGACGAACCCTGTGACAATACTGCTCCCACCCCTACCTCGGAAGCGTCTACCTCTACAATGAATGGCTGAGACGCATCAGGTTGAATGAGTATGGGCGCCGAGGCAAAACATTTTTTCAAAGAGGAGAATGCTTGACAAGCCTTGTCAGACCACCTAGAAAAATCCGTCCCCTTTTTAGTCATGTCAGTGAGAGGCTTAACCATGGACGAGAAATTACGAATGAACTTCCGGTAATAATTAGCAAACCCCAGGAAACGTTGTAGTGCCTTAAGATTCTCTGGCCGATCCCACTCAAGAACTGCCCGCACTTTCCCAGGGTCCATACGAAAACCGGACGCTGAAACCAGGAAGCCTAAAAACTGGAGTTCCTGTACGGCGAACACACACTTTTCCCACTTGGCATACAGTTTATTATCCCGCAAGATCTGTAACACCTGCCTAACGTGCTCCTGATGAGACACCAGATCCGGCGAGTAAATTAGGATATCATCCAGATATATGACAACAAACTGTCCCACCAAGCGGCGAAAAATGTCATTAACAAAGTGTTGGAACACCGCCGGGGCATTAGTCAGACCGAATGGCATGACAAGGTTCTCATAATGCCCCTCCGGAGTGTTAAACGCCGTCTTCCACTCATCCCCCTCCTTCATCCTAATCAGATTGTACGCCCCCCTGAGATCCAACTTAGAAAACCATTTGGCACCCACGATCTGATTAAAGAGATCGGGAATAAGTGGGAGCGGATACGGATCTCGGACCGTAATCCGATTAAGTTCACGGAAATCCAGGCAAGGGCGTAGGCCTCCATCTTTCTTCTTAACAAAGAAGAACCCCGCAGCCACCGGTGAAGATGAAGGTCTAATATGCCCCTTAGCCAGACTTTCTGAGATATAATCCTTCATGGCCTGCCTCTCAGGACCAGAAAGGTTATACAACCTAGCTTTAGGTAACTTGGCCTCAGGGAGCAGTTTTACAGAACAGTCATACACGCGATGAGGAGGTAGTTCCTGACACCCTTTCTCCGAGAATACATCCTCAAAGTCCGCCAGAAATGGAGGTAAGACCCAAGGAGTAACCGCACCAATGACCGTGTTCATGCAGTTTTTATTACAGAATTTACTCCATTGGCTTATCTCCCTGGTTTGCCAATTAATAACCGGGTTATGCTTAGCTAACCAAGGAAGGCCCAACACAATAGGAGTGGGAAGACCCTCCAACACGTAGCAAGACAACAGTTCTTTATGTATTGCCCCCACTTGAAGTTTTACGTCATGCACAACTTGCAAAAAACTTCCCTGCCCGAGAGGCCTGGCATCGATCGAGAATATGGGGATGGGTTTAGCCAACTCACTCAACCGCATACCTTGAACCCGGGCAAACCGAGCATCAACCAGATTAGCCCCGGCCCCACTATCCAGAAGAACAGAAATCCTCTCAGTTCTCGTACCCACCACCACCTCCGCCGGTACGAGAAACTGAGACGAACCTAGGGACGAAATACCTACTCCCAGATTGCCGTCCACCACACAACCTGGGATCAACAGTTTTCCGACGACTCTTCACTCTGCAAGGGACGGGATGGACACCCCCCAATAAAATGTCCCTTTCTCCCGCAGAAGAAACACCTTCCTGCCTTATGGCGCACCACCGGTCCCCTCCCCCGAAATGATGTCCCTCCTAATTGCATAGGCTCCTCAGGACTGACCAGGGGAACCACCATATGAGGGGACCTTGTAGGAGGTGGAGTCATCACAGGGGGTAGAGTTATCCCACACCTCTCCCGAAGCCGTCTGTCCACGCGAATAGCGAGGGCCATAGCGGCTTCCAGAGACACGGGAGAGTCATACTGTGCCAACACATCCTGTAATTTGTCGGATAAACCATGACAAAACTGGCTCCTAAGAGCCGGGTCATTCCACTGGGTGTCCGTGGCCCACCTACGGAACTCCGAACAGAATTCCTCCGCCGGACGATCTCCCTGCTGGATCCTACGTAACTTAGACTCAGCAAGGGAGATCCGATCTGGGTCATCATATACGAGTCCCAGGGCAGCGAAAAACCTATCCACTGACTGGAGAGCCGGGGAACCCGGGGGAAGAGAGAACGCCCAAGATTGTGGGTCCCCTTGTAGGAGCGAGATGACAATTCCCACCCTTTGTTCTTCACTCCCCGATGACCGAGGCCGCAGCCGAAAGTACAATTTACATGCCTCCCGGAAAACAAAAAACTTGTCCCGCCCCCCAGTGAACCTATCAGGGAGAGCTACTTTAGGTTCTGGTCCGGCTTGCTCCTGAGGATGCCAAACCTTGGACCTAACGTCCGCCAGCTCCATGGACAAACTCTGCAATTGCCGAGCTAGACTGGCTACTGGATCCATAGTAGCTGGGGAAAAACTAAGTGGGTCGGTGAAAATGTCACGCTGTCTCTGTATACTGGAGGTAGGGGGCCTAAGCTGACCCTAAGCTGGGGCCCTGACTAATCCCTCAACCTGGAGGTACTGTTAAAGGTACAGAGGTCCAGGCCGCCAGCGTAACCCCTACCTCCTGAAGATCCCTGCACCTCAGTAATCTAGTCCTGAGAAGGACCCCGATCACAACCAAAGGGAACAAGAAATAATATGCCCAAACACAGTATTTAGACGAACGAGACAGTACAAGGGAAAAACCAAAACCACCTTGCATACAAACAACTTCTCAACTACAACAGAGGGAAAACCAACGGGAAAGGAGATAAATGATAAAGCGAGGAAAGGGAAAAAACACTTCCAAATACACTTATCTCAGCAACTCCAAACACCACGATCCGCTCTGTCAGTCTGAATGAAATGCTGCGAGAAGTCAGGCTGTGTACTCGTGACGATCTTCGTGGCAACACACCCGTGACATGCGGTGAGCAAGCAGAGCAGAGTGAAAACCGCTGGTGCGGTGGGCCAGGCAGAGCAGAGTGGAACCGCCGGAGTGGTGGACAAGGCAGAGCAGAGAGAAAACGCAGGTGCGGTGGACAAGGCAGGGCAGAGCGGAACCGCCGGAGCGGTGGGCACGGCAGAGCAGAGAGAAGCCGCCGGAGCGGTGGGTAAGCCAGAGCAGTGGGAAGCCGCCGGAGCGGTGGGCAAGTCAGAGCAGAGAGAAACCGCCGGAGTGGTGGGTAAGGCAGAGCAGAGGGAAACCACCGGAGCGGTGGGCAAGTCAGAGCAGAGGGAAACCGCCGGAGCGGTGGGCAAGACAGAGCAGAGCGAAACCGCAGTTGCGGTGGACAAGGCAGAGAGTACAGGGCTCTGTTCACATAGAACAGACTAGAAAATACAGGAAGATACGGAGGAAGGGAAAAGGGACAAGCAGAACCAGATACACACAAGGTACTTCCTATGAAGTAGCGAGTGGACACTAAACTCACAAACAGAAGTACAGAGACAACGAGTTGGAGTTAGGTGCAGGTTCAGATACTGCAGGAAAAGGGAAGGTACGGACGTGGAGAAAAACAGGTAACAGACTAGGATACAGTTCAGACAGGAACTGCTACGGCAATGAGATACAAGAACGAGCCTGGGTATACAGCCCCCAGAGTGGCGGAAACAGACTAGAAGTCATAGGTAACAGGCCTGGGTATACAGCCCCCAGAGTGGCGGAAACAGACTAGAAGTCAGAGATAACATGTCTGGGTATGCAGCCCCCAGAGTGGCGGAAACAGACTAGAAACAGGACAGGACCAGGCAATTCAGTAGCAAAGACTAACTGAGTGAAGGTGTTGCTCAGGCACCTCCTTCTGGGTGAAGGGGGTTTAAATATCCAGCGACTCACAGCAATAGGCTGGAGACGCATTAGGGGTGCGCCAACAGCAGCTATAAGAATCAGGAAGTAACCAGACCGCCGCCCTAAGCAGTCAGTCAAGAGACATGCACACAGCATGAACAGGAGCAAGGTTTGTAGGCTGGACTGACAGGTAAGATTGCGGTCTTGCATAGTGGGAGGTGGTGCACTATGCAAGCACGCCGCTAGGGATGTTACAGTACCCCCCCCCTTTACGCCCACTCTTCTTCAAGCCTGCAAGGGTCTTCTGCAGAGAATTTGGAGGCCAATCCTTCTCTTCAAGAGGATTACCTCTTCTGTTCATTAGAGGAAACCTAACTGATCTCATCATCTTGGTGACTAGGATGCTTCCTCCTATCAAGCCATCCTCAGCAACAGATGAAGTGGGTGAAGTACCAGGAACAGCACACAGGAAAGTCTCTCTCCATTTGTTGTCAGGAAGCACCCTGGTGGATTCAGGAGACAACTGGAGGTCCTCCGCCTGGTTGGAAGGGTGCAGAGACTCGGGGATAGCCACTGCCTTGACGTACACTTTGCAAAGCTTACTGGATGAAGTGGGCGGCGTACCAGGTACCGGGTGTTGGAAAGTCTCTCTCCGTTTATCAGGTAGCACCCTGGGAAATTCAGGAGACAACTGGAGGTCCTCCGTCTGGTTGGAGGGGTGCAGAGACTCGGGGGTAATCACTGCTTCGAAGTACATTTTGCCAAGCTTACTGGATGAAGTGGGCGGCGTAACAGGTACCGGGTGTAGGAAAGTCTCTCTCCGTTTAACAGGTAGCACCCCGGTGAATTCAGGAGACAACTGGAGGTCCTCCGCCTGGTTGGAGGGGTGCAGAGACTCGGGGGTAATCACTGCTTCGATGTACACTGTGCCAAGCTTACTGGATGAAGTGGGCGAAGTACCAGGTACAGGGTGTAGGAAAGTCTTTCTCCCTTTGTTATCAGGTAGCACCCCGGAGGATTCAGGAGACAACTGGAGGTCCTCCGCCTGGTTGGAGGTGTGCAGAGACTCGGGGGTAAACACCGCCTTGATGGACGTAGGACCAGATTTATTAGAGACGGAGGGTCCTTGCTTTAGGACCATCTTCAGATTGGTTTCAGAGATGACATGTCTATAAGGCGGGACGGTACCTGAAGCTAGATCATTGGTACAATTGTCGAGACTGTGTGAGGACATCGCCTCCGCTTCTGTTCCTTCGGAGACTTCAGCGCACAGCGAGTCAGCGATTAGCAGATCTGGTGAAGAAGAAGAAGAAACTGCTGACTATCCTGAAGATGTGGGGACTGGACACCCCTTGTACCTTAGCAGTCCCCCAGGATACACCATGCAGGATCTCCAGACCTGAGCGGGCACTATATCTCTCGGCTCTGGACGACCTGTGGGTAAGCCAGTCAGCACCTGGAATGTGAACTTCTTCATGTGTAATGCTCCAATCTGGAGCTTAATTTGTACAGACATATTTTGACTGTTTCTGAGTAGGGCTCGTCCTTCTGCTGACAATGCCCAAACCGGCTTCTGGAGTTGTCGGACGGGAACCAGACACCAACTCTTCAAGGCTTTAAGCCCGAAACTTCCGGTTAATCCGAGGCCTTCACTTGCCACGGAGACAGTCATGGTCATCTGTGGAGAGGAAACACTAACGCCAAGGGCTGCCTCTCCTACAGGCCTAATGTCTTGGGATTCTCCAACCTTCGCTGGCCAAAGACCATCAGGGGGTCCCAAACTACCGCAGCAGGACCGCAATCCGATTTTGTGACCGAGTTCTGGCTTATGCTTTGCCTGTCGAACATAGTCATCCTTCATGGATTCTGTGCGGAAAGCTGCCTCTACAGGCTGGGGAACAGGAGGTCTTTGGGAGGACAGAACCTGGCGTGACGGTTTACCTCTACACCTTACACGTCTGGACTGCCTCTTGAGGTTGGGAAGAGAAGTATTCTGTGGAGCATAGTCATCCTGTGTGGATTCTGCGTGGGCAGCAGTCTCTTTGGGCTGGAGGACTGGTAGGCTACCCACACACATTACCCATCGGGGCTGCTCCGGGATATTGGGAAGGGAAGCTTTAGCAGAGACTTCAGGATTAGGGTCATTGAAGACCATTAGAAAGGCCACCAGGAAGGCCTGCAGGTCAAAGACGATAGGATCCCATGCTTCCCATAGGGGGGTGATCCATTTTAAGGCATCACCCGCTAGGTAGGACATAATGAATGCTATTTTAACCCGATCAGTAGGAAAATAGTGAGCATAGAACTTGAAATGCAGCATGCATTGCTCCACAAATGCACAGCTTCGTTTTGGATCCCCATAGTACCGTGGTGGATCCGCAGGAATGAGTGCTGATAGATCCATTTGGACTGGTGCGTAAATCGCCTGGGCCATAGCTTGAGAAAATTTTTTTTCTTGGTGCATGTATTCGCCAGACAAGGATTCAAAATGTCTCTGAGAGCGAAAGGCCGTGGGGCTCAACGGGAACCATGGCCTGAGCAAACTGTTACGTTCGCGCCTGGACTGACTGGCGTGAGCGTGATTAGTGATCCCACAGTACCTTGAACCGAGGAGTGCCTGGAGTGGCGTAACTAAGTATCAACCCGATCCGACCAACGTCGCACGGCGGCTAGTCGACTCCGTGGACCAAGGAGGAACCGAGCAGAGGGACCAGGTGCGACTCCAGGTCAGACCCCGTCACAGTTGTTGACCCACACCGGGGAATGCAGGAACAGGCAGGTTAGACTGGCATACAGGCAGGTGGGTATTGGCAAGCACGGCTGGTATGCAGACAGGTGGGCACTGGCAAGCACGGCTGGTATGCAGACAGGGAGATACTGGCAAGCACGACTGGAGTGCAGACCGGGAGGTACTAGCAGGTTGGAGCGCAGGCTGGATAGGGTCCAGTACAGACTGGGAGACAGGTACAAAGCCGCAGATGCGGTAGACAAGCAGAGTAAAGCGAAACCGCCGGAGCGGAGGACAAGGCAGAGCAGAGAGGAACTGCTGGTGCGGTGAGCAAGCAGAGCGGAGTGAAAACCGCAGGTGCGGTGGGCCAGGCAGAGCAGAGCGGAACCGCCGGAGCGGTGGACAAGGCAGAGCAGAGAGAAGCCGCCAGAGTGGTGGGCAAGTCAGAGCAGAGAGAAACCGCTGGTGCGGTGAGCAAGGCAGAGCATAGAGAAGCCGCCGGAGCGGTGGGCAAGTCAGAGCAGTGAGAAGCCGCTGGAGCGGTTGGTAAGGCAGAGCAGAGGGAAGCCGCCGGAGTGGTGGGCAAGTCAGAGCAGAGGGAAACCGCCGGAGCGGTGGGTAAGGCAGAGCAGAGGGAAACCGCTGGAGCGGTGGGCAAGTCAGAGCAGAGAGAAACCGCCGGAGCGGTGAGCGAGACAGAGCGGAGTGAAACCGCAGGTGCGGTGGGCAAGGCAGAGCAGAGCGGAACCGCCGGAGCAGTGGACAAGGCAGAGCAGAGAGAAACTGCAGGTGTGGTGGACAAGGCAGAGCAGAGCGGAACCACCGGAGTGGTGGGCAAGGCAGAGCAGAGAGAAGCCGCCGGAGCAGTGGGCAAGGCAGAGCAGAGAGAAGCCGCCGGAGCGGTGGGCAAGTCAGAGCAGAGAGAAACTGCTGGTGCGGTGAGCAAGGCAGAGCAGAGAGAAGCCACCGGAGCGGTGGGCAAGTCAGAGCAGAGAGAAGCCGCCGGAGTGGTGGGTAAGGCAGAGCAGAGGGAAGCCGCCGGAGCGGTGGGAAATTTAGAGCAGACAGAAACCGCCGGAGCGGTGGGCAAGACAGAGCGGAGCGAAACCTCAGGTGCGGTGGACAAGGCAGAGAGGACAGGGCTCTGTTCACCTAGAACAGACTGGAAAATACAGGAAGATACGGAGGAAGGGAAAAGGGACAAGCAGAACCAGATACACACAAGGTACTTCCTATGAAGTAACGAGTGGACACAAAACTCACAAACAGAAGTACAGAGACAATGAGTTGGAGTTAGGTGCAGGTTCAGATACTGCAGGAAAAGGGAAGGTACGGACATAGAGAAAAACAGGAAACAGGCTAGGATACAGTTCAGACAGAAACTGCTACTGCAATGAGATACAAGAACGAGCCTGGGTATACAGCCCCCAGAGTGGCAGAAACAGACTAGAAGTCACAGGTAACAGGCCTGAGTATACAGCCCCCAGAGTGGCGGAAACAGACTAGAAGTCAGAGATAACAGGTCTGGGTATGCAGCCTCCAGAGTGGCGGAAACAGACTAGAAACAGGGCAGGACCTGGCAATTCAGTAGCAAAGACTAACTGAGTGAAGGTGTTGCTCAGGCACCTCCTTCTGGGTGGAGGGGGTTTAAATATCCAGCGACTCACAGCAATAGGCTGGAGACGCATTAGGGGTGCGCCCACAGCGGCTATAAGAATCAGGAAGTAACCGGGCCGCCGCCCTAAGCAGTCAGTCAAGAGACATGCACACAGCATGAACTGGAGCAAGGTTTGTAGGCTGGACTGACAGGTAAGATTGCGGTCTTGCATAGTGGGAGGTGGTGCACTATGAAACCACGTCACCAGAGATGTTACAAGGGCTCTGGCTGGGCCAATCAAGAATGGTCACAGAGTTGTTCTGAAGTCACTCCTTTGTTATTTTAACTGTGTGCTTAGGGTCATTGTCTTGTTGGAAGGTGAACCTTCGGTCAAGTCTGTGGTCCAGAGCACTCTGGAAGAGGTTTTCATCCAAGATATCTCTGTACTTGGCCGCATTTATGTTTCCTTCAATTGTAACCAGTCGTCCTGTCCCTGCTGCTGAAAAACACCCCCATAGCATGATGTTGCCACTACCATGTTTCACTGTTGGGATTGTATTGGGCAGGTGATGAGCAGTGCCTGGTTTTCTCCACACATACCGCTTAGAATTATCACCAAAAAGTTCTATCTTCGTCTCATTAGACCAGAGAATTTTATTTTTCATAGTCTGGGAGTCCTTCATGTGTTTTTGAGCAAACTCTATGCGGGCTTTCATATGTCTTGCACTGAGGAGAGGCTTCTGTCAGGCCACTCTGCCATAAAGGCCCGACTGATGGAGGGCTGCAGTGATAGTTGACTTTGTGGAACTTTCTCCCATCTCCCTACTGCATCTCTGGAGCTCAGCCACAGTGATCTTGGGGTTCTTCTTTACCTCTCTCAGCAATGCTCTTCTCCCACGATTGCTCAGTTTGGCTGGACGGCCAGGTCTTGGAAGACTTCTGGTGGTCCCAAACTTCTTCCATTTAAGGATTATGGCGGCCACTGTGCTCTTAGGAACCTTGAGTAATGCAGAAATTCTTTTGTAACCTTGGCCAGATCTGTGCCTTGCCACAATTCTATCTCTGAGCTCCTTAGGCAGTTCCTTTGACCTCATGATTCTCATTTGGTCTGACATGCACTGTGAGCTGTGAGGTCTTATATACACCGGTGTGTGCCTTTCCAAATCAAGTCCTTTCAGTTTAATTAAACACAGCTGGACTCCAATGAAGGTGTAGACCATCTCAAGGAGGATCACTAGGAAATGGACAGCATGTGACTTAAATATGAGTGTGAGCAAAGGGTCTGAATACTTATGACCATGTGATATTTCAGTTTTTTTTTTTTATAAATTTGCAAAAATTTCTACATTTCTGTTTTTTTAATTCAAGATGGGATGCAGAGTGTACTTTAATAAGAAAAAAAATGAACTTTTTAGAATTTACCAAATGGCTGCAATGAAACAAGGAGTGAAAAATTTAAAGGGGTCTGAATACTTTCTGCACCCACTGTACAGTATAATCGTACAGATGATTGATCCCTAAGGGTACCAAAAAATATATGAAAAAAAGTATAAAAACTTGAATCACCTTCCATCTGCCACATTACAAATAAAGAAATTTTTTTTCTTGTTTTTTTTTCAGTACATGTTATGGTACGACTAAGGCTATGTGCGCACGATCAGGATTTGAAGCACAATTTTCCTGAGTGTTTCTGCATCTCCTTGGCAGGAAAAATGCTGCGGAAAAAGATGTGTGGTTTTGCTGCGATTTTGATGCGGTTTTTGATGCGGCTTTTTCAAGCATTTTTTTAAGCGTTTTTGTACATCAATGAATGCTTTTAGGAGCTAAATAAAGTTATTTGGTGGGACATTGCTTTAAACATTGGATTACCATCAGAACTGGGGGGAGTGTACAGTGGTGGCCAAAAGTATTGGCACCCCTGCAATTCTGTCAGATAATACTCAGTTTCTTCCTGAAAATGATTGCAATCACAAATTCTTTGGTATTATTATCTTCATTTAATTTGCTTGCAAGGAAAAAACACAAAAGAGAATGAAGCAAAAATCAAATCATTGATCATTTCACACAAAACTCCAAAAATGGGCCAGACAAAAGTATTGGCACCCTCAGCCTAATACTTGGTTGCACAATCTTTAGCCAACATAACTGCGAACAACCGCTTCCGGTAACCATCAATGAGTTTCTTACAATGCTCTGCTGGAATTGTAGACCATTCTTCTTTGGCAAACTGCTCCAGGTCCCTGTATTTGAAGGGTGCCTTCTCCAAACTGCCATTTTGAGATCTCTCCACAGGTGTTCTATGGGATTCAGGTCTGGACTCATTGCTGGCCACCTTAGAAGTCTCCAGTGCTTTCTCTCAAACCATTTTATAGTGCTTTTGGAAGTGTGTTTTAGGTCATTGTCCTGCTGGAAGACCCATGACCTCTGAGGGAGACCCAGCTTTCTCACACTGGGCCCTCTGGGCTACACTTTATGCTGCAAAATTTGTTGGTAGTCTTCAGACTTCATAATGCCATGCACACGGTCAAGCAGTCCAGTGCCAGAGGCAGCAAAGCAACCCCAAAACATCAGGGAACCTCCGCCATGTTTGACTGTAGGGACCGTGTTCTTTTCTTTGAATGCCTCTTTTTTTTTCCTGTACACTCTATGTTGATGCTTTTTTCCAAAAAGCTCTACTTTTGTCTCATCTGACCAGAGAATATTCTTCCAAAAAGTTTTAGGCTTTCTCAGGTAAGTTTTGGGAAACTCCAGCCTGGCTTTTTTATGTCTCGGGGTAAGAAGTGGGGTCTTCCTGGGTATCCTACCATACAGTCCCTTTTCATTCAGACGCCGACGGATAGTACGGGTTGACACTGTTGCACCCTCGGACTGCAGGGTAGCTTGAACTTGTTTGGATGTTAGTCGAGGTTCTTTATCCACCATCCGCACAATCTTGCATTGAAATCTCTCATCAATTTTTCTTTTCCGTCCACATCTAGGGAGGTTAGCCACAGTGCCATGGGCTTTAAACTTCTTGACGACACTGCGCACGGAAGACACAGGAACATTCAGGTCTTTGGAGATGGACTTGTAGCCTTGAGATTGCTCATGCTTCCTCACAATTTGGTTTCTCAAGTCCTCAGACAGTTCTTGGTCTTCTTTCTTTTCTCCATGCTCAATGTGGTACACACAAAGACACAGGACAGAGGTTGAGTCAACTTTAATCCATGTTAACTGGCTGCAAGTGTGATTTAGTTATTGCCAACACCTGTTAGGTGCCACAGGTAAGTTACAGGTGCAGTTAATTACACGAATTAGAGAAGCATCACATGATTTTTCAAACAGTGCCAATACTTTTGTCCACCCCCTTTTTTAGGTTTGGAGTGGAATTGTATCCAATTTGGCTTTAGGACAATTCTATTTGTGTTTTTTCATTGAAGACAAATTAAATGAAGATAATAATACCAAAGAATTTGTGATTGCAATCATTTTCAGGAAGAAACTGAGTATAATCTGACAGAATTGCAGGGGTGCCAATACTTTTGGCCACCACTGTATTGGTTAATTTAAATGATTAAAGAATGTGCTTGTTGTATTTCAAATAAAGTGTTTGCTCTGTGTCTGTGTGTTTATTTAACTCATCAGGTTTGGTCATGAAAGGATCTGATTGACACCCATAGTCCCATTCACCCAATCTTCATTAACATTTCTATTCACGTAGCTTATGTGGCAGCTGTGAGCTGCTATTTTAGCCTAGGAAGGTGCCATTAGGCAAACATGGTCCCTGGCCATTATTTACTGCTCACAGCTGTTTCGTTAGTCGAATCATCACTCAGCAGCGCTTTGGACACAGCGTATTTTTGCTGCATCCAAAACGCGGTGTTCTAATGGCGAATTTTTGTTGGCAGTATATGTGAATCCACCGCATATAATGACACTTCAATCAGTCAAAATCTGCAGCGGAGACTGGTATGTCCTCTTCAGAAATTGACATGCTGAGGGTGAGTTTGGGTACATCGCCACGATCAGGAGCCACTGCAGGTTTGACGCTGCATGTTTATACATCGTCAAACCCGCAGCGTCCAGATGTTACAGCATAGTGGATGGGATCTCTAGAAATCCCATGTCCACTATGCGTGCATCAGAGGCTGCCGATCACCAGTGGACACTGACATGCGGCACATCTTTCGGGACTGCAGCATGTCAAATTCTCTTGCAGAGTCGCTAGTCTCTGCAACAGAAGTTTGACCACTAGAATGTATTGAATGTGGTAAATACGCATGGTTCTGTGAACACATGTGGATTTACCTGCGTTCAATATAATGCAACGTTTTGGATGCAGCAAAAAATATGCATCCAAAGCACTGCTATGTCGGGATAGTGGCTATTAATATCAGCCCACAGCTGTTTGTTTAGCCTTTACTGCATAGATTACAGGGGGACCACAGGAAAACATTTATGTAGTTCTCCCCTATAAAATCTAACCAGAAAAGGCTAAACAGACAGCTGTGGGCTGATATTAATAGCCAGGGAAGGGGCCATGAATACTAGCCCCCTCCGTGGCTATTAATATTACCCCTCAGCAGTCCCAGAAATGGTGCATCCATAAGATGCGCCAAATCTGGCACTTAGCCTCTGCTCTTCCCACTGTTGTGTAGCGGTGGCGAGTGGGGTAATGGGGTTGGGGTTCACATCAGTCTTGTATTGGCGGCTGACATGAAGCCCAGGTTAGTAATGAAGGGCGTCTATAAGAGTGTAAAATCACTCCTGTCAGTATACATGCTGCAGGAGGTCACTGGGTTTCATCAGCTGAAGATCAGCTGATGAGCCCCGGTGAGCTACCACCATGGGAACATTCTTAAGGTCACGTGAGCGATCAGCTGATCGCTCACGTGACCGCAGGTCCTGGAAGCACGGTACACTGCTTGGAGCGAGCACGATCCCCGCAGTGCACCGACGGCTGCCGGGAGGTGAGCATCGCTGGGGACCAGGAGGACACCGAGGGGTGCCTGACAGGTGAGTATAAGGTTTTTTTTTATTTTTACTTTATTTTTTATTTTATTTTAGCACGGGCACGCCGGCTGCGCTGGGAAGACTACTGCTCCCCCCCAGCCGACCAACTCTCGCTGTTATCGGATAAGAGGAGTAGTAGTCCTCCTCTCCTGACCCGGGTACCACCCACACCGTGTTTCCGCCGCAAATTCACGGCTATTGGCTTTAATTGAAATGCAACAAATCCGCAGGTATAAAAGTTATACCTGCGGTTTTGCTGCAGTTCAATTCAAGTCAATGGGCCCGAATTCGCGGCGGAAACGTCCACAGGTCATGCTGCAGTTTTTACTGCAATGGTAATCCTGAGCGGAAATTTCCGCATCATGTGCACAGCACATCAGGATTGCCATTGCTATAGCTGGCAGACCTATTAACAAGCATTTTCGCAGCGTTTCCGCGGCAGAAAAACCGCCGCGAAAATGCATCAAAAACGCTACGTGTGCACATAGCCTTATTGTGACATTCTAAACTACAACTCATCCCACAAATAACAAGCCCTCATAAAAAGCTATTGCTCTTGTAAGAAGAAAAGGAAGATGAAGCAGAAACAACAAAAGTTCAAAAACAAAAAATTGCCCAATTCTAAAGGAGTTACATTTGGCTGGATATTCCCTTTTACATTGACTTCTAATTTAAAAATAAAAAATACAGACATGCTGTATTATTTTCATGGCTTTGTGCAGTTTAAAGCAAATTCTTTTGGAATTTGAGATACATAGTCTGCTCGGTTGTATCAGTCCAGCTCTAGTCATAAACTGCCCCCCTTATTTTATCTGGAGGTAATGGTGAGTAAACTGCAATAAATAAATGCATGAGTAGATTACTGATGTGATTTATGCGCATTTTTAGACCTTGCAGTGAGTATATACAGTATCTACAAAGAGCTTTGTCACTATGTATCTGTGCATAAATATTCATCCTGTGGGCATCGTCCGGCTATTGGTAACTTTGTATTTTGTTTTCATATTGTGTAAAGATATGCATTATTTACATGAGAGCAAATACATATTTGTTTCCCTTCCTGGAAACCCTGCTTATATCCTGCAGTTTATTAGGAGTATGGAGAACAAACTAGTCTTCTTAAAGAGGTTGTCCAGGGCTTACAGTATTTTGCAGATTATAAGATGCATCGCATTATAACACACACCTCAAATTTTTAGGAGAGAAATAGGAAAAAAAGTTTAATAAAATGGTGGTTCATCTTATACGGTATCTTACCGGGGGTGGTAGCTGCGGTAGAGCGGTATCCCAGGAGGCAGGGTCGCTGCAGCAGCAAACTGGCGGCAGAGGCAGAAGTGGGGCGATGCTGTGGGCCCCAGGCTGGAAGGAGGGGGTGTTCAGCGGTGCAGTGCTGCGGGTCCTAGGCTGGTAGGAGGGGGTGTTTGGCGGTATGGGGGTTCTGTTGATATTTTGTTAAAGTCCGGAGCCCCCGCACTTTCCATGGTTGCCAATGTGATGGACTTCGGGAAAATGACTGCCAGAGGCAGCACATACACAGATTGAGATCTCGGCACCGAGATCTCATCTCACGAGATCTCGGCTCCTGAGATCTCAATCTGCACATGCGCCACCTCCAGCGGCCATTTTCCCAAAGCATTGGAAACCATGGTAAGTGAGGGGCTCCGGGCTTTCACAAAATGTCCGTGGGGCAGGGGCACCCTCTCCTACTAGCCTGGGACACACTGCATCGCCTCACTCCTGTGGCCGCCAGCTTCCTGCAGCAGTGACCCTGGGACCCCGCTCCACCGCAGATTATAAGACGCACTCCCTTTCCCCCAAAAAAATTTTTGGGAAAAAGTGCATCTTATAATCTGAAAAATATGGTAGGTTTAGGCCTATAGTACAAAAACAAACAAACAAAAGCAACTAATAGAAGCAACTACCTGCCTGTGGTGCCTAGCCCCATCTTTGTGTGGTCCTTCGAGCGATTGAGCTGCTCCATGTCAACAAAGCAGCTCTTCATCTTCTGGGCTGCTCTGTCGATGGGGCGTGACTTCTGATGTCATGTTGATGGTTCATCGGCTCACTGCTTCCCAACTGCGGGGAGCCAGCTGTCAATCAGCATTACTTTGACAGTCACACCCTGTCAACAGACCAGAGCAGAAAAGAAGCGGCTGCTCTGTGTCAGCAGAGATCAGTGCTGGGCACAACAGGCAAGTAGTTAACATCTACCTGTCTATTAGTTCTTAGACACATTGTAAAAAAATAGTCCCATATAACCCCTTTAAATGCTAGAAAGAATACCTTTTGCAGTACACTATACAAGTAGTGGACAACCCCTTTTATGCAATGAGATAGTTAGTTGATCCTACATAACATTTGTTCCCAGAGATTTCAGCTGTGAAGGTTGCAGAACTGTTAATAAAGCTCTGACTATTGTACAGGCTGTAATTCAGATAGGAAGCAATACTCAGCTTTTAATGTGTAGCTTTATAAGGTATTTTTTATGTAAAATGTAGAATTTTAGGCTATTTTAAAATAGGATATAGTATGCTGAAAAAACTGAATCTGACAATGTTTTATTTATGGTATAAAATACGGAAACTCAGGCAACAACCCATAATTATCTGTATTAATTGTAGGCCTGTAGAAACAGGATTTTTTAAGACAGCCAAGACCTACAGTATTTTCTCTAAAAATAAGCCATTAAAAAAGGCATTAATGTATAAGAATCTACCAAGTAAAATAGCTCTTTACAGTGCAAAAATAAATCATCCTCAGTCCAAATTTGTTATCATTATGACTTATTAGCCATTAGAATTTTTTAACATTTGAAGAACTTAAAAATAGAACATTTTTTTTCCAATATATTTATGGCTATTCTCTAATTTCACCATTTCAATAAGGAATAAACAATAAAATGCATCCCAAATTTTTCAAGCAATTTTTCCTGAGCACACATCTTTGAATAATAAGTTCCACAATTGGATGTGTTTAAAAAAATGTTCCTGTGCTGAGATAATCTTATAAATGTGCCCCTGCTGTGTACTGTGTAATGGCTATGTCTGACCGTACAGGGACATGTTCTGATCATACCACAGCTCCTGGGCAGGGGAGGAGGCAAAAGAGTATACAGACATTACAGCATGGGACCACACTTTGATCCTGGGAAAACCCCTTTAACCAGTGTTTCCCAAACTCCTCACTGCCCCCAACAGGTCATGTTTTCAGGATTCCCATAATATTGCACAGGTGACAGAATTCCTGATGTCTTGATAATTCCATCACCTGTGCAATACTAAGGAGATCCTGAAAACATGACCTGTTGGGGGCCGCAAAGACTGGAATTTGGGAAACACTGCCTTTAACTTTCCCAAAAATTCAGGAATCTGGGGCTGGAAGACAATTAGAACATGGAGTTAAAGGGGTTGTCCAGGACAATTATATTTTTTGTACTTGACAGCGGGTAGTCAGCTGTCAATCAACATGATGTCAGCAGACACGCCCTGTCGAGAGAGCAGAGCAGAAGAGAAGCCACCGCTCTACTGACGTGATGTCAACAGGAAGCAACTGAATCACCGGCAGGAGCAGTCTGTGACTGCACTGTGCTGGCAGATATTAGTGCCGGGCACAACAGGCAGGTAGTTAGCAACTACCTACCTGTTAGTTCGATAGTAAAAATAATTAATTAGTCCTGGATAACATCTTTAAGGCCTTAAAAACCTAGAGCAAGGGTCTGTTCAGCAAATCAGTGATGGCAATGTCACCAATCAGACTCACATAAGCAGTACTGAAATTGGTATCATTAATCTAACAAAACTATACCTATTTTTTATACTTTTAATATTTTTGTTAGCTAAAAAAACTCTGAAAAAAGACTTGGAGTAAGGACCCGATCAGCTAACCGTCAATTATGCGGAACAAAAATTGGTATCACTAAAGTAAACTAAACTGACCTAAAGTACTATTTTTGGGGGGACATTTTTAATGGAAAAAAAACGTAAAAAATTGGATGAAAGGAAAAAAATGTAGTAAAGGAAAAAAAAGGATTGAAGCAAGTTATGGATTACTGATCAGTAAGTACTTAGTCACTGATAAGCCACAGGGACAGCACACATGACTGCAGGGCAATCAAGAGAGGGTGGGAGTAGTAATTTTTGACAAATTAAAAAATATATAATGGACACCCACACAAAAAATCTAAAGGAAGGTGATCATGAAGAAAAAAAGTTATAACAGCATAGGGCACAATACTGTGGATATGGGGCAGAACAGGTGATCACTGGAGGTAATTAAAGAAGATGGGAGTAGTAGTATGTGTTCATTTCACTTTTCTCTTCTTTGCCCTAGCTCTGATCAACTGATCTGCTTGCCTCAACAATGTAAGTGGGCAGAGCAGGATTATGAGCTTAACATGGTGCCTGAATACTATGATTGGTCTTTCATAATTGACTAACCAATCATAGCAATCGCAGATGATGAAGCGCTGTGATTGGTCCCTTAGCAATGTGTCCTGATTGGCTGCTCCATTAAATGCCTGCTTATGTCAAATGCTGTTATCACGGGATAATGTGTATACAGGCTGCACTTGCTCAGTGAGTATTGATTGAGCGATTTCAGCGATCGCCAATGGGGGCGCTGATGGGACCCCTCGCAATTAGCAGTGATAGGCTACTGTCCATGACTGCAGCCATCACTGCTCTCTCTCCTTGTCAATAGACATGTTAAAGGGGTTGTTCACTACACAGACAACCCCTTCTCAATCTCTGTTTCCCCCTTGTAAAATAACAACACTAATACCTCCGGTGCAGGCGCCATTCCATCCGTGTCGGCATTCACTCTCCTGGGGATTGCATGACATTGTTATGTCACACAATCCTTGCGGCCAATGAGCGTTGTCTTCACTCTTCTTGCCTTCGGAAAATTATAAACATCCGGAAGAAGTGAGAGCTGCTGCTTTATCACTTTCTCCGGATGTATGTGATTAGTCCAAACCCGGAGAGAGTGAAGCCAGCACTTTTTAGCAGCAGGGATCACGTGACATTGTTATGTTATCCCCGGGAGAGCCAGGATCGACACCGTTAGATTGGCGCCGGCATCGGAGGTGAGTATAAGTGTTGTTATTTTACAAGGGGGAAACAAACTGTAAGTATTTAGAAGGGGTTGTCCAAGTAGTGGACAACCCAATTCGCTACAGCCCGTAACATAATACTACGTCTTGGGGCGGGAAGGGGTTATTTCCATTTTTGTGATTACTCTAACAGTAACAATGCTATAAAATGTTGAAACTGTGCTCGAATGTCAATATAATATAAAAATACCAAAGAAACACCAGCAAGCAAAAAGCTGAAATAAAATGACTTCAAATTTGCAGTTAAGTATGCATGAACTATGAAGATAAAATACGTAAAAATATTGTATTGGCTTTAAAATCTAGTTTGCTGTTTTTGAACTAGTTCTCTGTTTGCTTTTTACCCTTGGAAAGGGTCAAGGATACAACAGTGGCTTCATAGGTTTGCTGACAGAAAGCAGTAATCCTTGTATATGTTAGTGTCTCCAGGGCAAGCAGCCCCCTACAGAGATGATGTGCCTGGCAGCAAGAACAGGGACGCGGATATGTGTCCACATTCATAGCTGTGTTATATTATGAGCTGAATGCTATCTGGCTTTAGCATCTACACTAAACAATGCATGTCTTGCCAGATTTCAATTGGTTAAATAAAGTATCTGGTTTCTGGGATTAACCTTTGTTTCTTGGACAATGAAAGACATAGCGGAGAACGACTGGGCATGTAGACATTAGAAAATCAATAGCGCAAGGTCATCATCACCTTCTTCATATCGTGTCTGTGTACACAAGATATACTTCTTAAGGTGAAACAATACTGTAGTCATAATATTAAAACACCAGAAATTATATTTTTGGAATCAACATTGAAGGAAGAAAAAGTAATCTAAAATAACAGTGTCATATATGATGGATGAGCAATGATTTGTTTCATTTAGACTTCAGATTACAAACTGCAAATGATGGTTTTGTGCAGCTATACTACAGAAGGATTTTTTTGGCTGTAGCACTCGCCCCCTAAAATTATATTAAACAAAGCAAATGACCAAAGAACCTAATCTTAATTTCATCCAATGCAGCTACGCTACAGTAATGCTGTCATGAGACCTACTTGTGAAGATGTGGACCCTCTGGGCTGATAATGACTTAATGTGTTAAACTGGGGAGCATAGTCCAAGGGAAATATCTAGTATTTACCCTTACCCAATAGGATAGGAGATAATTTAATTCCCGGGGGTCTGACCTATGGGACCAATTTTGAGAACTGGGAGCAGTAGTTGATCACGTGCACCGCCACTCCATTCATTTTTAATGGGACTGCCACCGGAGATAGCTGAGCACCGCCCTCTGCAGGTCTTCAACATTTGCATAAGAATGAATGGAGCAGCTGTGCTCATGATCAACCTCCAATCCACCCACAAGGGGGTCTTCAGAGCCCTAGTTTTCTGGAAGGGATCAGTGGGGGTCCCAGTGGTCAGACCCCCTGGAATCAGGAATTTTTCCTTTGTCCCATTGATAAAGGATAACTTTCAAACTTGAGAGTCCCCCAGTCACTTTCCACAGAGTAGTCCAATACATGGTACCAAGCATAGTCAGGTGGGCAGCCCAGGACACACACTAGGGTAGATGGTCAGAAGGGCAGGGCAGACTGAAGATGGAAAGACAAGCAAGATCTTATGCCAATGTAAAAAGAACTAATAACTGCTTGAGTGCCATTCATGGGGACTGAGTTTAGCGGCATAGCATGTGGGAAGCTTGTTGGTACAGGTGCCCACAGAGAGAATTGTGGCACCCTGCTACTACAGGTACCACAAGACCCAAAAGGGTGCATGACTTCTCCACAAGAGGCCCTCACTACAAACAAACACCTCCACCCTTCCACCTCATACCATCAGAGGGAGCCCTGTTAGGGATATATTTATGGAGGGTGGAGTCAGGCAGTTCAGTCAGTAGTTAGTTCAGTCAGAACATGCTGGTGCTTAGACCAGTGAAGAAGCAGCACGTGAGCTGCTGTGCATTGAAGGCCCCGAGTGTGGCCGAGGCAAGGAGAGAGGAGAAAGGAGTGAAGGGGGCAGAGGAGCATCCCAGGCTCACCCCAAGACACAATCTGGACACCGGGTCCGCATCTACAGGGTCCTCTATACCCAGTAGGGACTACCGGCATACCAGGAGGCTTCCAGACCCCTTGTCATCCTGAAGCTACCATCAGATACAGGACTAGGAACCACGAAGGCCCCAGCGTCCAGGGATAGTGGTTGCCAAAGAAAAGTCCTACTACCAAGCGGTCAGGTGAGAGAGCAACACAACACAGAAGCTAGGCCAAGTTCCAGGCTAGCCAGAAGCTTAGAGAGAGGAAGACACGGATCAGGAGGCCTTATACCCACTCACTGGGGAGAGTCCTGAAGTGCACCCTTCCTAGAAAGTACCCTGGACCATACCTGCCGTTACACCAGTAAAGGTACTGAAGCGAATCCCCTGTGTGCGTGTCCGTCATTCCCCCTGACCCCACCGGGCCATCTCTCACCTGCATCCCATCCATCAACCCTGCCCCGGGGGCCCACTCCAGCTGTGGGGAGCAGAAACATCCCGGCTGCCATTCCATCACCCCCGGAGGTCTGCAGCAGCGCCGGTAACTATTACCGGAAACCACAGGTGGCATCACGAGACAAACTGTACACTAAAAACCCCTTTTAAAGAGTGACCCAGAGGACGGGCCCGGGAGCCGACCGCCGTGATATCCTGCAAAGAAGGTAAAGGCCCGGGTACTGAGTCTTCCCCCATATATTCCCCCTGGGTGAGACAGATTCACCGGCTCCCCGGTGGGCCAGTCTGAGCTTGGACATGGGTACATTTGTAAATTCAATTTTATGTGCAATTATGAATCTATTCCTATCACATATAATTCCTTTTACTTTTCAAGGGCCAGAATGTAGCAGAATGTATTTGTATTCTGGTGACATGTTTACAGAAGGAAAGACAGCATTTGCACAATAAATGTTGGATCGTTTCATCTGTTGCCCAGGGCTTGTGCCGCGGTTCTTGTTTATTACTTGTTGTTGGGTATCTATGGTGACCATTATGTCATTCTCATGTATAATGTGGTAACCAATTTTGTATCATCACTGTGGCTTGATAAAACATTCATTAGAGAATGAAATATTCCTCAGTGATGTTTATAAGCATGGCCAATATAATAAAATTGAATTATGGCTTTGGCTTTTAGTATAATTTTCATTGGCTGCATATATTTGCTGAGGGTGACTTTCATATCACTGTGATTCTGAAAGAAAAACCTACAGACCTTGCATATCTTGGGAGGTAATATTGGCCCGGTTATATCACACATAGAGCAGGTCTAGTGGCCCTTTTATATCAAACATAGGGCTTGTGTAGTGGCCCGGTAATATCACATAGAGCTTGTTTAGTGGCCCGTTTATATCACACATAGAGCTTGTTTAGTGGCCCGGTTATATCACATGCAGAGCTTGTTAAGTGGCCCGGTAATATCACACATAGAGCTTATTTAGTGGCCCGTTTATATCACACATAGAGCTTGTTTAGTGGCCCGTTTATATCACACGTAGAGCTTGTTTAGTGGCCTGGTAATATCACATAGAGCTTGTTTAGTGGCTTGGTTTTATCACACATAGAGCTTGTTTAGTGGCCCGTTTATATCACATGTAGAGCTTGTTTAGTGGCCTGGTAATATCACATAGAGCTTGTTTAGTGGCTTGGTTTTATCACACATAGAGCTTGTTTAGTGGCCTGGTTATATCACACATAGAGCTTGTCTAGTGGCCCGGTTATATCACACGTAGAGCTTGTTTAGTTACCCGGTTATATCACACATAGGGCTTGTCTAGTTGCCCGGTTATATCACACGTAGAGCTAGCTTAATGGCTTGGTTATTGTTACGGGTGTGTCAGATGTAACAGACAGTCACTCTGGATCTGGCTACAGAAGGTCACTGCGTTTGGCATTGCAGACGCCTTCTTAATCCTTCTGACTTCTGGACCCAGTGGTAACCTCCCTCCTGCTTTGATTGACACACCCTGGTCTGGGTGTTTATAAACTCTCAGTCTGCTTCAGGGAGTCAACGGTGATATTCTCATTTTCCCTTGTGAAGGCTTGGAGCAATAGCAGTCAGGTTGCTTCCTCTCTGGTGCCCTTGGAGGATGTTTGGTGTTATTTCTCTGGTGTCTGCTCGAGCTAAGTTTTCCCCTCTTTGTTTGTCTCCATTGTTGTCTTTAGTTTATAGTGGGGACTGACCAGTGCTCACCCCTCCTCCCTATCGAGGGCCTGGCTCTAGGGATATACAGAGATTAGGTTTCCTGTTCGGCGATAGGTGCGGAACCTACATAGGAATGGTAGGACAGGTAGGGTGATATTAGATATGCCTAGGGGTCTCCACTCCCCCTTTCCCTAGCGTTTGGACTACCCTCCCCTCATCCCTTTGTGTTGCACTTAGTCTTTCCCACACTGTGCGTGACAGTTATATCACATAGAGCTTGTTTAGTGGCCCGGTTATATCACACGTAGAGCTTGTTTAGTGGCCCCGTAATATCACATAGGGATTGTCTAGTGGCCGTTATATCACACATAGAGCTTGTTTAGTGGCCCGGTTATATCACACATAGAGCTTGTCTAGTGGCCCGGTTATATCACACGTAGAGCTTGTTTAGTGACCCAGTTATATCACATATAGGGCTTGTCTAGTGGCCCGGTTATATAACACGTAGAGCTTGTTTAATTACTCGGTTATTGTTATGGGTGTGTCAGATGTAACAGACAGTCACTCTGGATCTGGCTGCAGAAGGTCACTGCGTTTGGCATTGCAGACGCCTTCTTAATCCTTCTGACTTCTGGACCCAGTGGTAACCTCCCACCTGCTTTGATTGACACACGTCAATCAAAGCAGGTTATATCACACGTAGAGCTTGTTTAGTGGCCCGGTAATATCACATAGAGCTCGTCTAGTGGCCCAGTTATATCACACATAGAGCTTGTTTAGTGGCCCGGTTATATCACACATAGAGTTTGTTTAGTGGCCCGGTTATATCACATAGAGCTTATCTAGTGGCCCAGTTATATCACACATAGAGCTTGTTTTGTGGCCCAGTTATATCACACATATAGTTTGTTTAGTGGCCCGGTTATATCACACGTAGAGCTTGTTTAGTGGCCCAGTTATATCACATAGAGCTTGTTTAGTGGCCCGGTTATATCACACATAGATTTTGCTTAGCGGCCCGGTTATATCACATATAGAGCTTGTTTAGTAGCCCAGTTATATCACACATAGGGCTTGTTTAGTGGTCCGGTTATATCACATAGAGCTCGTCTAGTGGCCCAGTTATATCACACGTAGAGCTTGTTTAGTGGCCCGGTTATATCACACATAGAGTTTGTTTAGTGGCCCGGTTATATCACATAGAGCTTATCTAGTGGTCCAGTTATATCACACATAGAGCTTGTTTTGTGGCCCAGTTATATCACACATATAGTTTGTTTAGTGGCCCGGTTATATCACACGTAGAGCTTGTTTAGTGGCCCAGTTATATCACATAGAGCTTGTTTAGTGGCCCGGTTATATCACACATAGATTTTGCTTAGCGGCCCGGTTATATCACATATAGAGCTTGTTTAGTAGCCCAGTTATATCACACATAGGGCTTGTTTAGTGGTCCGGTTATATCACATAGAGTTTGTCTAGTGAATTTCTAATGAAAATAATGAACAACAAAAGTCTTAAACTACTTTTAGTTAAAGGGGTTGTCCAGGTTTATCATGAAAGACTGCAGACACTCAGACTTTGGATCCACCTGAAAAACTCAATCAGGATGATCTCTCTAGTAATTCACCTTGCTATGTGACAGCAGGCCTCAAAGTAGATGGAGGCCGACGAGGACGTGAGCCAGAATGTGTTTAGCACCTGTCTGTAGAAAGCTAAATAAAAAAAGTGCATAGCCCAAAGGGGTTGTCTATTAATGGCCACAGTGTGAATGTGCACCTACACATTAATCTTATACCAACAGATGTGCTGTCCCATGTTTTTGGTTTTGCCTTAGTTCTTTGTACATTTGGGGGGGGGGGTGCTCCCCCTTCCCTTGAGCTGTGCACCATGTCTATTTAGCTTTCCACAGGCAGGTGTAAAGCTCATTCAGACCCAATCAACTTTACCCCTGATGAAGCCACAGGTCTAGTGGCAATACGCGTGGGGCTTTCTCCCTAATTCCTCTGCCTCAACTTACAGGTCCCTCATATTCCTATTATCTCATGGTCAACTGTGCTGTTTTTTTCACTACAGTTTTTTATGCATATTTCCCCATTACTGGGTTTATTTTTACCATTGTGTTACATGTACTTGTTGTTACCGCTGATATTCTATTTATTACACCAACTATATTATTTGTTATATTCAAGTGTTCTGATAGAACCAGATTTTTGTTTATTGCTTGATAGTCTATACATTGTTTGGAACTGGCACTTACAGGTCTTTTGGGTCAATACTCTTGTTTCATTTTAAAGTGTACTCATGTGATACATTTTTGGCAGAGGGGGTAGGTTGTTTCCTTATTGAGGGCACATTGTACTTATTGCTGAATATTGGCTTTTTAAATGTTTTTATCGTTGCCCTTTTTGTATATGTGTATAATAAAATTATTTGTACTTACGGAGATCCCTTTCTCACTTGCATACTTCTTTTTTCTTTTTGTCCTAATGGTTAATCCCTAAGCATGCCTTAGGGTGATCTCCTTATTAGCCGTGCCCTCTTAGTTTGCATTGTTCTTTACCCTGATTGGGTACTTGTCGCGACGGGATAGCTTTTACGGTCAATAGTGACAACGACATCGCAGGGCATCGTACAGGGAGTGAGCTCCCTGTCTGCTCCCATCAGCACAATGCAATTGCATTGAGGTGATGTTCTCCATGGTGACCCCCGGTCCCAGGATGGCCACGGGGTCCTGCAGGAAGGTGGCATATGGGCACCTGCTCAGAGAGCAGAAGCTGAGACGCCTCCTTCCTGCCTGTCAGACACTGATCTGATGCTCTGCAGTGCAGATGCATTGTAGAGTATTAGATCAGCGATCAGGGCAGGGAAAGTTGATGTCGCATAGTGGGCTAATGTGAAGCAGTAAAAAAAAAGTTAATAAAAAATATAAAATATTTTTAAAAAAAACAACACAAAATAAAGAATAAAAAAAAGAAAAAATATTAATCCAATAAATATATTTATCTTTATAAACAAATAAACAAAAAAAGTACACACATTTGGCATCGCCGCATCTAGAACGACCCCACCTATTAAACTGTCCCACTAGTTAACTGCTTTAGTGAATCCTGTAAAAAAAATTAATGAAAAACAAGGCAAAAAACTATGCTTTATCAACGTATCCCCGAACAAAAAGTGGAATAAAATGTGATCCAAAAGAGAAATGTAAACAAAAATGGTATTGCTGAAAACATCATCTTGTCCCCCAAAAAAACAAGCCACCATACAGCTCCGTTAGTGGAAAAATAAAAAAGTTATAGCTCGCAGAATAAAACGATGTGAAAATTATTATTTTTTCTATAAAATGGTTTTTATTGTGTAAAAGCACCAAACATAAAAAAACTATATAAATGTGGTATCGCTTGCATCGTACTAACCAGAAGAATAAAGCTGTCTTATCAATTTTACCACACACGGAACGGCATAAAAAAAATCCCCTAAAAACTATTTCTGAATTGCTGGTTTTTGTTCATTCCGCCTCCTAAAAAACAGAATTGAAAGAGATCAAAAGAAGTCAGTTGCCCTAAAATGGTACTAATAAAAACATCGACTCGTCCCTCAAAAAACAAGCTATCACATGACTGTCGGCCGAAATCTGGAAAAATTATAGCTATCAAAATATGGCGATTCAAAAACTTGTTTTTACAATAAAAATCTTCTTTTAGTGTGTGACAGCTGCCAACCATAAAAAACCAATATAAATCTAGTATCGCTGTAATCGCACCAACCCAAACAATAAAGTTGCCTAATCACATATACTGCAGAAGGAATGGCATAAAAAATAAAACTAATTCACCTTCTGTTGATTTTGCTCATTCTGCCTCCCAAAGATCGCAGTAAGGCTCAGCTCACATTTATCCTGCGCTCTGCGCTGAGCGCTTATACCAGAGTTTCCGTGTAAATCTCTAAAATACGTGATTCAGATGGAAACCCTGGCGGAAGATTCCCTATAATTAGGCAGATGGAGGCAGCATGGACGTTGTCTGGCCTATGATCCGACAGTGTCGGTCTTTTTATTAGGCGTGCATGAAAGTGCCGTCAGACACAGTTTTGTGCACTTCTGAAAAGGACAGAGGACAGACGAAGTCCAGAGTAACTCTGCTGCCTCATTATAGTGAATGGATCCCTCGGGGGTTTCATCTGAATCACGTCACTCGGAGAATTAGATGGGAACCCCAATGTAAGTGCTCAACGTAGAGCGCAGGATAAATGTGATCCCAAATATTATGTAAAACGTTCCCAATAAAAGCTTCAACTCCATTCACAAAAAAAGCAAGTGCTCAGGTCCGTCATCTCTTAATGGAAATATATGAGGCTTCCATGCTACTGGTAGCATAAAAGCTCTGAAAAACTAAAATGGCTCCTCGCCCTCCAAAGGAAGTTCAGCAAATTGTGCTTTCCCAAATCCAAATGCCCCCCTCCCTTCTGAGCTCCACAGTGTGCCTAAAACGCAGTTAGCGTCCATATGTTTGACATTCCTGTAGCGATGAGAGCCAGCCTAATTTAAGGGTGTAAGTCTCCAGAAGCACAAGCTGGGCATAACGTACTGGTCACTACAACGTACTGGTCACTACAATGTTTTAGTCACCTCAACGGAAGTTTGCAATCTTCACTTAGCAACATCCACTGCTGCTGGTTTCTGGAACACACCCATGGAGTCAAAATCGTCACTACACCTGTAGATAAATTCACAAAGGGGTATAATTTCCAAAATGAGGTTACTTGAGGGGGATTATGCTCTTCTAGCACGTAGGGGCTCTGTTTATGGAGTCTGCAAACTATTCTAGGAAAATCTGCGCTCCAGGAGGCAAAAAGCTCTCCGTCCCTCCCAAGTCTCGCCATATGGCAAAGCAGTACTGCAATCACATATGGGGTATTTCTACATTCAGCAGAAATTATGGGACAAATTTTGGTGACATGTTTACCCATTTCCCAGTGTGAAAATGTAAAATCTGGACCTAAAACAAAATTTTGGTGGTAAAAATGTAATTATTTTTTCTTGACTGCCCAGTGTTATAAAATGCTGTGACACACCTGTGGTGTCAATATGATCCCCTAGATGAATTCATTGAGAGGTGTAGTTTTGTAAAATGGAGTCACTTATGGGGATTCTACCAATGTGACATGGCACCCTCAAACCATAACAGCAAAATCTGAACTCCAATATGGTGCTTCTTCCATTCTGAACTTTGCACTATGCCTCAAAAGTAGTTTTCTACAACATATGGGGTATCTGCGTACTCATGAGAAATTGCACAACAAATTTTGGGGTCCATTTTCTCCTGTTACCTTTGTGAAAATGCAAAATTTGAGGCTAAAAAATATTCTTGGGGAAAAATGTAATTTTTTTTTTCATGGCTCAAAGCTGTAAGCTTCAGTGAAGCAGCTGGGGTTTCAAGGTGCTCATCACACATCTAGATAAGTTCACTGAGGGGTCTAGTTTCCAAAATGGTGTCACTTGTGGGGGGTTTCCACCGTTTAGGCTCATCAGCGGCTCTCGAAACGTGACATGACGTTCGCTAATTATGCCAGCAAATTTTACATTCAAAAAGTCAAATGGCGCCCCTTAACTTCCGTGCGCCCAAACAGTAGTTCTCCCCCACATACTGGGTATCCGTTTACTCAGGTGAAATTGCAAAACAAATTGCATGGTGCTAAAAAACATTTGTGTGGGAACAATATGTTTTTTTTGCTATTTTCATGGCTCAACATTATAAACTTCTCTGAAGCACTTGGGGGTTCAAGGTGCTCACTGCACATCTATACAAGTTGCTTGAGAGGTCTAGTTTCCAGAATGATGTCACTTGTGGGGGTTTCCACTGTTTAGGCTCATCAGTGGCTTTCCAAACGTGACATGGCGTTTGCTATGCAGCAAATTTTACATTTAAAAAGTCAAATGGCGCCCATTCCCTTCAGAGCCCTGCCGTGTGCCCAAACAGTGTTTTTCCCCCACATATTGGGTATTGGTGTGCTCAGGAGAAATTGCACAACAGATTTCGGGGTCCATTTTCTCCTGTTACCCTTGTGAAAATAAAAAAAATTGGGTCTAAAGTAACATTTTTGAGAAAAAAAGTTAAATGTTTATTTTTTCCTTCCACATTCCATTAATTCTGTGAAGCACCTGAAGGGTGAACCTGTTTTTGAGCACCTTGAGGGGTGCAGTTTTTAGAATGGTGTCACTTCAATGTCAATGGTATAACTTCCTAACAAAAAAAAATTGTTTCCAAAATTGTGCTGATGTAAAGTAGACATGTGGGAAATTTTATTTATTAACTATTTTGTGACATGACTCTGATTAAAGGGTATAAAAATTAAAAGTTTGAAAATTGCAAAAATTTTCGCCAAATTTCAGATTTTTTTCACAAATAAACGTAAATCGTAAATCATCAAAAAACAATCTCAGAATCACCGGGATCCGTTGGAGCGTTCCAGAGTTATCACCTCATAATGTGATACTGACCTGAATTAAAAAAATTGGCCTGTCAGGAAGGTCAAAACAGGCTTCGGGATGAAGGTGTTAATATCTGAAAAGTTGTCTGAGTACACAAATCTCCAAGGGTGCCCAAAACTTTGCATCAGTCCACTTTCCTTTTTGTAATTTTTAAAATGTAGAAAAAAAATGATATATTTACACTGCTCAAAAAAATAAAGGGAACACTTAAACAACAGAATATAACTCCAAGTAAATCAAACTTCTGTGTAATCAAACTGTCCACTTAGGAAGCAACACTGAATGACAATCAATTTCGCATGCTGTTGTGCAAATGGAATAGACAATAGATGGAAATTATTGGCAATTATCAAGACACCCTCAATAAAGGAGTGATTCTGCAGGTGGGGACCACAGACCACATCTCAGTACATTCCACTGTACAATAACAACCAATAATGTGAGATTTTAATTCATTTTAGCAAAGTTAAAATGGTATATACAAACCATAAGGCATTGTTGCACAGGTGAGCATAATATGTATATGGGTATTAACAGTATACGTTTGTGTCCATCGATAAGGATGAGAGAATCTAGATAGTGGGAAAACGAGGGCACTGTAGAGTAGAAATGGCCAAGGTAGAGTAAGAAAATCATATTTGATAGCCACACGGTGAAGTGAGTGGAAAGAGAAACTGGATTAGAGTTATGCCTAGGTATCATCATATCCTTCATAATAATACTCAAGGAATACTAATAAAATAATATTATTCGAAAGTCCATGTAGAAGGTTCAGGAAAATCTCCAGAACTTACAGATGGCTACCGTCATTGTCATCTTAATATAATGTGGTAATCCTTTCTTTACAAATTGCCAGATATAACAAATGATACCAAAATTTTGAGGACAAGGAGGCCAGCTCTGGAACGTAATTGATTTTGTGAACAGAATTTGTCTTCTCGTTTGCTGTTCAGACTGCAGCAAGACCATTTGATGTGTATCATGGCACCATGCTTTTCACCAATAGGTCTCTTAGAACTCCAGGAAAATGAGTGATGTATTGCTTGGCTTAGATTATTTATTTGGTTTCCTGTAATTTGCAGGAGATGAAGCGCTCATGAGTCAGAAAAAGGAATTCTTTCTATTTTTCCTTGGGAATGGATTTGCCAAGTTTTTGTTCCCATGATAATATGATCCCCTGGGTTAGAACCGTGATGTCATTCCTCACAGCAATTCACATAAGAAAGAAAGCTATGCATTTGGACGTTGACATGTCAAGGAATCTGGGAAATCATGGATGATTTTATATATTCATTTATGCTGCAATGTAATTCGAGTAGTAATACTATATTACAGTCATGCAAGGTGTGGGAAAGACTAAGTGAAACACAAAAGGAAGAGGTGGAGGAAGCCCAAACACTAGGGAAAGTGGGGAGTGTAAGACCCCTAGGCAGATCTAATATCATCCTGCCTACCCTACCGTCCCTATATACCGTAGGTTCCACACCTATGGCTGAACAGGACCCTAAACCCTGGATGAACCTAGAGCTTGGCCCCAGATAGGGAGGGGGAGGGGGGAGCACTGGTAAGGCCCCACTACAAACTAAAGACAACAAAGTAGACAAACAAAGGAGATAAACTTAGCTTGAGCAGAAACCAGAGGAGAAACGTCAACTGTCCTCCAAGGGCACCAGAGAAGAAGCTAGCCGATTGCTAGTACTCCAAGCCTGCACAAAGTTTCATAGAAGTATCACCGGCGATTCCCTGGAGCAAACTGAGTGTTTTAACTCCCAGGCAAGGGTCGGTCAATCAGTAGCAGGAGGGAGGTCGCTGCTGGGTCCTAAAGGAATAAGGATTAAGAAGGTGTCTGTAATGCCAAGCGCAGTGACCTTCTACAGTCAGATCCAGAGCGACTGTCTATTACATCTGACACACCCGTGACAATTACTACTTGTACTACACTGCTCAAAAAAATAAAGGGAACACTTAAACAACAGAATATAACTCCAAGTAAATCAAACTTCTGTGAAATCAAACTGTCCACTTAGGAAGCAACACTGATTGACAATCAATTTCACATTCTGTTGTGTAAATGGAATAGACAATAGATGGAAATTATTGGCAATTATCAAGACACACTCAATAAAGGAGTGGTTCTGCAGGTCGGGACCACAGACCACATCTCAGTACCAATGCTTTCTGGCCGATGTTTTGGTCACTTTTGAATGTTGGTTGTGCTTTCATACTCGTGGTAGCATGAGACGGACTCTACAACCCATAGAAGTTACTCAGGTAGTGCAGCTCATCCGGGATGGCACATCAATGCGATCTGTGGCAAGAAAGTTTGCTGTGTCTGTCAGCATAGTGTCCAGAGGCTGGAGGCGCTACCAGGAGACAGGCCAATACACCAAGAGACGTGGATGGGGCCGTAGGAGGGCAACAACCCAGCAGCAGGACCGCTACCTCTGCCTTTGTGCAAGGAGGAACAGGAGGAGCACTGCCAGAGCCATGCAAAATGACCTCCAACAGGCCACAAATGTGCATGTGTCTGCACAAACGGTTAGAAACCGACTCCATGAGGGTGGTATGAGGGCCCGACGTCCACAGATGGGGGTTGTGCTCACAGCCCAACACCGTGCAGGATGCTTGGCATTTGCCACAGAACACCAGGATTGGCAAAGTCGGCACTGGCGCCCTGTGCTCTTCTCAGATGAAAGCAGGTTCAAACTGAGCACATGTGACAGACGTGACAGAGTCTGGAGACGCCGTGGAGAGCGATCTGCTGCCTGCAACATCCTTCAGCATGACCGGTTTGGCAGTGGGTCAGTAATGGTGTGGGTTGGCATTTCTTTGGAGGGCCGCACAGCCCTCTATGTGCTCGCCAGAGGTAGCCTGACTGCCATTAGGTACCGAGATGAGATCCTCAGACTCCTTGTGAGACCATATGCTGGTGCGGTTGGCTCTGGGTTCCTCCTAATGCAGGACAATGCCAGACCTCATGTGGCTGGAGTGTGTCAGCAGTTCCTGCAAGATGAAGGCATTGAAGCTATGGACTGGCCCGCCCGTTCCCCAGAATTGAATCCGATTGAGCACATCTGGGACATCATGTTTCACTCCATCCACCAACGTCACGTTGCACCACAGACTGTCCAGGAGTTGGCAGATGCTTTAGCTCAGGTCTAGGAGGAGATCCCACAGGAGACCATCCGCATCCTCATCAGGAGCATGCCCAGGCGTTGTAGGGAGGTCATACAGGCATGTGGAGGTCACACACAATACTGAGCCTCATTTTGACTTGTTTTAACCCCTTAACAACATCTGACGTACTAATACGCGTCTGTGCCCTGTCACTTAAGAGCCAGACCCGTATTAGTACGTCATGGCGATCGCGCGCGCACACAGGCTGTGCGGGCGCGATCGCCGCCGGGTGTCAGCTGATTGTCACAGCTGACACCCGATACTATGAGCAGGGAGTGGTCCTGCACCGCTCCCAGCACATTAACCCCCGCAATGCTGCGATCGAAGTTGATCGCAGCATTGCGGGGGCAAGGGGAGGTGATCGCAGATACTCACCTCCTCTTCCGGCTTCCAGCGCTGTCTGCAAAGGCTTCCCGGGTGTTGCCATGACGACCCGATGTCGTCATGACAACATCCGGGTCACCAGACAGCAGGAAGATTGTTTGGACATGCGCAGTGCATCTCCAAACAATCTTCTCCCTGTCCGGCTCTGACAGCCTGCATGGCACAGGGATGGTGCTGCATTCCTGTGCCAAGCAGGCGATCAGAGAAAAAAAAGTGAAAGTCCCAGAGTGGGACAAAGTAATAAACTATATAAGCTTCCAGAAAGTGAAAAGAAAAATAAAATAAAAAATTGCAAAAATATAAAAAAAAAATAAAAAAAATAATCCACCAAAAATAAAAATCTAATGTACCCATCAATAAATATTAAAAAAAACAAAACAATAAAAAGTACACATATTTGGTATTGCCGCGTCCGGAACAACCTGACCTATAAAACTGTCCCACTAGTTAACCCCTTCAGTGAACACGGTAAAAAAAAAAAAAAAAACGAAGCAAAAAACAATGCTTTATCACCATACCGCCAAACAAAAAATGAAATAACACGCGATCAAAAAGACAAATATACATAAAAATGGTACCGCTGAAAACGTCATCTCGTCCCACAAAAAACAAGCCACCATACAGCTCCATCATCCGAAAAATAAAAAAGTTATAGCTCTCAGAATAAAGCGATGCTAAAAAATATTTTTTTCTATAAAATTGCTTTTATTATGTAAAAGTGCAAAACATAGAAAAACAATATAAATGTGGTACCGCTGTAAACGTACTGACCCGAAGAATAAAGCTACCTTATCAATTTTACCACACGCAGAACAGAATAAAAAAAAACAAAAAAAACAATTCCTGAATTGTTGTTTTTTGTTTATTCTGCCTCCCAAAAATCAGAATAGAAAGCGATCAAAAAAGGTCACGTGCCTGAAAATGGCACCAATAACAACGTCAAGTCATCCCGCAAAAAACGAGCCATCACATGACTGTCTGCCAAAATCTGGAAAAATTATAGCTCTCAAAATATGGCAAAAACTAGATTTTACAAAAAATGCGTCTTTTAATGTGTGACAGCTGTCAGCCATAAAAACCCCATATGATTCTGGTATTGCTGTAATCACACCGACCCGAAGAATAAAGTCGTCTAATCACTTATACCGCACAAGGAACGGCGTCAAAAATAATCTCTTGGGTTAGGATTGGGCTAGGGTTAGGGCTGGGTTTGGGGCTAGGGTTGTGCTAGGGCTAGGGTTGTGCTAGGGTTAGGGTTGTGCTACGGTTAGGGTTGTGCTAGGGTTAGGGCTGGGGTTGGGGTTAGGGTTGTGATGGGGTTGGGATTTTTTTCAAAAGTAAGAAAAAAAGATGACGATATGGCGACTAGTGTTGAGCGCAAGTGCTCGCTACTTGAGTTTGCATCGGGTGCTCTGGTATGCATTGAGTATCGTGGGTATTTGAGTGACATGCTCGAGTCTCTGCCCCATATGCTTCGCGGCCAAAAACACTTTACCGGGATTGCCTGCCATGCACGAGCGATCCCCGCATGTTTTTTTTTGGGTGTCTAATAACCGTGAAACATGCGGAGCAGGGAATCGAGCATGTCACTCGAGCACATGCTGTACATGGTGCATGCCTGAGTACCCATGCAAACTCAAGTAGCGAGCACTTGCGCTCAAGACTAATGACAACTTATTCAATATGATGACCTAATGTAAACAAATTCTGTGTCGTACCTCTGGGTTCAAAATGTTCACTATACACCTTAATAAAATCCTTGGGGGGTATAGTTTCCAAAATGGGGTCACTTGTGGGGGAGCTCCACTGTTTAGGCACATCACGGGCTCTCAAAACGCAACATGGTGTCCGCTAACAAATTGAATGGAAAATTGTCTCAAATTGTTAGCGGACGCCATGTTGCATTTGGAGAGCCCCTGTGTGCCCAAACATTGGAGCTCCCCCACAAGTGACCCCATTTTGGAAACTAGACCCCCCAAGGCACCTATCTAGATGCATAGTGAGCATTTGGAACCCGCAGGTGCTTCACAAATTGATTCATATAAATGAAAAAGTGAAAAAAAAAACACTTTTTCATTTTTATGAATCAATTTGTGAAGCACCTGGGGGTTCCAAGTGCTTACTATGCATCTAGATAGGTGCCTTGGGGGGTCTAGTTTCCAAAATGGGGTCACTTGTGGGGGAGCTCCAATGTTTGGGCACACAGGGGCTCTCAAAACGCAACATGGTGTCCGCTAACAATTTGAGCCGACAATTTGTTAGCGGACACCATGTTGCATTTGAAGAGTCCCTGTGTGCCCAAACATTGGAGCTCCCCCACAAGTGACCCCATTTTGGAAACTAAACCCCCTCAAGGCACCGATCTAGATGCATAGTGAGCACTTGGAACCTCAGGTGCTTCACAAATTGATTCATAAAAATGAAAAAGTGTTTTTTTTTTCACTTTTTCATTTTTACGAATCAATTTGTGAAGCACCTGGGGGTTCTAAGTGCTCACTATGCATCTAGATAGGTGCCTTGGGGGGTCTAGTTTCCAAAATGGGGTCACTTGTGGGGGAGCTCCAATGTTTGGGCACACAGGGGCTCTCCAAACGCAACATGGTGTCCGCTAACAATTTGAGCCGATTTTCCATTCAATTTGTTAGCGGATACCATGTTGCATTTGGAGAGTCCCTGTGTGCCCAAACATTAGAGCTCCCCCACAAGTGACCCCATTTTGGAAACTAGACCCCCCAAGGCACCTATCTAGATGCATAGTGAGCACTTGGAACCCCTAGGTGCTTCACAAATTGATTCATAAAAATGAAAAAGTGAAAAAAAAAACACTTTTTCATTTTTACGAATTAATTTGTGAAGCACCTGGGGGTTCCAAGTGCTCACTATGCATCTAGATAGGTGCCTTGGGGGGTCTAGTTTCCAAAATGGGGTCACTTGTGGGGGAGCTCCAATGTTTGGGCACACAGGGGCTCTCCAAACACAACATGGCGTCCGCTAATTATTCAAGCAAATTTTACAATCAAAAAGTCAAATGGCGCTCCTTCCCTTCCGAGCCCTGCCGTGCGCCCAAACAGTGTTTTTTCCCCAAATATTGGGTATCTGCGTGCCCAGGGGAAATTGCACAACAAATTTTGGGGTCCATTTTTTCTCGTTACCCCTGTGAAAATAAAAAAAATTGGGTCTAAAGTAACATTTTTGTGAAAAAAGTTAAATGTTCATTTTTTTCTTCCACATTCAAAAAATTCCTGTGAAGCACCTGAAGGGTTAATAAAGTTCTTGAATGTGGTTTTGAGCACCTTGGGGGGTGCAGTTTTTAGAATGGTGTCACTTTTGGGTATTTTCTGTCATAAAGACCTCTCAAAGTGACTTCAAATGCGATGTGGTCCCTAAAAAAATGGTTTTGTAAATTTTGTTGGAAAAATGAGAAATCGCTTGTCAACTTTTAACCCTTATAGCTCCCTAACAAAAAAAAATTTTGGTTCCAAAATTGTGCTGATGTAAAGTAGACATGTGGGAAATGTTATTTATTAACTCTTTTGTGTGACATATCTCTCTGATTTAAGGGCATAAAATTTCAAATTTTGAAAATTGCAAAATTTTCAAAATTTTCACCAAATTTCTGTTTTTTTTCACAAATAAACGCAAGTGATATCGAAGAAATTTTACCACAATCATGAAGTACAATATGTCATGAAAAAACATTCTCAGAATCAGGGGGATCCGTTGAAGCGTTCCAGAGTAATTACCTCATAAAGTGACAGTGGTCAGAATTGTAAAAATTGGCCTGGTCATTAACGTGCAAACCACTCTCGGGGCTTAAGGGGTTAATGCATTACATCAAAGTTGGATCAGCCTGTAGTGCGTTTTTCCACTTTAATTTTGGGGGTGACTCCAAATCCAGGCCTCCATTGGTTAATAAATTTGATTTCCAATGATGATTTTGTGTGATTTTGTTTTCAGCACATTCAACTTTGTACAGAACAAAGTATTCAATGAGAATATTTCATTCACTCAGATCTAGGATGTGTTATTTGAGTGTTCCCTTTATTTTTTTGAGCAGTGTATATTATACTAATGGCTGATAAATGACTCACAGCAGAATCTACAGTCACTCCTCTGATGGAGAAGTACCAGTAAGTGGTGCCAGGTAACTCCTTTTAATTCCTTTGCTCCTGCTCAGAGATTTCTCCTGCGGGTAGGCTCTTTTCACTTGTGCTTTTAGAATTTTGTGTATAATGGAAAAGACAATGATGTGCCAGATCCATTGTACGACCGATCCCAACACAATATAATGGGTTATATTGAATCATAATGAAGTTTGGCTAGGTACTCTCAGGGTTTCCAATATTTTGACATCAAGAACAGTACTGCATAATGTGTTATTTCTATCACAAAAAATGATAGAAACCTTAAAGGGGTATTCCCATCTCCAAGATCCTATCCCAATATGTAGTAGGTGTAATAATAGTAATATTAGCAAGTATCTCCAATTAGAAATGTAGTATATTTTTTCTGATTTGCTATCTCTCTTACCTCATGTGTAGGCATCGCAGGACCTTAGGTATCCATGGTTATGTCCACTGATAAAGTCACAGTTAGTTAGCTAGTTGCTAGTGGTCATACACATATGTGTATTTTTTTTATATCTTTATTTTCAATGGGGGAAAAGAGGGATGGTTTGAACTTTTTAGTTTTTTATTTTTTTCATATTTTTTTAAACCTTTTTTGTACTTTTCACTGTTCGTAGCCACCTTAGGGGACTTAAAGATGCGATCATCTGATCACTTGTAGTATATACAGCGCATTGCTGCATATAGCAGAAATCACGGTCTTGAAGACTGGCCATAGGCACGTTTTAAACCCCTTTCCGACATGCGCCGTATATTTATGGCACTGCAAGAGCTGTGTTGCCGCAAACTGCCGTACAGATACTGCATGATGATTGTGCGGGCTCACGCCGAGAGCCGCTGCGATCAAATGTCAACTCTATATGAGAGCTGACACCCTGCAGCAATGCCAACGCTAGCACCGATCGGGGACATTTAACCCCGCTAATGCAGCTTTCAATAGTGACAGTGAAATTGAAGAGCATTGCAGAGGGAGGGAGCTCCCTCTCTGCTCAAATTGGCACAACACGAACGGTCACCATGGTTTCCTTGGGCCGAAAGATGGCCGCAATGGACATTGGCCTGTAAGCTCCTGCTCAGAGCAGGAGCTGACACGCCTCTTCCTTACCTGCGAGAAGCTGATCTGATGCCCTGAAATGCAGAAGTATTGCAGAGCATTAGATCAGCGATCAGGGCAGTAAAAGTTGATGTTCCACCCTGAGACAAGGTAAGAGAGTAAAAAAAAAGTTTTAAAAATATTAAAAATCACAAAATAAAGAACAAAAAAAATGAAAAAATATTAATCCAATAAATACATTTATTTATGTAAAAACAAAAATAACAAATAAAGTACACATATTTGGTATTGCCACGTCCAGAACGGACCAGACCTATAAAACTATCCCAGTAGTTAACCCCTTCAATGAACACCATAAATAAAAAAAAAACGTGGCAATAAAGCGCGATCAAAAAGTCAAATGTAAATAAAAATAGTATTGCTGAAAACATCATCTTCTATCCGCAAAAAATAAGATGGCATACAGCTCCATCAACACAAAAATGAAAAATGTATAGCTCTCAGAATAAAGCGATGCAAAAACAATTCTTTTTCTATAAAATTGTTTTATTGTGTAAAAGCGTCAAAACATAAAAAAATTATATAAATGTAGTATCGCTGTATTCATACTGACCCGAGGAATAAAGTTGTCTTATCACTCTGTATATGGAGCCCACTAACTATTCTACAATAATTTGCTCTCCAAGAGTCAAACAGCACTCCTCCCGAGCCTCGCAGTGTGGCTAAGCAGTACTGTCCAGGCACATATGGAGTATTGCCACGTTCAGCAGAAATTGTGTGACAAGTTTTAGTGCCATTTTTACCCATTTCCCCACGTGACAATGTAAAATCTGGGGCTAAAACAAAATTTTTGTGGTAAAAATGTAATTATTTTTTCTTTACTACCCAATGGTGTAAGGTTTTGTGTCACACTCATCTCGTCAATGTGATCACTGCACCCCAAGGTGAATTAATTGTGGTGTAGTTTGTAAAATGAGGTCACTTATGGGGGGGGTTCTGCTGTTCTAGCACCTCAGGAGCTCTGCCAATGTGACATGGCACTCTCAGAATCATTCCAGCAAAATGTGCACTACAATATGACGCTCCTTCCAATCGGAGCTTTGAACTGTGCCTCTAAAGTAGTTTTCGACCACATATGATGTGCACTCAGTAGAAATTGGGTAACATATTTTTTTGGTCTATTTTCTCCTATGATCTCTTTTGAAAATTGAACACTTGAGGCCAAAGTAATATTTTAGTGGAAAAATGGTAATTTTCCATTGACTCAGCCCAATTATATAATCTCTTGAGGGTTAAAAAATGCTCACTACACCCCTAGATGAATTACTCATGACGTGTAGTTTCCAAAATGGGGTCACTTGCTGGGGTTTCTGCTGTTTTGGCATGTCAGGGGCATTTGCAATTTGTTGCAGCCAAAATTGGGCTCAAGATTTCAACTGGCACTTCTTCCCCTCTGAGCCCTGCCGTGTGCACAAACAGTAGTTTTCCACCACATGTAGGGTTTCTGTGTACTCAGGACAAATTGATAAACAAATTGTATGATCCATTTTTTCTGTTACCATTTTTGTTTTCACGCCTCAAATATATAAAATTCTGCCAACCATCTGTGTGTTCAAGGTGCTCAACTCACCTCTAAATAAGTTCCTTTATGGGTGTAGTTTGCAAAATGGGGTCAATTGTGGGGTGTTTCCACTGTTTAGGCACATCAGGGGCTCTGCAAACACGGCATGGCATTCGCGATCTACTTCAGCCAATTTTGCATTCCAAAAGACAATTAGCGCTCCTTCCCTTCCGAGCCCTGCCGTGCGCCTAAACTGTAGTTTTCCCCCACGTTTGGCATATCGGCGTACTCAGGAGAAATTGCACTACACATTTTGGAGTAATTTATCTCCCGTTACCCTTGCAAAAATCAAACAATTGGGGCTAAAGTAAAATTTTTGTGAAAAAAAGTAAAATGTTCAGTTTTTCCTTCCACATTGCATTAATTCTTGTGAAGCACCTGAAGGGGTAATACACTTCTTGAAAGTGGTTTTGAGGACTTTCAGTAGTACAGTCTTATAATGGTGTCTCTTTTGGGTATTCTCTGTCACACTTCTCAAAGTCACTTTAAATGTGATGTGCTCCCTAAAAAATGGTTTTATAAACTGTGTTGGAAAAATTAGAAATTGCTGATCAACTTTTAACTCTTCTAATTTCCTAACAGAAAAAAATATGCTTTGAAAGTTGTTCCTATGTAAAGTAGACATGTGGTAAATTTTAATTATTAACTATTTTGTGTGGCATAACTCTCTGGTTTAAGAACATAAAAATGAAAACTAAATTTTTTAAATTTTCTTCAAATATTTTCACAAAAAAACGCAAGTTCTATCGAACAAATATTACCACTATAATGAAGTACAATGTGTCTTGAGAAAACCGTTTAAGCATTCCAGAGTTATTACCTCATAAATTGAGACTGGTCAGAATTGAAAAAATTGGCTTGGTCAGGAATGTGAAAACAGGATTCGGGGGAAAGAAGTTCCGTAATGACAGGCACGAGGGTCATCAGCTGTCATGACAACCCATTGGCGACTCGCGATCACATCACAGGTGCGCCGATGGGCGGAGAGAATGACGTGCACACATGCTGGCGCGCGTTAAATGCCGCTGTCAGAGATTGACAGCGGCATTTAACAGGTTAACAATAGCAGGCAGATAACAGCTCCACCCACGATACTCAGATGCAGGTCCTGGCTGTAACACACAGCCATGACCCCCCAGGTATGGGGCGAGCTCAACCCGTGAGCCCGCTCTATACACCCACTTATTTCTTGCGCCGAACATGTACGGCGAATGTCATGAAGGGGTTAACAACCAACATGCACACTTAATGAGGTATACAGTTGATTTAAAATTTCTGGCTTCTGGAGATGTGTGATTTTGTATTTAAAATGTACATATATTTATAAAAAATATTTATGCAAGAAAAATATATATACAGTGCCTACAAGTAGTATTCAACCCCCTGCAGATTTAGCTGGTTTGATAAGATGCAAATAAGTTAGAGCCTTCAAACTGCAAACGAGAGTAGGTTTTATGAACAGAAGCATAAATCTTACAAACCAAAAAGTTATGTTGCTCAGTTGAATTTTATTAAATTTTAAACATAAAAGTGTGGGTCAATTATTATACAACCCCTATGTTTAATATTTTGTGGAATAACCCTTGTTTGCAATTACAGCTAATAATCGTCTTTTATAAGACCTGATCAGGCCGGCACAGGTCTGTGGAGTTATCTTGGCCCACTCCTCCATGCAGATCTTCTCCAAGTTATCTAGGTTCTTTGGGTGTCTCATGTGGACTTTATTCTTGAGCTCCTTCCACAAGTTTTCAATTGGGTTAAGGTCAGGAGACTGACTAGGCCACTCCAACACCTTGACTTTTTCCCTATTGAACCAGGCCTTGGTTTTCTTGGCTGTGTGCTTTGGGTCGTTGTCTTGTTGGAAGATGAAATTACGACCCATCTTAAGATCCTTGATGGAGGAGCGGAGGTTATTGGCCAAAATCTCCAGGTAGGCCGTGCTATCCATCTTCCCATGGATGCGGACCAGATGGCCAGGCCCCTTGGCAGAGAAACAGCCCCACAGCATGATGCTGCCACCACCATGCTTGACTGTAGGGATGGTATTCTTGGGGTCGTATGCAGTGCCATCCAGTCTCCAAACGTCACGTGTGTGGTTGGCACCAAAGATCTCGATCTTGGTCTCATCAGACCATAGAACCTTGAACCAGTCTGTCTCAGAGTCCTCCAAGTGATCATGAGCAAACTGTAGACGAGCCTTGACATGACGCTTTGAAAGTAAAGGTACCTTACGGGCTCGTCTGGAACGGAGACCATTGCGGTGGAGTACGTTACTTATGGTATTGACTGAAACCAATGTCCCCACTGCCATGAGATCTTCCCAGAGCTCCTTCCTTGTTGTCCTTGGGTTAGCCTTGACTCTTCGGACAAGCCTGGCCTCGGCACGGGAGGACACTTTCAAAGGCTGTCCTGGCCGTGGAAGGCTAACAGTAGTTCCATAAGCCTTCCACTTACGGATGATGCTCCCAACAGTGGAGACAGGTAGGCCCAACTCCTTGGAAAGGGTTTTGTACCCCTTGCCAGCCTTGTGACCCTCCACGATCTTGTCTCTGATGGCCTTGGAATGCTCCTTTGTCTTTCCCATGTTGACCATGTCTGAGTGCTGTTCACAAGTTTGGGGAGGGTCTTAAATAGTCAGAAAAGGCTGGCAAAAGAGATCTTTAATCCACACATGTGAAGCTCATTATTCTTGGTGCCTGAACTACTTCTTAATACTTTAGGGGGACCAAACAGAATTCTTGTGGTTTGAGGGGTTGAATAATAAATGACACTCTGAATTTACTTTTAACGTTTAAAAAAAAAAAAAAAAAAAATTTGCTGCAGTGCATTTCCCACTTCCAGGCTGATCTACAGTACAAATGTCACAATGCCAAGTTAATTCCGCATGTGTCAACCAGCTAAATCTGCAGGGGGTTGAATACTACTTGTAGGCACTGTAGCTTTCCCACGTGTGGTACATAAGCCTAGGTTTCAGGATTCTTCTTTACTAATAAAATTAGAACACACGATATTAAACTGCCCCCCTAGTCTGCAATTGCAGTGTGTGAGAAATAAAAAGATGCTGTTAATAAGGTGCTGTTTTGATACTGCAGTATCACCGATCAATAAATTTACAGACACAATGAGTGACTACACAGGTGTAAGGTGCCCCAGCGAGGTAGTCATGTGGCCCCTGCTCGATTTGGCACCTTGCAGACAATTTGTGTCCTCCCTCTGATGTGTGGCACACTACGTATTCACTGTCTGAGGATAGAGAGCCCCCGTCTACCCTAGCAGCCAATTTCCTTGACTGTCCATACATAAGAGTTCCTGTCATGTCCCTGACAGGGCTTCAACTGACTCAAAAATAACCGCTGCAGCTATTTTTAGCACACCCAAAGGCTCCACCCACTAAGCCATCTGCTTAGCAACTGCCTTGCCTCTCACTGACAACTGTGCCCAGCAGTGGCTTCTTGTGGCTGATAAAAAGTACTGTACTGCAGCCCCCCAAGGAATTATATCTAACCTCTAGACATGCCCAATGTCTATCCCTGTCACTACATCTCCCCCTGACTCCACTGACTTCACCACTGAAATTAACCCCGTAACATGAGATAATAGCAGTTCAGAGAGTGCCTAACTATGGAGATATGTAATTCTAACTACTTCAGTCCCAGGGGAAGGTTACACCCTTCCTCACTATTACATTTCCCCACACTTTAATGATGGTCGTACCAGGCAACAAACCACAATTAACATACTTAACATATATCAAATTACTAAACATTTTAGTACTTGGCGATTCTTGAAATCTTCCTCTCAGGTGGATACTGGTTCTTCTCGGTTAAGGGCCCTGGAACAGCAACAAAGCCAGTCCATTGTTATAGCCTTCAACAGCATTGACGAGTACCAGTTCTTCTTGGTAAGGACCCTGGAAGCACAGTGTCCATGTCCATATTTTTAAAACGGGTCAAACACCAATAGCCCTCAATCTCCTTCAAGGACTACGTTCTGAGGCACACCATCACAGGGAAACGCCCCATTAGTTTCTTTCTTCCTGGCCCTAGTGTGGGTCACCGGTTCTTCCCGCTAGGCCGCAAGTCTCTTAGTAGTAGAGGACATCAATCCTCCAGGTATGCCTCAGCGTTGCAAATTCCAGCAGAAAAAGGCGCAAGAGGCGCAACAAAAATGAACAATAAAAATAGAAATAAAGAGAGCAGCTCCTATCGGCACACAACTTGGTGCTGCTTATGGCCTCCTTGGCCTGGGAGGTAGGGAAACAGTCCTCCTATTTTTCTGGCCCTTAGGCTAAAATAGGACGATCTGCCCTCATTGGGAAACAGTCCCTGGTAGCAACCACCACCAGGGGGTCCTATTTTTAAGGCAACAGGAAGGTCAACTGATCTTTTGGGTAGAAGTGCTCACTTCTTCCAGGAAACCGTAGGCTTTTACCAGGTTGAACTCCGTCAACCGCCCCCGGGTCTGGGAAGCTTCTACCGACTCCCTCTGCGCCGCGTTAGACCCTTCCAGACAGCCTCGCAAGAAAGTAATCAGTCCACTGTCGGTGCTCCCGTGGCATCATTGGGGAATTGCGCCTTGTCAACCGTATGTAACTAGGCTCAGAGTGGCGCTTCGCTGGAGGTGTGTTTAGGGCCTCCATCGCCATCTGCCACCAGTTGATGCGTGCGACTTTTCTCTTTGGGGGCCTCGCCTCCGTCGCACCACCTTCGGGCCTGGGGGTTCCCGCCGCGCACCCGAAGGTTGTTGCCATGGGTGTTGCGAGCGGGTTTAGCCGCAGGGGTTCACGCTGCTCTCCTTCTGCTGGCTGTGCTGTGGCTGCTGCTTCGGCTTCGCCGGGATGTTCTACGCCTTCATCCGATGGGGGAACGTCTTCCGGCATCCGGCTCCAGCACCACACTCTGACCTCATTGATGAGTAGGCCTATCTCAGGCTGAGGCCTGGTGGACCACTGGACGGTCATCGGTGGCAGCGGTGTCGGCTCACGGTCAGCACTCGTGTGTGGGTATTCTGCGGCTGCGGCCCCTGGGATAATGATCTCGAGGACTTCCTCCTCGTCGCTAACCTCCATGGCGTTGTCTGATCCTCCGGTTGCCATCTTCTCCTCATGTGCTGAACAGCAAATGGCGAAGGTGTCTTGCTAATGACGCGCATCCTGTGCGTCTGACTCAACCTTTTTCTAGGCCGGGCTCCCAAAGTGACCGCCGCATCACAAATCAATCCCGGCAGCTACGCCTTCAGCCACGCCCCTTCTCTTGACGCGCTGATTCTCACTGGGCCAGGTTTCGCTCTGTGCCGCGCCCTCTTTTTTACTGGACGTTCCATCCTGGGACGCGTCTTTACTGCTGGGCCCATTCTTCTCTGGGCTGCAACTCGCAGAGGCTGGACACCTTTTTGCGCTCTCCGGCGCCGTCCACTCCCATGATAGGCTGTTCTTCTATACTTTACCGCCATTGTCGCCATCTTAGAATCCATGCTTCTGGCCGCTATCTTGTGCTGCATGTCTTCCAACACTTTCTCCTCAGTGTTCTGCATCGGCTCTTCCCCATTTTCTTCATGCGAGGAACTCGCATCCTGCCAACTACGCCAAATCTAAGGTTCCCCATTGAGGTAGTCGTGGGCGAGTTGTGGCCCCTGCTCGCTTTGGCACCTTACAGACAATTCGTGTCGTCCCTCTGATGTGTGACTGTGCATGTGACATTCTTCACTTATTTCACACCATCCGGTCGCAGCTGTCTCCAGACATTTCTCTTCTGGGACCAGAGCTGTAATAATTTCAGAGGACACAAAGTTATTAACCATAGCTGGGGTTTTACTTGGGGGAAAGGAGTAATTACAATATTTACAGTCTGGTAGATTGGATAAGGCCCAACAGGTTCTTGTCTCCCATACAGGTGATAAAATCATCTTCAGCTCTGGTGCCTTCTTAAGGTGAAGGGTCTCTGTTTCTATTCCTTAGCCTAAGAGACGGTTCTGTTATGATCTGCAACATAAACTAAGGAAAGATAGGAGAAAGCTGTCCCTACACTAAGACTAAGCTGAATCCCTACGATGTAGCGGGCTGCCTTTTCGTTGTGAACAGACCTCGGCTAGTCTGAACGAAGACCTATAGAATTAAGGGAGGGGTCCCTAAATGAACCAAGGACTGGGACAAAAATGGGACACCTCCAAAACAGAAGTTGTTGCAGAGCACAAAAGACAAACTGACAAAAAGTACTAGAGGTCCAGAGGACCAAGCGAACTAGACAGAGATAGGCACCGAAGCACCTGGCTAGAGAGACAGTCAAACAACACTGAAGTCCAGCAAGGCCAGAAGGGCGGAGCTGGAATATATAGGCAGATGGTCACATGACCGCAAAACACAAGATAGAAAAATCTAACAGGAGGATTCTAACAGTACCCCCTCTTTTATGAGGATCCTCCGGATCCTCCAGGACCAGGCCTATCCGGAAACCTCCTGTGGAAAGCTTTAACAAGCCTAGGAGCAGAGACATCATCCGTTCTTACCCAGGAGTTGTCTTCGAGACCGAAACCCTTCCAGGAGACAAGATACTGTAATCTCCCTCTATGCCATCTAGAATTCAAGATACGTGAAATGTCATATTCGCCGTCTTCCACCACAGGAGGAACTGTGACAGTGGCGTCCCTATTAGATACGTCAGCCTTTTTCAACAAGGAAACATGAAACACAGGATTAATCTTCCAGGAAGTAGGGACATCCAACCTAACAGCAGACTGGTTAACAACCTAAAGCACTTTAAATGGACCCACAAACTTAGGACCCAGTTTTTTAGAGGGAATCCTCAACCGCAGGTTCTTCGAGGACAACCAAACCATGTCACCCACAGTAAACAAAACCTCTTTACGTTTCTTATCAAAATACTTCTTGGACTTTTTGTTAGCCTCTTGAAGGTTACAATGTACATTAGTCCAAACTCTCTCCAAATCACCGGAAAAATTCTCCTCCTCCGGCACCGCCGACCTCAATTTGGAAAACTAACCAAAAGACGGATGTCTCCCAGTACAACAAAAAAAAGGAGAACACCCAGCAGAGGAGGATGTATGACTGTTAAGAGCAAATTCTGCGAGAAGCAGAAACTCCGACCACACCTCTTGATTGTCTGCCACAAAACAACGCAAAAACTGTTCAACATCCTGGTTCTTTTTTTCAGTCTGTCCCTTAGACTCAGGATGATAACCAGACGAAAATGACAAATGGACTCCCAACCTGTCACAAAAAGCACGCCAAAAGCGAGCCACAAACTGAGGTCCTCTATCAGAAACAATATCTGTGGGAACGCCATGGAGCTTGACAATCTCCTTAACAAACGCCTTAGCGAGTGTCTTGGCGCAGGGCAACTTAATGAATGGAACCAAATGACACATCTTACTAAAACGGTCCACGACCACCCAGATGACAGTAAAACCCTCGGACACAGGAAGATCAGTAATAAAATCCATAGTGAGATGCGTCCAAGGCGCACTAGGAACCTCCAGAGGGCAAAGCAACCCCGCAGCAGGAGTATGTGAAGCCTTTGACCTAGCGCACACAGTACACTGACGCACCCACTTGATGACTTCCTTCTGCCCTCCAGGCCACCAAAAACTGCGACTGATCAGTCTCTTAGTCTCCGAAATTCCTGGATGACTTGCCAGCAGAGACTCATGACACTCCACAAACAAAACTCTCCTAAAGGCTCTAGGCACGAACAACCTCCCATGGGGAGTGTTAGATGGAGCATCATCTTGAGCTTTCAGAATCCCATTCTCCAAAACGGAGTCCAAAGCCGCCACCACAACTCCTTTCTGTAAAATGCTCTCCTCCTCCTTGGCACCGACCGTAGGAGAGAAGCTGCGAGATAAAGCATCGGCTTTAACATTCTTAGTACCAGGGATATAGGTAACAGAAAAATGAAACCGAGAGAAAAAAAGTGCCCACCTAGCTTAATGGGCATTCAAGCGCTTGGCAGCATCCAGATAGATCAAATTGTTATGATCTGTGAAAACCAGAATAGGAAATCTAGCGCCTTCCCAAAAATGACGCCAATGTTCAAACGCGAGTTTAATAGCCAGCAACTCCCGATTTCCAACATCATAATTCAGTTCGGTTTCCGAAATTTTTTTCGAAAAGAAGGCACAAGGATGTACTCCACCCTTGTTCTCCTGAGACAAAACTGCTCCGACCCCCACCGATGAAGCATCGACCTCGACCAAAAAAGGCTTGGTCTCATCAGGCTGCATAAGGATAGGGGCAGAACTGAACCTCTCTTTGAGCTACTCAAACGCTTTAATGGCCTCAGTAGTCCACTGGGCCGTATTCGCACCTTTCCTGGTGAGATCGGTTAGAGGTTTAACAATTACAGAAAAATTCTTAATGAATTTCCTGTAATAATTGGCAAAACCCAAAAATCTCTGTATAGCTTTCAAACCAATAGGCCTAGGCCATTCCTGCACAGCCTGAACCTTCACAGGGTCCATCTCAAAGTCCTCGCTGGAGACAATGTAGCCCAAAAAACTAATTTTCTGCACAGCGAACTCACATTTCTCTAGATTAGCAAAGAGTGAATTATCACCCAATAACTGCAAAACTTCACGTACACTCTGCCAATGGGACTCCAGATCTGGTGAATAAATCAAAATGTCATCCAAATACACAGCCACATTCTTACCAATCAGAGGTCTCAGGATGTCATTAATAAGGTTCTGAAAAAATGCAGGTGCATTGGTAAGACCAAAAGGCATCACCAGATTCTCAAAATGACCTACCGGAGTGTTAAAAGCAGTTTTCCATTCATCACCCTCCTTCACACGTAACAAATTGTATGCCCCCCGGAGATCAATTTTGGAGAACCACTTGGCTCCCACTAACTGGTTAAACAAGTCAGGAATTAACGGTAATGGGTAGGAATTGCGTACGGTAATCTTATTAATTTCACGAAAATCCAGACGTGGTCGTAAACCGCCGTCCTTTTTATAAACAAAGAAGAATCCAACTGCCACAGGCGACTTAGAAGGTCTAATGTGACCAGCAGCCAGGCTAGTCTCTATGTACTCCTCCAAAGCCTTTATTTCAGGGATAGTCAGATTAAACAAACGACTTTTGGGAAGAGTAGCACCCGGAACAAACTCAATGGCACAATCATAATCCCTATGAGGAGGTAAAACTTGCGACTCCTCCTCCGAAAAAACCCTCCAAAAATCTTGAATAGGTACAGGTAATTCCCCTTTTTCCACAGCCGCAATGCGACCATTACAACATTTATCATAGCACTTGGGACTCCAAGACTTAATCACATTAGTAGACCAGTCCAATAAAGGATTGTGCAGTTTTAACCAAGGCAATCCTAGAACAACTGGAGAAGGCAAATTATCCAAAACAACCAAGTCCAAAATTTCCTGGTGAACTCCATTGATAGTGAGGGAAAATGCAGCAGTCTTGTGAGTAATACATTTCAAAGGAGTGTTATCAACCACAGAAATAGGTGATGACAAAGGTTTGGATTTCAATTTAAGGTTTTCCAAAAACCCTTTGTCAATCACATTAAGTGTTGAACCACAATCCACAAATACCTGAAATTCAATCAAATCTCCCTGCACAGTAGTACTCCCAGAAAGAAATATTACTGCAGAGCGTAAACAAGCTATATGAGTGTAACTGACCTTTTTTTTTTCTTTACTTAAACGACGCTCACAATACTTAATCAAATGATCAGCCTTACCACAATAAAGACATAAAATCTCCATTCTCTTTCCTGAGAGCGGAGTGACATTGCCCCCACCTCCATTGGTTCTCCGCTGTCAGATCAGATTTTCTGGGAACTAGGACCTGACATTACAGGAGTTTTTACATCATTCACCCTGGACCTCAGTCTCCTGTCCACACGAACAGCTAACTGCATAGCTTCCTGCAGAGTCTCAGGTGCAGGGAATGCAATTAGCAAATCCTTAACCCTTTCACTCCGACCAGCAAGAAATAAACATCTCAGCGCAGAATCATTCCATTTAACTTCTGAGGCCCATCTCCTGAAGTGTGTGAAATAATTTTCAACATCATCAGACCCCTGATTCAAACGTCTAAGTTCTGATTCAGCAGATGAGATTCGATCAGGATCATCATATAATAGCCCCATAGCAGAAAAAAATTCTTCAACAGAACTTAAACACGGATCATTAGGCTGGAAAGAAAAGGCCCAACCCTGTGGTTCTTTGCGCAAAAGTGACATAATAAAACCAATGCGCTGTGATTCATTCCCAGAAGATCTTGGTCTCAAACGAAAATATAACAAACAAGCATTTTTAAAGGAAAAAAAATCTTGCTTTTTACCATAAAAAACATGAGGCAGTCCTACCTTGGGTTCGGCAAAATGCGCTCCAGGACAGCTACTCACGTGTTGCTGAAGTTCGGCCACCTCCAGAGACAATCCCTGCAGGCGTTGAGCCAACTCCTGTACGAAAACCATACTGATCCCCGAATTTCTTTCCTTTTAGTTTTTTTTTTGGCCTGGACTGTTATGATCTGCAACATAAACTAAGGAAAGGTAGGGGAAAGCTGTCCCTTCAGTAAGACTAAGCTGAATCCCTATGATGTAGCGGGCTGCTTGTTCCTTGTGACTAGACCCCCCTTAGTCCTTGGCTAGTCTGAACGAAAACCTATAGAATTAAGGGAGGGGTCCCTAAATGAACTAAGGACTGGGACAAAAATGGGACACCTCCTAAACAAAAGTTGGTGCAGAGCCCAAAAGACAAACTGACAAAAAGTACTAGAGGTCCATAGAATCAAGCGAACTAGACAGAGATAGGCACCGAAGCACCTGGCTAGAGAGACAGTCAAACAACACTAAAGTCCAGCAAGGCCAGAAGGGTGGAGCTGGAATATATAGGCAGATGGTCACGTGACCACAAAACAGAAGATAGAAAAAACTAACAGGAGGGTTCTAACAGGTTCCTCACCAGCAACAGTGTGCCCAGATCCTTTATCTCCCTTTATCTCCTAGAGTCCAAATTTCCTCTGCTACCTGCAGACTAGAAGTGCCCTGGGTTCTCAATACCTCCATTGAGTTTCTCTGGCTGGCTAATGGGACTCCTGCGTGAGGAGATATTCACACTATGGATTCACTGTCTGAGGGTAGAGAGCCCCCATTTACCCTAGCAGCCAATTTCCCTGACTGCCCGTACATAAGAGTTCCTGTCACGTCCCTGACAGGGCTTCAACTGACTCAAAAATAACGGCTGCAGCTATTTTTAGCACACCCAAAGGCTCCACCCACTAAGCCATCTGCTTAGCAACTGCGTTGCCTCTCACTGACAACTGTGCCCAGCAGTGGCATCTTGTGGCTGATAAAAAGTACTGCAGCCCCCCAAGGAATTATATCTAACCTCTAGACAAGCCCAATGTCTATCCCTGTCACTACATCTCCACCTTACTCTACTGACTGCGCCACTGAAATTAACCCCGTAACTTGAACTAATAGCAGTTCAGAGAGTGCCTAACTATGGAGATATGTAATTCTAACTACTTCAGTCCCAGGGGAAGGTTACACCCTTCCTCACTATTACATTCCCCCACACTTTAATGATGGTCGTCCTCGACCGTACCATGCAACAAACCACAATTAACATGTTTAACATATATCAAATTACTAAACATTTTAGTACTTGACAATTCTTGCTCTTCTTCCTAACTATGGGTATATAAAATTCTAAATACTTCAGTCCAAGGGGAAGGTTACACCCTTCCTCACTATTACATTGGTACAACACCTCCCTATCTCAAGTGAATCTTTGGATTAATATTCACAGACTGACTACCACTCCTAGTGCAGTAGTACAAAACAATCCAATTTTAGCCTTTATTCTGTCCATATGTGGAATGAGCTGTGCTCTGACCTCCTTTTCCTGGGTTGAAAAATCCTAATTTGGTGATGATAAGCCCTCCTGATAAGCTTTGCTAGACCATGTGATTTGATGGCTGCAGGGCATTCTGGATAAGCCTTCCTGACTGCGCCTGACATCATTAGCCCACTTTGCAACTCTTCAGAAGCATGTGAAATAATGATTGGCATTTTTGGGGGTCTATCCGTGCAAATCAAATCACAAACTGTTTAAATTTGCAGGGCCCAGGGAATTTCAGGAAATGTGACTCAAAGTTGATTCAACGCAGATCGATTTGATAACTTCTATTCTCCCTTCTCCCCTTTTAACCGCTTCCCGACCGCCCACTGTAGATAAATGTCCGCACTTGCAGGGCTCTGTGCAGTGCCGATGTTTGTCTATGGCCGGCGGCCTCGCAGCGCTCAGAACCCCCTGGGTCCTGCAAGAGCTGCGATTCCAGTTCAGAGTGACAGCTCTGACAGGCGACATCTTTGGGTCCTGATTGGATCAGATCTCAATGATGTTAACCGTTTGCTATCTTCTTAGATGCTGTGATCGCGGCATTTAGAAGATAGTGAGAGGGAGAGAGGTCATTCACTCACCTCTCCGACACCCCCGTGATGTGATCTGAACACATCACGGGGAATCCGAGCATTGTCATGATAGCCAGAGGTCACAGGATGACCTCTGGGTCTGCTAGCTATGGTGGACTGTTAGGCTCAGCCAGTGACAGGCAATCTGCCAGTGAAAAGCTGACAGGTCTCGTGCAATGCAATACTTGTCTATTGCAATGCATGAGACCAGTGATCAGAAAAATAAAAATTTAAGTCCCATACAGGGACTAAGTAAAAAAGTAAACAAAAAGTTAAAAAATGTTTTAAAACTATTTAATAAATAAAAAAAAAGGAAAAGAAAAAATCTTAAACCAATAAATACGTATATTTATATAAAAACAAAAAAAGTACACATATTTGGTATCGCCGCTTCCAGAAAAACCCAATCAAAAAATCAACTTTAAATAAAAATGGTACTGCTGAAAATGTCATGTTGGCCCGCACAAAAAATCCTGCCACACAGCTCCATCAGGGAAAAAATAAAAAAGTTATAGCTCTCAGAATAAAGTGATGCAAAAACAATTCTTTTTTCTATAAAATAGTTTTTATTGTGTAAAAGAGACAAAACATAAAAAAAATATAAATGTGGTATCGCTGTAATCGTACTTACTCAAACAATAAAAGCGCCTTATCAATTTTACCACAAGCAGAACGGCATAAAAAAAAAATCCTGAATTGCTGTTTTTTGTTCATTCTGCCTCCCAAAAATCGGAATAGAAAGCAATCAAAAAATGTCATGTGACCTTAAATGGTGTCAATAAAAACATCAACTTGTCCCTAAAAAAAAAAGCTATCACATGACTCTGTCTGCAGAGATATGGAAAAGTTATAGCTGTCTAAATATGGCTATGCAAAAACTTGTTTTTGTAAAGAAAAGCGTCTTTTAGTGTGTGACAGCAGCCAAACAGAAAAACCCAACATGAATCTGGTATCGCTGTAATTGCAGCGACCCGAAGAATAATGTCATCTAATCACTTATACCGCACGGGGAACGGCGTAAAAATAAATAAAACCAATTCTTCACCTGCTGTTGATTTGTTCATTCTGCCTCCCAAAGATCGCAGTAAGGCTTGGCTCACATTTATCCTGCGCTCTATGCTGAGCGCTTAGGCCATGTGCCCACGTAGTATTTTTGTAGCATTTTTGCAGCGTTTTTGAGGCCGCGAAAACGCTGCAAAAACACTTGTCAAACCGTCTGCCATGCAAAGCAATGTGAATTTGGATGTGCAATTCGCATTGCGTTGCAAAACACAGCATGACCATTTCTACCGCGATTACGCTGCAAATTCGCGGGCATTGAGGAACATTGAAATGCAGCAAACCCGCAGGTATATGTGGATTTGCTGCGCTTCAATTAAATTCAATGGCCGCGAATTTGCAGCGTAATAGCGGCGCGTGTGGTACCCGGGATGAAGAGGAGACTACAACTCCTCTTCATTCCAACTACCACGCTGTGAAAAAAGAAATAAAAAAGTTAAAAATAAATAAAACCTGTATATTCACCTCTCCGGTCTGCTCCCGGCGGAGCGTGATCATCAGCTGACTAAATGACGTCACCGCAGGTCCTGCAAGTACACCGCGGGACGCCGAGAAGAGAGGATCGCCGCCGGGAGGAGACTGGAGAGGTGAGTATACAGGTTTCATTTATTTTTAACTTTTTAATTATTTTTTTTTTTTACTATTGATGTTTTATTTAAAGCAACTAAGTTGGTCACACAATATAAATCCATGCCAGTTGCCTGGATTTATATTGTGTGACCAACTTGTCAAGCACTTTACCAAGTGATGCTAAAAATCGCTTGTAAAAGTGCTTGAAAAAACGCATGTAAAAACGCTGGAAAAAACGCTTCTCTCTGGCAGAAAAAACGCATGTAAATCTGCATGCGTTTTTTTCTGCCAGAGAGAGGCAAAACCGCTCTGCATCAAATCTGCTATGTGGGCACATAGCCTTACACCGGGGTTTTCGTGTAAGGCTGTGTGCCCACGTAGCGTTTTTCAAGCGTATATGCTGCGGAATTTCCGCAGCGTAAGGCTGAGTTCACACTATGCGTTTTTCATGCGTTTCCGCGGCGTTTTTGCAGTTGCGTAAATGCCGCGGAAACGCATGAAAAACGCATGGTAGAAGGGAAGCAATGTTCCCCAATGGAAATCCGCATGTGCTGTGCCCATGATGCGGATTTTTCCGCAGCGTTAACGCTGCGGTCAAAAATCCGCAGCATGTCAATTAATTTTGCGGAAACGCGGCGATTTCGCCGCCATTGACTTGCATTAGAACGCGCCAATTCCGCAAGACAGCATTTGTACTTGCGTTATTGGCGCGTTCTAATATGCGGATGGTACCCGGGTGTGGAGGAGAGGAGAGTCTCATCCACACCCAGGTACCATTAAAAAAGCTGTAAAAAAAGAATAAAATAAAAAATAAATGTATTCTTACCTTCTGTCGGCCCGCGCAGCTCTCCCGCTTGGTTCCCGGCACTTGCAGTGAGTTGTAGGACCTGCGGTGACGTCAGAGTCATGTGACGGGTCACGTGACGCTGACGTCGGCAGGTCTTTCAATTCAAAGTTGCCGGCAGCCGGGAACTTTGTAAAGCAGGACAGCGCGGGCCATCAGAGGTAAGTATATACACTCTGTCGGGTCACACTATATAAATCCATGCTGTTTGCATGGATTTATATAGTGTGACCTAGTTGTCAAGCACTTTCCAGGTGATGCTAAAATCGCCTGGAAAGCGCTTGTCAATCTGCATGCGGAAACGCATGTCAATCTGCATGTGGATCCGCATGTATTCTGCAGGAAAAACGCATGCACAATCTGCATGCGTTTTTTCTGCCAGGGAGATGCAGAAATGATGCAGAAATTTTCTGCTTCATTTCTGCATCGTGTGCACATACCCTAAACGCTTGAAAAACGCATGTATATCCGCACCCCATGGTCCCCAATGGCATTCCGCAATGTCAATGCCCATGCTGCGGATTTTTCCGCAGCGTATATGCTGCGGTCAAAAATCCGCAGCATGTTCATTAATTTTGCGGAAGCGCAGCGGAATCAATGTGCGGATGGTACCCAAGTCTGGATGAGAGGAGACTCTCATCCAGACCTGGGTACCAAAGAACCTGTAAAAAAAAGAATAAAATAAAGTTTATACTTATCTTCTGATGTTTTCCCTCCATCGCGCTGTTGTCTGAAGGACCTGCCACGTCATTGAGTCATGTGACCCACCACATGACTCAATGACGTCACCGCAGGTCCTGCACACAACAGCGTGAGCCGCTCAAGCCTCCGGACGAGGCAGAGAATGCATCAGAAGGTGAGTATAAAGTTTATTTTTTTATTTTTTACCATTCTGAACAAGTTGTCAAGCACTTTTCCAAGTGATGCTTGGAGAAGTGCTTGATAACCCGCATGCGGAAATGCATGCAAAGACGCCTCACAAACGCTTCTACCTGGCGGGAAAACCGCATGTAATATCCGCATGCGATTTTCCCGCCAGGGAGAAGCGTAAAAAATATGCTTCAGGTCCGCAACGTGGGCACATAGCCTAAGTCTCTGAAATACGTGACTCAGATGGAACCCCCGGCGGAAGATTCCCTGTAATGAGGCAGATGGAGGCACTGTGTACACCATCTGACCTGTGATCCAGCAGTGTGCATAAAAGTGCAGTCCTCCACAGTTTTGTACACTTCTGATCAGGACAATTTTGAACAGAGGTCAGATGCAGCCCAAAGTGACCCTGCTGTCTCGTTATAGTGAATGGATCCCTTGGGGGTTTCATCTGAATCACGTCACTTGGAGATTTAGATGGAAACTCCGATGTAAGTGCTCAGCGTAGAGCGTTAGATAAATATGATCCGAAATGTTAGGTAAAATGGTTCTAACAAAAGCTTCAACTCAATCCACAAAAAAAAAGTCCCCACTCAGGTCTGTCATTTGTCATTGGGAATATAGGGGCTTCCTTGTTACTGGTAGTACAAAGGCTCTGGAAAAGCGCCAAAAGAAAGTCAATGAATTCTGTGCATGTCTCCAGTAGCATGAACTGGGCATAATGTACTGGTCACTAAAACGTACTGGTCACTACAATGGCATTTTGCAATTTTCACTCAGTAACATCCACTACTGCTTGTTTCTGGGAAACACCCATGGAGTCAAAAATGTCACTACACCTGTAGATAAGTTCCCAAATGGGTATAATTTCCAAAATGGGGTCACTTAGGGGCTCTGTATTTGGAGACCGCAAACTATCCTACAATAATTTGTTCTACCAAGAGTCAAATAGCTCTCCTTCCCTCCAAAGCCTTGCCATGTGGCTAAGCAGGACTTTACAGCCACATATGGGGTATTGCCATGTTCAGCAGAAATTGTGTGACACATTTTGGCACCATTTTTACCCATTGCCCAGAGTGAAAATGTACAGTGTGGGGCTAAAACAATTTTTGGGGGGTAAAAACTCAATTATTTTTTCTTCACCGCCCAATGGAATAAAATTCTGTGAGTCACATGTGGTGTCAATATAATCACTTCACCCCTAGATGAATTCATTAAGAGGTGTGGTTTGTAAAATGGGGTCACTTATGGGGGATTTCTGCTGTTCTGGGATCTCAGGGGCTCTGCCAATGTGACATGGCACCCACAAACCATAACAGCAAAATTTGAACGGTAATATGGCACTCCTTAACTTCTGAGCTTTGCACTATGCCTCAAAAGTAGTTTTCGACCACTTATGGGGTATCATTGTACTCAGGAAAAATTGTGCAACAAATTGTGCTGTTCATTTTCTACTATTACCCCTTTTGAAATTTTGCAAACTTAGGGTCAAAGCAACATTTTAGTGGAAAAAAATAGTAATATTTCATTTACTCAGCCCAATGTTATACAAGTTTGTAAATCGCCCGGGGGTTAAAAATACTCATTACTCCCCTAGATTAATTTATTGAGAGGTGTAGTTTACAAAATGGGGTCACTTGTGGGGGTTTCTGCTGTTTTGGCACCTCAGGGGCTCTTCAAATGTGACATGGTGTTCACTACCTATTCCAGCCAAAATAGCGCTCTGCCATGCACTCAAGCAGTAGTTTTCCACCACATATGGGGTATCATCGTACTCTGGAGAAATTGAACAACAAATTTTGTCTTCCATTTTCTCCTGTTACCCTTGTGAAAATTAAAAATTGGGGCTAAAACAACATTTCTGTGGGGAAAATGTGATTTTTTTATTTTCACGGCTCAACACTATAAATTCTGTGAAGCACTTGAGGGTTCAAGGTGCTCACCACACATCTAGATACGTTCATTGAGGGGTCTTGTTTCCAATATGGAGTAACTTATGGGGAGTTCCCACTGTTTAGGCACTTCAGGGGCTCTGCAAACGTGACATGGCGTCCGCTATCGATTGCAGCCAATTATGTATTCCAAAAGTCAAATGGTGCTCCTTCCCTTCTGAGCCCTGCCAGGTGCCCAAGCAGTAGTTTTCCACCACATATGGGGTATGGGCGTAAGCAGGAGAAATTGCACAACAAACTTTGGGGTTTACTTTTTCTTGCTACCTTTGTGAAAATAAAAAAAATGGGGCTAAAGTAACATTTTTTTCCTTCCACATTGCATTAATTAGTGTAAAACACCTGAAGGGTTAATAAACTTCTTGAATGTGGTTTTGAGCACCTTGAGGGGTGCAGTTTTTAGAATGGTGTCACTTTTGGGTATTTTCTGCCATATAGGCCCCGCAAAGTCAGTTCAAACGTGATGTGGTCCCTAAAAAAAATGGTTTGGTAAATGTTGTTGGAAAAATGAGAAATTGCTGATCATCTTTTAACCCTTCTAACTTCCTAACAAAAAAAAAATTATGTTTCAAAAATTGTGCTGATGTAAAGTAGACATGTGGAAATATTATTTATTAACTATTTTGTGTGACATAACTCTCTGGTTTAAGGACATACAAATTAAAAGTTTGAAAATTGAAAAAATTTTCAACATTTTTGCCAAACTTCCGATATTTTCAGAAAAAAATGTAAGTCATATCAAACAAATTTTACCGCTATAATGATGTACAATATGTCATAAAAAAAAAATCTCAGACTCTGGGATCTGTTGAAGTGTTCCAGAGTTATTGCCTCATAAAGTGACACTGGTCAGAATAAAAAAAAAAATGGCCTGGTCACGAAGCCGAAAACCGGCTTTGATACGAAAGGGTTAATAACATTGACAGCTCATTCTATGATATATGAGTAACCGCATCACTGGAATGAACATGGCCTTTATCAAGTCCCATCTCCAATTAAAGGGAGTCTGTCAGTAGGATTAACCCTCCTAAGCCGATTATATGGGCATGTGGGTCATAGAAAGTTTAATAAAATTATACCTTCAAATCTGCAATCTGATATCTAATTCCAGAGAAATCCACATTTTCTCAATATGACTTAATAGACTTGTTAAGATCTATGGGCTGGACATAGATCTCCCTGAGAATCTGTCTCCAGAGATTATTTTAAATGTAGGTGGGAGTCACTAGTGTGAGACATACAGTACAGACCAAAAGTTTGGACACACCTTCTCATTTAAAGATTTTTCTGTATTTTCATGACTATGAAAATTGTACATTCACACTGAAGGCATCAAAACTATGAATTAACACATGTGGAATTATATACTTAACAAACAAGTGTGAAACAACTGAAAATATGTCTTATATTCTAGGTTCTTCAAAGTAGCCACCTTTTCCTTTGATGACTGCTTTGCACACTCTTGGCATTCTCTTGATGAGCTTCAAGAGGTAGTCACCGGAAATGGTTTTCACTTCACAAGTGTGCCCTGTCAGATTTAACAAGTGGGATTTCTTGCCTTATAAATGGAGTTGGGACCATCAGTTGTGTTGTGCAGAAGTCAGGTGGATACACAGCTGATAGTCCTACTGAATAGACTGTTAGAATTTGTATTATGGCAAGATAAAAGCAGCTAAGTAAAGAAAAAAGAGTGGCCATCATTACTTTAAGAAATGAAAGTCAGTCAGTCTGAAAAATTGGGCAAACTTTGAAAGAGTCCCCAAGTACAGTTGCAAAAACCATCAAGCGCGACAAAGAAACTGGCTCACATGAGGACCGCCCCAGGAAAGGAAGACCAAGAGTCACCTCTGCTTCTGAGGATAAGTTTATCCGAGTCACCAGCCTCAGAAATCGCAGGTTAACTGTAGCTCAGATTAGAGACCAGGTCAATGCCACACAGAGTTCTAGAAGCAGACACATCTCTACAACAACTGTTAAGAGGAGACTTTGTGCAGCAGGCCTTCATGGTAAAATAGCTGCTAGGAAACCACTGCTAAGGACAGGCAACAAGCAGAAGAGACTTGTTTGGGCTAAAGAACACAAGGAATGGATATTAGACCAGTGGAAATCTGTGCTTTGGTCTGATGAGTCCAAATTTGAGATCTTTGGTTCCAACCACCGTGTCTTTGTGCGATGCAGAAAAGGTGAACGGATGAACTCTACATGCCTGGTTCCCACCGTGAAGCATGGAGGAGGAGGTGTGATGGTGTGGGGGTGCTTTGCTGGTGACACTGTTGGGGATTTATTCAAAATTGAAGGCATACTGAACCAGCATGGCTACCACAGCATCTTGCAGCGGCATGCTCTTCCATCCGGTTTGCGTTTAGTTGGACCATCATTTATTTTTCAACAGGACAATGACCCCAAACACACCTCCAGGCTGTGTAAGGGCTATTTGACCAAGAAGGAGAGTGATGGGGTGACCTGGCCTCCACAGTCACCAGACCTGAACCCAATCGAGATGGTTTGGGGTGAGCTGGACCGCAGAGTGAAGGCAAAAGGGCCAACAAGTGCTAAGCATCTCTGGGAACTCCTGAGGGCTAAAGCAGAGGTAAGTATTCTGTGCAACAACTTTGCTCGGGCACCTCCATTTTGGAGGAGGTGCCTTATATATGGGAGGTCCTCCGGCTATTGGCCGGGGACTCCTTAGGACGGCGCGCGCGGTCCCTTCAAGAGAGGCCTAAGCACAGTGCCAGGGAAGGAGCGCGCGCCGGCAGCAGCGGGGAGAGGAGCGCTGGAGGACACCGCGCCAGGAGCGGGAAGGTGAGAGGGACGGCGTCTCTGCCTAGCAGGGGGCAGAGACGCCGATGCTACATGCTTGATGGTTTTTGCAACTCCACTTGGGGACACTTTCAAAGTTTTCCCAATTTTTCGCACTGACTGACCTTCATTTCTTAAAGTATTCGAGTATTTACAGCTGCTCCTTGATATGTTTGAATCGCTCCCGTGTGCATGATTTGCGACTGTTTGACAGTTTTAATACATGTGAGGAATGTCTATTTCTTACACATTCCTCACATGTAATAAAGCTGTCAAACTGTTGCAAATCATGCACACGGGAGAGATTCAAACATATCACCGAGCAGCTGTAAATACTCGGTGCTCGCCTGAGCATACTCGGAACTCGCTTATCACTAGTCCCAACCCCACTTATAAGGCAAGAAATCCCACTTATTAAACCTGACAGGGCACACCTGTGAAGTGAAAACCATTTCCGGTGACTACCTCTTGAAGCTCATCAAGAGAATGCCAAGAGTGTGCAAAGCAGTCATCAAAGCAAAATGTGGCTACTTTGAAGAACCTAGAATATAAGACATATTTTCAGTTGTTTCACACTTTTTTGTTAAGTATATAATTCCACATGTGTTAATTCATAGTTTTGATGCCTTCAGTGTGAATGTACAATTTTCATAGTCATGAAAATACAAAAAAATCGTTAAATGAGAAGGTGTGTCCAAACTTTTGGTCTGTACTGTACGTATAGATCAGGAGAGCAGCCTGTGAGTCATTACATGCAGATCAGTGTCTGGCCAATAAATTTTAACAGCTCTTATACATATCAAGAAAAATGTGGATTTCTCTGGAATAAGACATCAGATCACAGATATCAAGGTATCATTTTATTCAACTTTCTATAACTTATATGTCCATAGAGACGGCACAGGAAAATTAATCCTACTGACAGAGGCTCTTTAAGAAACAGTTTAATATCTTGTCATTAGTACTTTGATTGTGGCTGGCTATTTCGTGCGAATACTGAATTTCTCTTGTACTGATAATGAGCAATTTCTGTATAAGAAAAAAAAGTGATCTGACAGTATCTTCAAGATAAATTAATGATGTTAAGCCTAAGGGGATCAAAGAATGAGCGTGCCATGTGTGAAAAGCCATTAGAACTTATATTTATCAGCTGGACTGTAGTCGGCTCTAATCTTATCAATTTGTTTATTTGCTTGAATGAACACATTATGAGGTATACTCCAGTTCAATGTAACTTCTTCATATCAAGTATTCAGAATTTTGCAACATTCGTTTCAGCTCATTGCTTACAATGAATGGTATTATTTGGAAGGGATATATATACCTGCATGGAAAGTAAGCCAGGGAACAATCATTTGTTTTGGTTGGATTGGTTCAGGTTAGTGAAATGAACAAAAAATCTAATTGGGCAAGTTCATACACGGAGGTTGCGGTTGTCCTTTTCAGGAAACAAATATATTAATGTATTATTGCTTTAGATGAATGAAATTTCTAATATAATGGATATAAAACTATTAATTGACTTCATATTTTCAAGGGTTGTCCAGTCTTAAAGGAGTTGCAACTGTGTCATAGTCACAGTAGGTCTCAGATCACAATGAGGCACAATAGGACATTATTAAATACAAGGTTAAAATGAGACTCTGCAAACTCAGTGTAGCAAAACACATGGCTCCAGCAAGACTGCGGGGACCCCCAACCAAACCCCGACGCATGCTTAGTTCCCCTACCGTTCCCCCTTTCCCTTGCCAATAATGTACTAGGTACAACTGGATGTGTGAGAATGGGTCACAGCTTTATTAAATTCTCCATTCATTTCGTTAGAAAGGCATTTAACATTTTTCAAAAACAGCTCGTTGCCAAATGCCCTGTGTCTCCACACAGGTAAGATAGCCAACAAGCGGAACTCTCCAACAAGTCCTTTCTTTATTTCCAGGCCTCTGTGACTTGTAGAGTCTCAAATTGTCCATTTTTCTGTGTTCTCACAGGGGAGGGAGGGTGGGACAATCGATTCCAGGACCACAGGGGAAAGGAAGGAGGGTAGGACATCTCCGTATTTATATACCTATGGGACGGCTTGTGACGGCCGTCCCTTTCACTTTATTGGTCCCTTCTGAGACTTCCCATTTCTCTGGTCAGTAAGGGGCAGTGGAAGGGACCATCAATCGCCACGGCCTGGGGAGGGGCCATCACAGTCAGAGGCAATTTCCTTATTTAGTGCAGCGCCTGCCAGACTGTGGGGACCCCCAACCAAACCCGATGCATGCTTAGTTCCCCTACCATCCTCCTTTCTCTTGCCAATAATGTACCAATTACAACTGGATGGGTGAGGATCGGTCACAGCTTTATTAAATTCTCCATTTATTTAGTTAGAAAGGCATTTAACGTTTTTCAAAAACAGCTCGTTGCTAAATGCCCTGTGTCTCCACACAGGCAAGTTAGCCAACAAGCGGAACTCTGCAACATGTTCTTTCTTCATTTCCATGCCACGGAGGATCCTGTGTACTCGTACGCAGGACTCCGACCTCCACCCATCTCGTTTAGTGCTTGCTCGACTCCGTCTTGGAACCCTGGCACTAATATTTCTAGTTACATGTCCATGAGGTGCCCTTTATCGGGCAGAAGCTTTGCGTTGTCCCCTCGATTCCATTTTGTAACCTGGACCAGAATTATGTCGTTTCCAATGTCGGTAAGGTGCACTCCATCTGACCTTAACAGGTTTGCATTATCTCATTCTCATCACCTATGTCATATCACCACTCCACCTCTTTCTCTCACCAATTTAGACATTCGTGCATTAATTTTTCACCTAGATTTTTCGATAGCCATTCCGTCTCGGGCTCCTTGCCAAACCAATCGCAGCTTCATCTCTGACCAAACCAATATCAATTCGGAAAAAAAAAATACTTTGAATCTCTCCATATCCGATCTCTTCCTTGTATGCAACTCCGCAACCTTGTAAGATCAAAGGTCGTTGCCCCCGGTGTGTATGACCAACACCACTGGACCACTTGACTCTCTTGTGAAGTCTCTCATTTCCATGAATACCCATGGCCACCTTAAACCTCTTTTACCTTATACTTCCTTATTCCAGGACCACCGGGGAAAGGAAGGAGGGTGGGACATCTCCGTGTTTATATACCTATGGGACGACTTGTAACGGCCGTCCCTTTCACTTTATTGGTCCCTTCGGGGACTTCCTATTTCTCTGGCCAGTAAGGGGCAGCGGAAGAGACCTTTTATCAATTTTTCTCTGCCATCCATGTCCAGGGAGATTAGCTACAGTGCCACAGCTTCTTGATTATGTTGCGCACCGTGGACAAAGGAACATCAAGATCTCTGGAGATGGACTTGTAACCTTGAGATTGTTGATATTTTTCAACAACTTTGGTTCTCAAGTGCTCAAACAGTTCTCTTCTCTTTCTGTTCTCCATTCTTAGCGTGTCACATACAGACACACAATGCAAAGACTGAGTTAACTTCTCCCCTTTTTATCTGGTTAAACGTGTGGTTTTCATATTCATATCACACCTGTTACTTGCCACAGGTGAGTTTGAATGAGCATCGCATGCTTTAAACAAAGTTGTTTACCCACAATTTTGGAAAGGAGCCAACAATTTTATCAGGCCTACTTTTGGGGTTTTGTGTGAAATTATGTCCTATTTGCATTTTTTTTTTTTGTTCCAATACCCACAAAGGAAATAAACGTGTATAACAAAACATGTGTAATGGCAATCATTTTCTGGGAGAAATACTTCATTTCCTGGACAATTTCAAGGGTGCCAACACTTTTGGCCATCACTATAGTATACTATGACTACAGAACATCAAATATTATAACAGGGTCGATGTGAGTTATAGCAGTAGATTGAACTTTCGTACACATTGCGTCACACTGAAATTAATGAACTCACAATGAGAGCACTATCTGATCTCCATAAAAGTCCAAGCAATTGCAATAACTCACTCACATGGAGCCTCGGCAGAATGACAGTTAACACGACAATATACAGTACAATTCAGCACTTGACTGATTGGGAGGTGAAGAGTATCATGCCAGCTCCTCATTGTACAAATAGCTGAAGACCCCCCCCCAGCACTGTCCCGAGCTAATACATAGCCACATAGAGCAAGTTCACTCTTACCACCCAGTGATACATTCAGCCTCAGCAAAGAATCAATGCAGTTAGAGAAGAGACATTATGCAGTCCTAGGGGGCTGCTTGCTGATAGGAAAAGCCCTGCTGCAAACTCTCGGTTACCCTTGACATCTACAAGCCTGATTACAGCCTACTGCTGCCTGACACAAGGTGACTGGGCCATATAGTATGGCGTCAGACCACCTTGGAGACTAATTACTCTACTGCGGCAGTGGCACAGATGACCCATGCCGTCCTTCATGGCCTAAATTATATCAGATCAAATGATCTATGGTTTCTAATACATCCGCATGCATTGCTTTAAAAAATAAATAAATATATATATATATATATATATATATATAAATACTAATTTTGGAATCACAACCCAGCACTTTTCCATACAATCAATAAGTAACCTGTCCACCTGTTTAAGATGCCAGGAATCAGATGATTCTTTTATTCACATTTTTTGACAGTCCATTAATAAAGAGGTTTTAGAAAGAAATAAGGAACCTGACTTACAGAATGTACATTTTTGTGCTTACATAAAGCTTCTCATTGCTGCATAAAGAGACGGGGCAAAAGATTGTCAGGTTATTTCAGCACTTCCTCCGTGAAGCTAAAATTCTAATGGCTAGATGTTGGGACTGGTTCAACCCCCCTCTAAGATGGACTTGATGACTAGGATGCAAGAAATTTGCACTCTTAAACATTTAATGGACCTTATTTGGGAGCCCTGGGATGCATACTGGATAGGCCGCAACTCCTATAAGACATGCCTCACGACGAGACAAGAAACACTCACTAACATCTATTATTTATACCCACTAAATTATTTCCCCTCATTCCCAACATCATGTGTCACTAGAGTTGAGCAAAAAAGATTTGAAGGACTACCAGAGCACTGTGAACATCCTACTACTAGCGACATCCTGAGTTCCTTTTCTGATCAACAGGCCTCTGCAACAGTATTTTGTTGAGGCGCAACAGTGCCAATGGCAGCAGACCACGCGACTGCTATGGGGCCCATGAGCCGGGGGGGGCCCGGTGTCAGCGCCCGCATAGAGCCCCCCCACATCGGACCCCCCTCCGGACAACCAGCGCCACCGACCCACATTCAACTATGACACTTCCTCTCCCATCATTTCCCCTATGCGTCTAACGCAGCGGGCATGATGACGTCATTTCATCGCGCCACGCTGGGTTAAGTAGTGGAGCTGAGGAGATGCACCGCAGAGACTGAAGCAGCGGGGAAACGAGGAACGGTGAGTATTGTATTTATTTTTTTAAATCAGTGAGTACGTGGTGGTGCCTATATTACTGGAGGACTGTGGCTGAATTTTACCCTATGGTGGGCTGCACTATGCCCTATGGGGGCTGCTTTATATTCTATGGGGGCTGCATTATACTGTATGGAGGACTATGGGGTGAACATTATATTGTGTGGAGGACCATGGGGGTGCATTATATTGTATGGAGGACCATGGGGATGCATTATATTGTATGGAGGACCATGGGGTTACATTATATTGTATGGAGGACCATGGGGGGTGCATTATATTGTATGGAGGACCATGGGGGGTGCATTATATTGTATGGAAGGCTATGTGGGGCCATTATATTATTTGGAGGGTTATGTGGGGTCATTATACTGTATGCAAGCAATTATACAGTGTGAAGTTTTGTGTGGGGTCAATCTTACTGTTTGGAGGGCTCCTGTGGGCCATTATACAGTGTGGGGCCATTATACTATATGTAGGCCCATTATACTGCAAGGAGAGCTATGTGGGAGTCACAGTTGGGGGATTATACTTTGTTGAGGTCACCATACTTTGCCCTGGGAGTTGAGGTGGGGTACAGTAGGGTCATTATTCTGTGCATGTGGAAGTTAATGTAGAGGAATTCACCATGGGGGTATCATACTGTGTTTGGAGGTCACTTTTGTTGGCATAATACTTTATGGGAGCAATGAAAGAGAAATCTAGGACTTCACAGGAGGAAAATAACTATGTAAAGGCTGGAAAGTTGTGAGATATTCTCTTCTGTGACCCCGACAATTATTTAATTATTTTCTTTTTTTCTTCTTTTTTTGGGGGAGCACAATTAGAACTTCTGCTATGGTGCCCTAAGATATCTATGTACGCCCCTGCGCAACACACAAATGATGTGTCCTGCAAATCTATTTGCTCAACTCCATTTGTCACCCTTGTTACATTGTAGGTTCCTGTTTAGATTTTATTTTTATTTTACATTTGACAAGATCATTTCATGCAAACAGATCTTATCGCTTTCAAATGTAAGAGATTATCTGATGCTGTGTGAGACCTTCTCTCTTTCCTTATCACTATGTATGTACAGAATTTAAAACATTTACACTTCAGATGCCTTACAGACTGATTCTTAGTAACAAGAACTTGGGGCTAGAATTTTTTTTTTAGCTCTGTCTACTCTGAGCAATAATTGCTTGCTTTCTCTTGAAGACCTTCAAAATGAGAACTCAATAGTGTAAAAAGGAAATGCGTAATTCAGCTAAATTCTGTCCTCTTTACACTGACAGGTGAGACCTTTAACTTGGGTTGTCATTCATTTTATACCCTGCAGGCTGAAACTATGTGTAGCATGCGTTATTGTGCAATAGAAACAATCGTTGGAATATTTTAGTAGGATCCTCCTTTTCTCTCTTTCCTATGTTTTGATATATGTGTATATGATGACTGTATGAAATATATGTTTGATCTGACTGAGCCTAGTTCTTAATAATTTGTCTCCCAATTCAACACTTCATATGCCACTCCCTTGCATCTCTTTATCGTTCCCCAAAGTTCTTTTAGGTTCCTCAAAATATAGGATCTAGTGGTAAAATGACTGCTTCTGCTTAAAATGAAGCTACCTTTTGGATCAACTGATCACCATGGGTATGGATCCTATATATTACATAAATGGGCAGCCCTTTAATGCATGGCCAGCATGAGTTTTGGTGCTTAAACCCTTCACACCATGGCCATTTTGTGTTTTTTCCTCAAGTACTTTTGAATGGCTGTATTGATTTTACCATATAGTGTACTGGAAGATGGTAAAAAAAATTCCAAGTGTGGTAAAATTGCAAAAAAGGTGCAATTCCACAATAGTTTTTGAGGGTTTTTAATCACCATGTTTACTATATGGTAAAACTGACCAGGCAATAGGATTCCCAAGGTCAGTATGAGTAGGCAAATACCAAACATGTATAGCTTATTTTTTATTTAAGTGGTGAAAAAAAATTCTAAAATTTGCATGAAAAAAAGTTTTGACGTTTGTCGCCATTTTCCGAGACCCGAAGCTTTTCCAATGTTCGGGCTCTGGGGCTGACATTTAAACCATTTTGGGGTAGATACAATGTTTTGATCGCCTGTTATTGTACAGTCATGGCCAAAAGTTTTGAGAATGACACCAAAATTATATTTTCACATGATCGGCTGGCCTCTGGTTTTTATTAGTGTTTGTCTGATGTTTATATCACATACAGAAATATAATTGCAATCATATTATGAGTACCAATAGGTTATATTGACAGTTAGAATGAGTTAATGCAGCAAGTCAATATTTGCAGTGTTGCCCCTTCTTCTTCAAGACCTCTGTAATTCTCCCTGGCATGCTCTCAATCAACTTTTGGACCAAATCCTGACTGATAGCAGTCCATTCTTGCATAATCAATGCTTGCATTTTGCCAGAATTTGTTGGTTTTTGTTTGTCCACCCGTCTCTTGATGATTGACCACAAGTTCTCAATGGGATTAAGATCTGGGGAGTGTCCAGGCCATGGACCCAAAATCTCTATGTTTTGTTCCATGAGCCATTTAGTTATCACCTTTGCTTTATGGCAAGGTGCTCCATCATGCTGGAAAAGGCATTGTTGGGCGCCAAACTGCTCTTGGACGGTTGGGAGAAGTTGCTCTTAGAGGACATTCTGGTACCATTCTTTATTCATGGCTGTGTTTTTAGGCAAGACTGTGAGTGAGCCGATTCCCTTGGCTGAGAAGCAACCCCACACATGAATGGTTTCAGGATGCTTTACAGTTGGCATGAGACAAGACTGGTGGTAGCGCTCACCTCTTCTTTTCCGAATAAGCTGTTTTCCAGATGTCCCAAACAATCGAAAAGGGGATTCATCAGAGAAAATGACTTTGCCCCAGTCCTCAGCAGTCCACTCCCTGTACCTTTTGCAGAGTATCAGTCGGTCCCTGATGTTTTTTCTGGAGAGAAGTGGCTTCTTTGCTGCCCTCCTTGAAACCAGCCCTTGCTCAAAGAGTCTCCGCCTCACAGTGCGTGCAGAAGCACTCACACCAGCCTGCTGCCATTCCTGAGCAAGCTCGGCACTGCTGGTAGTCCGATCCCGCAGCTGAAACAGCGCTTGCTGGTCTTTCTTGGGCGCCCTGGAGCCTTTTTGACAACAATGGAAGCTCTCTCCTTGAAGTTCTTGATGATGCGATAGATTGTTGACTGAGGTGCAATCTTTGTAGCTGCGATACTCTTCCCTGTTAGGCCATTTTTTGTGCAGTGCAATGATGGCTGCACGTGTTTCTTTAGAGATAACCATGGTTAACTGAAGAGAAACAATGATACCAAGAACCAGCCTCATTTTAAAGTGTCCAGTGATGTCATTCTTACTTAATCATGACTGATTAAGACCCACACCTGTGTTAATGGATCAATCACTAAAACGATGTTAGCTGCTTCTTTTAAGGCAGGACTGCAATGATGTTGAAATGTGTTTTGGGGGTTAAAGTTCATTTTCTGGGCAAATATTGACTTTGCAAGAACAGTAATTGCTGTTAAGCTGATCACTCTTTGACATTCAGTAGTATATGCAAATTGCCATTACAAAAAATGAAGCAGTAAACTTTGGAAAAATTACTATTTGTCTCATTCTCAATACTTTTGGCCATGACTGTATTTTATTGCAATGCTGCAGCGGCCAAATAACTTAATTATGGCGTTTTTTTATTTTTTATTTTCGTTACACTGTTTACCGATCTGATTAATTTATTTTATATTTTGATAGATCAGACTTTTCTGAACTCAGCGATACCAAATACGAGTATTTTTTTATTGTTTTATTTTCAATGGGCAAGCAAACGGGGGGGTTATTTGAACTTTTGTGAGTTTTTTTTTACATTTTTTTCATATTTTTCAAAACGCTTTTTTTCACTTTTAACTGACTTCAATAGTCCCCGAAGGAGACTTGAAGCTGCAATCGTCTGATCACCTGTGCTATACATAGCAGGGCTTCAGCAAAGCTATGTATAGCGCACACACGTCAAACCCTGGGCCGAGGGCAAAATCTGGCCGGCAGAGTGATTATATTTAGCCCGTGACACCAGAATCACCATCCCTATGTGAGGCCATTATTCTGTATGGAGGACTTTGTGGGACACATTATACTGTGTATAAGGCAATGTGTGGCCCATAAAACTATAAGGAGGACTATGTGAGACTCATTATACTGTTTGAGAAGCTATGTAAGGCCATTATACTGTTTGGAGGACAATGTGGGGTCCATTATTCTGTATGGAGGACTATGTGGGGCTCATTATTCTGTATGGAGGACTATGTGGGGCCCATTAGTTTGTAATGAGGACTATGTGGGGCCCATTATTCTGTATGGAGGACTATGTGGGGCCCATTATTCTATATGGAGGACTATGTGGGACCCATTATTCTGTATGGAGGACTATGTGGAGCCCATTATTCTGTATGGAGGACTGTGTGGAGCCCATTATTCTATATGGAGCACTGTTTGGGGCCCATTATGCTGTATACAGGTTGGCCAGCAACTTCGTCCAAGTTTTTCATTTTGGCCCTCTGTGTGTCTGAGTTTGACATCCCTGGTATAGCAGAAATCAAGATCTCCTATGAATGCCGGCCACGATCGTAATGACGATTGGGCACCGGCGTCACGTGTCACAACAGCAGCACGGGAGCCCCGGGACCACGAGTGCTGACGCCACGGAAACGACACTGGCACAGGAGGGGAGCATTGGCTTTTTTATTTTATCGGGGCCAAACATTTTGATCAAGAAGGGGTTGTCCTAGTAGTGGACAACCCCCTTAAGCTTTATTCTAAACCATAAGGCTTATGAATTTTCATAAAAAAATATGCATTACTTACCTATAGAGATAGATCTACAGCTCCCGGGGTGCAACAGCCAGGTCAGGACTCTATGCTCACTGGACAGGAATGTGAATGGCCTCCTACCTGACATCATCCGTGGCTCCTCTTTTAATTAGATGGCCTACCGTGAGATCATTGTGGTGGTGTCACAGATGACAGCTGATAGGAGACAGTTCACAGGGTTCCCATCTAGCGGCCACAGAGTATTGGACCAGGGTCCTGCAAATTTATTGGCTCTTCTCTACTTACGTAATAAAGCCTTTACAGTATGAGTGCAATCTCTGCACTGCTCCCCATAGGTCTTTGCAGGAGTGAGGTCACATCTACAACATGTGACCGCTGCAGTCAATCACTGCTCTCAGTTGTCCGGTTTACCTGGACAGTACTGCTCAGTAATTGGCTGCAGTTGTCACATGTTGTATATGTGACAACACTGCTGCTGCTGTGCCAACAAAGTGTCAGATAGCAGTGAATTGGTGGCATTAAATTAGCAAACGGTTTAATAGGTAAATACTGATTTTTATTTTATTTTATTATGCTTTTTCTTTTTTTAAAAAAAATGCATAAGCAGCCTTGGCTCAATTTTTGTATGTAACTAGATGACCCTTTTAACTCATATCTACATAATTTTACATGCAGTTTCCTAAATAGTAAATCATTAAGCATGAAATCACGCTTCAGAAACCATAATCTTTACTTTCCTTATGAAAATGCAGTATGAGGACTCATACAGCACATGAAGGTGTTCATAGAAACACGAAACACATGCTAACTAATGTGAATGGATGCGCTCGCTTTAGTCTGCAAACAGCCACAGGCAAAAGGTGTAGCTGGAACCTTTATGAGAACTCAGAACTGAAATACCTGAAGGATCTTCTATTCCAATGAAATCACGCGGCATCAGGAATCACAAAAAAGAGAGCAAATATATATTGTAATATGCAGCATAGAAATACCGTATACACATCGGTAATAGATTTCATCGCATTCCTTAATTTCCTTCAGGTCCCCTGCGGTAGGGCGCTTCCTCAAGTAAGGAGGCTGTGAATAATACTTGTTTATTGCTATTGTATATGTCTTGATATCTTGTCTGGTTAGCTGCTGATAATATCTTTGATATATTGTATATTTTTTGTTCTCTTGTATGTGTTTTACATTCTCTTCTATTTATTTTTCATTCACTTCAGTAAAGTGTATTATTTCATGTAGCCATTGTGTGTGTTAATCCATTGATTCCTGCATCTTCAAATCCATTATAAAATATTCATCATTGCATAGCATTGAAAAAATAAAATCTAACTAACTATAACTAAATAATTTGAATATGCAGTATTACTAAGGCTGTGTGCCCACAATGCGTTTTTTAAGCGTTTCCGCAGCGGCAAAAACGCTGCAGAAAAGCATAAAAAACGCTGGGTAGAAGGTCTGCCATGTTCCCCAATGATAATCCGCATGTGCTGTGCACGTGCTGCGAAAATTTCCGCTGCGGATTATCATTGCGGAAAAAAACGCAGCACTACCAATTATTTTGCGGAAGTGCTGTGTTTTCGCCGCCATTGACTTGCATTGTATATGTAGATGCACATTCCATGCGTTCCAATGTGCGGATGGTACCCGGGTCTGGAGGACAGGAGCCTCTCCCCCGGACCCGGGTACCATAGAACCTGTGAAAGAAAGAATAAAATAAAAAATAAATGTTATATTTACCTTCTGATGGCCCCCGCTGCGCTCGTCCTCCCATGCCGGCAGATCGCGGTGGACTGAAGGACCTGCGCTGACGTCATAGTCATGTGACGGCAGGTCCTTCAGTGTACCGCGATCTGCCGGAAGCCAGGACGGAGCCAAGCAAGACTGCGGGGGCCATCGGAAGGTAAGTATAGTTTTATTTTTTTATTTTTAAACATTCTTTAAGGTCACACTACATAAATCCATGCCGGTTGCATGGATTTATATAGTGTGACCAAGTTGTCAAGCACTTTCCAAGTGATGCTAAAATCGCTTGGAAAGCGCTTGTCAACCCGCATGTGGAAATGCATGTGAAGAACGCTTCACATCCTCTTGTCCCTGGCAGGAAAAACACATGTACAATCCGCATTTACAATCCACATGTGTTTTTTCTGTCAGGGAGATGCAGAAACGCTCAGGAAAAATCCGGAGCATTTCTGCATCGTGGGCACATAGCCTAAGGCTATGTTCATATATCCAGTACTCATCTATTGAAACGGATCCAGCAGAAATCCATTGACAAAAAAATTGTGTAGAAATAACTAGATTTCAACTGGATCTATTTTTTTAACATTGAAGTCTATGGAAAATGGATCCATTAAATAGTCATCCATTTTTCTTCCATTTGAAAAGGATCCACAACGGACAGCGTTATTAATGTCTATCAGCATCTCTACGGTGGCTTCATAGTTTTACTTCTTGTACCATCCACCTTTTATGTTTTATTGATAACTAATTATCTGTAATTGACTATAATTCTTGCTCAAGTGAAAACATTTTTTGGGATCTGACACAAGAACAGATTTTATCCAGCATTTCGACCTGAATGGCAGTCTTTTTAAAGGACATCTGTATGTGGATAGTGCCATGCAGGAGCGGACACAGACTGTAGTGGGCCCCTGTGCAAGAATTTTTTGGGGCCCCCCCCTGCCCTTCATAGGGGGCATGAAGGCCCCCCCCTCCGGTGCATCTCTCACCCCCCCGTGCATCTCTTATTCCCCCCACTCCTAGTTAATTAATTGTATTTAAAAAAAAAAAACTTGTTATACTTACTCCCAGGGCCGGCTCCAGGTTTTTGTGGGCCCTGGGCGACAGAGTTTCAGTGGGTCCCTTTAGCACATACCGCGATTCATGATGCACAGATACCGCAGAGAAATATATATATATATATATATATAGTACAAGGCCAAGGATTTCACTTACTACATTACATGAGCGATATCCTCAGCGCACAGTGCAGACCGGACAGTATAGTCCTCCATACAGTATTATGGGCACCATATAATGCTCCATACAGGATACTGACCCCCTTATAATGCTGCATACAGGATACTGGTCCCCATATAATGCTCCATACAGGATACTGGTCCCCATATAACACTCCATACAGGATACTGGTCCCCATATAACGCTCCATACAGGATACTGGTCCCCATATAACGCTCCATACAGGATACTGGTCCCCATATAACGCTCCATACAGGATACTGGTCCCCATATAACACTGCATACAGAATACTGGCCCCCATATAACGCTCCATACAGAATACTGTCCCCCATATAACGCTCCATACAGAATACTGACCTCCATATAACGCTCCATACAGAATACTGTCCCCCATATAACGCTCCATACAGAATACTGACCCCCTTATAATGCTCCATACAGTATACTAGTCCCCATATAATGCTCCATACAGGATACTGGTCCCCATATAACACTCCATACAGGATACTGGTCCCCATATAACGCTCCATACAGGATACTGGTCCCCATATAGCACTCCATACAGGATACTGGTCCCCATATAATGCTCCATACAGGATACTGGTCCCCATATAACACTGCATACAGAATACTGGCCCCCATATAACGCTCCATACAGAATACTGTCCCCCATATAACACTCCATACAGAATACTGACCTCCATATAACGCTCCATACAGAATATTGGCCCCCATATAACGCTCCATGCAGGCTGTTCCCCCTTATAATGCCCCATTACACGAGCGATATCTATTGTAAATTCTACAATAGCTCAGAAACCGGTGAATCCTCACAGCGCACAGTGCAGACCGGACAGTATAGTCCTCCATACAGTATTATGGGCACCATATAATGCTCCATACAGGATACTGACCCCCTTATAATGCTCCATACAGGATACTGGTCCCCATATAATGCTCCATACAGGATACTGGTCCCCATATAACGCTCAATACAGGACACTGGTCCCCATATAACACTGCATACAGGATACTGGCCCCCATAAAATGCCCCATACAGAATACTGACCCCCATATAACGCTCCATACAGAATACTGACCCCCATATAACGCTCCATACAGAATACTGGCCCCCATATAACGCTCCATACAGAATACTGGCCCCCATATAATGCTCCATACAGAATACTGGCCCCCATATAACGCTCCATACAGAATACTGTCCCCCATATAACGCTTCATACAGAATACTGGCCCCCATATAACGCTCCATACAGAATACTGACCCCCATATAATGCTCCATACAGAATATTGGCCCCCATGTAACGCTCCATGCAGGCTGTTCCCCCCTTATAATGCCCCATGCAGGATGACACCCCCCTTTTAATGCCCTATGCAGGATGTCACCTCTACCCCCCATAAAATGCCCCATGCAGGATGTCACCTCTCCCCCCCATATAATGCCCCTTGCAGGATGTCACTTCCCCCCTTTTCAATGCCCCATGCAGTATGTCAGACCACCCGCGCCCTTATAATGCCCCATGCAGGAGGTCACACACCCCCCCTCCTTATAATGCCCCATGCAGTATGTCACACACCCACCCTCCTTATAATGCCCCATGCAGGATGTAAATTCCCTCCTCCCCCTCTTATAATGCCCCATGCAGGATGTCACACCCCCCCTCCATTATAATGCCCCATGCTGGATGTCACTTCCCCCCTTCCCCTCTTATAATGCCCCATGCAGGATGTCACTTCCCCCCTTCCCCTCTTATAATGCCCCATGCAGGATGTGACACCCCCCCACCCCCATATAATGCCCCCATGCAGGATGTCAATTCCCCCCTCCCCCATATAATGCCCCATGCAGGATGTCAATTCCCCCCTCCCCCATATAATGCCCCATGCAGGATGTCAATTCCCCCCTCCCCCTCTTATAATGCCCCATGCAGGATGTCACTTCCCCCCTTCCCCTCTTATAATGCCCCATGCAGTATGTCACCCCCCTCATATAATGCCCCATGCAGTATGTCACCCCCCCTCATATAATGCCCCATGCAGGATGTCACTCCCCCCCCATATAATGCCCCATGCAGGATGTCACCTCCCCCCATATAATGCCCCACGCAGGATGTCACTCATCCCCATATAATGCCCCATGCAGGGTGTTACAACCACTCTCCCCCCACCATATAACGCCCCATGCCCCCATACATTAAAAAAATAAAAAAAATCCAATACTCACCTCACTTCTTACCTGCTGCTGGCGCTGCTCCGGGTCTTCCCGCTCTGCACTGTGACAGGTCAGGAGAGAGCACGCGTGGTGTAAAGACATCACCGCGCCCTCTGACCTGAAACGTCACAGTGCAGCAGCCGCGGAAGACGCTGCGGAGGCACGGGGAGGGGTAAGTATTGTGCCGGCGCCGTCACATGACCGGAGATGCCCCTGCGCTCAGCATGGGGCCGGGGGCCCATGCTGAGCGCAGAGACATCTCCGGTCATGTGACTGCGGGGGGGCCCCATGAGGAGACGCACAAGAGGGGGGCCCCGAGGGGGCCCCGACCGGCCTTTCATGCTGGAGTCAGGGCAGTCATGCCCTGATGGCGGCCCTGCTGGAGGCTGGAGGGGCCCCCTCTCCCTCGGGGGCCCCCGTTCAATGAACCGGCTGCACGGGCGGTAGGTCCGTCCCTGGTGCCATGTATAGAGACAGTACTGTATGTGCCACATTTGGGCAACGCAAGTCTCTGTTCTCTTTAATTCTGAGGTTACTTTTCTACGACATAATAGGACTATTGTCCTAAAAAGCGTGGACTTTCTACAGCAGTATTGCTGACAATTGCACATCTTTTGTCTTTGATCCTAGTCATGATCAAACTCGGTGAACATATCATGGCCAAGAGTACAAGCTCCTATGTACTTTCATTAGCATAAATAGTACAAACATAGCCTCCTGATGTGTCCATTGATGTTATTAAATGGGCGAAACGCGTCGAGGCGTTGCATTACAGTACTTTAATAGTGTATATTGACAATTCAGTATATATGCTAGCATATGTTTATGAACCGCTGAATGAATATGAGGGGTGATGGACGCATGAGGGACAGATAATGAATGAAAATAAATTCAAATTCATTATAAAGCACTAATACTCTGTCCCTCAATCTATGAGGAGCTGTGAATGAACAGTAATTGTACGCAGCGTTCTATTAAATAGACACTATTTTATTTATTTTGTAATCCACCTTAGTCAGTGAATTTGGTCATGATCAAACTCGCCCACATAATTCTATGGGTCTGTGAAAAACTCGGACAGCACATAAATAGCATCCTAGTACTGCCTATTTCTCACTGACTAAAACGAGAGGCTGGAGAAACCTCCAGTAGAGATGAGCGAACCCGAACTTAAAAGTTCGGCATTTGTAGCAGACATTTAGTGTCCGGTGCTAAACGCCGAACACAGACTTTACCTGGAAGTCCGTTGCAATGTTCGGAGTTCCAAGAGAAGAGAGAGATTTTTTTTTTCTTACCCAGACCCAAAGTTCTGGTCTCCAATTTTTTCAATGAGCTTTGGGTTCTGGTTCAAGTTCACGTATAGTTCTAATACCTGAACCGAACATTGGAAAAAAGTTTGGGTAGGGTACCAGAACTCGAACTTCCACATTCCTAACGTCCAGCAGTTTTAACATTTGCATATGAGAAAACCTAATAAAACACCAATAGTAAAAACCAACACAAGGACCAAACACTGAGGAAAATCTGACCCAGCACACTCGGAAATAGATCAGCTTTTCATGTACGAGAAAACAACAGATGTCTGAATAAGACCTAACACTCAACTATAAGCAAAGAAAAATATTGTGGAAATGTACAATATATTCGCCTTAGGCTGCGTGCTCACTATGCGTTTTTCAAGCGTTTTTGCTGCGGAATCTCCGCAGCGAAAACGCTTAAACGCTTGATAATATGTGCCCCATTGTCCCCAATGATAATCCGCATGTGCTGTGCACATGCTGCGGAAATTTCCGCTGCGGATTATCATTGTGGAAAAATACGCAGCATGTCCATTAATTTTGCAGACACGCAGCGTAATTGCCGCCATTGGCTTGCATTTAAACGCATAATATCCGTGTCAGTACATTTGCACATACGGATATTATGCGATTCTATGTGCGGATGATACCCGGATTTGGAGAAGAGGAGACTCTCATCCAGACTCGGGTACCATAGAACCTGTTAAAAAAAGAATTTAAAATAAAAAATAAAGATTATACTTACCTTCCGATGGCCCCCGGTATTTTCTCCGCTCTGTCTGGTCTGTTGTATGGGTCGCGGTGGTGTGAAGGACCTGCCATGACGTCATTTAGTCATGTGACAGGCCACGAGAACGCTGATGTCGGCGGTCGCGTGACCTGTCACATGAGTCAATGACATCATCGCAGGTCCTTTCACACCACCGCGACCCATACAACAGACCAGACGGAGCTGAGAAAATACCGGGGGCCATCGGAAGGTAAGTATAATCTTTATTTTTTATTTTTTACCATTCTTATTCTTTTTTTAAAACTATTACTTGGTCACACTATATAAATCCATGCCAGTTGCATGGATTTATATAGGGTGACTAAGTTGTCAAGCACTTTTCCAAGTGATGCTAAAATCGCTTGGAAAAGCACTTGATAACCTGCATGCAGAAATGCATGCAAAAATGCTTGACAAACGCTTCTACCTGGCAGGAAAAACACATGTAAAATCCGCATACGATTTTCCTGCCAAGGAGAAGTGGAAAAAATATGCAGCATTTCATCACCAATTCCCATGTGATTTCCTACCTCTTCTTACATTACCTAGCCCATAGCCCATTGTATGCAATATAATGTTTAAATTTAAGAACAATGGTTCAGCTGGAGAATCTCTATGCGGAAATAATTGTTGACTTGAGTCAAGGATTCCTGCTGAGTAAACCGCGGCTTGTTACAATGTTGTTGAAAGATTAGTTTTTGAAATGCAGAACAGAAAACCAGCTGTACAATGGGATCGGCCTTGACATGGGCTCTGTCTGTCCTCTGTGCTATTTTTATCAGAACTTGTAGAGTTTACTCAAGGTCCGTTCATTATGTACATGTTATTTTACACATCAGTTTGTTTCTTTTTTCTTCATGTTCCAAAAATAACAGTCTCTCACTTTTACCTAGAATTACAATGCAAACAGAACATGAAGTTGCTTTGGGAATTACATTCGTCTCTCTTTATCATTTTCCCTAAATGGAATCTGTGCCAGGTTTATGGTGCCCTATCTGAGACTCTTATCCTAGCACTGCATTACTTCGGCATCACTAGAGTCCAGAATATTCAGGAGCTGCTTCACCATGGATGACCGGCGGCTTCATCCATATACTGTGTATTGGAAGATGCTGTCAATCAGCAGCTGGTGGGCAGCTCATGAATATCACGAGATAGTTAGAGTGCACATAATGAGGAAGGCTCCACTGCATGAAAGAGCTTCAAGAAAATGGCTGCAAATAGCTCTCTCATCGAGAACACAGGAGCGCTCAGCCAAGCCCTGCATCCCTGTGTATGGAGGAGTCGGGAGAGACATCTGACAGCGTAAAGATCATTCAGTCGACAGATACCTAATCTGTATCGAGGCTTATCATAGCTCAAAGTGAACTATAAAGATTACTACTGAATAACTGTAGACTGATATTTAGAAAACTGTGACTAATTTATAGAGACAGTTTATCAAAATAGTATTTTTCATTTTAATAATAATAATAATAATAATAATAATAATAATAATCTTTATTTACATAGCGGCAACATATTCCACAGCGCTTTTCAATTCAGAGGTTCATATACAAGAGTCATAAGTAACAGTTAAAGATAATACAATAATTAAAGTAAAAATAATTATGACCCTGCTGGTAAGAGCTTACAATCTACAATGAGGTGGAGGTGACACAAAGTACAGGTACATATTTACAATGATGGTCCAGCCATCTTAGGGGGTGGGGGGGTAGATAAAGCCTGCATGAGCTCATCACCATCCAATATTTGTAGTGCTTTTGGGTGCGGTGGAGCTTAATGGAGAATTATGTTCGGGGAAATAGTGAATGGGCTATATATAAAAAGGACTTCTATTAGGGAATATGATAGGCCGTCCTAAACAGATGTGTTTGTAGGGAGTGCCTAAAACTATGTAAGTTGTGATTAGTCCTAATTTCTTGGGGAAGAGCATTCCAAAAAATATGTGTAGCTTGGGAGAAGTCTTGGAGCGGGGAGTGGGAGGAACGGATTAGTGTGGATGTTAGTCAAAAATCGCTTGAGAAGCATAGAGAATCGGTAAGCCGATAAACAGAAATGAGGGAGGAGATGTAGGGGGGTGTTGCACTATGGAAAGCTTTGTAGGTGAGAGCAAGAAATTTAAATTGGATCCTATAATGTATGGGCAGCCAATACAATGACTGGCTCAGAGTGGAAGCGTTAGAGTAACGATTAGCCAGATAGATGATCCTGGCTGCTCCATTAAGGATGGACTGAAGATTGGAAAGTCGAGTGAGGGGGAGGCCAATTAATAGAGAGTTACAGTAGTCAAGGTGGGAGTAGATGAGGGCGACAGTGAGGGGTTTTGCTGTTTCAATGGTGAGAAAGGGGCGGATTCTAGAGATGTTCTTCAGGTGCAAGCGACAAGAGCGGGCAAGAGATTGTATATGGGAGGTGAAGAAAAGATTGGTGTCAAACACAACATCCAAACAGCGAGCCTGTTGGCTCGGTATTATTGTGGTGCCACACGCGGAGAGGAAGATGTCAGATATAGGGAGGTAAGTAGACGGTAGGAGCTGAAGAAGTTCAGTTTTGGAAAGGTTGAGTATCAGATAGAGAGCGGACATGATGTAGGCCACTGCGGACAGATGGTCACGGGTGATCTGTAGTACAGCGGTAGTGAGGTCAGGGGATGAAGTGTATAGTTGTGTGTCATCAGAATAAAGATGGTACTGAAAGCCAAATTTGCTTATGGTCTGTCCAATTGGGGCCATGTAGAGAAAGAAGAGAAGAGGGCCAAGGACTGAACCCTGAGGGACCCCAATAGTGAGTGGAAGAGGAGAAGGGAGCCAGAGAATGATACACTGAAGGAGTGGTCAGAAAGATAGGAGGAGAACCAGGAGAGAGCAGTGTCCTTTATGCCGATTGAATGGATCGTAGAGAGAAGGAGATGGTGGACAACAGTGTCGAAAGTAACGGGTTAAGCAGGAGTAGACCAGGTCCTCCAAGAGTTTAGAGAAAGGGAGATTGGTCGGTGGTTGTTTGTGCAGGAAGGGTCAAGAGAGGGGATTTTTTTAATAATGGAGTAATGATAGAGTGTTTGAAGGAGGAGGGGAAGAAACCAGAAGAGAGGGAGGGATTGAAGATTTTAGTTAGGTGAGTAGTGACAACTGGAGAGAGAGACTGGAGTAGGTTTGAGGGAATGGGGTTGGTAGGACAAGAAGAAGAGAGGAGCCTGGAGACGTCTTCTTAAGTGACTGGGTCAAATGTGGAGAGTGAGCCAGAGGAGATGTGGGGAGGGATGGGAGTCACGGCACTTGCAATAATAATACTGTTATAATTCAATTACACCACTGCTCACTGTATAGTCTGATCTGGCATAAGAGCGGCACAAATTAATGTATACATTTAATAATGTGTTTTGTGGGCTAAGAATGCTTAAATAACACTGAAGATGAGTATTTAATGGGGAGTTCAATACTATACTCATACTTCCTTTTATCTATGCAAAACCACTTGTTTTTCTCGCACCTCTGAGGTTTTCACTATAGAAAGCTAGAGCCACATGTTGAACCAGACAGTTACACTTTAGAAGGAAAACATATTTGTATCTACACTATGATTACTGTAAGCGAATGGTAAAGACATGTCAAAATCATGTAACATGCGAAAGAGGAACATGAAGTCTCTGGACGTCTCAGCAGCTGATCACATGCCATCTAAGCATGTGAGCTCTGCAGCCAAGCAGTGACTGGCTGGAAAGTGGGTATTGCAAAGACCGGTGGAGGATCTGGATCACTCAGAACAAAAGATGGGGGGATTGTCTATAGTATTAGGTATACTGTATTATTAAGGATTCTCATTGTAAAGCCTGGGAAAGAAAACATCAATTCTCCATAACTGATCCCATCTGATCAGTTACATTATGTACCGAATCCCTATCAATCACAAATGACAGGTAACAAATAGTTAAAAAGTATCTACAAATTGTATAGCAAAGCCCTGTCAATCATGGGCAACAGGTAACAAGTGATTAAATGGTAACTACAGAGAGGTATGTGCAATGCACTTCCAGTAACACTGCTCTCAAAAACATTACTGGGGAGTGGGATTTATCAATCTCATTTTCAGATTTCTGCAGTCAAAATCATTAAATTTGAGATAAGGGGTATTAAAAAGTGGACAGAGCTTACTAAAAGGGGCACAACAAATTTACTGTACATGTATAATTCCACAATGAAATAGAAAATAATGGATAGAGAAGCTCTTACATATCAGACATAGGCTTCATTTAGATGTCCGTGTTGTACATACGTGTAATATCCGTATTTTCATGGATACAACATGCACCCATTATAATCTATGGTGCTATTCACATGTTAGTGTTTTTTCACGGACTGTGTGTCCATGCAACACTCATGGAGACATGTACATTTTTCCCGGTATCACGGATGAAAAGGGCGAATACAAGTCTATGAATCCGTTAAAACACGTACCGCACACAGATGGCATCGGTCAGCACGTCCATATTTAACATTGCAAAGTATAGAAGAAGCTTAGTCATTTCTTTATCCATTCGTGAAAAACACTGATGGCAAGAATGGACACACAGACCACACATTGATCCAAAACACTGATGACACCGATACCATACCAGACGTGTGAATGAGGCCTTAGGGTGAATTTTTTTTGCATACAGTAGGTCTCTATACTTCTTTCTTAGTTCAGGCAGACATGTGATTGCAGCAGCAGTGACCAATGCTCCACTGCTGCAGCCAGTCACTGGCTGCTGTGATCACATGTCCATCTGGACAGAACAGGAAGTAAAGAGAATGATGGAATAACAGATCTGGCAATGCATTATTTATTTCCTTATTTTACAACATTTAAGTGTTCGAGGATTTTTTTAATCAGAGCTGGACTATCTCTGGAATACTATGTTTCTTTGACCATTCATGTTGGTGGTCAACATCTTGGGGTAGAGCAACATTTTAATTTTAAAGATATCGGGAATTAGTATAGTCAATATCCCTGTTACTGTTCTATTGTTCCTTTTGCAAATTTGTGTACAAATCACCCAAATAATGTTGGCACAAATCGAAGTGTCATACAGACTGCATAAACCATTGGTTTCAACACAGGCATTGTGATCATGATGAGTCATACTGTATGAATCCATGGACATCCTGGGCAATGAATAGCTACATCATTAGATGAGCTGAAGAAGAAACTGTTCAGTTTCTATGTTGTCATAAGAGACAAATAAGAACAGAAAAAAGAAACGCAAGTCACAAAACCATACCTCGATGCTTTACTTATGGCTCAGATCGTGAAGTAGGAATTTAGTCTCTAAATGGAGAGCTGGATTTATACCATGCGTAAAGCTGACCACACACTTACTGACTGAAGAACCGATCTTGAACCCAACATATATGTACCAGAATGAATGCATTTCATTATTTCCAAGGAAGAACTTCTTAATTGGTCCCATCGTTAGCAGTTAATCTGTTTCCACTGCTGTTAATCAAAGATACTTCCACATCCAAATGCTAGTTGCGCATGTATCAGTAGCACATCCTTCTTAATTCTGACGTATATTGCAAGTAAATCAGGGAAAATCCCATAAATAAGATTGGTGTGGGAATAAAATACAATATAGGCATATATATATATATATATATATATATATATATATATATATATATATATATATACACTGCTCAAAAAAATAAAGGGAACACTCAAAGAACACATCCTAGATCTGAATGAATGAAATATTCTCATTGAATACTTTGTTCTGTACAAAGTTGAATGTGCTGACAACAAATCAAATTTATTAACCAATAAAGGCCTGGATATGGAGTCACCCCCAAAATTAAAGTGGAAAAACACACTACAAGCTGATCCAACTTTGATGTAATGTTCTTAAAACAAGTCAAAATGAGGCTCAGTATTGTGTGTGGCCTCCACGTGCCTGTATGACCTCCATACAACGCCTGGGCATGCTCCTGATGAGGTTGCGGATGGTCTCCTGTAGGATCTCCTCCCAGACCTGGACTAAAGCATCCGCCAACTCCTGGACAGTCTGTGGTGCAACGTGACATTGGTGGATGGAGCGAGACATGATGTCCCAAATGTGCTCAATCGGATTCAGATCTGGGGAACGGGCGGGTCAGTCCATAGCTTCAATGCCTTCATCTTGCAACAACTGCTGACACACTACAGCCACATGAGGTCTGGCATTGTCTTCATTAGGAGGAACCCAGGGCCAACCGCACCAGCATGTGGTCTCACAAGGGGTCTGAGGATCTCATCTCTGTACCTAATGGCAGTTAGGCTACCTCTGGCGAGCACATGGAGGGCTGTGCGGCCCTCCACAGAAATGCCACCCCACATCATTACTGACCCACTGCCAAACTGGTCATGCTGAAGGATGTTGCAGGCAGCAGATCACTCTCCATGGCGTCTCCAGACTCTGTCACATCTGTCACATGTGCTCAGTGTGAACCTGCTTTCAACTGTGAAGAGCACAGGGCGTCAGTTGCAACTTTGCCAATTCTGGTGTTCTGTGGCAGCTGAAGATGATTTTAAAAGGGCACTATAAAGAAGAGAGTACTTCAGAATTGTTCCACCAACTCATTAAACTCTCACAGAAAAATAATGAATCACCCCAAAGTTTCTGGTTCAGAGCAATTGAACTGAAGGATAGACTGTTGTTTGCATCCAAAGAAGTTTGATGCTGGACTAGTCCAGAAGAAGTTCTTGAGATCATTGGGAATGGGGTTAATCAGCAAAGACATCAAGTTGCAGCTGAAACAGTACCTAGAAGATCCTGGCATTCTGGATGAAGTCCTAATTGAAAAAATGAATGAGGCAGCTAATTTGGGGTCAGAGAGCGAACAGAAGTTAAAGAAAGGCTCTGCTCCTAAAATCACCAAAATGAGTCAGCTCATTCTGAGAGGGAACCTTAAATCACCAACAAAAGAGAGGACCGCCCACGCTGACTGGATGGAAGTAATAGGAGAACTGTGAGCCAAGTTGATTGAGGTGAAAAAGTTGATTCGTTCCAGGCCAGAACCTGTATTCCTGAGCCCCAGGAGTGGGTTCCAAAACAAAATATACCCAGCTTGTGAAGCATGCCGTTCATCAAATCAGAGTACGGTGTGTGTCCACTGTCTAAGATGTGGTCAGGAAGGATATTATGCCAAGGAATGCCAATGGTCACGGTCGTTTCGGTAAAAGACAGGAGGTTGCCAGTGCGGTGCGACTTGTAACTGCGACACGGATGAGGCCCCAGAAGCAAATCCAAATCTCACCAAATCCCAGAACAGCGCTTGAGGTAAAACGGCTGTGTAAGTACTATCCCCAATTCTGTTCTCGTCTACAACAGCTGCAAGAGAGACAGGGGCATCAGTTACTTAATGCCCAGAGCGGAGATCAAACGATGTACTCCTGGGAGGAGGATTCCTCGGTCAGTAAAGATAGCCTCATCAGCCTAATCGGTGAAAGGTGCTTTAAACAGTGCCAGGTAGATGGACTCCTGGTAAAAGCACTGTGGGACACAGGAGCCCAAGCGAGCCTTTTAAATGAAGAATGGAGAAGGCGCTACCTGCCACATATCTGCCTTCGGTCGCTAAAAGAACTATTAGGACCAGTGGAACTCCACGTCAACCAGACTGGAATCCCTTTCATAGGCTGGGTGGAAGTGACTTTCCAACTGAGGGCCATGAAGAATAGCAACACCATTGAGCTTTTGGTACCTTTTCTCGTGACCAGTGATCAGAACGTGGCAGAGGATCCTATCCTGGGTTATAATGTAATCAGTGAGGTCATCACGAAAAACAAGTCAGGGACACTGGTGGTGGATGCAACTGCCATATCACTTGCCATACCCAACGCCGTGGCGGAAAATGTGATTCATAGAGTAAAGAAAGCATAGAATACAATGGCCCTAAAAGAATGCAAGGTAGGCTGGCACCCAACCATCATCCCTGCAAACCAAATGGTGGGGGTGAGGTGTGGAGTCCGGGTAGAACTGGTAAGAAAAGTCCAGAAAAGACTGTTCGTGCCAAAAGAATCCTCAGAACTTCTGGAAGGCCTAGTTCAAGGTGAGACTGTGCTCACGATTCCTACTAGTGGGTTTGCTCAAGTGACAGTACCGGTGATGAATACTACGAAACACAAAATTAGACTGGATTCAAAGACTGTGTTAGGTCACATTGATACCGTTAAAACGGTATATCCAGCAAGTGTGAGACCAGCCTAGGGGTCTACCGTGAATTCAGTCTCCCCACCAAGGACCAGGAGTTGCCCAGGGGAGGAAATAGCACAACCCACCTCAGGGTCCTGGGATCCCCCAGTATCCCTGCAACACTTGTGTGCTGAAGATATAGCGATAGCAAAACAGATGCTGAGAGAGGAGTGTCATGCATTCTCTAAAGATGACTCTGATATAGGCTGTATCTCGTCGTTGCAATTGAAAATCAATTTGAATGACACGACCCCAGTAACCAGAAGTTACATGTCTGTGCCGAAAGCAATACACTGTGAAGTGAAAAAGTATTTACAAGATCTAATCAACAGAGGTTGGGTCCAAAAGTCGAAGTCGTCTTATTCCTCTCCTATTGTTTGTGCTATGAAGAATGACGGTACGTTGAAACTCTGCTGTGATTACTGGGAACTAAACCAAAAGTGAGTACCTGATCGGCACCCGATACCAAAGATTCAAGATATGCTGGATAGCCTATCAGGAAGTACCTGGTTCTCTGTCCTCGATCAGGATAAAGCATACCATAGGGTTTGTTGAAGAGTCCAGAAGACCCTTGACAGCATTCATCACACCGTGGGGGTTATATGAGTGGATCCGCATACCGTTTGGGCTCAGTTCAGCTCCAGCAGAATTTCAGCGGAGCATGGGGACCTGTTTGGAAGGATTTAAGGACGATATCTGCCAGCCGTACTTGGATGACAATGTGGTACACAGCAAAACCTTCCGGGAGCATGTTGAACACGTGAGGACCATATTACAGAGGTATCAACAACATGGAGTTAAGTTGACCCCAAAGAAGTGTGAACTGTTCAAAAGGCAAGTCCGATTTCTAGGGAAAATTTTCTCCAGTGAAGGATATACCATGGACCCAGCAGAAATCGCCCCGGTACTGGCCTTAAAAGACAAGCGACAATCTACTGTTTTGGAGTTGAGGCAGATCTTAGGATTCCTCTCCTACTATCGTACTTACATTCGGAACTTAATCAGGATTGCCGCCACGCTATACCTCCTCATGGGGGGGCTACAGAGTCAACAACACCCACGGAGAAAAAGAAGAACGTGGATAGGACCAGGCTTAAAAGAAACAACGCCATTGCATCCCAACAGCCTATTCTCTGGACAGCCGACCACCAGGAGGTATTGGAAGAACTAGTAGACTACCTGGTAAAACCACCCATCTTGGGATATCCTGATTTCAATTTACCGTTTGTTGTTCATTGTGACGCTTCTCAAGTTGGACTGGGAGCTGCCCTGTATCAGCATCAAGATGGAAAATTGAGAGTCATTGGTTATGGTTCTAGAAAGTTGACAGATGGTGAGAAAAATTACCATCTACATTCTGGAAAATTGGAGTTCCTGGCATTGAAATGGGCTGTGAACGATTTAGAGATTATCTCTACTACAGCAAAGAGTTTGAGGTATACACTGACAACAACCCTTTGACCTATGTCCTCACTACAGCCAAACTGAATGAAACGAGTCAGAGATGGGTCGCTGAACTAGCTTACTTCAATTTCAGCATCAAGTACAGGCCAGGAAAATGCAATGCGGATGCTGACGCATTGTCGAGAATGTCACTAGAGCCTGAGGAGTTCATGCAAGAATGCTCGGAGGAAGTCAGTCTGGAAGCAATTGAGAGCACTACCCAAGCAGTGCAAGCTTATCAAAAGGAAGACAGTGGAAACCACTATAAAAGTGAGAGAACAAGATCACGCCCTGTCCATTCAACAACTACCAAAAGGAAAAATCCGTAGAGCACAACGGGAGGATCAGATAATTGGTAGAACACTACTTTGTGTGGACTAAAATTGGTTTCCAAGTAAATGGGAGAGAGATGAGTCACCAGCAGTATCTGTTTTAGTTAAAGAATGGACAAAGCTCTACCTTAGTGAAGATGGTATCCTGTATAGTATAGGAGGACAAAATCGGCAGTTGGTACTACCCAGAGTATTGCGTAGGTTGGTCTTCAAAGAACTCCATGAAAACATGGGACACCTGGGAGTGGAAAGGACAGCCAACTTGATCCATGAACGTCTCTTCTGGCCGTACATGCAGAGAGATATTGAGAGGTACGTGACCAGGGAGTGTGGGTGTCTGAAAGATAAATGTCCCAATACATCAATCCGGGCTCATATGGGCAACATCCAAACTACATATCCGTTTGAGATGGTCTCAATAGACTTTCTACATCTCGAGACGTGCAAGGGTGGTTACGAATACATATTGGTGGTGATGGACCATTTTACTCGCTTTGCCCAAGCATATGCCACCACCAATAAAGCTGGTCGAACAGTGGCAGAGAAGATCTTCAATGATTTTGCTTTGAGGTTTGGGTTTCCTACGAGGTTACATCACGACCAAGGAAGAGAATTTGAGAACCAGCTCTTTGCCAAGCTAGGAAAGTACTGTAGGATTCAGAGATCCCACACAACGCCCTATCACACAGAGGGTAATGGACAAGTGGAACGTTTTAACCGGACATTATTGTCGATGTTGCGCACTTTAACAGCTGACGAGAAGAAAGACTGGAAGAGTTCTCTGTCAGAAGAGGTACATGCCTATAACTGTACAAAGAGCGATGCAACGGTTTACTCACCCTTTTTCCTATTGTATGGACGATCACCAAGACTGCCAATCGACATCATGTTCGATTTCCCGGTGTCAGAGACTTACAGAACTTTTCTGGAGTACGTTCGGAAATGGAAGGAACAGATGGCAGAGGCATACAACATAGCGTCCAAAGTGGTTACGCAAGGACAGAGCAAGAGTAAGGAGTATTATGATCGAAAATGTTATGGAGTAGATTGGCACTGTGAAGCCAGGTGCTAGTATGTGGGAAAGGTGGTCCAGGAAAACTTCGTTCGTATTGGGAAGACAAGGTGTATGTGGTCGTAAAGAGGAAAGTCAATGACAGTCCAGTGCATGAAATCCGATTGGAAAGAGGGGACAAGAAAACCAGAATAGTCCATCGGAATTTATTATTACCTTGTGATTATCTCCCATCACAACAAGACTTCCCAGAAGCAGACAGACATCGACCAATATCGAATAAGGGACCACCACAGACTGAAGCTCCAGATGTGGATAGTGACCTTGAAAGTTCCGATGAGGAAGAGCACACCATTGTATTTCTCGGACCGGCAAGGAGAGGGACGTACCATCCTTAAGAGAGTGAACTAAGTCCCAAGTCTCCAGAGTTTGTACCAACGAGAACAGATGAAGTCCAATTCAGATCTGATGATCGAACAACAGTCACTGAAGAGACCGATTGACACTTAGGAGTAGCAGAATTACCAGACCAGGTGGAAACGGACGATTCAAGAGAAGTACAGGAACTTACAAAGGCAGTTCCAAGGTCATCTGAGGAAGTACGAGAAATGAGTGCGGCAGAAGAAACTCCTGTAACCGAAGAACCCGTGGTATCTGAGGAACAACCCACCAGGAGGATGTCGACTCGAGAAGTGAGGAGGCCTGTGATGCTGACGTACGAGACAGTTGGAGAACTGAGTCAAGTGCCAAGGACTGTCGACTGGAAACAGGTATCTCTGCCTGCAGACCAGGTAAACCCACTTGAGTTGTATTCCCCACCGAGAAACAGTATGGACAATGTTACTTGGTGGAAAGACTTGTTTTGGCGTAGTGAGAGAGAGAGCGGGTTGAAGATGTACGAAAAGCTCCAGTGGAAGATATGCTGATTGTTTTAATTGTGTTAATTGTTTATTTCTTACAGGAGTACTACAAGAAAAAGGTCACAGAATAGGTTGTTTTAAATGTTTATAAATGTTAAGTCAATTTGACAATGCCAATTTGTATATAAAGTTATACAGCTTTCACCACTGTCTCAGAATTGGTCAGGTTGACCAATTAAGACGAATGTTGAGGACAACATTCAAAAAGGAGGGAAGAGTGTGACATGCAGAAGTAGTGCTGTTGCTTCAGAAGCACCCAGCTACTTGAGGGGTTAACACAGTCACAGGAGACAGGAGTGTTTTAGCAGAGCCCCAGGGAGATTGTGGGGAACTTGTCATTGTAGTCTGGCTGAAGCTGAAAATAAAGGTAGTGTGTTATCTGTATCTGACAGAAGGCAACTGAACAGGATTCAGATCAGGAGAGAAACTAAACACGGGTCAGATAAACTCCCTGAACTAACAGTGCAGCGTATTATCGGGCAGGAAGATAAGGACCGGAAGGAATTGTGTCACAGGGATCATCTCCCTCATCAAACATCCCCCCTCTATCTCCATGCAGGATAAAGAATGCTGTGTACTATTGTGTCCTTGTGAAGGGAAAGCCTGTGGTCGTGTATGCATACAAGTGTGATACTAAGAGATCTAATCTGTGCTGACTTATGCTACTGAAGAGACTGTAATACTGTGCCTTGTTAAGAAACTACCGTATTGTTACTGGAGTCGGTTGCTCAAGAAACTCAGACTGTACTGTAATGAAGATTGTTGCTGTAATATCCCTGAATTGCACTGGCCGTGCTTCAGATTAAATTCCACTGTTAAACTGTTGAAAAAGACTTGTCATATGTCATATGTGTCTGGTCAGCAATTGAATCTATCGTGTGCCTGAGAGAAGCTGCCGCCTATGGTCGCCCTGAGTAATGGTTCCCCCAGGATTCCAAAGAATTCATGAAATCCATCTCGCCTGAACCTAGCGGCGTACATGTAACATGAAGGTGAAAGTTAGACATTTTTCCATTTCATTTGAAAAAAATTACTAATTTAGAAATCGGTGGCAGCAACACAACTCAAAACAGTTGGAACAGGGTTAACAAAAGGATGGAGGTAAGTAAATGGTTTTAATGAAAAACAGCTGGAGGATCAATTTTCAACTAAGTCACGTGACTGTATAAAAAGAGCTTGTCAAGATAGGCAGAGTCTCTCAGGAGCAAATATGGTCAGAGGTTCATTAATCTGTGAACAACTGCATCTAAAAACTGGGGAACAATTTCAGAAAAATGTTCATCAATGTAAAATGACAAAGATTTTGAATATCCCACCATCCACAGTATGTAATATTACCAAAACATTCAGAGATTCTGGAAAAGAGACAAGGTCGATGGTCAATATTAGATGCTTGTGATCTACGGACCCTCACGTGGCTTAGGAATACTTCTAGTAATCATTGTCTGTGAACACAGTTTGCTGTGCTATCCACAAATACAAGATAAAGCTTTATCAAGCAAACAGAAAGTTGTATATCATCACAATCCAGAAATGCTGCTGTTTCTCTAGGTCAAAGCTTGTTTAAAATCATTTAAAATGGACTGAGGCAAAATGGAAAACTGTTCTGTGGTCAGACAAATCAAAATGTGAAATTCTTTACGGAAACCACATTTGTCGGGTCCTGTGGACTCAAAAGGAAAGGGACCATTCAGCTTGTCATTAGTGCACAGTTCCAAAACCTGTATCTCTGATAGTATGGGGTTACATTAGTGCCTATGGCAGGGGCAGTTTACACATCTTGAAAGGCATCATCAATGCTGAGCATTATATAGAGGTTTTATAACAACATATGCTCCCATCCAGACTTCTATTTCAGGAAAGGATTTGCATATTTCAGCAAGGCAATGCTAAACAACATACTACATTCATCAGAACAGTCTGGCTTTGCAAAAGAAGAGTTTGGGTGATGAATCGGTCCCCTGCAGTCCCGACCTTTCACCAATAGAAAACATTTAGCGCAATATGAAACAATATGAAATTAAAACTCTGGCAAAGATGACCAAGGACTGTGGAGCAGCGGGAATCCTACAACAGACAAGAATGGGACAATATTAATTTCCAAAAACTCCAGCAATTGGTGTCCTTACTTCCCAGACGGTTACAGACAGTAGTAAACAGAAGATGGGATGCTACACAATGGTAGACATGGCCCTGTTTCAACTTTTTTTGAGATGTGTTGCTGCCATCACTTTCTAAATGAGTTAATTTTTTAAATGAAATGGAAAAATGTCTAATAATCAATCTGTGTTCAATGTTTTGTGAATAAAGTATGGCTATAAGAGATTTCCAAATCTTTGCATTCTGGGTTTCTTTATATTTTGCACTGCATCCCAATTTTTTTGGAAATGGGTTTTCCATACAGATTTGTATATTGGCCACAGCGCATTCGTGCCCCTACATATTAATTTAATGCTAAAGGTGCGTGAGCCCTTTTTAGTACTTTGTGTCGGGAATGTGGCCCCCTTACGGACTGCGTACCCTTATCCATCCATCTTTCCCAAAAAGGTTTCATTACAAGCTAACCCTGGTTCCTATATCTTTCCCATTTCAGTTGAGGCTTCTTTGGACACATGGAGAAACGAGTCACTAGAATTAGGGACTATCCATATGAGGTCACCTTGATGTGGTTGGATGGCTGTTACACTATTTCATCAGAAAATGTTAACTAGGTACCTTGTTTTTAGATCTTTAGCAATAGTGGAATAAATGTATTCAATAATCGGAGTGTGCTGACGCACAGTGTGTTTATATATGTATTTATTACATCCATGTGCTGTCCGTATGCAAAACACATAACATAAGGAACAGTGAAGGAGAATTGGGTAGATCACACAAACTTTGTTACACACAGACCACGTGTAAACAATCAGACCATGTACTAGTCAAAATCCGTTTTTTTCAGATCGGACTCGCCTATTAAACTCAACAGATTAAAAAAACAGATGTCATTACAGACAACATCTGCACAGCATAGATTTTTGTGGATCCATTGCAATTATTAACATAGAAAATTGTGTATCCATTATTATATTTTAAATTGTTGATGTATAAAACGAATGTCATCGGAATGACACAGAGATGAAAAATATTATTTTTTTTTCTGGGTGAAAAATGAATGATTCTTCTTACATATGTCTGAACCCAGCCTTAAACTGAGTAACAGCTGCAGTCCACAGTCGTGCGGTTGTGCATGCACCCGACAGCGGCGCTTTGGACTGCATCTGTAGACTGTTAAAACTGGACACATGTCACAAAAAATGGCTGTTGAGCTTCAACTCAAGGTCATTTCCACATGATGGTAATATGGGTGTGTTTTACGACAGCAAGTCCAAGCCAGACAGTGTGTAATAAACTACACCAACAGCATCATAGGAATATATGATGTTGTTAGTTTGGGTCATTAGACACACAGCTCTGCTACGGCCACTAAAAACAGAGCCAGGCTGCTCCACTCCATACACCTTTTACATCCTGCCGCCGCAGGAGCTAAGAAAAGCTGATCTATAGATGTGTTGGACCCCAGATGATCTTAGGTCATTAATATATCACTGAGAGGTCATCAATATAAAAATAGTGGAGAACCCTTTTAAAGTAACTTAAGGCACACAAAAAATTTGGTGTGAGCATTTAAAGCACACAAGTCTGATAACTCAGCAGCAGTGGGGACTTTTAGATATCTCAGATAATGGTTTCCTTTCTCTACTGTCATCTTGTTATCTATACCTACTTTTTTGTATTATAGAAATATAATTGTACTGATCACAAGAGGAATAAAGAAAAAAAAACACCAAAAAATTGATGTTATATCAGCAAAAACATTTTTTCTGTCAAGGAAAGTAAAATTGTTGGCGATCAGTCAGAAATCACAGATTGCTTTAGACAGTCACCAGAAACTTACGACATGGAAGACACAGTAGTTTTATAGTGACACCAAGTGGCTTTTCTTAATCCCGCAATAATCAGACAAAAGAAAATATTCTGGTATAGTGAATATAGTATGTGTGACGGTACTGCGCCTCAGACCAGTGGAGCGCACAAATTATATGCCCTTAATGAGTAAAGATGGAAGTGAGATTGAAAGTACGGTCAAAACAACTTCTTTGTGGGGAGTGAAATGTCTTAAGCCATACATAATTCGCTTCCATATGGCCATGAATGTATTTTCTCTGATTAGCATGTGACTCTGGGGATGATCTGAGATTAAGTAGAGGTAGAAAGTGCACTTTCTTGCAGAAACAGACTGTACATGTGATGTGTTAAGATTAAACAAATTCAGTTTAAAATGAATCAGCCCAAAATCGTAGAATCAGCCAATTTATTATTGCATTTGCGCCTGTTTTTTATTGAGAGTTTTTTTATTTTTGTTTCCACCAAATTCATCTTTCTATTTGCACCTTTTTTGAAGTCTATTATATACACTGCTCAAAAAAATAAAGGGAACACTCAAATAACACATCCTAGATCTGAATGAATGAAATATTCTCATTGAATACTTTGTTCTGTACAAAGTTGAATGTGCTGACAACAAAATCACACAAAAATCATCAATGGAAATAAAATGTATTAACCAATGGAGGCCTGGATTTGGAGTCACCCCCAAAATTAAAGTGGAAAAACAGACTACAGGCTGATCCAACTTTGATGTAATGTCCTTAAAACAAGTCAAAATGAGGCCCAGTATTGTGTGTGGCCTCCACGTGCCTGTATGACCTCCCTACAATGCCTGGGCATGCTCCTGATGAGGTTGCGGATGGTCTCCTGTGGCTCCCAGACCTGGACTAAAGCATCCACCAACTCCTGGACAGTCTGTGGTGCAACGTGACGTTGGTAGATGGAGCGAGACATGATGTCCCAGATGTGCTCAATCGGATTCAGGTCAGGGGAACGGGCGGGCCAGTCCATAGCTTCAATGCCTTCATCTTGCAGGAACTGCTGACACACTCCAGCCACATGAGGTCTGGCATCGTCCTGCATTAGGAGGAATCCAGGACTAACCGCACCAGCATATGGTCTCACAAGGGGTCTGAGGATCTCATTTCGGTACCTAATGGTAGTCAGGCTATCTCTGGCGAGCACATGGAGGGCTGTGCGGCCCTCCAAAGAAATGCCACCCCACACCATTACTGACCCACTGCCAAACCGGTCATGCTGAAGGATGTTGCAGACAACAGATCGCTCTCCATGGCGTCTCCAGACTCTGTCACATGTGCTCAGTGTGAACCTGCCTTCATCTGCGAAGAGCACAGGGCGCCAGTGGCTACTTTGCCAATCCTGGTGTTCTGTGGCAAATGCCATGCGTCCTGCACGGTGTTGGGCTGTGAGCACAACCCCTATCTGTGGACGTCGGGCCCTCATACCACTCTCATGGAGTCGGTTTCTAACCGTTTGTGCAGACACATGCACATTTGTGGCCCGCTGGAGGGCTGCTCCTGCTCCTCCTTGCACAAAGGCAGAGGTAGCGGTCCTGCTGCTGGGTTGTTGCCCTCCTACGGCCCCCTCCCCGTTTCCTGGTGTACTGGCCTGTCTCCTGGTAGCGCCTCCAGCCTCTGGACACTACGCTGACAGACACAGCAAACCTTCTTGCCACAGCTCGCATTAATGTGCCATCCTGGATGAGCTGCACTACCTGAGAAACTTCTGTGGGTTGTAGAGTCCGTCTCATGCTACCACTAGTGTGAAAGCACAACCAACATTCAAAAGTGACCAAAACATCAGCCAGAAAGCATCGGTACTGAGATGTGGTCTGTGGTCCCCACCTGCAGAATCACTCCTTTATTGAGGGTGTCTTGATAATTGCCAATAATTTCCATCTACTGTCTATACCATTTGCACAACAACATGTGAAATTGATTGTCAATCAGTGTTGCTTCCTAAGTGGACAGTTTGATTTCACAGAAGTTTGATCTACTTGGAGTTATATTCTGTTGTTTAAGTGTTCCCTTTATTTTTTTGAGCAGTGTATATACAGTATATTTTTTTAATTCACCAATGTGGGTGTGGATAAGAGTTTCCAGATGTTTTCACCTGCCTGATCATTTGCGACTTTTCAGAAAGTCATTATATTTGTTTCAAATATACTCTACATTAGTGTTAATCCACACCTATAGTGATTTTATGTACACCAGAAATTTTTTAACAATTTTAGTGAGTTTTTGTTCTAAAAAAAATTGCTTTTTCGTTTTGATCAGTTTGGAGCAAAATAACATCAGCGAATACAACAAAATAAAAAAATAGAAAGGTGACTTGGAAAAAAATGCAAATGATAAATTACGCTTTAAACCTGTTTGATCTAGAGGGGTGATATAGACCTCATGTCTTTTACATGCCGGTTGGTCTGACATCTGTATGCATGGTCCATGATTATGTGGATGATCTCTTATATCTATACCTCCCCTAATAAGGTACCTCCAGCAGGGCACAGAACCCTCCACCATATGTTTTCATGAGCAGCACCACTGCTATATGAGAAGTGTTTATGCTTATTATGGTGACCATGCCGTGAGATTTAGATTTGATACCATAGCGGGAAAAGACTAAACAAATGGCCGTGAAAATGTTTATGTGGCTGTGTGGCTTTCTGTTGCTAACAGATCATGCTATGTCACTTACCTCATAGTCTTTCCCGGCGCATCCAATTGGACAAGTAAGAATTTAGATTATCATCATGAAGTTAGATCAGGTTACACATGACACAACATTGCTGCGTAGGACTGTAAAGTATGCTCATAGTATCGCTGTCACTCATACTATCTTGTTAAAGCCACAGCTAAAATGACAATTACATTGGACTTTATATTTATGGGGATAAGCACTGTCATCTGACATATGCCATGGTGTCAAGGAAGGGTAAGCATTGCCGTGAAGAGCAGATTATCTGAGAAGTAAATATAACTCAAGCCTTAAAGGGATCATACACTAATATGAAATATAAGCTTGCCTCTGCCAAAAATAGTGGTGACTTCAAGGGGGTTTCTTTGGAAGAGCATATTTAAACTCCCACGATATCTGCAATATAGCAGATCTAGGTGAAACAGTAGAACTCCCACGATATCTGCAATATAGCAGATCTAGGTGAAACAGTAGAACACCCAATTTACATCCCGAGAATGGGGCCCACTTGAATCGCGTGGAATTGTTCACACTCGACCTCTACTCCATTCATTCTCTGTAGAAGTGCAGGCAGTCTCATTGATAATAGATGGAGCGTACGTAAATCATGCACACCTCTGCTTCACTTAAGATGGGGCCCGTTCTTGAGAATATTTGGAGGGATCATATTGGTTAGACTCCGCCCCCCGCTCCGAGATCAACACATTATTCCATTTCCTATGGATAGAGGGCTACTTATATATCCTATTGCTATTGTGGAGACACGAGGGTCAGTGGGTGCTCTCATCCACTGGCCTGGCTGTATTTAGAAAGACTGCACTGGCCAGGGCTCATCCCACTCAACCCCAGTACTCCTTTCCTGTTGGCAGAACACTACTTAGACAACACACGGCACGGTGAGGGTACCACACTCTGGTAAGACTTTATTGGATCCTCAACAGTCAACAACATATTGTACATTCCCAGCAAGTACACAAGATGGTGCAAATGACAGTCTCACCTTTCCGCTAGCTCACTGGAGATTAGAACCTCTGCACCTTCAGGGTATCAAGGGACAACTACCCCAACCAGTAGTACCCCGCTTTTGGCAGGCACCCACAGAGAAGAGGTAGCAGCAAGTTTAGGAAGCTGACCCAGCTCAGCGAGGTATGTGGTCAGGTGAGCTGATTTTCCCAACCTGGGTTCTCCAAATGACTTTGTGGGCTCAGTGATGGGCAGTGTAACTGATCTGTATTCCACTAGGTGGTTCCTGGGCTGATGTCCTGTAGAATGACCCCGGTGACAGGGGCAGGTTCCTTTTATATCCCACAGGATTGGGAGAAGGTGGGTGAGGTAATCCCTCATTGTTTGATTGTTCAATTAGACTGCATATTTGTCTTCCAAGTTGTGCAGACTAGTACAACACAGGGGGTTGATGATATACGTAATCAGCAGACATTCCACAAATTAACATACAACAAGGGTTGACAGTCTTAGATGAATCAATGGCTCATGTTCCTTGACCTACTGAACAAAGGAACAGTACATCTGGCATAATTAATAATAATTCATTTATGCACCAGTGACCAGCTATCTTGAAGAATAACCCTTTAAAGGTATTTTCCACTACCACTCACTTCTGCAATTAGAGGTCAATGGCACTGAGGACGTCACGTTTACATATACCTTCCTGGAGGCATGTGGTACCATAACACCCCTTTAAGGAAGGTTTTCACTTAAAATATGAAAGCAAATGCCAGAATTTATCACTGTTTTTCTTAGAGATTTTTTTATTTGTTTGCATCTCCTATTTTTTCCATAGTAAAAATTCTTGGAGATAGCAAATGGAGTTGTAGGAAACAATTCGTAGATGAATAGAACATTCTGGGTAAGAATGTTCAAGAACTGGAGACTGAAACTAGGCTAACAGCTAGACACAATACTCAAGCAATGAGTGATAGATCCATTTGGCTTTAAGTAGGCCCAAACAGGAAACAAGATGGATTCCATAGATTCAGAATCCACCATCTTGGTAAAGATCAATTGCAGAACACAACAGCAGCTTACAGTGATAAGGAGTGAAACTGCAGCACAATATTAAAGTGAACAACAGCGGCCACTAGGGGTCAAACTGTACAAGGGCAACAGAAATCTTGACTGCATTGGCATTCGAGCGCAAGCCGGATTAAAACTTCTTTTCCTTTGTCCTGCTGATACAAGAACATCCATGTGTGGGTTAACTGCTGACAGATTCCCTTTATGAGATTTATCCTATCAGATATATTAGTTATTTTCTTCACATGGTCAACCAACCTTTTTAATAATCAAAAATAATTAGCATAAATTGAAATTTTTCCTGTTATAAAATTTCTCTTGCAGCCCCTGATTCACAAATATCATCAGCCTATTATTTCTGAAGAAGCATGAGTGAAACACGAGTCGGAGTGTAAGGTGGAGGCCACACAACCCTGATCTGTACATGCCAAACTGAGTCTGTATTAAGTTAACCCCATGTTTATCTTCACAGTATATCCTGATCTATATTTACATGTGGACCATTGACTTTTTCACTATGCACACTATTAGGGCCATTGCCGTATTCAGGTTATGTATCATATGAAATATATTAATTTTCTTTATTTATTATACTACATGAATTGCTTTTCTTTTTTATGTATTCCTGGTATATGCTTATGCACTTGCATTTTATGTATTCAACACATCTACGGTGTCAGTTTACTTATATACAGTGGGGAAAATAAGTATTTGATACACTACCGAGTTTGCAAGTTTTTATCGTAGTTGCACTTCAACTGTGAGAGACAAAATCTAAAAATAAAACCAGAAAATCACATTGTATGATTTTAAAATAATTTAATTGCATTTTATTGCATGAAATAAGTATTTGATCACATATTAACCAGCAAGAATTCTGACTCTCACAGACCTGTTAGTTTTTCTTTAAGAAGCCCTACTACTCTGCAGTCATTATCTGTATTAATTGCACCTGTTTGAACTCGTTACCTGAAAAAGACACCTGTCTACACACTCAATCTATCACACTCCAACTTCTCCACCATGGCCAAGACCAAAGAGCTGTCTAAGGACACCAGGGACAAAATTGTAGTCCTGCACAAGACTGGGATGGGCTACAGGACAACAAGCAAGCAGCTTGTTGAGAAGGAAACAACTGTTGGCACAATTATTTGAAAATAGAAGAAACCCAAGATGACGGTCAATTTTCTTCAGTCTGAGGCTCCATGCAAGTTCTCGTCTCGTGGGAGAAAGGTCAGGAATCAGCCCAAAGCTACACTGGAGAACCTGGTCAATGACCTGAAGAGAGCTAGAACGACAGTCTCAAATGTTACTAAACACACTACGCCGTCATGGATTAAAATCCTACAGGGCACACAAGGTCCCCATGCTCACACCAGCACATGTCCATGCCCATTTGAAGTTCGCCAATGACCATCTGGATGATCCAGAGGAGGCATGGTAGAAGGTCATTTTGAGACCAAAATATAATTTTTTGGTATTAACTCCACTTGCCATGTTTGGAGGAAGAAGAAGGATGAGTACAACCCCAAGAACACTGTCCCAACTGTAAAGCATGGTGGGGGAAATATCATACTTTGGGGGTGCTTTTCTGCAGACGGGACAGGATGACTGCACTGTATTCAAGGGAGGATGGATGGGGTCATATATCGAGAGATTTTGGCCAACAACCTCCTTCCCTCAGTAAGAGCATTAAAGATGGGTCGTGGCTGGGTCTTCCAACATGACAATGACCCGAAACACACAGCCAGGGCAACTAAGGAGTGGCTCCATAAAAAGCATTTCAAGGTCCTGGAGTGGCCTAGCCAGTCTTCAGACCTGAACCCAATAGAAAATCTTTGGAGGGAGTTGAAACTCAATGTTGCCCAGCGACAGCCCTGCAACCTGAAAGATCTGGAGAAGATCTGTATGGAAGAGTGGGCTAAAATCCCTGCTACAGTGTGTGCAAACTTGGTCAAGAACTACAGGAAACATCTGACCTCTGTAATTGCAAACAAAGGTTTCTGTATCAAATACTTATATCATGCAACAAAATGCTAATTAATTATGCAAGAATCATACAATGTGATTTTCTGGATTCTTTTTTAAGATTCTGTCTCTCACAGTTGAAGTATACCTATGAGAAAAAATTACAGACCTCTCCATTCTTTGTAGGTGGGAAAACTTGCAAATTCATCAGTGTAGCAAATACTTATTTTCCCCACTGTACATTTATCAGACTTTTCTATTTATTGCATGAAACTCGATAGATAATATGTGCATTCTGAGGCAGAACAATTACGCTATGCATAGGTTGTATCCCTCCACCTCATGTGTTTTCAATGTCTAGTTGTCGATTACATGTCTTTTAAGTAATTTTTTCATATTTGGTCAATGATTTTTCCAAATTAAGTATTTACTTTACTTACTTCTAGTGTATTATTTGGTCTTTAATGGGCTGTTATAGGTTGTATCATTAGCTTACTGGCCTGAACATTTCTGACTCCACAACAATGGTGTTTTTCATTCAGAACAACCCATACAGGCTTTCTGTAATATGGTATATGGACACTCTACCATGAGGAAGAGCAGGAATATGCTAAATATTGCCATCCACACAGGATACATTTTGGAGAAACCTGCCTATTTCAGTGAAGCTGGCTGACCATCACCTGTGTATGGGTATGTCCTCAATTTCCCCCAATAGCAGATGTCAACTGATATTAAAGTAATTTAAGAAAAAAACACATTTTTTTATTAACACAATAGTGCAAAATAATGACATTTTCTTTAAAGCAACTCTGGGTAACCCTATTATATGAAGAAAATGAGAAAACTGTAAAGTTTGTATACGCAACATTTGAGGATGCAATATCAAAAGAACAGCTCTCGTGCCACCTAGTGATCTATTACAGGGTTGCAGAAATACACTATATGGACAAAATTATATACTCATTACACCTACAGGAGCTTTGATGACATCCCTTTGTAAACCCATAGTCATTAATATGGTCTCTCCTTTGCATATATAACAGCTTCCATTCTTTCTGGAAAGATTTTGGAATGTCTTTGGCAATGTTTGAATAATTATCGAAAAGATCATTTATGAAGTCAGATGTACAAATTTCCTCTTCAGAGAGAAAGAGAACTAGAACTCTAGTGCCACCCATTGGAAGTAGCAATCCTAAAAGTCATTATTGACCCTTTAAAGAGCCTTGCAATATGACTTAGGAAAAAAGCCAAGCCAGATTCTCAATTTGCAGACACGGTGTTTCGGGGTATTGTCCCTCGTCAGTGCAAAGTCGGACATCTTATTTGGCTAGGTGAGAGGCTTAAGACTGGGATCTAAGGAGTAACATTTCTCCTTGTGGAGAGTGACAAGCCTGGCCTGGCATGCCAGAGTGAGGAGATTTATATGTCATCCATGCTCCTCTGGGGTTTGGCTTTTATCCTTAGTCATATGGCAAGGCTTGTTAAAGGGTTGATAATGACTTTTAAAATTGCTACTTCCAATAGGTGGAACTAGAGTTCTAATCCTCTTCCTCTCTGAAGAGGAAATTTGTATATTTAATTTCCAGAGGAGCATGCATGGGGTCTAAGTCTCCTCACTCTGAAATGCCAAGCCTGGCTTGTCACTCTCCACATGGAGAAACCTTACCCCTTAGATTGAAGTCAGACAGTAACATTTAAAGAGAGGGCCAGGCTCACAAAGTTCCTTCTAGTTCACCCCAAAGGTGTTCGATGGGGTTGCGGTAAGGGTTATATGTGACCGGTCAAGTTCTTCCACATGAAACTCTGCCAGCCATGCTTTTATGGACCTTGCTTTGTGCACTGGGGCACAGTCATGGTGGAACAGAAAAGAGCCTTTACAAACTGTTTTAAAAAAAATTGTAAGCATAGGCTACTGTAAAATATCTTGGTACGCAGAAGTATTAATATTTCCCTTCACTGGAACTAGAGACTCCTGAAAAAAAAAACCATAACATTATCCTTCCTCCAACAACTTTACAGTCAGCACAGTATAGTCGTCAGACAGGTACATGTTTTCTCTACTCCAGAGTCCAGTTGCGGTGTGCTTTACACCATACAAATACTGAGATAAAAAAAACTCACTCATGTGGCCTTAGACATCAGTTTTCACAAGAATTTTGGAGTAAATGTGTTTGAAATTGGGCAAAATTTTAGCACATCTCAGAGCTACTCAAATTTACTCAACTCAAATCAGCCCTAATCAGCTCTGAAACACTTTCGGAAGTAGGTGGAGCTTAGCCCCAAAAAATCATCATAAAAAGTGGTGTAAATTATGACAGAAATGTACTCCTTACATGCAGCTTCCTGCTAGCAGAGGGGACATTGTGGGAGAGATGTGGAGGCCTTACGATGACTACTAGGAGGAGTGCGTGCGATATCCTACTTTGTGAGGTAAAGGGGGAACATCAGTTTCTTTGTTGTGACCCTGCTGTTTTTCACAGTTTTTAATTTTTAGGGTTCTGGAACAGTACTTTTCTTTTGTGCCCCTCCATCCCAAATTTGCCCCACACTCCCTGGAAATAAAGATGCAAATTTTCCTTTCAATGGGTGTATTCCACAGAACTTCTCCGTGAACGTTTGCGTTTTGATAAGGATCAAGCATCCTGACAATCATTTTGTTCTCTAAGAGATTGGCCACCAGAGATGTCTGGCAGCGGCTCTCCTATACAAAGCACAGGAACTACCAGTAGTTGGGTGAGATAACTGCCGGACGGCGAGTATCTATAGTGTGTGGACGGTTTTAGCAGAGTGAGCTGGAGGGGTTTTTAATGTGAGAAAAAGAGACCACTAGTGATAAGTGGGTCGGCTGTGACCATGAAATGCTCAGATTATTAGGGAAGAGGGAGGTCACCAATTGAAGGTTAGCGCCGAAGTGCGCGTCGAGGTCTGGCGCCATTCAAGCAGGAGGAGAACCACATGGGAAATACTAACCTTCTTGACTCCTCCTGCTTATTGCATATGCTGACATTTTATAGCGCTATTTGACTCACACTGATGCATTACCTGAGCTTCTATGTCATCTGATGTCCATGTCGTTGTATATGCTCTATATTGCTGTGTTTCCTCCTGCTGTTTTGTCGCCCTTTACCACTTCTGAAACCCTCTTCTTTTTTAACCTTTTCATGTAATTGTTAAAGTATTTCTATAATCTATTCATGGCTAATTGTCCTAGATGAATAGGGTATTTTAGTTCAATTGGACTTTTGCCAAATACTGTGTGCCTATAAAATATGGTAAGAAAAATATTTAGCTGCACTCTAAAATGCATAGAATAGTACATTTTCTGTTTGAAATAAACTCCTGTCACATGTGTACTCCGACTCCCATCAGCCTTAGGTGGTTTTAATTACCTGGTTCCTTCCTGCCCCATAAATTGTAGGCTTTTCAATCCAAGAGAGGTGTCTTATCAGGACAGGGACCCAACAACAAGGTACGCTTTGACGATAGCTGTTGGGCTCATGTACACTGGCCAGTATATGTGCTAAGTACCTTCTTTTTACTGTAAATTTTTCTAGAGCAATATTTTGGTTCCAATTTTTCAATATTCCATATGTATATAATGTAGCACTTATCTATTTTTCATGGCAGCAATGCAGTTCCAATTTTCTAAATTTGCTATTCTAAACATTTTAGAGCGCAGCTAAATATTTTTTCTTAGAATTGTTGTCTTAACTGTTAAGCTACTGAAAAAGTTACTACTAAAAGTTACTGAAAGTTAAGTTACTGATAATACATTTTCTATGAATGATATCATGTATTTATTTTGAGATAGCACATTTTGGCTGAATGTTTGTTTTTCCATATTTTGATTAGTATGGTGGGGGTCTGCCATAATAGAGAAATCAAAATACTTCAAATCTAGTAAAAACATCAAGTCTTCAAATTTTCACTGGCTAATTATTGTCAGAATCCAAAATAAGTCAAAATTAGATGACAGTATTCTGCAGATTAAAACTATTGATTTACTCAAGTCATATACAGTACAGACCAAAAGTTTGGACACACCTTCTCATTTAATGATTTTTCTGTATTTTCAGGACTATGAAAATTGTACATTCACACTGAAGGCATCAAAACTATGAATTAACACATGTGGAATTATATACTTAACAAAAAAGTGTGAAACAACTGAAAATATGTCTTATATTCTAGGTTCTTCAAAGTAGCCACCTTTTGCTTTGATGATTGCTTTGCACACTCTTGGCATTCTCTTGATGAGCTTCAAGAGGTAGTCACCTTTAATGGTATTCCAACAATCTTGAAGGAGTTCCCAGAGATGCTTAGCACTTGTTGGCCCTTTTGCCTTCACTCTGCGGTCCAGCTCACCTCAAACCATCTCGATTGGGTTCAGGTCTGGTGACTGTGGAGGTCAGGTCATCTGGCGTAGCACCCCATCACTCTCCTTCTTGGTCAAATAGCCCTTACACAGCCTGGAGATGTGTTTGGGGTCATTGTCCTGTTGAAAAATAAATGATGGTCCAACTAAATGCAAACCGGATGGAATAGCATGCCGCTGCATGCTGGTTCAGTATGCCTTCAATTTCGAATAAATCCCCAACAGTGTCACCAGCAAAGCACCCCCACACCATCACACCTCCTCCTTCATGCTTCACCGTGGGAACCAGGCATGTAAAGTCCATCCGTTCACCTTTTCTGCGTCGCACAAAGACACGGTGGTTGGAACCAAAGATCTTAAATTTGGACTCATCAGATCAAAGCACAGATTTCCACTGGTCTAATGTCCATTCGTTGTGTTCTTTAGCCCAAACAAGTCTCTTCTGCTTGTTGCCTGTCCTTAGCAGTGGTTTCCTAGCAGCTATTTTACCATGAAGGCCTGCTGCACAAAGTCTCCTCTTAACAGTTGTTGAAGAGATGTGTCTGCTGCTAGAACTCTGTGTGGCATTGACCTGGTCTCTAATCTGAGCTGCTGTTAACCTGCGATTTCTGAGGCTGGTGACTCGGATAAACTTATCCTCAGAAGCAGAGGTGACTCTTGGTCTTCCTTTCCTGGGGCGGTCCTCATGTGAGCCAGTTTCTTTGTAGCGCTTGATGGTTTTTGCAACTGCACTTGGGGACACTTTCAAAGTTTTCCCAATTTTTCGGACAGACTGACCTTCATTTCTTAAAGTAATGATGGCCACTCGTTTTTCTTAACTTAGCTGCTTTTTTCTTGCCATAATACAAATTCTAACAGTCTATTCAGTAGGACTATCAGCTGTGTATCCATCAGACTTCTGCACAACACAACTGATGGTCCCAACCCCATTTATAAGGCAAGAAATCCCACTTATTAAACCAGACAGGGCACACCTGTGAAGTGAAAACCATTTCCGGTGACTACCTCCTGAAGCTCATCAAGAGAATGCCAAGAGTGAGCAAAGCAGTCATCAAAGCAAAAGGTGGCTACTTTGAAGAACCTAGAATATAAGACATATTTTCAGTTGTTTCACACTTTTTTAAGTATATAATACCACATGTGCTAATTCATAGTTTTGATGCCTTCAGTGTGAATGTACAATTTTCATAGTCATGAAAATACAGAAAAATCATTAAATGAGAAGGTGTGTCCAAACTTTTGGTCTGTACCGTATATGTATCAATTCACATAAAAAAACAATGTTTTGGGCTCTAATCTAGCTCTTCCTCACACTGCAATACTTACATACAGAAGGATAAATCAGTCATCTGTGAGACACATTAATCTTTTGTATTCACAACAGCACACAGTTCAAAAAGTGCACTATGTTTTATCTATCCCTCTGACTCTAACTAACTCTGAACAGGAAGTGTCCCAGTTCTTAACTCAACCTGCTTCTCCCACACTGGAGCAGCTCCTAAACCCCTTAACTCTTTCCTAACTTATAACTATATACTTCCTATCTTATAGTGCCCACCTCTGCACTATCCCATACCTAACTTTTAGCTATATCTTAACCTAGGTCTTACGTACTAATCTCTATCCTTTCCCTACATATAAACACATTATACATTTATCAGAATGCATATTAAACTAATACCTTAACTATGCAACTTAGTGCTTATAAGGTTCTATGCAGAATGAATAACACTTTCTAATACACAAGTTATAACCGTTTTTCTACTCAAGGAAGAAGCACATGACTGTCCCAGTCACCCTCTTACAGTCACATAGAGTGACTACAGACTTTTAGCATAAGACTGGACATCTACAACTGAACTGAGCCTGCACTATAACGCGGGCTCAGCCTGAGAGCCTGCTCCAAACTTACACCGTACATGTACGATGAATGTTGGGAAGGGGTTAAAACGAACATGATACCTGATAACGCATGTGAGTGGGGGCTGGTTTTGTGTTGAATAAATGAGGGGTTTTATTGGTAACATTCGGGGGTATATAATATTTTTGCACGCCGTGCGGTATAAGTGATCAGGCGGATTTATTCTTCAGGTTGATGCGATTACAACGATACCAGATTTATATTCTTTTGTTACTATCATACAGTGAAAATACTTTTTTTTAATAAAAATCAGGATTTTCGTCGCCATATTCTGCAAGCTGAAACTTTTTTATTTTTTTGGTAAACAGACTTGTATGAGAGCTTATTTTTCGCAACTAGTTGAAGATTCTTTTGGTACCATTGTGCGTCTGAAAAATCTGAATAAGAAGCAATCAAAAAATGTTATGCAACGCATAACATTTTTTGATCAGTTTTTATCCAGATTTTTTCAGACATACAATTAATAAAAACCAGCAATTCAATTATTATTTTTAATTATTTATTTTTTTGCATGGATCACCATGCGGTAAAGGTGATAAGGCTGCTTTCTTCTTCAGGTTGGTGCAATTACAGCGATACCAGATTTACATAGTTTTTTTTTATGCTTTGAACTGCTACACACTGAAAACAATATTTTACAAAAATGAATTTGATTTTGCATCACCATATTCTGAGAGCTGTAACTTTTTTTTTTTGCTGAATGAGCCATATTGGGGCTTGTTTTTTGCAGGACAATTTGATGTTTTCATTTATACCATTTTTTTTTTTACACATGACTGACTATTTGATCACTTTTTATAAAATTTTTTGTGTGTCAGTATGATGACAAAGTGACATTTTTGAAATGTTTTTTTGTTAACTTTTTCGCCATATGGAATAAATAACATGACACTTTTATAGGTGGGGTCGTTTCGGACGTGTCAATTCCAATTGTATGTACATTTTTTGTTTATTTTAACACAAAGGCTGCGTTTTTAGTGGTGAGCTTTCATGATTTTTGTGCAGGTTTTTTTAACTTTTTTCATACTTTATTTAACTTCTTTTTACTTTTTCACTTAGTCTCACAGTGGGACATGAATATTTTTTACTTTGATCGCTGGTGTCATACACTGCAGTACTTGTATACTGCAATGCCTGAGATCTGTCAGTTCTATACTGATTCAGCCTGTTAGAACCGGCTTATAGCTGGGTCTAACAGGCCACCGTATCCTGGGGTCATCAGATGACCTCGGGGTACCATGGCAATTATCAGCACCCACGATTAAGATCGCAGAGGAATGATGGTGTAAGGCTAAGTGCCCAGGATACAGAAATGCTGCAGATTTTTTTCTGCATCTCCCTGGCAGGAAAAACGCATGCGGATTTTACATGCGTGCTTGACAACTTGGTCACACTATATAAATCCATGCAATCGGCATGGATTTATATAGTGTGACCAAGTTAATAGTTAAAAAAAAGAATAAAAATGGTAAAAAATAAAAGAAAACATTATACTCATCTTCTGATGGCCCGCAGTCTTTTCTCCGGTGTGTCCAGTCTCTTGTATGGCTCGCGGTGGTGTAAAAGGACCTTTCATGACGTCATTTAGTCATGTGACAGGTCACGCAACTACTGACGTCAGCGGTCGCGTGACCTGTCACATGACTAAATGACGTCATGGAAGGTCCTTTTACACCATCGCGAGCCGCAGGGGAGCCAAGACGTACAGGATAGGAGACCGGGGGACATTGGAAGGTGAGTATAATGTATATTTTTTACTTTAATTCTTTTTTTACAGGTACTATGGTACCCAGGTCTTGAGGAGAGTCTCCTCTTCTCCAGACCCAGGTACCATCCGCACATTGAATTGCTTAATATCCGCATGTGCACATGTAGTCATGCGGATATTAAGTGATTCAATGCAAGTCAATGGTGGTAATTACGCTGTGTGTCCGCAAAATTAATGGACATGCTGCGTATTTTTCTGCGATGATAATCGGATTATTATTGGGGACCATGGGGCACGTATTACCAAGCATTTTCGCTGCGGAAATTCCGCGGCAAAAACGCTTGGAAAACGCATAGTGGGCACGCAGCCTTAAAGGAGGTGTTTTAACCCCCTTTTGATAACTTAGATGTCGTGGTCGCGATTGACAGCAACATTTAAGGATTTGCCCCCGGGTGTCAGCTGTCATATAGGGCTGTCACCGTGGGATTTTCACCCACTGTTGGGCGCATTACACTTGATACTCATTAAGGTCCCTTAATGACCGCCGTAATAAGATGTATTGGCGGTTGTTAAGGACTGGTGTTTACACATGTTACATGAGCTTCAGCCCATTACATGCCACTATAAATCCACACACTCACACATAGAAATACACACATTCATATATAAAAACACACAATGATATACACTCATACACAGAAAAACACACTCATATAGATGCACACACTGATATACACTCATTTACACACACACACTCACCTTCTAAATCAGACCTGTCACACTGGGCAGATCACAGCCACCTGTCTCATCCTCTTGATCTCTGATCTCCCACAACTTGAGCCCCTCTCTCTCCTGAGCTGATACCAGAGGCTGATCAGTCACTGAGGAAGGAGGATGCATTGTACTGCACACGCATCCTCCTCTCTCCTCTTTGCGGGCAACCGCGTTCCTCTCCCCCACAGCAAGGGAAAGATAATGCCAGACAGGGATCACGGTAGAGGGGTAGCAGCGGTCAGTGCACAGGGTAACTTTCACCTGACTCACTGTCGCCCCCACTGCAGCCTGGCAGGACATGGCTGGGGCCAAGGATCTTTCACGCTAGCGACCCCCCTCCACCCCGGGTATAGTACAACGGCAAAGATTTCACTTACTTCTTACATTACATGAGTGATATTTATTGTAAATTCTCAGACACCGGCGAACCCTCGCAGTGCACAGTGCGTGTCCTGGGGGGGTTTAAAAGTTTTCATTTTAGACCACACAGTATAGTCCTCCATACAGTATTATGGGCACCAAATTGTGCTCCATACAGAATAATGGACCCCATATATTGCTCCATACAGAATAATGGACCCAATATATTGCTACATACAGAATGATGGACCCCATATATTGCTCCATATAGACTAATGGTCCCCATATAATGTTTCAAACAGAAAAATGGGCCCCATACATTATAGGCTCCATATAATGCTCCATACAAAATAATGGGCCCCATATAATGCTTCATACAGAATAATGGGCCCCATATAATGCTCCATATAGACTTATAGACCCCATATGATGCTCAATACAGAATAAAAGGCCCCATACATTATGGGCCCCATATAATGCTCCATACATTATGGGCCCCATATAATGCTCCATACAGAATAATGGGCCCCATATAATTCTCCATAAAGAATAATGGACCCCATATAATGCTCCATACATTATAGGCCCCATATAACGTCCCATACATTAGAGGCCCCATATAATGCTCCATACAGTATGGGCCCCATATAATACTCCATATTTTATAGGCCCCATATAATGCTCCATATATAATGCGCCCCATATATGGCTCCATACAGAAAAAAAAATCAAATGCTCACCTCTCCTTGTTGGCTGCTTCTCCGGACTCTTCAGCGTCACTGTCTTCCCACTTACTCTCTGCACTGTGACTGCTCAGCAGAGGGCGCACTGTCTTCGTGCCCTCTGGCCTGAGACATCACAGTCATGAGACGTGGAAGAGACAGGACCTGAGGATGAACGGGGAGAGGTAAGTATTGCAAGTGCCGGGGCCCTGAGCAAGCGGGGGGAGCCCCACTTGCGGGCTCTGGCACGGCGCTTCCCCAAGTCATGGACCCCATAGCGTGCCGGTGTCCCTGACGGCGAGTGGGCCCCCCTCCCGCTTGCTCAGGGCCCCGTCACATGTCCGGGTCCGCCATGTGCTGACGCCAGGCCTGCTATTAGGTAATGATATTACTTATGAATATTTGAGGGCAAAGTGCAATATCTATGACCTCAATTCAGGTTGAAGCGTATTGTCAGGAAATGTGGTGTGTGAGACATGATCAGACACATCCATACATTGCTGAGATAACATGGTAACAGCATGGGTAAGACCCCTGGAAGCATCTCTGCATCCCAGGTCACTGCCTAAAACCGTGTTCATCAGACTTGGTCCTATATTACTGCGGTAATAACACAGACATTTTTGGCAACGTGACAAATATTAAACTCCATTTAAAATGGGCAAGGTGTGTGGCAAGGGATGGGGAAGTGGACGTAATAATGATGATGGTGCACGCAGAGGCCGAAGCTGTGGGCAAGATGAAACTGTGCCTGCTGAGGGAGCACAACAAGCACCCACATTATGTCGACTTAGCTTCCTGTCCCACTTTCCAGGGGGCCGCGGAATAACACTCTTGAAGTCAGACCAGTGTAAAAAGGTTATTGGTTGGATAGCAGATAAATAAATAATGCTTCCAGTCAGTTTGCCACCACCACCCTGTCTTCCACACAGTCCAGTATCAGTAGCCGTGAGTCTGGACCACATTATTATTATTATTTATTATTAGAGCACCTTACATGTGACAAAGGGGTATACGTAGCAAAAACAATTACAAATATCTTGAACAAAAACTTGACGGCAACTGGTACAGGAGGAGAGAGGACCCTGCCCGCAAGGTCTCACAGTTTACAAGGGATGGATGAGGATATAGTATGCGAGGGTACAGCTGGTCATGCAGCAGTATGGTGGAGCGAGGGTTACTGCAGGTTATATGCTAGTCGAAAGAGGTGGGTCTTCAGGTTCCTTTTGAAGGTTTCAACAGTAGGCGAGAGTCTGATATGTTGGAATAGAGAGTGCCAGAGTAGGGGGGATGCACTGGAGAAATCTTGTATGCGATTGTGGGAAGAGGAGATAAGAGTGGAGTAGAGAAGAAGATCTTGTGAGGATCGGAGGTTGCGTCCAGGTAAGTACTGGGAGAAAAGGTCACAGATACAGGGCTGCCATCAGGGTATTACTGCCCTTACTGCTGTATGGGGCATGGTGAACAGCAGTAAAGAGTGGGGGCCCGGACCCAGTCCAGGGCCCCCCCTCTTTTGCTTCTGCTCATCGGGCATGCTGGCGTGCCACGGAGGCGCACATCTCGGCGCAGGGAGCTTCTGCCTTGGAGCTCTTGACGTGCCTCCTGGGCCGTGGGGTACTCGGTAGCCAGGCCGGTCGATGCTGGGGGATGTCACGGTGGCAGTGACCCGATCCGTGACCCAGGGCGGTCAATTAAAGGGAAAGAAAAAGGGGAATAAAGTTTTTAGAGATAATGTTTGTGACGCCACCTGTGGTACATCTCTCCGCAGGCAGAGCTAAGCTCCAGGGCAGTAAGTGGTGATTTTATAGAAGTTGCTGGTGTAGTGCAATGCAGGTGATGGCGCAGAAAATGTCCAGTCCACAACTTAATGGCGGTTTCCTCTTATCTTTACTTGCGGTTCTTAAGCAGACCGGGGCACGGGTACTAGCTGGTAGTAGAGGTCCGGGCTGCCTGGAAGCAAGTTGGGAATCAATCTCACCAGGTGAAGTTGTAGGCCTTCCCTCTGTGCTAATCTCTTTGGCACTGCTGCTTGTAGCTATGCTGCGGCCCTCGTCCCTGAGTAAAACGTCTGTTCCTCACCCGTATGGCAGGCAGCTCGGGCCTTCCTTATGTGTCGCTCCCACGTGGCGGTGCTGGGCCCTATGGTGCTGCTGTGTCGCCGGGCGTCTGATGGCGCCAGGAGACCTGCAGTTTCCTGCCCTCCGGTTTCTGCTGCTGGGCCTTCAGTGCCCCACAACCTCGGACTTCGGTGTCCGGTTCTTCTGCGCTTTTCTCCTCTGGCGTGAGCTTGTACATACCTGTAGCTCCTTTCCCCAGGTCCTTCCTCGTCGCTGTCCTGTCTTCAACTCCTCTCAACTCACTCTTACTAACCCCGCCTCCAGATTCCAGTTGCTAAGGGGAGGGGCTCCCCTTTCTGGTCTGGAGCCAGGAAAGTGTTGCATGCTGGTAAACCTGATTAGGGGACCCCTTCTTGCTTCCAGGCATGGCATCACCCCTTGTGAGGGAGGCAATGCCACTGTGGCAACCGGACCCCTGGGGTGCTACATCCCCCCCTAGTTAAATTCAGTACTCCCAGACTAAGGGTACCTTTTTGAATTAAACAATTAACAACAATAACAATTCACATTACAAATAGTTTACAAAGTCTCAAAAGGCAAAAATCACAAAAACTCAAGAAAAATTGGTAGCAGTCACTGCAGCGCTTAGTCTTTATGCCACAATCCAGGAATTGTCTTTTTTTCTGAAGGTTGGTTGGTGGGAACCACCTCAACCTACTTCGTGTATCGTCCCTGGGCATTGTCCTGACCACACCTAGTCCTGTGGTCCATTTGTCCATAAATTTAATAACTATATATACACTCAGGATTACTTAACGGTTACAACTATATAACATACATTTCTATTCTATTACACTTTAGTCCCTATAACGGGCAGGGAGCTGACCTATGGTATTACGGGCTGATCTACGCAGTACATTGGTTGCCAATGACCTACCCGGGTCTCTAGTGTCTACCGCTGGTTTGGTGGGCTCAGTGTGGACTACATTACTGTTAGTCTGAGGTAACACAGGTAGGCTTGGTAGTCTTCTACGACTTCTTTGACTCACCATGGGTATGACAGATTCACCACTAGCAGAGGGTAGATTCTCCTGATCTGCTGCTGATGAAGCATCTGTTTCTGGGGCCGACTGGTCTCTCTGCTGTTCTAGAGTCTCTGCGGCTTCCGTGAGGCTACTTGGGGAAAGGTCAGGACAGGTACCACGATTGCTTGGTTCACCTGTGTCCAAGACCTGGGAAATTCTCCAAGGATGGTTTGAACCATTTCTTCCACCTTTTCTGTGTGCTGGGGGCTGTTTTGGTCTTCCTCCTTGTGTCTTAATTGATCAGGGCATATCTTCAGGTGGTCTCTTGAGACTGCCGCTGAAGTCTCTCCTCCATCTTTACTGATGAGGCATACTTTGGTATTGTCAAAATTTGAAGGTAAGATGGTGTATGGCTCCACTGATCATCCACTGATCATCTAACTTGTGAACTCGTCTTTTCCTTTTGAGTACCTGTTCTCCAGGTGATAAGGGAACTGCAGGTGCATGCTGATTATAAGTTCTTTCCTGCTTCTGTCTCGCCTGGGACAAACTTCTCTCCACACATTCTTGTGGTATTGTTGCTGCCGCTCCGTATCCCAATCTGCATATGGTGATGTCGTCTAAGGTGTTAAAACTCTCATGTCTAAGTCAATGGCTAGCTTGCCAGGTCTTGCTCTCATCAGGTAGGTGGGTGTACAGTTGGTGGAGTTCACCGGGATGTGGTTATATAGGTCCACCAAATCTGGTAACTTCTCTGGCCACAGACTGCGTTCTTCAAAGGGCAACGTCTTCAACAGGTCTATTACCACCTGGTTCATCTTCACGCACAACCCGTTGGTCTGGGGATGATACGGCGTCATCCTTATTTTCTTGCAGCCGTACAAGTTACAGAATTCTTGAAACACTTCTGCTTCAAAGGCTGGACCTTGGTCGGTAAGCACTCATTCAGGGTAACCATGCGGGCAACAAAAGTGTTGTTGAAACGCTTTGGCTGCCGTCTGATCTTTCACTGGCACTACTACCAGGAATCGGGAGTAGTGGTCTACTATGGTGAGAGCGTAGACATAGCCTGACCGGCTTGGAGCTAGCTTCACGTGATCCAAGGCTACCAGTTCAAGTGGTTGTTTGGTGATTATGGGCTGTAGGGGAGCCCTCTGGCTGTCACGGTCCTTCCATCTCAGGTTGCATGGACCACATTCTCGACACCATCTCTCGATTGCTTTCCTCATGCCAGCCCAGTAGAATCGCTCACGTAGCAAGGCTTCCAATTTCTTCCATCCGAAGTGCCCTGCTCCATCGTGGTACGCTTCTAAGACCATTGGCGCATCCCGCCTCGGGACTACCACCTGCCAGACCAGTTTGTGTGTCCCTGAGTTGATGCTTTCCCTCGTAGATGAACAGCTTGCCCTTCTCCTTCCACAACTGTTGGGTCTCTGGTGGAGCATCTGGTTCAGGGTGCGACTCAGCTTGTGTCAGCAACTCCTTGACTAGGTGGACAGTTGGGTCACTATCCTGCATCTCTACCCATCCATGGTGGGCAATGGGTTAAACGTGGCCACTCTGTTGGCTGAGCGCATGTTCCTCACATAGTGGGAGCACTGGGTCCTGGAAAGCGGGTATCTCTATCTCCTCCAGCTCTTCCGGGTCTTCTCCCCCATCTGGCAAGTTGGGCATCCTGGACGGCGCATCAGCATTAGCGTTTTTATGCCCCGCCCGATACTTGATGGTAAACTCGTAGTTAGACAGTCGAGCCATCCATCATTGTTCTAGGGCACCAAGCTTCGCAGTCTTTAGGTGAATCAGCAGGTTGTTAGCCATGAAGACAGTAAATCTGGAGGAGACGAGGTAATGTTTGAAGCGCTCTGTTACAGCCCAGACTATGGCTAAAAACTCCAACTTGAAGGAACTATAATTGTTGGGGTTCCTTTCCATGGACTGGAGCTTCCTGCTGGAGTAGGCAATCACTCTCTCTCTGCCTTGCTGTACCTGGGACAGCACCGCTCTCAATCCCACGTTGCTGGCATCCGTATGGAGTATAAAGGGTTGGTCATAGTCGGGGTAGGCCAAGACTTCGCCTCCCACTTTCAGTCGAGTGAAGGATTCTTCTTCTGTTTTACTCCACTTGAACTGATGATTCGGGTGCTAGGCCTTCTTGGACTGGCCTACTAAGAGGTCCTGCATGGATGCCGCTATCTTGGTGAAACCCTTGATGAATCTCCTGTAGTAGCCTACCAGCCCGAGAAACTGCCGCTCTTCCTTGATAGTGGAGGGTCTTGGCCAGTCCTTGATCACTGTGACTTTTTCGGGGTCTGGTGCTACACCTTCGGCGCTTGCCACATGACCTAGGTACTGCACCTTGGGCTTCAACAGGTGGCACTTGGACGGCTTTACCTTTAGGCAATAACCAGATAGGGCTTTGAACACCTCGGCCAGGTGCTCCAGGTGGTCTTCATATATCTTTGAATAGACAATTACATCATCTATGTACAGCAGAATGGTTTAGAAGTTTTTGTGTCCTAGGCAGCACTCCATTAACCGCTGGAAAGTTCCCGGAATGGCATGCAGTTGAACTCGCTGAGGCCCATTGGTGTTGTAAATGCGGTCTTTTCTCTGTCCGCCTCTGCCACGGGAACCTGCCAATACCCACTGGTGAGATCCAAAGTGGAGAAATAGTTAGCGGATCTCAGTGCTGCTAATGATTCTTCAATTCTGGGTAATGGGTAGGCGTCCTTATGTGTAATGCAGTTAATCTGCCTGTAATCAACACACATCCTCATTGTACCATCTTTCTTTCTAACGAGAACTAATGGAGCTGCCCAATGGCTACAAATATCTCTGATCACCCCAGCCTCCTTCATCTCCCGTAACATTCCTTTGGCACATTAATAGTGAGCTGGGGGTACAAGCCGGTACCTCTCTTTAATGGGCGGATGATCTCCTGTGGGGATATGATGTTGGACCCCTTTTACCTGCCCAAAGTCTAGTGGGTGTTTGCTAAAGACTCGCTCATATTCTTGGTCCACCTGGTACACCCCATACTTTTGGTGCAAAGGGGTGGAGTCAGTGCCTACTTGTAGCTTCAGACACCAAGGGTTCCACTGCCTTTATTGCATTGTTACTGACAGTGAAGGGTGGCATACTGGGGTAAATGGACCTCTTTCTTCCCACAATTCAGGATGCGTATCGGTACTTTCCCCTTGCGGACATCGACTATCCCCCTGGCTGTCAAGACGGTGGGCCTACTATCAGAGTACAAGGGTTCTACCAAGGCCTAATAATTTTCGCCCCTGAGACCTATTGCTGCCCGACACCATATTAACATTTCACTCCTAGGGGGCATTGCAATGGGGAATGGATCACTCATTCTGACACTGCCAACTTCTCCTTCAGACAGCTCTGCCTGTTGTCTTTGCATCAGGGCTGTGATCTCTTTCTGCAGAACTCGCTGCTGACTGGAACTGGCAGTCTCTGCGACCTGTTGCAACAAAACAATAATTTCCCCAAGACAATTCTCTATCACATTGGTGCCTGTAGTTATCATAGGATGACTTTCTTGGCGATCAATATCAACAATAATCATTCCTTGTGATGGCAATTCTACTTGGCCAACTTTTATGGTCACCGCTTTATACCCCACCTGAGGCAAGGGCTGATCTTTGCTGGCATAGATGTTAAAATGTTCATCTGGACTGCGGGTAATGTCTGAATCAGTCCAGTATCATTTGAAAAGGATATATGGCATCGTTGTCACCTGGGAACCAGTGTCCAGCAATACATTCATCGGGATGCCATCAAGCACGACAGGTAGGACCGGTCGTCCTCCCACGTACTTGTCTCGCCAGCTTTGTGGGCCTGGTCGTCTTACTCCTGGGGGTTGGCCCTCTGCCCCAGGGGTTGCTCGTTTAAATTACAGAATCTTGCGAAGTGCCCCGCCTTTTGACAGCGGCGGATGGGTTGTCCGTCCTGGTCGTAGTGATCGCTGTTCCACCCTCTGGGCAGTGGAATTCTTATCTGCAGTCGCCACGGGACGTCATCTGGACTGGAAGCCAGCTGGATTCTTTCCTTTGGAGACACTTGCATGGCCTGCACAGTTTTGGTTAGTGTAGCCACACTTTTGGTCAGCTCTTGGACCTGAAGGCGTAGGTCTGCAGACAGGTCATTATCTAGGGTCTGTGCGTCAGCCTTCACAGATGCCGGGGAAAAGGACACCACCTCCTGGTGATATGTGATAGCTGGGTGCCGGAGGGGTACAGTGCCACCTGGGGTTGGTTCTCGCAGCACCCGGATGGCTCGGTCCTTAAATTGCGCAAAGTCCAGATCAGGGTTTTGCAGAGCCATAATGCGCAGCTGTGTCCAGTGAGCGTTAGACAGGAGCCCCTCAATAAACTGCTCAGTTAGCAATCTGTCCTCGTCTCGCACACTGTCGGGGTCTACCTGTTTAATGGCCCGCAGGGCCTCCTGCAGGATTAGAGCATAGTCCCATACACTGTCCTGCACCCTTTGTTTGCACCCATAAAACTTCATTTTAATCTCTGCTGCTGTGCAGGTGTCAAAGGTATCCTTCAACTTGGCCGTATTTACTTAACAGTGCCTTTGTCCCTGCCCGGCAAGGACTTCACCTCCCTCTGGGCTGCACTGATTAGCTGGCCTATGAGGATGCTGACTTTCTGCTCCTCCGACAGGGGGTACACTTGGAACAAACTGTGCAGTCTCTACCCAAAGTCGCTCAGGTTGTGCGACTCCCCTAAGTACTGGGGCAACCACGCCGACCCTGGTATATATGGCATTGATAACGGCATTACAGTAGCGGCGGCCACGCCCGTGACTGAATCCTCTCCCAGGTTGGGCATCTTCCTCCCCCCTAGTGAACCTCAGCCAGGTCCTGGGTTTCTGCTGGTGTAGCATGTATGTGGTATCATTAGGTCACTGTGATGGTAATATGTGGTCTGGTCAAGGTATGTCGGTATTTGTTCCTTGTATATGGTATTAGTTGGTCACTATGTGGTGGTAATATGTGGTCTAGTCATGGTGTGCCGTAATCCACCCGCGGCTGTTAACATGTTAAATGCCACTGTCAATCTCATCGGCATTTAACATCACCGCGCCGGAAGCGAGTCACTTACCCAGCCTATTGGTGACCCCGTCACGTGATCGCGGGTCACTGATGGGTGAGCATGACAACCCTGGGTCTGCAACCGACCCCAGTGGTTGTCATGTGCTGATCGCTATGAGTGCCACCTAGTGGTCGGCGGTCATAGCACAGGAGCATTTCTGCTACATAGAGGTGATCCGCTCATTACCTCTATGTAGCAGGCGATCAGGTAATTGCTGCTTCCAGTCTCCTATGGAGACCATAGAAGCATGCAAAAAAGTGAAAAAAAATGTTTTTAAAAATATCAAAAAAATAAAAAAAATATAAAAGTTTAAATCACCCCCCTTTCGCCCCATTCAAAATAAAAATAATAAAAAAACCCGCCCACATACACATATTTGGTATCGCCGCGTTCAGAATCGCCCGATCTATCAATTTAAAAAAAGAATTAGTCCGATCGGTAAACGGCGTAACGAGAAAAAAATTCTAAACACCAGAATTACATTTTTTGGTCGCTTCAACATTGCAATAAAATGCAATACCGGGCGATCAAAACATCGGATCTACCCCAAAATGGTATCAATAAAAACTTCAGCTCAGTGCGCAAAAAATAAGCCCTCACCCAACCCCAGATCCCGAAAAATGGAGACGCTACGGGTCTTGGAAAATGGCACCATTTTTTTTCTTTTAGCAAATTTTGGATTTTTTTTTCACCACTTAAATAAAAAAGAACCTATACATGTTAGGTGTCTACGAACTCATAATGACCTGGAGAATAATAATGGCAGGTCAATTTTAGCATTCAGTGAACGTGGTAAAAAAAATAAAAAAAACATCTGTGGTATTGCACTTTTTTTGCAATTTCACCGCACTTGGAATTTTTTTCCCATTTTCCCGTACACGATATGGTAAAACCAGTAATGTCGTTCAAAAGTACAACTAATCCCACAAAAAATAAGCCCTCACAGGGCCATATTGACCTAAAAATAAAAACGCTATGGCTCTGGGAACAAGGGGAACAAAAAACGAAAATGCAAAAATGGAAAATCCCAAGGTTGCGAAGGGGTTAAAGAAAAATAAATAAAAATATACCTAAAAAGAGTACTGGATATTTTAAGAAATGTTTAATAGGTTAGATTAGAGTATGGCCCGGCCATACTCATACTTGTCGTGATGGCGGCTTAAAAAATCTTTTGGCCCTGAAATTCCTGGTGGCAGCCCTGCACAGATATATGGAGGAGACAGGTTGTGGATGGCTTTGCATGCCAAGGTTAGGATTTTGAACTGGAGTCAATGGGGAACCAGTGAAGGGATTGACAGAGAGGAGAGGCCAGGGAATAGCGGGGGGGACAAGTGGATTAGTCAGACAGCAGAGTTTAGGATAGATTGGAGGGGTGCAAGAGTGTTAGAAGGGAGGCCACAGAGCAGGAGGTTGCAGTAGTCGAGGCAGGAGATGATGAGGGCATGAACTAGTGTTTTTGCAGATTCTTTTTGAGGAATGTGCGGATCTGGGAGATTTTTTTTTTACTTTGAGTTGGCATATTCCTCAGTTGTATCTCAGCTTTCAGTTGTCTCTACCCCAATCCTTGGAATCCAAGCACAGATACGCAGCCACCCACAGACCACAATAACTAAACTTCCACATTTCTCTTGCACTAGAAATTTAGCCTTTTAGGCTCATAGAGGCGAAAGCTTTCCGCAACCTCATGGCAGCAGCTGTCCCTCAGTACTCGGTCCCCAGCCGCCACTATTTCTCCCTGTGTGCCGTCTCCGCCTTATACAAGCACGGGTCCCAGAACATTACCCGTACCCTTACTGGGAAGGACCACCTAACCGCAGACACGTGGACAAGTGCTTGTGGCCAGGTACTGTATATCTCACTTACGGCACACTTAATATTGAGGAAGCCAGGACCCAGTCGGACCCTGGGACGGAACACATCCTCCCAATGCAGAGGATTGCGGGCCTTGGTCAATCAAGCTTCAACACAATGTTCAGAAGGTAGACAGCAGCGGTGGTCGGTCTTATAGACAACGAGCTAATTCTTCATGATGATAGAGGCCAACATCTCCTTAGCTTGCTGGTACTTTTCTGTGGGAATGAGCTTGTCTCCAACCAGCCAGGATTATCCAGTGAATGGCACGCCATTGTTTGGTATTAGCACCCAGTACCTGAAGCGAAGCCACCCACAATTTCCATATCTCAGGAATTTTATTTGGTAGACTGGCTGCCCAAACATTAGTTTCTCACAAAGGAGCTGAAGACACTGAGTGACAGTGGACTTAGAAGGTCTAATGTGACCAGCAGCCAGGCTGGTCTGTATGTACTCCTCCAAGGCCTTTCTTTCAGGGATAGATTAAACAAGCGAGTCTTGGGAAGAGTAGCTCCCCTAATAAACTCAATGGCGCAATCATTATCCCTATGAGGAGGTAAAACTTGCGACTCCTCCTCCGAAAAAACCCTCCAAAAATCTTGAATAGGTACAGGTAATTCCCATTTTCCCACAGCCGCAATTCGACCATTACAACATTTATCATAGCATTTCGGACTCCATGACTTTATCATATTAGTAGACCAGTTCAGTAAAGGATTGTGCAGTTTTACCCAAGGCAATCCTAGAACGACCGGAGAGGGTAAATTATCTAATACAACCAAGTTCAACCAATACACCAAAATTTCTTGGTCAAGTCCATTGATAGTGAGGGGAAATGCAGCAACCTTGTGAGTAATACATTTCAAGGGAGTGTTATCAATTGCAATCGCAGAAATAGGTGATGACAAAGGTTTGGATTTCAATTTAAGTTTTTCCAAAAACCCTTTATCAATCACATTAAGTGTTGAACCACAATCCACAAATACTTGAAATTCAATCAAATTTTCCTGCAAAGTAGTACTCCCTGAAAGAAATACTCCTGCAGAGCGTAAACAAGCTATACGGGCGTACCTGACCTTTTTTTTTTCTTTACTTAAACAAAACTCACAATTCTTAATCAAATGATCAGCTTTACCACAATAAAGACACAATCCCTCGGCGAACCTCCGGTCTCTTTCCTGAGAGCGGAGCGACATCGCCCCAACCTCCTTCGGTTCTCCGCCGTCTGAGCAGATTTTCTGAGGACTAGGACCTGGCATTACAGGAGTCTTTACCTCATTCTGCCTAGATCTCAGCCTCCTATCCACACGAACAGCTAATTGCATGGCATCCTGCAGAGTCTCAGGTGCGGGGAATGCAATTAGCAAATCCTTAACCCTTTCACTCAGACCAGCAAGAAATAGACATTTCAGAACATCCATCTGATTTCGGAAGAGCACCTTCTAAAGTGTGTGCAATAAATCTCAGCATCGTCTGACTCCTGATTCAAATGTCTGAGTTCAACACCAGCAGATGAGATTTGATCAGGATCGTCATATAATAGACCCATAGCAGCAAAAAACTCTTCTACTTACCTCTAGCATGGATCATTAGGTTGAAGAGAAAGGGCCCACCCTTGTGGTTCATTGCGCAAAAGTGACATAATAAAACCAATGCGCTGTGATTCATTCCCAGAGGACCTTGGTCTCAAACGAAAATATAACAAACAAGCATTTTTAAAGGAAAAAAAATCTTGCTGTTTACCATAAAAAACATCCGGCAGTCCTACCATGGGTTCCACAAAATGCGCTCCGGAACAGCTACTCACGTGTTGCTGGAGCTCGGCCACCTCCAGAATCAACCCCTGCAGGCGTAGAGCCATATCCTGGACGGAAGCCATACTGATCCCCGTATTAATATTTCTTCCTTTTTTTGGGGGGGGCTGGACTTACTGTTATGATGTGCAACAAGTACTAAGGAAAGAAGGGGAAAACTGTCCCTACAATAACACTAAGCTGAATCCCTACGATGTAGCAGGCTACCTGTTCCTAGCGAACTGACCCACCTTAGTCCTAGGCTAGTCTGAACGAAGACCTATAGAATAAAGGGAAGGGGTTCCTAAAAGAACTAGGGACTGGAACAAAAATGGGACACCTCCTAAACTGAGAAAGTTGTTGCAGAAAACAAAAAGATAAACTGACAAAAAGATACTAGAGGTCCCAAAAGGACCAAGCGAACAGACAGAGAGAGGCACAGAAGCACCTGGCTAGCAAAACAGTCAAATAACACTGAAGTCCAGCACAGCCAAAAAGGCGGAGCTGGAATATAAAGGCAGATGGTCACGTTACCGCAAAACACAATATGGAAAAAACAAACAGGAGGGTTCTAACACAATGGCCTGATCTGCAATGCATTTGGAGAAATAACGTGCATAAGAAAAGCCACGGTTTAGGCCACTGAAGGTCATCATTAAGCGAAACTCATACAGCTTTCCCACAGACTGAAAGAGGGGTATCAAGACTTCCAAGACAGCCAAGACTTCCCTGTTCTGACCAAGAAGACGACTGTCCATGTTCTCCTCCTCATCTTCCTCCTCCTCATTATCACCCAATCCGCGTTTAGATGAGATGAGGCTGGACTGAGTAGCATCACCCTGAAGAGTTCCTTGATCCGCCTGCAATGCCTCCTCTTTTATTGTGAGCAGCGAGCGTTTCAGTAGACAGAGAAACAGGATGGTGACGCTTATTTTGGCATCATCGTCTCTCACCATCTTGGTGGAGTCCTCAAAGTTTTGGAGTATGGCACAGATGTCAGATATCCATGCCCCCTCATCAGCTCTTATGTGCGGAGGCTGACCTGAATTCCAACGGGGGTGTTGAAGCTGGTACTCAACTGCCCTCTGCGGCTCACAAATCCTTCCCAACATCTGCAATGTTGATTTCTAACGTGTGGTCACATCGCACACCAGTCAGTGAGCTGGAAGCTGCAAATGCTGCTGAAGCACGGCCAGGGTGGCATAGCTCACTTTCTGAAATGGACACAAGGTAGACAGCAGCGGTGGTCGGTCTCCTAGACAATGAGCATATTCTTCATGATGATAGAGGTCACCATCTCCTTAGATTGCTGGTAATTTTCTGTGGGGATGAGCTTGACTCCAACCAGCCACGAATATTTCCAGTGAATTATGGTATGCCATGGTTTGGTATTAGCAGCCAGTACCAGAAGCAAAGCCATCCACAATTTCCATATCTCAGGAATTTTATTTGGTAGACTGGCTGCCCAAACATTAGTTTTTCACAAAGGAGCTGAAGACACTGAGTGGCAGTAGGTGCAAGTTTCTCCAGCATGACCTATTTGTTAGATATCAGAGGGAGGACAGAATTGGGCTTTGCCAAGGTGCCAGATTGCAGATCTTAAGTCTTATAGATTGCTGGAGCCAATCCACAGTAAAAAAGCAGCCATAGAGTGTCCGGGAACCTTCACACAGACTTTTCTTAGGCAGGGCTGCTTCTTGGTGACAGTTGTATTTCACCACAGCCATATTCTTTAGGTCGGTGAAAGGACTGGCATAGAGGGAAACTGTATTTACTCCGGTTGTTATTTCTCCGCCACCATGTTCCGGCCATTGTCACACACGACCATGCCTGGCTGTATGTTCATAGGTGAGAGCCACAGATCTGCCTGCTGTGTAACAGCTTTCAACAACTCTGCAGCGGTGTGCGGTTTGTCACCTAAGCATATTATCACAGCATGTGGCCGTTTGGCCGAGGCAGTGCTGCTGTGGTTCCAGCTTGCGACTGATGTGGTCATTTCAGAGAGGTAGGCCAAAGAGGAGCTGTACAATGTGATTACATTGAGGTTACTTTGTCGAGTCTGGTTTTTATACTAAAGATCCTGTTGTGTTTTGAAATTCTTTTTTTTTTACGTCTCTTCAAATGTGTATTGGAGTGTGTCCTAATTTTTGTCAGCCCTTGAAATTGCTGCATACGCAATAACAGTATAGGCGACCCACTCTTTAATAATGGGAAGGACAATTCAAATAGATTCTATATTCTAGAATATTACCTGTCTTATATGAAATTCGTTTACGGGTGAGCTATCGCAATATGGATAGCGTATTACACCGATCCAGACAAGTATTATTGCCTTATACTGTGTGCTGCTGAAAAAAAAAACTATTCTATTCCCTATCAATACCGCTTTTAGATGCATTTACAATTGGGACAGGTGCTGCTAAGTGGTATCATCAGCTCGAGATGAGTGTTCATTCTGGTCATATAAATCTCTTCCACAGTCCATATATATATATATTTTTTTTCTTTTATTTGGCCATAGTCATGACCCTGCAAATAATGTTTCTTAACATTTCTTCTAGGAAAATCAATTTTAGCTTTGTTTTTGTATGTTTTATTGTCAGTCCGTAAAAGTGGCGTAATACTCTGACAACATTGTTCACAGATATGGTATTGGTCAGCGACCAACTGTAAATAAGTTTGAACAACACACAACTACCAGACTTTAAATGGAGCATAATATCTGGCATGCTCCCAAAAAATTATGGATTATTAGCGCAGTAATATTGGATCATGTCCGATGACCATGGTTTTAGGCTGTGGCCTATTAGTATGATATTGATCAGCAACCAAGTGTGAATAGATTTGAACAACACACAACTGGCAGACTTTAACTGCAATGTAATATTTGGCATGCTCCGAAAAATGTGACGATTTTTACCGCAGTAATATGGGATCACGTCTGATGACCACGGTTTTAGGCAGTGGCCTAATAGTATGGTATTGGTCAGTGACCAAGTGTGAATAGGTTCAAAAAAACACAGCTGGCTGACTTTAAATGGAGTGTAATATTTGGCACGCTCCACAAAATGTCACGATTATTACGGCAGTAATATGGGATCACGTTTGATGACCACGGTTTTAGGCACTAGCCTTGTAGTATGGTATTTGTCAGCAACCAAGTGTGAATAGTTTGGAACAACATACAACTGCCATACTTTAAATTGAGTATAATATTTGACACGCTCCAAAAAATGTGACGATTATTACCGCAGTAATATAGGATTACATGTGATGATCATGGTTTTAGGCAGTGGCCTAATAGTATGGTATTGGTCAGTGACCAAGTGTGAATAGTTTGGAACAACACACAGCTGCCAGACTTTAAATGAAGTATAATATTTGACACGCTCCAAAAAATTTCAGGATTATTACAACAGAAATATGGGATCATGTCTGATGACCACAGTTTTAGGCTCTGGCCTTGTGGTATGGTATTTGTCAGTGACAAAGTGTGAATAGGTTCAACAAAACACAGCTGGCTGACTTTAAATGGAGTGTAATATTTGGCACACTCCACAAAATCTCTGGATTATTACAGCAGTAATATGGGATCACGTCTGATGATGGAAAAGTGTCTCTGCTTCTACAATACAGCAATGCAAATAAAATATAAAAAATCTGGCTGTATTCTGCTAAAAGGAAATGGAGCAGTAAAATGGTGTACTTTATAGCTTTTTAAGCAAATAATTAGGACTAAGAGCAAAAAACCCCTAAAAACACTGATATGCAGAGCTATGTATATACACACGTGGTCAAAATTGTTGGTACCCCTCGTTTAATGAAAGAAAAACCCACAATGGTCACAGAAATAACTTGAATCTGAGTAAGAATAAATTAAAAATCTATGAAAATGAACAAAGAAACTTAAACATTGCTTTTCAACCCGGCTTCCACAGAATTTTTTAAAATTTAAAAAAAAAAAATTAAACTCATGAAATAGGCCTGAACAGAAATGATGGTACCCCTGAAAATAATATGACAAAAGGGACATGTTAAATCAAGTTGTGTCCACTGATTAGCATCACAGGTGTCTACAATCTTGTAATCAGTCAGTGGGCCTGTAAATATGGCTACAGATACTCACTATGCTGTTTGGTGACATGGTGTGTACCACACTTAACATGGACCACAGGAAGCAAAAGAAAGAGTTGTCTCAGGAGATTAGAAAGAAAATTATAGACAAGCATGTTAAAGGTAAAGGTTATAAGACCATCTCCAAGCAGCTTGATGTTCCTGTGACTACAGTTGCACATATTATTCAGAAATTTAACATCCATAGGACTGTAGCCAACCTCCGTGGATGTCACCGCGGGAGGAAAATTGATGACAAATCAAAGAGACGGATAATATGAATGGTAACGAAAGAGCCCAGGAAAACTTCTAAAGAGATTAAGGTGAACGTCAAGCTCAAGGAACATTAGTGTCAGATCGAACCATCCGTCATTGTTTGATCCAAAGTGGACTTCATGAGAGACAACCAAGGAGAACACCATTGTTGAAAAAAAATCATAAAAAAGCCAGACTGGAATTTGCCAAACTACATGTTGACAAGCCACAAAGCTTCTGGGAGAATGTCCTATGGACAGATGAGACAAAAATGGAAGTTTTTGGCAAGGCACATCAGCTCTATGTTCACAGATGGAAAAATGAAGCATATCAAGAAAACACTGTCCCTACTGTGAAGCATGGTGGAGACCGTTATTTTCTGGGGCTGCTTTGCTGCATCTGGCACAGGGTGTCTTGAATCTGTGCAGGGTACAATGAAATCTCAAGAGTATCAAGGGATTCTAGAGAGAAATGTGCTGCCCAGTGTCAGAAAGCTTGGTCTCAGTCGCAGGTCATGGGTCTTGCAACAGGATAATGACCCAAAACACACAGCTAAAAACACCCAAGAATGGCTAAAAGGAAAACATTGGACTATTCTGAAGTGGCCTTCTATGAGCCCTGACCTAAATCCTATTGAGCATCTTTGGAAAGAGCTGAAACATGCTGTCTGGAAAAGGCAACCTTCAAACACAAGACAACTGTCAACTGGAGCAGTTTGCTCATGAGGAGTAGGCCAAAATACCTGTCGAGAGGTGCAGAAGTCTCATTGACATTTACAGGAATCGTTTGATTGCAGTGATTGCCTCAAAAGGTTGTTCAACAAAATATTAAGTTAAGGGTACCATCATTTCTGTCCAGGCCTATTTCATGAATTTAATTTTTTTTAAAATTCTGTGAACGCAGGGTTGAATCAGCAATGTCTGACTTTCATTTGTTCATTTTCATAGATTTTTAATTTATTCTTACTTTTGTCAGATTCAAGTTATTTCTGTGACCATTGTGGGTTTTTCTTTCATTAAACGAGGGGTACCAACAATTTTGACCATGTGTGTATGTAACAACAGCAGCATACAGAACGTGCAATGGACCCTATTGTGCTGTATGCACTGTCCACAAACCCTGCCTAACTCCTGCCATCACCCGTAATATATGCAGCAGGATTAGTCCTCGGAAGGACTGTTAGTTCAGATGAATATATATCGTGTTTTTCGGACTATAAGACGCACCGGACCATAAGACGTACCTAGGTTTTAGAGGAGGAAAATAGAAAAAAAATGTAATAAAAAAAATGTACTCATGATGCCCTGTTAAGGGGGAGGGGGTCTGCTGCTGACACTGTTATAGGGGTAATGTCTGCCAATTCTGTTAATATCACCCATCCTGGTATATATGGCCCCTCCTTCCTGTTATATGTTGCCCTCATCCCCATCCTGATATGCATGGCACCCCAATCCACCATTCTGGTATGCATGGCACTCCAGTCCCCCATCCTGGTATGCATGGCCCTCTCATCCCTCTTCCTGGTATATATGGCACCCTTCATCCTGTTATGTATAGTCCCCCTCACACCCATCCTGGTATGTATGGCACCTTCATCCCTCTTCCTGGTATGTATGGCACTCTTCATCCCTGTTTGTATGGCCCCCCTCATCATGGTATGTGTGAGGAGCTGCCCATTTTCTAAAGACTATGATACTTTTCCAGCAATGGACCACCATTTTTGTTAATATTATTATTGTGTTTTATTAGTGCTTTACTTGTTATGTTTTATATAGTTCTGCTAACTTGTCAGTATGTGCACTAGATTCACTTATTCCAATAGCCAATAATCTTGTTATGTGTGTGTAGATTGCAGACACAGTGGAGCCGTCCCCACAGGGGGTCTTACATGCAGTCTCAGATGAACCCTTATAGAATATTCTTCATTGTTAAGTGAACAGTGAATGTTTAAGGGGGAGGGTGTGATCACTTCTGACCTGGGAGGGGACTGAGCCCAGTGGAAGAAAGGACAGACATGTTTTAGGAGAGTTGGGTGGAAGGATTTGAAGGAAGAGGATGGAGACAGTGTCTAAGGCCTTATACAAAGCCAGTGGAACTACTGAACCCAGATTGGGAATTTGAGGACTGAGAGAACTGTTTTTTGGCCATTTACCTGGAATTGCTTATTACCATGGCTGTGATCAATAAAATATTGCTGCATCGTTAATCTGCCTAGGTGATTACTTACAATCCACAACCGCACATCTTTACAAGTGGTGGCAAGCGGTGGGATCACCTATCTCTGGAGAGCATACCAGGGAAAGTTACCGAGCGGTGACTTGGCAGAAGAGATGACGGAGGATGGACCGACTGAGTTGAGAAGGATGCTGGACGCGCTAGGAGAGCGGGCCACGGAGATGGAGCGGGCGGCAGTGTTAAACAAATTGCTGGGTGTGCATGTAGCGATACCCCCACCCGCCCCAGTGCAGAGGACAATGGATAACAGGAGAGAGGGGCTTACATCTTTAAGGTACCGGGATATACTACAGTTCAATTAGGACACCTCGGATATTGATGAACATCTCCGGTTATTTGAGAACCTCTGTATGCTGCATGAGGTGTCAGTCAGTGACTGGCCCAGATATTTGAGTGTTGGCCTGACCGGAAAGCAAGAGAAGCTTTTAATAACTTGTCTTCGGTGGATCAGAGATTTTACTCTACCATTCGCAGGGCATTGCTAGAGAGGTATGCCGTCACGCCGGAAACCTACCGGAGGAAGTTTCGGGAGACTGACAAGCCTGCTGCACACACACATTGGGCGTTTGCCAACACACTACATACGGCATGTACTCGGTGGATAGAAGGACTGAGGGCTCAGGAAGCAGAACATGTAATGGATATAATCATGCTGGAACAATTTATGTCAAAGCTCCCAGGTAATTTGAGAGAATGGGTGGCAGATAGAAAACCACTCAGCCTGGATGAGGCTGCAAAATTGGCTGATGATTGGTCTGCTAATCGACCAAGGCAACGTGGAAGTCTAGCCCCAGTGAGTCAGGAACAGCATTTTACAGGGAGGCCATCGAGACCCATGGATCGGCCAGATGAGGAACGGCAGGGAGTTCAGACTTCACAAAGAGGGGGAGGTTGCCCAAGCCCCCAAGTACGGCCCGTGTTGGGGCGAGGAAGGCTTAACTGCCATAACTGTGGACGCATGGGACAGTTTCCCAGGGAATGCTGGGAACATTCTAGCCCAGATCACAACCTAGGACAAGGATTGGTGTGCCACTGGGCCAATGTCGTAACCCAAAGCCAAAGACCAGTTCTCACTGCTTCAGCCGAGAGGGAGCGGCACTATCTGCAGACTAACCCCCCACCTGTGGTGAGTAATACACAAAATGCCATGACTGTCACAATCAAGGAATGTAATCTGGGGGAGGTAAATTACATCAGGGAGGAGGCCCAGGGACTTCGGGACACTGGATCTACCCTCACCCATGTCAGCCCAGATACTGTTCCCCCAGAGCTCCCTTTACCAGGCTGCCAAGTGACCACCCCCCTAACTGGGTGTCAGCACTCTGGGGTTGGTCGCAATGGATACAAGTTTGGCTCTCATTGGGCACGTGTGGAGTGTCCCAGGACAAACTGGGGAGCAGGGGGGGTATGGAGGACCCCGCGGAAAGGACAGACCCCTGATCCAGCGAACTAAATACAGAGTCCTTGTCTCCGGGCTTAACCCATCAGGAAGGTGGCAGGATCTGAAAGACCATATGAGAGTAGCTGGAGATGTTTATTACACTGACGTATACCAGGGTGGAATGGGGACTGTGGAGTATATTCGCAAGGACGACATGGAATATGCTTTGAGGAAACTGGATGATACAAAGTTTCATTCTCATAAAGGCGAGACCTCTTACATTCGTGTCCGTGCTGAAAAAGTGGGGGAGGTATGTGAGGAGCTGCCCATTTTCTAAAGACTATGATACTTTTCCAGCAACGGACCACCATTTTTGTTAATATTATTATTGTGTTTTATTAGTGATTTACTTGTTATGTTTTATATAGTTCTGCTAACTTGTCAGTATGTGCACTAGATTCACTTGTAAAATGTCTAGCATTCCACTAATCTGTATCTCAGGAGTATCTAACCATTGTTCCAATAGCCAATAATCTCATTATGTGTGTGTAGATTGCAGACACAGTGGAGCCATCCCCACAGGGGGTTTTACATGCAGTCTCAGATGAACCCTTATAGAATATTCTTCATTGTTGAGTGAACAGTGAATGCTTAAGGGGGAGGGTGTGATCACTTCTGACCTGGGAGGGGACTGAGCCCAGTGGAGGAAAGGACAAACATGTTTTAGGAGAGTTGGGTGGGATGATTTGAAGGAAGAGGATGGAGACACTGTCTATGGCCTTATACAAAGCCAGTGGAACTACTGAACCCAGACTGGGAATTTGAGGACTGAGAGAACTGTTTTTTGGCCATTTACCTGGAATTGCTTATTACCATGGCTGTGATCAATAAAATATTGCTGCACCGTTAATATACCTAGGTGATTACTTACAACCCACAACCGCACATCTTTACAGTATGTATGGCCCCCTTCATCCCTGTATGTATAGCCACCCTCATCCTTCATCCCTGTATGTATGCCCCCCCTCATCCTGGTATGTATGGCTCCCTTCATCCCTGTATGTATAGCCCCCCTCATCCTTCATCCCTGTATGTATGGCCCCCCTCATCCTGGTATGTATGGCCCCCTTCATCCTGCTGCGCTTGGCGGTCAGCATGCCCGCTAGTAAAGGCCATGAATATTCACCACACCCATGGGAGTGGTGAATATTCATGATCTTTAATAGTGGGCACACTGGCCTCTGAGCACAGCAGGAGCCACGCTGCGGCTACAGCATGTGTGCTATTAGGGAGAATGAATGGTCTCTGCTGCCCACGCATGCAGTACTGGCGTGGGGAGCAGTGACTATTCCGGCACAGAGCTGGACACAGCCCTGGAGGAGAGAGGAGGTGAGCATGAAAGTTTATTTTTTTTCTGTGCAGCGTGACAGGGATCAGGGGGTGCCAAGCATACCTAGATGAGGGGGGCCATACATACAGGGATGAAGGGTGCCATACATACCGGGATGAGGGGGGCCATACATACAGGGATGAAGGGTGCCATACATGCCAGGAGCCGCGCTGCGGGCACAGTGTGCCGGTTATTAAGGAAAATAATATTTACTACTCCCCACGCCCATGTGCATGGGGAGCAGTGAATATTCATTTTCTTTAGTAGCGGGCACAGTGTAGGCTGCAGCAGGTGGCTGCTGCCTCCTGTGCACTGCTACTCGGCCACTGTCGCTTCCCCCACATCCCCCACCACCACAATATTTATGTATATTGGACTATAAGATGCATCCCCCACTTTCCTCCAAAATATATAGTCTGAAAAATATGGTATCTTGCTGTGGGATACCTATATCTAACTGTAAAACCGCCAATCCTGTCCCTCACTCAGCAGCACCTCTCCCTACTCTGCCTGTCTGAAGGGTAGACTGTGATGAGCATAGGGTCACTGGATCATATATAGACCCGATGACGCTATGCAGCCAGCCAATCACTGTAATGCCACAAACAACATGGCTACAGCATTACAGTGAGTGGCAGGCAATCTCTGCATGTTGTTTGTGTCCTCAACACAGCAGCACTGAAGGGCTGTGTGCACGTTTGTTTATTGTGTGTGTAGGCCCACATGTACATGTCCCCTGAAATGCAGCACTGAAGGGCTGTGTGTTTGGCCCTAGCAATGAAGATGTGTGTGTTTGTGTGACCCCAGCAATAAAGGGATGTGTGTCTGTGATCCCAGCCCTGAGGGTTGTCTGTCTGTGACCCCATCAATTAAGAGGATGCCTGTGTCATGGTTTGTGTGTCCCTGCATTAACGGGGTGTGTGTTTGTGTCCTCAACACGGCAACACTGAAGGGATGTGTGCACGTGTATTTATTGTGTGTGTAGGCACACATGTACATGTCCCCTGAAAAGCAGCACTGGAGGGCTGTGTGTTTGGCCCCAGCACTGAAGGTGTGTGTGTGTGACCCCAGCACTAAAGGGATGTGTGTCTGTGACCCCAGCACTGAAGGGGTGTGTGTCTGAGACTCCATTAAAGGAGATGGCTGTGTGATGGTTTGCGTGTCCCTGCACTAACGGGGTGTGTGTTTGTGTCCTCAACACTGCAGCACTGAAGGGGTGTGTGCACGTGTGTTTATTGTGTGTGTAGGCACACGTGTACATGTCCCCTGAAATGCAGCACTGAAGGGCTGTGTGTTTGGCCCTAGCACTGAAGGTGTGTGTGTGTTTGTGTGGCCCCAGCACTAAAGGGATGTGAGTCTGTGACTCCAGCACTGAAGGGGTGTGTGTCTGTGACTCCAGCACTGAAGGGATGTGTGTCTGTGACCCCATCCATAAAGGGCACTGCAGAGCTGTGTGTTTGGCTTATAAAGGGGATGGCTGTGTGATGGTTTGTATGTCCCTGCACTAATGGGGTGTGTGTTTGTGTCCTCAACACGGCAGCACTGAAGGAGTGTGTGCACGTGTGTTTATTGTGTGTGTAGGTGTAAGGTGTCTCAGCGAGGTAGTCGTGGGCGAGCTGTAGCCCCTGCTCGCCCTGGCACCCTACAGACAATAAGTGTCCTCCCTCTGATATGTGGCTATGTATGTTGTGCTCTCCACTTACTTCAGGCCATCCAATTGCGGCTGTCTCCAGGCATTTCTCTTCTGGGACCAGGGCAGCAATAAATTCAGAGGACACGAGGTTCTTAACCATAACTGGGACTTTACTTGGGGAAGAGGAATATATACAGTATTTGCAGGCAGATATAATGGAAAAGGCCTGACAGATTGTCATCTCCTTCACAGGCGCTGGAAACATCTTCAGCCCTTGTTCCCTCTTTAAGTGATCTCTATGACTCTATTTTCTAGCCCAAAAGAATCTTCCTCACGAGCAACATTTTATCCGGATCCTATATCTCCCTCACGTCTTAGCCTTGAGTCCTATCTTCCTCTGCTGCCTCCAGACTGAAAGTGCCTTGGGTCCTCAATACCTTCGTTGAGTCTCACCAGCCGGCTAACCAGACTCTTGCATAGGGAGATCTTCACACTGGTGATCCTAATGTCTGAGGGTACGAGCTGCCGTCTACCCTAGCAGCCACTATATTAGGCTTTCCGTGAGGTTCACTGTCCAAACTCTCACTGAATCTTTCTGGAAACTCACTACTTGTTGCCTAGAGTGCCCACTGTCTATGGGCTGTCCTTTTACCCAATTAACTCTTCACTGCCATCCTGCTAGTAGACTCTCACTAACAGCTGTACCCGACAGTGGCATCTTGATGCTGGTTACAAGTACTGCAGCCCACAAGGAATTATGTTACACTAAGCTCCAGACACACTCAATGTCTGATCATGGCACTAAGTTCCCCCCTACTCTACTGACTGGACTACTGCAGCTAACCCCTTAGCTTGGCCTAACAACAGTTCAGAGAGGTCTAACTCCGGGAAAATTCTCTTTTAACTACATTAGTGCCAAAGGAAGGATACGTCCTCCCCCACTATTACATAGGCACACGTGTACATGTCCCCTGAAATGCAGCACTGAAAGGCTGTGTGTTTGGCCCCAACACTGAAGGTGTGTATATGTGTGTGTTTGTGTGACCCCAGCACTAAAGGGATGTGTGTCTGTGACTCCAGCACTAAAGAGGTGTGTGTCTGAGACCCCATCGAGAAAGGGGATGGCTGTGTGATGGTTTATGTGTCCCTGCACTAACGGGGTGTGTGTTTGTGTCCTCAACACTGCAACACTGAAGGGATGTGTGCACGTGTGTTTATTGTGTGTGTATGCACACATGTACATGTCCCCTGAAAAGCAGCACTGAAGGGCTGTGTGTTTGGCCCCAGCACTGAAGGTGTGTGTGTATTTGTGTGACCCCAGCACTAAAGTGATGTGTGTCTGTGACCCCAGCACTGAAGGAGTGTGTGTCTTTGACCCCATTAATAAAGGGGATGGCTGTGTGATGGTTTGCGTGTCCCTGCACTAACGGGGTGTGTGTTTGTGTCCTCAACACTGCAGCACTGAAGGGGTGTGTGCATGTGTGTGTGTAGGCACACGTGTACATGTCCCCTGAAATGCAGCACTGAAGGGCTGTGTGTTTGGCTAAGAAAGGGGATGGCTGTGTGATGGTTTGTGTGTCCCTGCACTAACGGGGTGTGTGTTTGTGTCCTCAACACTGCAGCACTGAAGGCGTGTGTACACGTGTGTTAATTGTGTGTGTAGGCACATGTGTAAATGTCCCCTGAAATGCGGCACTGAAGGGCTGTGTGTTTGGCCCCAGCACAGAAGGTGTGTGTGTGACTCCAGCACTAAAGGGATGTGCGTCTGTGACCCCATCAATAAAGGGGATGGCTGTGTGATGGTTGGTGTGTCCCTGCACTAAAGGGGTGTGTGCTTGTGTCCTCAACACTGCAGGACTGAAGGGGTGTCTGCACGTGTGTTTATTGTGTGTGTAGGCACACATGTACATGTCCCCTGAAATGCAGCCCTGAAGGGATGTGTATTTGTGACCCCAGCAGTGAAGGGATGTGTGTCTGTGCAGCACTGAAGAGCTGTGTGTTTGGCCCCAGCACTGACAGGGTGTGTATGTGTTTTAGGTTGACCCCCAGCACTAAAGGGATATGTGTTCCTGCACTAACAGGGTGTATGTTTGTGTCTCAACATTGCAGCACTGAAGGGGTGTGTGCACGTGTGTATATTGTGTGTGTAGGCACACGTGTACATGTCCTCTGAAATGCAGCACTGAAGGGCTGTGTGTGTGGCCCCAGCGCTGAAGGTGTGTGTGTGTTTGGATGACCCCAGCACCAAAGGGATGTGTGTCTATGACCCCAGCACTGAAGTGGTGTGTGACCCCCTCAATAAAGGGGATGGCTGTGTGATGGTTTGTGTATCCTTTGGTCTAACAGTGTGTGTGTTTGTGTACTCAGCACTGAAGGTTTGTGTGCACGTGTGTTTATTGTGTGTGTGCTGAGGTGACTGTTATTTGTGTCTGTGTGTGTGTATGTATGTGTGTGTTGAGATGAGTGTGTATATGTGTATGAGTGCTCATGTATGTATTAAAGGTGACCCATCACTTCATTTCAGGCTCCTAAACCATCACCATTGTGGAATACCACTGTGTAATGAGTTTATAGAGATGCCCCTGTATAAATCGTCCATTTCTGCATTGTGTAGAAAATGAGCTTATAATGAAGCAACAGTTTATACAAGGACATATTTTATTATTCTGTTGGTGCCTTGGTGGTGATTTTATTCCCAGGTCCCTTAAAGGGGTTGTTTGGGTTTATCTGTAACAGATAAACCAAAATAACCCCTTTAAGGGACCTGGGAACAAAATCACCACTCTTTAACTAAGAAATGCATCTTAACCTCTTAACAATTTATGACGGACTATATCCGTCATAAGTCGACTCCCCGCATTTTTTGCGGGCTCACACGCCGACCCTGCACCTTTCTCGGCAGATGATGGCTGTGTTATTCAGCAATCATATGCCTCTAACAGTCGCGGATTGAGCGGATCTCTGGCCACGACTGTTAACCTGTTACATCCCGCCATCAGTCTGTGACAGCGGCATTTAATTTGCGCCAGCGGGGGGCGCACCATTCTATCTCCTCATCGGCGCACCTGTGACTTGATCACTGAAGATTCCTGTGTCTGTCATCACTGTACTCCTGTGACAGCCGTGATTTCTGCTATATATAACAATGCTGTGGCAATGATGTATATAGCACAAGTAGTCAGATGATTGCAGGTTCAATCTGAAAAAAGTATAAAAGTTCAAATCATCAAAGTTTTTCCCCCATTAAAATTTAAGAAATATAAACATTTTTAAAAATACACATATTTGGTATCGCTGTGTTTGTAAAAGTAAGATCCATCAAAATACAAAATAAATTAATCCAATTAGTAAACGGTGTAACTAGAAAATTAAATAAAATGCCAGAATTACAGATTTTCAGTTGTTGCAACAAGAAAAAAATTTATAATAATCTAATATATATATATAATAACAAACGATCAAAACACATATATATGGTGCAAAAAACAAGCCCTCACGCAGCCCCATTCCCGAAAATTGAAAACGTTATGGTTCTTGGAAAGTGGCTACACAAGCAAATTTTTTTTTTTTTTTACAAATTTCTGAATTTTTTTTCATCACTTAAATATAAATCATATAAATCATCTTAATTTTAACAAATGAAGCTTAACTACCTCCTGCTCCAGTTCCAGCACTTCAACTGCTGCCGCTGATCTTTAGTCACTGGCTTCAAGGGTGACATCATGACTGCAGTTCTGCAGCCAATCACTTGGCTCAGTGGCCCATGCCAATAGAGCTTCTAAGCTCAGTGATTGGCAGCAGCAATGATGGGCGCTGAAGTTGAGCCATCACGGCTGCAGCCTGTCAAAATAAACCACAGGAAGCGCTGAAGATCCAGAGCTGGAGCAGCATGGAGAAAGCAGAGCTCTGTGTGTTTTTTTCTACCACTGGTAACGTCCTATATATTAAAAAAAATATTCCTGAAAACCCCTTTAACCTGACTTTATAGAAAAAGCCCATATCCGGCTACTGTCCTCCCCTCATGAATCACAAAATATGTCTAGTGTGAACAACTCTTGTCCCCATATGAGGACTTGATGGCGATCAGTTGATAGTCGCGGGTCTGGCAGTGAACACCTCAGCAATCAGCTTTTTTTTTGCTGGAAGAAGTAGTGGCCTCTCCAGGACACATGTGGTATTACATGGTGCTCTTTCAAAATAATATGTGTAATACATGATATCTTGAAGTCTTCCAGAACAAGATATTGGAAGACAGGTAATGATTTATATACTTAACAAAAAAGTGTGAAACAACTGAAAATATGTCTTATATTCTAGGTTCTTCAAAGTAGCCACCTTTTGCTTTGATGACTGCTTTGCACACTCTCGGCATTCTCTTGATGAGCTTCAAGAGGTAGTCACCGGAAATGGTCTTCCAACAATCTTGAAGGAGTTCCCAGAGATGCTTAGCACTTGTTGGCCCTTTTGCCTTCACTCTGCGGTCTATGGATAACTATGGGCTGTGCATTATACTACATGTATGGCTATGGGCTGTGCATTATACTGCATGGATGACTATGGGCTGTGTGTTATACTACATGGATAACTATGGGCTGTGCATTATACTACATGTATGACTATGGGCTGTGCATTATACTACATGGATGACTATGGGCTGTGCATTATACTACATGGATAACTATGGGCTGTGCATTATACTACATGTATGACTATGGGCTGTGCATTATACTACATGGATGACTATGGGCTGTGCATTATACTAGATGGATGACTATGGGCTGTGCATTATACTAGATGGATGACTATGGGCTGTGCATTATACTACATGGGTGACTATGGGCCGTGCATTATACTACATGAATGACTATGGGCTGTGCATTATACTATAAGGAGGACTATGGGGGGGTGCATTATACTATGTGGAGGACTATGGGCTGTACTTAATACTATAAGGAGGACTATGGGGGGTGAATTATACTATATGGATGACTATGGGCTGTGCATTATACTATGTGGAAGACTATAGGATGTATTACACTATATGGATTACTATGGTCTGTATATTATACTACATGGATGACTATGGGCTGTGAATTATAGTACATGGATGACTATTGGAACTGCATTATACTACATGGATGACTATGGGCTGTGAATTATACTACATGGATTACTATGGTCTGTTCATTATACTGCATAGATGACTATGGGCTGTGCATTATACTACATGGATGACTATGGGCTGTGTATTATACTACATGGAGGACTATGGGCTGTGCATTATACTGCATGGATGACTATGGGCTGTGCATTATACTGCCTGGATGACTATGGGCTGTGTATTATACTACATAGATAACTATGGGCTGTGCATTATACTACATGTATGGCTATGGGCTGTGCATTATACTACATGGATGACTATGGGCTCTGTATTATACTACATGTATGACTATGGGCTGTGCATTATACTGCATGGATGACTATGGGCTGTGGATTATACTGCATGGATGACTATGGGCTGTGTGTTATACTACATGGATAACTATGGGCTGTGCATTATACTACATGTATGACTATGGGCTGTGCATTATACTACATGGATGACTATGGGCTGTGCATTATACTACATGGGTGACTATGGGCTGTGCATTATACTACATGAATGACTATGGGCTGTGCATTATACTATAAGGAGGACTATGGGCTGTACTTAATACTATAAGGAGGACTATGGGGGGTGCATTATACTATATAGAGGACTATGGGCTGTGCATTATACTATGTGGAAGACTATGGGATGTATTACACTATATGGATTACTATGGTCTGTGTATTATACTACATGGATGACTATGGGCTGTGAATTATAGTACATGGATGACTATGGGAACTGCATTATACTACATGCATGACTATGGGCTGTGCATTATACTACATGGATGACTATAAGCTGTGCATTATATTATAAGGAGGACTATGGACTGTGCATTATACTATAAGGAGGAATATATATACATATATATATCAGGATGGGGGGTACCCAGTCCAAATCTTGCACCGGGGCCATCAGACTATAGTCATGCCACGTATTGTTTTCATTTTTCAGGATCTGGGGCTGGGTGAGGGCTGACGTTTTTACTGATACTATTTTGGGATAGATACGATGTTTTGATCGCCTCTTATTGCATTTTATTGTAATGTTGCAGCGGTCAGAAAAATGTAATTCTGGAGTTTTGAATTTTTTTTTTCATTACGTTGTTTACCAATTGCATTAATTAATTAAATATTTTGATAGATTGGAGATTTCTGAATGCAGCGGTACCAAATGTGTGTATTTTTTTTTATTGTTTTATTTTCAATGGGGCAGAAGGGATTTGAACTTTTGTGTTTTTTTATTTTGTCAATGGCAGGAACCCGACAAATTACGTAAATGTACATCATATGTTGTGAAGGGGTTAAATAGATCTCAAAGACTTGATGACTCTGGTGTATTTACTTTGAAAATTAATTACCTATAGGCTACAGTGCCTACAAGTAGTATTCAACCCCCTGCAGATTTAGCTGGTTGACATGTAGCACCCCGAGGGCTCGGCTGCTACAGGGGTATTGCACCTCAGACCAGAGGTGTGATATTCCACTCCCGGGTAAGGATGGAGTGTGGACCAGGACTCGTTTAGCTGCATGCACCACACACACCCCATTTCCGAGGGACAGCTCAACGGTGCTCCCACGAGACAAGAGTGCAGGCACGACAGCTTCTGTTCCTGGCTGGAGTGGGGAGGGGGGTGGAATACCCAGTGGTGTAGGAGCAGATAGGGGTGGGTCTCTGGGCATAGGCAGGAGCCCATTGGTTGCAAGTCACCTGGGCTCGGGTGTCAGAAGGAGGTATAAAAGGTGGGCACCATCTTAGAACAGAGTCGAGTTCAGCCAGTTCAGTCAGGAGGAGAAGAGGAGAGGAGCTCAGCCAGAGAGGGCTGACAGGGAGCTGTGGCTCAGTCTGGGCCCAGCTCCAGAGGCAGGCCTGGAGTGGAGGCCAGAAGCAGCAGAGAGAGAGAGGAGGAGGAACAGAAAGGAAGATAAGAAAGGAACTGGAACAGAGGGGAAAGGAAGCAAGGAACACAGAGAAAGGCCCAGAGACACGAAGGCAGAAGGAACCCCATATGCCCAGAGGAGATACTGGGTGAAAGGTTGGCAGAATAGGGTACCGGAACCCAAATTGGTGGAGGCGACTAATCCTCAGCCAAAACCGGAGGTTTTGACCACATCTTGGTGCGACCCCTCACTACATCCACCAGAAAGGCATACCGCATAGGGTCAGGGAAACTGGGAGAGGTTTCGCCAACAGAAGGCCCGAGGAAGCTGGACAAAGGTGGGTCACTGGTGGGGACGGCCAGTAGAAAGGAAGAGAGGGGAGCTCTGAACCACGCTCTGGAATTGCCTGGGAGTTGACCGAGTCCCTCACCTGGTGGACGCAGCACGGCTTGGGCAGTCATCGCCTGCAGCATTGACCTGAATAACAGCCGTGAGTAAAGCTTTGGAAACTGCAATTACAAGTCTCTGTGTTTCATCGCCGCACCAGCACCATCAGTACTGGGACACTCACACCATCACTACCACCATCATCCACATCAGCTGCCCTGAGGCCATACTCCTCCCGTGGGGAGTTATCCCATACTCAGCTGCGCAACCAACATCAGCCTCAGCGGTCGGCAGCGCAGCGGCGGTCCCCACTGACCGCAATCCACGGGTGGCGTAGTCGGACACTTATTACAATACAAATAGACTGCCACTGGTTTGACCACCCTGGGCACGGACCGGGTCACCGCCACACGGAGACTACAACCCCCAGCGATCCGGCTCCGGGTATTCCCCCTGCACAGCAGCAGCACAGGCCCAGGGGGCGCGTCAACTTTGGCGTAGTCGGCAGGATCATTACCAAACCGCCACAAGCGGGTATTGCGTGCCTGAAGAAAACTGCACATGTACCTTAAAAATAAGTCTCCCGCCATTTCCAGAAGTTTACCGCCATCCGGAGCCGATTCCCGCCATCAGACGCCATTTTGGACCGTTTCCCGCCATCTTCATCCGTTTTTCCAGCCCTGGCAGAGCGGACGCCATTATGTGCGCACCAAAGGACAGCAGGAAGCCACCTCCCATCGTGGGCCAGGTCCCAGAGTGGCGCCAAAGAAGGAGCCCGCCCCCACCAGCCATGAATGCAGCAATGGAGATGTCCATCAACGTGGGGGGGCTGCCCCTGAAGGTGATTGTCAGCAGATGCCCCCAAGACCAACCCCCATGGGGGCGGATAGGAAAGAAAACTGAGGGGCTGGGTGCGGCCTGGATCAGTCTGGACCTGCTGCACCCGGAGATGGAGGGAGCAGAAAAATCCACCAGCACCCTGGCCCGCAGCCTGCTGCAAGCGGAGCCACCCTGCAGCCTGACAGAACTGCTGGCCCAACTGCCTAGAGACCCGGACCGTGCGCGCGCAGCGCTGGAAGATCTGAATAAAAGAATGGTCCGGGCGCAGCGGGATGTGTTTGCCGGGTGGAGAGAGGAGATGGCCCGGCAGCACGGAGGTGACCAGCAGAGGACCCCGCCAGAACCAGGCAGCGCGCTTGCCACTGGGCGCGGAGAAGAGGGACCGGCAGCTGCAGATGATGCCGCGGAGGAGGCCACGGAGACCGAGGCAGGTAATGGGGACACCACCACCCCAAGCCCTGGGAACACCAGCCTGCCCTCACCCTCCGTTGCGGGACCCGAAGCCCCGGGGACCGTACCTGACACCACGCCTCCACCGCCATCAGCTAGGCCTCAGGCAGCAAGCACCGTCGTCACGCCCCGCCCCGCGCTGTGCCCTCTGAACCCTGGCGCCGTACAGCGTGAGACGTCACGGGCCAGGACGCAAGACCCAGCACACCCGGGCGCCGCTGCCTCACCAGCGCCCCCTACCTTGGTGGTGCCACCCCCGGGCGCGACCAACAAGCAACCACCGGCCTGGTCGCAAGGCCGAGTGCCCCCGGGCGCTGCCACCCGTCCGAAGCCCACAGTGCCACCCTTGGGCGCGGACCTGTATGCCCAATATACCAGCCCAGACGGGCTACCCTTTGAATGGCCGCCGGAGTTTGCCAACCCCCGTCTCAGGAAAGAGCGACCCCTGAGTGAGCCTTTGATCCCGGCCCCGGAGCCCGCCAACATCGCTCCACCCCTGCCGGAGGATGCCCAGTTTGCATGGGACCCCACTGGCGAGAACCTCATGGGCTTCACCCAGGAGACCCGGGCGGAAGAAGCCCAGCGCCTGGAGTGCTGCCGTCAGCAGCTAGCCACCTATGAAAGAGAGCGGCGGCAGAGGCGCATCAGGGAGCAGCGACTCCAGGCCAGGAGCGCGGAACAGAAGAGGAGGGCCCGACAAGACACCCACGCCATCCGCGGACCCAGAGCCACCGGGACCGTAGTCAAGTTCCAGCTGGAGCATGGCTGGGGCTTCATCAGAGACCCGGAGGCTGACACCGACGTCTTCGTCACTAGAAGGGACGTTGAAAGCCACCTGCCAGAGGGACATCACGGACGTGACCTGTACCCCGGCGACGTGGTCACCTACACCCGGCACAAGGGCGCAAAGGGACTGTACGCCCTCCACGTTCACCGGCTCACAGAGGAGGAACTGCAGTACCGCCCAGACATGGAATACACAGAGGATCCGGAAGGACCAGAAGATTACCCGGAAGAGCGAGGAGGACACCGTTACCAGTAAACGGTAAAATGGAACTGTATATAGTTACCCGTCAGGGTACAGGAACTGTTGCGAATTGAAGTGTGGTCCCCGTTGGGACTAGTGTGGAACTGTTTCTTGATAAAAAGTTTCCTGTGTGCGTGTTACCCCAATATCCTTTACCAGGCTGAGGACTGTGAGCAGCCACTCCCTTATCCCCACTGGCCGAGGACTGAGAGCGGCCAATCCCTTGTAAATAGTTGCGCTTCTTAAAGCGCCCCCTACTGGTTTTATACAAAAACCGCAACGCCTACCTCAAGACGGATTAAATGGACTGTTGCACCTTTACCTGGTCGCAAGTTGCACAGCGGCCAGAGCTCAAGAATGTTCCACTTGAAAAAGTTTTATATTGAAAAGTTTTATATGCTGCTAGAATAATAATGCAAATGTTTTATGTGATGTTTTATATGCTAAAAGAGTTCCAGTGGCATTAGCAAGATGTTTTATGAAAAGGAGTACCAGTAACGTTAAAAAGAGAAGAATACCTCCCATAAAGGGATGAGTGAAAAGTTATTGTCTTATATATGAATGCTTTCTAAAAACTTGTATGTTTAAATTGTCTTTGCTCTTTTCCAGCCCGAGGACGTGCTGTGATTTACCAGGGGGGAATGTAGCACCCCGAGGGCTCGGCTGCTACAGGGGTATTGCACCTCAGACCAGAGGTGTGATATTCCACTCCCGGGTAAGGATGGAGTGTGGACCAGGACTCGTTTAGCTGCATGCACCACACACACCCCATTTCCGAGGGACAGCTCAACGGTGCTCCCACGAGACAAGAGTGCAGGCACGACAGCATCTGTTCCTGGCTGGAGTGGGGAGGGGGGTGGAATACCCAGTGGTGTAGGAGCAGATAGGGGTGGGTCTCTGGGCATAGGCAGGAGCCCATTGGTTGCAAGTCACCTGGGCTCGGGTGTCAGAAGGAGGTATAAAAGGTGGGCACCATCTTAGAACAGAGTCGAGTTCAGCCAGTTCAGTCAGGAGGAGAAGAGGAGAGGAGCTCAGCCAGAGAGGGCTGACAGGGAGCTGTGGCTCAGTCTGGGCCCAGCTCCAGAGGCAGGCCTGGAGTGGAGGCCAGAAGCAGCAGAGAGAGAGAGGAGGAGGAACAGAAAGGAAGATAAGAAAGGAACTGGAACAGAGGGGAAAGGAAGCAAGGAACACAGAGAAAGGCCCAGAGACACGAAGGCAGAAGGAACCCCATATGCCCAGAGGAGATACTGGGTGAAGGGTTGGCAGAATAGGGTACCGGAACCCAAATTGGTGGAGGCGACTAATCCTCAGCCAAAACCGGAGGTTGTGACCACATCTTGGTGCGACCCCTCACTACATCCACCAGAAAGGCATACCGCATAGGGTCAGGGAAACCGGGAGAGGTTTCGCCAACAGAAGGCCCGAGGAAGCTGGACAAAGGTGGGTCACTGGTGGGGACGGCCAGTAGAAAGGAAGAGAGGGGAGCTCTGAACCACGCTCTGGAATTGCCTGGGAGTTGACCGAGTCCCTCACCTGGTGGACGCAGCACGGCTTGGGCAGTCATCGCCTGCAGCATTGACCTGAATAACAACCGTGAGTAAAGCTTTGGAAACTGCAATTACAAGTCTCTGTGTTTCATCGCTGCATCAGCACCATCAGTACTGGGAGACTCACACCATCACTACCACCATCATCCACATCAGCTGCCCTGAGGCCATACTCCTCCCGTGGGGAGTTATCCCATACTCAGCTGCGCAACCAACATCAGCCTCAGCGGTCGGCAGCGCAGCGGCGGTCCCCACTGACCGCAATCCACGGGTGGCGTAGTCGGACACTTATTACAATACAAATAGACTGCCACTGGTTTGACCACCCTGGGCATGGACCGGGTCACCGCCACACGGAGACTACAACCCCCAGCGATCTGGCTCCGGGTATTCCCCCTGCACAGCAGCAGCAGCACAGGCCCAGGGGGCGCGTCAGACACATGCGGAATTAACTTGGCATTGTGACATTTGTACTGTAGATCAGCCTGGAAGTGGGAAATGCACTGCAGCAAATTTTTTTTTTTTTTTTTTAAACGTTAAAAGTTAATTCAGAGTGTCATTTATTATTCAACCCCTCAAACCACAAGAATTCTGTTTGGTCCCCCTAAAGTATTAAGAAGTAGTTCAGGCACCAAGAATAATGAGCTTCACATGTGTGGATTAAAGATCTCTTTTGCCAGCCTTTTCTGACTATTTAAGACCCTCCCCAAACTTGTGAACAGCACTCAGACATGGTCAACATGGGAAAGACAAAGGAGCATTCCAAGGCCATCAGAGACAAGATCGTGGAGGGTCACAAGGCTGGCAAGGGGTACAAAACCCTTTCCAAGGAGTTGGGCCTACCTGTCTCCACTGTTGGGAGCATCATCCGTAAGTGGAAGGCTTATGAAACTACTGTTAGCCTTCCACGGCCTGGACAGCCTTTGAGAGTGTCCTCCCGTGCCGAGGCCAGGCTTGTCCGAAGAGTCAAGGCTAACCCAAGGACAACAAGGAAGGAGCTCCGGGAAGATCTCATGGCAGTGGGGACATTGGTTTCAGTCAATACCATAAGTAACGTACTCCACCGCAATGGTCTCCGTTCCAGACGAGCCCGTAAGGTACCTTTACTTTCAAAGCGTCATGTCAAGGCTCGTCTACAGTTTGCTCATGATCACTTGGAGGACTCTGAGACAGACTGGTTCAAGGTTCTATGGTCTGATGAGACCAAGATCGAGATCTTTGGTGCCAACCACACACGTGACGTTTGGAGACTGGATGGCACTGCATACGACCCCAAGAATACCATCCCTACAGTCAAGCATGGTGGTGGCAGCATCATGCTGTGGGGCTGTTTCTCAGCCAAGGGGCCTGGCCATCTGGTCCGCATCCATGGGAAGATGGATAGCACGGCCTACCTGGAGATTTTGGCCAAGAACCTCCGCTCCTCCATCAAGGATCTTAAGATTGGTCGTAATTTCATCTTCCAACAAGACAACAACCCAAAGCACACAGCCAAGAAAACCAAGGCCTGGTTCAAGAGGGAAAAAGTCAAGGTGTTGGAGTGGCCTAGTCAGTCTCCTGACCTTAACTCAATTGAAAACTTGTGGAAGGAGCTCAAGAATAAAGTCCACATGAGACAGCCAAAGAACATAGATAACTTGGAGAAGATCTGCATGGAGGAGTGGGCCAAGATAACTCCACAGACCTGTGCCTGCCTGATCAGGTCTTATAAAAGACGATTATTAGCTGTAATTGCAAACAAGGGTTATTCCACAAAATATTAAACATAGGGGTTGTATAATAATTGACCCACACTTTTATGTTTAAAATTTAATAAAATTCAACTGAGCAACATAACTTTTTGGTTTGTAAGATTTATGCTTCTGTTCATAAAACCTACTCTCGTTTGCAGTTTGAAGGCTCTAACTTATTTGCATCTTATCAAACCAGCTAAATCTGCAGGGGGTTGAATACTACTTGTAGGCACTGTATATATGCAAGGTAAAGAAAAAAAAGTTAAATCTTATAGGGACACTCACACCTACCTAGCTTTACAGTGACAGAGTGAAAAAAAGAGAATGAAAAAAAAGCATATATAAAAATTAAAGCACTTACTCTTTGTAAGTGGCAAATTACCACCACAAATATTCCAGGGCGCTTATTTTCCTTTTTTTCTAGGCATCTGCTTCAATCCACACCAAAATCCACTCAATGAGGATCCCGTTTAAATATGGGAACATAGAAAAAGTTACATCCCGCTCTACTCTTTTCCTGGAGCAGCACTTCTCAAGTCACGCAGTCCAGACAGCTCCTTTGTTCCAGACAGCAAACATGAACCATATAAAAAAAAAATGGTAGTTTAATAAAAAAAAATTATTAAAATTATTAAACTTAATTTAGCAAAAAAAAAGTGTATACATCCAATGCGTTTCTAGGTGAACCCAATGATCAAGTAAAATTAGCATATTTGAAATGTATTATTGATAAAGGGGTTCACCCTGAAACGCGTTGGCTGTATTACACATGATGTATCTTTCATCTGCTGCACCGCTTCCTTGGCCAATCACAGCGTCTACCATCCTCAATCTTACCCACTCCTCAATGCTGAGAAATGCAGGCTGATACTTATCCATCCTACATCTGTCACGGGTGTGTCAGAAGTGACAGACAGTCGCCCTGCAGTTGGTTGCAGGAGATCCCTACATTTGGCATTACAGACATCTTCTTAGAGGCTGTCTCTAGGACCCAGCAGCTACCTCTCTCTGGCTAGTTAACTCCCTTGCCTGGGTGTATAAATACCTGGTGTGTTCTAGAGGGAGGTGCCGGCAATATTCATTACTACCTGTGAAGGCTTTAGCAAGAGCAGTACTTTGTCCTCTCTGGAGCTTGAGGACACGTGCGCATTTGTCTGGAGACATCTAAAGCTAAGCTATTTCCACCTGTTTGTCCTTCCTTGCTGTCTATAGAGTTTTAGTGGAGATCGACTAGTGCTCATCTCCTCCCTTCCCTAGCCTGAGCCAAACACCAGGCAAAGACAGGGCGAGGAACGCGTGCGGCGATTGGTGAAGAGCCAATACAGGGACGCTAGGGGAGACAGGGTGACGCTAGATCAACCTAGGAGGTCCCCACTTCCCCCCCTTTTCCTAGAGTCTGGGCTCCCTTTCCCTCTTCCCTTTGTGTTGCACTAAGTCTTTCCCACACCTTGAGTGACAACATCACCATCAGGGAGGCGTCTGATTGCCTCCAAAGTTATTCTGCAGCAATGTCTCCAAACATTCAGCCAATGTCATCAAGAAATATCTTCAGCGTGAAGAAGAACAAGGAGTCCTGAAAGTGATGGGCGGCTAATATAGCTGCTAGAGGTACCCCGGTCTACTGTAAAGTTAAGCTGTGATGGATTTTAATGATACCAAAAGGATAAATAACAACAGAATCACAATGCCAATATGCAGCATTGAAAACTGGATTTTTTATTTTTTCTGGACAGTTTATCAAAAAATCACAGACAGACAATATTTTTACGGACACATTGGAAAACCATAATAAATCCCTATGATTATAAATGATAAATGTCTATAGCCCATAATTCTGATACGTAGTGTTGTGATAAATATTTATACTTTGCTTTGACTATTATTTTAGACAATTAAATCTACCTATATATTTGATAATTTAATATTAGCTTTATAATTGTTATTCATAAAAGCGATAACACAGGGTGTAGAGCTGTGTTTCTGTGTTTTTTTTTTAAGTATAGTTAATTGGACAGACCTGGTTTTAGTTTCAAGGACATGTGCATCAGTTTCCATAATTTACGATTTTTTTATTTCCAATTAAAATGCTTTCTTCCCCCAATTAAAATATCTGCAGCGTGAAGTAATGTAAAGCCTGTAAAGTCATTCCCCTTTCATATCTCCGTTGTTGTAGTAAATATAAGTGACTGGGTTTCTGAGACTCAGACAAGAATTGTACACTCTTTTTCTTTTCTCCGATGCATCGTATTGATTCTATTTATCCAATTAGAACCAAAAATGGCAGACAGATTTAGAGATAATTATCTCAATCCAAATTAGCTCTTCTAGGAAGGGCTACCACGACATTACACATCAGCTGCAATCACTGTAATCTGTAAAGTGATGATAATTAAAGTCACAATAATCTGCAGAAGTTTCTTCAGTTTCAAAAAAAATAAATTTTTTTTTACAGACAGGGCAAAAAAAGTGCCCTATTTTTATGGACTGTCCTGGAATTTCTGGTCAATCCTGGTGGTAGTTATAAGCCCAGTTTTTGGACATCAGAGTTACATGTAACACCTAAAAAACCCTTACAGGGAATCTGTAACCTGTATTTTTTAGGCTGTCATAATAAGGGACGCCATAATGATAAGGCACCTGATTGGTAACAAGTGCAGTTTAATTGCCGCTACAGTGAAGTGAACTGCCTGTGGTAAAAGGGTTAATACTTGTTCCTTGCATCAGTAATAGCCCCTGTAGTCACCATGACAACTGTTATGAGGTCATAAACACATGTCATAAAGAAGATTCCATGAAAGAAGGGTGCGCTGCCACGACCAGCGCCATTACTGATGCGCCTGAGGACCTTGACCACCCCACATAATGTGCCGACCTAGGTGTAATTTGGAGGTTCTAGCAGGGAAAGGGGTTGTCTGCTTTAGATTCCCCCAGCAGAGGAGACCCTCTACATAGAGCCACTCGCCTTTGGGTGAACATGGACAGACCTATGAATTTTATAGGTGCTGTGAGGGGAGGGGCAGGAGTATGGAGAGAGGGGGTATTTATCCTATTAGTGGTTATCCATAACAAACAGCCCCTGTAACCAAGAGACTTGGACCTGGATGTGTAAGGGAGAGTGTTATAATAATTTTTGTAATGAGTATATTATTTCATCCATCTTGTATATATAATATACAATGTGTTCATTAGTAGAGATTAGGTAGAGATAGTAAATAGGTAAGGGATAGTAGAGATAGGCGTGTGCTGATACCGCGCACGGGGAGGGATTGAAATACCATATGTGGAATAAGTCCTCCGCCTGAATTGACATCAAAAGAGGCCATTGTTCTTCCTGACTGAGGAGGAGAGACGGATTGGAGAATTGAGAGTCGACTACATCTGAATTTGGGTAAAAAAAAAATGTATTATTATTATTAATTAGGTAATATGGTTAGTCCAGTATTTATGGTATTTATAAGTTCCCACAATTGGGGTTTGTTTTGACCCCTGTAAGTTGCCACAATTGGGATTTGTTTTCATACCGGTATTTTGTTAAATGGTGTCTTTTGTGTCATTGTCATTCGTCTGTCTTTTTATATCGTAAAACTAAAAGGCCATAAAATATATGTTTTATGTATACACATGAGACTCCTTGAATGATTTCTTGAGTGAATGTATAAGGATTAAATATAAAATCCTGACTGTATAAGGGAGGCCAATTAGGTGTGGTTGACAGTCATTTGTGGACTGAAGACAAATGATAGGTTATTATAACTGTTTAAACACCAAGGTACACGTCACCTGGTCCCCAAATAGTTAATATTTCGTAGTGTCTTACAGTATACAAGCTGTATTGTTCTATGTATATTTCTTATAATAACACTGAGTGACTGAAACCTCGACGTTTCAAAAGTGATCACAGGGTTAAACCTGTGGCGGTCGAGTGAGACCTTGTCACGATCACTGTGGAGTTAGTAGAGTCCGCGACGGTGGTGTTCTGAATACCTGATTTTAAGAACGAGAACGTCTCTGGATATGTAAAGAGACTCTGCAAAGAGACGGTGTCGATAGACTGTATCTCAGCACTTCAGGTCTAGGAATACGAGGGAACTTTTGTCTTATACGTTTCTCTTGTCTGTTAATATTCTGTGGTTCACATGTCTTCATGCATGTCGGTTTGTCCACTGATTGTGAAAGTTGTTATGAATAGTGTTTGTACTGTTATCCTAGTCACAAGTCCCTGTGAACGGATTTACCTCTTTCATAGAAATGACTACATTTTTCATCAAGAACCCACTCCTTGGGGCCCCTTCTTACTAATTACACCGTGTTGTCATATTCGTCCTTTACAGGCCTTCACTGGACAAAGGTGGGAACACATAGAATATCAAGTAAATAAGCAGAGATCTCCTTCCTGAATTCAGGTGTTGTCCTATCTCCACTTGGTAGGTGAAATTCTCCTGTCAGAGAGATGGTAGATCCACTTGGGCAATCAGATCAACCAAATTCGTTCTAGCGGTCAATGTGGTGGTAGACATCATAGCCAGATCTCTCCCACATTTACTTTATCACATTTATAGTCTATATTTGATATGTCATTCTCTGTAAATCTGGTAAAATGTATAAATTGTAAAACTCTGCAGTTACACCTGTTATATATCGGCACTAACTCTCTAAGCCCAAGGGAAGGGAAATCCTCCAGCCATGGTTCCCTAGAGATTTCCTCCACAGGGGGTTTTCCTCTCCTGAGTGCTGGAGGGTGAATCTTCGTGAGTCGAGGGTTGTGCTATTTTCAGTGTCATGTAAATTGAAATAAAATTTGGACCATTTGACACCTAATTGCAATGCTTTGTGTATTTATTCTGTGTGCTTCTGTCTGATTCATTTTGTTCGGGGGTCTGGGTCCATCACATACGGCTGGGCATCTTCCGGACGCACAGAACACAGTAAGCACATTTTGCCCCAGGGGTCGCCCCTGCTCTGATGATTATGATGACGATGGAGAAGAGGAGACAAGCGTTACAGCACAACTCGTGGACGTGTGCTCTCATCATTGGAATAAACAATTGTATTATAGCAGTATTATAAACAGATTACTTGTCTATTCCTGTATTTCCCGTTGTCTTCAATGGAGAAGGCTGCATGCAAGATGGTCTGTGGGAACAGAGGCTACACAGAAGCTTCTTTATCCTGGTAGGTGAGGACAGGGTCATCCCTGCCACCAGATGGGAGCTGCACCCCCATCTTAAGGGGCAGCCTCAAAATCATTCTTACTTAAAGGGAACCTTTTTTTCTGCTAACGCTGAATATATATGTTAATCTGCAGGTTACCGTAGGAGCGGCACCCGGGAGAAATTTAACTTTATTTATCCCGGGAGCCGTTGTATTTCAGTCATGCAGGCTTGGCCCAGAGCAATCATAGTCACGGCTCATAGGACTGAGTGACGGCTGTAAGCATACCCCGGGCAGTGCAATCAGTGCCAGGCAGTGCTCACAACCACCACTCTCAGCAATGTGGGAGGTGACTGTAATGTAGTTTTCGTACCAAATTTGTAATTTTAACGGGATAATAAGAGAAAACAGACCCCATAATTTAGTACACAATTTCTCCCAAATGTAATGATGCCCCCTGTTTGGTCAAATACTGCTGTGGGAGCACACGTCAGGGCTTGGAGTGGAAAGAGCGCTATTTGATTTTTGGAGCATAAATTTGGCTAGAATAGATTGTGAACGTCATGTCACATGTGCAGAACCCCTGACATGTCAAAACAGCAGAAACTGTCCCAAATTACCCCATTTTGGAAACTAGACCCATCAAGAAATTAATATAGCTGTGCGTTGAGTATTTTTAACCCACAGGTGATTCACAAAATGTTATAACAATTAGATGTGAAAACAAAAAAATAAATGTTTTTCATTGAAATAATGTTTTAGCCCCAAGTTTCCAATTTCCACAAGGGATAACAGGATAAAATGGACCCCGTATATTGTTAGATAATTTATCCTGAATTCAGTGATACCCAGGGCCGTATTAACAGTTCATGCTGCCCTAGGCACTGGTCATAAATGCCCCGTGATTAAAGGCACATTTATACCAATTATTCATATGGTAATGTCATGTCTAGTCAAGCGCAATGCTAATCGGTCAATGATAACAAAGGAGAACCTCAATAATGAAACTATTGTTTATAATTGATCACTAGTTATGATAATGTAAAAATAATTGGTACCAGTTGCACCATTTCCAGAAGCCTGATCTGCCCAGCGAGCAGCCTGATTCTGGTGGTCAGTGGTGTGGATTGTGTCCCCAATCATCTGGTCTTCTTGAGCACATAGTAATAAATGCTGAGACTAAATATTATTCCTATACAGAGACTGAATAATACCAGTATATAATTTCCTAATAACACCACCATACTGTGAGTAACACACCCATCCCATGACTAAATAGTCCTGTCATATGACCACTGCCTTCCTAGGATTGGACAGCCATCATACAAAGACTGAATATTACCACTATATTACCACCATACTGTGACTGAATAACACTACCCAACAAAGACTGAATAATACCGCCATATTGTTGCCCAATTAAAAATAAATACTATGGGAATCCTGACAATCCAGGAAATGTTACTGAGTGGTTCTGTGCACACAGCATCTTTTCAGGCGGATTTCACTCAAACTGCCTGAAAAAACTCTCAACAAATGTTCAAAAGACTGACCATCTTCATTTCTATGTAAAGTGACTTGCTTCGCACATGTTCAGGCTTTTGAACGTCTTTTAACCCCTTCGCAACCCTGGGATTTTCCATTTTTGCATTTTCGTTTTTTCCTCCCCTTGTTTCCAGAGCCATAGCGTTTTTATTTTTTGGTCAATATGGCTGTGTGAGGGCTTGTTTTTTGCGGGACGAGTTGTACTTTTCAACGCCATTACTAGTTTTACCATATCGTGTACGGGAAAAAAATTCCAAGTGAGGTGAAATTGCAAAAAAAAGTGCAATACCACAGATGTTTTTTTTTTTTTTTTACCACGTTCACTGAATGCTAAAACTGACCTGCCATTATTATTCTCCAGGTCATTACGAGTTCGAAGATACCAAACATGTATAGGTTCTTTTTTATTTAAGTGGTGAAAAAAAATTCCAAAGTTTGGTAAAAAAAAAAAAATGGCGCCACTTTCCAAGACCAGTAGCGTCTCAATTTTTCGGGATCTGGGGCCGGGTGAGGGCTTATTTTTTGCGCACCGAGCTGAAGTTTTTATTGATACCATTTTGGGGTAGATCCGATGTTTTGATCGCCCGTTATTGCATTTTATTGCAATGTTGCGGCGACCAAAAAACGTAATTCTGGCATTTAGAATTTTTTTCTCGTCATGCCGTTTACCAATCGGATTAATTCTTTTTTTATATTGATAGATTGCGCGATTCTGAACGCGGCGATACCAAATATGTGTATGTTTTTTTTTTTTTATTATTTTATTTGCGAAAGGGGGGTGATTTAAACTTTTATATTTTTTAAATTTTTTTTAAGATTTTTAAAAACATTTTTTTTTCACTTTTTGCTTGCTTCTATAGTCTCCATAGGAGACTAGAAGCAGCACTTGTCTGATCGCCTCTGCTACATACAGATGATCAGCAGATCATATGTATGTAGCAGAAATAGTCCTGTGCTATGAGCGCCGACCACTAGGTGGCGCTCATAGCGACGAGCTCATGACAACCACTGGAGTCTACTGCAGATCCAGGGTTGTCATGCCCACCCATCGGTGACCCGCGATCACGTGACAGGGTCACCGATGGGCAGGGTAAGTGACGTGCTTCCGGCGCGGCGCTGATAAATGCCGCTGTCAGAGATTGACAGCGGCATTTAACATGTTAACAGCCGCGGGTGGATCGCGATTCCACCCGCGGCTGTTGCGGGCACATGTCAGCTGTAATAATCAGCTGACATGTCCCCTTTTCAGTGCGGGCTCAGCGCCGGAGCCCTCACTGAACCGGGGGATTACAGCCTGTGCGTACTAATACGGCACAGGCTTTAACCACTTAAAATATCTAAAAACACCAAGAAGTGACCTGAGCGTTGTTCTGGAGTTTACTGCTCGGACAACGCTCTGTTACTTTACAATACAAGTCATTATTAAAGCTGAAAAGATGTCCAGAAGACAATTGGATGTTTTTTTGGAGCATTTGTTGTCGTTTTTGCTTAAAAAAATGCTAGTGGTTTCTTCATTATTCAACAGAGTGAAAAAAATTGACCGGAGAGCAACAGTAAGGCCGGGTTCACACGAGCGTATGTTGTCTCATGCGAGAGAACCGGGATCTGTTATGTGAATGACACTTGGTTCAAACTCTGCTGCAGGAGAGGATCACAGCCCAGGTGCAGAGGAGACGGAGAAAGTCATTTCTCCATATCCTCCATTGCCGGCGTCCGCAGTAATTGGACTGCACTTGGATGACATCCGAGTGCAGTCCGATGTTTCACACATACCCATAGACTTGTGTAGGTTACATGCAATCCGATTCTCAGCATGAGAAAATAATCGCCGATCTGAGCTGCCCCACAGAATAACACTAGTCCGAGTGCTATCTGATAAAACATAGCATAGCACTTGGCTGTGTTATATGCTCGTGTGAGCGAGCCCTAAAAATGACTTCATAGAAATCATGAAAAAACCCTCCTAAAAAACGCAGACACCTAAAACCGTCCAAAAAATGCTCAGGAAACAACTGAAAAAATGACACAAAAGATGCTTCAGAAAAAATCTCCAGAGTTTCCTGAAGTATCTTCTGCCTAAACAACTCATCAGGTTTGCCTGAGTGTAAAAGACATGGTCTGCACAGAGCCATTGGTAGAATTCTCTCTATGTGCAGCAATAGGAAGGTGTCAATCTGCAGTGGGGGAAGGGAATCGAGCACAGAATGAGCACATTTAACACTGCACAGAAACTATTAAAGAATGAGATTAAAGATCTTGTCCCTGTCAGAAAATCTTGGTATAGATGCGCAGTTTGCTATAAAAAACAAACCGCACTTTGCTTCCCATCCACGAGTCACCGCTGAGTCTTCCACGCTACTCCTGCTCCTAGTATTGGTTGCGGCACGGACATCAAGGAGACAGCGCCGCAGTGGATCAGTTATCTCAGCTGCTCTGCCTGTATTAACGGAACCCCCGGCTCAGAGCCGATGAGCTCACTGATTGGATGTTGTGCTGACAGCAGCGGCGGCGGAGACTCACCAATGAGTGTGGCCCGATTTCCATGGACTGACAAAATGGAGAAGATGGAGACATTTTTTTCTCCATCTTCTCCTCATCCGAGAGAATCGGATCACACTATGATCACACTGAGATCAGAGCTGGATCAGAGTGTGATTTGCATAATAGACCCGATTCTCTTGGGTGATAGAACCTGCGGCCGTCTGCACCTGCTCTTCGGGTGAAATCTGCAGCAAAGCCAAAACTACATGTAAAAAGTGTGGATTTTTCCACATATACAGTATATCCCATAGATTTGTAACACAAAAATCTACTGCAAACCTACCCCATGTGAATATACCCTTTATGTACAGTGTATGTACATACAGTGGCATGTAAAAGTTTGGGCACCCCTGGTCAAAATCACTGTTATTGTGAACAGTTAAGCAAGTTGAAGATGAAATGATCTCTAAAAGGCATATTGTTAAAGATGACATATTTCAGTTGTATTTTAGGCAAATAAATATATATATTGTCTTTTTTTTTCATTTTAAAAAATTACGATAAGGTAAATGGGCCTATGCAAAAGTTTGGGCACCCTTGGAGATTTGTGTGCTTTGATAATTTTGACCAAGGTTTCTGACCTTAATTAGCCTGTTAGGGTTATGGCTTGTTCACTACCATCGTTAGGAAATGCCAGGTGATGAAAATTTCCCAGCTTTATAAAAACCAAGCCTCCTCTAACTTTATGCCAAAAAAACAGCAGCAATGGGTTATTCTAAGCAGCTGCCTAGCACTCTGAAAATGAAAATGGTGGTGTCCCACAAAGCAGGAGAAGGCTATGAGAAGATAGCAAAGTGTTTTCAAGTTGCCCTTTCCTCAGTTTGAAATGTAATTAAGAAATGGCAGTTAACAGGAACAGTGAAGGTCAAGATAAGGTCTGGAAGACCAAGCAAAATTTCAGTGAGAGCTGTTCGTACGATTGCTAGAGAGGCAAAACAGAACCCCCGCTTAACCTCAAAAGACCTACAGAAAGATTTAGCAGACTCTAGTTTTGTGGTTCATTGTTCTACTGTTCAGAGACACCTGCACAAATATGACCTTCATGGAAGAGTCATCAGAAGAAAACCTCTCCTGCAGCCTCACCATAAAATTCAGCATCAGAAGTATGCAAAAGAACACCTAAACAAGCCTGATACATTTTGGAAACAAGTTCTGTTGACCGAAAAGGTTAAAATAGAAGTCTTTGGCCACAATGATCAAAGGTATGTGTGGAGAAAAAAGGCCACCAAATTTCAGGAAAATAACATCTCGCCAACTATTAAGCATGGGGGTGGATCAATCATGCTTTGGGGTTGTGTTGCAGCCGATGGTACAGGGGACATTTCACGGGTAGAGGGAACAATGGATTCAATTAAATTTCAACAAATTCTTGATGCAAACATCACACCATCTGTAAAAAAGCTGAAGTTGAAAATAGGATGGCTTCTTCAAATGGTTAATGAACCTAAACAAACATCAAAATCCACAATAGGCTACCTCAAAAGGTGCAAGCTGAAGGTTTTACAATGGCCCTCACAGTCCCCTCTTCTGAACATCAATGAAAATCTGTGGCTAGACCTCAAGATAGCAGTGCATGCAAGATGACCAAGGAATCTCACAGAACTGGAAGGATTTTCCAAGTAAGAATGGATTAAAATCCCTCAAACAAGAATTGAAAGACTCTTGTCTTGCTACAAAAAGCTTTTACAAGCTGTGATACTTTCAAAAGGGGATGCTACTAGGTACTAACCATGCAGGATGCCCAAACTTTTGCATTGGTCCATTTTCATTTTTCGTCATTTTTAAAATGTAAAAGATTAAAAAATATATATTTTTTGCCTAAAATACAAAGGAAATCTGTTATCTTTAACTTTAGGCCTTTTAGAGATCATTTCATCTTCAACTTGCTTAACTGTTCACAATAACACTAACTTTGACCAGGGTGCCCAAACTTTTACATGCCACTGTAGTGTATACTATTTTTATTGCACTCTTTTATATGGCGCTATTGTATGCCACAGCGCTTTACAGACACAATCATTATATGTATATTTTTAAACACATAAACACAAATATAATCATCAAAAATTCATATATATGTACACAGTAATATTAATATATGCTGTACATATATATATAAAAGAAGATGGAGATAAAATGATAGCTATGAGATTATATAATAACAGACAGACAAATAACAGCTAGATAAGGCACTCACATATGTATACCTTTATACATACAGTATAGGCAGAGACAGAATGATAGATAGACAGACACCGGTGGGCCCAGATCCTCGGCGGGACCCGGAGCAGGAAGTAGAGGGGGCCAGCTGGTTTCAAATGAAAGTGCGTCATTCAGTTGAAATGTATTGCGGGGCAGAAAGTCTGCACCGCAATAGTTAACTTGGCCGCCGACCTACCAGAGGCAGGCGGCTGATAGTTCGGCGGCCATTTGAACACGACTGCACTGGATCTAAAGGGAGAGGATGCCGCGTGGCGCCGGGAGCGCAGGCAGGTAAGAAGAATCTTTTTTTTTTTCTTCTATAGAAGACATTGGAACAGGGGCATGGGGCCAGGACATCTATCTCCACATGTGGTTGTTTTGAGGAAGGAGTCAGATTTGACTCTGAAACACGTTGACAAATAAACCACCTTTAATTAACTTGTTCTAGGATTCGTTCTTGAATCAGCAGCGCACTTGAAGTCCATCTACTCTGGCTTTCTATTATGTACAAATCTGTGGACATTGCAGCGGCTGGCAACTATTATATGATAGTGGTTGTGTCACACACAACCCCTACAGGTGGGCAGCTTTCAAACAAATCTCCAACCTTAATACCCTGATGAGAACCTATTGCGCTTTTTGTCTTTTTACAATTGTAATCATTGGCTAACACACCCAAACAGTACTGTTCATGGGCTGTTGCAAACAGACCTAGAAAGAAAGCCTTCTCTTCTGCTTAGAATGTGGAGCTGTGTCACCCTGACATCAATCCCCAGCTGAAACATCTATATGGCTGTAAAGATGACCAAGAAAAAGAAGGTCAATGAAAACATCATTATGAGAGAGCGGCGGATACTGCTGGCGGCCAGAGACTGCCCATTCTTATGTCACCTCTATGCCGCACACCAGTCTCGGAAGAACGCTTATTTCATCACGGAGTATCTGTCTGGTGGCAGCCTGGAGGCTTTGATTGAGATGTGCCGCTGCTTGAACATCGACAACGTAAGGTGAGAAAGAGGAAGATATACTAAAAAGTGAGGAGAAGAATGGAAATAAAAGCTGAGGTTGGGATGTAGCTGGGAGAGGGCTGACAGGGAATATAGCCCAAGTGGGAAGGAGGTGGCTGCGATGGCATTGATACTATACTCTGTTCTCTCCAACAGATTCTACACAGCAAAGATTGTATGTGGCCTCCAGTTCCTCCATGGACACAATATCGTCCATCGGTAAGCAGAACTTTCCTCCTTCTCTCTGTCCCCTTTACATGCTAGAAATATTGCACCCAACTTTCCAAGGCTCATGTCTTCCTATTCTACCTGACCTTGCAGTGACCCTGTATCACCAGGAAGATTTCTTACTCTGATGTCTTATTTCATTGCATCTTAAGCCAGAAAACATCATGTTGGATGCAGATAGCTACTTCCGTATTATCGACCTGGGGCTCGCCCAAGATGGAGTCACCTCCTCCAATAACATCTCTAGAGTGTTGGGCACTTTCCATTCCATGGCCCCTGAGGTGCTTCGCAAAAAAGGATATGGCACAGTAGTGGATTGATGAAGCCTGGGGATTGCGGTTTCCGAGATGACAACAGGACGCTCCCCACTTTACACCGGCTCCGTCAGCAAAATATCTCACAGAGATATAACCAAAGGAAAGCCGGAAATTCCATCTTGGCTTGATGGTGACGTGAAACATCTTATCAAGAAGCTGCTGTGCAAAAATCCTCAGCATCGATTGGGTGTGTGTGGGAACATCAGAGAGCATCCATTCTTTACCACCGTCAGCTGAGAGGATCTGGAGAAAAGGAGAGCACGGCCACCATTCATACCATTCCTGCCAGTTCTGGAGAACCATCATATTCAGTGGCCAGAGGAAAAGAAAGCCCGTAACCCCATGGCCAGATTTAATTACGTGTCACCAAGCTTGGCCCGGTAAGATCATCCTTCTCTGAGGAAAAATCCCATCAAATGTTCTTCTCACCTTGTGGCCATTATCGCCATCCTTGTCTTCTCCCACTGTTTCTGACAATGACTATGTCTCTGTAATTCTTAGGTGGATGAGAATATCTGGGCTGTGAAAGAATCCACAACCATCTGGTGAGTGACCCCTGTACACACAGGACACTGATCATTATACTTGTACATTACATCACCCATCACATCCACATCACCCACACTACATGATAGATATAGGCTGGACACGACACTATAGGTATAGACCCCCACTACATGATAAGTATATGCCCCACACTACGCTATAGGTATAGGCGCACACACATAGACACATAGCACGTAAATGGAGATTTTGGCTTTTGATCGTGGGATTTCATCTGATAGCCATATCTGGGGTCAGGAAAGAATTTTTCCCCCTAATATGAGGACAACTGGCCCATACCTCATGGGGGTGGGGTTCGCCTTCCTCTGGATCTACACAGCCTTAAATAGGTTTATTAATATATCAATAAGTAAGATTCACACATAGGTAGCGCAAAATTTTTTACATTTTTTTTTTTTTCAAAAATAGTTTATTTTGCACAAAACAGAAACATTTTTAGTCTAAATCTCACTTCCACTAATCACCGGTTAGGTACAATCCTGAGATTCATCACGATCGCCATATTTGGGGTTAGGAAGGAATTTTTCCCCCGTCACGAGAACAATTAGCACATTTCTCAAGTGGGGTTTTCATCTTCCTCTGGAACAACACGGCCTATAATTATAGTTTAATAGGTAAAATAAAATAAATAAGTAGGTTCTCATATTTAAAACGAAACAATATATAAAAAAAATAGAATTTATTTTTTGGTTTAAAAAAAAAATAGTTAAAATAAATATAAAAATAAATGAGTCCAAAAATACAAAATAATTAAATATTTAAATAAAAAAATGACACTTATGTATCACACATTAGCTATGAGCCCTTGATCCTGGGATTCCCCCCGATCGCTATATTTGGGATCAGGAAGGAATTTTTCACCTTACTCTGGGTTAACATGGCCTTAACCACTTCGCGCCAGAGCCTGTTTTTGCCTTCGTGACTAGGCCAATTTTTTCAATTCTGACCACTGTCACTTTATGAAGTAAATACTCTGCAACGCTTCAACGGATTCCCCCGATTCTGAAACTGTTTTTTCGTGACATATTGTACTTCATGATAGTGGAAAAATTTCTTCAATATCACTTGCGTTTACTTGTGAAAAAATCAGAAATTTGGCGAAAATTTTGAAAATTTTGCAATTTTTAAACTTTGAATTTTCATGCCCTTAAATCAGAGAGATATGTCACACAAAATAGTTAATAAATAACATTTCCCACATGTCTACTTTACATAAGCTCAATTTTGGAACCAAAATTTTTTTTTGTTAGGAAGCTATAAGGGTTAAAAGTTGACCAGCGATTTCTCATTTTTCCAACATTTACAAAAACATTTTTTTAGGGACCACATCTTATTTGAAGTGACTTTGAGGGGCCTTTATGACAGAAAATACCCCAAAGTGACATCATTCTAAAAACTGCACCCCTCAAGGTGCTCAAAACCACATTCAAGAAGTTTATTAACCCTTCAGGTGTTTCACGGGAATTTTTGGAATGTGGAAGAAAACAATGAACATTTAACTTTTTTTCACAAAAATGTTACTTTAGACCCAATTTTTTTATTTTCACAAGGGTAACAGGAAAAAATGGACTACACAATTTGTAGTGCAATTTCTCATGAGCGCGCTGATACCCCATATGTGAGGGAAAACCACTGTTTGGGAGCACTGCAGGGTTCGGAAGGGAAGGAGCGCCATTAGACTTTTTAATGTAAAATTTGTTTGAATAATTAGCGGACACCATGTTGCGTTTGGAGAGCTCCTGATGTGCCTAAACAGTGGAAACCCCCCACAAGTGACACCATTTTGGAAACTAGACCCCTTAGGGAACTTATCTAGATGTGTGGTGAGCACCTTGAACCCCCAGGTGCTTCACAGTAGTTTATAATATTGAGCTGTAAAAATAAAATGTTCACATTTTTCCCACAAAAACGTTTTTCATCCCTTAATTTTGCATTATCATAAGGGTAATAGGAGAAATTGCACCATGAAATTTGTTGTGCAATTTCTCCTGAACACGATGATACCCCATATGTGGAGGAAAACCACTGTTTGGGCGCACGGCAGGGTTTGGAAGGTAAGGAGCGCTATTTGACTTTTTGAATGTAAAATTTGCTTGAATAATTAGCGGACGGCATGTTGCATTTGGGGAGCCCCTGATGTGCCTAAACAGTGGAACCCCCCCACAAGTGACACCATTTTGGAAACTAGACCCCTACGGGAACTTATCTAGATGTGTGGTGAGCACCTTGCACCCCAGGTGCTTCACAGAAGTGTATAATATTGAGCCGTAAAAATAAAATTTTCACATTTTTCCCACAAAAAATGTTTTTCATCCACTAATTTTGCATTATCATAAGGATAACAGGAGAAATTGCACCATGAAATTTGTTGTGCAATTTCTCCTGAGTACGCCGATTCCCGATATGTGGGGGAAAACCACTGCTTTGGTGTACGGCAGGATTTGGAAGAGAAACGAGCGCTATGTTGGCTGGGATAGGTTGCAGACACCATGTCACATTTGAAGAGTCGCTGACATGCCGAAACAGCAGAAACCCCCACAAGTGACCCCATTTTGTAAACTACACCTCTCAAGGAATTCATCTAGGGAAGTAGTGAGTATTTTTTAACTTTTAAATTTATACCATTGGGCAGTGAAGAAAACATAATTATATTTTTACCACAAAAAAATGTTTTACCCTCAGATTTTACATTTTCACGCAGGACAATGGGTAAAAATGGTGCCGAAATGTGTCACACAATTTCTTCTAAAGTGGCAATACCCTATATGTGGCTGTATCGTACCGATTAGCCATACGGCGAGATCTGGGAGGGACGGAGCGATATTTGACAATTGGAGAACAAATTATTGTAGAATAGGCATTTGGATTTGGGAGCACAAAATTTTCTGAATTTCTTTTGGGGGGCAAGGGCCATTTCGCTTTTCCAGAGCCTTTCTGCTACCAGTAACTTGGAAGTCCCTTATATTTTTAACAGATAACGGACCTGAGTGGGGACTAGATTTTTTTGAGGACTGAGTTGAAGCTTTTATTGGGAACATCCATCTCTTCTATCTTCACACAGGTATACAATCTCTGCTTGCTGTATCTGTCATCTGCTGAACCCTCATGTTGAAACTATTCTATGGTATACAATCTCTGCTTGCTGTATCTGTCATCTGCTGAACCCTCATGTTGAAACTATTCTATGGTATACAATCTCTGCTTTCTGTATCTGTCATCTGCTGAACCCTCATGTTGAAACTATTCTATGGTATATAATCTCTGCTTGCTGTATCTGTCATCTGCTGAACCCTCATGTTGAAACTATTCTATGGTATACAATCTCTGCTTGCTGTATCTGTCATCTGCTGAACCCTCATGTTGAAACTATTCTATGGTATACAATCTCTGCTTGCTGTATCTGTCATCTGCTGAGCCCTCATGTTGAAACTATTCTATGGTATAATGTGTCTGCTTGCTGTATCTGTGCTCGGTCATTTGATGCATTGTATTCAGTATTCACTGTCTGTCCTGCCATCATTGTAGGCTTTATCTGATGGTGAAAGGTGTTATACTGTGTCAGGCATAGTAGTGTTAGGCCTGGGTCTTTGATCAGGCCTCCACTCCCCTGGTGAGCTGAGCAGCTGGCAATTTAGTCACAAGCAGCTCCCACAATCCCTCTCACCTGATGCTATAGTCCTTCCTATAAATCTAGATGCATTGTAAGGGGTGCACGTGGTGTGGGGTGCATGCACGTGTCCTTATTTAGCAAAGTGTCCTATTCGACAAGTGCCTCTGACAGTCATTTCAATGGCAGTCATTCAGGGCAGGAGTCAGGTAACCCACACTTTGTACTCTTTGCTATCTATGTATTTTATTCCTGCGTCCTTATTTCTATGTGCTTTTTTCATCCACATTCACCGCCCTATCCCCCCTCCATCACCACTCATCCACATCTGCCCCTCTCTCTTTCCCTCTCCTATGTACAGCTCCCATGCTCTTTTGAACTTCCTGAAAAATCTCACTCTGTCCCATCCTAAGGTACTGCACAAGAAACCATGTCACAAATCCAAAAACTATCTGCTCTTTCTCTTTCTACTGCTACTACTCATTTCAGGGGATATCTCTCCTAACCCCGGACCACCCTCCACCAACCTCAACCTCTCCCTTACCTCACATCGAAACCCTGCTAACCTAATTAACATCAGCTGTACTCCTTCATCTCCCTCCTTCAACTGCGCACTGTGGAATCCACGGTCTGTATGCAACAAGCTTCCTTTCCTGCACAATTACTTTCTGTCCAACTCTCTCAATCTGCTGGCCCTCACTGAAACCTGGATCCAGGACTCTGACACGGTCTCCCCTGCCACTATTTCTCATGGCGGCTTGCATTTTTCCCATTCCCCGAGACCTGCGAACAGACTTGGTGGTGGAGTCGGCTTACTCCTGTCCCCACAATGCACCTTCCAGGTCATCCCTCCAGTGCCATCACTCTCATTCCCTTCTTTTGAGGTACATACCATCAGGCTCTTCCATCCCCTCTCCCTCAGAGTAGCGGTCGTATACCGTCCCCCAGGCTCACCCACCCAGTTCCTTGACCACTTTGCTGCCTGGCTGCCGCACTTCATGTCCTCAGATTTACCAACCCTTATCCTGGGAGACTTCAACATCCCCATAAACAGCCCCACCTCCTCATCCGCATCCCAGCTTCTATCTTTAACCACTTCTCTCGGCCTCTCACAGCTTTCAACCTCTGAGACACACAAAGATGGAAACACCCTTGATCTGGTCTTTGTCCGGCTTAGTTCAATCCCCCACCTAAATAACTCTCCTCTTCCCCTCTCTGATCATAACATTCTCTCCTTCACGCTCACAAATCCTCGCCCGCCCCAGCACACTCCTACCTATCACACATTCAGAAATCTACAAGCCATTAACCCTCATACACTTACAGACTCCCTTCACTCATCACTGTCCCCAATCTCCTCCTTTTCCTGTCCTGATCTGGCTGTAAACCACTACAATGACACTCTCAGAAGCATGCTGGACCAATTAGCGCCCCTCACCCTCAGAACCTCTAAACACAGAGTAAAACAGCCCTGGCTCACACTGCAAACCCGATTTCTCCAGCGATGCTCTAGAAGTGCCGAACGCCTATGGAGGAAAACTCGGACACCAGAAAACTTTATCCACTACAAATTTATGTTGAAAACATATAACTCTGCCCTTCACCTCGCCAAACAGACCTACTTCACCACCCTGATCTCCCCACTATCCAACAACCCCAAAAAACTCTTCGATACCTTTCACTCCCTCCTCAGTCCTAAAGCGCAGGCCCCCACCACGGACATTTGTGCTGAGGACCTGGCCTCCTACTTCACAGAGAAAATAGACACCATCCATCAGGAAATCAGCTCCCAGCCACAAAGTGCCGTGACTCCTATCCCCCCCCACATCCCCTCTGGATCCCTCTCCACATTTGACCCAGTCACAGAAGATGAAGTCTCCAGGCTCCTCTCTTCTTCTCATCCCACCACATGCACCACTGACCCCATCCCCTCACATCTACTCCAGTCTCTTTCTTCAGTCGTCACTACTCACCTAACTAAAATCTTCAACCTCTCCCTCTCTTCTGGTATCTTCCCCTCCTCCTTCAAACACTCCATCATCACTCCATTATTAAAAAAGCCCTCTCTTGACCCTTCCTGCACAAACAACTACAGACCAGTATCCAATCTTCCCTTCATCTCTAAACTCTTGGAGCGCCTGGTCTACTCCCGCCTTACCAGCTACCTCTCCACTCACTCTCTTCTAGACCCATCACAGTCCGGCTTCCGCCCTCTACACTCTACAGAAACTGCACTCATCAAAGTAACCAATGACCTTCTGACAGCAAAACGTAATGGTGACCACTCTTTGCTCATTCTTCTTGACCTCTCTGCAGCCTTTGACACCGTTGACCACCACCTCCTACTCTCTATGCTCCACTCAATTGGTATAAAGGACACTGCTCTCTCCTGGTTCTCCTCCTACCTATCTGACCGCTCTTTCAGTGTATCGTTCGCTGGCTCCACTTCTTCCCCTCTTCCTCTCACTATTGGGGTTCCTCAGGGTTCAGTCCTTAGCCCTCTTCTCTTCTCTCTCTACACAGCCCCAATTGGACAGACAATCAGCAAATTTGGTTTGCAGTATCATCTTTATGCTGATGACACACAACTATACACCTCATCCCCTGACCTTACCCCCGCTGTACTACAGAACACCAGTGACTGTCTGGCCGCAATTTCTAAAATCATGTCCGCTCTCTATCTGAAACTCAACCTCTCAAAAACTGAACTTCTTCTTTCCCGCCGTCTACTCACCTCTCCAAATCTGACATCTCTCTCTCCGTGTGTGGCACCACAATAATGCCGAGCAAGCAGGCGCGTTGCCTGGCTGTTGTGTTTGACACCAATCTCTCCTTTACCTTCCACATACAATCTCTTGCCCGCTCTTGTCGCTTGCACCTGAAGAACATCTCTAGAATAAGCCCCTTTCTCACCTTGAAAACAACAAAAACCCTCACTGTTGCCCTGATCCACTCCCGCCTTGACTACTTTAACTCTCTCTTAATTGGCCTCCCCCTCACTCGACTTTCCCCCCTCCAGTCCATCCTTAATGCTGCAGCCAGGGTCATCTATCTGGCTAATCGTTACTCAGACGCTTCCGCTCTGTGCCAGTCATTGCACTGGCTGCCCATGAATTATAGGATACGATTTAAATTGCTTGTTCTCACCCACAAAGCTCTCCACAGTGTGGCACCCCCCTACATCTCTTCCCTCATCTCTGTTTATCGGCCTACCCGTTTTCTACGCTCTGCAAGCGACTTTCGACTAACATCCGCACTAATCCGTACCTCCCACTCCCGGCTTCAAGACTTCTCCCGAGCTGCACCTATTCTTTGGAATGCTCTACCCCAAGAAATTAGGATGAACCACAACTTACACAGTTTTAGGCGCTCCCTAAAAACACATCTGTTTAGGGCGGCCTATCATGTTCCCTCATCAAAGTACTTTTATATTCTTATAGCCCATTCCTTATTTCTCCAAACATAAGTCTCCACCGAACCAAAAAGCACTACAGATACTGGCTGGTGATAAGCTCATGCAGCCTTTATCTATCCCTCATCCCCTCAAGATGGCTGGACCATCCTTGTAAATAAGCCATTGTACTTTGTGTCACCCCCACCTCATTGTAGATTGTAAGCTCTTAGGAGCAGGGTCGTCATTATTTTTGCTGTAATTATTGTATTATCTTTAGCTATGTTACTTATGACTGTTGTACATGAACCTTTGAATTGTTAAGCGCTGCGGAATATGTTGGCGCTATATAAATAAAGATTATTATTATTATTATCCGGCACTCTATGCTGAGCACTTACATCGGGGTTTCCATCTAAATTTCCAAGTGATGTAATTCAGATGAAACCCCCGCGGGATCCATTCACTGTAATGAGGCCAAAACTGTGGCCAACAGCACTTTTATGCACGCCTAAAAAAACTGACACCGTGGGATCACAGGCCAGATGGCATCCACAGTGGCCTATATCTGCCTCATTACAGGGAATCTTACGTCATGGGTTCCGTCTGAATCACGTATTTCAGAGATTTACACGGAAACTCTGGTGTAAGTGCTCAGCGCAGGATAAATGTTAGCGGAGCCTTACTGCTATCTTTGGGAGACATAATAAACAAATCAGTAGCAGGTGAAGAATAGGTTTTATTTATTTTTTACTCCGTTCCTCGTGCGGTATAAGTGATGAGATTACTTTATTCTTCGGGTCGGTGCAATTACAGAGATACCAGATTTATATCGGGTTTTTGTGACTGACGCTTTTTTTGCAAAATCTAGTTTTTGCATCGCCATATTTTGAGAGCTATAATTTTTCCATATTTCCGCTGACAGAGTCATGTGACGGCTTGTTTTTTGCGGGACGAGTTCACATTTTTATTGGTATCATTTTTGGGTACGTGACATTTTTCGATCGCTTTCTATTCCGTTTTTTGGGAGGTAAAATTAACAAAAACCAACAATTCAGGAATTGTTTTTTGAGTTTTTTTTTTATGCCGTTCTGCATGTGGTAAAAGTGATAAGGCAGCATTATTCTTCGGGTCGGTACGTTTACAGCGATACTACACTTACCGTATATTTTTTTTATGTTTTGGCACTTTTACACAATAAATCAATTTTATTGAAAAAATATTTTTTTTGCATCGCTTTATTCTGAGAGCTACAACTTTTTTATTTTTCGGCTGATGGAGCTGTATGGCAGCTTTTTTTTTTGCGGAACAAGATGACGTTTTCAGCGGTACCATTTTTATTTACATTTTGCTCCATTTTTTATTTATTTTTATTACGGTGTGCACAGAAGGAGTTAATTAGTGTGACAGTTTTATAGATCGGGTTGTTTCGGACGCGGCAATACCAAATATGTGTACTTTTTTTGTTTTTGCATAAATATACGGATTTATTGGTTTAATATTTTATTTATTTATTTTTATTTATTTTGAGATTTTTTTTAAACAGTTTGAAAACATTTTTTAGACTTTTTTTAAAATCTTTACTTAGTCCCTGTAAGGGACATTAATTTTTATTTTTCTAATCACTGTTCTCATGCAATGCAATAGACATGTATTGCATTGCATGAGAGCTTTGCTGACAGTTTCACAGTCAGTGTCTCCTGCTAGACTTCAGCTGCAGGCTGAGTCTAGCAGGACACCATACATAGCAGACCCGGAGGCGGTGATGTGACCACAGGCTGCCATGACAACGGCAGGTCCTCTCAGACATCAGGGGGCCGTCGGAGAGGTAAGTGGACGACCCCCTCTCCTCTCACTATCTTCTAAATTTCGCGATCGCTATAGATCGCGGCATCTAGAAGATAGCAAAGGGTTAACATCATTGGGACCTGATCCAGAGAGCCCAGGCATCGTGGACGTTTATATACAGTGGGCGGTCGGGACACTGTTAAATAGATTTAGGCCATGCCCCACTATCAGTATTTGGTCAGTATTCGGTCAGCATTTTTTTTTCAGGAGTGGGAGCCAAAACCAGGAGTGGGTGATAAATGCAGAATTGCTGCACTTGTTTCTATTATAGCTTTTCTCTGATTGTCCTCACCTGGTTTTGGCTCCAGCTCCTGAGAAAAAATACTGACCGAATACTGACCAAATACTGATAGTGGGGCCGTGGCCTTAATCTGATAGTTGTATGAGTAATTCACATATTAATGGCTTATTATAAATACATTAAAAAAATGTAATATCTAGCCAAGTTTTCAGATAATTTATAGGGAGGTCTCCACCCCTCCCTTGTGGGCCATGCACATAAAATGCAGTTCTCTGCAGCATGTCCACATGGACATTACCTGATAGATCTGCTAATATAGGTACTATACACATGATCAGTTTTTAAATACATCAGATAGGGAATGCTCTGATCTGGGTTACCTTGATGTTGGTAGAGCGGCTTAGTATTTTTTTTTGCAAAAAACGTGTCAACTTAATACCCGTTTTTTATCACTTCCTAACTAGCACTTGCTGTTTACTGTTACTTTTTTACAACAGAGTATTTTTATATGTTTGTTTTACTGTGTCCTTGTGTGTTTCAGTCTTTTGGTGGTGTGAACACTGTCCTACAGACTTGTTCACTGTGTGCATGGCCCATGTGTTTGTATTCAATGAAACCGACTATGTAGCAGATCCCACTTCATATGCAGCAGCACCTGAAACAATGGATACTGGAACCCTGTGCTAGCATTTCTTCTGTAGTGTTGCTATCAGTGTGTCAAGAGTGGGAGAAGAGGGTTGCATTGACAATCCAACACAATGGGCAGCACTTTGAACACATTTTATAAGTGGTCATAAACTTGTAAAAAACTCATGAAAGAATAAAGTTACGTTAAAACCAAGCACACCATTGTTTTCCTTATGAAATTCTCAATAAGTTTGATGTGTCACATGACCCTCTTAACATTGAAAAAAATAAAGTTGAATCCAAAATGTCTGACTTCAAAATGGCCGCCATGGTCACCACCCATCTGGAAAAGTTTCCCCCCCTCCCATATACTAATGTGCCACAAACAGGATGTTGATATCACCAAACATTCCTATTTAATTTAGGTGTATCCATATAAATGGCCCACCCTGTATACACAAACACATGCACATATGTAATGCACACGCCCGGACTGACTGGCGTGTGCGTGTTTATGTAGTGATTCCACTGTGCCATGAACCGGAGAGTGCCTGGAGGGGCGTAACTAAGTATCTGCCCGATCCGACCAAGGTTGCACGACGGCATACGACGCCAGTGCACCAGGGAGGAACCGAGCAGAGGAACCAGGGACTACTCCAGGTCAGACTCCGGACACGGCTGTTGACCCACACCGGGGAATACAGAGACAGGCAGACTAGAGCGCAGGCTGGGTAGGGTCCAGTACAGACTGGGAGACAAATTCGAAACTGCAGACGCGGCGGACAGAGCTGAGCAAAGCGAAAACCGCAGACGCGGCGGACAGAGCTGAGCAAAGCGAAAACCGCAGACGCGGCGGACAGAGCTGAGCAAAGCGAAAACCGCAGACGCGGCGGACAGAGCTGAGCAAAGCGAAAACCGCAGACGCGGCGGACAGAGCTGAGCAAAGCGAAAACCGCAGACGCGGCGGACAGAGCTGAGCAAAGCGAAAACCGCAGACGCGGCGGACAGAGCTGAGCAAAGCGAAAACCGCAGACGCGGCGGACAGAGCTGAGCAAAGCGAAAACCGCAGACGCGGCGGACAGAGCTGAGCAAAGCGAAAACCGCAGACGCGGCGGACAGAGCTGAGCAAAGCGAAAACCGCAGACGCGGTGGACAGAGCTGAGCAAAGCGAAAACCGCAGACGCGGTGGACAAGGCTCTGTTCACACAGAACAGACTAGAAGAGAAAGGCAGAACCAGATACCCACAGGGTACTTGCAGAGAAGTAGCGAGTGGACCACAAACTCACAAACGGAAGTACAGTGACAATGAGCAGGAGTTAGGTACGAGTACAGACTCTGCAGAAAAAGGAAAGGAACGGACATAGAGAAAAATCAGGTAAAAGATAGGAGAGAGTTCAGACTGGAACTGAGTGTACGGAGGAGACCGACACTGCAGCGGGATACAGGAGCGGGTCTGGGAATACGGCCCCCAGAGAAGCAGGACGAACAGGCAAGGAGCGTGTTCAGACTGGCCTGGAAATACAGCCTCCAGGAAGGCGGAACGAACAGGCAAGGAACAAGTACAGACTGCAGGTTAAGGTACACAGATAGGACACAGTACAGACATGGAAACAGATACTGCAAGACTGGTAACATAGACAGAACCTGGCATGTCAGAGACAAAAGCCAACTGACAGGGCAAGATGCTCAGGCCTCAGTTAATTGGGGCAGCTGGTTTAAATACCAGGTGATAGACAGCAATAGGCTGAGGACGCACAAGGGGTGTGCCTGCAGCAGGTACAAAAAGCAGGAAGTGATCGGGCGCCGCCCTTAAGCAGCAGACACAGAAGCAAACAGACAGCATGGAGGGAAGCCAGAGAGACACCCTGGACTGGAGATCAAGTGCGCGCTCTTGCACAGTGGGAGATGGACCACTTTGCAAGGACGCCGCCAGGTATGTTACAGTACCCCCCCCCTTACGCCCCCTCTTCTTCAGGCCTGCCAGAATGTTCCGCAGGGAATTCGAGGGCCAATCCTTTACTTCAAGGAGATCACTTCCACTGTCCACTGGAGAAACTGGTCTCATCTGGGTAGCTAGGATGCTACCTCCTATCCAGCCATCCTCAGCAACAGACGAAACGGGTGGAGTACCAGGAACAGCACACAAGGAAGTCTCTCTCCACTTATTATCAGGTAGCACCCCAGAGGGTTCAGGAGACAACTGGAAGTCCTCCGCCGGGTTGGAGGAGTGCAGAGACTCGGGGGTAACCTCTGCTTCGGGGTACATCTTGTCAAACTCACAGGATGAAATGGGCGAGGTATCAGGTACAAGGTGTAGAAAAGTCCCTGTTACCTTGTTATCTGGTGGTACCCAGGAGGATTCAGAAAACAACTGGGGGTCCTCCGCCGGGTCGGAATAGTGCAGAGACTCGGGGGTAACCTCTGCTTCGGAGTACACTAGGTCGGACTCGCTGGATGAAGCGGGCGAGGTATCAGGTACCGAATATAGAAGAGTACCTGTCCATTCGTTATCAGGTAGCACCCCGAAGGGTTCAAGAGACAACTGGAGGTCCTCCGCCTGGTCGGAGGGGTGTAGAGACTCGGGGGTAACCTCTGCTTCAGAGTACACCAGGTCGGACTCGCTGGATGAAGCGGGCGAGGTATCAGGTACTGAGTATAGGAGAGTCTCTGTCCATTCGCTATCAGGTAGCACCCCGAAGGGTTCAGGAGACAACTGGAGGTCCTCCGCCTGGTCGGAGGGGTGTAGAGACTCGGGGATAACCTCTGCTTCGGAGTACACTAGGTCGGACTCACTGGACGAAGTATCAGGTACAGAGTATAGGGAAGGCTCTGTCCATTCGCTACCAGGTAGCACCCCGAAGGGCTCTGGAGACAACTGGAGGTCCTTCGCCTGGTCGGAGGGGTATAGAGACTCAGGATTAACTACTGCTTTGAGGTACCCATTGTCAGGCTCACAGGACGGAGCGGACGAAGTATCGGGTACCGGGTGTAGGGAAGTCTCTCTCCATTTGTCATCAGGTGGTATCGGAGGATTCAGGAGGCAACAGGGGGTCCTCCGCCAGGTAGCAGAGATGCACAGACTCAGAGGTAATCACTGCTTCAGAGTACCCTTGGACAGGCTCACCGGTTAAAGTGGGTGAAGCATCAGATACCGGATGCAGGAAGTCCTCCTGTGTTGATTCTGGGTAGGCAGTAGTCTCTTCAGGCAGGAGAACAGGTGCGCTACCCACGCACATTACCCGTCGGGGCTGCTCCGGGATACCGGGAAATGAAGCTTCAGCAGGAACCTCAAGGTTGGAATCAGGAGGTCTTTGGGAGAACAGACCCTGGCGTGACGGCTTGCCTCTACGCCTAACACGTCTGGACTGCCTCTTGAGATCGTGAGAAGTATTCCGGAGAGCGTAGTCATCCTGTCTGGATTCTGGGTGGGCAGTAGTCTCTTCGGGCAGGAGGACTAGTGCGCTACCCACACACATTACCCGTCGGGGCTGCTCCGGGATATTGGGAAGTGAAGCTTCAGCAGGGGCTTCAGGGTTAGGGTCCTCGAAGACCATACGAAAGGCCACCAGGAAGGCCTGCAGGTCAAGGACGACAGGATCCCATGCTTCCCATAGGGGGGTGACCCATTTCAAGGCATCACCCGCTAGGTAGTCAATCATAAAGGCCACTTTAGCCCAATCGGAAGGAAAATAGAGAGGGTAAGCCTTGAAGTGTAGCATGCATTGCTCCACAAAAGCCCGACTCTGTCTTGGATCCCCATAGTAACGTGGCGGATCCGCAGGTACGAGAGCTGATAGATCCATCTGGACGGGTGCGTAATTCGCCTGGAACTCAGCTAGAGAAAAAAAAAAAAATTATTTATTTTTAATGCACGTATTCGCTGGAAAAAAGTCTCAGAGAGCGAAGGCCGTGGGGCTCAACGGGAACCATGGCCTGAGCATGCTGTAATGCACACGCCCGGACTGACTGGCGTGTGCGTGTTTATGTAGTGATTCCACTGTGCCATGAACCGGAGAGTGCCTGGAGGGGCGTAACTAAGTATCTGCCCGATCCGACCAAGGTCGCACGACGGCATACGACGCCAGTGCACCAGGGAGGAACCGAGCAGAGGAACCAGGGACTACTCCAGGTCAGACTCCGGACACGGCTATTGACCCACACCGGGGAATACAGAGACAGGCAGACTAGAGCGCAGGCTGGGTAGGGTCCAGTACAGACTGGGAGACAAATTCGAAACCGCAGACGCGGTGGACAGAGCTGAGCAAAGCGAAAACCGCAGACGCGGCGGACAGAGCTGAGCAAAGCGAAAACCGCAGACGCGGCGGACAGAGCTGAGCAAAGCGAAAACCGCAGACGCGGCGGACAGAGCTGAGCAAAGCGAAAACCGCAGACGCGGCGGACAGAGCTGAGCAAAGCGAAAACCGCAGACGCGGCGGACAGAGCTGAGCAAAGCGAAAACCGCAGACGCGGCGGACAGAGCTGAGCAAAGCGAAAACCGCAGACGCGGCGGACAGAGCTGAGCAAAGCGAAAACCGCAGACGCGGCGGACAGAGCTGAGCAAAGCGAAAACCGCAGACGCGGCGGACAGAGCTGAGCAAAGCAAAAACCGCAGACGCGGTGGACAGAGCTGAGCAAAGCGAAAACCGCAGACGCGGTGGACAGAGCTGAGCAAAGCGAAAACCGCAGACGCGGTGGACAAGGCTCTGTTCACACAGAACAGACTAGAAGAGAAAGGCAGAACCAGATACCCACAGGGTACTTGCAGAGAAGTAGCGAGTGGACCACAAACTCACAAACGGAAGTACAGTGACAATGAGCAGGAGTTAGGTACGAGTACAGACTCTGCAGAAAAAGGAAAGGAACGGACATAGAGAAAAAACAGGTAAAAGATAGGAGAGAGTTCAGACTGGAACTGAGTGTACGGAGAAGACCGACACTGCAGCGGGATACAGGAGCGGGTCTGGGAATACGGCCCCCAGAGAGGCAGGACGAACAGGCAAGGAGCATGTTCAGACTGGCCTGGAAATACAGCCTCCAGGAAGGCGGAACGAACAGGCAAGGAACGAGTACAGACTGCAGGTTAAGGTACACAGATAGGACACAGTACAGACATGGAAACAGATGCTGCAAGACTGGTAACATAGACAGGACCTGGCATGTCAGAGACAAAAGCCAACTGACAGGGCAAGATGCTCAGGCCTCAGTTAATTGGGGCAGCTGGTTTAAATACCAGGTGATAGACAGCAATAGGCTGAGGACCCACAAGGGGTGTGCCTGCAGCAGGTACAAAAAGCAGGAAGTGATCGGGCGCCGCCGCCCTTAAGCAGCAGACACAGAAGCAAACAGACAGCATGGAGGGAAGCCAGAGAGACACCCTGGACTGGAGATCAAGTGCGCGCTCTTGCACAGTGGGAGATGGACCACTTTGCAAGGACGCCGCCAGGTATGTTACAACATATACACACACAGGAACATACTACAGTGATGTGAAAAAGTGTTTGCCCCCTTCCTGATTTCTTATTCTTTTGCATGTTTGTCACACTTAAATGTTTCAGATTACAAAACTAATTTAAATATTAGACAAAGATAACACAAGTAAAGACAAAATGCAGTTTTTAAATAAAGGTCTTTATTATTAAGAGGAAAAGAAATCCAAACCTACAAGGCCCTGTGTGAAAAGGTGATTACCCCCCCCCCCCCAAAAAAAACACATAAATTTACTGTGGCTTATCATATCTTTGGGGAGCTGAGTTCAATTTCCCTAGTCACACACAGGCCTGATTACTGCCACACCTGTTCTCAATCAAGAAATCACTTAAATGGGACCTGCCTGACAAAGTGAAGTAGACCAAAAGATTCTCAAAAGCTAGACATTATGCTGTGATCCAAAGAAATTCAGGAACAAATGAGAAACAAAGTAATTAAGATCTATCAGTCTGGAAAAGGTTATAAAGCCATTTCTAAAGCTTTGGGACTCCAGCGAACCACAGTAAGAGCCATTATCCACAAATGGCGAAAACATGGAACAGTGGTGAAACTTCCCAGGAGTGGCCGGTTGACCAAAATTACCCCAAGAGCGCAGCGATGACTCATCCAAGAGGTCACAAAAGACCCCACAACAACATCCAAAGAACTGCAGACCTCAATTGGCTCAGTTAGGGTCATCTGTCTGTCATCACTGCTGTCTGTAATCTACTACTTCCCCCTTGAAACAATCTAATGGTACAATATCTCTGCTTGATATTTCTGCCTTGTTATATATTACATTCCATTCAATACTCACTAATATATGTCTGTCTTTTCCCCACTGTAGACTTTATCAGATGTTTAAAGGTGCATAAACTGCATATCCCCACATAGCCCTAGCTCTGTCTTTGATCACCCAGCCATGTCCTGGTGACCTGGCCAGCTGCTAATTTATCCACAAGCAGCTCCCACAATGCCCCTCACCTGATGGTTTAGTCTGACCTATATATTTAGAAGCTGCATAAGGGGTGCACGCGTGTGGGGTGGATGTACGCGTCTTCTTCGGCAAAGTGTGTCTTCGTCGCCAAGTGTGGGCAGTTACTTCAGAGGCAGTTATTCAGGGCAGGAGTCAGGAAACTCACACTTTGACTGCTTACTCTTTTAACCATGTTTTTGTTAGTTTTCATTCTCTCCTCTATAATCCTTCACTTTCTACTAACCCCTCTAATCCCTAATCCAAGTAAGGAACTCTTCATCTCTCCCTACATCCATCTCACCTCCTCCTCAGAACTATTCCTCAACATTCAATCCTGTGTCTCCAAACACAGAAAGCCACCTCATGCTCTCTCCTGCTCCCACCTACTAAAACTTTCTCTGCTCCTCCTCACTGCCGGCGACATCTTTCCAAATCCTGGTCCTCCTCACCGCATCCCCACAGTCACTTCCACCTCCTACCCACGATCTGTCACAAACTCTCGCAACCTCTCTAAGCTCATACCCATTCACCCAGTCCCCACTTCCCCAGTCGCACTAACAGGAGCTCTATGGAACCCTCGCTCAGTCTGCAACAACTTTCCTACATTCATAATCTTTTCATTACTAACAAACTTTCCTTCCTCGCCATCACCGAAACCTGTCTCACCCCCTCTGACACAGCTTCTCCAGCTGCACTTTCATACGGTGGATTCCACCTTTCCCACACCCCCTGTTCCAGCAGTAAACATGGTGGAGGAGTAGGCTTTGTCCTGTCTGATGCCTGTGCCTTCACCCAAATTCCACTGCCGCCCTCCGCTACTCTCCCCTCTTTTGAGGTGCACAGTGTGCACATCTACTCCCCCTCCAACCTCCAACTGGCTGTCATTTACCGTCCCCCAGGGCCAGCCACCACTTTCCTCGACCACTTCACCATCTGGCTAATTCACTTCCTTTCCGCTGACATCCCCATTACCATCATGGGCGACTTCAACATCCACATTGACACTTCCCACTCATCTGTCTCTAAGCATCTATCCCTCACTTCCTCCTTCGGGCCTTGTGCAGTGGTCTTCCACAGCCACTCACAAAGATGGCCACACACTGGACCTCATCTTCACCCGCCGCTGTTCCCTATCTAACGTCTCCAACTCACCTCTCCCTCTTTTTGACCACAACCTACTTACATTCTCTGCTCTCTCCTCTCCAGATCCACAAACCCCACTCTACAAACTTGCACACCCTCTCAGAAATCTCAAACACCTTGACCTACACTCACTCTTTGAATCCCTGCTCCCTCTTGCAGACATAAGTTCCTTACACCAGGGTTCCCCAACTCCAGTCCTCAATGCCCACCAACAGGTCATGTTTTCAGGATTTCCTTAGTATTGCACAGGTGATAATTACATCACCTGCACAGGTAATAATTCCATCACCTGTGCAATAATAAGGAAATCATGAAAACATGACCTGTTGGTGGGCCTTGAGGACTGGAGTTGGGGAACCTTGTCATACATGATGCAGACATTGCTGCTGCTTTATATAACACCACAACAGCTGCAGCTCTCAATTCGGTCGCCCCTCTCACACATACCAAGCTCGCACAATCAATAGGCAACCCTGGCACACCAACCTGACTAAAGAACTGCGATGGGCCTCCAGGGTTGCTGAAAGGAGATGGAAAAGGTCCCACTCCAATGAACACTTCATCGCATTTAAACAGTCCCTTACTATCTTCAAGTCCACACTCACCGCAGCAAAATAAACCTACTTCATATCTCTCATACCCTCCTTGTCTCACAACCCTAAACAGCTTTCAATTCTCTCCTCTGTCCCCCAGCGCCTCCTCCCTCTCCTCTCATCTCAGCAAAAGACTTTGCCTCGTTCTTCAAGCAGAAGATTGACATCAGACAAAGCTTCTGCCTTAAGTCCCCACAGCCCTGCCTCATATCTACCCAACCTTCGTCCTCCAAAAACCAGCTTCTCCACCATTACAGAAGATCAAGTTTCCTCTTTACTCTCCAAATCACATCTCGCCACCTGTGAACTCGACCCAATCCCATCCCACCTCATCCCTAACCTTACCACAGTCTTCATCCCAACCCTAACCCACCTCTTCAACCTGTCATTAACAATTGGTATCTTCCCCTCATGTTTCAAACATGCTTCAATCACACCCATCCTCAAATAGCCCTCCCTTGACCCATCCTCTCTGTCTAGTGCCCCATATCACTCCTCCCCTATGCCTCAAAACTACTGGAACAACACGTCCACCTTTAACTGTCCTCCCACCTCTCCTCCTGCTTCCTCTTTGACCACTTATAATCAGGCTTCCGACCGCACCACTCCATGGAAACTGCCCTGACTAAAGTCACCAACAACCTACTAAACGCCAAATCCAAGCGCCACTACTCTGTCCTCCTCCTCCTGGACCTGTCATCTGCACAGTGGACCATTCCCTCTTACTACAGTCTCTCTCTTCTCTTGGCATCACAGACTTGGCCCTATTATGGATCTCTTCATTCCTAAGAGACCGGACATTCAGCGTCTCTCACTCACACACCACCTCCTCATCTCGCCCCCTATCTGTCGGTGTCCCCCAAGGTTCAGTTCTAGGGCCCCTGCTCTACTCCATCTACACCTTCGGCCTGGGACAGCTCATAGAGTCTCACGGCTTTCAGTATCACCTCTATGCTGATGACACACAGATCTACCTCTCTAGTCCTGATATCACCTCCTTACTAACCAGAATCCCACAATGTCTGTCTGCTATTCCATCCTTCTTCTCTGACAGATTTCTAAAACTAAACATGGATAAAACTGAATTCATCATCTTTCCTCCACCTCACTCAAACCCCCCATCTGACCTATCCATCAAACCCTGGACTCTGATCTCTCCTCCAAGCCCTTTTCACTTCCTGCCGACTCCAACTCAGAAATATCTCCTGGATCCGCACATTCCTCAGCAAAGACTCTGCAAAAACACTAGTGCATGCCCTCATCATCTCCCACCTCGGCTACTGCAACTTCCTGCTCTGTGGCCTCCCTTCTACCACTCTTGCTCCCCTCCAATCTATCCTAAACTCTGCTGCCCGACTAATCCACCTGTCCCCCCGCTACTCCCTGGCCTCCCCCCTCTGTCAATCCCTTCACTGGCTCCCCATTACCCAGAGACTCAAGTTCAAGACCCTAACCTTGTGATACAAAGCCATCCACAACCTGTCTCCTCCATACATCTGTGACCTAGTCTCCCGGTACTTACATGCAAACAACCTCCGATCCTCACAAAATCACCTTCTCTACTCCCCTCTTCAAACAATCACATACAAGATTTCTCCCGTGCATTCCCCCTATACTCTGGAACTCTCTACCCCAACATATCAGACTCTTAACTACTGTGGAAACCTTCAAAAGGAACCTGTAGACCCACCTCTTCCGACAAGCCTACTCCCTGCAATAACCACTGCTCCACCATACCGCTGCACGATCAGCTCTACCCTCACCTACTGTATCCTCACCCATCCCTTGTAGAATGTGAGCCCTCATGGGCAGGGTCCTCTCTCCTCCTGTACCAGTCACTGACTCATTTTGTTTAAGATTATTGTGTTTTTGCTATGTATACCCCTTTTTCACACATAAACCGCCATGGAGTAAATGGCGCTATAATAATAAAATAAAAAGTGTTCATGACTTTACCATAAGAAAGAGACTGGGCAAAACTGGCATGCATGGCACAGTTCCAAGAACCACTGCTGAGCAAAAAGAACATAAAGGCTGGTCTCAGTTTTGCCAGAAAACATTTTGATGATCGCCAAGACTTTTGGGAGAAAACTCTGTGGACTGACGAGACAAAAGTTAAACTTTTTGGAAGATGTATGTCCCATTATATCTGGCATAGAAGTAAAACTGCATTTCAAAAAAGGAACATCATACCAACAGTAAAATATGGTGGTGGTAGTGTGTTGGTCTGGGGCTGTTCTGCTGCTTCAGGACCTGGAAGACTTGCTGTAGTAAATGAAACTATGAATTCTGCTGTCTACAAAAAAATTGTGATGGAGAATGTCCAGCCATCTGTTTGTGACCTCAAGCTGAAGCGCACTTGGGTTATGCAGCAGGACAATGATCCAAAACACACCAGCAAGTCTACCTCTGAATGGCTTAAGAAAAACAACATTAAGTGGTCTAGTCAAAGTCCTGACCTTAATCCGATTGAGATGATGTGGCATGTCCTTAAAAAGGTGGCTCATGCTCGGAAACCCTCCAATGGGGCAGAATTACAACAATTTTGCAAAGATGAGTGGGCCAAAATTCCTCCAGAGCGTTGTAAAACACTTATTGCCAGTAATCACAAAGGCTTGATTGCAGTTGTTGCTGCTAAGGGTTATTAGGTTTAGGGGGCAATCGCTTTTTCACACAGGGCCCTGTAGGTTTGCATTAATTTTTCTCTTACTAATAAAGAGCTTCATTTAAAAACTGCTTTTTGTGTTTACTTGTGTTATCTTTGTCTAATATTTAAATTTGTTTTGCAATCTGAAAAATGTACGTGTTACAGACATGCTAAAGAATAAGAAATCAGGAAGGGGCAAACACTGTTTCACACCACTGTATACACATAGGCACATATGACGTTGAAGTTGGTTCCTTATTTGCCAATTTTTTTCCTGTTTTTTACAGAATTAACAACAAACATCATAATGATAAAATACAATGCAGCGAGGTGCCCTGATGTGAATATACTTAAAGGGAACCTGTCATGTCCAGTCTACTATGTAAACTGCCCCCATTGTGTTGTTAGTGATGCAATGTCATGGTGGGGATATCTGAGACATGGCTGGGTGAGAGCCATGACTGGGCAGTTAATTTACAGGGCTATAGTCTGTTCAGAAATGACCGTACAAACAAGCAAGGGGGGGGTGTTTATATGTAAAATCATCCTTAAAACCCATCTTAAGTGAGAATATATGTAAATCTAATGAAAATGTAGCATCCCTGTGGGTGGAGACAAGGGGAGGGGGAAAAAATAATAAATTACTGATAGGGGTTTGTTATAAGTCTCCAAAAATAATGGAAGCAGCGGAGAATATCCCCATGAAGCAAATAGATGAAGCAGCGACTCAAGGAGAAATCGTTATTATAGGGGACTTTAACTACCCTGAAATACATTGGGGGACAGAAACCTGGAGTTCAAGCAAAGGTAACAGGTTTTTGACAACTATATGAGACAATTACCTTTCACAACTGGTTCAGGACCCAACAAGAAGGGGGGCACAGCTAGACCTAATATTAACCAACAGGACAGACCGCAAATCAAATATACGAGTTGGGGGTCACTTGGGTAATAGTGATCACAAAATAATAAGTTTCATGTATCCTTTAATAAGATGTGTAGAAGAGGGGTTACAAGGACACTAAACTTCAGGAAGGCAAATTTCCAACGGTTGAGAGATGATCTTAGTGCAATAAACTGGGACGATATCCTGAGACATAAAGCTACACAAAGCAAATGGGAGACATTTATTAGCATCCTGAATAGGACCTGTGCACAATATATACCCTATGGGAATAAACATGCTAGAAATAGGAGGAAACCACTATGGCTAAATAGAGCTGTAAGGGGCGCAATAAGTGACAAAAAGAAGGCATTTACAGAACTAAAGCAAGTAGGTAGTGATGAGGCATTAAATAAATACAGAAAATTAAATAAATTCTGTAAAAATCAAATCAAGGCAGCAAAGATTGAGACAGAGAGACTCATTGCCAGAGAAAGAAAAATAATTCCCAAATCTTCTTTAACTACATAAATAGTAAGAAACTAAAAAATGATAGTGTTGGCCCCCTTAAAAATAGTCTGGGTGAAATGGTGGATAAGGATGAGGAAAAAGACAATATGCTAAATGATTTTTTTTCAACCGTATTTACACAAGAAAATCGCATGACAGAAAACATGATTAGTGATAACAAAAATTCTCCATTAAATGTCACTTGCTTAACCCAGCAGGAAGTACAGCGGCGTCTAAAAATCACTAAAGTTGACAAATCCCCGGGCCCGGATGGGATACACCCGCGAGTACTGCAGGAATTAAGTAACGTCATATATAGACCATTATTTTTAATCTTTAAAGATTCCATAATAACAGGATCTGTACCACAGGACTGGCGTATAGCAAATGTGGTGCCAATATTCAAAAAGGGGACAAAAACTGAACTTGGAAATTATAGGCCAGTAAGCTTAACCTCTACTGTCGGTAAAATCCTGGAGGCTTTCCTAAGAGATGCTATACTAGAGTATCTGAAGAAGAATAACCTCATGACCCAATATCAACATGGGTTTACGAGGGACCGTTCCCGTCAAACTAATCTGATCAGCTTTTATGAGGAGGCAAGTTCCGGACTGGACCAAAGAAATGCAGTGGATGTTGTGTATATGGACTTTTCAAAAGCTTTTGATACGGTTCCACACAAAAGGTTGATATATAAAATGAGAACAATGGGGATAGGAGAAAATATATGTATGTGGGTTAAGAACTGGCTCAGTGATAGGAAACAAAGGGTGGTTATTAATGGAAATCACTGAGACTGGGTCTCAGTTAACAGTGGGGTACCACAGGGGTCAGTATTGGGCCCGCTTAATTTTAACATATTTATTAATGACCTTGTAGGGGGGCATACAGAGTAGTATGTCAATATTTGCAGATGACACTAAACTCTGCAGGGTAATCAATACAGAGGAGGACAATTTTATATTACAGGAGGATCTATGTAAACTAGAAGCTTGGGCAAATAAATGGTAAATGAGCTTTAATGGGGATAAATGTAAGGTAATGCACTTGAGCAGAAGAAATAAAATGTATAATTATATGCTTAATTGTAAAACACTGGGCAAAACTGTCACTGATAAAGACCTGGATGTATTGGTGGACGACAAGCTCACATTTAGTGGCCAGTGTCAGGTAGCTGCTGCAAAGGCAAATAAAATAATGGGAGGCATTAAAAGAGGCATAGATGTTCATGAGGAGAACATAATTTTACCTCTATACAAGTCACTAATGTGACTACACTTAGATTACTGTGTACAGTTCTGGTCTCCGGTGTATAAGAAAGACATAGCTGAACAAGAGAGGGTGCAGAGGAGAGCGACCTAGGTTATTAGAGGACTGGGGGGTCTGCAATATCAAGACAGGTTATTACACTTGGGGTTATTTAGTTTGAAAAAACAAAGGCTTAGGGGTGATCTTATTACTATGTACAAGTATATGAGGGGACAGTACAAAGACCTTTCTACTGATCTTTTTACTCTGAGGCCAGAGACGGGGACAAGGGGGCATCTTCTACGCCTGGAGGAAAGAATGTTTAATCATAATCACAGACGCGGATTCTTTACTGTAAGAGCAGTGAGACTATGGAGCTCTCTGCCGCATGATGTTGTAATGAGTGATTCACTACTAAAATTTAAGAAGGGCATGGATGCCTTTCTTGAAAAGTATAATATTACAGGTTATATATTCTAGATTCCTTGATAGGGCGTTGATCCAGGGAACTAGTCTGATTGTCTTATGAAGTCAGGAAGGATTTTTTTTCCCCAATGTGGAGCTTAGTGTTTGCCACGTTTTATTTTTGCCTTCCTCTGGATCAACATGTAAGGCTATGGGTTGAACTAGATGGACTTAGTCTTCCTTCAACCTTAAAAAAAAAACTATGTTACTAACACGCTTTTGTCATTAAAATTGGTGCAAATATAATGACTATATAACATTTTCTATACTTATGTCCTACCTGCTCGTTCAGTCATAGGGGTGTGATCCCAGCATTCAGTCCGGGCTGGAGCCGCCCACGTATTTGCATTTTGCTCCCGGCGAGCGCTGAAGTCAGTGTGGGGCGCTTGCGCAGTATGACGTGGCCATGCAGTAAAGCTTGCAGCGCTGGGAGCCGCGTGTGCGCAGTGACGAGCAGCTCCGGCCGCACCCAGTGAAGCTGGGAACTTCACTGCGCACACGCGGCTCCCAGCGCTGCAAGCTTTACTGCCCGGTCATGTCATACGGCGCAAGCGCCCCACACTGACTTCAGCGCTCGTCGGGTGCAAAATGCAAATACGTGGGCAGTCGACTTTAACAATTTGAATAAGTAACTGGTGTTTTCAAGGAGTTAAATTACTTTGTGCCACTAATCTCATGCCACCACTACACAGATAGTGATGCCCACATCAAATTCATGTCACTCCAGCCTTGCCCAAAGTGATTTATCCCTTAAAATAAAAAACATTTATTCAAATCTGGGAGAATTGGCTATTTGCCCACTTTGATGCCAGTTCTGATGCCCGCTTGGTCTCAGCTGGAGTGACCTGGATTAGATGGGCATCACAATCTGTGTCTGCAATGTGAGCTCAGTGGCCCAAAGTCATTTAACCCTTTCAATAACGGTCTTTGGTGCCTTTTTTGTGTCACATTCATAATTTTTGTAGCTGCTTTTAAGTGTTTTCACATCAAAATGTTTTATTTTTATTGTTAAACCTGTGAAAAAAAACAAATAAAAAAAATTGCCGAATAAGAAACCACCTTCAGTATGGTACAAGAGGGCGGGAGATACTAGCAGACATGTCCAGAGGTCAGTGACGGGAGAATATCACTGGCAGCTGTAGGAGGCGCCATAGTCATTAATAGACGCACCGGACCCCAGAGGACAAAACAACCAGTCTGATGAAGCCCCCCGAGATGGGCGGCTATTTAACATTGTTCTGGGTCGTCTCAGATTTGTGTATTTGCTATCCGCGGAAACATAAACAGGCGCGGAGCCTGTACTGGGGGGGAAGAAACAAAGAGCAAAAAGGAGTCCCGAGGGGGTTAAAGGCTCAGACATGGCTGCTGGAATACGGAGAAGCGCCACAACCAGGAGCGAGCGCTCTGTGCCAGATGATTCCTGCCGAGGGGACATAGCGCCACGCACAGGCCCAGCAGTAACTCACACCATCCGTCACCCACTAACGAGTGTAAGGAGGCCCGGATGCTTGGTTGGCAAACACGTCGCTTGCCACCGATCAGTGATACTTCCGCTTCCGGTCTCTAATGCTGACAAATCAGTAGTGGAGGTGTGACGGCGGCCGGGCAGGGTCAGTGAGTGAGTGAGACGTGTCGCTACTTCTCTTTACTCTCCGATCATGGCTCCTAAAGGCGGCAACAAGCAGCAGTCAGAGGAAGACCTGCTCCTCCAGGACTTCAGCCGAAACCTGTCCGCCAAGTCCTCCGCTCTGTTCTTCGGCAACGCGTTCATCGTGTCCGCTATCCCGATCTGTAAGTGAGAGGCGCTGGCGTCCTGCCCCGGGTCTCCGCTCATTCATTCCATAGACGTGGCATCCCAGCCCCGGGTCCACAGGCAGATACCGTGTGTACAGCATAGGAGTGTATGCACCGATTGTATATAGTGCCTGTACTGACTGTATATAGTGCATAGGATTATGTGGTGTGTGTACTGACTGTATATAGTGTATAGGATTATGTGGTGTGTGTACTGACTGTATATAGCGTATAGGATTATGTGGTGTGTGCACCGACGGTATATAGTGTATAGAATTATGTGGTGTGTGCACTGACTGTATATAGCGTATAGGATTATGTGGTGTGTGCGCTGACTGTATATAGCGCATAGGATTATGTGGTGTGTGCGCCGACGGTATATAGCGTATAGGATTATGTGGTGTGTGCACCGACGGTATATAGCGCATAGGATTATGTGGTGTGTGCACCGACGGTATATAGCGCATAGGATTATGTGGTGTGTGCACTGACTGTATATAGCGTATAGGATTATGTGGTGTGTTCACCGACTGTATATAGCGTATAGGATTATGTGGTGTGTGCACCGACGGTATATAGCGCATAGGATTATGTGGTGTGTGCACCGACTGTATATAGCGTATAGGATTATGTGGTGTGTGCACCGACGGTATATAGCGTATAGGATTATGTGGTGTGTGCACCGACTGTATATAGCGTATAGGATTATGTGGTGTGTGCACCGACTGTATATAGCGTATAGGATTATGTGGTGTGTGCACCGACTGTATATAGCGTATAGGATTATGTGGTGTGTGCACCGACTGTATATAGCGTATAGGATTATGTGGTGTGTGTGCACCGACTGTATATAGCGTATAGGATTATGTGGTGTGTGTGCACCGACTGTATATAGCGTATAGGATTATGTGGTGTGTGTGCACCGACTGTATATAGCGTATAGGATTATGTGGTGTGTGTGCACCGACTGTATATAGCGTATAGGATTATGTGGTGTGTGCACTGACTGTATATAGCGTATAGGATTATGTGGTGTGTGCACTGACTGTATATAGCGTATAGGATTATGTGGTGTGTGCACTGACTGTATATAGCGTATAGGATTATGTGGTGTGTGCACTGACTGTATATAGCGTATAGGATTATGTGGTGTGTGCACTGACTGTATATAGCGTATAGGATTATGTGGTGTGTGCACTGACGGTATATAGCATTGGAGCTTATACACTGACTGCATATAGTGTAGTCACTAGTATATACAGTGGCATGTAAAAGTGTGAGCACCCCTGGTCAAAATTACTGTTAGGCTATGTGCCCACAATGCAGAAATGAAGCAGAAAATTTCTGCAGCATTTCTGCATCTACCTGGCAGAAAAAACGCATGCAGATTGACAAGCGCTTTCCAGGCGATTAGCATCACTTGGAAAGTGCTTGACAACTAGGTCACACTATATAAATCCATGCAACCGGCATGGATTTATATAGTGTGACCGTAAAACAATGCTTAAAATAAAGCTATACTCACCCCCGATGTCCCGGCGTGTGCTGCAGCGCTCGTTCCTGTCTGGTTCCCGGCTGCCGGCATATCGCGAGACACAGCGGTGAAGGGCCTGCGGTCACATGACTGTGACGTCACTGAAGGTCCTTCAGCGCTGCCGGCATTCAGAGAGAAGCCGCTGGGCAGGTGAATATAAACTTTTTTTTTTTATTTTATTCTTTTTTTTTACAGGTACAATGGTACCCAGGTCTGGATGAGAGTCTCTCCCCACCCCCCCCTCCTCCAGAACTGGGTACCATCTGCACATAGAGACGCATATAATCCGCTTGTACAAATGTACTGACACGGATTATATGCGTCTCAATGCAAGTCAATGGCGGCGCTTCCGCAAAATTAATGAACATGCCGCGGATTTATGAGCGCTGCAGAAACGCTGTGGAAAAATCCGCAGCATGTGCATTGACATTGCGGAATGCCATTGGGGACCATGGGGTGTGGATTACCATGCGTTTTTGATGCGTTTCCGCTGCCATAAACGCATGAAAAACGCATCGTGTGCACGCAGCCTTAGGCCATGTGCCCACGATGCAGAAATGCTCAGGATTTTTTCCTGAGCGTTTCTGCATCTCCCTGGCAGAAAAAAACGCATGCGGATTGTACATGCGGATTGTACATGCGTTTTTCCTGCCAGGGACAAGCGGAAGTGAAGCGTTCTTCACATGCATTTCCGCATGTGGGTTGACAAGCGCTTTCCAAGCGATCTTAGCATCACTTGGAAAGTGCTTGACAACTTGGTCACACTATATAAATCCATGCAACCGGCATGGATTTATATAGTGTGACCCGAGAGATTGTAAAAAAAAAAATATATATACTTACCCTCCGAAGGCCCACGCTGTCTTGCTTCGCTCGGTCCCGGCAGCGGTAGAGTGAAGAACCTGCCGACGTCAGCGTCGCGTGACCCGTCACATGACTCTGACGTCAGCGCAGGTCCTTCATTCCATCGCGAAGTGCCGGGAAGCAAGGAGGAGCCCACCGTGGGCCGCCAGAAGGTAATGGTACCTGGGTGGGGATGAGACTCTCCTCTATTCTACACCCGGGTACCATCCGCACATTAGAACGTGCCAATTACGCAAGTACAGATGCAGTCTTGCGGAATTGGCGCATTCTAATGCAAGTCAATGGCGGCGGAAACGCAGCACTTCCGCAAAATAATTGGTAGTGCTGCGTTTGTTTCCGCAGCGGAAATTTCCGCAGCATGTGCACAGCACATGCGGATTATCATTGGGGGACATGGCAGGCCTTCTACCATGCGTTTTTTAAGCGTTTCTGCAGCATTTTTGCCGCTGTGGAAACGTTTAAAAAATGCATCGTGGGCACACAGCCTTAGGCTATGTGCCCACGATGCAGAAATTCTCCGGATTTTTTCCTGAGCGTTTCTGCATCTCCCTGGCAGAAAAAACGCATGCGGATTGTACATGCGTTTTTCCTGCCAGGGACTAGCGGATGTGAAGCGTTCTTCACATGCATTTTCACATGTGGGTTGACAAGCGCTTTCCAAGCGATTTTAGCATCACTTGGAAAGTGCTTGACAACTTGGTCACACTATATAAATCCATGCAACCGGCATGGATTTATATAGTGTGACTGTAAGAATGGTAAAAAATAAATATATACTTACCTTCTGATGGCCCCCGGTGTCTTTATTCTCTCAGTCCTGCCTGCCGGCAGATCGCGGTACACTGAAGGACCTGCCGACGTCAGCGGTCGCGTGACCCGTCACATGACTGACGTCAGCGCAGGTCCTTCAGTCCACCGCGATCTGCCAGGACAAAGACACCGGGGGCCATCAGAAGGTAAGTATATATTTCTTTTTTATTCTTTTTTTTTTTTTTTTTTTTTTTTTTTTACAGGTACTATGGTACCCGGGTCCGGAGGAGAGTCTCCTCTTCTCCAGACCCGGGTACCATCCGCACATTGAAACGCTCGGATTCCGCAGGTACAGATGCAGTGATGTGGAATCCATGCGTTCCAATGCAAGTCAATGGCGGCGAAAACGCTGCGCTTCCGCTCAATAATTGGTAGTGCTGCAGCGGAATTGCCGCTGCGGAAACGCTTAAAAGACGCTCCGTGGGAACACAGCCGTGCTATGAACAGTTAAGCAAGTTGAAGATGAAATAATCTGTAAAAGGGCTTAAGTTACAGATGACACATTTCCTTTGGGCACTCTTGGAGATTTGTGCTCTCAGATAACTTTGACCAAGGTTTCAGACCTTAATTAGCCTGTTAGGGTTATGGCTTGTTCACTATCATCGTTAGGAAAGGCCAGGTGATGCAAATTTCCCAGCTTTATAAAAACTTAGCCTCCTCTAACCTTGTGCCAAAAAACAGAAGCCATGGCTTCTTCTAAGCAGCTGCCTAGCACTCTGAAAATGAAAATGGTGGAGGCCCACAAAGCAGAAGATAGCAAAGCGTTTTCAAGTTGCCCTTTCCTCAGTTCAAAATGTAATTAAGAAATGGCAGTTAACCGGAACAGTGGAGGTCAAGATAAGGTCTGGAAGACCAAGCAAAATTTCAGTGAGAGCTGCTTGTAGGATTACTAGAGAGGCAAATCAGAACCCCCGCTTGACTGCAATGTGTCAAACAAGAATTGAAAGGCTCTTGTTTGGCTACAGAAAGCATTTATAAGTTGTGATACTTTCAAAAGGTGGTGCTACTAGGTACTAATCATACAGGGTGCCCAAACTGTTGCATCTGCCCATATACCTTTTTGTAACTTTTTAAAAACGTAAAAGATGAAAATATGTCTTTTGTCTGTGCCTAAAATACAAAGGAAATCTGTCATCTTTAACTTTAGGCCTTTTTAGAGATCATTTCATCTTCAACTTGCTTAACTGTTAACAATAACAGTAATTTTGACAAGGGGTGCCCAAACTTTTACATGTCACTGTATACCGCCAGCACTGATCTCTTACTGCTGTCAGTAATTATCACTTTACAATGTGGTGCTGATCGCGGAGGCAGAGATGATGGTGACTGACCGGAGTTGTCCTAGAAGATTATTTATAAATGATCCTTCCATCACAGTTTACAGAGAACCTGTCAGCAGGATTTTGTAAAACACATGTCTGTAATGGTGCTGTAACACTGATTACATTGATACCTTTGGTGACGAAATCCACTTTGCTGTTCTTCTGTAATCTCTATTTGAAGTTTTCTGCTAATCAGATTTCGGTGCACTGGGTCTTTTCCTCCCTGTCTGTGATTCCGGGCCCCAGCTGCCTCCAGGATGTGAATAACAGGACACGGCTTTTTCGGTGACTTACCTCCTGTTTGAAATTTCGAATCGTCTCAGTGACGTCTTTTAGAGATGTAATTGGGCTGGGATCTCAGTCTGGTACATGTGGCTCCGTACCACGCCTGCAGTGCACATGTTGAGGAGACACATTAGGTGAGGGGAAGCTATGGAAAGTACAGCACAGAGCATCAGTTGTCTGAAAGATCCTTAAACTGGACCAAATCATTGTCACCCCTGCTGTATTGAATGCCCGTTATTAGTGGGATCAGCTGTATTAGGGCACCGTTAGATAAATCCTTCAGGTAAGTGGTGTGCTGCCATGCACAGCACCGTGCGGGATAAGTGTATGTCTGCGGTCAGTAACAATGGCTGGATATCTCCCTATCACAGTAATGATCTAGTGTCTGGTACGTCTTAGCGACTCGTGTTCATTTTCAGGGCTGTACTGGAGGATATGGCACATGGATCTGGTCCAGTCCGCTGTCCTCTACGCTGTCATGACGCTGGTCAGCACATACCTCGTGGCCTTCGCTTACAAGAATGTTAAATTTGTTCTTAAGCACAAGTAAGTAATGTTACATTAGTTTTCACTACAGCTGCAGATAGTGAATCCGAATTTATAATGGCATTATCTAAATAGCAATGCCATATAGAAGTGTAGAGTTTTGTTCTTACACCGTCTATCAGGGGCTCGCTGTATACAGTGACATGTGGCCCCAGGGATATGTATGTAGTAGGCTGACATACTGTAGCTTCTAGGACCACCCTCAAATCGTCATCAGGGGGTGGCTGTGGTGTCAGACACTTCTTCTATCTCCCCTGATGACATCGGAGCTAGAAGCAGAGTGCGAGCGCTGCACTCGCATCTCCCGCAGCGTCTATCACCCAGAATCCAGGACATCTTCAGAGGGGACAGCGATGCAAGAAGCTAGTGAGTAACTGCAGTGACGCCCTGTTCTAGGAGGGGCGATGGATGCTGCGGGAAGTGAGTGCAGCCCCAGCCTCCTGTGACGTCATGTTTGAGACTACTCTCAAATGAAACATCACAGGAAAGTACAGTTTTAAAAAAAAAAGCAAAACAAAAACTCATATAGGGATTAGCAGGAAAGGCAAAAATTAAGGGAATTGTGTAATAAAGGAAATTACAAAAGTGGTTAGGCTGTAAGGAGCACCCCTTTAAGAAATGAATTGTCTCCTAAAAAATAGATTTTTGGTAGTTCAAAAACTTTAAGTACAACTTTAAAAAAAAAAGTTATGAATTTATTAAATAAACCATCGTTCTAAATTTACTATTAATATGAAGTACATCTCTGACCAAGGCAATGAGTAAAGGCTCGGCAAAGTTATTACTTTGTAACGTGCCACAAGCCAGATTTGAACTTTAGAATAAATCCAGATTTTTGTTGTCTCCAGTTCTGACAATATTATAAAGTTATTAAAATACCCAAGAGAAAAGGAAGTAGAAAACGCCCAAGTATCAAAAAAATGTAAGCAATATTATTCTACCTACCCCCGCAGTCCTTATCCATCAGGTGGTTCTTATTTATGTGGAAAAGAATTTGAATAGCCTGTCCTTTTCTCAGCTTAAAAATAATGAAATGAAAAAATGAGCATAATCAGTATCGCCACGTCTGTAAAAATAAATAAATAAATTTTATATATATCTATTAAAATCTACAATTAATTAACCCACAACATAACGCAGTAAAGAGAAAAAAAAGTGAACCACCAGAATTGCTGGTTTTGGACTAATAATAAAAAATAAAATGTTTTTTCACCATTTCATTCCACTTGGAATGTTCTTCTCGCTTTTCACTACAGTATATGAAAACATGAGTGTTATTTGAAACCACTCCAAAAAAAAACCAAAACCAAGCCCTCACATGGCTACGTTTTATTAACTTTTTTAATTTATTTTAATTTATGTTTCTTGGAACGGAAGAAAAAATGAAAAATTGTCCTGTACTTAAGTTAAGGCTGTACATTTGGGGCTCTGTCTTTTTCCCCAAAAAACTGATTCCAATGAAGCTATAGATCACACTTACAGAGGGTTCAAATGGATCCCATTTGTGGGGTCTCTTTTGTTTTCCCAACAATGTCTGACTTTTGTACAGGCACAAGGACGTACCAGGTGCTTCCACTACAAACTGTATGGAGTTGTGCCTGGTAACCAAGGAAGTGAACACACTCTGGCTCCTTAAATCAACTGATTGGCCATTAAAGGATGGGCTAAGCCCCTTTGGTAACCCCTGTGATTTCAATGGCCGCAGCTATTGGTCACAAATGTATTGAGCTGCTCCATCATTTCTGTGCTTCCAGCTCTTGGACTTGTACTGGTACAAGCTCCTGATGTCTCAAAATATGGCATATAAGTCTAAGTTCACACGAGCATAAAATAAAACAAACAATTGTCAGTTTTTCATTTGTATGGGGGTCCGTATGCAATTCTCATGGCCTCTGTTTTTGTACATCAGCAGTGAATAAAATTTATAAGACGAAATACAGTTTCCTATTTTAAAGAACTGCAATGTATCTGTAAAAATCAGATGTTATATGGTTGATCCGTGTGGGATCAGATCAGATTTTTTATTTTTTTTGGAGCACCCATAGACTTGAAATGGCATAAAGTACCTATACCCAATTTTTAAAAATGACTTGAGCTTGTCGTCCTTGGAGTTCATTATTATTTCTTTTTCAGAGTGGCCCAGAAGCGTGAAGATGCTGTCTCCAGGGAAGTAACCCGCAAGCTTTCTGAAGCTGACAACAGGAAGATGTCTCGTAAGGAGAAGGATGAACGGTATGAGACTTCAAGTGTCTGCATGTGGATGGGCAAGCAGCAGTCTGACATATGGGAGCAGCTCGACCATCTCTTCGTGCTTCCCTTAGATAGGGCTTTGTGATTTGGCTTACTTTAAACCCTCATTCAGACACCCATAAAACACGGTGTACAGAGCTTGATGTATGGACTGGCTGTGGTCTCCAGACCTAAACTCAGCGGACTCGTGTGTCTGAGGCTGTCAAGTTTGGACCAGTAGAATCGCTGCCGGTTAGTGCATCGGTCTATACTCGGCCGTGTTTCATGGTAGTTTCAATGAAGCTTGAAGGTTTTTCTCATCAATTACCCTTCCAGCATATTTTCCTAATCGATTCCTCACCAGCTCTCTGGGGGTTGCACTGCTCTTTTTGACCCCATGTTTTGCTCGCATACATTGGTGACATTTGCGGTTGCCTGACATGCTGTCACTATTAAATAGGTTGTCCGGGATGTCAACATTGATGGCCTATTTTTAGGATAGGTCATCAATGTCTGATCAGTGGGTGTGAGACACCCGGCACCAATTAGCTGTTCCCAGTGTCAGTGGAGGCCGGAACTGCTCAGTACCCCACCACAGACACTATTCTGTCGACAGAGCTCTGCGTCTCCGGCTGACACTGGGAACAGCTAATCGGCGGCGGTGCTGGGTGCTGCACCCCCACTGATCAGACATTCATGACCTATCCTGCGGAGACGTCATCAGTGTTGTAATGACTCATCCGAATACATGGCGGGTTACAAGTAGTGACGAGAAAGTACAATCAAATTGCTAAGCAAAGCAAATTGGAAAGTTTCTTATTTAATTTAAAAAAAAAAAAGTGACAGTAATTCTTGAATACCTGTATAAATCAGAACTGCCTGTGCTAATAATGTAAGAAGGTGCCAGATGCTACCTTTGATGTAGTCTCTAAACTCTGGATTATGCAAATTATGTCTGTGATGAAAAAGTAATGAATATAAGTGTCATATTCTGTCCAGACATTTTCTTTTTTTCTTCTCTGATTAAAGGATACTTTGGAAGAAGAATGAGGTTGCTGATTATGAGGCCACCACCTTCTCCATCTTCTACAACAACACGTTGTTCCTGGTCCTGGTCATTGTTGCTTCCTTCTTTCTGCTGAAGAACTTCAACCCTACAGTGTATCCTTCCATTCTGACAGTACCGTATGATAAATCTTGGGATATCTGAGACCTGTAGCTGCAGGCTTGCCAACCTGACTTTATTTTTTTTTCCTTTTTTTTTTTTCTTTCTGGGCAACTGATGAAATAATCATGAGTGGACAATATTTTTTGTGGACACATTGTAAAACCATTATAAATCATTATGATTTATAAGGGATCCATGTCTACATCAGAATTATGAGCTGTACATATCATCTGCATCCATCATAATCTGTAAAATAACTACAATCAAAATCTAATGTAAGTTTCTTCAGCTTTAAAAAAAAAAAATCAGAAGGCTCGAAAAAATTTTACGTACAGGACAAAAAAAGGTCCTATTTTTATGGACTGTCCCTTTAATTTTTTTTATGGTTTGCATCCCTGGGTAGCTTGTGTTAGCTTTAGTTGCCTTTATAGCTCCATGATCTCGTTGGGAGTAAAACTGTGTAATACTTGAATGTATTCAACATCAGTGAATTTAGGAGAAGAGTGCCTCCAGCGATGCTTTGCGTTTGGTGACAGTCGCTTTAGACATGTAATGACTGATTAAGCCATATACTCGGCCCTGATGTTCCTCCATGAATAGGATCACACTAGTGACTCTTCTCTGGAATGGACCTGCCATTTAGACCAGTTCTTCCCTCCAACGAAGAGCTCTAGCCGATGTCGCTGTACTTCTTTAATTAGTGCCTACACACTATAAGGCCACGTTCTTATATTTGTATATTGGGTCCGGGTGCTGTCCATGAAAAAACTAACAGCACTCAGTTTAATGTTATTCAATGGGACGGTACAGATGAGGGATTTTTTTTTCTTTAATGGACCAATTCTGCACTTTAAAAAAAAAAAAAAAAAAATTGCAGCATGCACTAGTTTTTTTCCATTTGTCAGATGGCACAAGCCCAATCAACTCTATGGGTGCACAAAAATCTGATTCCATACAGATCATCCGTATAGCATTCGATTTTTACAGATCAATTGCAATTCTAAACTATTTAGTTTTTAACTTTTTAATCATTGCTGATGCATAATAACGGATTCCATACGGATGACAAATGGGGGGGGGGGGGGGACTCGTCTGAGTTTTTGAATGAAACACTTTGATTTTTTTTTTTTTTTAAATACGCTCCTATGAATGGTGAGGAACCGACCGGACCAGCTGGTGATATCACTTGCAAGTACCTATCAATTCTGAAGCGGTGTTCTGTTATAGCTGCCGCACGGCTGAAGGCTGAAGAAACCAATTCTTTTTAATATATATTTTGACCACACCATATTCTAAAATGCCCAATGAGGGGCACAGAGTTAATGTCTAGTCCGTGTACAGGACAATGTTTAAATGGTTAACAGCCTCGCCCAGAGCTCATTTCAGGCCGCGTCTAATAGAGACAGAAGGTATCTGCCATGTGCGGTCATGCGGTCACGTACATGTTTTTGATACTGCTTTAAGGCTGTGTGCCCACGATGCGTTTTTCAAGCGTTTACGCTGCGGAATTTCCGCAGCGTAAACGCTTGGTAAACCTTCCCCCATGGTCTCCAATGCAATTCCGCACTTTCAATGCCCATGCTGTGTATTTTTCCGCAACGTTTATGTTGCGCTCAAAAATCCGCAGCATGTCCATTAATTTTGCGGAAGCGCTGCGTTTTCACCGCCATTGACTTGCATTAGAACGCGCCAATTCCGCAAGACTGCATCTGTACTTGCGTAATTGGCGCGTTCTAATGTGCGGATGGTACCCGGGTGTGGAGGACAGGAGACTCTCCTCCACACCCAGGTACCATTAAAAGCTGTAAAAAAAAGAATAAAATAAAAAATAAAGAATTATATTCACCTTCCGACGGCCCCAGGACTCCTTCCCTGTGGTTGCCGACAGATCGCGCAGGACTGAAGGACCTGCGCTGACGTCAGTCATGTGACGGCAGATGTTTCAGTACAGCGTACCGCGATCTGCCGGCAGCCAGCACAGGAGCGCAGCAAGACTCACGGGACATCAGAAGGTAAGTATAGGTTTATTTTTAACCATTCTCTCGGGTCACACTATGCAAATGGTGTGGATTTATATAGTGTGACCTAGTTGTCAAGCACTTTCCAAGTGATGCTAAAATTGCTTGGAAAGCGCTTGACACCCGCATGCGGAAATGCATGTGAAGAACGCTTCACTTCCGCATGTCCCTGGCAGGAAAAACGCATGTACAATCCGCATGTACAATCCGCATGCATTTTTTTTCTGCCAGGGAGATGCAGAAACGCTCAGGAAAAAATCCTGAGCATTTCTGCATCGTGGGCACATAGCCTAAGGGTTTGAAGTGGTTCAGTGAATATGTACTTATGCTGTATTAACAGATTTGTTATTTCATTTCTTTGTTTTTGGCCTTTCATTATTTGTTTTGATTGTTCTCCCTTAGTTTTCCTTAACTTTCTATTCCAGAAACTACATCCTGTCTATAAGTGCTTCTTCCGGCCTTATTGCACTGCTGTCTACTGGATCAAAGTAAAAGCTCCAATAAGGGACAAACAGTTTGGTGCAACAAAGTGTTATGCATTTTTCTTTTGTAATAGACAACATGTACAATAAAGATTGGGTTGGATTTCTCTTCTGTTTTTACTTACATTTTCTTCACAATTTGCCAAGCATAATGGCATTTTATATCTTCAGTTTCATCGGCAGAAACTTCAGCACTGTTTTATAGGCTTGTGGCTTGTATGTAAGTTTGTTTTTCTGCTATTATCTGTACTGTGCTACCAGGTGTGTATGTTGTGGGATGTATGCATGCCTTGAACAGCCCTTTAAGAGTGAATATATTTGCTCTGGTTGTTAGTGTATCGTATATTTGGAAGCCCAGATACTGGATCTAAATATGTAGCTTGCAACACTCAGGAGCATTGCAAACTTGGAGAAGAGTTTAGAGCTCACTGAGCAGCTCTGGCTGGGGCCAGTGATATGGAGGTGGGCAATATCAGGATCCATAAGTAGGTAACAGCTAGGAGAAGGTGTAGGGGAAAAAGTGCCAGGGAGCCTAGTCCTATTCCAACACACCCTAATAAATATGCCTATTTCTCTCATATTAGCATTGCAAGCCCAGGATTTGGATCACTACAGTAGGACATTGCTCCTACCAACCAGGAAAACCACTGCTGTAGGAAGGAGGGCAATAGGAGTGCAGCGAAGGCCAGACAGATGTTTGTGGTAGGGGGACTCTAATTAGGATGACAGACAGGGTCTTCTGCCGCCACCACTGTGAATGCCCAACATTGTGTTCTACTGGGTACTCTAGTTTGGCATATTGCAGATCGGATAGACAGATTGCTGAGTGGGACTGGGGAAAACCCAGTGGTAATGATACACATTAGTACCAATGACAAAGTTAGAGGGAGGTGGAAGGTCCTTTAAAAATGTTATTATAGGGAACTAGGAGAGAAGCTGCCATGAGCATCATTAGAGAGACATCGTGAGCTTACACAGATAAATTACTTAGAAATTAGGGATTTGTGTTCACAAAGAACTGGGCTGACTTCAATCGGCTACCGGCTCTACAGTCGGGACGTGCTGCATCTCAATGGGGAGGTATGTGATTTATCTGGATTTTGCAAAGGCATTTGATCCTGTACCACATAGCAGCCTTATACTGAAGCTACAGAAGCAAGGACTTGGGGTAACTATATGCAGATGGGTAAAAAACTAATTAAGGGACAGGAAATGAGTTGTTATAAAGGGTACATTTTCTAAATAATATAGTCAGCAGTGGGGTGCCGCAGGGATCTGTGCTAGGGCCGATTCTTTTTAATCTATTAATGACCTCGAGAATGGGATTGAGAGTAAAGTCAGTCTTTGATGACTCAAAACTATGTAGGATATCAAAACTGAGCTAGAAGGTATAATATTACACAATTATCTAGATAATGTCTGCATGAAAAAACACTTGGCAGATGAGCTTTAATGATGTAGAGTAATGCACCTAGGACAGAGTAATCCTATTGCATAAACATTACTTGGAAATATACTCGGGGCTACAGAAGAGGAGAAGGACTTGAGTATTCTGGTTACAAGTAAGCTGAGCAGCAGCACTCAATGTCAAGCAGCAGCCGCAAAAGCAAACAAGATTTTAGGGTGTATAAAAAGAGAAATAAAATCCCGCGATCCCAAGGTATTGTTACCCCATTATAAATTACTGGTGAGGCCACATCTAGAATATGGACTCCACATTTTAGAAAGGATATTTGGAAGTTAGTTCAAAGGCGGGAAACTAAATTATTACAAAGGATGGAAGGCATCTCATATGATGAGAGGTTGGAAAAGTTGGGCTTGTTTAGCTTAGAAAAAGACGCCTCAGAGGAGATCTCATTTACATGTATAAATATATGTGTGGTCAATACAAAGGACTAGCACATGACTTCCGAAGACCTTACAAAGGACCAAGGAGCATTTATTATGTGTGAAGAAAAGTCAATTACGTCAGCTAAATAGGAAAGGGTTCTTTACAGTTAGAGCAGTCAGACTGTGTAATACTCCATGAGAAGAGGTAGTAATGGCAGACACTATAACAACATTTAAAAAGGGCAGGATGCTTTTTTTCACAACAAATATTGTGGTTTATAAATAATCTAGCGATAGAGAGTGTGTAATTGGTGGAGAAAGAATGAATTTGATGGACCTGTGTCTTTTTTTTTTTTTTTTTTTTTTCAACCTCTAATAGCTACAGTTGAAACTAGAAGTTATATATATATATATATATATATATATATATATATATATATATATATATATATATATATATATATATATATATATAATCGTCTTATCCCGTCTGTCTGTCTGTCTGTCTGTGTGTCTGTCTGTCCAGGAAATCCCGCGTCGCTCATTGGTCCGGCAGCGGCCAATCAGCGCCGGGGGATTTCTAAAAAAAGATGGCGGCCGTTAGCGGCTCATCTGCGGGACGGAGCTGAGCGGCGATGCAGCCGGGAGATGACCGGCGCGAGGCGCTCATCTCCCGGCCGGCAACAGCAGAAGGAACCTGACCGCCGGACCCATCTGCGGGACGGAGATGCAGCCGGGAGATGAGCGGCGCGAGGCGCTCATCTCCCGGCCGGTAGCAGCGGAAGGACCGCCGGCGCCGCTGACCTCCATGCGAAGGGAGGATCAGGGAGCGGCGCTGCGGGTCGGGATACTTCTGCCAGCGCCCGCTATGTCCCGGGTTCTCGCAGCGTAAGTAGCCGCACAGGCAGCGCCGCTCCCCGGTCCTCACCAAGACGATTCGATGATTGGTCGGGTCCGAAGACCGCGACCAATCACTGATCTTAGCGCAAAACTTAAACACTATTGTGCTGATTGGACGCCGACGCTGCCCGCGACCAATCACCGATTTGGGCGCCAAATTTAAATATCGGCCGCGACCAATCACCACAGCGGTGTTTAAATGTGGAGCCAAGATCGGTGATTGGTCGCGGCCGATATTTAAATTTGGCGCCCAAATCGGTGATTGGTCGCGGCCGATATTTAAATTTGGTGCCCAAATCGGTGATTGGTCGCGGTCAGCGTCCGCGACCAATCAGCACAATAGTGTTTAACTTTGGCGCCAAGATCAGTCATTGGTGGCGGGCCAAGACAGCGACCAATCACCGATTTGTGCGGCAATTTTAAATAGCGTCCGCGACCAATTGGATGTCAGCGCCGCTGCCTGTGCGGATACTTCCGCTGTAAGAACCCGGGACATGAGCGGGCGCTCGCAGCAGAAGTATCTGGACTCGCAGCGCCGCTCCCCGGTCCTCCCTTCACACCCTAGCCGCTGATGTCCCCACAGTATCCGCATGGTGTTACAAGGGTCCGGAAATTTGTGTCAAAAATTGCTGATTGGTCGCTGGCGCTGCCCGCGACCAATCACCTATTTGGGCGCCAAATTTAAATATCGGCCGCGACCAATCAGCACAGCGGTGTTTAAATGTGGAGCCAAGATCGGTGATTGGTCGCGGCCGATATTTAAATTTGGCGCCCAAATCGGTGATTGGACGCGGGCAGCGTCCGCGACCAATCAGCACAGTAGTGTTTAACTTTGGCCGCAAGATCAGTGATTGGTCGCGGGCCAAGTCCGCGACCAATCAACGATTTGTGCGGCACATTTCAATAGCGGCCACGACCAATTGGACCCGCAGCGCCGCTCCCCGGTCCTCCCTTCACACCCTAGCCGCATGGATGTCAGCGGCGCTGCCTGTGCGGATACTTCCCTCCGAGAACCCGGGACATGAGCGGGCGCTCGGAGCAGAAGTATCCGGACCCGCAGCGCCGCTCCCCGGTCCTCCCTTCACACCCTAGCCGCTGATGTCCCCACAGTATCTGCATGGTGTTACAAAGGTCCGGACATTTGTGTTAAAAAAAACGCTGATTGGTCGCTGGCGCTGCCCGCGACCAATCACCGATTTCGGCGCCAAATTTAAATATCGGCCGCGACCAATCACCGATCTTGGCTCCACATTTAAACACCGCTGTACTGATTGGTCGCGGACGCTATTTAAATGTGCCGCCCAAATCGGTGATTGGTCGCGCACAGCGTCGGCGACCAATCAGCAGAGCGGTGTTTAACTTTAGCGCCAAGATCACTGATTGGTCGCGTGCGGAGAGCGCGACCAATCAGCGAATCGTATTGGTGAGCGGGGAGCGGAATCGTATTAGTGAGGACCGGGGAGCGCCGCTGCCTGTGCGGATACTTCCACTCCGAGAAGCCGGGAGATGAGCGACTGCTCGCAGCAGAAGTATCCGGACTCGCAGCGCCGCTCCCCGGTCCTCCCTTCACACCCTAGCCGCTGATGTCCCCACAGTATCCACATGGTGTTACAAAGGTCCGGACATTTGTGTTAAAAATCGCTGATTGGTCGCTGGCGCTGCCCGCGACCAATCACCGATTTGGGCGCCAAATTCAAATATCGGCCGCGACCAATCAGCACAGCGGTGTTTAAATGTGGAGTCAAGATCGGTGATTGGTCGCGGCCGATATTTAAATTTGGCGCCGAAATCGGTGATTGGTCGCGGGCAGCGCCAGCGACCAATCAGCGTTTTTTCACACAAATGTCCGGACCTTTGTAACACTATGCGGATACTGTGGAGACATCAGCGGCTAGGGTGTGAAGGGAGGACCGGGGAGCGGCGCTGCGGGTCGGGATACTTCTGCTGCGAGCAGTCACTCATGTCCCGGCTTCTCGGAGTGGAAGTATCCGCACAGGCAGCGGCGCTCCCCGTTCCTCACTAATACGATTCCGCTCCCCGCTCCTCACCAATACGATTCGCTGATTGGTCGCGCTCTCCGCACGAGACTAATCACAGATCTTAGCGCCACATTTAAACACTGCTGTGCTGATTGGTCACGGACGCTGACCGTGACCAATCACCGATTTGGGCGCCACATTTAAATAGCGGCCGCGACCAATCACCGATCTTGCCGCGACATTTAAACACTGCTGTGCTAATTGGTCGCGGACGCCAGCCGCGACCAATCAGCGAGCTTGGCGCCAAATTTAAACAACGCTCTGCTCATTGGTCGCGGACGCCAGACACGTCCAATCAGCAGTATTGGCGCCAAATTTAAACCTCACTCTGCTGATTGGTCGCGGCCGTCAGCCGCGAACAATCAGCGACATTGGCGCCAAATTTAAACCGCTCTGCTCATTGGTCGCCGGCCGCGACTAATCAGCGATTTTGGTGCCAAATTTAAACACGCTCTCCATTCCTCACTAACACGGTTCGCTGATTGGTCGCGGCCGCCGCCCGTGACCAATCAGCGATTTTGGCGCCAAATTGATTGATCGCGGTCGCTGGCAGAGATCAATCAGCAGTATTGGCGCAAAATTTAAACCCCACTCTGCTGATTGGTCGCGGCCGTCAGCCGCGAACAGTCAGCGAGATTGGTGCAAAATTTAAACAACGCTCTGCTCATTGGTCGCCGGCCGCGACTAATCAGCGATTTTGGTGCCAAATTTAAACACGCTCTCCATTCCTCACTAACACCGCTCTGCTGATTGGTCGCGGCGGCCATCCGCGACCAATCAGCCAGATTGGCGCCAAATTTAAACAACGCTCTGCTGATTGGTCGCGGTCGCCGTCCTCGACCAATCAGCAGAGCGATGCAGAGCGGGATTTAAATTTGGCCCCAAAGTCGCTGATTAGTTGCGGCTGACGGCCGCGACCAATCAGCAGAGCGTTGTTTAAATTTTGCGCCAAAATCGCTGATTGGTCGCGGCCGGCGGCCTCGAACAATCAGCAGTATTGGCGCCAAATGTAAACACCGCTCTGCTGATTGGTCGTGACTAATCAGTGATTTTGGTGCCAAATTTAAACATGCTCTCCAGTCCTCACTAACACGGTTTGCTGATTGGTCACGGCCGCCGCCCGCGACCAATCACCAATATTGCCGCCAAATTTATACACCGCTTTGCTGATTGGTCGCGGTTGCGATTTTGGCGCCAAATTTAAACACCGCTCTGCTAATTGCGCCCCGTCGGCCGCATACCTATTCTAGAATACCCGATGCATTAGAATCGGGCCACCATCTAGTACACTATATAAAGACACACATGCATGTTTTTCTCAATATCTGACATGAAATCAGAATAAGGGTATGTGCACACGATGCAGAAATGCTCAGGATTTTTTCCTGAGCGTTTCTGCATCTCTCTGGCAGGAAAAAACGCATGCGGATTGTACATGCGGTTTCCTGCCAGGGACATGCGGAAATGAAGCGGTCTTCACTTTCATTTCCGCATGCGGGTTGACAAGCGCTTCCCAAGCGATTTTAGCATCACTTGGAAAGTGCTTGTCAACTTCACACTATATAAATCCATGCAACCGGCATGGATTTATATAGTGTGTGATGTCAAAAAATAAAAAATAAATCTATACGTTACCATCTGATGGCCCCCGGTGTCCTGCTTCATCGGTCCCGGCTGCCGGCAGTGAAGACTGTAGGACTTTCCGACGTCAGCGTCACGTGACCCGTCACATGACTCTGACGTCAGCGAAGGTCCTTCATTCAACCGCGAAGTGCGCGGGAAGCCGGCAGGACGCAGCGCGGGCCGTCAGAAGGTGAGAATATATATATTTTTTATTTTATTCTTTTTTTTTTAATGGTACCTGGGTCTGGATGAGAGTCCTCTCATCCACACCCGGGTACCATCCGCACATTAGACCGCATGAAAAGCGCATCAACATATACAGTGATGCGGATTCAATGCGGTCTAATGCAAGTCAATGGCGGCAAAAGAGCAGCGTTTCCGCAAAATTAATTGACATGCTGCGGATTTTTGACCGCAGCGTTTACGCTGCGGAAAAATCCGCATCATGGGCACAGCACATGCGGATTTCCATTGGGGAACATTGCTGCCCTTCTTCCATGCGTTTTTCATGCGTTTCCGCGGCGTTTACGCAACTGCAAAAACGCCGCGGAAACGCATGAAAAACGCATCGTGTGAACTCAGCCTTAACCTTTCCTGTTTTAGGTCAGTTAGGATTACCATAATTTTTAATATTTGCCAAATGCCAGAATGAGAGAGAGAATGTTTTCAGGCATTTTTATTACTTACTACAAAATCAAGAGTTTACATACACTAAGATTACTATGCCTTTAAACAATTATGGACTGCCCATATAATGATGTCATGTGTTTGGAAGCTTCTGATAGGTTTATGGCAACATCTCAGTTAATTAGACACACACCTGTGGATGTATTTTAATGCACACCTGAAACATACTGCTTCTTTGGGTAGCATCATGGGAAAGTCTAAGGATGTCAGGAAGAGAATTGTGGACTTGCACAAGTCTGGCTCATCCTTGCGTACAATTTCAAGATACCTGAAGGTGCCTCATTCATCTGTACAAACAATTGTACACAAGTACAAACAAGATGGGAATGTCCAGCCATCATACCACTCAGGAAGGAGACAGGTTCTGTGTTTTCCAGAGATGAACATGCTTTGGTCCGACATGTGCATATCAACCCAAGGACAAAAGCAAAAGACCTTGTGAAGATGGCGGAAGCTGGTAAGATTGTGTCAATATCTACAGTGAAACGAGTACTGTATCAACTTGCGCTGAAAGGCCACTTTGCCAGGAACTAGCCATTACTCCAAAAGAAACATAAAAAAGCCAGATTAATGTTAGCAGATGCACACAGGAACATAGACCTTAATTTTTGGAGACATGTCCTGTGGTCTGATGAAACTAAAATTGAACTTTTTGGGCATAATGACTTTCGTTACATTTGCAAGAAAAAGGGAGAAGCTTTGAAGCCTAAGAATACCATCCCAACTGTGAAACGCGAGGGTGGCAGCATCATGTTGTGGGGTTGTTTTGCTGTAGGAGGGACTGGTGCACTTCACAAAATAGATGGCATCATGAGAAAAGGAGACTGTGGCAATACTGAAGCAACATCTCAAGACATCAACCAGGAAGTTAAAGCTTGGGCGGAAATGGGTCTTCCAAATGGACAATAACCCGAAGCATACTGCCAAAATGGTAACACGGTGGCTTAAGGATAGCAAATAGTGATGAGCGAGTGTATTCTGTTAACCCTTTCGGCGAGCATGCTCGGGTGCTCGCTGAGTATTTGCTGTGTGCTCATGTTAGAGTCACTGTGTGTGCATGATTTGCGACTGTTTGACAGCTTTAATACATGTGAGGAATGCCTAACAAACTAGCATTCCTCACATGTATTAAAGCTGTCAAACAGTCGCGAATCATGCAGACGAGTGACTCTAACATAGCATTCGCGCACACCGAAGATACTCAGGAAAACACCTGAGCATGCTCGCTCATCATTAATAACAAAGTGAATGTTTTGGAGTGGCCAACACAAAGCCCCGATCTCAATCCTATTGAAAATTTTATGGGCAAAGCTGAAAAGGCAGGTGCGAACAAGGCGACCTACAAACCTGGATCAGTTACACCAGTTTTGTCAGGAGGAATGGGCCCAAATTCCATCCAACTATTGTGAGAAGCTTGTGGAAGGATATCCCAAACGTTTGACCCAAGTCATTCAGTTTAAGGGCAATGGTACCAAATACTAATGAAATGTAGGTAAACTTTTGACTTTGCAGTAAGTAATAAAAATGCCTTAAAACATTCTCTCGCTCTTTCATTATTCTGGCATTTGGCAAATATTAAAAATTATGGTAATCCTAACTGACCTAAAACGGGAAAGGTTTATTCTGATTTCAGTTCAGATATTGAGAAAAACATGTATATGTGTCTTTTTATATAGTGTATGTAAATTTCTGGTTTCAACTGTATATGTATTTGCATAGGCTTAAAAATGAAGAATATTTGAGATCTTTATTCCTATTTGCTCCATTTGAGTAGGGTGGTCTACAAAGTAAGAGTTTTAGTATTTTACCTGAACCAATAGACATGCACTTACAAAAAAGGCATCTTGCCAAAGAAATCCTCCCCAAATTATTTACACTGTAAGTTTAGAATAAAAAAAGCCCGGGAGTCATTATTCTTTCTGGAGCACAATCAGATCCCTGTTACTTTTCCCTTTCTGAATTTTAGCTGTTCCTGGTCTGCTTATTGGCAATGCACAGCCGCTCATTGAAGATGGCAGGACAGGATCCCTTTCCTCCCACGAAGGTTTCCCTAAAAGCAGCATGGCATCCTTGAGCTTTGAAAAGGAAACTGCTTTGATGGTCACTTATGCACTGAGACACTATTGTGCATGTGTTTGCAGTCGGGAGCATGCACATGCTAGAGGATGTCCCTTGACCATGTATTTGTTCATATTCAGACTTGATTAAGCAGAGTATTGATCTTGTAGGTTCTGGCAGTGTCCCCCTTTGCCCAAAGAAGTAGATACTGATCCTACTGCTGGGTTGTTGCATTTCCACAATTCAGGCCCCATCTCCTTGTGTACTCACCTGAGTCCTGGTATTTACACCATGTTCTTTTGAGACACTGCAAACCTTGCAGTTACACGTCAATGCCCTAATTTATTTATTTTACTCACTTATATAGCGCCATTAATTCCACAGCACTTTACAGACATCATCATTGTTTTCCCCATTGGGGCTCACAATCTACATTCCCTATCAGTATGTCTTTGGAGTGTGGGAGGAAACCGGAGAACCCGGAGGAAACCCACGCAAACACGGGGAGAACATACAAACTCCTTGCAGATGTTGTCCTTGGTGGGATTTGAACTCAGGACCCCAGCGCTGCAAGGCACCAGTGCTAACGACTGAGCCACCATGCTGCCCTATTCATCATAGTTTTTTTTTTTTTTTTTTTAGTCCCTTTTCTTTTTTGTGTCGTGGTATCCATTGCTGTTTTTGCAGCAAATTCTTCAGAATGACCATGCTGTTTATAAATTTTGTGCAAAGTCAAAATTAGTCTTTTCTTTCCCTTTTTACGACTTGCATGTTTTACAGAATAGTTCAAAAAAATTCACCAAAAATAGTTGGTTTACATAAAATCACTCAGTGGGGGGGGGGTGGACTGTAGTACATTTGTAACAATTTTGCAACTTTCAAAAAGTCACAGATGAATTGGATGAAAACACCTGAAAACCTTAAATTCTGCAAACTAAAAGAAAGACCAGGTGACCACATTTAGAAAAGACTTTAACAACCAAAATTAAAAGAATAAGACTCAAGTGAAAAACGGGCAACAACCACCAAAACCTAGACAAAATAAGTGCAAATACAATGGTGAAGCGGCCCCTAAGTGCAACCCTGGAAGTGCTGGATGACGTGTGCAACCTGATGGGCTGATGTCTGTGCAGGTACCGCCTCATGCTACCACCAGTAGTCACCCTAACACTAGCAAAACTAGAGAAGGATAGGAAGGAAAAGTAGATGATTGTGTGAGGGCTTCACCTCTAGAAACTTTCCTTTTGCTGTTACCCACTCAGTGTACATGTCACCACTTTTATTTGCGCCAAAGTACTTGACGTTGATTCACAATCGCTTCCTACCTGGAGAGATTAATATATTCAAAGTTTAACTGATTTTGGGTATGTGCACACAATTTTTTGAGGAGGATTAGGATGAGAAACTCTCCAAAACCTCATCTCTCAAAACTCTTCAAAAACTTTGAGGTTCTGCAAAAAAAGACTCTGGGCCAGATTCATCATGCCAAAATTCTGGTGTGAAAGCTTTGGAAGTCGCAAAATTTAGCTGTAGCACGGAGTTGCCCCTAAATTGTCCGACCTTTGATGTTTCTCACAGCTCCATTGAAATTCGTGGACTTGAGGTGGGAAACCATCGCTTGTCTGATTCTTTATGAGTTGTGGCGTTCCCTATGCCAAAAGTCTCTGGTACTTAACTGGAGTGAGGTCTCTGGCGTAGCGCATTGAGGTGCGCGACACTTGTCAGATGCTCCAGATTGATGATGAGGCATGCACCTCTTCATGAATCAGAAGCATCTGACTCCAGCCGCCTTCTTATCAAGACCAGTGTGAACAATGCCGGTCTTGAGGAATCGGGCCCTCTGTGTGCACATACAGTTGTGCTCAAAAGTTTACATACCCCGGCAGAATTTTTCCTTTCTTGGCCTTGTTTCAGAGAATATGAATGATAACAAAAAAACTTTTTCTCCACTCATGGTGATTTTTTGGGTGAAGCCATTTATTGTCAAGCTACTGGGTGTTCTCTTTTTAGATCTTAATGACAACCAAAAATATCCAAATGACCCTGATCAAAAGTTCACATACCCTGGTGATTTTGGCCTGATAACATGCACAGAATTTGACTCAAATGGGTTTGAATGGCTACTAAACGTAACATCCTCACCTGTGACCTGTTTGCTTGTAATCAGTGTGTGTGCATGTGTATGAAATCTGAATGAGTTTCTGGGATCCAGACAGACTCTTGCATCTTTCATCCAGCCACTGACGTTTCTGGATTGTGAGTCATGGGGAAAGCAAAAGAATTGTCAACGGATCTACGAGAAAAGGTAGTTGAACTGTATAACACAGGAAAGGGATTCAAAAAAATATCAAAGGAATTGATAATGCCAGTCAGCAGCGTTTAAAATGTGATTAACAAATGGAAAATCAGGGGCTCTATAAAAACCAAACCACAGACAATAAATGGCTTCACCCAACCAATAACCATGAGTGGAAAAAAAATATTTTTGTTATCATTCATATTCTCTGAAACAAGGCCAAGAAAGGAAAAATTTTGCTGGGGTATGTAAACTTTTGAGCACAACTGTACTTATACTGGGATTTGCAAGTGTTAAAGGGAACCTGACAGCTGATACATGCTGCAGCGGACCAGGCAGCACTGGCTGTATGATTTATTTGTATGCTCCACAGCAGCATGTATCAGCTCTCAGGTTCCCTTTAAATTCAGTTTATTTTTTCTTTGCAGATTAGCCCAGCTATTTTTTAACGCATAGACACCAACACTAATGGCATTGTACTGCTAACTTCACTTTTGTTTGGTTGATGTTTATACTGGGTATAGTTTATGAATTTTATGGTTTCGGTACACAGCATATATCTGAATGTGTCTAGGGGATAATAACTTCATTTTCTTCGTATTTCTTCCTCCACTTCTAGTGATTCAGTAGCAGAACAGTTCAGTAATTTCTTTACCTCCAGCATTTATTGGCATTTTTAGTATTGCACTCAGTGGAATAGAAGAGATGGAATGAATGGTTTTAAGATTACAATCTGTTTTCTACTTAGCAGAGCAATATCAAAATTGACTCTCAGATTAATTCACAGAAGACTGAAGGAAATCTCAGTAACCTGAAATACACTGCTATAAGATGGAACGACTAAGGTTACACGCTGAAAGATAACACTGGATTCATCTACATATCATCTAGCCTGTCTCTAATGATTGGGGAATTTGTTCTCTTAATATCTCATTTTTAAAGTTTTATGTAAAAGCTTAAAAGGGTTGTCCAATTACGCCAACATATTCCACCACATAAACTAATACTAGCCTGTACTCCCCTGTGGTGCTGACACTGCAACAGGGATATTGGTGACTGATCTCCTGGGTCTTGCGGGACATTATTAAGTCACGTGAGCCCTGCAGCCAATCAGCAGCTGCTAATGGGATGCTCCACTCTAACTTCCTTCTGACAAAACTTACATTTGTGTTGCTCTCTGACTTCCTCCGTGTCAGTTATATCCGAAGTAAGTGAGAGTGAAGTGGCCCATTAACTGCCGCCGATTGGCTGCAGGGCTCACATGACATAACGTGACGCAAGCCACGGGGACCCATCGCTGATAGCGTTGGAACGTCTCCAGCAGCTCAGAGAGTACAGACTGTTATTATTTTGCATGTGTGAATATGGTGATTGAGAAGGGGTTGTCGGAGTAGTTGATAACCCCTTTAAAGAGAATCTGTCGCTTCCAAAAAAGCCATCTTATCTGCAAATATATGAAAGAGAATGTCATCAGAGAATGACCTACTGTTTATCCCCTGAACAATTGGAATTTTCTTGCTTTATTTTTTCCTCTCCTTGTTCCAAGACGGTTTCTTTTTGTGGGAGAAGTTGTAGTTTTAAATTACCCTATTCATTTTACCAAGCAATATACTGAAAAACATGAAAACATTTCCAAATGATGGTGAAACTGCGAAAAAAGAAGTTTTTTTGGGTTTTATTTTTTCATTGTTCATTTTACAGTCAAAATTACCTGGCACCATGATTCCTCGGGTAAGTTTTTCTATTTTAGTGTTGCAATTTTATGAGACCTGTAACTTAATTTTTTTTGTCCATTTAGCTGGGAGAGGGCATGATTTTTGCGTATGTTTTTTCAATGTCATTTTGGGATACATATGATATTTTGATCGCTTTTTATCCTATTTTTTGGGACGAAGTATGATTTTTTTCTTTTCGGCATTTAAGGCTATGTGCCCACAATGCAGAAATGCTGCATATTTTTTACGCTTCTCCCTGGCAGGAAAAACGCATACGGATTTTACATGCGTTTTTCCCGCCAGGTAGAAGTGTTTGTCAAGCGTTTTTGCATGCATTTCTGCATGCGGGTTATCAAGCGCTTTTCCAAGCGATTTTAGCATCACTTGGAAAAGTGCTTGACAACTTGGTCACACTATATACAGTTAGGTCCATATATATTTGGACAGAGACAACATTTTTCTAATTTTGGTTCTAGACATTACCACAATGAATTTTAAGCAAAACAATTCAGATGCAGTTGAAGTTCAGACTTTCAGCTTTCATTTGAGGGTATCCACATTAAAATTGGATGAAGGGTTTAGGAGTTTCAGCTCCTTAACATGTGCCCCCTGTTTTTAAAGGGATGCGCTATACAAGTCACTAGTGCGACCACACTTAGAATACTGTGTAGAGTTCTGGTCTCCGGTGTATAAGAAAGACATAGCTGAACTAGAGAGGGTGCAGAGAAGAGCAACCAAGGTTATTAGAGGACTGGGGGGTCTGCAATACCAAGACAGGTTATTACACTTGGGGTTATTTTCTTTGGAAAAACGAAGGCTTAGGGGTGATCTGATTACTATGTACAAGTATATGAGGGGACAGTACAAAGACCTTTCTACTGATCTTTTTACTCTGAGGCCTGAAACGGGGACAAGGGGGCATCTTCTACGTCTGGAGGAAAGAAGGTTTAATCATAATCACAGATGCGGATTCTTTACTGTAAGAGCAGTGAGACTATGGAACTCTCTGCCGCATGATGTTTTAATGAGTGATTCACTACTAAAATTTAAGAAGGGCATGGATGCCTTTCTTGAAAAGTATAATATTACCGGTTATATATACTAGATTCCTTGATAGGGCATTGATCCAGGGAACTAGTCTGATTGTCGTATGGAGTCGGGAAGGAATTTTTTTCCCCAATGTGGAGCTTAGTGTTTGCCACATGGGTTTTTTTCTTGCCTTCCTCTGGATCAACATGTTAGGCTATGGGTTGAACTAGATGGACTTAGTCTTCCTTCAACCTTAAAAACTATGTTACTATGTTACATTCCTCAAAAGTTGAATATAATGCAAGGCACGTTCTTTTTTCTCCATTCCCTATTTTACACTGCTGGGCTCTAGTGCGCAGGCGCCGGGGAGTCACTGTGACTTCCGCTCCAGTGACCTCCGGTGTGCACAACAATAAGGTTTGGTCTCCACTTCCTCCCGGCATCCTGATTTATAAAAAGATATTTCAAAGCAAGCAGACCTAATATGGGCCATACACGTATGTATAGATTTACATTTCTATCACCTGTATGCCCATATTAGAGGTCTGATAACTCCCAGGGGGTGACAGATTCCCTTTAAAAAATCAATTTACTTCAAATAAAAACACCATGAAATCATCCACTGGGATTTAGCTTTCTTATATAAAGCAGGCTAAATCCTAGAGGGAGGAAGGAACTGGTACATTGGGCCAGTAGTTATAGTATTAACCCCTTCACAACATATGATGCAGTTACGTCATATCTCATAGAAATATAAGAAAAAAAAATACAAAATATCCCTTTTGCTCCATTAAAAAAACAATAAACAATTCACAAATTTGGAATTGAGGTGTTCAGAAAGGTCTGACCTATCAAAATATAAAATAAATGAATCTGATCACTAAACGGCATAACGAGAAAAAAATTGAAAGGCCAGAATTACGTGTTTTTGGCCACCGCAACATTGCAATAAAATGCAATAAGAGGCGATCAAAACATGGTATCCATGCCAAAATGGTATCAATAAAAACGTCCCGCCAAAAAAGAAAAAAAAAGCTCCCAACAACAATGTGGACAGAAAAATAAAAAAGTAAAAAAATGATAAAACTGAAAATCGCCCGAGGGTTAAAACACCCCTAGGTGCAAGCATGGAAGAAATCTGTGGTCCTGTGATCCACAAAAATGATTACCAGTAAATGAAATGGACGTGGATGTGATCAAAGCAGGATATTGTACAGACCGAAATCAGGGTGAAAATTCCTGCGTATAAACGTACCATAAAAATAGATATGAGCCATATCTAGTCCACGGCTCAATATTACTGCGAAAAATAACATTACAGGATTCATATAGATCTACAGTGCTGGCCAAAAGTATTGGCACCCCTGCAATTCTGTCAGATAATACTCAGTTTCTTCCTGAAAATGATTGCAATCACAAATTCTTTGGTATTATTCTCTTCATTTAATTTGTCTTCAATGAAAAAAACACAAAAAGAATTGTCCTAAAGCCAAACTGGATATAATTCCACACCAAACCTAAAAAAAGGGGGTGGACAAAAGTATTGGCACCCTTTGAAAAATCATGTGATGCTTCTCTAATTCGTGTAATTAACAGCACCTGTAACTTACCTGTGGCACCTAACAGGTGTTGGCAATAACTAAATCACACTTGCAGCCAGTTAACATGGATTAAAGTTGACTCAACCTCTGTCCTGTGTCCTTGTGTGTACCACATTGAGCATGGAGAAAAGAAAGAAGACCAAAGAACTGTCTGAGGACCTGAGAAACCAAATTGCGAGGAAGCATGAGCTATCTCAAGGCTACAAGTCCATCTCCAAAGACCTGAATGTTCCTGTGTCTTCCGTGCGCAGTGTCATCAAGAAGTTTAAAGCCCATAGCACTGTGGCTAACCTCCCTAGATGTGGACGGAAAAGAAAAATTGACGAGAGATTTCAACGCAAGATTGTGCGGATGGTGGATAAAGAACCTCGACTAACATCCAAACAAGTTCAAGCTGCCCTGCAGTCCGAGGGTACAACAGTGTCAACCCGTACTATCCGTCGGCGTCTGAATGAAAAGGGACTGTGTGGTAGGATACCCAGGAAGACCCCACTTCTTACCCCGAGACATAAAAAAAGCCAGGCTGGAGTTTGCCAAAACTTACCTGAGAAAACCTAAAACGTTTTGGAAGAATGTTCTCTGGTCAGATGAGACAAAAGTAGAGATTTTTGGGAAAAAGCATCAACATAGAGTGTACCGGAAAAAAAAAGAGGCATTCAAATAAAAGAACACGGTCCCTACAGTCAAACATGGCGGAGGTTCCCTGATGTTTTGGGGTTGCTTTGCTGCCTCTGGCACTGGACTGCTTGACTGTGTGCATGGCATTATGAAGTCTGAAGACTACCAACAAATTTTTCAGCATAATGTAGGGCCCAGTGTGAGAAAGCTGGGTCTCCCTCAGAGGTCATGGGTCTTCCAGCAGGACAATGACCCAAAACACACTTCCAAAAGCACTATAAAATGGTTTTAGAGAAAGCATTGGAGACTTCTAAGGTGGCCAGCAATGAGTCCAGACCTGAATCCCATAGAACACCTGTGGAGAGATCTCAAAATGGCAGTTTGGAGAAGGCACCCTTCAAATATCAGGGACCTGGAGCAGTTTGCCAAAGAAGAATGGTCTACAATTCCAGCAGAGCATTGTAAGAAACTCATTGATGGTTACCGGAAGCGGTTGTTCGCAGTTATTTTGTCTAAAGGTTGTGCAACCAAGTATTAGGCTGAGGGTGCCAATACTTTTGTCCGGCCCTTTTTTGGAGTTTTTTGTGAAATGATCAATGATTTGATTTTTGCTTCATTCTCTTTTGTGTTTTTTCCTTGCAAGCAAATTAAATTAAGAGAATAATACCAAAAAATTTGTGATTGCAATCATTTTCAGGAAGAAACTGAGTATTATCTGACAGAATTGCAGGGGTGCCAATACTTTTGGCCAGCACTGTACATACAATAAGTGTCCTGCAGCCCAGTGAGATTCAGCATTGTTATATAGGGCAGGATAAATTCTAGTGGCCAGAAGGGCCTGGTCCCTCTGCCCAGCAGGGAATAGCCGGCTCTGTGTGACAGCAGAATGCCAGTGGCCAGAAGGACCAGGCCCTTTACCGCACTGGGATATAGCCACAACCCTGATCCAGCCTCAGGGTGCACCGCAGCCTCCGGCTCCCCTGCTATCACGTGTCTCTGCGCGCCACCGGATTCCCTGCGTCTTGCTGAAGTGACAGACGAGGCCCTCAGCTTCTGTCCCAGGCGACGCTGACACCGCAGGGAGGTACCGACGGCGGGGGGGGCAGGCAGAGGGTGCCTGCCCCCCGGCTGTCACTGTGCTGGAGCCGAAGGAAGGAGCCTGGCGGTCAGCGCTGGCTGCGACAGTTGGTGATTTTGTTTAAAACTGCGCCATCTACCACCCGGTAAATGTATTGACACGACATGTAATGTGCGGCTTCATGCAGCTCGCTCCTCCCTCTACTGGTGGCTGCAGGTAGTGCTCTTGTCACCATTTGTACCATGAAGTATATATATATATATGGATTATATCATGTGCACTATAGTAGAGATTCCGGGGCACATCCTGTGCTGGGTATATTGGGGGTGGTTGTTCTATCACAGAGAAGTTTCTAAATAAATATTTATTCCAGATTACAAAGAAAACGAAGAAAGCAGTGACAATAATGAATTGCTGTGCTGGTCCTGGGCTTCTCTCTTCTCTTATGACCTCATCGCCTTCTGCCTTATGACATCTGTGGCACCCCTGCGGGGGATTACCACAGGATCCATAGGTGCAGGGAGAGATGTACACTTGGGCACACACAACACCTTCCACCCCAGGTCTGAGGGGAGGAGTCAGTTTCCAGGGAGACAGCAAAAGAGGCAGTTAGTCTAGAGACGGGTGAAGGAGGAGAGAGACAGAGAGCTGTTGGCCGAGGACCAGTGAAGCCCTGAACTAGGAAACTGGTCTGTGTTGTGAAGCGCCCTAGAGAGAGGGACGGAGGCTAGAAGGAGAAAGAAAGAGATAAAACGATTATCCCTTTAGCTCACCCGGACACCGGAGACCGAGATTGCTGTTAATTCAGGAATAGCATAGAAAACCTGGACAGATCAGGAGGATCTACTCCCCCTGAAGAAGAAGGGGAAAGAGTTGCCAAACTTGACCAAGTATAGGACCAGGGGCCCAGAAAGAGAATTGGTAGCCCCAAGGAAACGTCCTCATTGTCAGTTGTGGAGAAGGACCCCAAAGAAAGTAAAAGGTGGCAGGTTCAGCTTAAGGCAGGACTGATCCCAAACAACGCACACATTGTTAGAAGAGGCCTCACAAATCTCCAGAGTGAATATCTCTACCTGCACCCAAACCTGGTTACCCTCCTGAACTGTACCTGTTACCGGACATCAGTAAAAGAAAGGTACTGAAACAAAGACTTAATGTGTGTGTGTGCCTACTTTGTCATTACTGCCTATAGCGTTCGCACAAGCCGTATGCCGATCACCTCAGCAACCATACACAGCGCTGGTAACTGATTTTACCAGTTACCACAGGAGGCGTCAGGACACAATACTCCCATCATCCTCACCCCCATCCCTTTACTGACGGTCCAGGGCACGGAACCGGGAACCGACCAACCGTGATTCCCACAGAAGTAACCCATCCATCCCGGTATCCGAGTACCCCTACCCCTGTCGACCGACTCAGTTTGGCGTCACGAACAGGATACCGGGCCCGGTAGAGCCGGGTGCTGTGTACTTAAATTGGACTTTATAGAAAGTTTGTGTACTGTAAAACGGGCCGTCCTTATTGCGTCATAGAGAAATTGAGCTGCGTCATAGAGCGGGGAGAGAGTCGCGGTGGTGCGGCTAAAGAAGTGTGAGGATAACCCCGCCATTTTTTTTTTTTTAGAGTCAATGGTGACCGAAGGAGTTGATCGTAGCGGCTGGCAACGGTTAACTAGGGAGGCACCGTCATGAGTGAAGCAAACAATATCCGAGACCTTGACGGAGAGGATGCCCAAGATGCAGCAGCAGCCAGTTCCTCAGCTGGTGAGGGAGCCGCAGCATCTGGAGCGATGGCCCAGATAATGCCAATTGCCTTGCCGTATATACCGGGAGCCAAATGGTTACCGACGTATTAAGGTAAACCCGGTACCTTAGCAGCTTTCAGACGTAAAATGTGTGCGGTGCTGGGCATGTATGCAATGACAGGAAAGCAGCGAGCCTCCGTTGTGCAGGGACAATTAATAGATGCAGCGGAGCTAGAAGCTGAGACTTGGAGCGATGCTGATGGAGACTCTATAGAAAATATGTTTGATAAGCTCAAAGCTGCTTTTGAAAAACACACACAGTCTGAACTAAGGATGCAATTCTACCAATGCAAGCAGAGACCGCAAGATACCATCAGAGACTTTGCCCTACGTTTACAAGCGGCACTCCGGTCCATAAAACAGGTAGATCCAGCAAGTGTGCAAGATGAAGATAAATTGCTTGCAGAACAGTTTATGAATGTGTTGAGATCAGACTTTCACCGTCAGCAGGTACACATGTGAGTCCTAGATCGAGATGTGGATTTCAATACCTTAAAGAAACGTGCTATAACTGTACTACGAGACCCATTACCTGCAAAACCTGCAATCCCATCCTGGCAGGTTAATAGCTCTCACATGAACTTAGAGCCTACCCCGAAAGACTCTGTAATAGCGGTAGGACAAGCTGTCGTACCCGAATCTGCTGATGACCTACGTAATCAGGTGTTACAACTAACCAAAAACATGGACTACGTGCTAAAACTCTTGCAAGCCAGACTGGAGGCACAACCACCAAGCAAAATCCAGTTAGCTGAATCCCCTGAGGATGTTCTGTGGATGAGGGGAAAGCTCATGTCGCCTGTGCAGGGGACCAATGCATCATTCCAACGGAGAGCCATGTCGCCCGTGGAGGGGATCAACAAGTCGCCCGTTCAGGGGACCAACGCACCATTCCGACACAGAGCCACCGACCACACGGATTCTTCAGGACAACCCGTTTGCCTTCGTTGCAACAAACCGAGCCACTTTGCAAGAAGATGTCGTTTAAACCCGAGATTCCTGGGTCCCATGGCCAACCCCCAGGAATAAAACGGCAGGGCCCATATGACTGGCGTAGTCGGTATGTGGGAGGCCGCCCATACCTCAACATTACGCTAGAAGGAATCCCCACATCGGCCCTATTGGACACTGGGTCACAAGTCACCACCATCCCACATATCCTGTACAAGCAATTTTGGTCTGATGCTGATCTTAGCCCCCCAGACTCTAGTCTTGTCATTTTAGCAGCTAATGGTCAACCACTGAATCAGGTGGGGTTTAGAGAAGTGACAATAAAGCTGGGGAGGGTGGAGTTGAGAGGCCAAGGGTTATGTGTGGTAGAAGATGACCCCAATAACAAATGTCCTTACATGGTGCTTGGTACTAATGTGATTGAAAACTGCCTTGAAGAAGTGATGTTTTTACTCCAACAGATTACAGAGACTGCTGGCATTGGGCGGAGGAGAGTCCTTCAAAGAGAAATCCGTGCCTTAATTCACTAGCAACAGGTAAATCTGTCTGGGGGGGAGATTGGCAGTGCGCGGGTAACAGACCCGTTTCCCATTGTATTACCACCAAACAGTGAAATGATGATATGGTGTCGAGCAGCTATGGGTATCAGAAGAAAGGAATACCAGGCAATTGTAGAACCAGTATATTCAGAGCATAGACCTACACTGCTGACAGCTAGAGGGGTGGTGGATGTACGCAGGGGAAGAGTACCAATCCATGTGTTGAATTGTGGTGAGGAAGAAGTGAAACTACCGCGGTATGCTACTGTAGCAAAGCTGTACACTGTCAGTAATAACAACTGTTAGAACCTTGCTCTTAGGTTTTTTCCTTTGCTGGTCACATGACCTTGTTGGCCTATTTAATCCTGCTCCGCCCTTCTGGCTTTGCTGGACTTCATTGTATAACTACTTTCTAGCTAGCCTGTGCTCTGTATCTAACTCTGTTAGTTTGCTTGGTCTACGGACCTCTATGTTCTATATATTTTGTTTGTTCGTCTGTCTGCTACTATTTCTGTTAGGAGGTGTCCCATTTTCCTCCCAGTCCTTAGTACTTGTAGGGATTCCTTCCCCACATCTATAGGTCTCCGTACAGACTAGCTTAGGACTTTAGCAGGTCTGATCGCAGGATCAGGTCCCCTGTTACATCGTAGGGATTAAGCTGAGTTCTATCATAGGGACAGATCTCCTCTCTTTCCTTAGCTCTGGTAGCAGAACATAACAGTAAGTCCAGCCTGCAAATTCTCTAAGGAAAGATTTTTCTGTTCCATCATGGTGTCGGTTCAGGATTTGGCTAAACACCTGCAGGGACTCTCTCTGGAGGTGGCCGAGCTCCGTCAGCACGTGAGTAACTGTCCTGGAGCACATTTCTTGGAGCCTAAGGTATGTTTGCCGGATTTATTTTTTGGTGAACACCGAGAATTTTTTTCATTTAAAAATGCTTGCTTATTGTATTTTCATTTGAGACCCAAGTCCTCTGGGGATGAATCCCAGCGCATAGGGTACATAATGTCACTTTTGCGCAAAGAGCCTCAGGAGTGGGCCTTTTCTTTGCAACCTAGTGTTACATGCTTCAGATCAGTGGATAGTTTTTTTTCTGCTTTGGGACTATTATATGATGATCCTGACCGTGTCTCATCAGCTGAGACTGAGTTAAGACGTTTGAGACAGGGATCAGGTAATGTGGAAAAATATTGTACTCATTTCCGTCGTTGGTCTACTCAAACAGGGTGGAACGATTCTGCTCTGAAAAGTCTATTTCTTGCTGGGCTCAATGAAAGGGTTAAAGACCTGCTAATTGCTTATCCTACACCTGAAGATTTGCAACAGGCTATGCAATTAGCTATACGGGTGGATAGGAGACTGCGTGCAAGGGTTAATGAGAGCAAATCCTCTGCTATGTCAGTTTCTGGTTATGAGAATGTGTGTACTAACAGTGGTGAACCGATGGAGATTGGATCGGTGGCACCTCGCTCTCAAGAAAAAGACCGTAGATTTTCTGAAGGCTTGTGTTTCTATTGCGGAAAATCTGGTCATTTGATTAAAGGCTGTGAGCTTCGTATGAAGAAAGAAAAAAAAATGGTCAGTTATGCCCGTATTGCCTGTTTAAATTCCAAGGGAGTATTTTTAGCTGCTTCCACGATTGCTCAGGAAAAATTAATGGAATTTCGGGTGTTTGTTGATTGTGGGTCTACTCTGAATGTAATTGATGGGGGATTCTTGGAAAGACTCAAATTAAAACCCGAACCTTTATCATCCCCCATTGCTGTGGTTTCTGTGGATGGTTCCCCTTTGAAGAATATTACTCTCAAGGTCTGTGAATTTCCTCTCACTATTAATGGTGTTCACCATGAGAAATTGGATTTGGTAGTTTTGAATAACTTGCCTTCTCCAGTAATATTGGGATTGCCCTGGTTAAAATTTCACAATCCTGTACTGGATTGGTCTACCAGTGAAATTAAATCCTGGAGCCATAAATGTTATGACAAGTGTTGTAACGGGCGTATTGCAGCTTTGGATAGGGGAGAATTACCTGTTCCTATTCAGGATTTTTGGAGAGTTTTTTCTGGGAAGGAATCGCAGGTTTTGCCTCCCCATAGAGACTATGATTGTTCTATTGAATTTGTCCCTGGAGCGACTCTTCCTAAAAGTCGTTTATTTAACCTTACTATTCCTGAGAGGAAGGCTTTGGAGGAATACATACAGACAAGTTTGGCCGCCGGTCACATTAGGCCCTCTAAGTCTCCTGTGGCGGTTGGATTTTTTTTGTAAAAAAAAAAGGACGGCGGTTTACGTCCTTGTCTGGATTTTCGTGAGATTAACAAAATTACTGTACGCAATCCTTACCCACTGCCATTGATTCCTGATCTGTTTAACCAGTTAATGGGGGCCAAGTGGTTCTCTAAAATTGACCTTAAGGGGGCATACAATCTGTTGCGCATGAAGGAGGGTGACGAATGGAAGACTGCTTTTAACACTCCTGTGGGTCATTTTGAAAATCTGGTTATGCCTTTTGGTCTTACTAATGCTCCTGCATTTTTTCAGAATCTTATTAATGACATCCTTAGACCTTTGATCGGCAAAAATGTGGTTGTGTATTTGGATGACATTTTGATTTATTCGCCGGATATGGAGTCTCATTGGCGGAGCGTACGTGAGGTATTACAGCTATTAATGGACAATTCGCTTTTTGCTAAGCTGGAGAAATGTGAGTTCGCTGTACAGAGAATTAGTTTTTTGGGTTACATTATCTCCAGCGAAGGTTTTGAGATGGACCCGGTTAAAGTTCAAGCTGTACAGGAATGGCTTAGGCCTATTGGTTTGAAATCGATACAGAGGTTTTTAGGTTTCGCCAATTATTACAGAAAATTCATAAATTTTTTTTCTAGTATTGTCAAACCTCTGACCGATCTCACCAGGAAAGGTGCTGATGCGGTTCAGTGGTCTTCTGAGGCCATTGAAGCTTTTGTGTATCTCAAGGAGAGGTTCACCTCTGCTCCCATCCTTATGCAGCCTGATGTGACTAAGCTGTTTTTGGTTGAGGTTGATGCTTCCTCTGTGGGGGTTGGCGCAGTATTGTCTCAGGATAACGGGGATGGATTACATCCCTGTGCCTTTTTTCCAAAAAAAAATTTCGGAGACTGAACTGAATTACGATATTGGTAATCGGGAATTATTGGCTATTAAACTCGCATTTGAACACTGGCGCCACTTCTTGGAAGGTGCGGAATTTCCCGTTCAGGTTCTTACGGATCATAAAAATCTGATATATCTTGATGCTGCCAAGCGCCTGAATGCCCGTCAGGCTAGGTGGGCACTGTTTTTCTCGCGGTTTAATTTCTCCGTTACTTACATCCCTGGTACTAAGAATGTTAAGGCGGATGCCTTGTCTCGCAGTTTTTCTCCCATAGTCGGTGCTGAGAAAGAGGAGAACATTTTACAAGAAGGTGTTGTGATAGCTGCTTTGGACTCCGTTTTGGAAGATGAGATTCTTAAAGCACAGGAGAATGCCCCATCTAACACTCCTCATGGGAGGTTGTTTGTGCCTGGGACCTTTAGGAGAGATTTGTTTGTTGAGTGTCACGAATCTCGGTTGGCAGGTCATCCCGGAATCTCTGAGACCAAGAGACTGGTGGGTCGCAGTTTTTGGTGGCCTGGATGGCAGAAGGAAGTCATTAAGTGGGTGCGTCAATGTACTATATGTGCTAGATCTAAGTCCTCACATACTCCTGCTGCGGGGTTGCTTTGTCCTTTGGAGGTTCCCAGTGCTCCTTGGACACATTTGGCTATGGACTTTATAACTGACCTTCCCTCCTCTGAGGGTTTTACTGTCATCTGGGTGGTCGTGGACCGTTTTAGCAAGATGTGTCACTTGGTTCCCTTCGTCAAACTGCCCTGCGCTAAAACTCTCGCTAAGGCCTTTGTCAAGGAAATTGTCAGACTTCATGGCGTTCCTACTGACATTGTTTCTGATAGGGGTCCTCAGTTCGTGGCTCGTTTTTGGCGTGCCTTTTGTGACAGGTTGGGAGTTCATTTGTCGTTCTCGTCCGGATATCATCCTGAATCTAATGGCCAGACAGAAAGGAAAAACCAGGATGTTGAGCAGTTCTTGCGTTGTTGTGTGGCAGACAATCAAGAGGGGTGGTCTGAGTTTCTGCCACTTGCTGAATTTGCTCTTAACAACCATACATCTTCTTCTGCTGGTTGTTCGCCTTTTTTTTGTTGTTCTGGGAGACATCCGTCGTTTGGGTCGTTCTCCAAGTTGGGATCTGCCGTGCCTGAGGAGGAGAATTTTTCCGGTGATTTGGAGAGAGTTTGGACGGATGTGCGTGGTAATCTTCAGGAGGCCAACAGAAAATCTAAAGACTATTTTGATAGGAAACGACAGGAGGTTTTGTTCGCTGTTGGTGACATGGTTTGGTTGTCCTCTAGGAATCTGCGGTTGAGGATTCCTTCTAAGAAATTGGGTCCCAAGTTTGTAGGGCCCTTTAAGGTGCTTCAGGTTGACAACCAATCTGCTGTTAGGTTGGAGGTTCCTACCTCCTGGAGAATTAATCCGGTATTTCAAGTCTCTCTGTTGAAAAAAGCGGTTGTATCGGATTGTGACGCCTCTGCCTCTGTTCCTCCGGTGGTGGAGGACGGGGAATATGAAATTTATCGCATCCTTAACTCTAGACGGTATAGAGGTAGTTTGCAGTATCTTGTGGCCTGGAAAGGTTTCGGACCCGAGGATAACTCTTGGGTGAGGTCGGATGATGTTTCCGCGTCCAGACTTATCAGAGCGTTTCACAGGAGATTTCCTGATAAGCCTGGTCCTAGGGGATCCAGAGGATCCTCTTAGAAGGGGGGGTACTGTTAGAACCTTGCTCTTAGGTTTTTTCCTTTGCTGGTCACATGACCTTGTTGGCCTATTTAATCCTGCTCCGCCCTTCTGGCTTTGCTGGACTTCATTGTATAACTACTTTCTAGCTAGCCTGTGCTCTGTATCTAACTCTGTTAGTTTGCTTGGTCTACGGACCTCTATGTTCTATATATTTTGTTTGTTCGTCTGTCTGCTACTATTTCTGTTAGGAGGTGTCCCATTTTCCTCCCAGTCCTTAGTACTTGTAGGGATTCCTTCCCCACATCTATAGGTCTCCGTACAGACTAGCTTAGGACTTTAGCAGGTCTGATCGCAGGATCAGGTCCCCTGTTACATCGTAGGGATTAAGCTGAGTTCTATCGTAGGGACAGATCTCCTCTCTTTCCTTAGCTCTGGTAGCAGAACATAACAACAACATACAGACACTAGAGCCCTTGCCCCCGTCAAGTCAGGCGGAGGACAACAACCCCAAGGGACAGCTGGAGGAGTGGTGTCAGCAGTTGCACATAGGGACTGATGCCACTCTCGACCACCAGAAGCAAGGAGTTTACCGGGTAGTGCAAGAGTTTAGCCAAGTATTCAGTAAGCATCCATTAGATTTTGGGAGGATAAAAGGGGTACACCATCACATACCCACAGGAGATCATCCCCCGATTAAAGTGAGACATAGACCCATCCCACCAAACCACTACCAGTGTGCTAAAGAGATGCTGCAGGACATGAAGGAGGCCGGGGTTATAAGAGATAGCTGTAGTCCCTGGGCGGCCCCCTTAGTCTTAGTCAGAAAGAAGGATGGCACTATTAGAATGTGTGTGGATTACAGGGAGGTAAATAAGATCACTCACAAAGATGCTTACCCGTTACCCCGGATAGAGCAGTCTCTTGCTGCATTAAAGACAGCTAAGTATTTCTCCACATTAGATCTCACTAGTGGGTACTGGCAGGTCTCCGGTGCAGAAGAAGACCGGGAGAAAACCGCATTCACAACACCAATGGGCCTATGCGAATTCAATAGCATGCCATTTGGGTTATGCAATGCACCGGGGACATTTCAGAGACTCATGGAGTGCTGCCTGGGACACCGGAATTTTGAGACAGTACTTTTATACCTGGATGACGTCATAGTGTATTCCAAAACCTATGAAGAACATCTGGAACACCTGGTGGAGGTATTTACAGGTCTAACAAAGTATGGAATGAAGCTCAAACCATCTAAATGTTACCTGCTGAAGCCAAAAGTCCAATACCTAGGGCATGTGGTCAGCGCGGATGGCGTAGCACCAGATCCGGAAAAGTGACAGCTATCCAGGACTGGCAGGGGCTGACCACCATCAGAGAGGTACGTCAGTTCTTAGGTTTGGTTGGGTATTACAGAAGATTTATTAAGGGCTACACGAAGATGGCAGCACCCCTACAAGATCTTCTGGTAGGCCAAGCTAAGAAGAGAAGGTCTTCAGAGCCGCCGTTGGAATGGGGAAAGAAACAAAAAGACTCCTTCCAACAAATGAAACAGACCCTGACCGGTGAGGAAATCTTGGCGTACCCAGATTATAACCTACCATTTGTCCTCTACACGGATGCAAGTAATGTAGGCCTGGGAGTAGTACTGTCCCAAATACAAGAAGGCAAGGGAAGAGTAATTGCCTATGCCAGTAGAAGACTTCGACCTACCGAGAGGAACCCGGAAAATTACAGCTCTTTTAAGTTGGAGTTCCTGGCCTTGGTCTGGGCAGTCACAGAGAGGTTCAAGTATTACTTAGCAGCTTCAAAATTTACCAATAATCCGCTAACACATTCTTGGATACTGCAAAGCTTGGTGCATTGGAGCAGCGCTGGATGGCTGGGCTATCGAGCTACGACTTTACCATCAAGTACCGAACAGGCCGTGGAAATGCAAATGCTGATGCCCTCTCCTGAAACCCTCAACTACATTTGCAAGGGCTTAAAGAAGAAACAGATGACTTGGAGGAAATAGAACTTCCAGCTTTCCATAAAAGTAGAAAATGGAAAATGACAGAAACCCATATCTACCAGAACCGTCAGGATGCTGCACTAAACCCGCTGCCTCATTATGGATGGAAAGAAACCCAAGATAGCGATCCGGCAGTGAGCCTAGTGAAGAGGCTGGTAACCCAACCGGATTCCAAAATTGAGAAGAATGCTCCCCCAGAGGCCCAATACCTGTGGAAAGAAAGAAGCAGGTTATTTATCTATAAAAACCAATTGTGCAGACAGTATATCAATCCAAGGACACATGAAATGGTATGGCAAGTTGTAGTTCCAAAGAGAGACGTCCAAATGGTATTGGAAGCGTACCATAATGGAGCAGGACACTTTGGATGGAGATAACTGGAAATACTGTTACGTGAGAGGTTTTATTGGATTGGCATGAGGTCTTCCATAGAAAAATGGTGTAAAAATTGTGGCCCATGCTCATTAAGAAGAGGAGATCGTAACAACCAGAAAGCACCACTCCAGTCTATCATAACCAGGCAGCCCTTGGAACTAGTAGCCTTGGATCATGTCAAACTCACACCCTGTAGATCAGGCTATACTTATGCTCTTACCATGGTGGACCACTATTCCAGATTCCTAGTGGTAGCTCCTGTGAAGGATTTGTCAGCTCAGACAGCAGCAAGAACCTTTCAAGCTTATTTTTGCAGGCCACATGGATATCCAGAACAGGTATTGACAGATCAGGGTCCTGCCTTTGAAGCGGAAATATTTCAAGAGTTCTGTAGCTTGTATGGATGCAAGAAAATTCATACCACGCCTTACCATCCCCAAACTAACGGAATGTGCGAAAAAATGAATCACGTGGTAATAGAATTGCTGAAGACTCTACCCTTGGAAGACAGAAACAGATGGCTAGAGAAATTACCAGATCTGATTGACATCTATAACAACATCCCAGTAAGCTCAAATAATTGTACCCCAGCATACTTGATGAGAGCGAGACCAGGAAAATTGCCAGTGGACTTTGAAATGGGCATTGTAGTTCCTGAGGAAGACCACTCTAGTGCAGATTGGGATACTAGAAGAACAGAACAATACAAGAAAATACAGGAGTGTGTTGAGAAAAGTCTAGCAAAATCCAGAGAAAGACAAGAAACCAATTTCAATAAAAACGCACAAGGAATCCCGTTAACCCCCAGAAAATTGGTTTTGAAAAGGAAAAAGAGACTTCATAAGCTATATAATCAATGGGAAGAAGAACCATACACTGTATTTCCATCCAATTTTGACAACCAAAAAACCTGTCTAATCAGCAAGCATAACGGAAAAACAACAGCAACAGTGTCCCGAGACCACTTAAAGAAGTGTCCTCAACCCTTACAACAAAAAGAATATATCCCTTGTCCCATACCAGAAGAAGAGACGCCAAGGACAATTAAGACAATCTTAGGAGAGTTACCCGCAGATTGGCCCCAAATAGAAGGAGCATATTTAATTCCCGTGTTGACATTCCCACAACCAGTAGAAGAATTAAGAGCAGAAGAACCACCTGCTGCAGCCGAGCTAGGGAATCCTGCAATCGGTGTACCTGCCATTCCGACTAGGGGAGTGGGAAGACACTCTGGCATACCTGTGCTACCTAGACCAACACATGAGTCAGTAAGTAGTGTTCACTCCACACCAAGCTTACGCACCAGTGGGATACCAGTTTTACGGAGGTCATCACGTATTAATTTTGGAGACCCACCAATCAGATACAGGGAGTAAACCATAACAAAAGGGAAATGTAAATAGGTTCAAAAATGTAAATATGTAGTTAAAGTCAGTATATAGAAGGGTGACGAGTAGTGTTGAGCGATACCTTCCGATATCAGGAAATATCGGATCGGATTGGATCGGGCCGATACCCAAAAAGTATCGGATATCGCCAATTCCGATACCGGAAACCAATGCAAGTCAATGGGACACAAATATCGGAATGAAAATAAACCCTTTCTTTCCTTGTAGGTTAATTCTACATGAAGGAAAACAACTAACAATAATGTAGAATGTATTGGGGGAGGTGGTTTCCCAAATCGATGGGAACAGTGCTCACAGTGAAACATGAAAAGCCGGCAATTCAGCAGCGGCATACACCGGTACCCGACAATTTAGAACAGAAAGAATAGAGCTTCACACATAGATTAGATAGATAGAAACATGTCAGTCACATATATATGAAGTACAGTGACAGTGTTGGTTACTGTACTTGTCATTTAGTGTAAAGGATTTATTTAAAAAAATATTAGTGTTTTCATGCACTGTCTCTTTAAAAAAGCCGGCCGGCAATTCAGCAGCGGTACCCGACAATTTACAACAGAAATAATAGAGCATCACACATAGATTAGATAGATAGAAACATGTCAGTCACATACAGTACAGACCAAAAGTTTGGACACACCTTCTCATTTAAAGATTTTTATGTATTTTCATGACTTTGAAAATTGTACATTCACACTGAAGGCATCAAAACTATGAATTAACACATGTGGAATTATATACTTAACAAAAAAGTGTGAAACAACTGAAAATATGTCTTATATTCTAGGTTCTACAAAATAGCCACCTTTTGCTTTGATGATTGCTTTGCACACTCTTGGCATTCTCTTGATGAGCTTCAAGAGGAAGCCACCGGAAATGATTTTCACTTCACAGGTGTGCCCTGTCAGGTTTAATATGTGGGATTTCTTGCCTTATAAATGGGGTTGGGACCATCAGTTGTGTTGTGCAGAAGTCCGGTGGATACACAGCTGATAGTCCTACTGAATAGACTGTTAGAATTTTTATTATGGCAAGAAAAAAGCAGCTAAGTAAAGAAAAACGAGTGGCCATCATTACTTTAAGAAATGAAGGTCAGTCAGTCCAAAAAATTGGGAAAACTTTGAAAGTGTCCCCAAGTGCAGTTGCAAAAACCATCAAGCACTACAAAGAAACTGGCTCACATGAGGACCGCCCCAGGAAAGGAAGACCAAGAGTCACCTCTGCTTCTGAGGATAAGTTTATCTGAGTCACCAGCCTCAGGAATCGCAGGTTAACAGCAGCTCAGATTAGAGACCAGGCCAATGCCACACAGAGTTCTAGCAGCAGACGCATCTCTTCAACAACTGTTAAGAGGAGACTTTGTGCAGCAGGCCTTCATGGTAAAATAGCTGCTAGGAAACCACTGCTAAGGACAGGCAACAAGCAGAAGAGACTTGATTGGGCTAAAGAACACAATGAATGGACATTAGACCAGTGGAAATCTGTGCTTTGGTCCGATGAGTCCAAATTTGAGATCTTTGCTTCCAACCACCGTGTCTTTGTGCGACACAGAAAAGGTGAACGGATGGACTCTACATGCCTGGCTCCCACCGTGAAGCATGGAGGAGGAGGTGTGATGGTGTGGGGGTGCTTTGCTGGTGACACTGTTGGGGATTTATTCAAAATTGAAGGCATACTGAACCAGCATGGCTACCACAGCATCTCGCAGCGGCATGCTATTCCATCCGGTTTTGCGTTTAGTTGGACCATCATTTATTTTTCAACAAGACAATGACCCCAAACACACCTCCAGGCAGTGTAAGGGCTATTTGATGAAGAAGGAGAGTGATGGGGTGCTACACCAGATGACCTGGCCTTCACAGTCACCAGACCTGAACCCAATCGAGATGGTTTGGGGTGAGCTGGACCGTAGAGTGAAGGCAAAAGGGTCAACAAGTGCTAAGCATCTGTCACACTGACACTGCGTACAGGAGGTCAGGGGCCTAAGCTGACCCTAAGCTGGGGCCCTGACTAATCCCTCTACCTGGAGGTACTGTTAAAGATACAGAGGTCCAGGCCGCCAGCGTAACCCCTACCTCCTGAGGATCCCTGCACCTCAGTAATCTAGTCCTGAGAAGGACCCCGATCACAACAATAGGGGACAGGAAATAATATGCCAACCCACAGTACTTAGACGAACGGGACAGTACAAGGGTCAAACCAAAAACCACCTTGCATACAAAAACTACACCACAACTACAGAGGGAACACCAACGGGAAAGGAGATAAATGATAAAGCGAGGAAGGGAAAAACCACATCAAATACACTTAGCTCAGAACGCCAAAATACCACAATCCGCTCTGTTTGTCTGTATGAAATGCTTTCACCGACACTTCCCTAACAGACCGGCAGGCATTTGAAGGAGTCCCACTACTGCAGCATTGATTGCAGCTGGGCGAGGCTGGACCTCGTCTAGCACAGAGAGAGAGAGAGAGTTAACTCCCTCACTGCCGAAAAACACAAAACACCAAAAACTCAGCTACGAGAAGTCAGGCTGTGTAATCGTGACAATCTTCGTGGCGATACACCCGTGACAGTACCCCCCCTTCTACGAGGGGCCTCCGGACCCTCAGGGCCAGGTTTATCCGGATGAGTCTTGTGGAAGGCCCGAACTAATTGGTCTGCGTTAATATCCGACGCAGGAACCCACATCCTCTCCTCAGGACCATACCCCTTCCAATGAACCAGGTACTGAAGGGACCGGCGATTAAAGCGTGAATCGATGACCTTCGATACCTGGAACTCCAAGTTACCATTGATCACCACTGGAGGGGGAGGTAAAGGTGACGGTATCACCGGCGCCACATACCTCTTAAGCAACGATCTGTGGAACACGTTGTGAATTTTGTGTAGGGGGGAGGTCAAGACGGAATGCCACCGGATTAATTATAGAACTGATCCTGTACGGCCCGATGAACCTGGGGCCCAGTTTCCAGGAGGGAACCTTAAGTTTTATATTCCTGGTAGACAACCATACCCGATCGTTCACACTTAGGTCCGGACCAGACAGTCTCCTCCTATCAACCATACGTTTGTATCGGTTCCCCATAGTATTCAGATTCTTCAGCACCCCACTCCATACTGAAGCGAGTGATGACGAAAATCGTTCCTCCTCAGGAACCCCCGAAAAGCCCCCTCTACTGAAAGTACAAAACTGGGGGTGAAAACCATATGCCCCAAAAAACGGGGACTTACCAGTGGATTCGCTCCGCCTATTATTAAGAGCAAACTCCGCGTGAGGTAAGAAAGAAGCCCAGTCCTCCTGGTTCTCTGACACAAAACACCGGAGATATGTCTCCAAGCTTTGGTTCATACGTTCCGTCTGACCATTGGTCTGAGGATGAAAAGCCGATGAGAACGATAAATGCATCCCCCGCCGTGTACAAAATGCCTTCCAGAATTTGGACACAAACTGAGACCCCCGATCTGACACCACATCGGAGGGTACCCCGTGAAGCCTCACAATCTCCCCAATGAACACCTGCGCAAGAGTTTTAGCATTAGGAAGAGCAGGAAGAGCGATAAAATGTGCCATCTTGCTGAACCTGTCCACTACAACGAGTATGACCGTTTTACCCGAAGACGGCGGGAGGTCCGTAATAAAGTCCATAGACAGATGAGTCCAAGGACGCTCCGGGATCTTCAAAGGTAAGAGGGCCCCAGATGGACGGGTATGTGAGGTCTTAGAGCGCGCACAAACCCCACAGGACGCGACAAAAGTTACCACCTCCCTATGTAAGTTAGGCCACCAAAACCGACGCGAGAGGAGATCCACCGTTGCTTTACTCCCCGGGTGTCCTGCAAAAACTGAGTTATGGTGTGCCTCGATCACCTTTTGTCACAACTGATCTGGAACAAACAGTCTCCCTGGAGGTCCAACAGTGGCGTCCCCCTGAGCCTCCAATACCTCCTCCTCAAGCTCAGAGCATACTGCCGAAACCACCACCCCCTCCTGAAGGATAGGAACCGGGTCGTCCGTATTCCCGGCCCCAGGGAAACTACGAGATAAGGCATCCGCCTTTACATTTTTTGACCCAGGACGATATGTAACGACAAAATTAAACCTGGTAAAAAACAATGACCACCTAGCTTGTCTGGGATTCAGACATTTAGCGGACTCCAGATATAGCAGGTTCTTGTGATCGGTGATGACGGTGACCGGATGGACTGCCCCCTCTAAAAAATGGCGCCACTCCTCAAAAGCTAACTTAATGGCCAAGAGTTCCCTATTGCCGACATCGTAATTCCTCTCAGCGGACGACAATTTTTCAGAGAAAAAGGCGCACGGATGCCACTTACCAGGGGACGAACCTTGTGACAATACTGCTCCCACCCCTACCTCGGAAGCGTCTACCTCTACAATGAATGGCTGTGATGCATCAGGTTGAATGAGTATGGGTGCCGAGGCAAAACATTTTTTCAAGGAGGAGAAAGCTTGACAAGCCTTGTCAGACCACCTAGAAAAATCCGTCCCCTTTTTTGTCATGTCTGTGAGAGGTTTAACCATGGACGAGAAATTACGAATGAACTTCCGGTAATAATTAGCAAACCCCTGGAAACGTTGTAGTGCCTTAAGATTCTCTGGCAGATCCCACTCAAGAACTGCCCGCACTTTCCCAGGGTCCATACGAAAACCGGACGCTGAAACCAGGAAGCCTAAAAACTGGAGTTCCTGTACGGCGAACACACACTTTTCCCATTTGGCATACAGTTTATTATCCCGCAAGATCTGTAACACCTGCCTAACATGCTCCTGATGAGACACCAGATCCGGCGAGTAAATTAAGATATTATCCAGATATATGACAACAAACTGTCCCACCAGGTGGCGAAAAATGTCATTAACAAAGTGTTGGAACACCGCCGGGGCATTAGTCAGACCGAATGGCATGACAAGGTTCTCATAATGCCCCTTCGGAGTGTTTAAACGCCTTCTTCCACTCATCCCCCTCCTTCATCCTAATCAGATTGTACGCCCCCCTGAGATCCAACTTAGAGAACCATTTGGCGCCCACGATCTGATTAAAGAGATCGGGAATATCCTGCTACATGTTCACAGACTTGCCAGTGGAAAAGCCAAACTTCACATGCCAGAAATGCAAGCTTGTGTCCCTGTTGGAGGAAAAGTTGCGAAATCTAGAAGAGAGGTTAACTACCTTGAAAATCATTAAGGAAGGTGAAGAGTTCTTAGACAGAGCAGAATTATCTCTTCATGATTCAGAAAGAGAAGAAATTCGAACTGCACCTGAGGAAACAGAGGAATGGAAGCATGTGACCCAGAGAAGCAGGAGGATAGAGAGGCAGTCAGCACCTATACTGCTCAGGAACGAGTACCAGGCTCTCTCGCAGGAGAACCATGAAGAAATACAGCAAGATAAGACTTTGCCAGCAATGAATAACCTTGTAAGCCCTCAGAATCCTCCTGGATGGAGAAAGAAGAATGTTGTGAAGAAAAAACGGAGAGTGGTGGTCATGGGGGATTCCCTGTTAAGAGGAACAGAGGCTGCTATCTGCAGACCAGAAATAACCTCAAGAGAAATGTGCTGTCTTCCAGGAGCAAAAATTAAAGATGTGTCTGACAGGATATCAAGACTCTTCAGACCTACAGATCACTACCCATTCCTGCTAATACATGTGGGGACAAATGACACCGCAAGAAAGGACCTGGAAACCATCTGCAGTGACTTTGAAGACTTGGCCAAGAAAGTGAAAGAATTGGGAGCGCAGGTGGTCTTCTCATCCATCCTCCCAGTGGATGGCCATGGAACAATGAGGTGGAATAAGATTCTACAGGTGAACAACTGGCTACGTCGATGGTGCCGTCAACAAGGATTTGGATTTCTGGATCACGGAATGAATTACCTATACGATGGACTACTTGCTAGAGATGGGGTGCACCTTACGAAGACTGGAAAACATGTATTTGGAAATTGCCTTGCTGCACTCATCAGTAGAGATGAGCGTTGTTCTACTCGAACTGTTCGCCAATCTCAAATTCGAGCTGTTTTGGGCGGTGTTCGAGCCGGTCGGCGAACACGAACAATTTGAGAAAAATTCGGCTGTTCGAGGTTATGTTCGATAACTGTTCGTGCACCAAAATCATAACTGGATTTTTTCTCAGTAATGATGAAAATTAATGTTAATACGCAGTTTGAGTGTACAGCGGGGCGGGGGGAGGGGCAGGGGATGGATCTCTGCAGGAACAATGAAGATCTCCATTTTTTTTTCTCTTTCCCGCATTTGCAGTGGGGAGGTGCAATCTGTCAGCCTATCAGCAGCGCACACAAGGAGCGAAGTGCTTTTTTTCACACAAGCAAGGGCATGTGTGATTGGCAGTGTATGTCACATGTCCTTGCCCTATAAGACCAAGCCATTTTCCCCGTCGCCACCATTTTCTCACTGCTGCAGCTGCGTGTTAGACGGCACCGCTGTTGCTGTGTGCGCTATACCTTGTTAATTTCAAGCCAATTTTCGCACAAATATACAGATAGCTTGGGAGTAGGGAATAGTTGTGATTGCAGTCCTTTTAAGGACTAGGTTACAGCATTTCCTACGACTTTTATCAGGCAGGTCTGTGCTCTTAAATAGATAGATTGTGGGAGTAAAGACTAATTGTAATTGGAGTCCTTTTCAGGACTAGGTTACATCAGTTCCTATCAGTTTTTGCCAGGCAGGTCTGTGCCAGTGCTGTGCAAGTTTTTTTCACAGCATTTGGCTGAATCTAGCAAAGCTAATCCTTTTTGGCCTATTGCAGAGTGTGTTAGTCAGTGGAGTAGCCTATCTGTGTTGCAAGATATACCACCTGTGTATAGAATACCAATTTTTTTACTGCACCTAGTGAAGTAAAATCTTTTGGGCATAGCATCATTCTATTAGTCCATCTATACTGACCTCCATCAGGTTGCAAACTGAATATAATTTTTTTCTGCATCTAGCTCTGAAAAAATATTTGGGCTTCTAGCGGTGTGTGGGACTTGGTCTATTAGTCCATCTATACTGACCTCCATCAGGTTGCAAATTAAAAATAATTTTTTTCTGCATCTAGCTCTGAAAAAATATTTGGGCTTCTAGCAGTGTGTGGGACTTGGTCTATTAGTCCATCTATACTGACCTCCATCAGGTTGCAAATTAAAAATAATTTTTTTCTTCATTTATCTCTGAAAAAATATTTGGGCTTCTAGCAGCGTGTGGGACTTGTTCTATTAGTCCATCTATACTGACCTCCATCAGGTTGCAAATTAAAAATAATTTTTTTCTGCATGTAGCTCTGAAAAAATATTTGGGCTTCTAGCAGTGTGTGGGACTTGGTCTATTAGTCCATCTATACTGACCTCCATCAGGTTGCAAATTAAAAATAATTTTTTTCTGCATCTAGCTCTGAAAAAATATTTGGGCTTCTAGCAGTGTGTGGGACTTGGTCTATTAGTCCATCTATACTGACCTCCATCAGGTTGCAAATTGAATAAAAAAATTTTCTGCATCTAGCTCTGAAAAAATATTTGGGCTTCTAGCAGTGTGTGGGACTTGGTCTATTAGTCCATCTATACTGACCTCCATCAGGTTGCAAATTGAATAAAAAATTTTTCTGCATCTAGCTCTGAAAAAATATTTGGGCTTCTAGCGGTGTGTGGGACTTGGTCTATTAGTCCATCTATACTGACCTCCATCAGGTTGCAAATTAAAAATAATTTTTTTCTGCATCTAGCTCTGAAAAAATATTTGGGCTTCTAGCAGTGTGTGGGACTTGGTCTATTAGTCCATCTATACTGACCTCCATCAGGTTGCAAATTAAAAATAATTTTTTTCTGCATCTAGCTCTGAAAAAATATTTGGGCTTCTAGCAGTGTGTGGGACTTGGTCTATTAGTCCATCTATACTGACCTCCATCAGGTTGCAAATTAAAAATAATTTTTTTCTTCATTTATCTCTGAAAAAATATTTGGGCTTCTAGCAGCGTGTGGGACTTGTTCTATTAGTCCATCTATACTGACCTCCATCAGGTTGCAAATTAAAAATAATTTTTTTCTGCATCTAGCTCTGAAAAAATATTTGGGCTTCTAGCAGTGTGTGGGACTTGGTCTATTAGTCCATCTATACTGACCTCCATCAGGTTGCAAATTAAAAATAATTTTTTTCTGCATCTAGCTCTGAAAAAATATTTGGGCTTCTAGCAGTGTGTGGGACTTGGTCTATTAGTCCATCTATACTGACCTCCATCAGGTTGCAAATTAAAAATAATTTTTTTCTTCATTTATCTCTGAAAAAATATTTGGGCTTCTAGCAGCGTGTGGGACTTGTTCTATTAGTCCATCTATACTGACCTCCATCAGGTTGCAAATTAAAAATAATTTTTTTCTGCATCTAGCTCTGAAAAAATATTTGGGCTTCTAGCGGTGTGTGGGACTTGGTCTATTAGTCCATCTATACTGACCTCCATCAGGTTGCAAATTAAAAATATTTTTTTTCTGCATCTAGCTCTGAAAAAATATTTGGGCTTCTAGCAGTGTGTGGGACTTGGTCTATTAGTCCATCTATACTGACCTCCATCAGGTTGCAAATTAAAAATAATTTTTTTCTGCATCTAGCTCTGAAAAAATATTTGGGCTTCTAGCAGTGTGTGGGACTTGGTCTATTAGTCCATCTATACTGACCTCCATCAGGTTGCAAATTAAAAATAATTTTTTTCTGCATCTAGCCCAGCCAATAGTTTTGGCCTAATACCACAGTTTGGCCACTCAGCTCTGCTCGGTTACCATCCATTGTTTTTTTGTGCAAACAACTCCAGAGTTGTGAATTAGTTAACCACCAAAATGAGTGGAAAAAGGCCTGCTGCTGGTGGAAAGGGGAATAGGCGTGTTGGGAAGGGGAAAAAAGGTTATGTCCGTGGGGTAGGTGCAGAAGAAAGACCATCTTCCAGCCAAACTAAAATGTCTACTTCTTTTAGCGGACAATGTGATAAGATCCCTTTCTTACGGCCACGCCAATCGCTACAAATTCCAGATGAGGCACAAAAACAGCAGGTGCTTCAACGGATATCAAGTGCTCCTTTAAGTGGGCTCTCCTCCACATCAACTTCAACATCACAAATACTCCAGTCCTCAAAGGTGTCACCCAAATCGCACTTGCTTCCTCACAGCTCCCAAATCTCCAGCTGCCCGTCTGAGTATGAGGTAGAACAGATGGTTGAGTCTGCAGAGCTGTTTACTCATACTATAGCCTGGGAATCAGAGGTCGACTCCAGCGCTTCTGTGAATCCAGACGAGGAAATGATCTGCACTGATGCCCAGAATCTTTATGAGTCGGATCCAGGACCAGACGCAGAAGGTTCTGACCATAATGTAGACCCTCATTCCCAAACTGTAACTCCTGTTGGTGGAGACAATGAGGAAGACGATGATAAGACTCAAATACCTGATTGGAGCGACAACTTTAGTTTTTTGTCAGGGCAGGAACAGGTTGGCTCTGAGGACGACGGGTGTGATAACGCACAGGGTGATGATGATGAGGTCGGAGATCCCACTTACTGTCAACCCACAGTCAGCCAAGAGATGAGGTCAGCAGAGGAGGTGGAGGAAGATGCTAGTGACGACGAGGTCAGGTTGCGCCTTCCTGGACAGAGACGTAGTACTGGAAGCACGTCAACAACTGCATCCTCAAACACAACTCTGCCTCTCACCACAAGTCGTGGTGGCTCTTCAGGTCGCATGGGTGCTAAGCCTTGCATAGCCTGGGCATTTTTTCAGATCGATAAAGATGACCCAACTCGTGTTATCTGTAACATTTGTCAGCAAAAGCTAAGTAGAGGCCAAAAAATACATAGTTTGAGTACTTCATGCATGAACCGGCACATGGACATGAAGCATAAGTTGCAGTGGGAAGCTCAGTGTGCTACAATGCGGCCTAGCCGGCCGGGCCAACCACCGTCTGCCATATCTTGTGCATCCGCGGCCTCTTCATCCTCTGTGACTGGGGGGACAGCAGTCACACCTGTTTTGGGGCGCAGACCTGCCACCTCTTTACCCGCAACAGCCAGCGTGATTGGCAGGTCATCATTTTCTTTGGAGGTGGTAACACCAGCTGGTGTTGAGCGCTGTCCGACATCGATAGCACCACCTTTGGATCAAGGCAACCTAACATGTCCGCCTGCATCTTCCTCACAGACCGGCAGTTTGCCGGGGACACCCTTATCAACCCCGTCTAAGCACAATAGCCAGCCCTCGGTCCCTCAGATGTGGACAAGTAAAAGACCATTTCCTCCTAGCCATGAGAAAGCTAAGAGGTTGAATTTCACCATCTGCAAGCTCTTGGCTACAGAAATGCTGCCTTTCCGCCTGGTGGACACAGAGGATTTTCGAGACCTTATGTCCGTCGCAGTGCCCCAGTACCAGATGCCCAGTCGGCACTACTTCTCAAAGAAAGGTGTGCCTGCGCTCCACCAGCATGTCGCACACAACATCACCGCTTCTTTGAGAAACTCTGTGTGTGACAGGGTGCATTTCACCACAGACACTTGGACGAGTAGGCATGGACAGGGGCGTTACATGTCGCTGACTGGGCACTGGGTAACTATGGTGACATCAGGACAAGGGGCTGCTGTCCAAGTCTTGCCGTCCCCACGAGTTGTGCGTCAATCCTCTTTATGTCAAAGTTCCTCCACTGCTTCTGCCTCCTCAACCTCCTCTCGGTCTTCCACCTGCACCCAAAGCCTGTCTGGTCATGCCACAAGCTTTCTAACTGCGCAGAAGGGATCCTGCACACCTCCTTACTATGCTGGCAGTAGGGCTCAACGTCATCAGGCGGTTTTTACATTGAAATGTCTGGGAAATGTGAGTCACACAGCTGAGGAGTTGTGGTCAGCTCTGGAGAACCAATTTCATGAATGGTTGTCTCCACTGGACCTGAAGCCAGGGAAGGCCGTGTGCGACAATGCTGCAAACCTGGGTGCGGCCCTTCGCCGGGACAATGTCACACACGTGCCTTGTATGGCTCACGTGTTGAACCTGGTTGTCCAGCAATTTTTAGCCCACTATCCCAGACTAGATGGCCTTCTGCAGAGGGCACGGTCGCTGTGTGCTCACTTCCGCCGTTCGCATCCCGCAGCTCAGCGACTTACATCTCTACAGAAGTCGTTGGGCCTGCCACTTCACCGGCTAAAATGCGATGTGCCTACCCGGTGGAATTCAACTCTGCACATGTTGCAGCGACTGTGGCAGCACCGACAAGCCCTGGTGCAATACGTTCTGACGTATAGCCTGGGCCAACGAGATTCAGAGGTGGGGCAAATCACGCTGGAGGAGTGGTCTCAGATCAGGAACCTATGCACCCTTCTGCACAGTTTTGAAATGGCGACGAAGATGTTTAGTGCTGACGATGCCATTATCAGCATGACTATTCCGGTGATTTACATGCTGGAGCACATGTTAAACAGAATTCGGAGTCAGGTGGTGGCACAAGAGGAGGTGGAGGAAGTAGAGGAGGAGGAGTTGTATGCGGAAGGGCTAACATCTGCAAGGTCCAGACGGTCGGCAGCACCAAGGCGGCAGGCATGTGAGGGTGGGGGAGATGGTTTTACCAGGGCGCATGGTAGCAGCCAAACTAGTGAGGAAGGTGCAGGAGCCCAGGAAGAAGTGGAGGACGAACTGATGGAAGACTCATCAGATGAGGGAGACCTTGATCACATTTCTGTTGTGCGAGGTTGGGGGGAGAGGACAGAGGAAGGAAGCATGATTGTTACCTCGCCACCAACACAACAGGGACTTGGTGCTCCTGGATGCGCAACACACATGAGTGCCTTCTTGCTGCACTACCTGCAACATGACCCTCAAATTGTGAGAATTAGAAATAATCCTGACTACTGGGTTGCCACACTGTTAGATCCCCGGTACAAAAGTAAATTTGCAGAAATTATTCCTGCCATAGAAAGGGATGCACGCATGCAGGAGTATCAGCAGAGACTGTTGCAGAATCTTACATGTGCTTTTCCACAAAATACCAGTGGTGCACGTAGTGAATCTCACAGTTCCAACTTGCCAACCGTGGGACCGTCAAGTGTTCAGCACTCAAACCGTAACAGAACCACAGTATCTGCTGGTAACATCAATTTTGCGGAATCATTTCACCACTTTTTTAGCCCATCCTTTGCAAGGCCACAGGAGACAAGAAGTTTGACACATAGTCAACGCCTAGAGACGATGGTACAGGAGTATCTCCAAGTAAACATTGAAGCCACGACTGTGTCACTGGACCCTTGCTCTTTTTGGGCTTCCAATCTGGATAAATGGCCGGAGCTAGCCACTTACGCCTTGGAGATCTTGTCATGCCCCGCAGCCAGCGTTCTGTCTGAACGTGTGTTCAGCGCTGCTGGTGGTGTGCTGACAGATAAGCGCACGCGGCTCTCCACTGATAATGTAGACAGACTCACGTTCATAAAGATGAACAAATCATGGATCCGAAACGACTTTTCTATCCCTGTGTCATCCTGGGGAGAGTAAAAGCTTGATGATTGGTTAAAATCACCCTACCAACCGTTTTAAGCTTTCAAATTACTAATCATGTTTATCTGTATCTTGACTGGAAAATAATTTGGGCTTTGTAGCAGTGTGCAGCACTGATCCTATTAGGCCATCTATAATAAGCTTCACCAGATTTAAAATTAAAAATAATTTTTAGCTGCATCTAGCCCGGAAAATAATTTTGGGGCTCCGAGATGCGCAAGACACATAAGTGCCTTCTTGCTGCACTACCTGCAGCATGACCCTCATATTGTCAGAATTCAAATTAATCATGACTACTGGGTTGCCACACTCTTAGATCCCCCAAACTTTTCGATCAACCTTTTCATTTTAATAAAGACCAAAAAAATGGTCATTTTTGAAATTATAAGCATTAGCAGGTTGTTAGAAACTGAAATCAAACAGTTTTCAACTCAAAACTTTATTCTAGGTGATGTTACATTTTCACATAGGACCCCTTGTTCGAAAGGAGCTTCTGAACTCTCTCGTCCATTGAATTTGTCAGGTTTTGGATGGTTTCTGCTTCAATTGTTTTGCATGAGGACAGAATACCCTCCCAGAGCTGTTGCTTAGATGTGAACTGCCTCCCGCCATCATAGACACTCCTTTTGATGATGCTCCAGAGGTTCTGAATGGGGTAGAGGTCAGGGGAGCATGGGGGTCACACCATAAGTTTGTCCCCTTTTATGCCCATATCAGCCAGAGATGCAGATGTTTTATGTGCAGCATGAGATGGTGCATTATCATGCAGAAAAATGATCTTGCTGTGAAATACACGGTTCTTCTTCTTGAACCATGGCAGGAAGTGCTGTTTGAGAAAATCCACATACATTATGGAGTTCATCTTTAGCGCCTTCAGGGATCCTAAAGGGGCCGACAATCTCTCTCCCCATGATTCCAGCCCAAAACATTACTCCACCTCCTCCTTGTTGGCGCTGTAGCCGTGTTTGCGTGGGGTGTCCATCAACCAGCCATCCTCCACTCCATTCATCTGGACCATCGAGCGCTGCACGGCACTCATCCGTGAACAAAACAGTTTTGAAATCAGTCTTCATGTAATGTTTGGCCCACTGGAGCCGTTTCTGCTTGTGTGAAGTGGATAGAGGAGGTCGACAGGATGGCATATGCACAGCTGCAAACCTCTGAAGGACCCTGCATCTTGTTGTTCGGGGGACGTTGGAGGCACAAGCAGCTTCAAAAACTTGTCTGCTGCTATGACAAGGCTTTTTTGCCGCTGCTGTTTCAACCTGACGTAATTGCCTGTAGGAAAGAGTCCTCAATTTGCCCTTATCAGCACGCACATGTGTGTACTGTGAATCAGCTACATACTTCTTGATTGCCAAGACACTTCATCCTGATCATCGCACAATGTTGATTGTAGTCATGCCTTGACCTAAACACTCCACAATTTGTTGCTTCTCAGCAGCCGACACATCCTTTTTCTTTCCCATTTTGGCAGAAAATGTAGGCTGCTTAATAATGTGAGAGAGCCTTCTTAAGTAGTCTTGCCTTTCATTGGACACACCTGCCAAACTAATTAGCACAGGTGTCTGCAATTGCTTACAGTGATATAAAGAGCCCTGACACACATCACCATCAATGAGTTTAACTGACAAACAAACAAATTCTTCCCTTATCACTCCTAAACACTTTTTGCATAATAATTTGGAACGCGGTGTACATGTGCTTTTCCACAAAACACCAGTGGTTCACGTAGTGAATCTTACAGTTCTAACTTGCCAACCGTGGTCTGTATGGAATTGTTCAATAAAGGGCCCAAAATTAAGATAACATAGATGGGAGAGGTCTCTATGAATAGGAATTCCTAAGTATTTGATACCCTGTGAGGGCCAGGCAAAGGGAAAGTTGGACTGGATGGAATCCTATATGGATTTAGGGAGGGAGACATCGAGGGCCTCAGACTTCGCTGCATTGATTTTAAAATTTTACCATGTAACAAAGTGATCTATTTCAGCCATAACAGCAGGGATGGATATATGTGATTGAGTGATATATACTAGGACATCATCAGCAAATAGAGAGCACTTGTACTCGGTGCCTCCCACCTCAATCCACCTAATATTGGGGTTATGGCGAATTGATGAGAGCAGGTGCTCCGTCACTAGGATGTATAAGAGAGGGGACAGAGGACATCCCTGCCTTGTCCCATTGGTGATTGTGAAAGGTGATGAAAATGTTCTGACGCACCCCCTGGGCCTTGGGACACCCGGAGCCGGACACTTTTTGGTGGATGCTGGTGGTTGTAGTCTTCGTGGCGGCGATCCGGTTCCGTGGCTCAGGGCGGTCAAACCAGTGGCGGAACTATTTATGTGGTTTTGATGTTTAAATGTCCGACTACGCCACCCGTGGATTGCGGTCAGAGTGAACCGCCGCTACAGGGCAGACCGCTAAGGCTGGTGTTGTGGGTGCAGCAGAGCGTAGCATAACTCCCCACGGGAGGAGTATAGCCTCAGGGCAGTGTATGCGGAGGATGGGGGTGATGGTGCAGGGCAGCAGCAGTAACGACACGGAGTCAGTGATGCAGTTCAGGGCCTTTACTCACAGTTCTTATTATCCAGACCACGTCTGCAGGTAACGGCTGCCCACGTCGTACTGTGCTCACCAGGTGAGGGGCTCAGACAACTCCCAGATAACTTTGGAGCGCTTCACAGGACCCCCTTTGTGTGTCCTTTGTCTGGCCTTTCTTACCAACACTTCTGTCCGGCTGCCTCGGGCCTCCTCTTGGTAAACTTGGCGCCAGTTTCCCTGACCCTATGTGGTGCCTTCCTAGCGGGTGGAGCAAGGGGCTGCGCCACATAAAATGTCAGAGCCTCCGGTTTCTAGCTGAGGGTCGTTTCCTGCCTCCACTAGTTCGGGGACCGGTCTCCCCCTTTGGCCTGACCCCTCCACGCAGGTGGATTCGGGCGTGCGGTGGCGACTCGCCCGTCCGCACCCCTGGGATCCCTTCATTCCTCGTTCCTGGAGCCTTCTCCGCTCCTCTTCCTTCCTTCTCCCTCTTGCAGGCCTGGGCCTCTGTTACTAGGCCCGCCTCCGGAGCAGAGCTCATGCAGAGCCCCTGCTCCCTGCCACTTCTGCTCAGACTTCTCTGCACTGAACTAAGATGGTGCCCACCTTTTATACTCCCTTCTCAATGCACCCAGGAACTGCTTCCTCCCTGCTCCTGCACTGCAGGGTTCCCCTTCCTCAGTGTTCCCTCCCCCCACTCCAGCCAGGGACAGGGACTGTCGTGCCCATCTCAGGGGCATATTGGTCGCCCTGCCCCACGGCAATGTGGTGTAATGCATGCAGGTGTCGGGTCCTGATCCACACTCCATCCTTATCTGAGAGTGAGATATCACACCTCTGGGTGAGGTGCAATACGTCTGTAGCAACCGAGCCCTCGGTGCTACAGTTCCATTTATCTTCAGCCTAGGTGACGTATTGTGATACAGGGCCGTGATTTTGGCTATAAAAGGGTCCCCTAGACCCCTACCCCAAGCTTTTTAAGAGAATCATATATGGCGTGCCAGGAGACTCTATGGAATGCTTTCTCAGCATCCAACGAGAGTATCTACTTACAAATTTTTAACTGCATCTAGCCCAGGAAATACTTTGTGCCTAGTAGCAGTGTCTGCTAGTCAGCGGATTATCCCGGCTGTTAAGAAAGCTACACCACCTGTAGTTTGGACACTTAATTTTTTCAAAGGAAATGCTTCGGGACCACGGGATACTTAGTGAAGAGCATCAGGAGGCACCCCAAGGCATAGGGGCTGGGACTGGCACTAGGATGCCTTGCGGTGGACAGCCGAGCTCGATCCTTATAAAAGCTTTTTAACTGCAGCAGCTTTAGTGGACGCTACTGGAGCTGGAATTACGCGGCTGCTGGCATGAGACTTGCCCTCCAATAGATCCTTGTAAATGGATTTAAAGTGTATTCATTCAAATTAGAGGGACAATTTAAATTAAAAAGCTTAGAGCTGCCTCCACCACAGGGGGGCTCTCTCGACCCACCAGCGGACAGGCACCAGTATTGGGAGAGGGGGGCTGGCCGTCAGGGTTCACCGCGGCTCTGGCACAAACCCGGCGACACGGAGGTGGCACGGGCAGGAGCGGACTGGCCGTCTCGGCTTCTCACTTTTTGGATTTTAGAAGGGCATGACATGCCTATATCTGTGTCTCCCCCTCCTTTTACTCCTCCACCTCTTTTCTTTTCGCATGACTATATGTACTTGTCACTTTTCCATGTGTTAGTTGTGTCTTCTGAGCAGTTTGTCAGCTTTTGGACACCTTTGAAGGTGTTTTCTATGTGTTTCTATGTGTTTTTGTTTGCCTGCCATTGGTTTTAACGGTGTTCGAAGGTGTTCGACGAACAGTTCGACGAACAGTTCGGCAAACACACGGGTGTTCGACGAACCGAACCGAACTCGAACACTACGGGGGTGGCTCAACACTACTCATCAGGAGAGCTTTAAACTAGAACAATGTGGGAAGGGAAGCAAAAGGCCAGAAAAAGCCATACAGCTGACAAATACTATTGAGATCTCTGCTACTGGAAGTGGAAAGGAAGAACAAAGACAAAACAATTTAAATAATAAAAATATGGGAGGAAGAGAAACCAATCACAAACTAAAATGTTTTTATACAAATGCACAAAGCATGGGCAACAAACAAGGAGAATTAGAACTACTAACGCAGGAAAAGAAATATGATGTCATTGGAATCACTGAAACTTGGTGGGACGATACACATGATTGGAATAAAAGGCTAAAAGGATACAACTTATTTGCAAGAAACAGACTTGATAAACGAGGAGGAGGTGTCGCATTGTATGTTAGAAAAGCGTATATCTGCACAGAGATTGAAGCTTCAGAGACTGGGAGTTCTGTGGAAACTGTTTGGGTAAGAATACAAGGAGAGAACAACGGAAAGGACACCATTGTAGGCATTTACTACAGGCCACCTGGGCAAGCTGAAGATATGGATGAACTCTTTATGTATCAAATGACCAAGTTCTCAAAAAAATATGACGTAGTGGTCATGGGAGATTTCAACTATCCAGACATTTGTTGGGAATCTCTCTCAAGTAAAACTAACAGGTCAAGCAAATTCTTATCCTCTCTTGCTGACAACTTTATCTTCCAAAAGGTAGGGGAGAAAACAAGGGGATCTGCTACTTTGGATCTAATCCTTATAAACAAGGAGGAAATGGTTGAGGAGGTAAAAGTGGCTGGGACCCTAGGAGGCAGCGATCATGCTATTATAGAATTTTGGATAACTAGAGGAGGAAGACATGTGAAGACTCAAACTTCAAGGTTAGATTTTAGAAAGGCAGATTTTAAGAGACTCAGAAAGAGAATAGGAGGGATCCAATGGCTGGATGTCCTTAAGGACAAAAATGTCCAGGAAGGATGGGAAATTTTTAAAAATGAGATTCTCAAAGCACAATCGTTAACAATCCCGAAAAGTAGGAAGAATGGGAAGCATTTAAGGAAACCAGGATGGATGAACACAGAACTTAAACACATGCTAAAAAGAAAGAAAGAAATGTTTATTAAATGGAAAGAGGGAGGCATATCTAAAGAAGATTATAATGCAGTCTGCAGATCCTGCAGGGCATGTATCAGGTTAGCTAAAGCTGACAATGAATTAAGGCTTGCAAGAGATGTCAAAAGCAATAAAAAAGGATTTTGGGGGTATGTCAAAAGTAAAAGAAAAGTCAAAGATGCTATAGGATTTTTACAGGCTGAAAATGGAGAAATGGTAAGAGAGGATGTTGAGAAAGCCAAACTTTTTAATTCCTATTTTGCATCTGTTTTCTCTCAGAAAGAAAATGTAACATCAACTGATCTTCACTGTCCTTTTAAAGGAATAGAAGAATCCAAGTTATCTGTAAACAGAAAGATTGTGAGGGAATATTTAGCTAACATAAATGAGTTCAAGTCTCCAGGTCCAGATGAATTACACCCCAGAGTACTGAAGGAGATCGTAGAAGAAATTTTAGAACCACTCTCCATAATCTTTGAAAATTCTTGGAGAACAGGAGAAGTCCCAGAAGACTGGAGAAGAGCAAATGTTGTTCCTATCTTCAAAAAGGGGAAGAAGGTGGACCCAGGGAACTATAGGCCGGTGAGTCTGACTTCTATACCAGGAAAGATCTTTGAAAAAATTATTAAACAACATGTATGTAAGTACCTGGATAAGAATGAAGTGATTAACCAGAGTCAGCATGGGTTTATAACTAACAAGTCATGTCAGACTAACTTAATTTCCTTCTATGACAGAATCACTGACTGGGTGGATCAGGGAAATGCTGTAGATATAGTATATCTTGACTTCAGCAAAGCATTTGACAAAGTATCTCACACCATCCTTATTGAAAAAATGACCAAGTATGCAATGGACCAGGCAACTGTTAGGTGGATTCATAACTGGCTTAGTGATCGGACTCAAAGGGTGATTGTAAATGGCTTCACATCCAGCTGGATGAATGTCTCAAGTGGGGTACCACAGGGCTCCGTCCTGGGACCTGTATTGTTCAATATCTTTATCAATGATTTAGATGAAGGAATTGAGGGTAAACTGATTAAATTTGCTGATGACACAAAGCTAGGAGGGATAGCTAATACTAGAGAAGAGAGAGAGAGGATTCAAAAAGACCTAAATAAACTGGAGCAGTGGGCAGCAACCAACAGAATGGTTTTTAACAGGGAAAAATGCAAAGTACTACATCTGGGCAATAAAAATGAAAAAAGCATATACAGAATGGGAGGAATAGAGCTAAGCAACAGTACATGTGAAAAAGACTTAGGTATACTAATAGATCATAGACTGAACATGAGTCAACAGTGTGATGCAGCAGCAAAAAAGGCAAATACAATTCTGGGATGTATTAACAGAAGCATACAGTCTAGATCACGTGAAGTCATTATTGGTCTTTACTCCTCTTTGGTCAGACCTCATCTGGAATACTGTGTACAGTTTTGGGCACCACATTTTAAAAAAGACATAGACAAACTGGAGCAAGTTCAGAGAAGAGCGACCAGAATGGTGACTGGTCTGCAAACCATGTCCTATGAGGAACGGTTGCAGGATTTGGGAATGTTTAGCTTGCAAAAAAGAAGACTGAGAGGAGACTTAATAGCTGTCTACAAATATGTCAAGGGCTGTCACATTGTAGAAGGATCATCTTTATTCTCATTTGCACAAGGAAAGACTAGAAGCAATGGGATGAAACTAAATGGGAGGAGACACAGATTAGATATTAGAAAAAACTTTTTGACAGTTAGGGTGATTAATGAGTGGAACAGGCTGCCACGAGAGGTGGTGAGTTCCCCTTCAATGGACGTCTTCAAACAGAGGCTGGACAGACATCTGTCTGAGATGATTTAGTGAATCCTGCTTTGAGCAGGGTGTTGGACCAGATGACCCAGGAGGTCCCTTCCAACTCTACCATTCTATGATTCTATGATTCTATGAATAAGTGGGAGCGGATACGGATCTCGGACCGTTATCCGATTAAGTTCACGGAAATCCAGGCAAGGGCGTAGGCCTCCATCTTTCTTCTTCACAAAGAAGAACCCCGCGGCCACCGGTGAAGATGAAGGTCTAATATGCCCCTTAGCCAGACTTTCAGAAATATAATCCTTCATGGCCTGCCTCTAAGGACCAGAAAGGTTATACAACCTAGCTTTAGGTAACTTGGCCTCAGGGAGCAGTTTTACAGAACAGTCATACTCGCGATGAGGAGGTAGTTCCTGACACCATTTCTCCGAGAATACATCCTCAAAGTCCGCCAGAAATGGAGGTAAGACCCTAGGAGTAACCGCACCGATGACCGTATTCATGCAGTTTTTATTACAGAATTTACTCCATTGGCTTATCTCTCTAGATTGCCAATTAATAACCGGGTTATGCTTAGTTAACCAAGGAAGGCCCAACACTATAGGAGTGGGAAGACCCTCCAACACGTAGCAAGACAACAGTTCCTTATGTATCGCCCCCACTTGAAGTTTTACGTTATGCACAGCTTGCAAAAAACTTCCCCACAACTACAGAGGGAACACCAACAGGAAAGGAGATAAATGATAAAGCGAGGAAGGGAAAAACCACACCAAATACACTTAGCTCAGAACTCCAAAATACCACAATCCGCTCTGTTTGTCTGTTTGAAATGCTTTCACCGACACTTCCCTAACAGACCGGCAGGCATTTGAAGGAGTCCCACTACTGCAGCATTGATTGCAGCTGGGCGAGGCTGGACCTCGTCTAGCACAGAGAGAGAGAGTTAACTCCCTCACTGCCGAAAAACACAAAACACCAAAAACTCAGCTGCGAAAAGTCAGGCTGTGTAATCGTAACGATCTTCGTGGCGACACACCCGTGACAGCATCTCTGGGAACTCCTTCAAGATTGTTGGAAGACCATTTCCGGTGACTACTAGAGATGAGCGTTGTTCGACTCGAACTGTTCGCCAATCTCAAATTCGAGCTGTTTTGGGCGGTGTTCGAGCCGTTCGGCGAACACGAACGATTTGAGAAAAATTCGGCTGTTCGAGGTTATGTTCGATAACTGTTCGTGCACCAAAATCATAACTGGATTTTTTCTCAGTAATGATGAAAATTAATGTTAATACGCAGTTTGAGTGTACAGCGGGGTGGGGGGGAGGGGCAGGGGATGGATCTCTGCAGGAATAATGAAGATCTCCATTTTTTTTTCTCTTTCCCGCATTTACAGTGGGGAGGTGCAATCTGTCAGCCTATCAGCAGCGCACACACGGAGCGAAGTGCTTTTTTTCACACAAGCAAGGGCATGTGTCATTGGCAGTGTATGTCACATGTCCTTGCCCTATAAGACCAAGCCATTTTCCCCGTCGCCACCATTTTCTCACTGCTGCAGCTGCGTGTTAGACGGCACCGCTGTTGCTGTGTGCGCTATACCTTGTTAATTTCAAGCCAATTTTCGCACAAATCTACAGATAGCTTGGGAGTAGGGAATAGTTGTGATTGCAGTCCTTTTAAGGACTAGGTTACAGCATTTCCTACGACTTTTATCAGGCAGGTCTGTGCTCTTAAATAGATAGATTGTGGGAGTAAAGACTAATTGTAATTGCAGTCCTTTTCAGGACTAGGTTACATCAGTTCTTATCAGTTTTTGCCAGGCAGGTCAGTGCCAGTGCTGTGCAATTTTTTTCACAGCATTTGGCTGAATCTAGCAAAGCTGATCCTTTTTGGCCTATTGCAGAGTGTGTTAGTCAGTGGAGTAGCCTATCTGTGTTGCAAGATATACCACCTGTGTATAGAATACCAATTTTTTTACTGCACCTAGTGAAGTAAAATCTTTTGGGCATAGCATCATTCTATTAGTCCATCTATACTGACCTCCATCAGGTTGCAAATTAAAAATAATTTTTTGTCTGCATCTAGCTCTGAAAAAATATTTGGCCTTCTAGCAGTGTGTGGGACTTTCTCTATTAGTCCATCTATACTGACCTCCATCAGGTTGCAAACTGAATATAATTTTTTTCTGCATCTAGCTCTGAAAAAATATTTGGCCTTCTAGCAGTGTGTGGGACTTTCTCTATTAGTCCATCTATACTGACCTCCATCAGGTTGCAAATTAAAAATAATTTTTATCTGCATCTAGCTCTGAAAAAATATTTGGCCTTCTAGCAGTGTGTGGGACTTTCTCTATTAGTCCATCTATACTGACCTCCACCAGGTTGCAAATTCAAAATAATTTTTTGTCTGCATCTAGCTCTGAAAAAATATTTGGCTTTCTAGCAGTGTGTGGGACTTTCTCTATTAGTCCATCTATACTGACCTCCATCAGGCTGCAAATTAAAAATAATTTATATCTGCATCTAGCTCTGAAAAAATATTTGGCCTTCTAGCAGTGTGTGGGACTTTCTCTATTAGTCCATCTATACTGACCTTCATCAGGTTGCAAATTAAAAATATTTTTTTGTCTGCATCTAGCTCTGAAAAAATATTTGGCCTTCTAGCAGTGTGTGGGACTTTCTCTATTAGTCCATCTATACTGACCTCCATCAGGTTGCAAACTGAATATATTTTTTTTCTGCATCTACCTCTGAAAAAATATTTGGGCTTCTAGCTGTGTGTAGGACTTGTTCTATTAGTCCATCTATACTGACCTCCATCAGGTTGCAAACTGAATATATTTTTTTTCTGCATCTACCTCTGAAACAATATTTGGGCTTCTAGCTGTGTGTAGGACTTGTTCTATTAGTCCATCTATACTGACCTCCATCAGGTTGCAAACTGAATACAATTTTTTTCTGCATCTACCTCTGAAAAAATATTTGGGCTTCTAGCTGTGTGTGGGACTTGTTCTATTAGTCCATCTATACTGACCTCCATCAGGTTGCAAATTGAATATAATTTTTTTCTGCATCTAACCCAGCCAATAGTTTTGGCCTAATACCACAGTTTGGCCACTCAGCTCTGCTCGGTTCCCATCCATTGTTTTTTTGTGCAAACAACTCCAGAGTTGTGAATTAGTTAACCACCAAAATGAGTGGAAAAAGGCCTGCAGCTGGTGGAAAGGGGAATAGGCGTGTTGGGAAGGGGAAAAAAGGTTGTGTCCGTGGGGTAGGTGTTAAAGCAACAGTAACATCTGCAGAAGAAAGACCATCTTCCAGCCAAACTAAAATGTCTACTTCTTTTAGCGGACAATGTGATAAGATCCCTTTCTTACGGCCACGCCAATCGCTGCAAATTCCAGATGAGGCACAAAAACAGCAGGTGCTTCAGCGGATATCAAGTGCTCCTTTAAGTGGGCTCTCCTCCACATCAACTTCAACATCACAAATACTCCAGTCCTCAAAGGTGTCACCCCAATCGCACTTGCTTCCTCACAGCTCCCAAATCTCCAGCTGCCCGTCTGAGTATGAGGTAGAACAGATGGTTGAGTCTGCAGAGCTGTTTACTCATACTATAGCCTGGGAATCAGCGGTCGACTCCAGCGCTTCTGTGAATCCAGACGAGGAAATGATCTGCACTGATGCCCAGAATCTTTGAGTCAGATCCAGGACCAGACGCAGAAGGTTCTGACCATAATGTAGACCCTCATTCCCAAACTGTAACTCCTGTTGGTGGAGACAATGAGGAAGACGATGATGAGACTCAAATACCTGATTGGAGCGACAACTTTAGTTTTTTGTCAGGGCAGGAACAGGTTGGCTCTGAGGACGACGGGTGTGATAACGCACAGGGTGATGATGATGAGGTTGGAGATCCCACTTACTGTCAACCCACAGTCAGCCAAGAGATGAGGTCAGCAGAGGAGGTGGAGGAAGATGCTAGTGATGACGAGGTCAGGTTGCGCCTTCCTGGACAGAGACGTAGTACTGGAAGCACGTCAACAACTGCATCCTCAAACACAACTCTGCCTCTCACCACAAGTCGTGGTGGCTCTTCAGGTCGCATGGGTGCTAAGCCTTGCATAGCCTGGGCATTTTTTCAGATCGATAAAGATGACCCAACTCGTGTTAGCTTTTGCTGACAAATGTTACAGATAAGTAGAGGCCAAAAAATACATAGTTTGAGTACTTCATGCATGAACCGGCACATGGACATGAAGCATAAGTTGCAGTGGGAATCTCAGTGTGCTACAATGCGGCCTAGCCGGCCGGGCCAACCACCGTCTGCCATATCTTGTGCATCCGCGGCCTCTTCATCCTCTGTGACTGGGGGGACAGCAGTCACACCTGTTTTGGGGCGCAGACCTGCCACCTCTTTGCCCGCAACAGCCAGCGTGATTGGCAGGTCATCATTTTCTTTGGAGGTGGTAACACCAGCTGGTGTTGAGCGCTGTCCGACATCGATAGCACCACCTTTGGATCAAGGCAACCTAACATGTCCGCCTGCATCTTCCTCACAGACCGGCAGTTTGCCGGGGACACCCTTATCAACCCCATGTAAGCACAATAGCCAGCCCTCGGTCCCTCAGATGTGGACAAGTAAAAGACCATTTCCTCCTAGCCATGAGAAAGCTAAGAGGTTGAATTTCACCATCTGCAAGCTCTTGGCTACAGAAATGCTGCCTTTCCACCTGGTGGACACAGAGGATTTTCGAGACCTTATGTCCGTCGCAGTGCCCCAGTACCAGATGCCCAGTCGGCACTACTTCTCAAAGAAAGGTGTGCCTGCGCTCCACCAGCATGTCGCACACAACATCTCCGCTTCTTTGAGAAACTCTGTGTGTGACAGGGTGCATTTCACCACAGACACTTGGACGAGTAGGCATGGACAGGGGCGTTACATGTCGCTGACTGGGCACTGGGTAACTATGGTGACAGCAGGACAAGGGGCTGCTGTCCAAGTCTTGCCGTCCCCACGAGTTGTGCGTCAATCCTCTTTATGTCAAAGTTCCTCCACTGCTTCTGCCTCCTCAACCTCCTCTCGGTCTTCCACCTGCACCCAAAGCCTGTCTGGTCATGCCACAAGCTTTCTAACTGCGCAGATGGGATCCTGCACACCTCCTTACTATGCTGGCAGTAGGGCTCAACGTCATCAGGCGGTTTTTACTTTGAAATGTCTGGGAAATGTGAGTCACACAGCTGAGGAGTTGTGGTCAGCTCTGGAGAACCAATTTCATGAATGGTTGTGTCCACTGGACCTGAAACCAGGGAAGGCCGTGTGCGACAATGCTGCAAACCTGGGTGCGGCCCTTCGCCGGGGCAATGTCACACACGTGCCTTGTATGGCTCACGTGTTGAACCTGGTTGTCCAGCAATTTTTAGCCCACTATCCCAGACTAGATGGCCTTCTGCAGAGGGCACGGTCGCTGTGTGCTCACTTCCGCCGTTCGCATCCCGCAGCTCAGCGACTTACATCTCTACAGAAGTCGTTGGGCCTGCCACTTCACCGGCTAAAATGCGATGTGCCTACCCGGTGGAATTCAACTCTGCACATGTTGCAGCGACTGTGGCAGCACCGACAAGCCCTGGTGCAATACGTTCTGACGTATAGCCTGGGCCAACGAGATCCAGAGGTGGGGCAAATCACGCTGGAGGAGTGGTCTCAGATCAGGGACCTATGCACCCTTCTGCACAGTTTTGAAATGGCGACGAAGATGTTTAGTGCTGACGATGCCATTATCAGCATGACTATTCCGGTGATTTACATGCTGGAGCACATGTTAAACAGAATTCGGAGTCAGGTGGTGGCACAAGAGGAGGTGGAGGAAGTAGAGGAGGAGGAGTTGTATACGGAAGGGCTAACATCTGCAAGGTCCAGACGGTCGGCAGCACCAAGGCGGCAGGCATGTGAGGGTGGGGGAGATGGTTTTACCAGGGCGCATGGTAGCAGCCAAACTAGTGAGGAAGGTGCAGGAGCCCAGGAAGAAGTGGAGGACGAACTGATGGAAGACTCATCAGATGAGGGAGACCTTGATCACATTTCTGTTGTGCGAGGTTGGGGGGAGAGGACAGAGGAAGGAAGCATGATTGTTACCTCGCCACCAACACAACAGGGACTTGGTGCTCCTGGATGCGCAACACACATGAGTGCCTTCTTGCTGCACTACCTGCAACATGACCCTCGAATTGTGAGAATTAGAAATAATCCTGACTACTGGGTTGCCACACTGTTAGATCCCCGGTACAAAAGTAAATTTGCAGAAATTATTCCTGCCATAGAAAGGGATGCACGCATGCAGGAGTATCAGCAGAGACTGTTGCAGAATCTTACATGTGCTTTTCCACAAAACACCAGTGGTGCACGTAGTGAATCTCACAGTTCCAACTTGCCAACCGTGGGACCGTCAAGTGTTCAGCACTCAAACCGTAACAGAACCACAGTATCTACTGGTAACATCAATTTTGCGGAATCATTTCACCACTTTTTTAGCCCATCCTTTGCAAGGCCACAGGAGACAAGAAGTCTGACACATAGTCAACGCCTAGAGACGATGGTACAGGAGTATCTCCAAGTAAACATTGAAGCCATGACTGTGTCACTGGACCCTTGCTCTTTTTGGGCTTCCAATCTGGATAAATGGCCGGAGCTAGCCACTTACGCCTTGGAGATCTTGTCATGCCCCACAGCCAGCGTTCTGTCTGAACGTGTGTTCAGCGCTGCTGGTGGTGTGCTGACAGATAAGCGCACGCGGCTCTCCACTGATAATGTAGACAGACTCACGTTCATAAAGATGAACAAATCATGGATCCGAAACGACTTTTCTACCCCTGTGTCATCCTGGGGAGAGTAAAAGCTTGATGATTGGTTAAAATCACCCTACCAACCGTTTTAAGCTTTCAAATTACTAATCATGTTTATCTGTATCTTGACTGGAAAATAATTTGGGCTTTGTAGCAGTGTGCAGCACTGATTCTATTAGGCCATCTATACTAAGCTCCACCAGATTTAAAATTAATAATAATTTTTAGCTGCATCTAGCCCGGAAAATAATTTTGGGGCTCCGAGATGCGCAAGACACATAAGTGCCTTCTTGCTGCACTACCTGCAACATGACCCTCATATTGTCAGAATTCGAAGTAATCATGACTACTGGGTTGCCACACTCTTAGATCCCCCAAACTTTTCGATCAACCTTTTCATTTTAATAAAGACCAAAAAAATGGTCATTTTTGAAATTATAAGCATTAGCAGGTTATTAGAAACTGAAATCAACTCAAAACTTTATTCTAGGTGATGTTACATTTTCACATAGGACCCCTTGTTCGAAAGGAGCTTCTGAACTCTCTCGTCCATTGAATTTGTCAGGTTTTAAGATAAGATAAGATAAGATAAGATAAGATATACTTTATTTTATCCCGGAGGAAATTGCGGTATCACAGCAGCAGAACACAGATCTCGAACATGACACATATAATAACAAAACATTTGGAATGCTTTAGACATTGCTTTTCAGACATTTGTTAAACACCCCCATAGCTGTTGGAACAAACGATCTCCTGTATTTTTCCTTTTTACACCTTAGTTGTATTAGGCGATTGCTGAATGTGCTCTTCTGTTTCGCAAACAGTTCATAAAGCGGGTGTGTGTTGTTGCCCATTATAGCTCTGCACTTCTTCTTAATCCTATCCTCTACCACCTCTTCAAAAGTCCCAAGCTGTAGGCCCACCGTCGCGCTAGCCTTCTTTATAAGTTTGTTGAGCTTGTTGGCGTCAGCAACACGCACACTGTTACCCCAGCAAATTATTGCCGCAAAGGTGGCACTAGCCACAATGGATTGGTAGAACACCTCAAGCATTTTGCCACACACATTAAAAGACCTTAACTTCCTTAGGAAGTACAATCTACTCATCCCCTTCTTGTAGACCTTCTCCATGTGGCACTTCCAGTCTAGCTTGCTATCCAGGTAAACCCCCAAATATTTGAAACTGTCCACCATCTCCACATCCTGACCGTCAATGGTAACAGGTAGGCATACCTTCTTGCACCTTCCATAGCTCATCACCAACTCCCTGGTTTTCTTAACATTTAGTTCTAGATGGTTAGCCTGGCACCATACTACAAAGTCCGCAACCACCCTTCTATATTCCTCTTCGTCCTGGTCCTTCCCAATACCGCCAACTATCACAGAGTCATCCGAGTACTTCTGGAGGTGACAACGGTCTGATTTATACTGAAAGTCAGCTGTGTACAATGTAAAGAGGAATGGCGACAGCACTGTTCCCTGCGGGGCTCCGACACTGCTCAGTACACTATCTGATGTAGCCGTCCCCCACCTAACAAACTGTGGCCTATCCGACAGGTAGTCAATTATCCAATTCACAAGTCCCTCATCCACCGCCATTTTAATCAACTTTCCTCGCAGTAAGAGTGGCTGTAATGTGTTGAACGCACTAGAGAAATCAAAGAACAAAGCACGCACTGTGGTTCCATCATTGTCCAAAAAGGAATGTACTGTTTGTAGCAGAGACGCTACAGCATCGTCCACACCCAGTCCCTGCCGGTACGCAAACTGAAGAGCATCAGTATGCGCCATCACCCTCGGACACAAGTGAGCAAGTACTATTCTCTCCAAGGACTTCATCGCATGCGATGTTAAGGCCACCGGTCTATAGTCCCCCGGGGAAGCCGGGAAGGTAGTCTTGGGAATCGGCACCAGGCAGGAAGTCTTCCATAGCACTGGTACTCTCTTTGATTGTAAGCTCTGGTTAAAGAGATGCTGGAAGACAGTACATAACTCATTTGCACACACTCTGAGGACACGTGGACTGAGACCGTCAGGCCCTGCTGCTTTGCCAATGGCCAGCTTACTAAACTGGTCCCTCACGTCATTTTTGGAGACCGAGAAATGATCTATTTCACCCCCTGTTAATTTAGTTAGTTGTTCCCCGGCCTCCTCCCCCTTCCCTGCTGCTACCGCACCTTTATTGCTGAATCTATTGAAGAACTGATTCATTTCATTAGCCATTGTAAGTCCACCACCCCCCTGCTCCGACCTTGCCTTAAACCCAGTCACTAGCTTCATTCCAGCCCACACCTCTCTGGAGCTTTTTTGTGCAAATTGATTTTCTAATTTAACTCTGAATGCCTCACGGGCAATCTTAATTTTCCCCTTTAGGTCTCGCTGTATAATTTTCAATGCCTCCTTGTCCTTCCTTTTAAAAGCCAGTTTTTTCATGTTTAGTAAATGTTTCAACTCTTTTGTAATCCATGGCTTATTGTTTGCATAACACCGAATCTCTTGAACAGGTACTACAATGTCCATACAGAAGTTGATGTAATCAGTAACTCTGCCAGTAATCTCATTAACATTACATTTCTCTTTCATGGTACACAACACCTCCCAGTCTGTACAGTCAAAGCAGTCTTGTAACGCCTCCTCTGCTGCTGGACACCACTTCCTTATCTTTTTAATTGTCACTGGTTGTTTGCGGACGTCTGGTTGGTAAGCAGGAGACAATAGTATGAGGTTGTGGTCAGATTTCCCCAGGGGGGGTAATGCAGCCGATGAATAAGCATTCTTAACATTAGCAAAGAGGAGATCCAGTGTGTTGTTGTCCCGTGTAGGACATTTGACATATTGATAGAACTTTGGTATTGCAGATGAGATCTTTACTCGATTGAAATCCCCAGAAATTACAGTTAGAGAGTTTGGGTGTTTAGTCTGAAGCCGGGCCATCACCCCTGACAACACATCCCCAGCAGCCTCTGGGTTCGCAGATGGTGGTATATACATCACAACTACAATAACAAGAGTGAATTCTCTAGGCAGATAGTAAGGCCTGAGGCCCACTGCTAACAGTTCAATATTTGGACAGCAATGTTTCTCCTTAACAGTTACATGCCCCTGATTGCACCATCTGTTGTTAATGTAGAGTATCACTCCTCCACCTTTTTTCTTGCCGCATCTAACTCTCTCTCTATCAGCCCGAACCATTTGAAACCCTGGTACCGAGACACATGAATCTGGGACCTCCTCATGCAGCCAGGTTTCTGTAAAGCACATGAGACTGCATTCCCTAAACTCCTTCTGGGTCTTACTCAGAGCCAGCAGTTCATCCGACTTATTTCCCAGCGATCGTACGTTACCCATGATAATGGATGGGACCACTGGTTTAAACCTTCTCCTCCAGGACTTGATCTTCTTGCCTGCTCTGCAGCCTCTGAAAGGTCTCCTTATTTCCCGTGGAACATTCAGTATTGCCACTGCTGGAGAAGACTTTATCCTGCGCAGTTCCAGAAGACGATCCCTAGAATACACTGCTCGTTTAGCAACAGACCTAGGGTCCACCATCCCGTCATTATTCCCACCCGTCACACCAGTCCTCTCCATGGCAAATCGTATACAGTGACCTCCACCGCTCACATATGGCTGTATCCCTGTCACAGGCTGTGGGTAGCAGCATGCATCCTTCAGTAGCATTAGCTGAGATGGTCCGTATTGCTTGCCCCAGAGTGTCTGTACCTGCAGGAGACTTGTAAGTGGTGGAAGAAGATCCAGGTGCAGATCTCGTGCTGTGTGCCCAGCAGCAGTTGATAGTGTGGGAAGTGTTGTATCTTCCATCCCCAATAGACGAGTATACAGGAACGTTGCAATCCAGAGAAGGTAATAAAATAAAATAACTGTAACAAAACTGTAACTAAAATAAAGTAGAAGCTTCTGCTGCTGCAATGGGCTGCCAGTAGTCCGGCGCCGTATTGTCTTCCGTTTTGCATGGTTTCTGCTTCAATTGTTTTGCATGAGGACAGAATACCCTCCCAGAGCTGTTGCTTAGATGTGAACTGCCTCCCGCCATCATAGACACTCCTTTTGATGATGCTCCAGAGGTTCTGAATGGGGTAGAGGTCAGGGGAGCATGGGGGTCACACCATAAGTTTGTCCACTTTTATGCCCATATCAGCCAGAGATGCAGATGTTTTATGTGCAGCATGAGATGGTGCATTATCATGCAAAAAAATGATCTTGCTGTGAAATACACGGTTCTTCTTCTTGAACCATGGCAGGAAGTGCTGTTTGAGAAAATCCACATACATTATGGAGTTCATCTTTAGCGCCTTCAGGGATCCTAAAGAGACCGACAATCTCTCTCCCCATGATTCCAGCCCAAAACATTACTCCACCTCCTCCTTGTTGGCGCTGTAGCCGTGTTTGCGTGGGGTGTCCATCAACCAGCCATCCTCCACTACATCCATCTGGACCATCGAGCGCTGCACGGCACTCATCCGTGAACAAAACAGTTTTGAAATCAGTCTTCATGTAATGTTTGGCCCTCTGGAGCCGTTTCTGCTTGTGTGAAGTGGATAGAGGAGGTCGACAGGATGGCGTATGCACAGCTGCAAACCTCTGAAGGACTCTGCATCTTGTTGTTCGGGGGACGTTGGAGGCACCAGCAGCTTCAAAAACTTGTCTGCTGCTATGACAAGGCTTTTTTGCCGCTGCTCTTTTAACCTGACGTAATTGCCTGTAGGAAAGAGTCCTCAATTTGCCCTTATCAAGCACGCACACGTGTGTACTGTGAATCAGCTACATACTTCTTGATTGCCAAGACACTTCATCCTGATCATCGCACAATGTTGATTGTAGTCATGCCTTGACCTAAACACTCCACAATTTGTTGCTTCTCAGCAGCCGACACATCCTTTTTCTTTCCCATTTTGGCAGAAAATGTAGGCTGCTTAATAATGTGAGACAGCCTTCTTAAGTAGTCTTGCCTTTCATTGGACACACCTGCCAAACTAATTAGCACAGGTGTCTGCAATTGCTTACAGTGATATAAAGAGCCCTGACACACATCACCATCAATGAGTTTAACTGACAAACAAACAAATTCTTCCCTTATCACTCCTAAACACTTTTTGCATAATAATTTGGAACACAGTGTACATGTGCTTTTCCACAAAACACCAGTGGTTCACGTAGTGAATCTTACAGTTCTAACTTGCCAACCGTGGTCTGTATGGAATTGTTCAATAAAGGGCCCAAAATTAAGATAACATAGATGGGAGAGGTCTCTATGAATAGGAATTCCTAAGTATTTGATACCCTGTGAGGGCCAGGCAAAGGGAAAGTTGGACTGGATGGAATCCTATATGGATTTGGGGAGGGAGACATCGAGGGCCTCAGACTTCGCTGCATTGATTTTAAAATTTGACCATGTAACAAAGTGATCTATTTCAGCCATAACAGCATGGATGGATATATGTGATTGAGTGATATATACTAGGACATCATAAGCAAATAGAGAGCACTTGTACTCGGTGCCTCCCACCTCAATCCACCTAATATTGGGGTTATGGCGAATTGATGAGAGCAGGTGCTCCGTCACTAGGATGTATAAGAGAGGGGACAGAGGACATCCCTGCCTTGTCCCATTGGTGATTGTGAAAGGTGATGAAAATGTTCTGATGCACCCCCTGGGCCTTGGGACACCCGGAGCCGGACCCTTTTTGGTGGATGCTGGTGGTTGTAGTTTTCGTGGCGGCGACCCGGTTCCGTAGCTCAGGGTGGTCAAACCAGTGGCGGAACTATTTATGTGGTTTTGATGTTTAAATGTCCGACTACGCCACCCGTGGATTGCGGTCAGAGTGAACCGCCGCTGCAGGGCAGACCGCTGAGGCTGGTGTTGTGGGTGCAGCAGAGCGTAGCATAACTCCCCACGGGAGGAGTATAGCCTCAGGGCAGTGTATGCGGAGGATGGGGGTGATGGCGCAGGGCAGTAGCAGTAACGACACGGAGTCAGTGATGCAGTCCAGGGCCTTTACTCACAGTTCTTATTATCCAGACCACGTCTGCAGGTAACGGCTGCCCACGTCGTACTGTGCTCACCAGGTGAGGGGCTCAGACAACTCCCAGATAACTTTGGAGCGCTTCACAGGACCCCCTTTGTGTGTCCTTTGTCTGGCCTTTCTTACCAACCCTTCTGTCCGGCTGCCTCGGGCCTCCTCTTGGTAAACTTGGCGCCAGTTTCCCTGACCCTATGTGGTGCCTTCCTAGCGGGTGTAGCGAGGGGCTGCGCCACATAAAATGTCACAGCCTCTGGTTTCTAGCTGAGGGTCGTTTCCTGCCTCCACTAGTTTCGGGGACCGGTCTCCCCCTTTGACCTGACCCGTCCACGCAGGTGGATTCGGGCGTGCGGTGGCGACTCGCCCGTCCACACCCCTGGGATCCCTTCATTCCTCGTTCCTGGAACCTTCTCCGCTCCTCTTCCTTCCTTCTCCTTCTTCCAGGCCTGGGCCTCTGTTACTAGGCCCGCCTCCGGAGCAGAGCTCATGCAGAGCCCCTGCTCCCTGCCACTTCTACTCAGACTTCTCTGCACTGAACTAAGATGGTGCCCACCTTTTATACTCCCTTCTCAATGCACCCAGGAACTGCTTCCTCCCTGCTCCTGCACTACAGGGTTCCCCTTCCTCAGTGTTCCCTCCCCCCACTTCAGCCAGGGACAGGGACTGTCGTGCCCATCTCAGAGGCATATTGGTCGCCCTGCCCCACGGCAATGTGGTGTAATGCATGCAGGTGTCGGGTCCTGATCCACACTCCATCCTTACCTGAGAGTGAGATATCACACCTCTGGGTGAGGTGCAATACCTCTGTAGCAACCGAGCTCTCAGGGTGCTACAGTTCCATTTATCTTCAGCCTAGGTGACGTATTGTGATACAGGGCCGTGATTTTGGCTATAAAAGGGTCCCCTAGACCCCTACCCCAAGCTTTTTAAGAGAATCATATATGGCGTGCCAGGAGACTCTATGGAATGCTTTCTCAGCATCCAACGAGAGTATCTAATTACAAATTTTTAACTGCATCTAGCCCAGGTAATATTTAGTGCCTAGTAGCAATGTCTGCTAGTCAGCGGATTATCCCGGCTGTTAAGCAAGCTACACCACCTGTAGTTTGGGCACTTAATTTTTTCAAAGGAAATGCTTCGGGACCACGGGATACTCAGTGAAGAGCATCAGGAGGCACCCCAAGGCATAGGGGCTGGGACTGGCAGTAGGATGCCTTGCGGTGGACAGCCGAGCTCGATCCTTATAAAAGCTTTTTAACTGCAGCAGCTTTAGTGTACGCTACTGGAGCTGGAATTACGCGGCTGCTGGCATGAGACTTGCCCTCCAATAGATCCTTGTAAATGCATTTAAAGTGTATTCATTCAAATTAGAGAGACAATTTAAATTAAAAAGCTTAGAGCTGCCTCCACCACAGGGAGGCTCGCTCGGCCCACCAGCGGACAGGCACCAGTATTGGGAGAGGGGGGCTGGCCGTCAGGGTTCACCGCGGCTCTGGCACAAACCCGGCGACACGGAGGTGGCACGAGCAGGAGCGGACTGAACGTGTCGGCTTCTCACTTTTTGGATTTTAGAAGGGCATAACATGCCTATATCTGTGTCTCCCCCTCCTTTTACTCCTCCACCTCTTTTCTTTTCGCATGACTATATGTACTTGTCACTTTTCCATGTGTTAGTTGTGTCTTCTGAGCAGTTTGTCAGCTTTTGGACACCTTTGAAGGTGTTTTCTATGTGTTTCTATGTGTTTTTGTTTGCCTGCCATTGGTTTTAACGGTGTTCGACGAACAGTTCGACGAACAGTTCGGCGAACACACGGGTGTTCGACGAACCGAACCGAACTCGAACACTACGGGGGTGGCTCAACACTAGTGACTACCTCTTGAAGCTCAAGAAGAGAATGCCAAGAGTGTGCAAAGCAGTCATCAAAGCAAAGGGTGGCTACTTTGTAGAACCTAGAATATAAGACATATTTTCAGTTGTTTCACACTTTTTGTTAAGTATATAATTCCACATGTGTTAATTCATAGTTTTGATGCCTTCAGTGTGAATGTACAATTTTCATAGTCATGAAAATACAGAAAAATCTTTAAATGAGAAGGTGTGTCCAAACTTTTGGTCTGTACTGTATATAAGAAGTACAGTGACAGTGTTGATTACTGTATTTGTCATTTAGTGTTAAAATAAAGGATTTATTAAAAAAAAAATTGGCGTGGGGTTCCCCGTAATTTTAGTCTCTAGCAGAGGTTAAGCAGACAGCTGGGGCAGATGTTTGAAGCCTGGGAAGAGGGTAATACCCATGGAGCTTCCCAGGCTACTAATATCAGCCCCCAGCTGAATACCTAGCCTTTACAAGCTATTAAAATCGGGGACCCCAAAAAAAATGACGTGGGGTCCCCCCTATTTTAATAGCTAGCAAAGGCTAGGCAGACAGCTGGGGGCTGATATTAATAGCCCAGGAAGGGTGCCATGAATATTGGCCCCCTCCCAGGCTAGAAACACCAGCCGTCAGCCGCCCCAGAAATGGCGCATCCATAGGATGCACCAATTCTGGCACTTAGCCTCGCTCTTCCCACTGCCCTGTAGCGGTGGCAGTGGGGTAATATGGCTGGGGTTGATGTCAGTTTATAATGCCAGCTGACATCAAGCCCAGGTTAGTAATGGAGAGGCGTCTATAAGACACCCCCATTACTAACCCCATAGTCAAAGTTAAAAAAAAAACACAAACACCCAGAATAAAGTCCTTTAATTGAAATAAAGACACAATTCTTTATTGTTCTAAATTAAACCATACTTACCATCACGCCCATTCCAGCTGAAGCCAACTATCTCCTGCAATAAAAGAAAAATAATAAAGCAACATCATCCTTACCTTTCCATGGTTCCCAGGACGGCTCCAGCTCTGCTACATCGAGATGACAGGCTTGACCACAGCAGAACGCTGCCATCCAGCCTGTCATCCCGCAGACACTGAGAAGCGCAGGCATGCTTGTGCTCCTTAGTGTCTGGCTGTGACGGCATCCCGATGAGCCGACAATGAACTCAGCTCACCTCATTCACGTCACTGACAGCGTGGGAGAATTCTCCTGTGCATGCGGTGAGCGTGAGAGACTCGGCTCATCAGGATGCCGTCACAGCCTGACACTGAGAAGCGCAAGCATGCCTGCGCTTCTCAGTGTCTGCGGGATAACAGGCTGGATGGCAGCTTTCAGCTTGGCATTATCAGCTGGCCCTAACCCCTTTATTACCCAGTGAGCCACCGCACGAGGGGCCCTGGATGAGTTGGGTACAGCGCCAGAAGATGGCGCTTTCTACTGCGATCCAGCCTGTCATCTCTATGTAGCAGAGCTGGAGCTGTCTGGGAACCATCGAAAGGTAAGGATGATGTTGGTTTATTATTTTTCTTTTATTGCAGGAGATCGTTGGCTTCAGCTGGAATGGGCGTGATGGTAGGTATGGTTTAATTTAGAACAATAAAGAATTGTGTGTTTATTTCAATTAAAGGACTTTTTTCTGGGTGTTGTGTTTTTTTTAAATACTTTACTAGAAATTCATGGCGGTCATGTCTAATATTGGCGTGACCTCATGAATTTCGGGCTTTGGGCCAGCGGATAATGCAAAGTTGGCCCTAACCCCTTTATTACCCAGTGAGCCACCGCACCAGGGCCCTGGATGTGCTGGATACAGCGCCAGAAGATGGCGCTTCTATGAACGCAACATTTTCTGGGGTGGCTGCGGACTGCAATTTGCAGCGGGGGGGGGGGGGGGCAGAAAGCTTGGGCCATCCTGCGCTGTGGATTCCAGCCCCCAGCTGCTTAGTTGTACCTGGCTGGACACAAAAATAGGGCGAAGCCCCACGTATTTTTTTTTTTTAAACTTATTTCATGAAATTCATGAAATAATATTAAAAAAAGGGCTTCCCTATATTGTTGTGTCCAGCCAGATACAAATAGGCAGCTGGGAGTTGGGGGCAGCCCGCTCCTGGATTCTGTACCTGGCTGGCATACAAAAATATGGCAAAGCCCACGTCAAAATTTTTGGGAAAAATTAATTAAAAAATAAATAATAATTTAGGGACTGCATCTTTATTAACCCCTCAAGTGTCATTTAGTGTTAAAATAAAGGATTTATTAAAAAAAAAATTGGCGTGGGATCCCCCATAATTTTAGTCTCTAGCGGAGGTTAAGCAGACAGCTGGGGCAGATGTTTGAAGCCTGGGAAGGGGGTAATACCCACGGAGCTTCCCAGGCTACTAATATCAGCCCCCAGCTGAATACCTAGCCTTTACTAGCTATTAAAATGGGAGACCCCCCCAAAAAAATGACGTGGGGTCCCCCCTATTTTAATAGCTAGCAAAGGCTAGGCAGACAGCTGGGGACTGATATTAATAGCCCAGGAAGGGTGCCATGAATATTGGCCCCCTCCCAGGCTAGAAACACTAGCCGTCAGCCGCCCCAGAAATGGCGCATCCATAGGATGCACCAATTCTGGCACTTAGCCTCGCTCTTCCACGCTGCCCTGGTGCGGTGGCAGGGGGTAATAGTGGTGGGGTTCATGTCAGCGCCAGCTGCCATGAAGCCCAGGTTAGTAATGATGGGCGTCTATAAGACACCCCCATTACTAACCTACAAAGTGTTAAAAAGAAAAAACACACACTACACCCAGAAAAAAATAATTTATTTGAAATAAAACACACCATTTTATTTAATTCTTAGTTTACTAAAAAAAAATAGTTACCTGTCCACGTTCCTGCGCTGATCTCCCATGCACAGCTGTCACATCTGGAGATGGTGACAGCTGTGCATGGCTGCTGTAAGCTCACGCTGCCGGGAACACGTCCGCCCCCGGCAGCGTGAGCCTTAACTGAGGTTACCGGAGTGCATTCAGGCAGCGCAGCTCCGGAGACCTCCTTTACGGCACTAGTGTACCGTGGGAATTTCTCACGGTACAGCAGGGCCGTAAAGGAGCTGACCGGAGCAGCGCTGCCTGAACTCCGGCGAACCTGCTTATGCAATGACGGGGACGCTTTACGGCCCCATCATTCTAGCGGCGGCAGCGGTTCAGAGCGGTCACATTCTATGTGGCTGCTCTAAACTGGAGATCATCGTGGGACACTCGTGGACTACTACAGAGGGGTAAGGATAAGGTTGTGGTTTATTATTTTATATTTTATTACAGGAGATCGATGGCTTCGGGGAATTAGGTGTCTAGGTGAGTATAGGTGTATTTTTTTATTTTTTACTTTATTTTAGGTGGCGATCGGCGGGGACAGGTAATGCATAAACTAATTTATTTTACGCAACCACTGGCCACCAATGACATGTATTTAAAATTTATTGGGGACACAGTAGGGCAATTTAAATAGCAGGATCAGGCTGATGGGAACTACTGCTCCCATCGAGTTGATCCTGCTGGCACGAGTGGACGGGGGACAGACATAGGCCGATGGGAGTAGTAGTGTCACATCGGCTTATGTCTGCCTGCACGCAGACACCAATCATGACGGGCTGATGGTCTGGGAGGTGAGGCTGACCTGTGCGGCCGTGGGAAAGTTCATGTGAGTTCATGCAATGCAGTCAAGCATGAACTCACATGAACCCTCTGAGGGCACCGCGGCGACTTCAAATGAACAGCTGATCAGCATCACCTGATACCTCAGCTGTTTATTCGAAATAACCGGCGGGAAAGCGCAGCACAGAACGGGAAAGCCGGCGGTGAAGTCTTTTCACCGCCGGCTTCCCCGCCCGGGTCCTTCGCTCCCCGCTCCTTGGTGCTGCGCTCCCAGCCCGGTCCTAACTTACGATCGGGATGAGAGGTGGCGAGGGGAGCGGAGGATCGGGGTGGGAGGCTGCGGGGAAGCGAGTATGGGGCTGAGTGATTGTTTAAAAGCCGGCGGGCGGTAAAAAGCGGCCGGCTTTTAAACAATCAGGAGAATTCTCCCACGCTGGGATGGCATTGAGATGACAGGCTGGATCGCAGCTGAGCGCTGCCATCCAGCTTGTCATCCTTCAGAAACACTGCAGAGCGCAGGCATTATGGGAACTTCCGATTCCGGTATCCGATATTGTAAAAATATCGGAACTCAGTATCGGAACTCCGATACCGTGAATATCGGCCGATACCCGATATTACAGTATCGGAATGCTCAACACTAGTGACGAGTAGACCAAAACAGGTTACACCAGGTAGACAATATAAAAAAGGGGTGAGTAGAGTTGGCTTAAGAAGCTGTCTAGGGAGAGCAAAATCTTGGCCAATAGGTGACCCCAGGACCAAAGGGCCTACAGTGCTTATGACCGGGAGAGGCCCCTGCAGTACCTAGGACCCTTGCGCCAAGGCACACGTAGTAAATGTTTTGTTGTGTATTGTGAATTATTAAGTCTATTTGAATCTTTAAGCCTAAAGAGACTTTACCTGTTTGGACGTCTGAAACTTTTTTGTTTGAAAATTTTTAAGAATGGACCGAAGCCACAGGACTGGTGGTAGCAAAAACACTTTCCCTTTAACAGCCTGCAGCAGATCGACTAGCGTTGTATGGACTGGTTATCCATTTTTCCCATTTTCCCTGGTTATTGCAAATTTTATTTTTGAGACTGTGTTCAAATTACAAATATAAATGTTAATGTTATGTTATCTTTGTTAAAAAAAAAAAATGTTTCAGTCCCGGAGGACTGAAGTTAACTAGGAGGGAATGTGGAACCCCTGCGGGGGATTACCACAGGATCCATAGGTGCAGGGAGAGATGTACACTTGGGCACACACAACACCTTCCACCCCAGGTCTGAGGGGAGGAGTCAGTTTCCAGGGAGACAGCAAAGCGGCAGTTAGTCTACAGACGGGTGAAGGAGGAGAGACAGAGAGCTGTTGGCTGAGGACCAGTTAAGCCCTGAACTAGGAAACTGGTCTGTGTTGTGAAGCGCCCTAGAGAGAGGGACGGAGGCTAGAAGGAGAAAGAAAGAGATAAAATGATTATCCCTTTAGCTCACCCGGACACCGGAGTCCGAGATTGCTATTAATTCAGGAATAGCATAGAAAACCCGGACAGATCAGGAGGATCTACTCCCCCTGAAGAAGAAGGGGAAAGAGTTGCCAAACTTGACCAAGTATAGGACCAGGGGCCCAGAAAGAGAATTGGTAGCCCCAAGGAAAGGTCCTCATTGTCAGTTGTGGAGAAGGACCCCAAAGAAAGTAAAAGGTGGCAGGTTCAGCTTAAGGCAGGACTGATCCCAAACAACACACACATTGTTAGAGGAGGCCTCACAAATCTCCAGAGTGAATATCTCTACCTGCCCCGAAAACCTGGTTACCCTCCTGAACTGTACCTGTTACCGGACATCAGTAAAAGAAAGGTACTGAAACAAAGACTTAATGTGTGTGTGTGCCTACTTTGTCATTACTGCCTATAGCGTTCGTACAAGCCATATGCCGATCACCTCAGCAACCATACACAGCGCTGGTAACTGATTTTACCAGTTACCACAGGAGGCGTCAGGACACAATACTCCCATCATCCTCACCCCCATCCCTTTACTGACGGTCCAGGGCACGGAACCGGGAACCGACCAACTGTGATCTCCACAGAAGTAACCCATCCATCCCGGTATCCGAGTACCCCTACCGCTGTCGACCGACTCACATCGCTCGATCCTCCACTCACACCAGCTGCAGCCGATCACTTGAGCAGAGCAGTCGTCTCACCGGCAGATGTGTCCTCCCCTTAGACGCCAAACAAGAGCAGCATTCTCTCCAGGCCACAGATGGAAGATTGTGATTTACTGATCTCAGGCTCCGCACAAAGTGACAGATAAGTATTAATGATCCGTGTCTGTATTCCTCCCTCCACTGTCTTCCCTGTGGTAGAACTTTCTAGGGCCCCGGTACAATGGCCGCAGAACTGCAGGATACAAGGATTGCAGCAGGTGTCTCCCCTCACCCCTGGTATCACATCTGTTACTGTGCGGCTGAACCTGCTGCAGGGACTGTGGGAGAAATCATAAAGACACTGTCCCATATTACTGCCGCCATCCTGGGGACACATTCACAGACAGATTTTGGCCTGGATTTGGGTCAGGAATTTGTAAGCCAAAATCAGGAGTCGGTGCAAAAGAGGTGCAGGTCTCTCCAAGATAGATTTTATCTGTTTGTTTCACTCCTGGTTTTCTCTTTAAAAATACTGATTTAATCCATAGAGTATATGTGGTGGTTGCATATCTGTAGTATAGGTAGATGTGCTGTCTATTTACACACAGTATGTGAAGTGTATGTGTTAAGCTACCTTCACACATCCACTTTTTAAAGGGAATCTGTCACCACTTTGGAGTTATCAGACCTCTACTATGGGCATACAGGGTATAGAAAAGTAAATCTACACTGTGTTCCAAATTATTACGCAAATAATATTTTCTCAGATTTTCCCAAATTACCTATATGAATTGCAGTCATTGTAATTTTCCAGTCAAATAACTATTAGAGTACAATTGAAAGGTTTTTGTACAAACTGCCTATGATAACAGTATATTTTTATAAAAATAAAAAACTCAAACTGCACTCAAAATGCATGTTCCAAATTATTATGCGCAGCAGAGTTTTCAACCTTTTCATTTTAATAAAGAACAAAATAATGGTCATTTTTGAAATTATAAGCAATAGCAGGTTATTACAAACTGAAATCAAACAGTTTTCAACTCAAAACTTTATTCTAGGTGATGTTACATTTGCACATAGGACCGCTTGTTCGAAAGGAGCTTCTGAACTCTCTCATCCATTGAATTTGTCAGGTTTTGGATGGTTTATGCTTTAATTGTTTTGCATGAGGACAGAATACCCTCCCAGAGCTGTTGCTTAGATGTGAACTGCCTCCCGCCATCATAGACACTCCTTTTGATGATGCTCCAGAGGTTCTCAATGGGATTGAGGTCAGGGGAGCATGGGTGCCACACCATAAGTTTGTCCCCTTTTATGCCCATAGCAGCCAGAGATGAAGATGTGTTATGTGCAGCATGAGACGGGGCATTATCATGCATGAAATGATCTCGATGGTCCAGATGGATGGAGTGGAGGAAGGCTGGTTGATGGACACCCCATGCAAACACGGCTACGGCGCTAACAAGGAGGAGGTGGAGTAATGTTTTGGGCTGGAATCTTGGGGAGAGAGATTGTCGGCCCTTTTAGGATCCCTGAAGGGGTAAAGATGAACTCCATAATGTATGTTGAGTTTCTCAAACAGCACTTCCTTCCATGGTTCAAGAAGAAGAACCGTGCATTCTGCAGCAAGATCATTTTCATGCTTGATAATGCCCCGTCTCATGCTGCACATAACACATCTGCATCTCTGGCTGCTATGGGCATAAAAGGGGACAAACTTATGGTGTGGCACCCATGCTCCCCTGACCTCAACCCCATTGAGAAACTCTGGAGCATCATCAAAAGGAGTGTCTATGATGGCGGGAGGCAGTTCACATCTAAGCAACAGCTCTGGGAGGGTATTCTGTCCTAATGCAAAACAATTGAAGCAGAAACCATCCAAAACCTGACAAATTCAATGGACGAGAGAGTTCAGAAGCTCCTTTCGAACAAGCGGTCCTATGTGCAAAAAACACATTAATATTATTATTATTATTATAGTGCCATTTATTCCATGGCGCTTTACATGTGAAAAAAGGGGTATACCTACAAAAACAATTACAATGATCTTTAACAAAATGTGACGGCGACTGGTACAGGAGGAGCGAGGACACTGTCCGTGAGGGCTCACAGTCTACAAGGGATGGGTGAGGATACAGTAGGTGAGGGTAGAGCTAGTCGTGTATGGTGGAGCAATGGTTACTGCAGGTTGTAGGCTTGTTGGAAGAGGTGAGTGAGTCCTCAGGTTCCCTTTGAAGGTTTCCAAGGTGGGCAAGAGTCTGATATGTTGGGGTAGAGAGTTCCAGAGTAGTGTGGACGCATGGCAGAAATTTTGTATTGCATTGTGGGAAGAGGAGATAAGAGGGGAGTAGAGCAGGAGATCTTGTGAGGATCGGAGGTTGCGTGCAGATATGTCCCGGGAGACTAGTTCACAGATATATGGAGGAGACAGGTTGTGGATGGCTTTGGGCTTTGCATGCCATGGTTAGGGTTTTGAACTGGAGTCTGGGTAATGGGAAGCCAGTAAAGGAATTGACAGAGAGGTGAGGCTGGGGAGTTTAGGATAGATTGGAGGGGTGCAAGATTGTTAGAGGGGAGGCCACAGAGAAGGAGGTTGCAGTAGTCGAGGCGGGAGATGATGAGGGTGTGCACTAGTGTTTTTGCAAATTCGTGGTTGAGGAATGTGCGGAACCGGGAGATATTTTTGAGTTTGAGTCGGCAGGAAGTGGAAAGGGCTTGGATATGTGGTTTGAAGGAGAGATCAGAGTCCAGGGTTACCCCAAGGCAGCGAGCTTGCGGACTGGGGAGAGTGAGCAGCCATTGACGTTGATAGATAGGTCAGATGGGGGGGATAAATGAGATGGTGGAAAGATGATGAATTCTGTTTTATCCTTGTTAAGTTTTAGAAATCTAGCAGAGAAGAAGGATGCGATATCGGACAGACATTATGGGATTTTGGTTAGTAGGGAGGAGATATCGGGTCCAGAGTGGTAGATCTGTGTGTCATTAGCATAGATGACTCACAGATCAAGAAGTTTATTCACCCTTCAGGTGCTTCATTTTTTCCTTCCACATTGCTTTAGTTCATGTGAACATTTAACTTTTTTCACAAATTTTTTTTACTACAGACCGAAATTTTTTTATTTTCACAAGGGTAACAAGAGAAAATGGACCACAAAATTTGTTGTGCAATTTCTCCTGAGCATGCCAATACTCCATATGTAGGGGGAAAACTACTGTTTGGGCGCACGGCAGAGCTCGGAAGGGAACGAGCACTGTTTGACTTTTTGAATGCAAAAAAGGCTGGAATTGAGAAAAGACACCATGTTGCATTTGGAGAGCCCCTGATGTGCCTAAACAATGGAAACCCCCCACAAGTGACCCCATTTTGAAAACTAGACCCCTCAAGATTTTATCCAGGGGTATTGTGAGAATTTTGAACCCACAGATACTACACAGAATTTGATAACATTAGGTCGTCATATGGAAAATTCTCATTTTTTTTACGAAAATGTTTTAGCCCCAAATTTGTAATTTTCACAATGGATAATAGGTGAAACGGACTCCATAATTTGTTACGCATTTTCTCCCTAACATGATGATACCCCATATGTGGTCAAAAACTTCTTATTGGGCACATGGCAGGGCTAGGAAAGGGCTATTTGTCTGGAATAAAATGTGAATGCCATGTCGCATTTGGATAGCCCCTGACATGCAAAAACAGCAGAAACCAGGGCTGTGGAGTCGGAGTACATTTTGGTGGAGTCGGAATCAGAGTCGGTATAAAACGGACCGACTCCAACTCCTAAAATATATAATAAATTGGGTACAGTAGTTCAATGCAGTTTATGGGAAATATTTTTTTCATGAGAATTTTGGAAAGTTATGAAATGTCCTATAAATGTCTGTCCTATTTCTGATCTAAGGGTCTAGACTTTTAGCTGAGATGAATCTGTGCTACAGTAAATTTATCACTTAAACATGAGCCATGTATGAGGGAGTCGGAGTCGGTGTCATGAAAATTGAGGAGTCGGAGTTGGAGTCGGAGGTTTGGCTTACCGACTCCACAGCCCTGGCGGAAACCCCCCACAAGTGACCCCATTTTGGAAACTAGACCCCTCAAGAAATTCATTTAGGGGTATACTGAGCAGTTTTACTCTACAAGTGATTCACAAAACTTTCTAACATTTAGATGAGAGAACAAAAAATAGTTTTTTTTCCACTAAAATACTGTTTTAGCACCAAATTTATAATTTACGTGAGTGTTAATGGGAGAAATTGGACTGCATATTTTTTTTATGCAATTTCTCCCGAATGTAGCAGTACCCCATATGTGGTTGTACGTACACTACTGTTTGAGCACACAGCAGGGGTCGGATGGGAAGGAGCGCTACTTTACTTTTAGAACGCAGATTTTGTTTGAATAGATTGTGGGCTCCATTAGCTGAGCCCTTGAGGTGCCAGAAGAGCAGAATCCACCGCAAGTGACCCCATATTAGAAACTTTACTGCCTAAGAAAGCACAGATTTTGCTAGAATAGTTTGCGTGCGACATTTGCGGAGCCCCGAAGTTGCCAGAGCAGCAGAAAAAAAACAAAAGTGACCCCATTGTAGAAATTGCACCTCTCAATTAATTCATCTATCGCTGCAGTTACTATTCTGTGACATTCACGCCAGGCTATTTTTCTGGAGAATTGCAAATATGCCAGTTTAGTGCCCATACATTGTGCCCCCATATATTGTAGCGCCCTCATACATTGTGACCAGCTTATGATTCAGGAGACACGCACCCCGTAAATTGTTAAGTGCTCTCTCCACACTACAATAATGCCAAACATGTGGCCGCTTACTGTGAATTAGGCACAGTGGGGCTTAAAAGCAGTGGGGCATTTGGATTTGGGAGCGCAGAATTCACTGGATTTTATTTGTGGAGGCCATGTCGCTTTTCCAGAGTCTTCCTGTAGTTCCAGAGACAGATGACGGACCAGAGTGGGGGCTGGTTTTGTGCGGGATAAATTGTTTTTTTTTATTGGTAACATTTTGGAGTACATAATATTTTTATTATATTATAGAATACTGTATATTATTCTGGCATTTGGCAAATATTAAAATTTATGGTAATCCTAATTGACCTAAAACGGGACAGGTTTATTCTGACTTCATGTCAGATATTGAGAAAAACATGCATATGTGTCTTTTTTATATAGTGTATGCAAACTTCTTGTTTCAACTGTAGATAAGTTCCTTGAGGGGTCTGGTTTCCAAAATGCTGTCACTTGTGGGGGGTTTCTACTGTTTAGGCACATCAGGGGCTCCCCAAACGTGACATGGCGTCCGCTAATTATTCAAGCAAATTTCAGCAGCAGAAGGGAAGGAAGGGAGACACAGATCCATTACTAGTGGGTAGGCGGAGCCCCACAGGGATAGATCACCTCAGATTTATGAAAAAGTAACGACCGGCCCCTCCAGCTTAAGCTCCTTCTACTCCCATGTTCTCCAGTCTGAAATTTGAGGTCGCAGAGGATAGTCGCTGCCTTTGCAGCTCCTCAGAAGATTTTTTATTTTTATCAAAGGAGACCTGGACCCCCCGTGGTCTAGAGGTCTCAGGGGGTCTCGGCGCTGCCGGGACCCCTGCCCTCCCCTGGCAGACCTGCGTACCCCTTAAGGAGGTCCCCGCAGTAACCTGCCGGCCCCGAGGGACATAGGGCGCTTCCTGGCGGAGACGCACACCGCCTGTGGGGTCCCTGCGTGCTCTGCCGTGGGGGGAGCAAGGGCCACAGCGCCACACATCCCTGGGGGTCCCTGTGGCGCACAGCGGGGTAAGTGCTCTGTGTATGAGTGCTTCAGCGGCTGCTGCGGCAGCCGCCGTTATTTCATGTGGTGATTTTCTGCTTTTCTGTATTTGCAGACGGTGTATGAGGATCACCGCTGCATTCTCTGACCCTGGGGGCTGGGGAGCAGGGACGGAGGAGCACGGCTTCATTGGAATGGGGGGGCGTGGCTTTATTATCTTGGCTTCCTGCCGTCACTTTTAGGCAGGAAGCCTTCAGGAGAGCGCGCGCTTTCTCTCTAAGCGCGGGTTCTGTGAGTGAGCTCGGGGGGCGGGGCTTCGCGTCGTTCGGCTTCCTGTCATTGTAGTTCTGACAGGAAGCTCCTGGCTTAGCGCGCGCTGAGCTCTCCGCCCCTCTCCCTCCTTCCGGCTTCCCTCCACGTGCACCTCCTGCTCTCTGCTCCCCGTTCACCGCCCACACAGCTCAGAAGGAGCAGTCACCGCGGCACTGGTGAGTCGTTTCTGCCTGTAGGCAGAAGCTCCCTTTTTGTTCTTTCCATTGCAGAGCACCTTGGCTGACCAACTAAGGCAGGCAAGGTGCTATTTGCTGCTACCGCTTTTCTGGACACTCTCACTTCTCTGACCTCTTAAGGTAGTGAGGTATTTAGTGTGTCAGCAGCATTAACCCCTTCTGAAGGGGTCTGCTCAACAGGGCTGTTAACTCTTTCGGGGGGTGCACGCTTCTGTTTCAGAGGGCGCTTCTCCCCAGTTTGTTAGGTTAACTTTTGCTCTGCAGGGCTGGGGTAACTCTCTCTAGGGGAGAGTTTTAACCCTTCAGTGCCTTTAAAAGTAAAAAAAAAAAAAAAAAAAAAGGAATTTTTTGTGGAAGCAGGCTGTGTTAGCTATTTTCGCACACCCTAGGTTACCATACTCATTCTAACATGCTGGCATCTGATGTGGGAGGCATGACGGATCAGGGACCAGGGGGCGCGGACCTCTCTCCCGATCCGTTTCAGGATCGGTCTCGCGTTTCTGATACACCCAGGTCTTCGACGGCGTCGAGTTCGACCCTTAGTGATGTTAAAGTGAAGGCTCTCACCCGCTCCATTGACAGTCTTTCTAACCTCCTGGGTCATTGGGTGTCAGCTAAATCGCAACCGACACCACGAGGCAAGAAGCGCCACAGGGTGGCGCTGTCTCCTCCGCGCAGTGCATTGGAGGCTTCGGATTCACCAACAAGCTCGGTTGGTGAAATCTCCAATTCTGAGGATGAGGATCGGCAGAGTCGTTCTACTTCACTTTCGGGCCGCGTGGATGCTCTTATTGGAGCCATGCGGGAAGCGTTACAGCTGTCTGAAGAGCCGACAAAGCCTGGCAAGTCAGCCCGGCTGTATCAGCAGTCGCGTCGGGCTCGTTCAACATTACCGGCACATGATGAACTTAACGAGGCAGTGGAGAAAGAACGCCGGTGTCCGGATAAACGCTTCCATTGGATGCGTTTTTTTGATGCCTTGTATCCCTGCGCCACGGAGACGATCGCTAATTGGGTTCCCTCCCCTGAAGTGGACGTTCCTCTGTCTCAGCTTAGCAAATCTTCCTCGCTTCCTGTTAAAGGGAAGGCCAGTCTTCAGGAACCTCTGGACAGAAGAACGGAGTTAGCGGCAAAGTCCATCTACGAGGCCGCGGGTCATGGATTCCGTGCGGCCTTGGGGGCCATGTGGGCCGGTGAGGCTTCTCTGTGGTGGTTGGACCAGCTGCGGACGGCATGGCAGGATGGAACTCCGCTGTCGGAAGTGGAAAGGCTTTTCCAGCTGTTGGAAGAGGCGACACATTATGGCAGAGACGCAGTACTGGATACTACTTCCGTTCTGTCCAGGGCTCAATCTTCGGCCGTCACAGTCAGGAGAGCACTGTGGCTTAAACAGTGGACTGGAGACGCAGTATCCAAACAAGGTTTGCTTAGTCTAGCGTACAAAGGCGGTCATCTTTTTGGTTCGGACCTCACGGAGCTGATTGCTAAGGCCAAGGCTAAGGATGCTGCCTTGCCTCAGCGGAAGGCGGCGGCTTCCACGTCTGGCAGGTCAAGTGCCAGTGGAGGTCGTCGGTCCTTTCGGACCATGGGGCAGTTCGGTCAGCCTTCTTGGGGATCGGGTCGTCCCTCGGCTTCTGGTAAGAAGTCCACCCAGAAATCCCGTATTCCCTGGAAGCAACATTTCCTTCAGGACAAACGGGAGGTTGACAAGAAGCCCGCTAAGGCGGACTGACGCCAGGATTCCGCTCGAGGGCTCTCGGGTGGGAGGTCGTCTGCTACAATTCAGGTCGATTTGGGCGTCCCACATTTCAGACGCCTGAGTAACACGGGTTATGTTGGCAGGCTATTTCATAGAGTTTCACTCTCGTCCACCGGACAGGTTTCGTCAGTCACGCACCCCGTCCGAGCCCAAGCTGGCTGCAGCACTGCCGCGGGAGGTAGACACTCTTCTGCAGCAGGGTGTGGTGGTCCCGGTTCCGCCAGAGGACCGAGGAAGGGGGTTTTACTCCAACCTTTTTGTGGTCCCCAAAAAGGAGGACAAGTTTCTCCTCATACTGGATCTCAAAGATTTGAATCTTCATGTCCGGACCCGGAAATTCCGCATGGAGTCTCTCCGCTCCGTCGTAGCGGCCCTGTCGCAGTACGATTTCTTGGTGTCGATCGACATCCGCGACGCCTATTTGCATGTCCCTATCGGCAGGGCTCACCAGCGTTTCCTGCGTTTCGCCATAGGTCAGGCCCATTACCAGTTTGAGGCCCTACCATTCGGGTTGGCCTCGGCACCCAGGGTTTTTACAAAAATTCTGGCACCACTCATGGCGCTTCTTCGAAAACAAGGAGTTACGATTCTACCCTACCTGGACGACCTGTTGATTGTGTCACCCACAGCGGAGGAGGCGATGACTGCTCGCGATCTCTCCCTCCAGCACCTGGAGGACTTCGGGTGGCTGGTCAATTGGAAGAAGTCGTCATTAAAACCGACGCAGTCAATCCTGTTCTTGGGGATGTATTTCGACACAGTACGGGCAGTGGTGTTTCTGCCTCCGGACAAACAAACGAACCTTCGTCGCCATGTCGAGGCTATGAGGTCGGCGATGGCAATGTCCCTTCGGGAATGCATGCGCCTTCTGGGTCTGATGGTGGCGGCAATGGAAGCCGTACCGTTTGCACAATTTCATTCCCGGGATCTCCAAAATCTTATTCTGACCAGTTGGGATCGATCGCCGACTTCACTGGATCGCTCGGTCGTTATCTCCCGCAGGGTGCGAGAGTCTCTTGGATTGTGGTTATGTCCGGAAACTCTATCCCTGGGGAAATCCTTTCTTCTCCCAAGGTGGTTGGTGATTTCCACCGATGCCAGCCTGACTGGCTGGGGGGGGGGTTGGAACGACCTCTGGGTTCAGGGGGTCTGGTCGTCAGAGGAGTCGTCTCGACCGATCAACATTCTGGAGTTGAGAGCAATTTTTCTCTGCCTCCGACATTGGACGGTCCTTTTGAGCGGTCTGCCGGTCCGGATTCAGTCGGACAATGCGACGGCTGTCGCGTATATCAACCATCAGGGCGGGACGAGGAGTTCCAGACTCATGATGGAGGTCTCTTGGATCCTGGTTTGGGCCGAGTCCAGGGTTCCAGCCATCTCCGCGATTCATATCCCAGGTGTGCTGAATATCTCGGCGGACTTCCTCAGTCGCGAGCAGGTGGATCCGGGGGAATGGAGTCTCCATCCGGAAGTGTTTGCACTGCTGTGCTCCCGGTGGGGGACTCCTCAGGTGGATTTGATGGCATCCAGGCTGAACGCCAGGGTTCCGACATTCATGTCCAGGTACAGGGACCCGGAGGCTGTGGCGGTAGATGCTCTAGTGGCCCCGTGGGACCAGTTCGAGCTGATCTATGTGTTTCTGCCAGTATCCTTACTTCCTTTGATCGGCGGATCAAACTGGAACGAGTATCAGCAATTTTTGTAGCGCCGGATTGGCCACGGAGGACTTGGTATTCGACGCTGGTGTCTCTTCTGGCGGCACCTCCGTTTCCACTGCCTCTTCGCCCGGACCTGTTAATCCAAGGGCCTATTCGTCATCCGGACCTGAAGTCACTTTGTTTGACGGCGTGGCACTTGAGACCGAGATCTTGAACCGTCGTGGTTTTTCGTCCGAGGTTATTTCTACCTTGCGGGCGGCCAGAGGTCCAGCTACGACTAGGATTTATCACAGAACTTGGGAGTCTTTTATTCTTGGTGTTCTGGATCATCAAGGAACCCGAGGGTTTTTCCATCCCCAACTTCTTGGCTTTTCTGCAATATGGTTTGGCCAAGGGTCTAGCAGTTGGTACCTTACGAGGTCAGGTATCTGCACTATCCGCGCTTTTTCGAAGGGCTATTGCTTCACGTAGGGACATGCGTTCTTGTTTTCGTGGGGTTGCTCGTCAGTTTCTGCCTCGGGGGGCGGTTGTGGCTCCTTGTCGGCTTAATCTAGTCCTGGAAGCTCTTCAGCATGGGCCTTTTGAGCCTATGGATTCGGCTACGCTTTACTTGCTTTCTTGGAAGGTGGCCTTCCTGGTAGCGGTCACCTCTTTGAGAAGGGTTTCGGAGTTGGCGGCACTGTCTTGCTCGCCACCTTTTCTGGAATTTCTTCCGGATCGTGTGGTGCTTCGTACCCGTGGAGATTTTTTACCTAAAGTGGTGTCGCATTTCCACGTCAATCAGGACATCGTGTTACCTTCTCTCTGTCCGAAGCCGAAGAGTCCAAAGGAGCGGGCCTTGCACTCGTTGGATTTGGTGCGGGCATTGAAGTTCTATCTTACAATCACGCAAGGTTTTCGGAAATCGGACTCTCTTTTTGTGATTCCTGCTGGTCGTCGACGTGGTCAGCGTGCTTCCAAGGACACTATAGCTCGGTGGATACGTTCGGCTATCCTGGAAGCGTACCGGCTCAAGGGCGAGCCTTGTCCGGTTAAAGTTGAGCTCATTCCACGAGAGCTGTTGGTTCGTCGTGGGCTTTTCGTCAGGGGGCCTCGGCAGCGCAGCTCTGCCAGGTGGCTACCTGGCGCTCCGTTCACAACTTTACTAAATTTTATAAAGTGGACGTGAGTGCTTCCGCCGATGCAGCCTTGGGACGCAGGGTCCTGCAGGCGGCGGTGGTTTAAGTTACCTCTTTATTTTATTTTATTTTTTGTTCGGCGCTGGTTGCGCACTTACCTAAGCTGTTGGGGTGTTGAAGTTTCTGCCACTAGTTCCCACCCTAGAGTTTTGGACTGCTTTGGGACGTCCCACTAGTAATGCATCTGTGTCTCCCTTCCTTCCCTTCTGCTGCTGAAAGACGGATTTTGGTAAGAACTTACCTGTAAAATCCTTTTCAGCGAAGAAAGGAAGGGAGACCCAGCACCCTCCCATGGCAGAAGTATTTTTTTTTGTTTCTAGATGCGGCGCGACCCTTTCCTGATGGCGGTCATCTGGTCTGGGGTTAGCGCACTAGGGCTCTTTTCCAGCATCACCAGCTCATCGCAGTTGTCAGGTCCAGTGAGTTGTGCCTAGGACTGTGTGTTTTTTCTTGCTGTTATTTGCATAACCTGTTTTCTCACTTTTCTGAATTTTTCAGAAGGGGTTGTACTGTTCTGCTGGTGTTGTCTGCTCTTCCTTAGCTTGTGTACGGACTGCAGAACATGGGAGTAGGAGGAGCTTAAGCTGGAGGGGCCGGTCGTCACTTTTTTATAAATCTGAGGTGATCTATCCCTGTGGGGCTCCGCCTACCCACTAGTAATGGATCTGTGTCTCCCTTCCTTCCTTCGCTGAAAAGGATTTTACAGGTAAGTTCTTACCAAAATCCGTCTTTTACATTCGTAAAGTCAAATGGCGCTCCTTCCCTTCCGTGCCCTGCCGTGTGCCCAAATACTGGTTCCCCCCCACATATGGGGTATCGGCATACTCAGGAAAAACTGAACAACAAATTGCATGGTGCAATTTCTCCTGTTACCCTTATTAAAATGCAAAATTTGGGGCTGAAATACATTTTTGTGGGAAAAATGTAAAAATTTTTGTTTTTACGGCTCAATGTTGTAAACTTCTGTAAAGCACCTGGGGGTTCAAGGTGTTCACAACACATCTAGATAAGTTCCCTGAGGGGTCTAGTTTCCAAAATGGTGTCACTTGTGGGGAGTTTACGCTGTTAAGACACATCAGGGCTCCCCAAACGCTACATGGCGTCCGCTAATTCAAGCAAATTTTGCATTCAAAAAAGTCAAATGGCGCTCCTTCCCTTCCGAGGCCTGCAGTGTGCCCAAACACTGGTTTTACTCCATATATGGGGTATCGGCTTACTCAGGAGAAACTGAACAAATTGCATGTTGCAATTTCTCCTGTTACCCTTATGAAAATGCAGAATTGAGGGCTGAAAAACATTTTTGTGGAAAAAATGTGAAAATTTTATATTTATGGCTCAATGTTATAAACTTCTGTGGGTTCAAGGTGTTCACCACACATCTAGATAAGTTCCCTGAGGGGTTTAGTTTCCAAAATGGTGTCACTTGTCAGAGGTTTCCACTGTTTAGGCACCTCAGGGGCTCCCCAAACGCGACATGGTGTTCCCTAATTTTTCCAACAAATTTTACATTTAAAAAGTCAAATGGCGCACCTTCCCTTCTGAGCCCTGCCATGTGCCCAAACAGTGTTTTTTCCCCATATATGGGGTATCTGCATGCTCAGTAGAAATTTCACAACAAATTTTGGGGTCCATTTTTTCCTGTTACTGTTGTGAAAATAAAAAAATTGGGTCTAAATGTAACATTTTTGTGAAAAAAATAAATTATAATTTTTTTCTTCCACATTTCAAAAATTTCTGTGAAGCACCTGAAGGGTTAATAAAATTCTTGAATGTGGTTTTGAGCACCTTGAGGGGTGAAGTTTTCAGAACGGTGTCACTTTTGAGTATTTTCTGTCATAAAGGCCCCTTAAAGTCACTTTAAATGTGACGTGGTCCCTAAAAAAAAATATTTTGTAAATTTTGTTGGAAAAATGAGAAATCGCTGGTCAACTTTTAATCCTTATAACTTCCTAACAAAAAAAAAAATTTGGTTTCAAAATTGTGCTGATGTAAAGTAGAAATGTAGAAATTGCCCCACACAAACACACTCGCACAAACACACTCACACAAACACACTCACACAAACTCTCACACAAACACATGCACACAAGTCAACTGGCATTCCTTCCCTTCCGAGCCCTGCCATGCTCCCAAACAGTGTTTTTCCCCCACATATGGGGTATCTGCTTGCTCAGGAGAAATTGCACTACAAATGGCATGGGGCAATTTCTCCTGTTACTCTTATGAAAATGCAAAATTGGGGGCTATAAAACATTTTTTTGGGAAAAATGTGAAAATTTTATTTTTACGGCTCAATGTTATAAACTTCTGTGAAGCACCTTGGGGTTTAAGGTGCTCACCACACATCTAGTTAAGTTCCCTGAGGGGTCTAGTTTCCAAAATGGTGTCATTCGTGGGGGGGTTTCCACTGTTTGCCTCTTTGTGAACTGGCCAGCTGTGAACTGCATTAACTTTAGGGAGTTCACAGCAGAGTTTCTGTAAATTTGTCTTCAAATATGTATATGTACTTATGCCTGTATGTGTACTTATCTGTGTACATTTTTGTATATGTGCGTGTCTCCGTGTCCATGTCTGCGTATTGTATGTGTGCATGTCTGTGTATAAGTGCATGTCTACCTTCTGTATGCGTGCATGTTTGCGTACCGTACATCACGTCTGCGTCCTTTGTGTGTGCATAACTCACTCACTGACACACACATGCACACACTCCCCTCCACACACTCTCCCACTCTCTTTTTCTGTCTTGCACGCACAAACATTCTTTCACACTCTCCTACATACACTCACTATCATGTGCACACACTCACACAACCATTCTCTCACACTCTCCTACACACACTCTCAGACACACTCTCACACAAACTTACTATCACACGCGCACACTCACTCACACAAAACACTCTAATTCACACTGTCTCTCACACACACACATTGTCTATCAAACACTGTCATGCACACACACTCTCACATACACATCCTCTCTCACACACTCACTATCACGCACGAATACACCATCTCACACAAGCATGCTCGCACAAGCACGCTCGCACAAGCACTCTCGCACAAACACAAACGATTGTTTGATAGACAAACATCACATGTAGAGTTTGCAAGATAACCAAAACAAAACACGCTCACACAAACACGTTCACACAAGCACGCTCACACAAACACTCTCACACAAACACTCTCACAAGCATGCTCACACAAACACTCAGACAAACACGATCACAATCTCACTCAAACACGCTCATACGACACTCACAAAAAGACTCTCACACAAACACGCTCACACAAGCACAGTCACACAAACCCTCTCACAAAAACTCTCACACAAGCACGCTCGCAGAAACTCACTCGCACAAACAGGCTGACACAGGCATGCTTAAACAAACACTCTCACACAAACTCACTTATACAAACACTCACACAAATGCGCTCACACAAGCACACTCACACTCGTACAAACCCACTTATACAAACACTCACACAAACGCACTCACACAAGCACGCTGTAACGGGTCCGGGAGGCGGAACCTCTGAGCTACTATACAAGGGGGCGGCCCTTGTAAGGGAGCGGGTGGCAGTCTCTGGGTGAACGGACAGGGAGTTACGGCAAGTGATCAGGGCAGTCTCTGGGTAAGGGGTAGGTACGACCTGTGATGGCAGAGCCTCCGGGTAGGCTAGCAGGCAGATGGTAGATGTGTGCTCCCAGGTGAGCAAGCGAGAGTCTCTGGAATAGCAGGTGGTCACGGCACGTGACGGCGGAACCTCCGGGCTGGCAGGCAGGTAGGTAACGGAGAAGCACTCCCAGGTGAGCGGGCAAGAGTCTCTGGAATAGCTGGTGGTCACCGCACGTGACAACGGGACCTCCGGGCTGGCAAGCAGGCAGGTAACGGAGATGCGCTCCCAGGTGAGCGGGCAAGAGTCTCTGAGATAGCTGGTGGTCACAGCACGTGACAACGGAGCCTCCGGGCTGGCAAGCAGGCAGATAACGGAGAAGCGCTCCCAGGTGAGCGGGCAAGCTGGTCCATAGACAGACTGACCGGAGTAGTAAGGCAGACCGTCGGACCTCAGGCAAGCAGGCAGGTAGCTGATATGCGCTCCCAGGTGAGCGGGCAGGCTGGTCCTTTAGACAGACTGACAGGAGTAGTAAGGCAGACCGTCGGACCTCAGGCTGGCAGACAGGTAACAAGTATTCAGGCTGGAATCAGGCAGGTAACTAGCAGGAAACTGGCAGGAAACTGGCAGGTAACTGGCAACGGGACCTGAGGGCTGAAGCACAGGTGAGACACAGGTGCAAACAACATTGCTCGGGCACCTCCATTTTGGAGGAGGTGCCTTATATATGATGAAGTCCTCCGGCCATTGGCCGGGGACTCTTTAGGGCGGCGCGCGCGGCCCCTTTAAGAGGAGGGAAGCGCGCGCGCGCGCGCCCTAAGCACAGGGGCCGGGAAGGAGCGCGCGCTGAGAGCAGAGCAGGAGGAGGACGCCGGGACGGAGCGCGCGCTGACAGCAGAGCAGGAGGAGGACGCCGGGACGGAGCGCGCGCTGACAGCAGAGCGGGGAGAGGACGCCGGGACGGAGCGCGCGCTGACAGCAGAGCGGTGAGGGGAGCAGCGTCCCTGCCTAGCAGAGGGCAGGGACGCCAGCGCTACACACGCTCACACAAGTATGCTCACACAAACACGCTCACAAAAACACTCTCACACAAGCACGCTGACACAAACACGCTCACAATACATTCACATATACATGCTCACACAAACAAGCTCACACAAACACTCACACAACACTCTCACACAAACCTACTTATACAAACACTCACACAAGCACGCTCACACAAGCATGCTCACACAAGCACGCTCACACTCACACACAAACCCACTTATACCAACACTCACAAAAACGAGCTCACACAAGCACGCTCACACAAGCACGCTCACACAAACACGCTGACACAAACCCTCTCACAACACTCACAAAAACAAGCTTGCACAAACTCGCTGACACAAACGCTCACACTCACACAAACCCGCTTACTCCAACACTCACACAAGCACGCTCACACAAACACGCTCACACAACACTCACACAAACACTCTTGCACAAACACTCTTGCACAAACACGCTCACACAAACACGCTTGCACAACACTCACATAAACACGCTTGCACAAACACGCTTGCACAAACACTCTTGCACAAACACGCTCACACAAACACGCTGACACAAGCACGCTCACACTCTCACACAAACCCACTTATACAAACTCACAAACGCGCTCACACAAGCACGCTCCCACAAGCACACTCACACAAACACGCTTGCACAAACACGCTGACACAAACGCTCACACTCACACAAACCCGCTTACACCAACACTCACACAAGCACGCTCATACAACGCTCACACAAACACGCTCACACAAACACGCTCACACAGCACTCACATAAACATTCTTGCACAAACACTCTTGCACAAACACACTCACACAAACACTCTCACATAAACACTCTCACACAAACACTCTTGCACAAACACTCTTGCACAAACACTCCTGCACAAAGACGCTGACACAAACATGCTGACACAAACACGCTGACACAAGCACGCTGACCCCACCACCCACACACAACACTCACAAAAAAACACAAATGCTTTCACACACATGCTCACCCTCTCACACGAAAACTCACACAAACACTTACGCTCACACAACACTCTCACACAAACCCTCTCACACAAACACTCTCACACAACACTCACAAAAAGACGCTCACAGAAACACTCACACAAACATTCATACAAACACTCACACAGCACTCACAAAAACACGCTCACACAAACACCCTCACACAACACTCACAAAAAGACGCTCACACAAGCACACTCACACAAGCACGCTGACACAAACACGCTGACACAAACACGCTCGCACAAACACGCTCGCAAACACGCTCACACAAACCCCCTCACAGAAACACGCTGACACAAACCCGCTCACAATCCCACACAAACACACTGACACAAACCCTCTCACAACACTCACAAAAACACGCTTGCACAAACACACTGACACAAACCCGCTTACACCAACACTCACACAAGCACGCTCATACAACGCTCACACAAACACGCTCACACAAACACGCTCACACAGCACTCACATAAACATTCTTGCACAAACACTCTTGCACAAACACACTCACACAAACACGCTGACACAAACACGCTGACACAAGCACGCTGACCCCACCACCCACACACAACACTCACAAAAAAACACAAATGCTTACACACACATGCTCACCCTCTCACACGAAATCTCACACAAACATTTACGCTCACACAACACTCTCACACAAACCCTCTCACACAAACACTCTCATACAACACTCACAAAAAGACGCTCACAGAAACACTCACACAAACATTCATACAAACACTCACACAGCATTCACAAAAACACGCTCACACAAACACGCTCACACAACACTCACAAAAAGACGCTCACACAAGCACACTCACACAAGCACGCTGACACAAACACGCTGACACAAACACACTCGCACAAACTCGCTCGCACAAAAACGCTCGCACAAACACGCTCGCAAACACGCTCACACAAACCCCCTCACAGAAACACGCTGACACAAACACGCTCACAATCCCACACAAACACAGACACAAACCCTCTCACAACACTCACAAAAACACGCTCGCACAAACACGCTGACACAAACGCTCACACTTTCACAAAAACCCGCTTACACAAACACTCTCACACAAGCACGCTCACACAAACACGCTCACACAAATACGCTCACACAAACACGCTCACACAACACTCACATAAACACTCACATAAACACTCTTGCACAAACACGCTCACACAAACACGCTCACACAACACTCACATAAACACTCACATAAACACTCTTGCACAAACACGCTCACACAAACACGCTCACACAAACACGCTCACACACACGCTGACACAAACACGCTCACATATACACGCTCACACAAACACGCTCACACACACACGCTCACACACACACGCTCACACAAACACGCTCACACACACACGCTGACACAAACATGCTCACACAAACACGCTCACACACACACACTCACACAATCATGCTCACACAACACTCACACAAACCCTCTCACACAAACACACTCACATAAACACTCTTGCACAAACACGCTCACACAAACACGCTCACACACACACGCTGACACAAACACGCTCACATATACACGCTCACACAAACACGCTCACACACACACGCTCACACACACACACTCACACAAACATGCTCACACAACACTCACAAACCCTCTCACACAAACACACTCACATAAACACTCTTGCACAAACACGCTCACACAAACACGCTCACACACACGCTGACACAAACACGCTCACATATACACACTCACACAAACACGCTCACACACACACACGCTCACACAAACACGCTCACACACACACGCTGACACAAACATGCTCGCACAAACACGCTCACACACACTCACACAAACACGCTCACACAACACTCACACAAATCCTCTCACACAAACCCTCTCACACAAACACGCTCACAAAAAGGCGCTCACACAAACACCCACACAAACACTCTCACACAAGCACTCTCGCACAAGCACTCTCACACAAACACGCTCACACAAGCACACTCACACAAGCACTCTCACACAAACCCTCTCACACAAACCCTCTCACACAAACCCTCTCACACAAACACGCTGACACAAACACGCTGACACAAGCACGCTCACACAACACTCTCACACAAAAACACAAATGCTCACACAAACACTCACACAAACACTCACCCAAACACTCACCCAAACACTCTCACAAACGCTCACACAACACTCACAAAAAGACTCTCACACAACACTCACAAAAAGACGCTCACACAAACACTCACACTCACACTCACACAAATACACAAACACTCACACAGCACTCACAAAAAGACACACACACTCACATAAACACACTCACACAAGCACACTCACACAAACACGCTGACACAAGCACACTCACACAAACACGCTGACACAAACACACTGACACAAACACGCTCACAATCTCACACAAACAAACTGACACAAACCCTCTCACAACACTCACAAAAACACGCTCGCCCAAACACGCTGACAGAAACGCTCACACTCTCACACAAACCCGCTTAGACCAACACTCTCACACAAGCATGCTCACACAAACACGCTCACACAAACACGCTCACACAAACACGCTCACACAACACTCACATAAACACTCACATAAACACTCGTGCACAAACACGCTCACACAAACACGCTCACACAAACACGCTCACACACACACGCTCACACAACACTCACACAAACCCTCTCACACAAACCCTCTCACACAAACACACTCACAAAAAGACGCTCACACAAACACCCACACAAACACACTCACAAAAGCACTCTCACACAAGCACTCTCAGACAAACCCTCTCACACAAACATGCTGACACAAACACGCTGACACAAACACGCTGACACAAACACGCTGACACAAACACGCTGACACAACACTCTCACACAAAAACACAAATGCTCACACAAACACTCACAAACACTGACACAAACACTCTCACAAACGCTCACACAACACTCAAAAAGATGCTCACACAACACTCACAAAAAGACGCTCACACAAACACTCACACGAACACTCGCACAAATACACAAACAGTCACACAGCACTCACAAAAAACGCTCACACAACACTCACAAAAAGACACACACACTCACATAAACACACTCACACAAGCACACTCACACAAGCATGCGTACACAAACACACTCGCACAAACACTCTCACACAAACATGCTCGCACAAACCCCCTCACACAAACACACTGACACAATCACACTCACACAACACTCTCACACAAACGCACAAATGCTCACACAAACATGCTCACAAAACACTTACGCTCACACAAACACGCTCACACAACATTCACAAAAAGACGCTCACACAAACACTCACATAAACACGCTCGCAAAAACACGCTTGCACAAACACGCTCACACAAACACTTTCACACAAACACGCTTACACAAACAGGCTCACACTCTCCAACAAACAGGCTCCCACAAATACGCTCACACAACACTCACATAAACACTCTTACACAAACATGCTCACACAAACATTCTCACACAAACACGCTGACACAAACATGCTGACACAAACACGCTCACACTCTCACACAAACACGCTCACACAACACTCACAAAAAGACACACACACATTCGCACAAACACGCTCGCACAAACCCCCTCACACAAAAACGCTGACTCAATCACTCTCACACAACATGCTCACATAAACATGCTCACACTCTCACACAAACACTCACACAAACACGCTCACACAACACTTATGCTCACACAAACACGGTCACACAACACTCACAAAAAGACGCTCACACAAACACTCACATAAACATGCTCGCAGAAACATGCTCGCACAAACACACTCGTAAAAACACGCTTGCACAAACACGCTCGCACAAACCCCCTCACACAAACACGCTGACACAAACATGCTGACACAATCACTCTCACACAACATTCTCACACAAACACACAAATGCTCACATTAACATGCTCACACTCTCACACAAACACGCTCACACAACACTTACGCTCACACAAACACGCTCACACAACACTCACAAAAAGACGCTCACACAAACACTCACATAAACATGCTCGTACAAACACGCTTGCACAAACACGCTCGCACAAACACCCTCGCACAAACACGCTCGCACAAACAGACAAACCCTCTCGCACAAACGATTGTTTGATAGGCAAACATCACATCTAGAGTTTGCAAGATATACCTTCCAGCTACTTAATCTTAATTAGAAGCAAATTGTTTGAAGATTACTTCTACCTAAATGGCAGAAAACGCATCTATCTTGGTGATGGATAGGACAGTTTGAGGGGATATGGAGGAGGCTGTTTTTTGATTGGTGTAATTTAAACATTTTGCTAATAATTTATGGAAAGTATCAGATTTTTCTAACTATTGAACTCACCTTAATTTAAAACACACCCCAGGTTTAGATAGTAACAAAAGAGGAAAAATACTTTTGCAACTAATTTAAATTTCCTGGAGGTGTAAATTTGGGAAGGATTTGATAATACTAACTTTACACACACACACTCTTTCACATACTGTCTCTCACAAACACACACTCACACAAACACACTCACACAAACACATGCTCACACAAACACTCTCAGACAAACACGATCACAATCTCACACAAACATGCTGACACAAACCACACAACACTCACAAAAACACGCTCATACAAACGCGCTGATACAAACGCTCACACTCTCACACAAACTCACTTATACAAACACTCACACAAGCACGCTCACACAAACACGCTCACACAAACACTCTCAGACAAACACGATGACAATCTCACACAAACACACTGACACAAACCCTCTAACAACACTCAAAAAAACACGCTCGCACAAACACGCTCGCACAAACACATGCTCACACAAACACTCTCAGACAAACACGATCACAACCTCACACAAACACGCTCACACAAACCCTCACACAACACTCACAAAACATGCTCGCACAAACACGCTGACACAAACGCTCACACTCTCACACAAACCCGCTTACACCAACACTCACACAAGCACGCTCACAACGCTCACACAAAAACGCTCACACAAACGCGCTCACACAAACACGCTCACACTCTCACACAAACTCGCTCACACAAACACGCTGACGCACACGCTGACGCACACACACTCTCGCACACACACTCTCACAGAAGCACACTCGCACAAACCCTCTCACACAAACACGCTGACACAAGCACGCTGACAGAAGCACCCACAAACACTCACACAAAAACACAAATGCTTACACAAACATGCTCACACAAAAACACAAACACTTACGCTTACACAACACTCACACAAACCTTACACACGCTCACACAACACACAAAAAGACGCTCACACAAACACTCACACAAACACACTCACGCAAGCATGCTTACACAACACTCACAAAAAGACGCTCACACAAAGACTCTCACACAAGCACTCTCACACACACACACTCACACAAGCACGCACGCTCACACAAACACGCTCACACAAACGCTCACACTCTCACAAAAACACGGTCACACAAGCATGCTCATACAAACCCTCTCACACAAACACGCTGACACAAGCACGCTCACACAACACTCGCACAAAAACACAAATGCTCACACAACACTTACGCTCACACAAACATGCTCACACAAACACTTACGCTCACACAAACATGCTCACACAAACACTTACGCTCACACAAACACGCTAACACAAACACGCTCACACTCACACAAACACGCTCAGACAAGCAAGCTCAGACAAGCACGCTCACACTCTCACAAAAACACGGGCACACAAGCACGCTCACACAACACTCTAACACAAACCCTTTCACACAAACAGTCACAAACGCTCGCACAACACTCACAAAAACACACACAAACGATCACACAAACACTCACATAACACTCACAAAAACACGCTCACACAAACATGCTCACACACCACACTCACACAAACATGCTCACACACCACACTCACACAAGCATGCTCACACAAACACACTCACACAAGCATGCTCACACAAACATGCTCACACAAGCACGCTCACACAAGCACGCTCACACAAACACGCTCACACAAACACGCTCACATAAACATGCTTGCACAAACACGCTCACACAAACACACTCACTCTTACACAAAAACTCACACAACCACGCTCATACAAACACTCTCGCACAAACACAAATGATTGTTTGATAGGTAAATATCACATGTACAGTTTGCAAGATATGCCTTCCAGCTACTTTATCTAAATTAGAAGCAAATTGTTTGAAGATTACTTCTACATAAAAGGCAGAAAACGCATCTATCTTGGTGATGGATAGGACAGCTTGAGGGGATATGGAGGAGGCTGTTTTTAGATAGGTGTAATTTAAACATTTTGCTAATAATTTATGGAAAGTATCAGATTTTTCTAACTATTGAATTCACCTTAATTTAAAACACACCCCAGGTTTAGATAGAAACAAAATAGGAAAAATACTTTTGCAACTAATTTAAATTTCCTCGAGGTGTAAATTTGGGAAGGATTTGATAATACTAACTTTACACACACTCTTTCACATACTGTCTCTCACAAACACACTCACATGAACATACAAGCACACTCACTCAAACACAAACATGATCAGAATCTCACACACAAACACGCTCTCACAAACACGCTCACACAAACATGCTGACACTCACTTAAACACACTCACACAAGCATGCACACACAAACACACACACAAACACGATCACAATCTCACACACACATGCTCACACACACGCTTACACAAACACGCTTACACAAACCCGCTTACACAAACACACTCACACAAATGCTCACACAAACAGGCTCACACTCTCACATAAACAGGCTCCCACAAACAGGCTCCCACAAACACGCTTTCACAACACTCACATAAACACTTTTACACAAACATGCTCACTCAAACCAAACATGCTCACACAAACATTCTCACACAAACATGCTGACACAAACACGCTGACACAAACACGCTCACAATCTCACACAAACCCGCTTACACCAACACTCACACAAGCACGCTCACACAATGCTTACACAAACACGCTCACACAAACAAACTCACACAACACTCACATAAATACTCTTGCACAAACATGCTCACATAAACACGCTCACACAAACACGCTCACATACACTCACACATACATGCTCACACATACACGCTCACACAAACACGCTCACACAACACGCACACCCAAACCCTCTCACACAAACACTCTCACACAACACTCACAAAAAGACGCTCACACAAACTCCCACACAAACACACACAAGCACTCACACAAGCACTCTCACACAAACACGCTCACACAAGCACTCTCACACAAACACGCACGCTCACACAAACACGCTCACACAAACACGCTCACACTCTCACAAAAACACGGTCACACAAGCACACTCACACAAACTCTCTCACACAAACACGCTGACGCAAACCCTCTCACCCAAACCCTCTCACACAAACCCTGTCACACAAACACACTGACACAAACACGCTGACACAAGCACACTCACACAACACTCTCACACAAAAACACAAATGCTCACACAAACACGCTCACACAACCATGCTCACAAAACCCTCTCACACAAACAATCTCACAAATGCTCACACAACACCCACAAAAGGATGCTCACACAACACTCACAAAAACACGCTCACACAAACACGCTCACACAACACTCACAAAAAGACACACACAAGCACACTCACACAAGCACGCTCACACAAACATGCTCACACAAGCACACTCACACAAGCACACTTGCACAAACACGATCGCACAAACACGCTCGCACAAACGCTCGCACAAACGCTCGCACAAACACGCTTGCACAAACACGCTCGCACAAACACGCTTGCACAAACACGCTCGCACAAAATCGCTCGCACAAACACGCTCGCAAACACGCTCACACAAACCCCCTCACACAAACACGCTTATACAAACATACAAACACACTTACACAAACATGCTCACACAAACACGCTCACACAAACACGCTCACACAAACACTCTCACACAAACATGCTTGCACAAACAGGCTCACACTCTCACACAAACAGGCTCACACTCTCACACAAACAGGCTCCCACAAACACGCTCACACAACACTCACATAAACACTCTTACACAAACATGCTCACACAAACATTCTCACACAAACACGCTGGCACAAACACGCTCACACAAACACGCTCACACAACAGTCACATAAACACTCTTACACAAACATGCTCACACAAACATTCTCACACAAACACGCTGACACAAACTCGCTCACAATCTCACACAAACACGCTGACTCAAACCCTCTCACAACACTCACAAAAACACACTCGCACAAACACGCTGACACAAACACTCACACTCACACAAACCCGCTTACACCAACACTCTCACACAAGCACGCTCACACAACACCCACACAAACACACTCACAAAAGCACTCACACAAGCACTCTCACACAAGCACGCTCACACAAGCACTCACACAAACACGCTCACACAAACACGCTCACACAAACACGCTCACACAAACACGCTCACACAAACACGCTCACACTCTCACAAAAACACGCACACAAGTACGCTCACACAAACCCTCTCACACAAACCCTCTCACACAAACACACTGACACAAACATGCTGACACAAGCACACTCACATAACACTCTCACACGAAAATGCTCACACAAGCACTCTCACACAAGCACTCTCACACAAGCACTTTCACACAAACACGCTCACACAAGCACGCTCAGAAAAATATGCTCACACAAACACGCTCACACAATACTCACCTAAACACTCTTGCACAAGCATGCTCACACAAACATGCTCACACAAACACGGTCACACAAACACGCTCACACACACTCACATATACACGCTCACACAAACACGCTCACACAAACCATCTCACACAAACACTCTCACACAACACTCACAAAAAGACGCTCACACAAACACCCACACAAACACTCACACAAGCATTCTCACACAAACACGCTCGCACAAAATCGCTCGCACAAACACGCTCGCAAACACGCTCACACAAACCCCCTCACACAAACACGCTTATACAAACACACTCACACAAACACGCTTACACAAACACTCTCACACAAACACGCTTACACAAACAGGCTCACACTCTCACACAAACAGGATCACACTATCACACAAACATGCTCCCACAAACACGCTCACACAACACTCACATAAACACTCTTACACAAACTTGCTCACACAAACATTCTCACACAAACACGCTGGCACAAACACGCTCACACTCTCACACAAAAACGCTCACACAACAGTCACATAAACACTCTTACACAAACATGCTCACACAAACATTCTCACACAAACATGCTGACACAAACTCGCTCACAATCTCACACAAACACGCTGACACAAACCCTCTCACAGCACTCACAAAATCACACTCGCACAAACACGCTGACACCAACACTCTCACACAAGCATGCTCACACAACACTCACATAAACACTTGCACAAACACCCACACAAACACACTCACACAAGCACTCTCACACAAGCACTCTCACACCACCATGCTCACACAAGCACTCACACAAACATGCTCACATAAACACGCTCACACAAACCCTCTCACACAAACCCTCTCACACAAACCCTCTCACACAAACACACTGACACAAACATGCTGACACAAGCACATTCACAACACTCTCACACGAAAATGCTCACACAAGCACTCTCACACAAGCACTCTCACACAAGCACTCTCACACAAGCACTCTCACACAAACACGCTCACACAAGCACGCTCACAAAAATATGCTCACACAAACGCGCTCACACAACACTCACCTAAACACTCTTGCACAAACACGCTCACACAAACATGCTCACACAAACACGGTCACACAAACACGCTCACACACACTCAAATATACACGCTCACACTCTTACAAAAACACGGTCACACAAATCCTCTCACACAAACCCTCTCACACAAACACGCTGACACAAGCACACTCACACAAACACGCTCACACAAACACTCTCACAAAAATGCTCTCACACAAACACGCTCACACAAACACTCTCACAAAAATGCTCTCACACAAGCACTCTCACACAAACACGCTCACAAAAGCACGCTCACACAAACACGCTCACACAAACACGCTCACACTTTCACAAAAACACGGTCACACAAGCACGCTCACACAAACCCTCTCACACAAACATGCTCACACAAACACACTCACACAAACGCTCACACAGCACTCACAAAAATATGCTCACACAACACTCACAAAAACACTCACACAAGCACACTCACACAAGCATGCTCACGCAAACACGCTCGCACAAACCCTCTCACACAAACACACTGACAAAAACACGCTGACACAAGCACACTCCCACAACACTCTCACACAAAAACACAAATGCTCACACAAACACGCTCACACAAACACGCTCACACAATCTCACAAATGCTCACACAACACTCACAAAAAGACCCTCACAAAAACACTCACACAAGCACAAAAACACTCACACAGCACTCACAAAAACACGCTCGCACAAACACGCTCGCACAAACACGATCGCATAAACGTTCGCACAAACACGCTCGCACAAAAACACTCGCACAAACACACTCACAAACACGCTCACACAAACCCCTCACACAAACACGCTGACACAAACACGCTCATAAAAAAACGCTCACACAAACACGCTGACACAAACGCTCACACTTTCACACAAACCCGCTTACACCAACACTCTCACACAAGCACGCTCACACATCGCTCACACAAACACGCTCACAGAAACACGCTCACACAACACTCACACAAACACTCTCACACACTCTCACACAACACTCACAAAAAGACGCTCACACAAACACCCACACAAACACACTCACACAAGGACTCTCACACAAGCACTCTCACACAAACACGCTCATACAAGCACTCACACAAACACGCTCACACAAACACGCATGCTCACACAAACATGCTCACACAAACACACTCACACTCACAAAAACACACTCACACAAGCACGCTCACACAAACCCTCTCACACAAACTCGCTGACACAAACCCTCTCACGCAAACCCTCACACAAACCTTCTCACACAAGCACGCTGACTCAAGCACGCTGACACAAGCACGCTCACACAACACTCTCACACAAAAACACAAATGCTCACAAACACGCTCACACACACGCTCTCACAAATGCTTACACAAACATTCTCACACAAACACACAAGCACGCTCACACAACATTTACGCTCACACAAACGCTCACACAACACTCACAAAAAGACGCTCACACAAACACATAAACACGCTCGCAGAAACACGCTCGCACAAACACGTTCACACAAACACCCTCGCACAAACAAACAAACCCTCTCGCACAAACGATTGTTTGATAGGCAAACATCACATCTAGAGTTTGCAACATATACCTTCCAGCTACTTAATCTAAATTAGAAGCAAATTGTTTGAAGATTACTTCTACCTAAATGGCAGAAAACTCATCTATCTTGGTGATGGATAGGACAGCTTGAGGGGATATGGAGGAGGCTGTTTTTTGATAGGTGTAATTTAAACATTTTGCTAATAATTTATGGAAAGTATTAGATTTTTCTAACTATTGAACTCACCTTAATTTAAAACACACCCCAGGTTTAGATAGCAACAAAATAGGAAAAATACTTTTGCAACCAATTTATATTTCCTGGAGGTGTAAATTTGGGAAGGATTTGATAATACTAACTTTACACACACACACTCTTTCACATAATGTCTGTCACAAACACACTCACTTACATGAACATACAAGCACACTCACTCAAACACACAAACACTCACACGATCACAATCTCACACACGCTCACACAAACGCTCACACAAACACGCTCACAACAATCTCACACAACACTCTCACAAACACACTCACACAAGGATGTTCACACACTCAGACAAACACGATCACAATCTCACACAAACACGCTTACACCAACTCTATCACACAAGCACGCTCACACAACGCTCACACGAACACGCTCACACAAACACGCTCACACAACACTCACAAACACTCTTGCACAAACACGCTCACACAAACATGCTCACACAAACATGCTCACACAAACATGCTCACACACACACTCACATATACATGCTCACACAAACACGCTCACACAAACACGCTCACACAAACACGCTCACACAAACACTCACACAACACGTACAAAAAGACGCTCACACAAACACCCACACAAGCACTCTCACACAAGCACTCTCACAAAAGCACTCTCACACAAACACGCTCACACAAACACGCTCACACAAACACGCTAACACTCTCACAAAAACATGGTCACACAAGCACGCTCACAAAAACCCTCTCACACAAACATGCTGACACAAACCCTCTCACACAAACCCTCTCACACAAACCCTCTCACACAAACACACTGACTCAAACACGCTGACACAAGCATACTCACACAACAATCTCACACAAAAATGCTCTCACACAAGCACTCTCACACAAGCACTCTCACATAAACACGCTCACACAAACATGCTCACACAACACTCACAAACACTCTTGCACAAACACGATCACACAAACATACTCACACAAACAAGCTCACACACACATATACACGCTCACTCAAACACGCTCACACGAACACGCTCACACAAACCATCTCACACACTCTCACACAACACTCACAAAAAGACGCTCCCACAAATACCCACACAAACACTCACACAAGCACTCTCGCACAAACACGCTCACACAAACACTCTCACACAAACACACTCACACAAACACGCATGCTCACACAAACACGCTCACACTCTTACAAAAACACGGTCACACAAATCCTCTCACACAAACATGCTCACACAAACATGCTCACACAAACCCTCTCACACAAACCCTCTCACACAAACACACTGACACAAACATGCTGACACAAGCACACTCACACAAACACGCTCACAAAAATGCTCTCACACAAGCACACTCACACAAACACGCTCACACAAACACTCTCACAAAAATGCTCTCACACAAGCACGCTCACACAAACACGCTCACAAAAGCACTCTCACAAAAACACGCTCACACTCTCACAAAAACACTGTCACACAAGCACGCTCACACAAACACACTCACACAAACGCTCACACAACACTCACAAAAATACGCTCACACAACACTCACAAAAACACATGCTCACACAAACACTCACACAAACACGCTCACACAAACACGCTCGCACAAACCCTCTCACACAAACACACTGACAAAAGCACGCTGACACAAGCACACTCACACAAAAACACAAATGCTCACGTAAACACGCTCACACAAACACGCTCACACAAACACGCTCATACAAGCACGCTCACACAAACCCTCTCACACAAACAATCTCACAAACGCTCACACAACACTCACAAAAAGACGCTCACACAAACACTCACACAAACACACAAACACTCACACAGCACTCACAAAAACATGTTCACACAAACACGCTCACACAACACTCACAAAAATACACTCACACAAGCACACTCACGCAATCATGCTCACACAAACACGCTCGCACAAACACGCTCACACAAGCACACTCACACAAGCACGCTCACACAAACACGCTCGCACAAACATGCTCGCACAAACACGATCGCATAAATGTTCGCACAAACACGCTCACACAAACAAGCTCACAAACCCCCTTACACAAACCCCCTTACACAAACACGCTGACACAAACACGCTGACACAAACACGCTCACACAAAAACGCTCACACAAACACGCTGACACAAACGCTCACACTTTCACACAAACCCGCTTACACCAACACTCTCACACAAGCACGCTCACACATCGCTCACACAAACACGCTCACACAAAGGCGCTCACACAACACTCACATAAACACTATTGCACAAACACGCTCACACAAACACACTCACACAAACACTCACACAAACACTCTCACACACTCTCACACACTCTAACACAACACTCACAAAAAGACGCTCACGCAAACACCCACACAAACACACTCACACAAGCACTCTCACATAAGCACTCTCACACAAGCACGCTCACACAAGCACTCACACAAACACGCTCACACAAACACGCACGCTCACACAAACATGCTCACACAAACACACTCACACTCACAAAAACACGCTCACAAAAGCACGCTCACACAAACCCTCTCACACAAACCCTCTCACACAAACCCTCTCACACAAACCCTCTCACACAAACCTTCTCACACAAACCCTCTCACACAAACCTTCTCACACAAACACGCTGACTCAAGCACGCTGACACAAGCACGCTCACACAACACTCTCACACAAAAACACAAATGCTCACAAACACGCTCACACAAACACGCTCACACACACTCTCACAAATGCTTATACAAACATGCTCACATTCTCACACAAACACTCACACAAGCACACTCACACAACCCTTACGCTCACACAAACGCTCACACAACACTCACAAAAAGACGCTCACACAAACACATAAACACGCTCTCAGAAACATGCTCGCACAAACACGCTCGCACAAACACCCTCGCACAAACAGACAAACCCTCTCGCACAAACGATTGTTTGATAGGCAAACATCACATCTAGAGTTTGCAAGATATACCTTCCAGCTACTTAATCTAAATTAGAAGCAAATTGTTTGAAGATTACTTCTACCTAAATGGCAGAAAACTCATCTATCTTGGTGATGGATAGGACAGCTTGAGGGGATATGGAGGAGGCTGTGTTTTGATAGGTGTAATTTAAACATTTTGCTAATAATTTATGGAAAGTATTAGATTTTTCTAACTATTGAACTCACCTTAATTTAAAACACACCCCAGGTTTAGATAGCAACAAAATAGGAAAAATACTTTTGCAACTAATTTAAATTTCCTGGAGGTGTAAATTTGGGAAGGATTTGATAATACTAACTTTACACACACACACTCTTTCACATACTTTCTCTCACAAACACACTTAGTCACATGAACATACAAGCACACTCGCTCACACAAACACTCACACGATCACAATCTCACACACACGCTCACACAATCGCTCACACAAACGCGCTCACACAAACACGCTCCCAACACTCTCACACAACACTCTCACAAACACTCACACAAGCATGCTCACACACTCAGACAAACACGATCACAATCTCACACAAACACGCTCACATAAACACGCTCACATAAACACGCTGACACAAACACGCTGACACATAAACACACTCACACAAGCATGCACACACAAACACTCACACAAACACAATCTCACACACACATGCTCACACAAACACGCTCACACAAACACGCTTTCACAAACAGGCTCACAACACTCACATAAACACTCACATAAACACTGCACAAACACGCTCACATATACACGCTCACACCAACATGCTCACAAATACACGCTCACACAAACACACTCACACAAACACGCTCACACAAACACGCTTACACAAACAGGCTCACACTCTCCCACAAACAGGCTCACACTCTCCCACAAACAGGCTCACACTCTCCCACAAACAGGCTCCCACAAACAGGCTCCCACAAACAGGCTCCCACAAACAGGCTCCCACAAACAGGCTCCCACAAACAGGCTCCCACAAACACGCTCACACAACACTCACATAAACACTCTGACACAAACATTCTCACAGAAACACACTGACACAAACACGCTGACACAAACACGCTCACAATCTCACACAAACACGCTGACCCAAACCCTCTCACAACACTCACAAAAACACGCTCGCACAAGCACGCTGACAGAAACGCTCACACTCTCACACAAACCCGCTTAGACCAACACTCTCACACAAGTACGCTCACACAAAGTTCACAGAAACACGCTCACACAAACACGCTCACACAAACACACTCACATAAACACTCTTGCAAAAACACGCTCACACAAACACGCTCACATATACACGCTCACACCAACATGCTCACAAATACACGCTCACACAAACACTCACTCAAACACGCTCACACAAGCACTCTCACACAAGCACTCTCACACAAGCACACTCACACAAGCACACTCACACAAGCACTCTCACACAAACACGCTCACACAAACATGCACGCTCACACAAACACACTCACACTCTCACAAAAACACGGTCACACAAGCACGCTCACAAAAACCCTCTCACACAAACCCTCTCACACAAACACGCTGACACAAACCCTCTCACACAAACCCTCTCACACAAACACACTGACACAAACACGCTAACACAAGCACACTCACACAACATTCTCACACAAAAATGCTCTCACACAAGCACTCTCACACAAGCACCTTCACACAAACTTGCTCACACAAGCACTCTCACACAAACACGCTCACACAAACACGCTCACACAAACACGCTCACACAAACACGCTCACACAAACAATCTCACAAATGCTCACACAGCACTCACAAAAAGACGCTCACACAACACTCACAAAAAGACGCTCACACAAATACTCACACAAACACACAGCACTCACAAAAACACGCTCACACAAACACGCTCACACAACACTCACGAAAAGACACTCACACAAGCACACTTACACAAGCACACTCACACAAACACGCTCGCACAAACACGCTCACACAAGCACGCTCACACAAACACGCTCGCACAAACACGCTCGCACAAACACGCTCGCAAGCACGCGCACAAAAACGCTCGCACAAACACGCTCACACAAACACGCTGACACAAACCCACTCATAAAAACACGCTCACACAAACACGCTGACACAAACGCTCACACTTTCACACAAACCCGCTTACACCAACACTCTCACACAAGCACGCTCACACATCGCTCACACAAACATACTCACACAAACACGCTCACACAAACCCTCTCACACAAACAATCTCACAAACGCTCACACAACACTAACAAAAAGATGCTCACACAACACTCACAAAAACACGCTCACACAAACACGCTCACACAACACACAAAAAGATACACACAAGCACACTCACACAAGCACTCTCACACAAACACGCTCAAACACGTTCACACAAGCACGATCACACAAGCACGCTCGCAGAAGCACGCTCTCACAAACACGCTCGCACAAACTCGCTCGCACAAACGCTCGCACAAACACGCTGGCAAACACGCTCACACAAACCCCCTCACACAAACACGCTTATACAAACATGCTTACACAAACACACTCACTCAAACACGCTCACACAAACACGGTTACACAAACAGGCTCACACTCTCACACAAACAGGCTCACAGTCTCACACAAACAGGCTCCCACAAACAGGCTCCCACAAACACGCTCACACAACACTCACATAAACACTCTTACACAAACATGCTCACACAAACATTCTCACACAAACACGCTGACACAAACACGCTCACACTCACACAAACCCACTTGGACCAACACTCTCACACAAGCCCGCTCACACAACGCTCACACAAACACGCTCACACAACACTCAGATAAACACTCTTGCACAAACACGTTCACACACACGCTCACACACGCTCACACACACTCACATATACACGCTCACACAAACACGCTCACACAAACCCTTTCACACAAACACTCTCACACAAAACTCACAAAAAGACGCTCACACAAACACCCACACAAACACTCACACAAGCTCTCTCACACAAGCACTCTCACACAAACACGCTCACACAAACAAGCTCACACAAGCATGCACGCTCACACTCACACAAACCCTCTCACACAAACCCTCTCACACAAAAACACTGACACAAACACGATGACACAAGCACACTCACACAATACTTACAAAAATGCTCTCACACAAGCACTCTCACACAAACACGCTCACACAAGCACTCACAAACACTCTTGCACAAGCATGCTCACTCAAACATGATCACACAAACAAGCTCACACAAACATGCTCACACACACACTCACATATACACGCTCACACAAACACGCTGACACAAACACGCTCACACTCACACAAACCCACTTGGACCAACACTCTCACACAAGCCCGCTCACACAACGCTCACACAAACACGCTCACACAACACTCAGATAAACACTCTTGCACAAACACGCTCACACACACGCTCACATACGCTCACACACACTCACATATACACGCTCACACAAACACGCTCACACAAACCCTTTCACACAAACACTCTCACACAAAACTCACAAAAAGACGCTCACACAAACACCCACACAAACACTCACACAAGCTCTCTCACACAAGCACTCTCACACAAACACGCTCACACAAACAAGCTCACACAAGCATGCACGCTCACACTCACACAAACCCTCTCACACAAACCCTCTCACACAAAAACACTGACACAAACACGATGACACAAGCACACTCACACAATACTTACAAAAATGCTCTCACACAAGCACTCTCACACAAACACGCTCACACAAGCACTCACAAACACTCTTGCACAAGCATGCTCACTCAAACATGATGACACAAACAAGCTCACACAAACATGCTCACACACACACTCACATATACACGCTCACACAAACACGCTAACACAAACACGCTCACACAAACCCTCTCACACAACACTCACAAAAAGATGCTCACACAAACACCCACACAAACACACTCACACAAGCACTCTCACACAAGCACTCTCACACAAACACGCTCACACAAGCACTCTCACACAAACACGCTCACACAAACACACACGCTCACATAAACACGCTCACACAAACACGGTCACACAAGCACGCTCACACAAACCCTCTCACACAAACCCGCTGACACAAACCCTCTCACACAAACCCTCTCACACAAACACACTGACACAAACACGCTGACACAAGCACACTCACACAACATTCTCACACAAAAATGCTCTCACACAAGCACTCTCACACAAGCACTCTCACACAAGCACTCTCACACAAGCACGCTCACACAAGCACTCTCACACAAACACACTCACACAAACACGCACGCTCACACAAACACGCTCACACAAACACGCTCACATTCACAAAAACACGGTCACACAAGCACGCTCACAGAAGCACGCTCACACAAACCCTCTCACACAAACCCTCTCACACAAACACGCTCACACAAACAATCTCACAAACGCTCACACAACACTCACAAAAAGAAACTCACACAACACTCACAAAAATACATGCTCACACAAACACTCACACAAACACACAAACACTCACAAAGCACTCACATAAACACGCTCACACAAACACGTTCACTCAACACTCACGAAAAGACACTCAGACAAGCACACTCACACAAGCATGCTCACACAACCACGCTCGCACAAACCCTCTCACACAAACACACTAACACAAACACGCTGACACAAGCACACTCACACAACACTCTCACACAAAAACACAAATGCTCACACAAACACGCTCACACAAACACGCTCACACAAACCCTCTCACACAAACAATCTCACATACACTCACACAACACTCACAAAAAGACACTCACATAAGAACACTCACACAAGCATGCTCACACAAACACGCTCGCACAAACCCTCTCACACAAATACACTGACACAAACACGCTGACGCAAGCACACTCATACAACACTCTTACACAAAAACACAAATGCTCACATGAACCCTCTCACACAAACCCTCTCACACAAACCCTCTCACACAAACACACTGACACAAACACGCTGACACAAGCACACTCACACAACATTCTCACACAAAAATGCTCTCACACAAGCACTCTCACACAAGCACTCTCACACAAACACGCTCACACAAGCACTCTCACACAAACACACTCACACAAACATGCACGCTCACACAAACACGCTCACACAAACACGCTCACACTCACAAAAACACGCTCACACAAGCACGCTCACACAAGCACGCTCACACAAACCCTCTCACACAAACCCTCTCACACAAACACGCTCACACAAACACGCTCACACAAACACGCTCACACAAACACACTCACACAAACACGCTCACACAAACCCTCTCACACAAACACACTGACACAAACACGCTGACACAAGCACACTCACACAACACTCTCACACAAAAACACAAATGCTCACACAAACACGCTCACACAAACACACTCACACAAACCCTCTCACGCAAACAATCTCACATACACTCACACAACACTCACAAAAAGACTCTCACACAACACTCACAAAAAGACACTCACACAAGAACGCTGACACAAGCATGCTCACACAAACACGCTCGCACAAACCCTCTCACACAAATACACTGACACAAACACACTGACACAAGCACACTCACACAACACTCTCACACAAAAACACAAATGCTCACATGAACACGCTCACACAAACACGCTCACACAAACACGCTCACACAAACACGCTCACACAAACACGCTCACACAAACACGCTCACACAAACACGCTCACACAAACCCGCTCACACAAACTTTCTCACAAACACGCTGACACAAGCACGCTGACACAAGCACGCTCACACACACTCTCACACAAACACTCTCACACAAACACTCTCACACAAACCCTCTCACACAAACACTCTCACAAATGCTCACACAAACAATCTCACATTCTCACACAAACACTCACACAAACACGCTCACACAACACTTACGCTCACACAAACGCTCACACAACACTCACAAAAAGACGCTCACACAAACACTCACATAAACACGCTCGCTCAAACACACTCGCTCAAACACGCTCGCACAAACACCCTCGCACAAACACGCTCGCACAAACAGACAAACCCTCTCGCACAAACGATTGTTTGATAGGCAAACAACACATGTAGAGTTTGCAAGATATACCTTCCAGCTTCTTAATCTAAATTAGAAGCAAATTGTTTGAAGATTACTTCTACCTAAATGGCAGAAAACGCATCTATCTGGGTGATAGATAGGACAGCTTGAGCGGATATGAAGGAGGCTGTTTTTTGATAGGTGTAATTTAAACACTTTGCTAATAATTTATGGAAAGTATCAGATTTTTCTAACTATTGAACTCACCTTAATTTAAAACACACCCCAGGTTTAGTTACTAACAAAATAGGAAAAATAGTTTTGCAACCAATTTAAATTTCCTGGAGGTGTAAATTTGGGAAGGATTTGATAATACTAACTTTACACACACACACACTCTTTCACATACTGTTTCTCACAAACACACTCACTCACATGAACATACAAGCACACTCACTCAAACACACAAACACTCACATGATCACAATCTCACACACACGCTCACACAAACGCTCACACAAACACGCTCACAACAATCTCACACAACACTCTCACAAACACACTCACACAAGCATGCTCACACACTCAGACAAACACGATCACAATCTCACACAAACACGCTTACACCAACACTCTCACACAAGCACGCTCACACAACGCTCACATGAATACGCTCACACAAACACGCTCACACAACACTCACAAACACTCTTGCACAAACACGCTCACACAAACATGCTCACACAAACACGCTCACACACACACTCACATATACACGCTCACACAAACACGCTCACACAAACCCTCTCACACAAACACTCACACAACACTCACAAAAAGATGCTCACACAAACACCCACACAAACACACTCACACAAGCACGCTCACACAACGCTCACATGAATACGCTCACACAAACACGCTCACACAAGCACGCTCACAAACACACTAACACTAACACACAAACGCGCTGACACAAACACGCTCACACAAACACGCTGACACAAAAAGGCAGACACAAACACGCTCACACATACACGCTGACACAAACAGCTGACACAAACACGCTGACACAAACATGCTGAACACAAGCACGCTCACACAAACATGCTGACACAAACACACTCACACAAACACGCTCACACTGACACAAACACGCTAACACTCTCACACAAACACACATGCTGATGCAAACGCGCTGACACAAACACGCTCACGCAAACACACTGACAAACACACACATAAACATACTCACACAAGCATGCACACACAAACACTCACACAAACATGCTCACACAAACACACTCACACAAACACGCTCACACAACACTCTCACACAACCACACTCACACAAACACTCACTCTCACACAAACACGCTTACACACACGCTCACACAACACACTCACAAAACACACTCACACAACACGCTCACACAACACGGTCTTACAATCACGCTCACACTCATACAAACATGCTGACACAAACATGCTGACACAAACATGCTGACACAAACAGGCTGACACAAACACTCACATAAACACTCTTACACCAACATTCTCACACAAACATGCTGACACAAACACGCTGACACAAACACTCACACAAACACGCTCACACAAGCACGCTCACAAACACACTCACACTAACACACAAACGCGCTGACATAAACACGCTCACACAAACATGCTGACACAAAAACGCAGACACAAACACGCTCACACATACACGCTGACACAAACACGCTCACACAAACACTCACACAACACTCACAAAAAGACGCTCACACAAACACCCACACAAACACACTCACACAAGCACTCTCACACAAGCACTCACACACAAACACGCTCACGCAAACACGCTCACACAAACATGCTAACACTCTCACAAAAACACGGTCACACAAGCACGCTCACAAAAACCCTCTCACACAAACACGCTGACACAAACCCTCTCACACAAACCCTCTCACACAAACATGCTGACACAAATGCTCACACAAACATGCTCACAGAAGCATGCTGAACACAAGCACACTCACACAAACATGCTGACACAAACACGCTCACACTCTCACACAAACATGCTCACAGTCTCACACAAACATGCTCACACTCTCACACAAACACGCTCACACTCAAACAAACACGCTCACACAAACACACTCACACAACCACACTCACACAAACACGCTTACACACACGCTCACACAACACACTCACAACACGCTCACACAACACGGTCTCACAATCACGCTCTCACAATCACGCTCACACTCATAAAAACATGCTGACACAAACACGCTGACAAAAGCAGGCTGACACAAACAGGCTCACACAACACTCACATAAACACTCTTACACCAACATTCTCACACAAACATGCTGACACAAACATGCTCACACAAACACGCTCACACAAGCATGCTGACAAACACACTCACACTAACACACAAACGCGCTGACACAAACATGCTCACACAAACACGCTGACACAAAAATGCAGACACAAACACGCTCACACATACACGCTGACACAAACAGCTGACACAAACACACTGACACAAACACTCACACAAACATGCTCACACAAACATGCTGAACACAAGCACGATCACACAAATATGCTGACACACAAACACGCTCACACTCACACAAACACGCTCACACTGACACAAACACACTAACAGTCTCACACAAACACACACGCTGATGCAAACGCGCTGACACAAACACGCTCACGCAAACACACTGACAAACACACACAAACACACTCACACAAGCATGCACACACAAACACTCACACAAACATGCTGACAGAAACACACTCACACAAACACGCTCACACAACACTCTCACACAACCACACTCACACAAACACTCACAAACACTCAAACACTCTCACACAAACACGCTTACACACACACTCACACAACACGCTCACACAACACGGTCTTACAATCACGCTCTCACAATCACGCTCTCACAATCACGCTCACACGCATACAAACATGCTGACACAAACACGCTGACACAAACAGGCTGACACAAACAGGCTGACTCAAACAGGCTCACACAACACTCACATAAACACTTTTACACCAACATGCTGACACAAACATGCTGACACAAACACGCTGACACAAACACGCTGACACAAACACGCTGACACAAACACGCTGACACAAACACGCTGACACAAATCGCTCACACAAACACGCTCACACAAGCGCGCTCACAAACACACTCACACTAACACACAAACGCGCTGACACAAAAACGCAGACACAAACACGCTCACACATACACGCTGACACAAACACGCTCACACAAACACTCACACAACACTCACAAAAAGACGCTCACACAAACACCCACACAAACACACTCACACAAGCACTCTCACACAAGCACTCACACACAAACACGCTCACGCAAACACGCTCACACAAACATGCTAACACTCTCACAAAAACACGGTCACACAAGCACGCTCACAAAAACCCTCTCACACAAACACGCTGACACAAACCCTCTCACACAAACATGCTGACACAAATGCTCACACAAACATGCTCACAGAAGCATGCTGAACACAAGCACACTCACACAAACATGCTGACACAAACACGCTCACACTCTCACACAAACATGCTCACACTCTCACACAAACATGCTCACACTCTCACACAAACACGCTCACACTCAAACAAACACGCTCACACAAACACACTCGCACAAACACGCTCGCACAAACACGCTCGCACAAACACGCTGACACAAAAACGCTGACACAAACACGCTCACACAAACACGCTGACAAACACACACAAATACTCACATAAACACACTCACACAAGCATGCCCACACAAACACTCACACAAACACGATCACAATTTCACGCACACACGCTCTCACAAACACTCTCACACAAACGTGCTTACACACACGCTCACACAAACACTGTCACAGAACATGCTCACACAATCACGCTCTCACAATCACGCTCTCACAATCATGCTCACACTCATACAAACAGGCTCACACAATCACGTTGACAAACACGCTGACACAAACATGCTGACACAAACAGGCTCACACAAACACGCTGACACAATGCTCACACAAACAAGCTCACAATCTCACACAAACACACTCACAAACACACTCACAAACACACTCACACTCTGACACATACACTCTGACACAAACACTGACACAAACACGCTGACACAAGCATACAAACACGCTCACTCAAACATGCTGAACACAAGCATGCTCACACAAACATGCTGTCACAAACACGCTCACACTCTCACACAAACACGCTCACACTCACACAAACACGCTCACACTCTCACACAAACACACTCACTCTCATGCAAACGCGCTGACGCAAACGCGCTGACACAAACGCGCTGACACATACACGCTCACGCAAACACACTGACAAACACACACATAAACACACTCACACAAGCATGCACACACAAACACACACACAAACATGCTCACACAAACACACTCACACAAACACGCTCACACAACCACACTCACACAAACACGCTCACACAAACACGCTTACACACACGCTTACACACACGCTCACACAACACACTCACACAACACGCTCACACAACACGGTCTCACAATCACGCTCTCACAATCACGCTCACACTCATAAAAACATGCTGACACAAACACGCTGACAAAAGCAGGCTGACACAAACAGGCTCACACAACTCTCACATAAACACTCTTACACCAACATTCTCACACAAACATGCTGACACAAACATGCTCACACAAACACGCTCACACAAACACGCTCACACAAGCATGCTGACAAACACACTCACACTAACACACAAACGCGCTGACACAAACATGCTCACACAAACACGCTGACACAAAAATGCAGACACAAACACGCTCACACATACACGCTGACACAAACAGCTGACACAAACACACTGACACAAACACTCACACAAACATGCTCACACAAACATGCTGAACACAAGCACGATCACACAAATATGCTGACATACAAACACGCTCACACTCACACAAACACGCTCACACTGACACAAACACACTAACAGTCTCACACAAACACACACGCTGATGCAAACGCGCTGACACAAACACGCTCACGCAAACACACTGACAAGCACACACAAACACTCACACAAACATGCTGACAGAAACACACTCACACAAACACGCTCACACAACACTCTCACACAACCACACTCACACAAACACTCACAAACACTCAAACACTCTCACACAAACACGCTTACACACACACTCACACAACACGCTCACACAACACGGTCTTACAATCACGCTCTCACAATCACGCTCTCACAATCACGCTCACACGCATACAAACATGCTGACACAAACAGGCTGACACAAACAGGCTGACACAAACAGGCTGACTCAAACAGGCTCACACAACACTCACATAACAACTTTTACACCAACATGCTCACACAAACATGCTGACACAAACACGCTGACACAAACACGCTGACACAAACACGCTGACACAAATCGCTCACACAAACACGCTCACACAAGCGCGCTCACAAACACACTAACACTAACACACAAACGCGCTGACACAAACACGCTCACACAAACACGCTGACACAAAAAGGCAGACACAAACACGCTCACACATACACGCTGACACAAACAGCTGACACAAACACGCTGACACAAACACTCACACAAACACGCTCACACAAACATGCTGAACACAAGCACGCTCACACAAACATGCTGACACAAACACACTCACACAAACACGCTAACACTCTCACACAAACACACACGCTGATGCAAACGCGCTGACACAAACACGCTCACGCAAACACACTGACAAACACACACATAAACACACTCACACAAGCATGCACACACAAACATTCACACAAACACACTCACACAAACACACTCACACAAACACGCTCACACAACACTCTCACACAACCACACTCACACAAACACTCACAAACACTCACTCTCACACAAACACGCTTACACACACGCTCACACAACACACTCACAAAACACACTCACACAACACGCTCACACAACACGGTCTTACAATCACGCTCTCACCATCACTCTCTCACAATCATGCTCACACTCATACAAACATGCTGACACAAACAGGCTGACACAAACAGGCTGACACAAACAGGCTCACATAAACACTCTTACACCAACATTCTCACACAAACATGCTGACACAAACACGCTGACACAAACACTCACACAAACATGCTCACAAACACACTCACACTAACACACAAACGCGCTGACATAAACACGCTCACACAAACATGCTGACACAAAAACGCAGACACAAACACGCTCACACATACTCGCTGACACAAACACGCTGACACAAACACTCACACAAACACGCTCACACAAACATGCTGAACACAAGCACGCTCACACAAACATGCTGACACAAACACGCTCACACTCACACAAACACGCTCACACTGACACAAACACGCTAACACTCTCACACAAACACACACGCTGATGCAAACGCGCTGACACAAACGCACTGACACAAACACGCTGAAACAAAGCTCACACAAACATGCTCGCACAAACACGCTGACACAAACATGCTGACACATACTCTCACAAACACGCTGACACAAACGCGCTTGCACAAACACGCTAGCACAAACACGCTGACACAAAAATGCTGACACAAAAATGCTGACACAAACACGCTGACACATACACGCTGACATATACACGCTGACACAAACCTCCTCACACAAATCTGCTCACAGTTTCACACAAACACTCTCACATAAACACTCTCACACAAAAAAGCTTACACCAACACTCTCTCACAAGCATGCTCACACAACGCTCACACAAACACGCTCACACAAACAGGCTCACACAAACAGGCTCACACAAACTGGCTCACGCAAACACGCGTGACCTGTCATATGACTCAATGATGTCATGTCAGGTCCTCACATCACCGCGAGCCGCCCAACACAATGCACGCATAGCTGTGGAGACCGGGGGCCATCCGAAGGTAAGTATAATCTTTATTTTTTTTATTTTAAATTCTCTTTTTTACAGGTACAATGGTACCCAGGTCTGGATGAGAGTCTCCTCTTCTCCAGACCTGGGTACCATCCGCACATTGAACCGTGTAATATTCGCATATGCAGATGCAGTGATGCGGATGTCACGCGGTCCAATGCAAGTCAATTGCAGTGATTACGCTGCATGTCCGCAAAATTAATTGACATTCTATTGTTCTGCAATGATAATCCGCAGCGGAAATTTCCGCAGCATGTGCACAGCACATGCGGATTATCATTGGGGACCATGGGGCACGTATTACCAAGCGTTTTTTAAGCGTTTTCGCTGCAGAAATTCCACGGCAAAAATGCTTGAAAAATGCATAGTGGGCACGCAGCCTAACTTGTAGTTTAGTAATTTTAGATTTTGATAGATTGGACATTTTTTGGACAGGAAGATACCAAATGTATGTATATATTTTTTATGTATTTTTAATGGATTAAAAAATGGGTCATTTGATTGTGAAATGGAAGAAAAACCATTGCAAAATTCTCTCTACTCACTTGATGTAAACCTGCCCATGGGTCATGCACTGTTTGCTGACGCATAGAAGCAGCTCCTAAGTGCACACATGTAGTGAGGAGGCTTCCTTGGTCTGTGGTGCAGCACCCGGCCCATTTGCAGGCTGTACAATGAGAAATTCAAGGGAAAAAATTGATAAAAGCTACCGATTCAGAATTGGCATCTCTTTATCAATTTATTAAAACAATAAGTATATTCACACATTGTTTTGGAAACAGAGAGAACAGACTAGTTGTTCAGGTTATATGGAGGTGCATTTTTTCCTGAAGCCTTTTTCCATATCGTGATTTGCGTCTTTGATATGACAATGTCAAGTTTGGAGCAAATCCCACAAGGAATCCATTGCAAAGAAATGTCTGGTTACTTTTCTTTTCAAAACCTTATCATGAAAAAAAAAAAGAAGTATGAACAGGAAAGTGGATTTTCCATTGCAATGAATAGGAAGGGTATTTCAAACATATTGAAAGCAACTTTTGATGTGTGGATTTTGGAGCAGAGCCACATCAAAACCCTCTAAAAACACTCTGTGTGAACATACACCAAGGTTTCCATTAACAGACAGCAATAGGTGATCTTGAAAGGAACTGAAACCCAAAGTACATGACAACCTTTTGGTTTTCTGGTGGAGATACAGACAGTCAATAACCTACTATAACTCAGTCCCCAGCCTTCTCCTCAGACCTCCTGATTCTTGGGTCTACAACATCTCTGTATGCCTCCGAATTCATCTAGTGGCTTATAGTATTGTTCCCTGTCGAATCTGATGTTTTTTTACATGCCATATTATGTAGGTATCCAATGCATCTAGCGGAGAATATATCTGTAAAACAATGGCGTACAAAGACCCCGTATGTGTATGGGAGTACCTTTTGGTTCCATAATATTTGGTTTCTGTGTCCATCCATGCCGTCTACTGCACACGACTCTGCAGTAATTTTTTTTTTCTCATGGCTTTTTGTTATATGATGATTGCGAAATACATATAAAACATTAATATTTCTGCTAAGTGAAGTAAAGAACATTGATTTTCTCATTAAGATTGTATTTTTTAAAGATTGCGATATATTATAAACCAAGTGAACAAACAATTAGGTTGATGCCTAGGAAGCTAAAAAAATTGTCAAGTATAATGTTATGAGTGACTGACAATGGACATTTTGTGATGGCTAGGTGACTGGGTCAAAACATTTTCAAAGCAGCAGGTTGTGTGTGTGACTCTTAGTGCCCAGTGGTTTGACCTATGATAAGGGCCAAAAAGGACAACCAGGGAATCTGCAACACAGTTACGGCCACCCAAGACTCATTGATGCACGTGGGCATGAAAGTAAGCCCACCTAGACTGATCCAAAAGTAGAGCAACCCTACCACAAATTGCTAAAAAAGGTAACGTTAGCTATAACAGAAAAGTATTAGAACACATATGAGCATGGTCAGGTCTAATGGATCACATTTTCATCACGTGCCTGCCAATGCCAGGTGCATAAGTGTTAGTTACATGGGGAAGAGATGGCACCATGATGGAGTATGGCAATGAGGCAAGCAATTTGAATGTCACTTTATCCTTTTCAACACTTGGCGGTTGTTTTTGTCTTTTCACTTTCGTTTCTCCTGTTCTTTCAATAGCGATAACTTTTTTAAAAAATGTATTCTTCTATTGATAGCCATATAAGGCTGTTTTTTTAATGGGTGAGTTGTACTTTTGAATGACACCATTAATTTTACCATTATAATGTACTGGGAAACAGAAAAAAAAATCCCTTGTGGGGTGAAATGGTGGAAAAAAAGCAAACACAATTCCGCCATAGTTTTTTTTGTTTTTACTGGTGTTCAATTTGCTGCCAGAATGACCTGGAAACATAATTCTCCAGGTGAGTACGATTATGGTAATTCCAATCTTTTAGGCCCCGTGCACACATTCAGTATTTGGTAACGTTTTTACCTCAGTATTTGTAAAAATCAGGAGGGGAGCAATCAGAGGAAAAGTATAATAGAAACATGCCACCACTCCTGTATTTATCACCCACTCCTGGTTTTGGCTTACAAATACCGAGGTAAAAAACTCACCAAATACTCAATATGTGAACGTGATCCAAGGTTTTATTTAGATTTTGTTGGTTAAAGAAATTCTGAATTTTGTAATAGTAATAATAATAAAAAAAAATTCTTGGGTCACCATTTTTTGAGTCCAATAACTTTTTATTTTTTCATTGATTGTTCTGTGTGAGCGCCTGCTTTTTTTCTTGCTGAGCTGTATTTTTTTTTATTGATACCATTTTGGGGTATTTATGAAATTTTGATAGCATTTTTTGAGGGAAGTGCAGTTGCAGAAAAATAACAATTCTGGCAGTTCAATTTTTTTTCACTTTGTTGTACGGTTTAAACATTTTTATACTTTGATACATCTGGCTTCTACCGATGTGACAATACCAGAGGTAGGCATATTTTTACATATTTAATTTATGTATATGTAGAATGTAAGCCCGCAAGGGCAGGGTCCTCTTCTCTCCGTATCGTTCTATCATTGTTAGTTTGTTTACTGTAAGTGATATCCGTATTTGGTATGTAACCCCTTCTTATGTACAGCACCATGGAATCAATGGCTCTATATAAATGAATAATTATATATATATATAGTACAGACCAAAAGTTTGGACACACCTTCTCATTTAAAGATTTTTCTGGATTTTCTTGACTATGAAAACTATATATTCACACTGAAGGCATCAAAACTATGAATTAACACATGTGGAATTATATACTTAACAAAAAAGTGTGAAACAACTGAAAATATGTCTTATATTCTAGGTTCTTCAAAGTAGCCACCTTTTGCTTAGATGACTGCTTTGCACACTCTTGGCATTCTCTTGATGAGCTTCAAGAGGTAGTCACCGGAAATGGTCTTCCAACAATCTTGAAGGAGTTCCCAGAGATGCTTAGCACTTGTTGGCCCTTTTGTCTTCACTCTGCGGTCCAGCTCACCCCAAACCATCTTGATTGGGTCCAGGTCCGGTGACTGTGGAGGCCAGGTCATCTGGCATAGCACCCCATCACTCTCCTCCTTGGTCAAATAGCCCTTACACAGCCTGGAGGTGTGTTTGGGGTTATTGTACTGTTGAAAAATAAATGATGGTCCAACTAAACGCAAAACCCGATGGAATGGCATGCCGCTGCAAAATGCTGTGGTAGCCATGCTGGTTCAGTATGCCTTTCAATTTTGAATAAATTCCCAACAGTATCACCAGCAAAGCACCCCCACACCATCACACCTCCTCCTCCATGCTTCACGTTGGGAACCAGGCATGTAGAGTCCATCCATTCACCTTTTCTGCGTCGCACAAAGACACGGTGGTTGGAACCAAAGATCTCAAATTTGGACTCATCAGACCAAAGCACAGATTTACACTGGTCTAATGTCCATTCCTTGTGTTTTTTAGCTCAAACAATTCTCTTCTGCTTGTTGCCTGTCCTTAGCAGTGGTTTCCTAGCAGCTATTTTACCATGAAAGGCTGCTGCACAAAGTCTCCTCTTAACAGTTGTTGAAGAGATGTGTCTGCTGCTAGAACTCTGTGTGGCATTGACCTGGTCTCTAATCTGAGCTGCTGTTAACCTGCGATTTCTGAGGCTGGTGACTCGGATAAACTTATCCTCAGAAGCAGAGGTGACTCTTGGTCTTCCTTTCCTGGGGCGGTCCTCATGTGAGCCAGTTTCTTTGTAGCACTTGATGGTTTTTGCAACTGCACTTGGGGACACTTTCAAAGTTTGCCCAATTTTTCACACTGACTGACCTTCATTTCTTAAAGTAATGATAGCCACTCGTTTTTATTTACTTAGCTGCTTTTTTCTTGCCATAATACAAATTCTAACAGTCTATTCAGTAGGACTATCAGCTATCCACCTGACTTCTGGACAACACAACTAATGGTCCCAACCCCATTTATAAGGCAAGAAATCCCACTTATTAAACTTGTCAGGGCACACCTGTGAAGTGAAAACCATTTCCGGTGACTACCTCTTGAAGCTCATCAAGAGAATGCCAAGAGTGTGCAAAGCAGTCATCAAAGCAAAAGGTGGCTACTTTGAAGAACCTAGCATATAAGACATATTTTCAATAGTTTCACACTTTTTTGTTAAGTATATAATTCCACATGTGTTAATTCATAGTTTTGATGCCTTCAGTGTGAATGTACAATTTTCAAAGCCATGAAAATGCAGAAAAATCTTTAAATGAGAAGGTGTGTCCAAACTTTTGGTCTGTACTGTATACATATATATAATTTTTTTTTTACTGAATATTTTTCTAATTTGTATTTTTTAGTCCCTCTAGGGAATTTGGAACTTCAAAATTTGATCACTGATTCGTATATACTGTATGCAGTAGATAGTGTAACTGACATTCTTCTGTGAAGCCCAACTTGTGGATGAGCTTCATAAAACTAAGATGGCAACCATTTGGACCTTCCATAGACTCTCGGCTGAAATGGTAAACCATCGATGGCGTGCAATTGAAAGCAGATGATTTAAATCATGCTGTCGGTCATTGACAGAGCCATCAAAAGGATTAAATAGCAGCATTCTAAGCGAGTTATGGTTGCTGCTGATAAAAGCAGATGCTGGCCTAACACAGACGGCATCTGCCTGGTATAAAGCGGGCTCAGCTCCTGAACCTGCTCTATAAACCCAGAATGCGACTTACAAAGTAAATGTATGTCACCGGTCAATAAAGGGATAATTTGTACCACCACCTAAGCTTTATTGCAGTCTAAGTACAACCTTTCATGTAATCTGTGTTCCCTATTGGCAATGTCCTTTTTCAGCAGGATAATGTGCCATGCTACATTGTAAGTATTGAAAATTGTTCAGAAATGGTGTTAGGTAAATGACAAAGGTGTTAACTTGGCCTCCAATTTTCCCAGATCTCTGTTTCATCAAGCATCTGAGAGATGGAGATGTGGCAGGCACGCAAGAGAAACTCACCAGTGTCCTCTCATGTCTCAGTAAAACATGGAGGTGACATAAGGGCGTGGAAAAGGTTTTCTGAACATCTCCCAGACCCTGTGATTGAGAAAAGAGCTTTTTACAAAAGGAGGCCCAGTTGGTTTAGAAAAAGTGATCTGTGAATCTGTTGTGCCTCGATGACCCTATGTAGGTGTTTGTTTAAAAATATATCTTTTGGCGAGGGGATTAGAATATGAAGAAGATTAAACATCCATTTAAATGAGTCTAGAAAAGGAGTAGATCCATTGTGGAGCAGTAGTATCACTTTGTGTGTACAATATGGTGATAATCCAAAAATGGCACATACGTTAATTATTGACCAATGTTTGTTGTCTGTTTGTAAACTTTTTTATTTATTCAATTATTGTTTAGCTGTTGCAAAGTTATGAATTTTTGTAACATGCTTCATTATCTTATTTTGCCTCTTTCTCTCCCAAACACCAATGCCGCAATGTTGCTCCCTAAGAATCTGGTTCCAGCTGGTGCTCAGAAACAATCGGTTCTCTATTTCCCATTAGGGTAAAGGAACTTCCCCTGCCTGAGCCTCTCTGCTCCTCCGACATGAACATTCCCATAAGTAGATTCCTTGTAAATCGGGTGCAGATCTTACTGAGCGGCAGATTCTTAGGGAGCTTGAGCTAAGTAGTTAAAACAGCGCTGCGGCATTGTGTTTGGGAGAGACGTCAAACCAAGGTATGATAGTAAATTACACCGTACCTTTGCAATACTGATCAGTAATATAGGTTATATATATGTAGAGATTGTATTGGTTTTAGACAAACAAGTAAAAGCTTTGTTTAAGCAGTAATATTTAGCTGGGTACTGGTACAGTAACAAAGAGAATTTAACAGGAATATACATTGATTTCTTGTACCCAGGGAGCACAGGACAAGATATAATAAAGATATCAGCTCAAAGTTGACATATTTTCTTTAATAAGCAGCTCCTTTAGTATACACTCGGCAATATAAATGCAGTAATAGATTCATCTGCTTTCAACCAATTAAATATATAGATAAATATTTATTATAAGTAAAATGACTTCGTAAGGATAGTAAACTTTCATCTGTAAGAGTAAAACAAACAATTGTCACAAAATATACTGTAAATATAGCTAAAGGGAACATGCTTGAGAAAGGCTCACAATTGGAGCCAAAACATTGCTACAGCTCTTTTTGAGCTAATAAATCACCTTTTCTTGAAGGAGTGCTGTCCACATTATTTTTTTTTTTAAAGGGAACATGAGCTATATATGAAATCAATAGTGGAATAAAGTCATGTGCCAGCATCATATAATAGTTTTAATGGGTTGTAAGCTTAAAATATAATTGACTTGTTTTCATTGTTCTTGATTATATTTGGAATTAGACTTCTTTTAAGTGTTAAAATTATCTGTCACCCCCAAAACATTGCTTAAATCACTTGTACAGGTATGTAGCGGACTTAGACCTTGTAAAATCATACTTGCAGTACAGATTTTAGTGGCTTAGTGGAAAAATAGATTATTTAGTATGCTGTGCTGATCAGTGGCCGCAGACATGAGCAAATGATGAGAGCTTGCAATGATACTATGGGAGTGTCCCTGGGCTCCTGCAGTGTCTGTGCGGAGGTGCGGAGCCGCAGATTGAGGTCAGGCATTGCTCGCTTAAACGCTATCAATCAAGGTATGGCAAAGTGCTCAGTGTGCAAATTGAGAAGGTAACGATGCACTGAGCCCTTGACCATGCCAAAAGGTGCACCAAAGCCCCCTCACTATCATTCAAAATTTAAAAAAAATTATAGTTTTTGAGAAGACCCGGGGTCATCCATGGGCATAGCACTACTCAGACAACACAGGGTGCGGGTAAAACAGCATGGCAATACTTTATTGAACCACAAAGTGAACAATAAACACATAGAACAGACCCAGCAAATACCCAAGATGGTACAACATTACACAGTCTCACCCTTCCGCTCCGCCCGCTTGGGATAGAACAGCTGCGACTTTGGAACTTCCAGGACCAACTACGTCAACCAGTGGCCCCCTCCTTCTGGCGGGCCTCCACAGAGGGAAGGTAGCAGCAAGCTTAGGAAGCTAGCAGTCCATCGAGGTACAAGACCAGGAGACCCGAGGGTCCCACCCTGGCCTCTCCGATAGTTTTCATGGGGCCAGATGACCGGCGGGTCCCAATCTGGCTTCTCCGAATGTCTCCATGAGTTACAGGCGATCGGTGGGTCCCTCCTGGCAACCCCAAACAACATATCCAGGTGACTTCATCGTCCCAACCTGGTCTCCCCAAATGTATCAATGGTCTCTCTGATGGTTAATGGAGCAGATCCGTATCTTTCTGGTCAGGGCTATATACCCTTAGGCTACAATCATATAGAATCCAAATTTGTGTCTCTTTGGGCAAAGCCATACTTCCAAGCTGATGTTCTCAGAGAATGTGATCCTTGACTCTCCCAGTAAAGTCTCTTTCCAATGTTTGTTCCAAGTCTGTCTGCTACAAAAGCACATGTCCTTTTTAAGTACACATCCACAGGTTGGTTGGAGGGGGGGGGTGAGGGCAGCCCCATGTCTCATTGTTTGAGCATTTAATGAATTTGCTTAGTTTGTCTTCCTGTCTTGTGAGTTAATAAGCCACAGGGTCAACAAAGGTTAATCAATTTTCAGAGTTGACATACAGTGGGCTCTTTAAATCAACATTATTGTTTCAGAATCAAAGAGGAGACAGCTATCAGGGTTATACAAATACTGGTCTGTTCTTATTGACCAGACACATAAATACACAAAGATAATAGTGTATTTCTCTTGGATTAACAATCTATATGTCTGGCTTATTAAGATAATAGGCTGTATCGTCAGAGTTTTTATGTCAAAATGTTTTTTTTTCTGGCATCTAAACCACCAAAATCAATACTAGAGGTACAACTTAGAATTTTAACAAGACATTTCAGTCTTTTTTTGGGGAAGGGTGGATACAATTATTTTCTTAAATAGTCATGGTAGGAGAACTGAGAGGTAAGTTCCCCTCTAAATCTAAAATGGCAGTTACACTGCAACATCATTGTGAACAAGCGTTGTTATAAACGCTCGTTTCACAATGATATTTCCATGTAAACAGGCTGCCAATCACCCGGCTAACAAGCAGAACGCTTGTTCATTGGATGAATTGATCTGTTGCACAGTGTAAAAGATCATCGTTCTTGGTGGTGCATTGTCCAGTGTGAACAGGACTCGGACTGCCTACAGCTATCTTAGCCGGATTGCTTAGTGCACATTGTTTACTTTGGTCTGCCTGTGTAACCAGTCATTTAAACTGGTAATCGGTGTATCGATTGACGGTCATCTCATGCTGCAGATTGGTCCATGTAAACAGACCTAAAGTCCTAAGCCGGTATCACACGGATTTTTTTTTGCGTATGTAAAAAATTGACTTTTTTTCATCAGATCTTCATCAGTGTTTAGTCAATGTGTCAGCTTTTACAATCAGTGTTAGAGTTTTTCTTGTATGCCAAAAAAAATATTGTCTAGCTTCTATTGTCAAGTCGTCAGTGAAAAACGGACAGCCCTGGGATGTAACTAGGGTGTCATCAACGTACTGTCCGAGTTAGGGTGCTTTCACATTGTGCTATGCCCTGTGTCTGTTGGTCCCGTTGGGGCTTATGTCTGAACCCCCCATAAAATGGGATTCGGGCGTATGCACCGTAGGGGCCATTGACTATAATGGTACCCGCAGAGCAAACATGTCATGCATCATTTTCATGTGTAACTGCCTACTGGAGGCGGACACCCAGACACAGTCTACTACATCTGAGTGTCCGCCTCCAGTAGGTGTATATACCCAAAAATGATTCATGACAGAGCATACGTTGACTCTGTTGGCGCATACTCCCGAATCCCATTTTGCGGGGGGTCAGGATGTAAGCCCCGGCGGGACCATCAAACGTAGAGAAGAATGCAGTGTGAAAGGGCCCTTATTCATTGACCAACCCATAGATTTTTATGGCTGAGTTTGATCCATGACAAGGATTAAAAATGGACATGGTTTTTTTTGTGGACATTTGGTCTACATAAAAAAGGACATGAAAAGCCCCATAGACTATAATGTGTAAGTGTTCTAACAGTAAAATAAATGTGTATAACACATTCAAGAAAACTGAACGAATGAATGGAGCCTTACAGCTTAATAGATACTTGCAAATTAGAACATTTAAGTCCCCATAGGACTGTTTTTAGAAAACTACCCCTTTTGTGGACTTGTTTGTGGGACTGTATATAGAAATACTATATATACCGTATATATAATACAATTACCACTTTTTGCACATGGTCTTGGCTATAGAGGAGTATATTATAAAACACTTTAGTGTCAGCTGTCTTGGAGGGCACCAGATGATCATAAAATTGATCTTCCTAGAACTAAGCTATTTTGTGGCAGTTTTCGATGCATATTTTTCCAGTAAAAACTAGGAGTAGATCCTAAAGAAAGGAAAAGTATCAAGAAAAAGGACCTGGGCTCTAATTCTGGTTTCGACCAGAAGACAATGTTAAAAAACAGCATTAATATCGTAGACAAGAATGAATCCTTATATTACACCCTGATATTGATTGAAATGCTCCAGTATTACCCATTACATTACGTTTTTGGGTGGACAGATGGGATGAGGTGGATACCTGCTTATCGGATAGATACTGAAAGCTATGGCATGGCTGGAAGGGTCAGGAATATTGCAGATAACTACTGAATGAATATTGCACTCCTGCCTGTGGGTTGATTATTGAAGTCTACATGCAGCAATTAAATGAATGACATCATGCGGGAATATATAGAAGAGCTCCTTCAGAAACATGGTTTACAATACTGGACATTAATTTATACTAAGACTACTTTTTCTCACTACCAAAGTATTTTCTTAGAGAGGAAAAACTTAAGAAAAAATAAAATGTCTACTAGTAGAGCAACAGTATACTGAAAAATCTATCTATAACTGGACCAATACTGCTGCGTAAGGAAACAAGAGGTTGTACTGCTGGCTATGTATATGCACATATTAAAAAAGAAATGATTTGACTATTTTTTTGAAAGTGGTGATGAAAGAAGTATAGTGGTGATTGTCTGATTCACAAAACAGTAATGCAAATCGAATGTGGTCATTACCATCCAACTTCTGAAAGCATTTAACTCCTGAATAATTAGCCACATAATCCACTGATAAACTCAATGAGAGATCTGTCCATGCCTGCATCCCTCTTGCTTTATTAGCAAAATATCAAAACTATGTAAAGGGTCAAAATTGTATTTTTTTTTGTAGAGATCCGATTTGCCAGGCATGAGAAATATAGGGTAGAAGCCCTATGCAAATCAGCCTGGAAAGCACTAGGGTGAGTCAACACTCTTGGAAAACCAGTTCGAGAACAAAAAAGCAACACATGATGAAACACAGCTCACCTATTCTTTCCCTTAACAATCCAGCACTGCCCCTCCAGTGCTGCTCCCAGTCTTTGGTTACATGAAGCCAGCACATGACTGCCAATCAGTGGCCAAAGAGGTCACATGCCATCCTACTGGCATCAATGTTCAGTAATGGGAGCCATGACCACTGCAGTGATCCGATGCCGCCGAATGCAGAAAAAAGACCACTATCACTTCTGCAGAGTCAGCAGTGGATCCTCAGTGGAAATAGGTGAGTAGTGCTTTATTTTAAGTTCTTCCCCAGCTGCTTTCAAAACATTTTGTATAAGTTGGATATTGTGCAACTGCTTTAATGAAACAATTAAGTAAAACACATATACTGGGGCTTACTTATGTTTTGCCTTGCACCTAAGTAGTCTCGCTATTTCCACCAAAGTTCTGCCAGAAATGGATTTAGATTACTTTATTAACTACATTCTTTAACCTTATTGTGCCAAAAAGAAAGAATGAGTGTGCCAAGCTCACCAGAAAGTGAGCGGGACAATAAGTCGTCTGTCTTTACATATAAGAAAGTTTGTACAATTTTTTATCTCAAAATTTCCGAGGGTGGTGCATTATAAAGGAATTTTCTTTTTGGTGTTTTTGGGTTCCGTGTAGCACTCCTTCAGGCTCTGTACTAAGCATTACACATTGATTAAGCTTTGCTTGTTGTGTTCCTTTAAATTAGATCACCTTTAGGGCAGGTGCAGACGACCGTAGATTATCTCATCCGAGAGAATCGGGTCGATAATGTAAATGACACTTCGATCAGAGTTTGATCAGAGTGTGATCATAGTGTGCTCTGATTCTGTCTGATGAGAAGATGGACAACAAAATGTCTCCATTGTGTTAATGCACGGAAGTCGGATTGTACTCAGACGTCATCTGAGTGCAGTCCAATGTTTTCCACGAACTCATTGACTTGAATGGCCGAATGCGATCCGAATATTGGATCAAACTTGGGTGTACAGTGATTTTTTTTTTTCTTACGACAAGGAAAATATCAGACATATGCACGACCCCATAAAATAACATTGGTCTGAGGGCGATCCGATGTTTTGTTAAATCACACTCAGACCGAAAACATGGTCGTAAACAGGAGCCCTAAGTGCTCACAATTAGTTCCCAAACTTTACGCCGCATTCACACCTCCATGCATAACAGTCTGAGTATGGACTATCATGTATGGACTGTCGGTGGATCTCGTGATCTAAACTTGACAGCCTCATATATACTTATGGAGCAATCATGTTCGGGTCAAGAGACCCGCAGGCGGTCGATGGATCACCATCCACACTCTAACCATGACACACAGAACACACCGATGTGTGAATGACGCATTATGAGGATGGATTCACACACAGTGGAGTTTTTAGGAAAAAATCTTAAACAAGTTTTTTGAGCCAAAGCCAGAAGTGAATCTAGCAGAATTCACTTTATATTTTCCATTTCTTTTGATTCCACTCATGACTTTGGCTAAAGAAAACTGAACCAAAACTGCAGTTGCATTAAAATAAATAGTGTGTTAATCCCCCTTGAGCTATTTTATTTTTTTGTAGAACTCTTTTAAATTAATTTGTAATTATTACTAGAATCTTCATCTTAAAACACATGTAACTTGTTACAAACCATATTACACACCTGGATTTCATTATAGAAAAGAGCTACCTGCAGTCTTAGTGAGCATTACATTTTACTTAGAAATTACACCAATAACCTTTTTTTTATAAAATATACAAGGTCAAAAATACCATACTGTTGTCTTTACATTATTCAGTACAACCAAAGTCTCTCAATTTTTTACAGATTAGGTACATTTAGGAAAAATATATAAAAAACAAGATCCTTTAGTGTTTTCAGCACACATACAACCAGCAATCATGATAATAATGTACAATATTTGTATCACCTATTAAGAATAAAGGTTTAGTAAGGAAAATTTTTCATATGAATACAAGGTATCCATGAATGTCTGTGTATTGTGTCATTGCGCCTACCTACATTTCTCCCACCATACCACCACCTTGGATAGATATGCTCCAAACGTTGAGTAAGCTGCAGATAATTAATTTGTTTTTATATGAAAACTTCTCTGCTGTTTTAATTTGGTGCATGGAGAAAGGATAAAGCATTTCCATAAGAACATTGCAAGATTATACTTCATGCCCATCTATTGTCACAGGCTTATAGGAAGACATTGACATTGGGATGAGTAGATCAAGACCAAAGTGGAGACTTTCATCATAGGCTTAAGCAGGGATGTGAATGATCTGAGTTCCTGGTCATTAAACAGAAACTGTCAGCAGGTTTATGCTATGTAATCTGAGAGCAGAATGCTCTTGGGGCTGAGAGCCTGATTCCAGTAATGTGTCACTTACTGGGCTGTGTGTTACTGTTTCAATAAAATCAGTGTTGTATCAGCAGGAGATTATCACTACAGGACTAGGTGTTTCTTGCCTCCTAGTCAACTGTACTGTGTAACCCCGCCCCCACCACTGATTGGCAGCTTTCTACAGTGTACACAGAAAGCTGCCAATCAGTGGTGAGGGTGAGAGTGTACAGAGATCAGAGCACAGAAGAGAAAACTGTGATTACTGTATATCCCAACTGCTGCACCCAATAAACTAAGTGACACATTGGTGGAATCAGAGTCTCTGCCCCTACATTATGTTGCTGTCAAATGACCTAGCAAAAACCTGGTGACAGATTCCCTTTAAAGGCCATAGACTGATTACTAATCCCAAATGAGGACTTGCTATCTGCATTTTTTCTTGGCCTCGTACACAGACATTTAGTAGAATTATAATTGATAAACCGGCCTCAAGCGTCCTTTGACCTGGGTATCAGACATTAACTTTAATTCCTTATTGATTAGTTTGCTCCTATTTCGGCAAGTACGCATCATATTCAAGAATAATTGAATTCAAAAGATGTCAGGTGCGTTTATGTCTTACCAGCAGCCCAAGTACAGCATGGTGCCCATCCATGTGTATAAGGTAGCTCATGGCACCAGCGCTGGAATTTATTTCCATTAGCAGACTTGCCCTTTATCCTTTTTTCCTTCTCAATGACCCTTATGGAGACTAAAAATTGTATATAAAGGGTATATCCACCTTTCAGACCTATTGTTATACAATGAGAGTCTACGTAAAAAGTTAAGGAACTCTGCGATACCTGTCTTGTAGCTCAGAACTACAGTCACAGTTTTGCTGGATGCTATTGGAAACAGTCAACATTATATAAGAAGACACATCCCTAAGAGCTAGGATGATGTACTACATTACAATGTGAGATTACAATACAGGGTCCGGTTTCCAAAATGCAAATCAACCCAACAGGCCCTATACACATTGAGTTGGCTCGGCATGCTGGAGGATTTCAGCTCTGAAGTATTGTAATTGCAGCTCTAAACTATAAAAGGGGCACATGTAGTGCAGAGTACAGTAGATTAATTTTTTATGTAAACTGTAAAATGCGGCAACATAATTGATTGCCCAACACTGGGCTGGAAGAGTCGGCTGAAATAATGTTCAATCAGTAGAAGAGATCTGAGGTTGACACAAGATAATTGCATACAAAGCATGTGTGGAGCAAGAAGGACATACATACAGGCTTTTTATGCCTAACAGCACTAGAATTATTAATAATAATTTCATGCAAAGTATCAGTGGCAGGTATAAATAGAAGACGAATAATTGCAGCTCTGTTTCACTTTGGTTGCCTATAAAATGTACAATAATATTCTGCTTATGTAAAAGCATGGTTGCTACAAATGAAGGTATATAATAAAGGATAAAAGCTATACATGCAAAAGTTTTCAAATCAAAAGCTCCAACATATGTAACATTTTTCAATAAATGATCCCAGTGATCCCTAGAAATCTTTTTTTCTTTCCTTTTTTTTATTCAGCGTTATTTAAAAACATGGCAAACCAAATGTCAAGCCATGGCTTAGCTGTGCAAGGCATGCATGTCATAGCCCTAGTTTCTAGAACCTATAAATACCTATACCTTGATTCCTAATTTACTGGGGTTGTCCACTTTTCTCCCAAAGCTTTGCTTGATTTCCCCCTTAAATAAGGTGAACATGGAGCATTTCGCTGCTTGAGTTCCGGACTCCCAGAATCAGTTGTGATCCACGAGAGAACCTGGAGGCAGGGTTGAACTGGCCCACCAGAGAACTGGAGAATCCTCTGGTGGGCCCTGGCTTCTCCTTCAGGAGAGTTCATAGCGCAAACCTTGCAGCTGCTATGGGGCTCTTGAGTGGGGTCCTATAATAAATAGGCTGGGTCCTTCAGAAAAGACACCTTTTCTAATGTCTTTCTTCTGCAGCCCATGTATAAGGGTCCTGAATGAGAAAATCCCCATTAAATACCCTGACAGTGTATGTAACACTGGGTTTGAAATACTATGATGAGATCTGTGGAATTAATGGCGCTATATGTGAGTAAAATAAATAAAAAATAAATATTTTTACATAAAGAAAATAATGTACTTTTATGAAAACAGTGCAGTCTTTAATGGTTAAAGTGCCTTCATTTCTATAAAAAAAAGAAAGAAGTCTGACTGTTTTTAAAGTAAACTTTTCACTCACTGTGCCCCAATCCCCAAAATAGCCCCATAGATGGGTAATAAATTGTTGGGCCATACTGACCCTCTTTATAGTAAAGCCATTATTTTCTAAAAAATTCTGAATGTAGATAAAAGTGAACTGCTATTTCCTAGGAGCCATTCTGCAGCTCTTACCTTCCACACATATAGATATCTTGTATGTAGAGCTGCAGTAATGTGTGAGGCTAATGCATAGTATCCAGACCTAATTACCCAGTATAATACAGAACAGAGTTCCCCTTTCACCCCACAGAACAGCAAAGATGTGATAAAACATATTGCATATTATATGTCTGTCCTAGAAATTCTTTCTTCCGTTGAAAGTCCTTGTATTCTTAAAAATGGCGTTCATTTTATCTCAGCATAAGCAGTACGCATGAAATCAAATGGTAAGAAACGGATACAAAGAATATACATTGTTTCTTATGTGCTTTTAGGTATAGTAGTAGCAAGTACTGGAGCAGGTATCCGGGGAGTCCATTAAACATGTCATCCAGTACTATATAAAGGGCACTAGTAAAACCATGCAGACTGCGCTTCATGCGGTAGGTTACGATCTATAATCCTTTTTGCTGAATGGCTTGTTTCCCAAAATGTTGTCAACCTCATTCACGATATGTGATGTCATCTTTGGCAGGACCTGTGCAGACACAAACATGACTGGAGTTATTGATCTACCGCTACCAACGTCAATGCACGGGCAAATCATGTTAGAAATGCATTAGTCACAATCAACAGTAAAGTTAAAGGGAACCTGTCAACTGAAATTTGGTGCTCAATCTGAGGACACCAAATAATAACTCTGGACAAATTGAGTGTAGCGATGTTAATGACTTTACTATCCCTTTTCTGTATCACCTTTCCCTCATCTGCCTAGGTGGCTCCTCCATTAAATATTCTCCTTCTGGCTTCTATTCACTGGCTTATCCCAGGTTCCAATCCCGTTTTAATCCCATTTCTCCTACGCTCCAATCACTTCTCCTTAACGATTTGTCCTTTATTTACAGTTATATGAAAAAGTTTTGGCACCCCTATTAATCTTAAGCTTAATGTTTTATAAAAATTGGTGTTTTTGCAACAGCTATTTCAGTTTGATATATGTAATAACTGTTGGACACAGTAATGTTTCTGCCTTGAAATGAGGTTTATTGTACTAACAGAAAATGTGCAATCTGCATTCAAACAAAATTTGACAGGTGCATAAGTATAGGCACCCTTATCATTTTCTTGTTTTAAATACTCCTACCTACTTTTTACTGATGTACTAAAGCACTTTTTTTGGTTTTGTAACCTCATTGAGCTTTGAACTTCATAGCCAGGTGTATGTAATCATGAGAAAAGCTACTTAAAGTGGCCACTTGCAAGTTGTTCTCCTGTTTGAATCTCCTCTGAAGAGTGGCATCATGGACTCCTCAAAACAACTGTCAAATGATCTGAAAACAAAGATTATTCAACATAGTTGTTCAGGGGAAGGATACAAAAAGCTGTCTCAGAGATTTAACCTGTCAGTTTCCACTGTGAGGAACATAGTAAGGAAATGGAAGAACACAGGGACAGTTCTTGTTAAGGCCAGAAGTGGCAGGCCAAGAAAAACATCAGAAAGGCAGAGAAGAAGAATGGTGAGATCAGTCAAGGACAATCCTCAGACCACCTCCAGAGAGTTGCAGCATCAACTTGCTGCAGATGGTGTCACTGTGCATCGGTCAACTATGCAACGCACTTTGCACAAGGAGAAGCTGTATGGGAGAGTGATGCGAAAGAAGCCGTTTCTGCAAGCACGCCACAAACAGAGTCGGTTGAGGTATGCAAAAGCACATTTGGAGAAGCCAATTTCTTTAAGGAAGAAGGTCCTGTGGACTGATGAAACCAAGATTGAGTTGTTTGGTCATACAAAAAGGAGTTATGCATGGCGGCAAAAAAACACAGCATTCCAAGAAAAACACTTGCTACCCACAGTAAAATTTGGTGGAGGTTCCATCATGCTTTGGAGCTGTGTGGCCAATGCCGGCACCGGGAATCTTGTTAAAGTTGAGGGACGCATGGATTCCACTCAGTATCAGCAGTTTCTTGACAATAATGTTCAAGAATCAGTGATAAAGTTGAAGTTAAACAGGGGATGGATCTTTCAGCAAGACAATGATCCAAAACACAGCTCCAAATCTACTCAGGCATTCATGCAGAGGAACAATTACAATGTTCTGGAATGGCCATCCCAGTCCCCAGACCTGAATATCATTGAACATCTGTGGGATCATTTGAAGAGGGCTGTCCATGCTCGGCGACCATCAAACTTAACTGAACTGGAATGGTTTTGTAAAGAGGAATGGTCAAAAATACCTTCATCCAGGATCCAGGAACTCATTAAAAGCTACAGGAAGCGACTAGAGGCTGTTATTTTTGCAAAAGGAGGATCTACTAAATATTAATGTTACTTTTCTGGTGAGGTGCCCATACTTATGCACCTGTCAAATTTTGTTTGAATGCAGATTGCACATTTTCTGTTAGTACAATAAACCTCATTTCAAGGCAGAAACATTACTGTGTCCAACAGTTATTACATATATCAAACTGAAATAGCTGTTACAAAAACACCAATTTTTATAAAACATTAAGCTTAAGATTAATAGGGGTGCCCAAACTTTTTCATATAACTGTATGTGTTATCATTTATATGCATAGTTCCCTTCTTTCCTCTGTCTCCTTTCCCTCATCTGCCTGTGTGACTCCTTCATTAAATATTGCCTTTCTGGCTTCTCTTCACTGGCCCATCCTTGGTACTTTTCCTACACTACAATCATTTCTCCTGAATACTTTGTCCTCTACTTATATTTTAACATCAAAAAGTATGCTCTCCCCTTTTCAATTTGAAATTTCCAGTTGAACTTCCCTCCCCTTCCCAATTTCCCTATTGGTTTAAGTATTCCAGTGGGTGTTCCCTATATAATGGGCATCCATTTGGGGCCTTTAAAAACCCATCTGTTGTCATGTTTTGCACATTTGGTTTTTTCACTTGATAAAGACGCCGATGCAGCGTTGAAACGCATTGTGAATAAAAAACCTTATTCTCATTACCATTTCTGAAGAATTGATTTACTCCAGCAGCGCAGCCCACCTACGTTTTCATCCAACTAGATACAATGATTTGAATAAAACATTCAAGAGTCCTACAAGACGAGTCCTAAAAGACGACACTACTCTTACTGCTCAAGACAAACCTATTGTGGAAGGTACAGACTTTATAGTAGCAGAGATGTTCAAACTCCAAACATAGACATATTGAAGAGACCTTATTTTAAAGCACCACTCCAGTGTTTTTTTTTATTTCACCGCTGGAGTGGTGCTTCTAATTTAAGGTCCCTGACCGTAGTCTTATACTTACTCGCTGTCTGCACCTTTTTTCAGCACCGCTCTGCTCCAGCGGCTCCATTTTGTGACAGCAACTTCTGACTGGCCAGAAGTCAGAGGTAACGGTCACTAGCGCTCAATGTACGAGTCTCGTAAGTCTATGAGAGCCAGAACGAAGATCTCCTAGACTTGAATTGAAAAGTGACCTTCATCTCGTTCCAGCAAATAGTGGATAGATCAGGCAGGGCACAAACTGCTGGAGACAGATGTGGTGGCGACAGAAGGTGAAGACAGCAGCGGGTAAGTATACGACTAGGTGCAGGGACCTTACATTAGTAGCGCCACTCCAGTGCTGCAATAAAAAAAAGAAGCTGGAGTGGTGCTTTAAAAAAAATGTGCTGCAATCATATTCTAATGCGTTATTTATTAACTGTACTGCATTGCAAACAAGCTGATCAGTGGAACAGAAGTTACAGATGAGACGGTGACGGCCATTTTGCGTTATACAATGCTTCATCTAGCCTCTGATTTTAGTGTTGTCTCAGGATGCAAGTTCTATTATTCCACAGCACCAAATTCTAAGATTGTGGATAGTGGTCCAATGTATTCAAAATATGCATTGATTACTTGATTGCTCCCTCTCGCCCCATCTGCCTGCGCTTGAATTCTTCCTATAGAGCTGATGGAGAATTTTTGCATCAACTAATTTGAGTAAAACTGAAGATTTTGTAATGGAAGTTATATTATTACTCTTACTTTCATATCATGGATTAAAAATTGTTCTGTGAAACTCAATCTTGTCAAAATGTTGGAAATTGTTCTTATCTTCAATGAGATATTGATTAAAATCTTACCTTTCAAAGAGGTTGTACTCAGTTATTCTGATTTATCACTAGCTCTTCTAACTGCTTACTGCTCCTTTAGGGAAAACTAAACTTCTCTTATATGGATAATCCAAATAATACTACAAAACGGTGACGATCAGAAACATTTTATATTATCTCATCTAATGTTATTATTCCCTTGTGGCCATTTGCAGTTTCTCTATATGCACTCTGTGCAGATATAATCTAACAGTGTCTGATATTCCGAATGGCAGGTAAATGTAAAATTTGTGTTTGCCAGCAGCTATTTTTATTACAATTCTCAATAAATGCTGATTTTTTTGATTTCTTGTTTTTTACACTGTGGTATGAAAAATATAGTATATATTAGAAACATAGAATAGTCTTTAAAAGGTAAGTGTCACAATGAAATCAGTGGCAAAAATTATTCACATGGTTCTGCCACAATTTCTGTTTATATGTGCATAAAATCATGCATATAGATAGATATGCAATCTGCATAGACACACATTGGTAATTGTATGACTAATATTGAAGATCGCAATGCCTTTAAACATGGCACTGTCATAGAATGCCACCTTTGATAAGAGCCAGTTTGTGACATTTCTGATTTGCTCTATGAGCTATGATGTTATTGTGAAGCAGTATGCCTCTATAGAGGAGCCGTTGATTTGAACATCTGCACAAGCCTAAGATCACTGTGCAGATGCTTGATTCCGCATCACAACAAAAAAGATAAAGATTAGTGTTGAGCGAGCACTAAAATGCTCGGGTGCTCGAAGCACGGGCCGAGCTCACTGTGATACTCGGGTGCTCGACCCGAGCAACGAGCTCAATCTTAGTCTATGGGAGACCCGAGCATTTTTGTGGCGGCACCCCCAGGAGTCTGTAGAAAGCCTAAAAAGTGCCCAAAACGATAGTGACAGTGCTCAAATTACATGGGGACAGCCCTAGGAAGCATTTCTGACTCCCAGGTCACTGCTATCAACAACGTGGTCAGAGGTATTAAGCCACTTTTAAGGGCTCACAATAAAACGTTCAAAAACAAAACTGAAACTGTTTTCCTGTGAAATATGTTAAGGAACATCCTTTCCAGGGTAAAGACTTGTGTATAAGGTAAAATAAATAACCAAAAACAAAAATACTCCTCCACACCTTGGGCTATGTTCACAAGTAGCATTTTTTATGCGTTTTTGCTCTTTTGTATTGCTTTCAACCGTGACAAATGTCATTTTAACATTGTGCAACCTTATCTGGCCATGTGCTGTGTGACACATGCATACAGTGCTGAAAAGACATGGGAACAGCATGGAGAAGACCCCTGGAAGCATCTCTGACTCCCAGGTCACTGCCTAAAAGTGTGCCCATCAGAAGTGATCCTTGCCGCATCAGAAGATGCCGACTTGCAACTATCCCCGTGCAAGTCCTTGGACCAGGGCAGTGTTCAATTGTACCTCCCCAATTCCTTGCAATGCAAGCGCAAATATGCAGCCAACCACCCACCCACAGGCAGCAATACTATACTGCTAGCTTGCACTTGAAATGGGGCCTTTTAGTTTGGAGGAGGCTGAAGCTGGCCACTACCTCATGGCTGCTTCAGCAGTGAGGTCTCCATACTCAGTCCCCAGCCGCCACTATTTGTCCCGGTAACCTTTCTCATACTTTTCTTAGCCTGGCCTGCTTTAGGGCAGCATTGGACGAGCCCACCAGACAACCAGACTCCTCCAGTGGGCCCTGGCTTCTCAATCAGAGGAGTTGAGAGTGCCAAGGTGAGGAGCATGATGATGATGATAAAAGTTAGCATCTGCTTTGTTTTCTTGGAATGCAAGCGTAAGTGTGCAGCCTGCCACCCACCCACCCCCAGGCTGCAATACCATACTGCTAGCTTGCTTGCACTTGAAATGAGGCATTTTAGGCTTGTGGAGGCAGACGCCGGCCACCATGTCATGGCTGCGTCTGCGGCCTGGTATCCATACTTAGTCCCCAGCCGCCCAGGCGGCTGGGTGTCCACACTCGGTCCCAAGCCGCCAGGGGGCGGCCGGGTGTCCATACTCGGTCCCCAGCCGCCCCTATTTGTCCCGGTGCGCCTTATACACAAGCGCGCATACCAAAACATTACCTGTGCCCTCCCCAGTGCATTTAGTGGGAAGTACAGCCTATTCTGCTGTAGTGTGTGCACACCAACCCCCTGTTCATGGCACATGCGAAGATGCCTCCCGCCCTAAACCTGTCATTGCAGACTTGCAACTATCCCCGTTCAAGTCCTTGTCCCAGGGCAGTGTTCAATTGTACCTCCCCCATTCCTTGCAATGCAAGCGCAAGTATGCAGCCTGCCACCCACCCACCCCCAGGCAGCAATACCATACTGCTTGCACTTGAAATTGAGCGGAATCTGGCCACCACATCATGGCTGCGTCGGCGGCCTGGTATCCATACTCAGTCCCCAGCCGCCCGGCGGCCGGGTGTCCACGCTTTGTCCCCAGCCACCAGGGGGCGGCCGGGTGTCCATACTTGGTCCCCAGCCACCCCTATTTGACCCAGTGCGCCTTATACACAAGCGCGCATACCAAAACTTTACCTGTGCCCTCCCCAGTGCATTTAGTGGGAAGGACAGCCTAACCACAAACACGTGGACAAGTGAATGTGGCCAGGGATGGTCCATCTCACTGACGCCTTCACACTGGGTTAATGTTGTGGAAGCCGGGACACAGTTGGACACTGGGATACAACACGTCCTCCAGACATAGAGGATTGCAGGTCCTGGGTCAATCAGGCTTCAACACAAAGTTCAGAAGGTAGACAGCAGCAGTGGTCGGCCTCCTACACAACGAGTAAATTATTCATGATCATGAGGCCATCCATCTCCTTACCTTTCTGTTCCTTGGAATGCAAGCGCATGTATGAAGTAGCGGCTAGGCCTGAGGTGGTCAGTGTTTTGGCGCATATCCTACCTCCTCCGAGGATTGCTGGATGTTTTCCTGCTACTATCCCAGTTCTATGACTCCCGTTAAAACAAAGCTTCAGGTGATGAATGATGGATGAGGTGGTGGCAAAGGAGAAATAGCAGGAGGAACAGGACCATTCACATCAATATCAGGCCAGTCAACCACACATGTCTTGTAGGATATGTTTCTGTACCAAAAGGAGCGGTTCGGCTACACAGTTATAGGGCATACAGTGAGTGCAATGCCTGCCAAAAATTTCGAGGCACTCCAATGCCCCTTTGAAGTGACATGGAGGTCAGAGGGCCTTTACTAAACCGTTTTTTCCATTTATAGCAACTGGGTCTCCTGTACACTGTTGGCCTAAGCAGTGAATGGAAGGCTTTCCAAAAATTATGAGGAACTGCAATGCCCCTTGAAACAGACGTGGATTACAGCATACTAAAAACCTTCTACCCATTATTGGGGAGTGGGTCTCCCTTAGTGTTCGCCTATGCATTGAAAAGCAAAAGCTGACTAAAATTAGGAGGAAATGCAATGCCCGTTGGAAGAGTCGTGGAGGTTAGAGGTAATTAAAAACAACATTTCAATGCCCCTTGGAAGAGCTGTGGAGTTCAGAGTGGTTTAACAAGATGGTTGAATGCCCCTTGGAAGAGAGGTGGAGGTCCCAGTGGAATAAAAAGACAATATCAATGCCCCTTGGAAAAGTGGTGGAGGTCCCAGTGGAATAAAAAGACAATATCAATGCCCCTTGGAAGAGTGGTGGAGGTCGCAGTGGAATATAAAGACAATATCAATGACCCTTTGAAAAGTGGTGGAGGTCCGAGTGGAATAAAAAGACAATATCAATGACCCTTGGAAGAGACGTGGAGGTCACAGTAGCTTAACAAGATGATTTTAATGCCCCTTGGAAGAGACGTGGAGTTCAGAGTGGTTTAACAAGACGGTTTTAATGCCCCTTGGAAGAGACATGGAGTTCAGAGTTGTTTAATAAGACGGTTTTAATTCCCCTTGGAAGAGACGTGGAGGTCACAGTAGCTTAACAAGATGGTTTTAATGACCCTTGGAAAAGGCGTGGAGTTCAGAGCGGTTTAACAAGATGGTTTTAATGAAACTTGGAAGAGACGTGGAGGTCCCAGTGGAATAAAAAGACAATATCAATGCCCCTTGGAAGAGTGGTGGAGGTTACAGTGGAATAAAAAGACAATATCAATGCCCCTTGGAAGAGTGGTGGAGGTCGCAGTGGAATAAAAAGACAATATCAATGCCCCTTGGAAGAGTGGTGGAGGTCCCAGTGGAATAAAAAGACAATATCAATGACCCTTGGAAAAGATGTGGAGGTCACAGTAGCTTAACGAGACGATTTTAATGCCCATTGGAAGAGACGTGGAGTTCAGAGTGGTTTAACAAGACGGTTTTAATGCCCCTTGGAAGAGACGTGGAGGTCCCAGTGGAATAAAAAGACAATATCAATGCCCCTTGGAAGAGTGGTGGAGGTCCCAGTGGAATAAAAAGACAATATCAATGCCCCTTGGAAGAGTGGTGGAGGTTACAGTGGAATAAAAAGACAATATCAATGCCCCTTGGAAGAGTGGTGGAGGTCGCAGTGGAAAAAAAAGACAATATCAATGCTCCTTGGAAGAGTGGTGGAGGTCCCAGTGGAATAAAAAGACAATATCAATGACCCTTGGAAGAGACGTGGCGGTCACAGTAGCTTAACAAGACGGTTTTAATGCCCCCTGCAAGAGACGTGGAGGTCACAGTAGCTTAACAAGATGGTTTTAATGCCCCTTGGAAGAGACGTGGAGGTCAGAGTGGTTTAACAAGATGGTTTTAATGCCCCTTGGAAGAGACGTGGAGGTCCCAGTGGAATAAAAAGACAATATCAATTCGCCCTTGGAAGAGTGGTGGAGGTTACAATGGAATAAAAAGACAATATCAATGCTCCTTGGAAGAGTAGTGGAGGTCGCAGTGGAATAAAAAGACAATATCAATGCCCCTTGGAAGAGTGGTGGAGGTCCCAGTGGAATAAAAAGACAATATCAATGACCCTTGGAAGAGACGTGGAGGTCACAGTAGCTTAATAAGACGGTTTTAATGCACCTTGGAAGAGACGTGGAGTTCAGAGTGGTTTAACAAGACGGTTTTAATGCCCCTTGGAAGAGACGTGGAGGTCCCAGTGGAATAAAGAGACAATATCAATGCCCCTTGGAAGAGTGGTGGAGGTCCCAGTGGAATAAAAAGACATTATCAATGCCCCTTGGAAGAGTGGTGGAGGTCGCAGTGGAATAAAAAGACAATATCAATGACCCTTGGAAGAGTGGTGGAGGTCCCAGTGGAATAAAAAGACAATATCAATGACCCTTGGAAGAGAAGTGGAGGTCACAGTAGCTTAACAAGACGATTTTAATGCCCCTTGGAAGAGACGTGGAGTTCAGAGTGGTTTAACAATACGGATTTAATGGCCCTTGGAAGAGACGTGGAGGTCACAGTAGCTTAACAAGACGATTTTAATGCCCCTTACAAGAGCCATGCAGTACAGCATATTAAAAACATTATTCCCATTATTGGGGAGTGGGTCTCCCATAGTCCTTGCCTATGCCTTCCAAGCAAAAGCTGCCAAAAATTAGGACGGAGGAAATTGCAATGCTCCTTACAAGAGCCATGCAGTACAGCATATTAAAAACATTGTTCCCATTATTGGGGAGTGGGTCTCCCATAGTCTTTGCCTATGCCTTCCAAGCAAAAGCTGCCAAAAATTAGGACGGAGGAACTTGCAATGCCCCTTACAAGAGCCATGCAGTACAGCATAGTAAAAACATTATTCCCATTTTTGGGGAGTGGGTCTCCCATAGTCTTTGCATATGCCTTCCAATCAAAAGCTGCCAAAAATTAGGACGGAGGAACTTGCAATTAGAGATGAGCGGTGTTCGACTAAAACTGTTCGCCAATCTCAAATTCGAGCTGTTTTGGGCGGTGTTCGAGTTGTTCGACGAACCCGAACGATTTGCAAAAAATTTGGCTGATCGAGGTTATGTTCGAAAACTGTTCGTGCACCTAAAGCGTGTCCTGCATGTCTGGCGCTATTTAGAGCACCAATCATGCAGGGATTGTCTGCCACTCACTGTAATGCCACAGCCATGGTGGTTGTGGCATTACAGTGATTGCCCAAATCGATGGGAACAGTGCTCACCGTGAAACATGAAAAGCCGTCAATTCAGCAGCGGCATACACCGATACCCGACAATGTAGAACAGAAAGAATAGAACATCACACATAGATTAGATAGATAGAAACATGTCAGTCACATATATAATAAGTACAGTGATAGTGTTGATTACTGCACTTGTCATTTAGTGTAAAGGATTTATTAAAAAAAATAATAAGTGTTTTCATGCACCGTCTCTTTAAAGAAGCCGGCCGGCAATTCAGCAGCGTTACCCGACAATTTAGAATAGAAGGAATAGAGAATCACATATCGATTAGATAGATATTATATATGTGACTAACATGTTTCTAAGTACAGTGATAGTGTTGATTACTGTACTTGTCATTTAGTGTAAAGGATTTATTAAAAAAAATAAGTGTTTTCATGCACCGTCTCTTTAAAAAAGCCGGCCGGCATTTCAGCAGCGGTACCCGACAATTTAGAATAGAAAATCACACATAGATTAGATACATAGAAACATGTCTGTCACATATATATGAAGCACAGTGATAGTGTTGATTACTGTACTTGTCATTTAGTGTTAAAATAAAGGATTTATTTAAAAAAAAATTGGCGTGGGGTTCCCCATAATTCTAGTCTCTAGCGGAGGTTAAGCAGACGGCTGGGGCAGATGTTTGAAGCCTGGGAAGGGGGTAATACCCACGGAGCTTCCCAGGCTACTAATATCAGCCCCCAGCTGAATACCTAGCCTTTACTAGCTATTAAAATGGGGGACCCCCCCCCAAAAAAATGATGTGGGGTCCCCCCTATTTTAAAAGCTAGCAAAGGCTAGGCAGACAGCTGGGGGCTGATATTAATAGCCCAGGAAGGGTGCCATGAATATTGGCCCCCTCCCAGGCTAGAAACACCAGCCGTCAGCCGTCCCAGAAATGGCGCATCCATAGGATGCACCAATTCTGGCACTTAGCCTCGCTCTTCCCACTGCCCTGTAGCGGTGGCAGTGGGGTAATAGGACTGGGGTTGATGTCAGCTTATAATGCCAGCTGATATCAAGCCCAGGTTAGTAATGGAGAGACGTCTATAAGACACCACCGTTACTAACCCCATAGTCAAAGTTAAAAAAAAACACAAACACCCAGAATAAAGTCCTTTAATTGAAATAAACACACAATTCTTTATTGTTCTAAATTAAACCATACTTACCATCACGCCCATTCCAGCTGAAGCCAACGATCTCCGGCAATAAAAGTAAAATAATAAACCAACATCATCCTTACCTTTCCATGGTTCCCACGACAGCTTCAGCTCTGCTACATTCACATGATAGGCTGGATCGCAGCAGAAAGCCGCCATCCAGCTTGCCATGCCGCACACACTGAGAAGCGCAGGCATGCTTGCGCTCCTCAGTGTCTCGCTGTGACGGCATAAAGATGAGCCGAGGTCATGTCCAATGAACTCGGCTCACCTCAGGCACGTCACTGACAGCGTGGGAAAATTCTCCTGCACTCAGCGCTTCAGCGTGAGAATTCTCCCACGCTGTCAGTGACGTGCATGAAGTGAGCTGAGTTCATTGGACATGAGCTCACCTCATGCACGTCACTGACAGCGTGGGAGAATTCTCACACTGAAGCGCTGAGTGCAGGAGAATTTTCCCACGCTGTCAGTGACGTACATGAGGTGAGCCGAGTTCATTGGACATGACCTCGGCTCATCTTTATGCCGTCACAGCCAGACACTGAGGAGCGCAAGCATGCCTGCGCTTCTCAGTGTCTGCGGGATGACAGGCTGGATGGCAGCGTTCTGCTGCGGTCCAGCCTGTCATCTTGATGTAGCAGAGTTGGAGCTGTCCTGGGAACCATCGAAAGGTAAGGATGATGTTGCTTTATTATTTTTCTTTTATTGCAGGAGATCGTTGGCTTCAGCTGGAATGGGCGTGATGGTAAGTATGGTTTAATTTAGAACAATAAAGAATTGTGTGTTTATTTAAATTAAAGGACTTTTTTCTGGGTGTTGTGTTTTTTAAAATACTTTACTAGAAATCCATGGTGATCATGTCAAATATTGGCGTGACCCCATGAATTTCGGGCTTAGGGCCAGCTGATAATGCCAAGCTGGCCCTAACCCCTTTATTACCCAGTGAGCCACCGCACCAGGGCCCTGGATGAGTTGGGTACAGCGCCAGAAGATGGCGCTTCTATGAACGCGCCATTTTCCTGGGTGGCTGCGGACTGCAATTTGCAGCGGGGGGGGGGGGGGGGCAGAAAGCTTGGGCCTCCCTGCGCTGCGGATTCCAGCCCCCAGCTGCCTAGTTGTACCTGGCTGGACACAAAAATAGGGCGAAGCCACACGTCAATTTTTTTTAAATTATTTCATGAAATAATTTAAAAAAAAAGGGCTTCCCTATATTGTTGTGTCCGGCCAGGTACAAATAGGCAGCTGGTGGTTGGGGGCAGCCCGTTCCTGCCTGCTGTACCTGGCTGGACACAAATATAGTGCGAAGCCCCACGTCAATTTTTTTGAAATTATTTCATGAATTTCCTGAAATAATTTAAAAAAATTGACGTGGGGCTTCGCACTATATTTGTGTCCAGCCAGGTACAGCAGGCAGGAACGGGCTGCCCCCAACCACCAGCTGCCTATTTGTACCTGGCCGGACACAACAATATAGGGAAGCCCTTTTTTTTATTATTATTTCATGAAATAATTTAAAAAAAATTGAATTGGGGCTTCGCACTATATTTGAGTATAGCCAGGTACAGCAAGCAGGAACGGGCTGCCCCCAACCACTAGCTGCCTATTTGTACCTGGCCGGACACAACAATATAGGGAAGCCCTTTTTTTCTTAATTATTTCATGAATTTCATGAAATAATTAAAAAAAAAAATACGTGGATGCCGTCACAGCCAGACACTGAGTAGCGCAAGCATGCCTGCGCTTCTCAGTGTCTGCGGGATGACAGGCTGGATGGCAGCTTTCTGCTGCGGTCCAGCCTGTCATCTCGATGTAGCTGAGCTGGAGCTGTCCTGGGAACCATCGAAAGGTAAGGCTGATGTTGCTTTATTATTTTTCTTTTATTACAGGAGATCGTTGGCTTCAGTTGGAATGGGCGTGATGGTAAGTATGGTTTAATTTAGAACAATAAAGAATTGTGTGTTTATTTCAATTAAAGGACTTTATTCTGGGTGTTTGTGTTTTTTTTTAACTTTGACTATGGGGTTAGTAATGGTGGTGTCTTATAGACGTCTCTCCATTACTAACCTGGGCTTGATGTCAGCTGGCATTATAAGCTGACATCAACCCCAGCCCTATTACCCCACTGCCACCGCTACAGGGCAGTGGGAAGAGCGAGGCTAAGTGCCAGAATTGGCGCATCCTATGGATGCGCCATTTCTGGGGTGGCTGACGGCTGGTGTTTCTAGCCTGGGAGGGGGCCAATATTCATGGCACCCTTCCTGGTCTATTAATATCAGCCCCCAGCTGTCTGCCTAGCCTTTGCTAGCTATGAAAATAGGGGGGACCCCACGTCATTTTTTTTGGGGGGTCCCCCATTTTAATAGCTAGTAAAGGCTAGGTATTCAGCTGGGGGCTGATATTAGTAGCCTGGGAAGCTCCATGGGTATTACTCCCTTCCCAGGCTTCAAACATCTGCCCCAGCCGTCTGCTTAACCTCCGCTAGAGCCTAAAATAACGGGGAACCCCACGCCAATTTTTTTTTTAATAAATCCTTTATTTTAACACTAAATAACAAGTACAGTAACCAACACTGTCACTGTACTTCTTATACATGTGACTGACATGTTTCTATCTATCTAATCTATGTGTGATGCTCTATCTTTCTGTTCTAAATTGTCGGGTACCGCTGCTGAATTGCCGGTCGGCTTCTTTAAAGAGACGGTGCATGAAAACACTATTATTTTTTTAAATAAATCCTTTACACTAAATGACAAGTACAGTAAGCAACACTGTCACTGTACTTCTTATATATGTGACTGACATGTTTCTATCTATCTAATCTATGTGTGATGCTCTATTCCTTCTTGTTTAAATTGTCGGGTACCGGTGTATGCCGCTGCTGAATTGCTGGCCGGCTTTTTTAAAGAGAGCGTCTTCTGAGCAGTTTGTCAGCTTTTGGACACCTTTTGAAGGTGTTTTCTATGTGTTTCTATGTGTTTTTGTTTGCCTGCCATTGGTTTTAACGGTGTTCGACGGTGTTCTAAGGTGTTCGACGAACAGTTCGACGAACAGTTTCTCGAACATCCCGGTGTTCGACGAACCGAACCGAACCCGAACACTACGGGGGTGGCTCAACACTACTTGCAATGCCCCTTACAAGAGCCATGCAGTACAGCATATTAAAAACATGCTGTAGCCGACTTCCGAAAATGAGCTGACAGGCGGCGTACTTTGACGAGCAGATCTGGTAACTCGCGGTACGATTTAAGAAACCACTGAACCACGAGGTTAAGCACATGAGCCAGGCATGGTACGTGTGTGATCTCGCCTCCCATCAGAGCCGCCACCAGGTTACGACCATTGTCACGTACGACCATGCCTGGATGTAGGTTCAGCGGTCTCAGCCACAGATCTGCCTGCTCTTTCACAGCTGTCCACAACTCACAAGCAGTGTGAGTTTTATCACCTAAGCTTATGAGTTTCAGCACAGTCTGTTGCCGCTTGGCTGAGGCAGTACTGCAGTGCTTCCAGCTTGTAACTGATGTGGTGATATCTGAGATGGAGGCTGAACATGAGGAGGAGGAGGAGGAGGATGCGCAGGAGCTGTACACTGTGGGGGCAACTCTGACTGACATAGGGCCCGCAATCCTCGGTGTGGGGAGGATGTGTTCCATCCCAAGGTCCGACTGGGTCCCGGCTTCCACTATGTTTACCCAGTGTGCCGTCAGGGAGATGTACCGTCCCTGGCCACAAGCACTTGTCCACGTGTCCGTTGTCAGGTGGACTCTCCCAGTAACTGCGTTGTTGAGGGCACGGCAGATGTTTTGGGATACGTGCTTGTGTAGTGTGGGGATGGCACACCGGGCAAAATAGTGTTGGCTGGGGACCGAGAACCGAGGGACGGCCACTGCCATAAGGTTGTGGAAAGATTCCGTCTCCACCAGCCTAAAAGGCAGCAATTCCAACGCAAGCAGTCGTGAAATGTGTGAATTTAGGACTGTGGCATGTGGGGCGTTGGCTGCGAATTTGTGCTTTCGTTCAAAGGTCTGGGATATGGACAATTGAACGCTGCGGTGGGACGTGGACGTTGATGCTGTTTCTTGAGAAACTGCCATAACAAGTGAAGACTGAGAGGAGGGGGCATCTTTGCATGCAGTATGGACAGGGGATTGCCTCGCACGCACAACAGGGGGTTCTCTTACACGCACAACAGCGAAAGAAGCAGTGGTGACACCCGCTGACACTGGTCGTGGACCCTGGGGTTCGCCCCACAAAGTCGGGTGCTTTGCTGACATGTGCCTGATCATGCTGGTGGTGGTCAGGCTGGTAGTTTTGTCACCCCTGCTGATGCTGGCCTGGCAGGTGGTACAAATGGCCTTTTTGGGGTTATCAACAGAGTCTTTAAAAAAATTCCAGACTCTGGAAGACCTACCGGTTGTACTGGCAACGTCCCTCATGTTGGTGTCTGCGGCCACCACACTGCTTCTTCCTGCCTGTTGGGGTACTCTGCCTCCCTCCCCCTGTGTGCTGCTGGCCTCGCTCTGGGTGCCCTCCTGCCACGTTGGGTCAGTTGCTAGATCATCTACCACTTCCTCCTCTTCCACTTCCGCACCACGGTCCTCCTCCTCACTTCGTGACAATTGTGTCTCGTCATCATCCACCTCTTGTGACAAATTGCCAGCGTCGCCTTCCTGGGGCCGTGGCTGTTCAAATATTTGGCCATCGCTACATGGGATCTCCTCTTCCACCACTTCAAGTGGAGCAGGCGAGGGGCCCAAATATGGAAATGGACCAGTGAACAGCTCTTCAGAGAGTCCAACTGTGGAATCAGTTGCTGTCTGACGACACTCGGCATGGTGGGAGGAAGGAGCATCAGGGTGAGGAGGAGTATGCGGTCGAGACTAGTGTTCAGCCACCCCGGTAGTGTTCGTGTTCGGTTCGTCGAACACCGGGATATTCGTGGAACTGTTTGTCGAACATCTTAGAACACCGTCGAACACCGTTAAAACCAATGGCAGGCAAACAAAAACACATAGAAAACACCTTCAAAGGTGTTCAATAGCTGACAAACTGCTCATAAGACACTCTTTAAAAAAGCCGGCCGGCAATTCAGCAGCGGCATACACTGGTACCCGACAATTTAGACAAGAAGGAATAGAGCATCACACATAGATTAGATAGATAGAAACATGTCAGTTACATATATAAGAAGTACAGTGACAGTGTTGCTTACTGTACTTGTCATTTAGTGTTAAAGGATTTATTAAAAAAAATAATAGTGTTTTCATCCACCGTCTCTTTAAAAAAGCCGGCCGGCAATTCAGCATCGGTACCCGACAATTTATAACAGAAAGAATAGAGCATCACACATAGATTAGATAGATAGAAACATTTCAGTCACATATATAAGAAGTACAGTGATAGTGTTGATTACTGTACTTGTCATTTAGTGTTAAAATAAAGGATTTATTAAAAAAAAAATTGGCGTGGGGTTCCCCATAATTTTAGTCTCTACGGGAGGTTAAGCAGACGGCTGGGGCAGATGTTTGAAGCCTGGGAAGGGGGTAATACCCACGGAGCTTCCCAGGCTACTAATATCAGCCCCCAGCTGAATACCTAGCCTTTACTAGCTATTAAAATGGGGGACCCCCCCCAAAAAATGACGTGGGGTTCCCCCTATTTTAATAGCTAGCAAAGGCTAGGCAGACAGCTGGGGGCTGATATTAATAGCCCAGGAAGGGTGCCATGAATATTGGCCCCATCCCAGGCTAGAAACACCAGCCGTAGGAGAATTCTCCCACGCTGCGATGGCATTGAGATGACAGGCTGGATCACAGCTGAGCGCTGCCATCCAGCTTGTCATCCTTCAGAGACACTGCAGAGCGCAAGCATGCCTGCGCTCTGCAGTGTCTATGAAGGATGGCATGCTGGATGGCAGCGCTCAGCTGCCATCCAGCCTGTCATCTCAATGCCATCCCAGCATGGGAGAATTCTCCTGCTGAAGCGCTGAGCGCTGAGAATTTTCCCACGCTGTCAGTGACGTGCATGAGGTGAGCTGAGTTCATTGGACATGACCTCGGCTCATCTTTATTCCGGCACAGCCAGACACTGCAGAGCGCAAGCATGCCTGCGCTTCTCAGTGTCTGCAGCATGGCAAGCTGGATGGCAGCATTCTGCTGCGGTCCAGCCTGTCATGTGAATGTAGCAGAGCTGAAGCTGTCCTGGGAACCATGGAAAGGTAAGGATGATGTTGGTTTATTATTTTACTTTTATTGCAGGAGATCGTTGGCTTCAGCTGGAATGGGCGTGATCGTAAGTATGGTTTAATTTAGAACAATAAAGAATTGTGTCTTTATTTCAATTAAAGGACTTTATTCTGGGTGTTTGTGTTTTTTTTTTAACTTTGACTATGGGGTTAGTAATGGGGGTGTCTTATAGACGCCTCTCCATTACTAACCTGGACTTGATGTCAGCTGGCATTATAAGCTGACATCAACCCCAGCCCTATTACCCCACTGCCACCGCTACAGGGCAGTGGGAAGAGCGAGGCTAAGTGCCAGAATTGGCGCATCCTATGGATGCGCTATTTCTGGGGCGGCTGACGGCTGGTGTTTCTAGCCTGGGAGGGGGCCAATATTCATGGCACCCTTCCTGGGCTATTAATATCAGCCCCCAGCTGTCTGCCTAGCCTTTGCTAGCTATTAAAATAGGGGGGACCCCACGTCATTTTTTTGGGGGTCCCCCATTTTAATAGCTAGTAAAGGCTAGGTATTCAGCTGGGGGCTGATATTAGTAGCCTGGGAAGCTCCATGGGTATTACCTCCTTCCCAGGCTTCAAACATCTGCCCCAGCCGTCTGCTTAACCTCCGCTAGAGACTAAAATTATGGGGAACCCCACGCCAATTTTTTGTTTTAATAAATCCTTTATTTTAACACTAAATGACAAGTACAGTAATCAACACTATCACTGTACTTATTATATATGTGGCTGACATGTTTCTATCTATCTAATCTAAGTGTGATGCTCTATTCATTCTGTTATAAATTGTCGGGTACCGATGCTGAATTGCCGGCCGGCTTTTTTAAAGAGACGGTGCATGAAAACACTAATATTTTTTTTAATAAATCCTTTAACACTAAATGACAAGTACAGTAAGCAACACTGTCACTGTACTTCTTATATATGTGACTGACATGTTTCTATCTAATCTATGTGTGATACTCTATTCTTTCTGTTCTAAATTGTCGGGTACCGGTGTATGCCGCTGCTGAATTGCCGGCTTTTCATGTTTCACTGTGAGCACTGTTCCCATCGATTTGGGCAACCACTGTAATGCCACCACCACCATGGCTGTGGCATTACAGTGAGTGGCAGACAATCCCTGCATCACTGGTGCTCTAAATAGCGCCAGACATACAGGACACGCTTTTGGTGCACGAACAGTTATCGAACATAACAGCCGAATTTTTTGCAAATCATTCGCGCTCGTCGAACGACTCGAACACCGCCCAAAACAGCTCGAATTTGAGATTTGCGAACAGTTCTAGTCGAACACCGCTCATCTCTAGTCGAGACTCACGGCTACTAAGACTTGACCGTGTGGAAGACAGACCAGAGGTGGTGGTGCCCAGGTGACTGGAAGTATTATCTGCTATCCAATTAATAACCTGTTCACACTGATCAGTTTGCAATAGTGGTGTTGTTGTGTGCTTCTATAGTACTTCGGTCAAGAACTGGGAGCGAGAAGATGTGGCTGTTGGTTGGGGCACATTTTCACCTTGGCCACGGCCCCATCCTCTGCATGCACCAGAACGTCCAGTTCCACGTCCCTTGCCACGCGCCTTGCCTATTGTAAATGAAGTAAAATAGCTTACACTCGCACTATCAATGGCAAAAGGGTAACAAAAAGGAAATTTGAACCTTGGAAGAGGAAAACCACAGTTCTAGTTCTCTGGCCTACACCAGAATCTTTTAAACAGATATATTTGTGTCTGAACAGTCAGCGAGACACTCAAACTGTTTTTTTTATATAAAAAAGGCAAAAAGGTGGATTACACCCAGATTTGAACCGTGGAAGAGGAAAACCACAGTTCTAGTTCTCTGGCCTACACCAGATCTTTTAAACAGATATACAGTTATATGAAAAAGTTTGGGCACCCCTATTAATCTTAAGCTTAATGTTTTCTTAAAATTGGTGTTTTTGCAACAGCTATTTTAGTTTGATATATGTAATAACTGTTGGACACAGTAATGTTTCTGCCTTGAAATGAGGTTTATTGTACTAACAGAGAATGTGCAATTCGCATTCAAACAAAATTTGACAGGTGCATAAGTATGGGCACCCTTATCATTTTCTTGTTTTAAATACTCCTACCTACTTTTTACTGACTTACTAAAGCACTTTTTTTGGTTTTGTAACCTCATTGAGCTTTGAACTTCATAGCCAGGTGTATGCAATCATGAGAAAAGCTACTTAAAGTGGCCACTTGGAAGTTGTTCTCCTGTTTGAATCTCCTCTGAAGAGTGGCATCATGGGCTCCTCGAAACAACTGTCAAATGATCTGAAAACAAATATTATTCAACATAGTTGTCCAGGGGAAGGATACAAAAAGCTGTCTCAGAGATTTAACCTGTCAGTTTCCACTGTGAGGAACATAGTAAGGAAATGGAAGAACACAGGGACAGTTCTTGTTAAGGCCAGAAGTGGCAGGCCAAGAAAAACATCAGAAAGGCAGAGAAGAAGAATGGTGAGATCAGTCAAGGACAATCCTCAGACCACCTCCAGAGAGCTGCAGCATCAACTTGCTGCAGATGGTCTCACTGTGCATCGGTCAACTATACAACGCACTTTGCACAAGGAGAAGCTGTATGGGAGAGTGATGCGAAAGAAGCCGATTCTGCAAGCACGCCACAAACAGAGTCGGCTGAGGTATGCAAAAGCACATTTGGAGAAGCCAATTTCTTTTTGGAAGAAGGTCCTGTGGACTGATGAAACCAAGATTGAGTTGTTTGGTCATACAAAAAGGCGTTATGCATGGCGGCAAAAAAACACAGCATTCCAAGAAAAACACTTGCTACCTACAGTAAAATTTGGTGGAGGTTCCATCATGCTTTGGGGCTGTGTGGCCAATGCCGGCACCGGGAATCTTGTTAAAGTTGAGGGAAGCATGGATTCCACTCAGTATCAGCAGATTCTTGACAATCATGTTCAAGAATCAGTGATAAAGTTGAAGTTACGCAGGCTATGGATTTTTCAGCAAGACAATGATCCAAAACACTGCTCCAAATCTACTCAGGCATTCATGCAGAGGAACAATTACAATGTTCTGGAATGGCCATCCCAGTCTCCAGACCTGAATATCATTGAACATCTGTGGGATCATTTGAAGAGGGCTGTCCATGCTCGGCGACCATCAAACTTAACTGAACTGGAATTGTTTTGTAAAGAGGAATGGTCAAAAATACCTTCATCCAGGATCCAGGAACTCATTAAAAGGTACAGGAAGCGACTAGAGGCTGTTATTTTTGCAAAAGGAGGATCTACTAAATATTAATATCACTTTTCTGGTGAGGTGCCCATACTTATGCACCTGTCAAATTTTGTTTGAATGCAGATTGCACATTTTCTGTTAGTACAATAAACCTCATTTCAAGGCAGAAACATTACTGTGTCCAACAGTTATTACATATATCAAACTGAAATAGCTGTTGCAAAAACACCAATTTTAAGAAAACATTAAGCTTAAGATTAATAGGGGTGCCCAAACTTTTTCATATAACTGTATTTGTGTCTGAACAGTCAGTGAGACACTCAAACTGTTTTTTTTTATGCAAAAAAGGCAAAAAGGTGGATAACACCCAGATTTGAACCGTGGAAGAGGAAAACCACAGTTCTTGTTCTGTGGCCTACACCAGAATCTTTTAAACAGATATATTTGTGTCTGAACAGTCAGCGAGACAGTCAAACTGTTTTTTTTTATGTAAAAAAGGCAAAAAGGTGGATAACACCCAGATTTGATCCGTGGAAGAGGAAAACCACAGTTCCAGGTTCTCTGGCCTACACCAGAATCTTTTAAACAGACATATTTGTGTCTGAACAGTCAGCGAGACACTCAAACTGTTTTTTTTTATGGAAAAAAGGCAAAAAAGTGGATAACACCCAGATTTGAACCGTGGAAGAGGAAAACCACAGTTCTAGTTATCTGGCCAAAACCAGACTCTTTTAAACAGATATATTTGTGTCTGAACACTCACAGACACACTCAATTTTTTTTTTTTTTGGGGGGGGGGGGGGGGATACCAAAAGGTTAATAAGATGGGTATTTGTACAGTCTGACTGAGGGGAAAAAAAAAAAAGAAAAGAGGATTTAGATGAAAAAAAAAGGATTTTTCCTGGCCCCTAAGACCTGGGGCTAAGTCTAGCAATTTGAGCAGCAGCAGCACACAGGACTGTAATGCAGAGTTTGTTGGTATAACCACTGCGTCTCCTATACAGCCTGCCTGCCTGCCTGATATCTGGGATGGATATTAGTCCTCAGAAGGACTGTTTGTTTGATTTTGCAGGCTTTAGAGACCCTACACTACCTATTTCGCAGTATAAATCTCTCCCTAGCTCAGCAGCACTCTCCCTATACTTTCTGATCCGGAGCGACTGTGTCCAAGATGGCGGCGCCCTGTTTTAAATACTCGAGGTGACGCTGTGCGGCCAGCCAATCACTGTAATGCCCACAACCAACATGGCTGCGGCATTACAGTGACTGGCTGGCAATCCCTGCATGTTCATTAGCTCTGTAAAGAGCGCCAAACATGCAGGGCGGAGACCCGAGCTCTCGCCCGAGTAACCCAAAAATGCTCGGTGCTCGCCGAACATCCCGAGTAGTGAGATGCTCGGGCGAGTACCGAGCAGTGTCGAGCATGCTCGCTCAACACTAATAAAGATGAGATAAAAAAAATTATAATGAGACCTTAATGAATATGTGAGAAAATATATATTTTTTTATCTTTTTAATAGTAATGCTTACTCTAAATACATTTATTTTTTTTATTTAAATCAGCTGTGAAGACCAAAGTCTTTGCTAGCTCAGATTTCTTTTCAAGCCGTGGAGAATGCGGGCATATAACAAGTAATATGACATATTGACAATTTGTGATTACAATACTTGTACTGAATATTTTCTTTATCAATGTTTTACATGTATATACTGTATATGTATTAGGTGTAAATACTTGTCATTTCTATATAGCTGGGAAAAAAACACACATTACCTGTATAGCTCCTAGATTTTCTATTAGTTGTTCTGGATTAGATGATCCTAAAAGAACAGAACTCACTCCCTCATTCCGCAGACACCAAGCTAAAAGAAAAATGATTACAAAACTCATTGTAAAATAGTACAGGAGCCAAAACCTGCTATTACTGTCTTTATGTCAGCACTACGGGTGACTATTAACTTCCTTATGGTCACATGTATTGTTGATCCTATCAGTTTACAGTACATAGTACTTTGATTGTTGTCAGTCCATGAAACGATCATATAAAGGAAAGTATATGTAGTGGCATAATGACAGTAATGTTTTAGAATCTATGAATTGTTGATGAAAATGCTGAAAATATTCAATTTTGGGCACAGTTTGACATTATGCACACATTGTATGGCACTCTAGACACAGGCACAGTGTGACCACTATACAGTATGTTATACATGCACACTGTTCTGTACTATATGAACATATATATGACACTTTCTCTGTAATATAATGAAATAGTAGACCTAAAGTTAATTTAAATCCCAAAGCTAGAGCTTATATTAATTACCATGTGTGAACATATATTTTCTTACCTACGGCAAGCTGGGGCAGAGTACATCCAAGTCGTTCTGCAATTGGTAATAAATCTTTCAGTTTAGATTGCTGTTTGCGTCCTTCTTCACTCAGTATTTTGTCCTTCAACCACTGGTAACACTGATAGATCAAAGAATCAGAGGAAGAGGAAAAAAGAAGAAATTGAATCCTGAATATGTCGTTAATTATATAAATAATTAAATATAATTGGGATAGAATTTTTTTTTTTCACATATTAGGTGTAAAAAAAGCCACACACAGACACTGAGTAAATTATACACAATACAATATAGTATATACATTTTAAGGATTTATAAAAGACATCCAAAATATCCCTGAATTTCATAAAAAAATAAAATTAGAGGACTGAAGACTGATATACTTTCCACCTACTTGTTTTCCATCTATCTTCACCCTCTTCTGGCTCCTGTAAAGCCAGTGCTGTCAATCACTGAAGTGGGGGAGGAGATAGAAAACAAGTAGATGAGCAGATGCACTAAAGTGCTCGGCCACACCCGGGTTGCAGGGTGGCTATTTCTGGCAAACCCACCAGCTGATCTGGACACTACAGGTACGATGTTCATTAGGGCTATGTCTTCTGAAAGGTGCTGTGCTTGGTTTTAACAGTGATTTTGTGCAGACTGGCTGCCTTTTAATCCCCAAACACTTGACGGTATAGCAAGTTTGTGTTAGATGCATCTCTAATACAACACTTCCATTTATGGGCCTATATAAAACTTCTGTGTTCCTCTGATTCCATTCATATGAATCTTCAAGAAAAGAATTATGGCATGTTGTACTATAGTTATATTCTGCCCTAAGTGCATTGCTTCAAGAAAAGAATACGTAGTCATGTGGAAAATCTATAAGGCAACACATGATGTGCCTAGGGCACTATTATATGAGAAAATCAAGTCACTGTGGCACTCTACATGCTCTCTGCACACATCTTCTAAGTTTTACATGAAGGTGGTGATCGTCCTCATTCCCGCTTACCATATGTAACTGATAATATGGTTACTGAAGGAAAACACAGTAATCCAGACAATAAAATCTACAATGATAACAATGTGTAAAAATACATATATATACTGTATATATATATTTGCAGCAAAAAGTCACAGAAGGTGTGTTTTACTGAACTGTTTTGTATCTATTGTATGTTTTCATAGTTTTCATTTTTAAGATTGAGAGAAGACAGAAATCCATCGAGTTCAGCATATAACATAATCCAGAGGAAGGCAAAAACCCATGGAGCAGATGATAATTGCCCCATATTGGGGGGGGGGGGAATTCCTTCTCAACTCTATATACGGCAATCAGACTAGTTCCCTTCATCAGTGTCCCATCACAGCATCTCCTGAACTGTAACCTACTATAGCGCAATATGAAGCACCGGAACATAAAATATTTCTATAGTACCATTAAATGTAGCCCATAAAACCATGAAATGAATAAAAAGTATATACAAAGTTTATTAGGTAAACATATGGACACCATTAAAAAACAATTAAAAACAAACAACAACCTCACTGAGGAAGTGTGAGTACATGTGAAGTTTCCACCTCTGTGTAAGCCACTAATCACAAGATTGCAAGTACAAATGACAAGTTGGTTGTGCTCACAGGTTTTTTATAACAAATGCCTCCAGCATACAAGTATAACAAACATACATATTAAGGTACATATAACATGTTAAAAAGGGCATGTAAGTATAACTGTCATGCATTCAAAATACACAGCACATGTGTGACCCCTGAGGAAGCATAAAAAGGCGTAACGCGTGGGGCTTCCCTTTTGTATCTTCAGGTTTCCACTCTTTTCTATTAACAGGTTGCTACAATGCCAGTTTATTCCATATATCTCTAGACACTCAACAGTCATGGGTGGTAGATAGGATCTCATTATTAATCAAGAAATGGACCAAGGGGTACAATACTGGTCTAGGGGTATATTGATACATGTATAGCTATAATATTTATGCTGTATAGTCCTGCATTAAGGTCGGAACATTCCTATATACCTTTGTAGTATGCTCTCCTTTCCTTTTGTTTCACCATCACAGCATCTAGTACCTTTTTAGACCTACCTTTAATGATCCTCTCGCATTTTCTGGGACTCCATTTTCATATTTTCCAGAGATGACACCACAAGCTAGTGGAGACCACGTCATTGCACCAACACCTGAGGAAAAAAATCAGTTATTATCAGTTATTTTTAAATACAAAATTAAATGCACTAGTTTAACTGTTTTTTTTATTTATTAACTTTTCTTCAGCTACTGAGGGCTGCTATTTGCATTTGCTGTGGGGTAAGTGTCTGTGCATGACACTTACACACCTCAAATACGGTAGAACCTGTACATAGGAGACTTTTTACTGCATCTCCTGCACTGTGGCTTCCTCCAGCTGTGACCAGGGCCGCCATTAGGGCATTACTGCCCTTACTGTCGTATGGGGCCTGGTGAGCAGAGGGGCCCAGACAGGGCCCCCCCTTTGCTCACCAGGCCCCAGTGAACTGAACTGGCGTCCTCGGACGCAGGTTCACTTTAAATTTATTACCGTGCGGGAAGCTCCCGTAGTTAACAGTCGCCAGCCAATCACAGGCCGACAGCTGACGTCAGTGCGCACGTCGCCGGCGTATGACGTCACTGCCGGCCTGTGATTGGCTTGCATCAGCGCCTCAGATGATGAAGGAGAGCCGCCGCTATAGCGGCGGCAAGGTAAGGAGTAACTTTTTTTAAATTTTTTTTTACTTTTTTGTAAAGAGGAGACATGGGGACAGGATGGTGATGATGAGACACATGGGGGCAGGATGGTAATGATGAGACACATAGGGGGCAGAATGATGAGGAGACACATGGGGCAGGATGGTGATGATGAGACACATGGGGACAGAAAGGTGATGTGACACATGGGGACAGATTGGTGATGATGAGACACATGGGGGCAGGATGGTGATGATGAGACACATGGGAGGAGGCTGGTGATGATGAGACACATGGGGGCAGCATGGTGATGATGAGACACATGGGGGCAGGATGGTGATGATGAGACACATGGGGACAGAATGGTGATGATGAGACACATGGGGACAGAATGGTCATGATGAGACATGCGGGCAGGCTGGTGATGATGAGACACATGGGGGCAGGAAGGTGATGATGAGACACATGGGGGAAGGCTGGTGATGATGAGACACATGGGGGCAAGATGGTGATGAGACACATGGGGACAGGATGGTGATGATGAGACACATGGGGCAGGCTGGTGATGATGAGACATGGGGGCAGGCTGGTGATGATGAGACACATGGGGGCAGGGTGGTGATGATGAGAGACATGGGGGCAAGATGGTGATGAGACACATCGGGACAGGATGGTGATGATGAGACACATGGGGGCAGAATGATGAGGAGACATGTGGACAGGATGGTGATGATGAGACACAAGGGGGTAGGATGGTGATGATGAGACACATGGGGTAGTATGGTGATGATGAAACACATGGGGGCAGGAAGGTGATGATGAGACACATGGGTCAGGATGGTGATGATGAGACAAATGGGGACAGGATGGTGATGATGAGACACATGGGGACCGGATGGTGATGATGAGACACATGGGGACAGGACGGTGATGATGAGACACATGGGGGCAGGATGGATTCTATTTTTGAGGATACTGTTTTCAGTGAGGGGGGTGGTCCTGTTACTGTGCAGGGCGACAATATGTCTCTTTGTTCTTCATCTGGTATAGTGTAAAATTGGGGAATTCTGCAGAGATGAGTCCCTGGCTGGAAGAAGTGATGGCGGTCTGTGCTGGATGAAGGAGAAAAGCGAAGATGAAGGACTTCAACTAGAGACGTCACCAGTTAGTCGGTGTGTTACTTGTACACTGACACTATGCACGATATACTATGTACAGAGCTCCTGTGTATAATGTCACTGGTGATAACTGTATTACCAGTACAATGACACTATATACAGAGCTCCTGTGCATAATGTCACTAGTGAGCCCTGTATTATTTGTACACTTACACTATACACTGTATACCATGTACAGAGCTCCTGTGTATAATGGCATTTATGGTAATATTAGTATTGTGTTTTTTTATTAATGATCAGTATTGTATTATTCAGTCACTATGTGATTCTAATATGTGGTCCGGCCATGGTGTGGCGGTATTTGTTCCTTGTTTGTGATATTATTCGGTCACTAAGTGGTGGTAATATAAGGTCTAGTCATCGTGTGGCGGTATTTGTTCCTTGTATGTGGTATTATTCGGTCACTATGTGGTAGTAATATGTGGTCTGGTCATGGTGTGATGGTATTTGTTCCTTTTATGTGGTATTATTCGGTCACTATGTGGCCTGGTCATGGTGTGGCGGTATTTGTTCCTTGTATGTGGTATTATTGGTCATTTCTTAAAAAATGTATGTGACACATTCCCATAAAGAAAAATATATCAAAAAGAGTATTGGGTATTCTAAGAAATATTTAATAGGGTAGAGTAAGGCCCGGTCAGAAAAGTCTCCTTGTCGTAGTGGTGGTTTAAAAAATCTTTTGGCCAAACCAAAAGCTCCTAGCTATTTTTGTGATATGGTGTTCTATGGGAACTGTTAATGTGTGATTAGTGAGGATGTGGTACAGTAGTGGAGTTTTCCAAGAGTGGGCGGTGGGACTGTGGAAGATTCGAGGGGTGGAGGCGGAGCTGGGTGGAGTTGGAGCTGGTGTGGAGTCTCAAGGGGGCCCCAAAATTTTGCCAGTATAGGGTAGGGCCCTGAAATTCCTGATGGCAGCCCTGGCTGTGACCCGGGCACACTCCCTAGGCTTTCCAGGTCACAGCTGTGAGAGAAGATCGGCGCCATTTTTTTTTAAGCCCGCAGCTATTTTGCGAGGGTAGTATCTAAAATGGAGTTGCTCCTGTAAGGGGCCTCCTCCATCCAATGCAGACCCAATAACAGGAAGCAGCGTTGTGCTGAGGCTGCTGGAGATGAGGCTTGTGTGGAGGAGATCCTGAGAAGCCTGAGGGGATGCACAATGGAGCTGTGTGGAGATGGGAATGAGGACATAGGACTAAGTGAGAGTGGTCTGAGGATGTATGTTGGAGGGTTGCATAGGGAAATGGGTGCTGCTACCTGTATGGGGGTGGTGATGATGAGGGATTGTGCGGATAAGGGGATGATGATGAGGGGCTGTGCGGAGAAGGGAGTGATGATGTTGAGAGTCAGTGTGGAAAAGGGGGTTATGACGATGAGGGGCTGTGCAGAGAAGGGGGTGATAATGATTAGGGTCTGTGCAGAGAAGGGAGTGATGATGATGATAGGCTGTGCAGAGAAGGGGATGATATTGAAAAGGGGCTGTGTATAGAAAGGGTGATGATGAGGGGCTAAGCAGAGAAGGGGTGATGGTGATGATGAGGGGCTGTGCGGAGAAAGGGATGAAGCTGATGAGGGGCTGTGTGGAGAAGGTGATGATGATGAGAAGCTCTGCGGAGAAGGGGGTGATGATAATGATGGGCTGTGCGGAGAAGGGGATGATGGTGATGATGATGAGGGGCTGTGCAGAGAAAGGGGTAATGATGATGAGGGGCTTTGCAGAGAAGGGGGTAATGATGATGATGAGGGCTGTGCAGAGAAGGGGGTGATGATAATGATGAGGGGCTGTACGGACAAGGGTCTATAATGCAATTGGTATGCCCCAGAGAGTGCATCAAATGCCCATCACATGTGGTGTCCCCCAGAGAGTGCATCTAATGCCCATCATGAATCATGTGTTTTACGGTCCGGAGAGTGTATCCCAATGCCCATCATGTGTGGTACGCTCCAGAGAGTATATCTTATGCCATCATGTGTGGTACATCCCAGAGAGTGTATTTAATGCCGATCAAGCGTTATGTGCCCAGAATCATGTATCTAATGCCCATTACATTGCATAGAAGTGGATGGAGCAGTGTCACACAGTACACTGTTGCTCCCATAGAAGTGGACAGAGTGGTGTTACCCATTACACCGCTGCTCCCATAAAAGTGTAAGGAGAGGTGTCACACATCACACATGACAACAATGCTACCATAGAAATGGACAGAGGGGGGTCACATATTACATACATTAGATTTTGCGTATCTAATCCCATCTTGTGCGATACACTCCTCTGAGCCCTATATCTAATCCCATGATATGATAAACTACACTGAGCCCTGCATCTAATGCCAGTGCGTGTTACAATCCGCGTATCTAATCGCAGCACGTGATACACTCCACGCATTCAATCCCAGCGCATGATATGGTGAGCAGCACCAAGTAACAGAATCAGAGCTGCCAGCCATCTTTGGTGACACTTTCCACACTGCAGTGTCTCTTTGCAGTCATCAACAAAATGGTTCCACACTGTGATCCTAAACTTCAATCTATTTTATCCTTCTGCAATCGCTCAGAAGGGGAGGAGAGGAGTGATGGCAAACACATGTGAGCAGATCCCACCAACATTTACTGCAGTCGTAATTCAAGCTAGTTGTACACTTAGTTTTCATGGCAAATTTCAGCAGCTGCTCCCCTTAATGTTTAAAATTGGAAAATATCAAAACTTTTGAAATGATTTTTCATATTTTACTCCATTAAAAGCAAATGATTATATATATTTTAAAATTAAACCATTAATAATTTACTTTTTTTTCAATTGTTGAACAATTTTTGGGGATAGCACCTTCCCATTGAAGAGAACCTGCCACAAGGTCATAAGTGTCCAGTTTTTGCTCTCGCTTTATCCCCCCCTGCTCCCCTGAGAAATTCAGTTTATGCTTTTTTTAAATCTGTTACAGAGATATGGGCCTTTTTATTTAGTGATTAGTTTTCTAGTCTTTACAAATGGGTGTTGCTCACAGGATTCTCTGGCACATGTCTTTAGGCTGCTCTGCATCATTACTCTCCAAATATATACTGATAAGGAATTTAGATTGTGAGCCCCCATAGGGACAGTGATGCTGATGTCTATAAAACTCTGCGGAATATGATGGCGCTATTTAAGTAAGTAAAATAAATAATTAAATGTCTGAATCAGGCCTTAATTTCATTCTGTATCCAGCATTGAGCAGGAAACTAACAATCTTAAAAGCCAAGTGGTGCAAATGTTTAATGATACCCAATTATAACAATTATTTATTGTTAGTCAAAATATAAGCATTTAAGTAAAAGAAAATTGCCCTCGAAAGTGTCCATATCCTTTAAGAAATTCCCCCTTGTGACGACACAGTGTCACCCTGGCCACTGATGCAGGGGTGAATTATCCTTGATTATGCTAGACGTATTGTTCCTTTGTTCAGTAGGTCAAGGGACATGAGCCATTGTTTCATAGGAGCCTGTAGGTTGACTCTTGTTGCATGTTAATCTGTGGAATGCCTGCTGATTACATATTGTATCAGCCCCCCGCGGTTTACTAGTCTACACATCTTGGGAGGATAAATATGCAGGTTAATTGAACAATCAAACAATGAGGGATTACCTCCCCCCACCTTCCCCCAATCCTGTGGGAGAATGCCCTGTATGAAAGCTGTGGGATATAAAAGGGGCTTGTCTCTCTCTCCAGTGAGACTCTACAGGACATCAGCCCAAGGAATTACAGCTCCAGCTGGTGGAATACAGATCTGCTCCAGTGCCCATCACTGAACCCATGAAGACGTTTGGAGAACCCAGGTTGGGACAATCAGGTCACTTGGTCACATACTTCACTGTTCTCTGTCAGCTTTCTATGCTTGCCACTACCTCCTCTCTGTGGGTGCCCACCAAAAGCAAGGTGCTACTGGATGGGGTGGTTGGCCCTGGATGCCCCGAAGTCGCGGAGGTTCAACTTCCCAGTGAGCCAGCAGAAGGGTGAGACTTTGTAATTTGCACCATTTTTTGTACTTGCTGGGACTGTACAATATGTTGTTGACTGTTGATGATCCAATAAAGTATTACCGCAGTGTGTTACCTTCACCCTGTGTTGTCTGAGTAGTATTCTATGCACAGAAAAGGAGTACGGATGTTCAGTGGGATGAACCCTGGCCAATGCAGTCTTTCTAAAGACAGCCAGGCCAGCGGACGAGAGCACCACTTACCCTCGTGTCTCCACACCCCTTAAATAAATATTTTCAGACTAGTCGATCAAACAAATTTTAATAACCTTCATTGTAAATAACTAGAAGTTACTTTTGGTGCGCACATTGGTAGCGGCTGATCTAAACAATAGCAAGACTATACATACATGATGCGTCAGCACACTGCGACTAATGAATACATGAACTCCACTATTGCCGTAAACGTTCGAAACGTAAGGTACTTAGCGTTTTTTGATCAAATATCGCAAAAGCCATCCAACCACGTCAAGGTTTACATTTTAATATAGATGGTTCCTAACCAGAAAATGTTCTACCTCTCCATGAGCCAAACCAGCTTCATCTGAATGGCGAGTGAATAGGATACCAGGCGTAGCTCACAATTAAAGCCTTGTGTGGGAAAGATGGGTGGATCACGGTGCTGAGCACTGGAGGGGGCCAAACCCCCGATATGTACTATAAAAAAGAAAAATAGGGCCTGCACACCTTTAATATTAATTTAATGTACAGGTGCACAAATACACTATGTGGCAAATGTACAAACATATAAATACACTATGCGTCAGCACACTTAATGAACTCCAATACTGCAATATTGCTGTAAACATTAAAAACTAAATGTCCTACCTCTCTATGTGTCATTTAGTGGTTAGGGACCATCTATATGAAAAGGTCACCTTGACGTGGTTGAATGACTTTTGCACTCTTTGATTAAAAAATGGTAACTAAGTACCTTATGTTTTTAATGTTTACAGCAATATTGGAATTCATGCATTCATTAATCTCAGTGTACTGATGCATCATGTATTTATATGTTTGTATATTGGCCACATACCATATTTGTGCATCTGTACATTAATTTAATACTAAAGGTGTGTAGGCACTATTTTTCTTTTTTGTAAACAATAGCAAAAATCACTGAACTGCCCATGAGGAACAGCCACATGTGTACTGAGGTAACTGAGCACGAATAAGGACGGGGTCCATAAGAAGGTTTTTAGTTTACACTTTTAAATATTTAGGATCCATTGTATTCTTTGGTGAGTGCAGAAATCATGTTCACAGTGTTTTTGTTTTTACACTTTATTGTTCAGCTACTGCATCATTCGGAATGAAGTTGTGGCTTTTCTGGTATATCTGACTACAGTGTGATATTACATAACATGTTCTCATAAATCAGCCTTATATAATCCACTACAAATCTCAAGTGGATTAGCACCTGCAGTTCTCTCACATTCTGTAGAAAAATAACTCAATGATTGAAAGCCTGCTGTGGTAGCAGATGGCGCCTCCTCATACATATTATAAACTGTGTACATTTGATGTGAAGGTGTTACATGCAGAAAAGCTGCACAAAACTGGAGGCTTCTTGTGGATGTAAGATTTAGTGTGATTTACCTATTTTGTGGTACAGCTCAGGCAACTGGACTTCAACTTTCTCTCTTTGGAAAAGATGATATTCTGCTTGTTCACAAACTGGAGGGATCATATTGAATTGTCGTGCTACAGAGTAAGCTTCCTGCAAACATACAGTGCATAGTGTGTTCATCATACTGCAATATATCCGTAAATATGCTACAACATCAATTTAAAAAAAGCTGGGATGCTGTGTAAAATATAAAAACAAAAATGTAATGATTTGGAAATCTCTTATAGCCATATTGTATTCACAACAGAACATAGAAAACAAATTAGAAGTTGAATATTAGACATTTTTCCATTTAATTTCAATAAATTAACTCCGTTAGAAAGTGATGGCAGCATATATACAGTGGCGACCAAAAGTTTTGCATTTTTTTTAAAAGTGTCATTGCTTCTGTCTGGTTGTTATGAAGCCATTTCCCTGGTGATGAATTGAAAGTGCATGAAGTTGTCATCATGCAAGACCTTAATTTTAACCAAAATGCTTTTGAATACGGGTATGGTCATTTAATTAAAGAAAACGGACTGCCAAAAGTTTTGTATATACTATTTATTGATCACAACATAGGGAGTAATTCATTGTTTACAATGCCATAACTTAGTATTTTGTAGCATAACCTCTTGCTTTAATTACTGAACTACACCGATGGGGCACTGAAGCCACTCGGGTATTCAAGACATCTTGAGGGATCTTTCTCCATTCCATTTGCAAATCTGCAAATAATTCATCTTTATTGCTATAGGTACAGGCCCCAACTCGTCGCCCTAACTCATCCCAAAGGTGCTCTATAGGGTGTAAATCAGGTGATTGGCTTGGCCAATGCAACAGGAGAACATTTTCCTTTGCTAACCAATTTTCGGACTAAATTGGATGTGTGCTTAGGATCATTATCTTGCAGGAATTTCCATCCCTGCCTACTTTGGTTTTCTCATGTGGCAGCATTACATTCTCCAGTATATCCTTGTACATGGTAACATTCATATTTCCATTAATTCTATGCAGAGGGCCAATGGCAGATGCAGAAAAGCAGCCCCAAACCATGACATTGCCACCACCATGTTGCACTATAGGTGTTTGGTACCTTACATCATTACGTTTTCCAATTGGGCTGTATATATAGTGCTTGCCATCACTACCAAAAAGATTGAACTTGGATTTATCCGACTACAACACCAATCTGTCTATTTCCATTGGCTGTGTTCTTTGGCAAACTCAAGTCGGACTTTCCGGTTCTTTGCAGAGATGAAAGGCTTCTTGACTGGAACTCATGCATTCAACCCTACTGCTCTTAGCCGTCACACCACAGTTTGGTCACTCACTTTGACCCCATATTCTTCATTCATTTCGTGTGAAATCTGTGCAGCACTTTTATGGACATCAGATACTGATTTTTTCTTAATAATGTCATCAACTCTGGAGGAAATTTTCTGTGGTTGTCCACTTTTAGGTTTGTCAGCTGTTCCATAACCTTCTTTTTCTTTCTTTAATATATGTGACACTTGACTCTGAGAACAGTTGAACAGTTGAATTCCATAGCTACCTCTTTTTGGCTTTTGCCTAGCTTCAGTCTCAGAATATTAAGCTTCCTGACATCTAGTGATAAATTTGGCTTTGTCTTTGCCATGCTTTAACCTAAAAACACACACATAAATTATTTTTTTTAGGCAAAATTCAACTACCCATGACAAAATATGCAAACCATTTGGCCCAGCAAATATTGAAAACTAACACATAAAGGGATAAAACAATGTCAAACACAATTTTCATCCTTATAGCTGACAACCATTTGCTTCTGGTTTACTAAAATCACCAAGAAAATGGCTTCACAACAACCAAACAGAAGTAACCACACTTTTAAAAAAAATCCAAAACTTTTGGTCACCGCTATATATAAAAAAAAAGCTGGAAAAGTAATTGGTATTGAAGGAAAACAGCAGGAGGGTAAATTTTCAACTAAATCATATGACTGTATATAAAAAAAAGAGTATGTTAAAGAGGCAGAGTCTCTCAGAAGCAAATATGGTCAGAGGTTTACCAATCTGTGAACGACTGCAACTGAAAATTATAGAACAATTTCAGAAAAATATTTTTCAACATAAAGTTAGAAAGACTTTGAATATCCCACTATCCACAGTACATAATATCATCAAAATATTTAGAGATTCTGGAGAAATTCATGTGCACAAGGGACAAAACCGACAGTCAATAACCTGTGGTCATGATTTAGGGGCCCTCAGGCAGCACTACATTAAAAACAGGATCATTTGGTCATGCAAATTGCTGAATGGTCTCAGGTATACATCCAGAAATCATTGTCTGTGAACACGTTTTGCTGTGCAATCCACAAATGAAAGGGAAAGCTCTATCATGCAAAGAAGAAGCCCTATATCAACACAATCCAGAAACACTACCGTCTTCTTTGGGCAAAAGTTCATTTAAAATGGAGTGAGGCAAAACGGAAAACTGTTCTAGGGTCCGATGAATCAAAATATGAACGTCTTTATGGAAACCACAGATGCTGTGTCCTGTTGACTCAAGGGGAGAAGGACCATCCAGCTTGTTGTCACCGCACAGTTCAAAAGCCTGTATCTCTAATGGTATGGGGTTACATTGGTGCCTATGGCATGGACAGCTTACAAATCAATGCTGAGCATGATTTGGAGGTTTTAGAACAACATATGCTCTCTTCCAGACTACATCTATTTCAGGGAAGAACTTGCATATTTCAAAAAGACAATGCTTAACCATGTATTACATCCATCACAACAGCATGGCTTTGCAGGAGAAGAAGAGTTCGGATTATGAACCGGCCACCTGCAGTCCAGACCTTTCACCAATAGAAAACATTTGGTTCATTGTGAAATAAAAATCCAACGAAGAAGACCCAGGACTGTGAAGCATCTAGAATCCTACATCAGACAAGAATGGGACAATATTCCTGACCTAAAACTCAATCAATTTGTCTCCTAACTTCACATGTATTTGCAGACTGTTGTAAAAAGAAGAGGGGATCCAACACAATGGTACATGTGGCCCTGCCCCAACTTCTTTTTCAGATGTGTTGCTCCCATTAATTTCTCAATGAGCTATTTTTTTAAAATGAAATGGAGAAATGTCTAATTATCACCTTCTGATTTGTGTTCTATGTTGTGCTGTAAATAAAATATGGTTTGTGATTTCCAAACCATTGCATTGAAGTTTTCTTTACATTTTACGCAATGTCCCAACTTTTTTTTGAATTGTGATTGTATATTATGAGAAATATTATGACACAGAAGTCTTCCCTTTTCAATATGACCTATATTTTTCATATTTTACCTATAAAATATAACACAGGTTTTCCAAATGATTACAGCATGTAAAGTACACAGTTATAACTCACCTATATAACTCAAGTGAGAAGGTAACTCCACCTAATACCTAATATTTGGCTGCACCACCTTTCCCATTTAGATATAAAGGTTACAGTTAAATGCCTCGAATAGTTAACTTGCTTTAGGTGAAGTTCCCTGGATAGTCCTCTTATGAATTTTTTGGCATCTTGTAAAATTCAGAGTTCCTTTAAAGGATATTCCAAGATCTCCGTAGAATGGGTGATAACTTACTGATCGCTGGGCGTTTGACCACTTGGACCCACTGTAATTGTGATATGGAAGCTCTGGATCCCTAGAACAGTCTGTCTCAAATGGTATGTAGGTGTACAGACTGGACCTCTGCTATATTTTCTATGGGATTGCCAGAGAAAGCCGAGTATAGTGCTCAGCTATTTCCCGTAGAGCCCCATTATTGAAAATCACTGAGGGTCTCAGCTATAGAATCCACAGAGATCAGTAAGTCTCCTATCCAAAGAACACTGGATAACTTTCAATTATAGGAATACCCATTTAAAGGGAATCTGTCAGCAGGTTTTTGGACCTCATCTGAGAGCAGCATAATGTAGGAAACGAGACCCTGATTCCCAGTGATGTATCAGTTAGATTAGTGGGTGCAGCAGTTGCGACACTATGAGAGTTTTTAGATGTAGCAAGTAGCAGAGCTCAGAAAGCTAACCATACCCACACCACAGTGTGGTGGGACCACTTGGCAGGAGGGAGCTAGTCTGGGCAGTGATAATCTCCTGGTGATAAAACACTCATTGTACATAAACAACAAACGCAGCCTAATAAGTGACATACCGCTAAAATCAGTGTCTCAGCCCCTACCTCATGCTGTCCTCAGATTATATAGCAAAAGCCTGCTGACAGATTCCCTTTAGCAACTGAAATTTATCTAAGTTTGAAAATTTACACTCCATTCAATGGGACTTTGTAAGAAACTTTTTTTGAAAACGTCTAATAAGGTTAGGAAATAACAATAAAAGAATCAAACTTACTCCACTAATTCCCTATCACTCAAGTTCCCACTCTCCCTAGGTCCGCCATAGGTCTCTACCTTGTTAAAGTAGGAAGTAGATACCAGCATGGAACCATGGAAGCATCAGCACCGGAGTGACAGAAGATCAGTAAGGTGAGTATGACCTTTATTTTTTTTTGTTATTTGAAGCTTATCCTTCCCTTACTTCAACTTTCAACCCTTATTTTTAGTAATGCCCTAAGACTTTAAGTTCTTAGGAACTAAATTAACCCCTTCGTGACTTTCGATTTTTTCGTTTTTCAGATCAGCTGTCATGTGCCCGGTAACATGTGGGCTAATCGCCGGAGCATGGAGTGCAGGGATACCACCTTGGACATACTCATATGTCCAAGGCGGTAAAGGGGGTTAAAGGGAATCTGTCACCAGGTTTGGCCAATATGAGATACGGCCATCACCTTTCAGGCATGATATACAGCATTCTATAAACCCGACAAAGAAAGAGAAGAAAGAGAAGAAAGGGAGCTTTTATTATACTCATCTGGGGGGCGGTCTGGTCCGATGGGTGTCGCTCATCTTGGTAGCGCATCCCATCTTCTTACGATCACCGTCCTCCTTCTTGCTTCGTGTGAATGACGCGTCCCTTCGTCATCCACACAGTCTCTCCGGCATCGCGATTCTGCACAGGGCAGAGCAAAGTACTGCAGTGCGCAGGTGCCGGGGCTCTTTCACCTTTCCCGGCACCTGCGCACTGCAGTACTTTGCTCAGTCCTTAACAGGGCAGAGAAGTACACCTGTGTAGGATCGTGATCCTGGGACGACTGTGTGGATGACATAGGGATGCGTCATCCACACGAAGCAAGAAGTAGGATGCCGATCATAAGAAGAAGGGAGGTGGCGGACCAAGATAAGCGGCACCCATCGGACCAGACCGCCCCCCCCAGGGAAGTAGAATAAAAGCTCCATTTTTCTCTTTCAGGTCAGGTTGGGGGCAGATATAGAGCATTATAGAATGTTGTATATCAGGGCTGAAAGGTGGTGGTCATATCTCATATCGGCCAAACCTGGTGACAGGTTCCCTTTAACACTAAATTACCTTCAACTCCTGTGTGACTTCAATAACAACAAACAAGACTACAACCTTACACCTACTGTACAGACCTATCCTAGAACATGTAATAGTAACTAGTAGTATCACCAAATTGTTTGTAAACTTCTATCGCTTGTATTAACCCCAACATTTTATCATACATTGCTAGTAATATTAACTCTAGTTTATATCCCACTTTTAGCGACCATTTGAACTGCGAGTTGTTTTAAAGTAATGATATGTGTATACTGTACCATAATCTCCATGGCACTCCAGCGTGACGTCCCCCAGTACATGGCCATCCCTTGGTTAATTACGTGGGACATTGCTCTGACAATTTCTAAGTAACAAAGACAAAAAACAGTTCCATATAAATGTGATATCTGATTTATGGTTGATGTCGATATTGTACAAACAACAGATCGCTCTATGAGAAGAGAACACCATTATAACCTTGGGTAGACTTGAGAAGAAGACATCATCATTTTATTACCCAATACCTTGCCTTATAGACTGTTTAAAAATCACTAGGGAGAAGATTGGGGAAAGAAAATTACTTGGCTTAGGACGATTGTATTTTCATGGTTTATTTTGCTAGTTATAGTACATAAATTATGTTTTTTATCATGTACATATACATAAAGTTTCCAAAAAGTCACAGAGTCACTAAGATTTGTTCGCTGGGGTTGAATGAGATTAGTAAAATATGACTTTTCCACTTTTTTTCCATAGGTTTTAACTGGGGCTTCATCTCTACCTTAATTGGGTGAAGGGTTGACACAAACCACAGGCATGAAAAAAGCAGACAATGATTAAAACCATTAATTTTTTGCATTAAATGGTAGAAGATACAAACTCAAGTTTTCAAGAACCAACAATTCATTCATCAGATAAGGTGATGAATGATTATTTTTAGTTGGCTCATAGTTATCCTCATTGTAGTTTAAACATCATAAAAAATGTGTCCGCCATGAAATGTGCAGAAGTAATATTTACCTTTCATAAGTTTTACATATTCGTGCATGATCTAAATAAGGACAATCAGTATTGTGTAACATATTAAAGTTATGAGACCTGCATGGCAAATATTGGCTTCTACAACCAGTTTGCATTTGTCCTTAATTAATTAATTACCATAATCTACTCATTTATTAATTGTTTTGGCTTCTCTGTAGCTACTGGCTCAGTGGTTAGCACTGTTATTTTGCAGCACCGGGGTCCTGTGTTCAAATCCCACCAAGAACAACATCTGCAAGGAGTTTGTATGTTCTCCCAGACAGGGAATGTATATTGTGAGCGACAATGGGACAGTGATGTTTATGTCTGTAAAGTGCAGCGGAATATGATGGGGTAATATATGCAAGAAAAATAAATGAAAAAAAGAAAATAAATGAAAACATTGCTGCTCATTTGAACACCAGGGGGCAGTGTTGTTATAAAGGGAACTCTGCAATGTGCAGCTGAGCTTATTGTAATATATGTTTTTTTTTAATCATTTATTTTAACTTGATATGAATCACTTCTATGTGGTCAGATGTGATGCTAAAAATTCTGTATACACAATAATTTAGATAAATATATCGATCATCAATTTTTTTCTATTAAAAAGCTTCTCTTTCCAATTTTAGAAGAATCAGGTTGACGGGATTTTCGAACTCTCAACAATTCTGATATACTCACTGCTTAAATTCAGCACTTGTCACTGAGCTGCTACTGTCCCGGTGATAGGATCTATGTCCATCATTGCTTACTGATAATTTATCTGTTTGCCTATCCTCAAGATATGTCATCAATATCAGATAGGTGAGGGTCCAACACCGTCATCACCCTAATTAATCACCTGCAAAAAAATACAGAAAAAATCCTCCCCCTAAACTTTTCCTACCCTTTACACATGAGAAATGGATAGCACTCAGATGACACAAGGATGCCATTATAATGATAATGATGTCCATATTTTACATGGTCCCATTCAGTTTGAACTACAAATTTGATCAAGGACAGAAATGGCTTTTTTATTTGTGGATAATCTGTAAGCAGAAAAGAAAAGACATGAAAAACACAAATAGAATATGTACAAGAAAAAAAAACAGAAGTCTGAATGAGGCCCAACTCTTTAATAAAGGGGAGTGGGAGTCTTATTTATGTTGATAAAGAAACTTTTCAGACATTCTAGATTTTGCAAGTTGCAAACTTTACAGCCATTTTCACTCAATGGTGACTAGTATGTTAGAAAACATACTGATATGGAATCTAGATTATGGGCCACGATGGGGACAGTGATGATGATGTCTGTAAATTGTTGTGGAATTAATGGCGCTATATAAGAGAGTAAAATAAATACATTTACGAACAATTTTCCTACTTTTAACTCCTGATCTGCTCTAACATCAATTGTCCAAGATTTATCATTACAATGTAGGGTTACATACATTATTAAATACATTAGCCGCATTTAATAATGTGCTTTGACTGCAGCGGACATGGTGTCATTCTTGCCCCTCGTGCTGTCATAGGCACTATGCCAGCTACTTCTGTTTAGACTGTCAGCCCATTCTTATGAATTTATAATTGCAAACATCAAAGAAGCAAATGTAAGCACAAGTGGCAAAGAAGATTAAGAAAAGGGACTGAATTCCTGCATGCAGCGCTTTAACTTATGGCGTGAGCCCAGGCTTTCATCAGGCGGACTCTTGGAGTTACCCACATGATGATTTGTTTAATTCTTAGCAGAAAACCTACGGTAATTCATTTTCCATACATTTGTGAACACTGGACCTTTTTGAAGTCTGTGAATGAAATTATTTTTATTTTTGATCCTTACTTTTAGGAAATGCCATTAGTGATAAAGTGCTTTTCATAACCCTCCTCAAACCAGTGCTAGTCAAAGTTTCTTTTAAAGGTTTTATTAATTTGTGAAAGTGTTTTTTTTTGGTCTATTAAAATACTGACAGTGGCAAGTCATGGTGATAAAAGAGAAAAGGAAGGTATACACAGACCAGGAATATGCTCCCCTCTCCAGAGCTTCTGTTCTGACGGCCCTCGTGGGACCTCTAGTGATGATGTCACCACCACCAGTCACCTGACCACTGCAGCCACTGATTGGCTGCCAGATCAGGAGACTTGTGGTTGGGACTTCATAACTTCCCACATTGGCAGGGACTGTGGAGTGGATTTCCCGGGTGAGTAGATCTTGTTTTGTGAAAAAAAGCTGAGAGAGGCGTACCGGCACTATCTGAAATCCAACCATGCTGCTTGTCCTGACACTTTGGAACAATACAGGAAGCCAAACGATAGGGTCTCTGGGTGTGAGCCAAAAGTCTCAGACAGGGAATACATGAAAAGTATAGGAAATGAGGCTGCACTCTCCATCGCTTTAAAATTCTTCTCTTTATTCAAAAAATATTAAAAGAGCATGTTGCAGGAATGAGCGGAATACTTGTTGTGGATAACGGTCGTTTTGCAGTTATATATATATATAATGTATTTGAAAAAGTCACATAATTTAAAATACATAGTGTCAGTAGAAGCACCTTAAGAATGTTTGGATAATGGTAGCACATATGGCCATAAATAAATAGCTAAGCCAAAACCTATTCACAAACAATATAGCCAAGATAGAGGTATAAAAAATGATATATATTAGTTATATTAAATAAAACAAAAGGTTAAAAATAAGAGGAGTACACAAAAGGGGGGAGGGAGCAACACATAACAGAAGGAGGAGATGAGATGAATAAAAGCTAGTATGTGATCACAATATGCAGGATATATATATGAAGGGTAAAGTGCTATAATAGCCATAGTCCGAGAATAGATATCCAAACTGTGATCAATACATAGTAGGGGAAATAATACATGTGGCCTAAGTATTCAAACCTGTAGTTATCTCCTGCTGCAATGGTGCCAGGTCCCAAATTATATTGTTAAAGACATCAGAATGTATGGGCTCCTGGTAGGTATACATGTGTTTGTATGTATGTGTTTTTTGTATGCATGTGCCTGTATGAAGGTGCTCTGTGCCTATGTATACACATATATCTATACGTATGTATGTGCTCTTTGCATGCATGTGTCTGTATGAAGGTGCTCTGTGTATACACATATGTCTATATGTATGTATGTGCTCTGTGTATACATGTGTGTATGTGTGCTGTGTATACATATACAGTACAGACCAAAAGTTTGGACACACCTTCTCATTTAAAGATTTTTCTGTATTTTCATGACTATGAAAATTGTACATTCACACTGAAGGCATCAAAACTATGAATTAACACATGTGGAATTATATACTTAACAAAAAAGTGTGAAACAACTGAAAATATGTCTTATATTCTAGGTTCTTAAAAGTAGCCACCTTTTGCTTTGATTACTGCTTTGCACACTCTTGGCATTCTCTTGATGAGCTTCAAGAGGTAGTCACCGGAAATGGTTTTCACTTCACAGGTGTGCCCTGTCAGGTTTAAGAAGTGTCATTTGTTGCCTTATAAATGGGGTTGGGACGATCAGTTGTGTTGTGCAGAAGTCTGGTGGATACACAGCTGATAGTCCTACTGAATAGACTGTTAGAATTTGTATTATGGCAAGAAAAAAGCAGCTAAGTAAAGTAAAACGAGTGGCCATCATTACTTTAAGAAATGAAGGTCAGTCAGTCCGAAAAATTGGGAAAACTTTGAAAGTGTCCCCAAGTGCAGTTGCAAAAACCATCAAGCGCTACAAAGAAACTGGCTCACATGAGGACCGCCCCAGGAAAGGAAGACCAAGAGTCATCTCTGCTTCTGAGGATAAGTTTATCCGAGTCACCAGCCTCAGAAATCGCAGGTTAACAGCAGCTCAGATTAGAGACCAGGTCAATGCCACACAGAATTCTAGCAGCAGACACATCTCTTCAACAACTGTTAAGAGGAGACTTTGTGCAGCAGGCCTTCATGGTAAAATAGCTGCTAGGAAACCACTGCTAAGGACAGGCAACAAGCAGAAGAGACTTGTTTGGGCTAAAGAACACAATGAATGGACATTAGACCAGTGGAAATCTGTGCTTTGGTCTGATGAGTCCAAATTTGAGATCTTTGGTTCCAACCACCGTGTTTTTGTGCGATGCAGAAAAGGTGAACGGATGGACTCTACATGCCTGGTTCCCACCGTGAAGCATGGAGGAGGAGGTGTGATGGTGTGGGGGTGCTTTGCTGGTGACACTGTTGGGGATTTATTCAAAATTGAAGGCATACTGAACCAGCATGGTTACCACAGCATCTTGCAGCAGCATGCTATTCCATCCAGTTTGCGTTTAGTTGGACCATCATTTATTTTTCAACAGGACAATGACCCCAAACACACCTCCAGGCTGTGTAAGGGCTATTTGACCAAGAAGGAGAGTGATGGGGTACTGCGCCAGATGACCTGGCCTCCACAGTCACCAGACCTGAACCCAGTCGAGATGGTTTGGGGTGAGCTGGACCGCAGAGTGAAGGCAAAAGAGCCAACAAGTGCTAAGCATCTCTGGGAACTCCTTCAAGATTGTTGGAAGAACATTTCCGGTGACTACCTCTTGAAGCTCATCAAGAGAATGCCAAGAGTTTGCAAAGCAGTCATCAAAGCAAAAGGTGGCTACTTTGAAGAACCTAGAATATGAGACATATTTTCAGTTGTTTCACACTTTTTTGTTAAGTATATAATTCCACGTGTTAATTCATAGTTTTGATGCCTTCAGTGTGAATGTACAATTTTCATAGTCATGAAAATACAGAAAAATCTTTAAATGAGAAGGTGTGTCCAAACTTTTGGTCTGTACTGTATGTCTATGTATGTGCTCTGTATATATGTGTAATAGAAGTCAAAAAGCCTTATTGTCATCTGCTGGTTGACCGCAATCAAACGGAACCAAGATGCCTTAGGAATGTTGAAGGGGGAACAGATTTGAACGTGAGACCCGGTGAGATGACGTCCAGTGAGGAGTTTTTAAATATAACGGTCGAGCGCGCCAAACCTGAGGTGCAGAGAGAAGGAGACGCGCGTGGGATGTGCTAAGGAAACCAGCCTGACAGGTCGGAATCAGAGACCTATGAGGCAGCACAGGCGGACGCCGGTGAACAAATGCCGGATTCACGGCAGAGGTCCCCCAGTATCGCGGCCGCTGAGGAGAGCTGGGATCTGCTTGTGGTACTGAGTGACTTCACAGTACCCGACATTGCCCGTCAACCGACAAGGTCCGGGCCCCGCTATCCAAGGCGCGAGAGACCGCCTCCAAAGGCCGAGCAAAGAGGAGATAAGAGAGAATAAGAGAGAACTGTGTCAGAGGAGTCATGCCAGCAGAAATAGAGGAGCTGCATCGCTGAACAGGGCCGACACTTCAAATGATCATCCACGGTACTGGGGGCACTGGGTTTAGGATGTCAGGTTGGGAGGGGGACGGGCGAAGTGGAAAGAGCCAAACTAAATTTAATTGACTTTGTGAGAAAAAGACTTGCGGCCTAGCGGGAATAACCGGTGACCCCCGCTAGGGCCATTCACGGAGTTAACGAACTAACGTGGTGACTCCCACACCAGGGCGCATCACATTATTTTGGGAGATTGTTCATTGTTATTGTAAATTACCTGTTCTGTTCATTCTTGTTACTAATCCCTTGTTTAAAGCCTGGTTATATATATATATATATATATATATATATATATATATATATATATACACACAGTGGTGGCCAAAAGTATTGGCACCCCTGCAATTCTGTCAGATAATACTCAGTTTCTTCCTGAAAATGATTGCAATCACAGATTCTTTGGTATTATTATCTTCATTTAATTTGTCTTCAATGAAAAAAAAACAAAAAGAATTGTCCTAAAGCCAAATTGGATATAATTCCACACCAAACCTAAAAAAGGGGGTGGACAAAAGTATTGGCACTGTTTGAAAAATCATGTGATGCTTCTCTAATTCGTGTAATTAACAGCACCTGTAACTTACCTGTGGCACCTAACAGGTGTTGGCATTAACTAAATCACACTTGCAGCCAGTTAACGTGGATTAAGGTTGACTCAACCTCTGTCCTGTGTCCTTGTGTGTACCACATTGAGCATGGAGAAAAGAAAGAAGTCCAAAGAACTGTCTGAGGACTTGAGAAACCAAATTGTGAGGAAGCATGAGCAATCTCAAGGCTACAAGTCCATCTCCAAAGACCTGAATGTTCCTGTGTCTTCCGTGCGCAGTGTCATCAAGAAGTTTAAAGCCCATGGCACTGTGGCTAACCTCCCTAGATGTGGACGGAAAAGAAAAATTGACGAGAGATTTCAAAGCAAGATTGTGCGGATGGTGGATAAAGAACCTCGGCTAACATCCAAACAAGTTCAAGCTGCCCTGCAGTCCGAGGGTACAACAGTGTCAACCCGTACTATCCGTCGGCGTCTGAATGAAAAGGGACTGTATGGTAGGATACCCAGGAAGACCCCACTTCTTACCCCGAGACATAAAAAAGCCAGGCTGGAGTTTGGCAAAACTTACCTGAGAAAGCCTAAAACGTTTTGGAAGAATGTTCTCTGGTCAGATGAGACAAAAGTAGAGCTTTTTGGGAAAAAGCATCAACATAGAGTGTACAGGAAAAAAAAAGAGGCATTCAAAGAAAAGAACACGGTCCCTACAGTCAAACATGGCGGAGGTTCCCTGATGTTTTGGGGTTGCTTCGCTGCCTATGGCACTGGACTGCTTGACCGTGTGCATGGCATTATGAAGTCTGAAGACTACCAACAAATTTTGCAGCATAATGTAGGGCCCAGTGTGAGAAAACTGTGTCTCCCTCAGAGGTCATGGGTCTTCCAGCAGGACAATGACCCAAAGCACACTTCCAAAAGCACTATAAAATGGTTTGAGAGAAAGCACTGGAGACTTCTAAGGTGGCCAGCAATGAGTCCAGACCTGAATCCCATAGAACACCTGTGGAGAGATCTCAAAATGGCAGTTTGGAGAAGGCACCCTTCAAATATCAGGGACCTGGAGCAGTTTGCCAAAGAAGAATGGTCTACAATTCCAGCAGAGCATTGTAAGAAACTCATTGATGGTTACCGGAAGCGGTTGTTCGCAGTTATTTTGGCTAAAGGTTGTGCAACCAAGTATTAGGCTGAGGGTGCCAATACTTTTGTCTGGCCCATTTTTGGAGTTTTGTGTGAAATGATCAATGATTTGATTTTTGCTTCATTCTCTTTTGTGTTTTTTCCTTGCAAGCAAATTAAATGAAGATAATAAGACCAAAGAATTTGTGATTGCAATCATTTTCAGGAAGAAACTGAGTATTATCTGACAGAATTGCAGGGGTGCCAATACTTTTGGTCACCACTGTATATATATATATATATATATATATATATATATATATATATATATAAATATATATTGTTTTTACACATCTCTGACTGCCCTCACTTCGTGTCTCTGCGCGTTGCATATCAGACACCTGCATTACACATGTATATGTATGTGCTCTGTCTATACATGTGAATATGTGCTTGGTGTATAAATGTCTGTGTGCTATGTGTGTATACATAGGTGTGTGTAACATACAATGTATGTGTGTATGTAGCATCCATTTATAAATCGTGGCTGCACAGTCGAGAGTTCATAGGTGTAAACATGTTGGCAATTGTCCAAAGAAAGCGTAAAATGCTGCTCATTCATCGGGTGACTGGATTGTTTATGGCTGAACAAAAATCATTGTTCTCAGCAGCACATCATCTTGGTGTGAACTGCAGATGTGCTGCCGATAACATGATACTCTATGGGGACAGATTTATCTATTGGTGATCGTTCTGTGCCCATCATTGTTCCTCAATCTGTGTAAAGAGGCCGAGAAACAAGCACAGAAGTACTTCAATATTGTTGATCGCGCTCAGTGAACGGTCTGAACTCAGAGCATGTAAATTCAACCTAAATATTTGACATTGTGATGGTGCAATATGTAAGCATTTAGGGCCCCGCTTTAAACTTTTGCCCATGGCCCCACTTTGTCTAAAACCAGCCCAGCTAGTGGACCAGTCGGACGCCAATATCAGCAATCGGTAACAGTTATATTTTCCTCTATCCAATTGCAGCATATGTAGCGTGCACGCATGGTTTAGATCACCTACCGGTTATTTGCTCTCAAGCATGCCTTATGTAACACAAAGTACTGTACACAGGCTGTTATTCCCCACTGCTCTTGGTTTCCTGATCTCCACTCTGGCCTCCCTGATTTTTAACAAAAGAGTTGTTATCAGTCCAGCCTTGCAGTCAGAGTAGCTGAGATGCCCTTGTGAGAGAAAGGTTTTGTAGCTGTCACTCATGCTTTGCTAAGAACAGCCGGCTGAGAAATGTAGTAAACCCTGTGCTTGATCCCTGGCCAATTTATTGCTCTGGCTATTCCCGTTATCATGTCTGTTCACATTATCACATTACAGCTTACTGTGAAAGTCTGTGCTGGGAGACCTGATGCCATCCAAGACTGTACTCACAAAGCCCCCGTCCAGACCTATATAAAATGTGATGACTCTTCACACTGATCTCCTGCAATAAGCACATGATTACTATTGGTAAAGAACTGTGTATAGCAATCCACTACATGATACCAGACATCGAGGGATGTAGGAGTGTATCACATCAGAGCTCTTTAAACTTAAATTTGGAAACTTATACAAAAAAACACTGCAGTGCAGTACAACATACCTGCGCTGCAACACTAAAAAAACACTGCAATGCAGCATACCATTCCTCCGCAGCAACACTAAAAAAATACTGCAGTGCAACATAACATACCTCCGCAACAACACTAAAAAAACTGCAGTGCAGCACAACATACCTCCGCAGCAACACTAAAAAACTGCAGTGCAGCACAACATACCTCCGCAGCAACACTAAAAAAACTGCAGTGCAGCACAACATACCTCCGCAGCAACACTAAAAAAACTGCAGTGCAGCATACCATTCCTCCGTTGCAACACTAAAAAAACTCTGCAGTGCAGCACAACATACCTCCGCAGCAACACTAAAAAAACACTGCAATGCAGCATACCATTCCTCCGCCACAACACTAAAAAAACACTGCAGTGCATCATAACATACCTCCGCAACAACAGTAAAAAAACTGCAGTGCAGCACAACATACCTCCGCAGCAACACTAAAAAAACTGCAGTGCAGCACTACATACCTCCGCAGCAACACTAAAAACACACTGCAATTTAGCATACCGTTCCTCCGTAGCAACACTAAAAAAACTCTGCAGTGCAGCACAACATACCTCCGCAGCAACACTAAAAAAACACTGCAGTGCAGCATAACATCCCTCCACAGCAACACTAAAAAACACTGCAGTGCATCATAACATCCCTCCACAGCAACACTAAAAAACACTGCAGTGCATCATAACATACCTCCGCAGCAACACTAAAAAAACACTGCAATGCAGCATACCATTCCTCCGTAGCAACACTAAAAAAACTCTGCAGTGCAGCACAACATGCTTCCGCAGCAACACTAAAAAAACACTGCAGTGCAGTACAACATACCTCCGCAGCAACACTAAAAAAACACTGCAATGCAGCATACCATTCCTCCACAGCAACACTAAAAAACACTGCAGTGCAGCATAACATCCCTCCACAGCAACACTAAAAATACACTGCAGTGCATCATAACATACCTCCGCAGCAACACTAAAAATACACTGCAGTGCAGAACAACATACCTCAACAGCAACACTAAAAAAGCACTGCAGTGCAGCATAACATACCTCCGCAGCAACACAAAAAAATTCTGCAGTGCAACATAACATACCTCTGCAGCAACACCAAAAAAACACTGCAGTGCAGCATAACATCCCTCCACAGCAACACTAAAAATACACTGCAGTGCATCATAACATACCTCCGCAGCAACACTAAAAATACACTGCAGTGCAGCACAACGTACCTCCGCAGCAACACTAAAAAAGCACTGCAGTGCAGCATAACATACCTCTGCAGCAACACTAAAAAAACACTGCAGTGCATAACATCCCTCCACAGCAACACTAAAAAACACTGCAGTGCATCATAACATACCTCCGCAGCAACACTAAAAAAACACTGCAATGCAGCATACCATTCCTCCGTAGCAACACTAAAAAAACTCTGCAGTGCAGCACAACATGCTTCCGCAGCAACACTAAAAAAAAACTGCAGTGCAGTACAACATACCTCCGCAGCAACACTAAAAAAAGACTGCAATGCAGCATACCATTCCTCCGCAGCAACACTAAAAAAAACTGCAGTGCAGTACAACATACCTCCGCAGCAACACTAAAAAAACACTGCAATGCAGCATACCATTCCTCCACAGCAACACTAAAAAACACTGCAGTGCAGCATAACATCCCTCCACAGCAACACTAAAAATACACTGCAGTGCATCATAACATACCTCCGCAGCAACACTAAAATTACACTGCAGTGCAGAACAACATACCTCAACAGCAACACTAAAAAAGCACTGCAGTGCACCATAACATACCTCCGCAGCAACACAAAAAAATTCTGCAGTGCAGCATAACATACCTCTGCAGCAACACCAAAAAAACACTGCAGTGCAGCATAACATCCCTCCACAGCAACACTAAAAATACACTGCAGTGCATCATAACATACCTCCGCAGCAACACTAAAAATACACTGCAGTGCAGCACAACGTACCTCCGCAGCAACACTAAAAAAGCACTGCAGTGCAGCATAACATACCTCTGCAGCAACACTAAAAAAACACTGCAGTGCATCATAACATACCTCCACAGCAACACTAAAAAATTCTGCAGTGCAGCATAACATACCTCTGCAGCAACACTAAAAAAACACTGCAGTGTATCATAACATACCTCCACAGCAACACTAAAAAATTCTGCAGTGCAGCATAACATACCTCCGCAGCAACACTAAAAAATTCTGCAGTGCAGCATAACATACCTCTGCAGCAACACTAAAAAAACACTGCAGTGCACCATAACATACCTCCGCAGCAACACTAAAAAATTCTGCAGTGCAGCATAACATACCTCTGCAGCAACACTAAAAAAACACTGCAGTGCAGCATAACATACCTCCGCAGCAACACTAAAAAATTCTGCAGTGCAGCATAACATCCCTCCACAGCAACACTAAAAAATTCTGCAGTGCAGCATAACATACCTCCACAGCAACACTAAAAAACTCTGTGGCGCGGTTCAACATACCATAATGTAGCACAAGATACCTTCCTAAAAGTGCCAAACACACCAGTGCAGCACAAAATACCATAATGTAGCACAAAATACAAACCAGTAATACAATGCAGCACACAATGTATTTCCAAAATGGCATAAAAAAATAATGCAGCACAAAATACCTTCCTAAAAGAGCCAAACACCCCAGTGCAGCACAGCACCCCACAATACAGCAGAGTACCTCCCTAAAAATGCCAAACACCCCAGTGCAGCACAACACACCATACTGTAGCACAAAAGAAGCATCAGACCAGTAATATAAGCAGCACAAAATACTGTATCGCCACAATGATAGAAAAAAAACATAATGCAGAACAAAATATCTCCACAGAAGCTCCCCTAGTCTTATCTGTTCTGCACCACTAACTTTCTCATCTAAAAGACCTTAGTCACAGGCCAAATGTCCCTACTGGTATCACCAGAGATGGAGCGATCACTAGGCAAAGTTCGTACAGTACATGATTTTGATGACTTGTCCTGATGTTCATCCTGACGTTCCCTCATCAATGCCCCAACGTGCACAAGTGCAGGTTTCTCCTTTTCCCAATATGATAATTAACACATCCAGGCGCTCACTCCGACACCCTACATGTAAGTGACGCGCCCCTGGGCCTGTGTCGCGCTGCGTTGCGCATGCGGGAGCTTACCCGGAGCCGGATCTCTTGAGGGTTGTAGTCTCGTGGCGGTGATCCGGTCCGTGCCCAGGGAGTCAGACTAAGTGGCGCTGTATTAGCGGTAGATGTTGGACGACTACGCCACCCGTTGAGTACAGCTAAGGAGCTGCTGCTGCAGGGCAGACCGCTGAGGCCGGTGGTAGGATTGTGCAGCGTGATAGTATAACCCCCAACGGGAGGGGTATGGCCTCAGGGCAGCCGACGTGGATGATGGGGGTAGCAGGAACCACTCAGAGACGGTACGGTGTAGTTCAGGGTCTTTACTGGTGACAACGATAGACCCTCCCGGAGTACTGGCTAGCAATTGGGGCCTGGTCAGTCCTTGAGCAGATGGGATCTCCCCTGGCCAGGCGGAGTTGTAGGCCTCCCAAACTAACGATACTCTTCTGGCTACCTTGCTAGAAGCGGGTATAAGTAGCCCACGTCCCTGAGTGTACCGTGTGGTGCTCACCCGTATGGCCGGTGACTCGGGGCCTTCTAGTAGCTTCCGCTCCACGACGGCGGTGCTGGTCCCATGCGTGTGACCGTGCCTTCGGGTTTCTTGGCCAGAGGACCTGAAATCCCCTGCCTGACGGATTCTGCTGCTGGGTAGGAGTTAGTCCCCACAGCCTCGGACTCCGGGTCCGGTAAGAAATCTTCTCAGTCAGGGCGAGCTCTGCAGCTGCCAGCCCCTGACTCCTTGTAACACTGCTCCCACAGAGCTCCTGTTGTTTCTTCCCATAGCTGCTTCTCTTCTCTGTCTCTACTTCTGGCATGGCCCAGGAGCTGGGCCCAGCCGGAGCCACAGCTCCCTGTCAGCCCTCCTGGCTGAACTCTCCCTCTGAACTCTCTAACCCTGCCTCAGCCCCAGGTTTATATAGGGGAAGTCCTTCCCCTCCCAGGACTGGGCAGGAGGTGTGGCATGCATAGGATTCCTGACCAAGAGACCTCCCACCTGCTCTCAGACATAACATTGCATTACTGTGGAAACCAGACCCCTGGGGTGCCACATTCCCCCCTAGTGAAATTTAGTACTCCGGGACTAAACATATTTTTTTTTTTTAGAAAGACATAACAGGGTATAACAATAATAATACAATAAGAAAAACACATAAAGGTGGTCACGGCATGTCCGCAACCGGGTGCAGTTTTTGAAGAAAAGCAAGGTGTCCATTTCACCAAAACAGGGAGACGTAACCAGGTAGGGGTCTGTCCTGCCCCGAGTCCTTAACAGTCTTTTAGTCCATCCTGGGTTACGCTCCACTAACTGTACAAAGGATTCCCGGTAAATCCACCAAGGACTCCTATAAATTACTAGAAACACATAATTATTTACAGGATATGGCCGCTCTCAGTCCTCGGCCAGTGGGGATAAGGATTGGCTGCTCACAGTCCTCAGCCTGGTAAGGGATAGGGGATGGCTGCTCACAGTCTTCAGCCTGGTAAGGGATAGGGGCACATGGGGAACAATTCACTAATCCCAACGGGGACCATATTTTAATTAGCAGCAGTCCTTGTACCCTTACGGGTAACTATTCACAGCTCTTTATTCACGCTACTTCCCTTCAGTAGCTATGTCCTCTTTGTGCTCCCTCCTGAGGGTAGTCCTCAGACCCGTCCGGGTCCTCTTGGCTTTCCTCGTATTGGTAGTACTGCAGCTCCTCCTCGGTTAGCTGGGTTAGTATTTCTGCGACAGTCCTCCTCCCAGGTGGCCAGGACTTTACCTCCCTTTGGGCTGCCCCGGTTAATTGGGCCACCAGGATGCTCACTTTTTGCTCCTCTGTGAGGGGGTACACCTGGAAGAGGCTATCCAGCTTTTCTCTAAAGTCATGCAGGGTATGTGACTCCCCTGAGTACTGGGGTAGCCAGGCTGCCCCCGGGATATAGGGCATGGTGAAAGGCATGACCGCAACAGCGGTGGCGCTGGCGGGGGTTGAAGCGGTGAAGCTCTCCTCCGTATCCGACATCCTTCTCCCCCCTAGTGGACCGTGGCCTACCTTGCGATGATCCTCTTCCGTAGGCCGCGGCTCCGCAGTGGATCGTCAGGGTTGAGGACCTTCCGTCGCGCTCCTGTGACGTCGGCGTCTGCTGGGCTCCTTCCAGGACCTTACGCAACGTCCAGACGTGAGGCGGGGCTTCAGTTTCTCGCGCGCTTTCGGAGTCCACGCCCCTCTTCTTCCCGCGCGGCGTCCTCAAGATGGCGTCCAATGGCGGGAAAACTCCACGTATGGCGGGAAGAAGGCCGAAGATGACGCCGGATGGCGGGAAAACTCCACCGATGGCGGGAAGGAAGCGGAAGATGGCGCCGGATGGCGGGAATCTTCACCACAGGTAAGTTTGAACAGTCTTTTTCAGGCACGCAGTACCCGGTGGTTGCGGGCACGAAATCCTGCCGACTACGCCAAAAGTTGACGCGCCCCTGGGCCTGTGTCGCGCTGCGTTGCGCACGCGGGAGCTTACCCGGAGCCGGATCTCTTGAGGGTTGTAGTCTCGTGGCGGTGATCCGGTCCGTGCCCAGGGAGTCAGACTAAGTGGCGCTGTATTAGCGGTAGATGTTGGATGACTACGCCACCCGTTGAGTACAGCTAAGGAGCTGCTGCTGCAGGGCAGACCGCTGAGGCCGGTGGTAGGATTGTGCAGCGTGATAGTATAACCCCCAACGGGAGGGGTATGGCCTCAGGGCAGCCGACGTGGATGATGGGGGTAGCAGGAACCACTCAGAGACGGTACGGTGTAGTTCAGGGTCTTTACTGGTGACAACGATAGACCCTCCCGGAGTACTGGCTAGCAATTGGGGCCTGGTCAGTTCTTGAGCAGATGGGATCTCCCCTGGCCAGGCGGAGTTGTAGGCCTCCCAAACTAACGATACTCTTCTGGCTACCTTGCTAGAAGCGGGTATAAGTAGCCCACGTCCCTGAGTGTACCGTGTGGTGCTCACCCGTATGGCCGGTGACTCGGGGCCTTCTAGTAGCTTCCGCTCCACGACGGCGGTGCTGGTCCCATGCGTGTGACCGTGCCTTCGGGTTTCTTGGCCAGAGGACCTGAAATCCCCTGCCTGACGGATTCTGCTGCTGGGTAGGAGTTAGTCCCCACAGCCTCGGACTCCGGGTCCGGTAAGAAATCTTCTCAGTCAGGGCGAGCTCTGCAGCTGCCAGCCCCTGACTCCTTGTAACACTGCTCCCACAGAGCTCCTGTTGTTTCTTCCCATAGCTGCTTCTCTTCTCTGTCTCTACTTCTGGCATGGCCCAGGAGCTGGGCCCAGCCGGAGCCACAGCTCCCTGTCAGCCCTCCTGGCTGAACTCTCCCTCTGAACTCCCTAACCCTGCCTCAGCCCCAGGTTTATATAGGGGAAGTCCTTCCCCTCCCAGGACTGGGCAGGAGGTGTGGCATGCATAGGATTCCTGACCAAGAGACCTCCCACCTGCTCTCAGACATAACATTGCATTACTGTGGAAACCAGACCCCTGGGGTGCCACATAAGCACATGGCACTTCAAGGTTAGATTTTAGAAAGGCAGATTTTAAGAGACTCAGAAAGAGAATAGGAGGGATCCAATGGCTGTATGTCCTTAAGGACAAAAATGTCCAGGAAGGATGGGAAATTTTTAAAAATGAGATTCTCAAAGCACAATCGTTAACAATCCCGAAAAGTAGGAAGAATGGGAAGCATTTAAGGAAACCAGGATGGATGAACACAGAACTTAAACACATGCTAAAAAGAAAGAAAGAAATGTTTATAAAATGGAAAGAGGGAGGCATATCTAAAGAAGATTATAATGCAGTCTGCAGATCCTGCAGGGCACGTATCAGGTTAGCTAAAGCTGACAATGAAGAGATGTCAAAAGCAATAAAAAAGGATTTTGGGGGTATGTCAAAAGTAAAAGAAAAGTCAAAGATGCTATAGGATTTTTACAGGATGAAAATGGAGAAATGGTAAGAGAGGATGTTGAGAAGGCCGAACTTTTTAATTCCTATTTTGCATCTGTTTTCTCTCAGAAAGAAAATGTAACATCAACTGATCTTCACTGTCCTTTTAAAGGAATAGAGGAATCCAAGTTATCTGTAAACAGAAAGATTGTGAGGGAATATTTAGCTAACATAAATGAGTTCAAGTCTCCAGGTCCAGATGAATTACACCCCAGAGTACTGAAGGAGATCGTAGAAGAAATTTTAGAGCCACTCTCCATAATCTTTGAAAATTCTTGGAGAACAGGAGAAGTCCCAGAAGACTGGAGAAGAGCAAATGTTGTTCCTATCTTCAAAAAGGGGAAGAAGATGGACCCAGGGAACTATAGGCCGGTGAGTCTGACTTCTATACCAGGAAAGATCTTTGAACAAATTATTAAACAACATGTATGTAAGTACATGGATAAGAATGAAGTGATTAACCAGAGTCAGCATGGGTTTGTAACTAACAAGTCATGTCAGACTAACTTAATTTCCTTCTATGACAGAATCACTGACTGGGTGGATCAGGGAAATGCTGTAGATATAGTATATCTTGACTTCAGCAAAGCATTTGACAAAGTATCTCACACCATCCTTATTGAAAAAATGACCAAGTATGCAATGGACCAGGCAACTGTTAGGTGGATTCATAACTGGCTTAGTGATCGGACTCAAAGGGTGGTTGTAAATGGCTTCACATCCAGCTGGATGAATGTCTCAAGTGGGGTACCACAGGGCTCCGTCCTGGGACCTGTATTGTTCAACATCTTTATCAATGATTTAGATGAAGGAATTGAGGGTAAACTGATTAAATTTGCTGATGACACAAAGCTAGGAGGGATAGCTAATACTAGAGAAGAGAGAGAGAGGATTCAAAAAGACCTAAATAAACTGGAGCAGTGGGCAGCAACCAACAGAATGGTTTTTAACAGGGAAAAATGCAAAGTACTACATCTGGGCAATAAAAATGAAAAAAGCATATACAGAATGGGAGGAATAGAGCTAAGCAACAGTACATGTGAAAAAGACTTAGGTATACTAATAGATCATAGACTGAACATGAGTCAACAGTGTGATGCAGCAGCAAAAAAGGCAAATACAATTCTGGGATGTATTAACAGAAGCATACAGTCTAGATCACGTGAAGTCATTATCGGTCTTTACTCCTCTTTGGTCAGACCTCATCTGGAATACTGTGTACAGTTTTGGGCACCACATTTTAAAAAAGACATAGACAAACTGGAGCAAGTTCAGAGAAGAGCGACCAGAATGGTGACTGGTCTGCAAACCATGTCCTATGAGGAACGGTTGCAGGATTTGGGAATGTTTAGCTTGCAAAAAAGAAGACTGAGAGGAGACTTAATAGCTGTCTACAAATATGTCAAGGGCTGTCACATTGTAGAAGGATCATCTTTATTCTCATTTGCACAAGGAAAGACTAGAAGCAATGGGATGAAACTAAATGGGAGGAGACACAGATTAGATATTAGAAAAAACTTTTTGACAGTTAGGGTGATCAATGAGTGGAACAGGCTGCCACGAGAGGTGGTGAGTTCCCCTTCAATGGACGTCTTCAAACAGAGGCTGGACAGACATCTGTCTGAGATGATCTAGTGAATCCTGCTTTGAGCAGGGGGTTGGACCAGATGACCCAGGAGGTCCCTTCCAACTCTACCATTCTATGATTCTATGATTCTATGATTCTATAACAGCCAATTAGCGTAAATGTCAGAGTATCCTGCCACGCTGATTGGATTATACTGCAGTGATGTTCCCAATGATTTGGCTTCTTTGTCCTCCCCAGGGGCATTATCTGATATTATCAGCCCCATCGTCTCCATACAGTATAGAGAAATACTGATAGGTCCTCCCAGGAGACGGGAGAAACAGAAAAGTCAGCACCATCGCTCGGCATGATACTGCTGACGAGTAGCTTCTCCATATTCCCAGTGCTCCCAGTTGCTGATTGGGGGCGATACTAGTCAGGTTGTGCCTGTGCATAATAAATAATTGCTTGTTTTTAGATTTGCAAAATAACAACAAACTATAAACAGGTTTGATGAATGCGCTGGTATTTTATTAATAAATGAGAAGGAGAGAGGTGTTTGTAAAAAACAGAGGAGGCTGTGCATCCTACACCGTTCCTATTGATGTCGCAGATTGGGAAATGTTCCAATAGTAAGCATTTCCAGTACTTCACTCCTTTGTATGTTTAGTATTCGAGTGAACCTATAAATCTGAAAAATTCTTGTCAGGATAATTGTATTTGTTCCTGAAGAGATAAAGAAGAAGTCGTCATTGAGCAGCCCCTGACGCAGTGGTCCTCCGGCATTTAGGAATACTAATGCAATCATTTGTCTTCCTTTCAGCCATAAGATGAATGTGTAAGCATTTGGGGGGGATGACACAAGTTATCAGATTCAATTTGTCCCCTTCAGCGCACATGCACAGAAAGGCTTGGATGGTGCTCATCTCCTGGCGTTTTCTCGCTTGCGACTCCTGTCTGACAGCAGAGAGCCTGGCTTGTTATGGATTATGTGATCTAAAGTATCTCCAGCAGCCCAACACCAACCCACATACTGTACGAATCTGGAGATGCGGCTTCTACCAAATCAATTCTCATCACTTTGCTTATTATTTCTCTCATCTACATCTGAGGTCTTCATGATTCTGTGACGGGGGATGATAGAGGATTACCACTGGGATGTGTCCGTCCCTCCCCGAAATGCTGGGACTGTAATTGTCTGCGATTGACCGCACACACTGTAAAGGGCTTACATCCCAAAGATCCCAAACTTAAGACTGAATAAGGTAGAAGTGTAAAGGAGTCCTAAAAGATCAGTATTTTAAGGGGATGCTGTCAGTCCAAAAGGAACGGTATATAAAAAGCGCATAGCCCTGTAGGAGATATTGCCCCTGTAAAAATATTACCTTTAGTGCTCTAATCGTTGCCTTTCTGCAGAAATTTAAGATTAATCACGATTTAGCATGTTAAAGTAAAGGCACAGCCATATTGGTGCGGTTATACAGATTCAGTAGATACCTTTAGTAAAAAAAATCCACATCCTGGTTGGTCCTTAATGCGCATTGAATGTTTGGGTGTAATAACCTTTCAGTGCATAGGGTCGAGCCTGTTGGTATGGTCTTCGGCTCTGCCCCAGCCCCTCTGCCTGCCTATGGTGTCATTATCTGCCTCATTTTTTAAAGTTCACACCGGCACGGTCCTTTCCGCAGGCAGCGCTTTCTCAGATTCATCTGCCAGAGGTGGCGGCAGATGCGCAGATTGAGATCTCGGCTCAATGACGAGTTAAGATCTCAATTTTCGCATGCGTCATCAGCACCATTTTACTGAAGACCACCGGAAGATGAATTTGCACATACGCCGTGGATAAGACGCCGCCGACGCGACTTTAAAAAATTAGGGAGATACAGACACCAGAGGCAGGGGGTGGGCCGGGGCAGAGCTGAGAACCCTACCCACAGTCCTGCCACTATGCACTGAAAGGTTATTACACTCAAACTTCAAATGCAGATTAAAGAACAACTAAGAAGCATATTTCTTCACTAAATGTACCTATTAAATCTATATAATAGCGTCATTATGGCCGTGTCTTTACTTTAACATGCTAAATTGTGATGATACGTTCTCTTTAAGAAATTCAGAGCACCCTGGGTGTGGCCAACAGGCTCAGTGCAATTCTATCAACTGGTTTTGCATGCCCCGCCTCCCTCACTAGTGATTGACAGCACTGGCTTGCTTGGAGTAAGCGCTGTCTGAAGAGAAAGCTCAGGCTATTCAGCTCTGTCAGTCAACAGTTAGGGACGTAGGGGCATGCAAAACCAGTGAGTTGAAAGGTGCATAGAACCTCTTGGCCACACCAAGGGTGCACCGAGTACACTAATTAGCATATTTGATTACAACAGTAAAGGTGTAATTTTTGTTGGAGCTATATCCCCTATAAGGCTATGTACTTAGTTTATACTGTCTGTTTGGGCTGGCAGACTCCCTTTAGATTGCCCTGGATGCCTGGCTCCTGGAATTCAGACTATAGATGTAATACTCTGCAATTACAACACAGTATACATTGCAGGTCTCGGTTTCGCTAATGCTGCATTGCAGTAAAGAATTCCTCAATGAAAAGAGAAAATACATTGAAGCATTTTGTCTTGTTAGCCTACAAACCACAAAGGAGCCGCATTACTACACTATGTTTTTTTAATGTAAAGATGGTGATTTAAAGGGGTATTATGGTGTTAGCTAACAAATGTTACTCTTAATGTAATAAAAAGTTATAGAATTATTCAACATACTTTTTGTAGCAATTCTTCAAGGCTTCCAAACCTGTGCTCAGTCATGCAATACAAAGCTCCATTCGGAGATAAAACTATTCTGGACATGTAATGATCATACAGGTGCAGAGCTCATTACATTTAGGCCAGGTTCACGCATCCATGTTTCCCGATCTGAGTACTGACCAGTAGCAGATCTTCTCGCCCAAACTCAACAACTTTATACTGAATATGCCTGTTATATCATGGTTACCAATCTTACCAGTGTGATATATCACACTGGTAACTCCCCCCTTCATGTAGAATAATTTCTGGAGGCAGAGTTATCTTCCAGGCATTGTCCTCCCCATAGCCTGGAAGAGATCATTTACATAAAGTGATAAAAGATGATATCTCAACACCAAGACATCTGATATAAGGCATACAGGTATCATTTGCCTCAGCAGTCTATAATCTGTATGTCCTTATTAATAGTTTAGATAAGTCAAATGTGGTGACAGATTCCCTTTAAAGAGAACCTATTAGCATGATTTTGTACTGTAAAATAAAGACATGGCTGTAATGGCACTGTAATACAGATTAAATTGATACATTTAGTGAAGACTTCAGCTTTTTTTTCTTCTATAATCACCATTTGATGTTTTTTGCTAATTATATTTCGGTGCACAGGAGTGGGACTGTAGACGGGTCTTCTCCTCCCTGTCTGACTCCCCAGCCCTTCCGCTGTCTTCGGTCTGTGAATAACCTGCCTCATCTGTTTGAAATCTCAGCAGTGACCTGTCATTCATAGACCGGAGGCAGTGGAGGGGCCGGGGAATCACAGACAGAGAGGAGAAGACCCAGTGCACAGTCCGGTCCCTGTGCACCGAAATCTAATTAGCAGAAAATATCAACTGGTGATTACAGAAGAACAACAGAGCAGATTTCTTCACCAAAGTTATCAATGTAATCAGTATTACAGCACCATTACAGCCATGTCTGCCCTTTAAATTGAAAAATCGTGCTGACAGGTTCTCTTTAAGTTTGCAGTTAGTGATGAGCGAGTATGTTCTGTTAACCCATTCGGCGAGCATGCTCAGGTGCTCACCGAGTATCTTCAGAGTGCTCGGCTGTTATATTTTAGTCACTTTGTGCACATGATTTGCGACTGTTTGCCAGCTTTAATACAGGTGAGGAATGCCTAAGAAACAGGCATTCCTCACATGTATTAAAGCTGTCAAACAGTTGCAAATCATGTGCACAGCGTGACTCAAACATAACACCCGAGCACGCTGTAGATACTTGGGAAACACCTGACCATGCTCATAAATCTTGAGTAATGAGCATACTTGCTCATCACTACTTGAAGTACATCACTAAAGCTATCCGGGAGCTCTGGAGCACACGGTTAGCCCCCTATGCCGATCAGTTTTATTGCCACAATGCTCCTGATACTGCAGAGGCAAAGCAGCGTCATATAACAGCAGCGGGAGAGCGCAATTGAGGCCACATGGTCAGGGGTAAATTTGCTGCTGGTCTGAACTGTCAATAAAGCAGGAGGGCCCTTCCACCTAGCAACCATGAAGTCATCTCAGTGGTTGCAGTCTGCTCCAGATATTAAAAGACGGTAATAACCCTTTAAAGTACAGATGACTCTTTACATGTTGTGTCCTATTTCTTCCATTTTTCCACTAATGTAAACACTGGGTAACAGAAATCTTATCAAGTGAGAAAAAGCAAGAGACGAACCTTATTTTTGTCTCAAGGTCAATGAATAGCTGTCAAAATGTTTTTGTGCTGTATAAACCCTTAAAGGACACTTTGCTAAATACATTAATTGAGGTGTCTGAAAGTATAGCAAACTCATTTCTAAACTCTTTAAAGGCATCCATTTCTTGGCTGTGGGGACTCTTGTGTATCTCTTAACACTGCAAAAGCTCTGCACATTGAAAAGTAACAGAGGCAAGAAGAAAGCTGCAAGCCCCTAGAGAATAGATCTGTTTTTTTCCGCTACTATTGTTATGATATAAATTATCATTAACAATGTGTATATTTTAATTTTCTTTTCACTTACATTAATAAGCTTCTGGCGCATCTCATAAACTATCATAGTTGATAAGTCTCACCGGAGACCAGTATGACTGCATTCTCTTTAAAGAGAAACATATATTATAGAAGCACTCCTCCCATCAAAGTTTTTATCCTCTTAATATATTGCAATTATCATATTATACAGCACTGTGTACTTACAATGGCTCATGTGACGCCTCTTCTCGGAAGCCCCTGTTTACCCTGGGAGATGGGGGACTCGGAGTCGGGTCCTGTGATGGAGAGATGGGGTGCAGCCGTGGCCCGGACCCGCTCCGTGCCCAGGGCCGTCACATTTAAAAAAGGATGGTACGGGCTTATCCGGGTTGAGTGGCTGATCTCGACTACGCCACCTGTGGTGCCTGGTGAAGGCCACCAGCGCTGCTGCAGTCCGCCGAGGCATGGTGTTATGGCAGCGGTCGTTGTTACTACTCCCCACAGGCGGAGCAGGGCCTCCGGGCAGAGAGACAGGATGGAGGGGGTAGTAGTAGAGGAGACCGGGTGCTGCGTAATGCGGTGTAGCGCAAAATAAAGAGTCCTGAGGCCATAGGGGTGTACTTCCAAGGCTTTACTCACATAAGAGATGGCAGTAGGAAGGCGACTCCCTGCTCCTCGCGGACTTCTGCGGTCACCAGAGAAGAGGGTCTGACAACCTCCGAGTAAGTCCAGCGTTCAATCAGGACACCGCACCTGAGCGTTCCTAAACTACAGACCGAGTGCTTTCCTGTCTGTGTGTGTAGAATGGCCCGGTCTCCCTCTGAACTCCTTTCAGAAAAAGGGCACGGGTGGCAGCTCCGCTCCTTCCGATACCCGGTGGGATCCTCAGGGCCTACCGGGCTTTCCCGACCAGGACATAGAGTAGCAAGGTCGGGTGTCGGGGGCCGGTACCCCTCTTGCAGCCGGACTCCCTCTGAAAATTTCTGGTGCAAGCAATTACCTTCATCAGTCACATGTTTAGTGAAAGGAAGGACACCTGTGTGCAATCTAAGTGCCACATGGTCTGTCAGAATATGCACACCCTTTCTGAAAGGTCACAGAGGCTGCAACACCATTAAGCAAGAGGCACCACTTATCAAACAACACCATAAAGACCAAGGAGATCAGGGACAAAATTGTTGAGAAGTACAAGTCAGGGTTGGGTTATAAAAAAAATCCAACCTCTAATGATCCCCCGGGCACCATCAAATCCATTATCATCAAATGGAAAGAACATGGTGCAAAAACAAACCCGCCAAGAGAGGGCTGCACATTAAATCTCAGTCCAAGCAATGAGGGTATTAATCAGAGAGGCAGCACAGAGACCAAAGGTAACCGTGAGCTGCAGAGTTCCCAAGCAGAGACTGGAGTATCTGTCCATACAACCACAATAAGCCATACACTCCATAGAGGTGGCCTTTATGGAAGAGTGGGCAGAAAAAAGCCTTTACATATACACGAAAATTGTATGGCTCGTTTAGCGTTTGCCAAAAGACATGTGACAGCTCATCACCCCAAGATTACCATCCCCACAGTGAAACATGGTGGTGACAGCATCACGCTGTGGGGATGTATTGTGGCAGCAGGGACAGGGAAAATGACCCAAATAGAGAGGAAGATGGATGGTGCGAAATGCAGGAATATTCTTGAGTAAAACCTGTTTCAGTCTGTCAGTGATTTGAGACTGGGACGGAGGTTCACCTTCCAACAAAACTAAACTAAAGCAACACTCAAGTGGTTTAAGGGGAAACGTGTAAATGTTTTGGAGTGGCCTAGTCAAAGTCCAGACTTTAATCCAATTGAGAATCTGTGGTCAGACTTAAAGATTGCTGCTCACCAGAGGAAACCATCTAACTTGAAGGAGATAGATCAGTTTTACCTTGAGGAACAGGCAAAAATCCCAGTGTCAAGATGCGGAAAGCTCATAGAGACTTATCCTAAGCGATTTGCAGCTGTAATAGCTGCAAAAGGAAGCTCTACAAGGTACTGACTTTAGGGGGATGAATAGTTATGCACACTGAAGTTTTCAGTTATTTTGTCCTTGCTTTTTTTCACAATAAAAAAACAAACAAATGTTCACCGTTGTAGGAATGTTCTATACATGAACTGATGCAAACCCTCAAAAAATAAAGCAGTGATATTCCAGGTTGTGAGGTAGCAAAACACAAAAAATGCTAAGGGAAGTGAATACTTTTGCAAGTCATGATTCCCCTTCTTTATCTTTACTTACCTGCTTTGTGGACACCTCAATGTTCTTACAAACCAGAACTCATAAATCACAGCTACTGGCTTGTAGTCATTCATCCAAACACTTTTCTGCATGTCATTGATAACATAATGCATTGACTTATCCAGATAACAAAGGATCAGTACAAAATGGCAAAAAGTAAGACAAAGTTTATAAAAATAGATTTGGGTTGAGAATTGACACTGAAGGAGATAAAGTTTAGAAATGTGCTGACTTGTTAAAAAGGATACTTTATTGAAACATAGATCAATAGTGGTGGCACAGCAATGCCTGGGCACCAGGAGGAAGGGGCCATGTTTCTTACCTTCTGCCCAAGATGGTCAAACACCATAACACAGAATAAGCCTTTGAACTACAATATGCATGGCTGAAGTAGTAAAGAAAGGAGTATCACTCACCACCATGCCCCACCCATTCTGTGGAGATCAACAAAAAAGGATGTCTTTAAGGGGAAGCGATCATCAGAAAATGAACTATTTTTAAATCTGGTTTATGTGATAAAATAAAAATATTGCCCTTAATTTTATTTCTCTCTTACATATTACAAACTGTATTAAAAATTAAATAAATAGAAATCTTGCAATTTTCACACTGGCAATTAATTCTTTTTTAGATAAATTTCCTATGGTTTCAGAAAACAACACACGTACATTAGCCACAATAGTTGGATCCTGAGCCTATATTTTGTATTGAAGCATCTAAGCAGCCTGTGCAAAGTTCACTATGAAGTGAAGGGGAGCAGACAACTGTGACATTGTCTATTGCGACTGTTGGATCCTGGGTTATCAGCCGGGTATAGAAGTATTACTTCTCATTGCAATCCTGCCTCTGCTGATAAGAAAACTCCTGTAAACTCTTCCTGAAAGGATAGGAAGTGAAAAAGTCTAAAAAAAAAAAGACTGACTCTGTGGCTAGTGTGGAAATTGCAAGATTATCATTATTATTTTTTTTTACAGATCATGATACATAAAAAAGAAGGTACTGGCATTAGGTGTTTGCTACTGTTAAACGAGATTCGGAGGTCTAAGAAATCAATAGAGGATGGAGAATAATGGTGTGTAAAAGTATTATGATCGAGGAAGTCCGTGAACTGAGTAGCCTATAAAAACATCACATTTCCTCATCATCTCCCGCCTTGACTACTGCAACCTCCGGCTCTGTGGCCTCCCTTTTACCACTCTCGCACCCCTCCCAATCTATCCTAAACTCTGCTGCCCAACTAATCCACCTGTCCCCCCACTATTCCCCGCCCTCTCCTCTCTGTCAATCCCTTCACTGGCTCCCCATTGCCCAGAGACTCCAGTTCAAAACCCTAACCATGGCATATAAAGCTATCCACAACCAGTCTCCTCCATACATCTGTGACCTAGTCTCCTGGTACTTACCTGCACGCAACCTCTGATCCTCACAAGATCTCCTGCTCTACTCCCCTCTTATCTCCTCTTCCCACAATCGCATACAAGATTTCTCCGACGCATACCCCCTACTCTGGAATTTTCTACCCCAACCTATCAGACTCTCGCCTACCGTGCAAACCTTAAAAAGGAGCCTGAAGACCCACAAGCCTACAACCTGCAGTAACCACCGCTCCACCATACCGCTGCATGACCAGTTCTACCCTCACCTACTGTATTGTCACCCATCCCTTGTAGATTGTGAGCCCTCCCAGGCAGGGTCTTCTCTCCTCCTGTACCAGTCGCTGACTTGTTTTTGTTCAAATTATTGTACTTGTTGTTTGCTATGTATACCCACTTTAAACCTGTAAAACGCCTTGGAATTAATGGCGCATAATAATAAATAATAATAATTTCCATACAAAGACTATGTCATCAATGTGTTTATGGTAAAGCAGGAGAATTGTACGTGACCATTCTGAGCCAGAACATATAGTTGCAGGGCAGAACAGGCAGGTAATTAGGAACTACCAGTCGGGAAGTTCTTAGCCCCATAGCCAAAGCCCCGGATGACCCCCTTTAATATGAATGAGAAACTCTGAAATAGAAAGTCCAGTTTTGCTTGCAGAATTTTGGTATCAAGTTATGGGTAATAAATAGTCCACAGAATCCAAACCTTTCTGGTTTGGAGTGTTTGAGTACACATCTACTGTGAGCAAGCTGGTCTATGTTAGGTCACTAGGGTCAAGCTGCAGTAAGGTGGTAATAAGATGTCTAGAGTCTTTAGAGCAATAATATCTTGATTTCTTGGAGTATATAGTTGGAAGGGTTGAACAGTTTACCAGTATGATCTTGATCCTTTTGGCTGAAGTTGAAGCTGGAAATGTAAGTGCTATTTTTTTCTGCTGCCACCCCTACAATCACTTATTTTATTGTTTTTTCTCCGAGAGTCTGTGTGAGATTGCTATGAACCCTGCGATGGTTTGGCACTTGTGGCTTTTAATTACAGGGACTAGAGTGGTGAGTGAGTGGTTGGAACGGTGGTTGACTGCTAATATCGGGGGCATGTTTAACTGAGAGAGGAGGTCTAAAAAAGCGACAGCAGAAGACTTGCTAAAGGTGGAGGCGGACCTGAGGATCCATTACTCCAGATCAAGATAATTACCTTTAGTAGAAGGAACTGAAGGAGTAAATTCTGCAGTGTTAGGCAGATGTTGCTCCTTTGTGGAGAGCTGATATTATGGATCTCTGAATTATCCTTGAGTAATATGTCAGCATCCAATACATGGGCCAGGAATGGAGAGGTGCAGGTACAAAAGAAAATCAATGCCAGATTCGGGAGAACATCGATAGCAGGTAAATATATTTATGACAAGTGAAAAGTCCTTTTTAAGGTCCAATTTCTGTAGCCACATCAGCATCTACCAAATTTATAAAGGTTAAGATTTCTAGACCAGCACCAGATCTTATGCAAGTATAATTTTAAAAAGGATACAAGTCTCCCAAAGTCAGTTTCTGAGTATGATGCCAGTTGGCATGATACTGTGCTTTAGTAGAATATGAAAAGGATTTTTGCAGTTATTACGGTGGGTAGTGCCCAAAGATAATGCGATGTCTTATTATTTTTAGAAAAGTGTGACTAATTGTAAGTAACATTGGTAATAGTGTCTACACACTAAATGGCAGCCTCACTGCGGAGTAGTCAACAATTTTGACTTCCAGAAATGGGTTTGAATCACATTAGGGGGTATTTCTGAAAGTTTTTTGTATATACAGTATTCCTCATGTTTATTTGGATTTTCTTGTGCTAGATATACAGTAGTGTGAACAAGGGGATTTCCCCCAATCTTGATTTCTTATTCTTTTGCATGTTCGTCACACTTAAATGTTTCAGGTCACAAAACAAATTTACATATTAGACAAAGGTAGCACAAGTAAACACAAAATGCAGTTTTTAAATTAAGGTCTTTATTATTAAGGGAAAAAGAAATCCAAACCTACAGGGTCCTGTGTGAAAAAGTGATTGCCCCCTAAACCTGATAACTGGTTGGACCACCCTTAGCAGCAACAACTGCTATCAAGCGTTTGCGATAATGCATGCCATTTTTGCCCAGTCTCTTTCTTATGGTGGAGTCATGAACAATGACCTTAACTGAGGCAAGTGAGGCCTGCAGTTTTTTGGATGTTGTTCTGAGGTCTTTTGTGACTTCTTGGATGAGTCGTCGCTGTGCTCTTGGGGTAATTTTGGTCGGCAGGCAACTCTTGGGAAGGTTCACCACTGTTCCATGTTTTTGCCATTTGTGGATAATGGCTCTCACTGTGGTTTGCTGGAGTCCCACAGCTTTAGAAATGGCTTTATAACCTTTTCCAAACTGATAGTTGTCAATTACTTTGTTTATCATTTGTTCCTGAATTTCTTTGGATCGCAGCATGATGTCTAGCTTTTAAGGATCTTTTAGTCTACTTCACTTTGTCAGGCAGCTCCTATTTAAGTGATTTCTTGATTGAGAACAGGTGTGGCAGTAATCAGGCTTGTGTGTGGCTAGGGAAATTGAACTCAGCTTCGCAAAGATGTGATAAACCACAGATAATTTATGTTTTAAGGGGGGGTCAATCACCTTTTCACACAGAACCCTGTAGGTTTGGATTTCTTTTTCCCTTAATAATAAAGACCTCCATTTAAAAACTGCATTTTGTGTTTACTTGTGTTATCTTTGTCTAATATTTAAATTTGTTTTGTGATCTGAAACAATTAAGTGACAAACATGCAATAGAATCAATACACAGGCTGGTAATTCCAATTATATTTTAAATCATAAAGCAGCTATAACTCTGTACTTTCACAATCAGCAAGGATTATATGAATTATGAGTGGGCAACCATTCAACCACAAGAACTTGGATTTGCTACTCACACAATGAGCCAAATTGGGAGAAGAGCTCTCCAAAAACATGCAGGAATGCCTAATGGTATCGGGTCTATAAATTAAAAAAGTACTTTTATGTCTTTTAGTTTGCTACTGTTTTGATCTGTAGTAAACTTTATTTATGGGCATTCAAAATGTATATCTTCCTTTCTATCTTCCATCTTTCTTTTAGTTTCCTACTGTTTTGATCTGTAGTAAACTTTATTTCATTGTATTTTGGGCATTCAAAATATATATCTTCCTTTCTATCAGTGAATAATATATTTGTACAGAAAAATGTCATATCTAGAATGTTGTGCACTGGGCTAAAAATGAAACTGGCCCCAAAAAGATTTAAAAGCACCAAAAAATTAAAAGCTATGTTTCTAGGTTTTGTCAAATTTAATTCTATTATTTTTTTATTTAGATATAACTGTGAGGAAATCACAGCACAGCATAAACCTCACCCAATTCCCCACAATAATACAGGAATACAAGCTTAAAGATGATGGATCCAATAGTATAAAACATATTATATTGTCGGAAACAAGTGGGGCCAGTGTGAGTACTACGTTTCGGCATTACTCCAGGTTTTGAATTTTAAATTTCTTTAAGGGAAGAGAGGGGAAGTAAAGGCTGTGAGATATGAGAAAAGATGAGAAGAAGGAAAGAGAGAATGAGAAAGGGAGGAAAGTTGTAAGAAAAAAAAGGTGTGGGGGGGATTAGGTACAGGGGGAATAGAAAGGATAACATTTCCAGAAAACAATTACTTAGTGCTCACGGAGGAAGACCTAATAGTCAAAGGAATACTGGAATTATTTCCAGTAATACCAAGTGTTGCAAAATCTGTTGTGTGAGTTGTTGACAGAGGATGTGGATTCCACCAACATCTAACAAAACCATTGTAAGAGGTGTTGAATTTATTCCAGAGAAGTGATATGCATGCTCATGCATTAGAAACTAGATGTCTGAGAATAGAACACTTATATACCAGTTGGGTATATCACAATGATGGAAAAGGAGTCGTTCCGGCCTCAAGTCTATCATTAGGTCAGTAACCTTTTGGATTACTTGTTATAACTTCTCCTAATATGGGGTTAGAATCTTGTATGACCAAAAATTGTGGAGGAAGACACCATCTCCTTTCTACGCCACGAGTTGACATCAGAAAAGATTATATATAGGCAAGTACCATTGGTAGAAGAGATTATAAATCACCTTTTAAAAGCTGATTGATAACTTACGTGTTAAGGGTGAAGATACGCTTCATCTGTTTTCTCGATAAAGAAAGCCCCAGGTTTGTCCAGGGGGTTAAGTAAGGCATAAGAAAATGATAAAGTGTAGTTAACTGTGCGTGCCAACTCATAAAATGCCTTATCTATGTTGTACTGAAGGAAGTGGATAAGTTGATTTATTCTCCAATTCCTCGTGGGGGACAGGTCAGAGATAGAGGTTTCTGAAATTTGTCGTTGGCCATCCAGGTCTGTCCCCGAAGTGGGACGCTGTATAAATCAAGAGAGCAGTCAAAGTAGGAATACTGGATCATTCAAGCTAGGGGAAAACAGTGGGTTCCCCAAAACTGGGTAATGAGGTGAACGCGAAGGTATGATTTGTGAGCATACTAGTAAGTCTATACAGCGGGCACTCGTGGCAATAATCGTAGGATGGGTTTTGAGTAGAGATGAAATAAGCTTTCTTGCTCGTGGACACAAGCCTCTTACTGGGACTTTACTGTAGTGTTTTTTAACTCTAGTCGAGAAAACAAGACTTGGGGAAAAATGTTGTTCAGAAACGCTGCTATACAGTATCTCTGTACGCTTATGATTTCATATGGAGACATGCCTAGTATCACAGAGCATTGTTTCTCAGGGAAATAACTCTTGTAGTAGTACAGCTTCAGGGACTTTGTGCTGATATCCATGGCCTCTGGCATCCTGTGGTTTTTTATGTATCTTATACATATAAAATAACTTTTTTGTTATGGTACAGTGAGTCAATAAACAAAGATGAACCTACGGATATTAATATGAAAGAGCAGCTAGATAGTAAGATACATTTATCAACAAATAAATGCAGAACAGAAAAATAGACCTGATACTAATTTATTCAAGTATCTGTATTGTAATTTCTGAGGCTGATCATACTCTCCGCTCAGGGTTTCAAAAAGATAATGGCAAGTTGAATACTGATTAATGTAGAAAATATTCATAGATTTATATTATATGTTCTAGACTAAGCAGATAAAAAATGCTCTCTCTTTTGCATTTCAATAAATATGAAAATTTTTCCTTGCTGCAAAAATTTGCCCATTTTCTCAATTTGAACACACGTAACTACACAAAGCATATCAGAATCACAGGGGGCTTCTTAAAAAAAACCAAAACATTGGAAATGTACCAACTACAAAAAAAAGAGCAGATCGTGCAACAGGTGCTGTACACCCCAAACTCATGTACAAAAAAAGAAAATCTTCCTTCAAGCTGAAGTCATGTAGAGTATAAAGGAGTCATGTAGATTTCTGGACATCATTTTGCATTGGCTCCAGTTCAAAGTCTCCCAAAGGCCAAGCATTGCTGGACCATATCTGTACGCAGCATGGATGAATGGCAAATATAATAAGGTATTTTATACAATCTACAACTGATGAATAAACATTTACATAAATAAAATGGTTGCAGCATTGAGCAATAGTATTGTGATCAATCTAGTCAAGCAGAAGCTTAGATTTTATTTTATGCAATGCACAGTTGTACTGTGGTGATCTATGATTTAGCAGTTTTGGGGCTTTTTGTTAACAAAACAGATGTTCAACGGTAGGGTTGAAGAAGAACTCTGGTAAATAAATATATTTTTTTCCCCATTTTATATGTACATAAGATAAACAGTAGTGTTGTTAATTACCGTATTTCCCAAGTGCTTTGCAAGTGATTTATTAACGCTGTTCCGGTCCTCCAATTGTACCATGTGATTCCAAGTCCAAGTGGACCCAAAGTCAGTTTTTTTAGGCAATCCTATGAGACTCACATCTCTTATAGGAGGAATTCATAAAAAGGCTGACTCCCATTCCACATTTGAGCCTATATTATTGAGAATATTCAGATTTGTGTAGTACAACTAAAGGAACATATAGAAGCTGATAAATCACATGTAAAGAGCTTTGTAAGGAAACAGAACTACTCTCTAATGTAGGTTAAAAAGAAAAAAAAACGATTTTTTCCCAGGAGTCTTTCTTTAAGGAGGTTATAGATCAAAGTTTGCCTGTGGAAGCATTAAATTTAAAGAGGACCTTTCACCAGTGTGAGCAGGTTAAACTGGTCACATCATGGAATAGTAGCTGCAGAGCTGAGTAAAACAGAATTGTTATTTACTTTATTTCCCCTCTCCATTGCAGAGATATTACCTTGTAAAGCTTAGATTATAATTTATGTCATAGTTCAGCTGGGCATTAACAAAGATTTGTCTATGGGGTATGTACTTCTTGCCCTATATAAAGTGGACCAATCATAAGAAGGCAGAGTCATGCAGGGGAGAAAAGAACACACCCTCCTCTCCTCACTGATCTCTGGAGCTACTTTGTAGAGATACAGGAGAACTGAGTATGAATAATTAAAAACATTTCTGGATCTCATCAAACAGCAATACATTTGGGGGTGAGAGTGGGAGATGAAAGCTCTGTGAAATAAGATCTATGTTTGTCTTGATACTTAACTCAGCTCTGCTGCATCTCTACAGGTGTGTTTTTTTTCTCCACTGAATGAAGCAGCCTGCTTATGTTTGGTCAACCTCATGCAGGGAAAGAAGAACACGCTCCCAAGACGAGTCTCTGGTAATGCCTAGTTGAACTAAAGTATAAATTATAACCTAAACTTTACAAGCTAATATCTATGCAACAGCTATGCACTGATGTGCTGCAGAGGCGGCTATCAGTCAATGTGCCAAGGTGTGCTTACAGCTGCTGCCCACTATGTACTGAATGGTGACCTTAGCTGCGCTGGCCGTGCCTCTATGACTGAAAGCCAGAGGCTGCCGGGAAGAAAAAAGTTTGTTTCCTCCTAGCAGCTGTGCTTTCAATGCAGGGCCCGAACAGCTTTAGATTGCTATTAACCTGCAGAATGAACCCATATCTGCAGGTAATAGTGTCATAGAAAATATTATGAACCTCTCCCTCCCTGGGAAATCTCTCTATCTTCCTCCAAGCCCCTCTTCCCCCTCCCCTATACTATTTCTCAAAGGAGCAAGAGCTAACACTCTAACCAGTTGCTTCTATGCAAATTAGCAGTGTGCAGAAGAGGTGGTAATTACCATACAAATGGAGCTTGTAATAGAATAGACCTGTGATAGATGGACACCTCAGCATATGGGCCAGAGATTGAAAGAAAGAGAAAACCGCTCTTTAAACTTCAAAGGGAATCTACCACACTCCTCACAATAGCCGGGTCACTCTCGTTTGCATATGTGTTCAATCAGCAGTCACCGACACTAAATATGGAATATCGGAAGTTCTATACTTCCGATCATAATAGGACACATATTTTTAGCGACAGAGTCAGCTAAGGAACATTACGCATATTTTTTCGTATCTGAGAGCCCTGCCAGTGAGCTATAATGCAAAAGTACCAAAATAATGGACAGCAGCCATGTCATGTCTGGTCTCTTAAGAAAGGTAAATTCGCATTAAAAAATATGTTGTCACTTGTGAACTTCTGCGATCAACCAGCGAGAAGTTATCACAGAAATTAGAGATTTTAATAACAACATGAAGGGTGGAGCTGAGCCCACGTGAAGTCATCACAGGGGAGTATGTGGGCAGGGCCCCCCTTCGGCATAAAAGATCCAGCTGAAGATGGATCTATACTCATGCTGGGAGGTATATACTCTACAAATAGGGGTCCCGTTCGATAACGGTCCATTGGACCACCTCCCCTCCAGCTAAACTGAATCATCTCTGTGATCTGTCTAGTAAGTTTCTTTTGTTAATCCCTTTTTATTTTGTGCAACTGTATGTTCTGTATTGTATTGTCCCCCTTTGTAAAATATTTGTATATTTTTCATAAACACTGCCTCCCTTTGGATTAAATATAAAATTCAATAGTCCTGTTTCTTGTCCTCTGTAATTGTTCCTCCCCCAAAGCCATATGCTACCAGAAAGCAGGCGATCAGGTCTGTATTATATTTTAAAACTGATCGTGGTGGCAGCGAATAATCGTAATTGGGCTATCGTGAAGCTGGCAGTGATCGTACGGGGGCATATCCACATATTCCATGCGTTGGAATTTGGAGGTGTGTATGCCATACGCTCACTGCTCACTTGCCAATAGCTACATAGTGAGTAATCGGGATCGTGCGTGTGAATGAATCCTTGACAAATAGTGTTTGGGGACATGACAGGTTTCATTTAAAACAGACACAAAATAAAGCTTTTAAAACACATTTGTCACTTATATGCAACCCTAGTTATTGGCATTAAGTCAGGTCCACTATGTCTATGCAGTACAAGCTTTACATGCTGTTTCACTACTAAGATATTGATGACCTTTTATTACTATGATATTGATCACCTGACATCCCCACCGATCAGCTATCAATGGCAGCCAGATATCAACTGTTGCAGAGCTGAACAGCACAGCTCCGTCAATTTTTTAATGGCCATTGCTGGGTTTTGCAGATCAACTTTTATTCTGAGAATAGCTGATAGTTGGGGGTGCCAATTGTCAGACACCCACCGATCTGATATTGATGACCTATGCCATGGGTAGGTCATCAATATCATAGTAGCAAAAAACTGCTTTTGCAATGAAATTAAAATGAGTGCAGCAATATTCAACAATACATTGTTGTTGCCAATGGTTGGATGATATGACAGGGCCGATCCTTTACATGGTTTTGTGAATTCTAAACCTCATAAGTTGAGCTATGCTCCCTCCTTTCTTGGTCTGTTCACTCCTAATATGTGGTTATACAGCTAGTACTAGGGAATGGCCACTACCCAGTGGAGCGGGGTTGTTCTGACTCCAATCACTGTTTTCACCTGACCACAAGCATAGCTGCAAACAGCTGATAGCTCATTAATGTCAGAAGCCTGGAAAACCCCTTAATTATAGATGTACTAGCTTTTACCCGCGGCTTCGCTCGCGTGGAATTTGGTCTGCCACATTAAGTTTCGTGACAGATCATTTTAATAGTAAAAAAAAAATAATCTTAATAGTAAAAAAAAATAATCTTATTTAGTTACTCGTACATCCAAAGTTTCAGATGTCTAACTTCAATACTGACGGATTCCATACAATCTTTGAACCCCTATAATATGAAGAGGGAAACTCTTGAGGGTGGAATTATCAAAATTCCTTTCTTAGTGCTCATTTAAGCTATAATAGAACCTATCTGCAAATTTCAAGATGCTAAGTTCAGTGGTTTCGGCTGTGCGTTGACCGCTAGGTGTGTCAGTCAATCAGGTTTACAGTTTTATATAATCTTCGCCTGTATGGTGTGTTTATAAAAAGTAGCCCTATGTCCTTCCCCAGGCTTGAAATTATCCATATCAAATTTCATCACAAACGGATTACTAAACACTGATTAATAAACAGGACGGACTGAAGTTACTTGCGTTTAATATTGTTCGTGTTAGTAAAGAATTAGTATGTAATTGGAATAATGGACATCTGCAGGTAATTTATCTATGTGTTTTTACTGCAATATACTCCTGTAAACTATGTTATTTGAATTCTTTCGTTCAGCGAAAATATGTAGATTTTGCGATTTTGAAACACGTGAGCAAGCTACGTATAGCTGACCGTGGGAAAAACAGGGCGTGCCTAAATGTATCCCCGCTACCTTCAAAGTTTGCCCTTGCAATTTATTGATGGTCATTGAAAATGCAACTTTAAGTGGGAACTGCAAACGTTTGAAATTAAAGGGTAAGTTATTGGGTATTATTGGGATGCGTGGTATAAGAATATTTTCACCCTTAGCTTCTCCAGTTAAAATTGTGGCCTTTACAATGTACCTGCCTAGTTCAGTGGCTCGCAATCTAGTGCCATTACATAATCTCGGGGCGTCCAAGTTGCGCATTAACATAACGGGTATACCGACCTTTAATTCGAGCTTATGAGATGGGACCCCGGATAGCTCCAAAGAGTTAAGAAACTCCACGGGGTAGCTCGTACAGTCTTCAGATGACATGACTGTGTCGATGGAGTTGTAGGTTGTTGCATCGATGGTTACTTGGTCCAAGATAATTTTATTGATTTTCGCAACTGTTTCATTTCTTGGTGCTAGTACAGTCATATGAAAAAGTTTGTGCACCCCTATTAATCTTAAGCTTGATGTTTTATAAAAATTGGTGTTTTTGCAACAGCTATTTCAGTTTGATATATGTAATAACTGTTGGATACAGTAATGTTTCTGCCTTGAAATGAGGTTTATTGTACTAACAGAAAATGTGCAATCTGCATTCAAACAAAATTTGACAGGTGCATAAGTATGGGCACCTCACCAGAAAAGTGACATTAATATTTAGTAGATCCTCCTTTTGCAAAAATAACAGCCTCTAGTCGCTTCCTGTAGCTTTTAATGAGTTCCTGGATCCTGGATGAAGGTATTTTTGACTATTCCTCTTTACAAAACAATTCCAGTTCAGTTAAGTTTGATGGTCGCCGAGCATGGACAGCCTCTTCAAATGATCCCACAGATGTTCAATGATATTCAGGTCTGGGGACTGGGATGGCCATTCCAGAACATTGTAATTGTTCCTCTGCATGAATGCCTGAGTAGATTTGGAGCAGTGTTTTGGATCATTGTCTTGCTGAAAGATCCATCCACTGCGTAACTTCAACTTTATCACTGATTCTTGAACACTATTGCCAAGAATCTGCTGATACTGAGTGGAATCCATGCGTCCCTCAACTTTAACAAGATTCCCAGTGCCGGCATTGACCACACAGCCCCAAAGCATGATGGAACCTCCACCAAATTTTACTGTGGGTAGCAAGTGTTTTTCTTGGAATGCTGTGTTTTTTTGCCACCATGCATAACGCCTTTTTGTATGACCAAACAACTCAATCTTGGTTTCATCAGTCCACAGGACCTTCTTCCAAAAAGAAATAGGCTTCTTCAAATGTGCTTTTGCATACCTCAGCCAACTCTGTTTGTGCGTACTTGCAGAAACGGCTTCTTTCGCATCACTCTCCCATACAGCTTCTCCTTGTGCAAAGTGCGTTGTATAGTTGACCGATGCACAGTGACACCATCTGCAGCAAGTTGATGCTGCAGCTCTCTGGAGGTGGTCTGAGGATTGTCCTTGACTGATCTCACCATTCTTCTTCTCTGCCTTTCTGATGTTTTTCTTGTCCTGACACTTCTGGCCTTAACAAGAACTGTCCCTATGTTCTTCCATTTCCTTACTATGTTCCTCACAGTGGAAACTGACAGGTTAAATCTCTGAGACAGCTTTTTGTATCCTTACCCTGAACAACTATGTTGAATAATCTTTGTTTTCAGATCATTTGACAGTTGTTTTGAGGAGCCCATGATGCCACTCTTCAGAGGAGATTCAAACAGGAGAACAACTTGCAAGTGGCCACTTTAAGTAGCTTTTCTCATGATTGCATACACCTGGCTATAAAGTTCAAAGCTCAATGAGGTTACAAAACCAAAAAAAGTGCTTTAGTAAGTCAGTAAAAAGTAGGCAGGAGTATTTAAAACAAGAAAATGATAAGGGTGCCCATACTTATGCACCGGTCAAATTTTGTTTGAATGCAGATTGCACATTTTCTGTTAGCACAATAAACCTCATTTCAAGGCAGAAACATTACTGTGTCCAACAGTTATTACATATATCAAACTGAAATAGCTGTTGCAAAAACACCAATTTTTATAAAACATTAAGCTTAAGATTAATAGGGGTGCCCAAACTTTTTCATATGACTGTATAGTTCTTTCACATACCCAATTTTCATTGTGGATGTTTTGTTGCAAATTTGGAAAAACTTGAGCAATAAGTGCGTCTTCCGAATCCACAATATGACAAAATTGGTTAGTGAATAGAACTATACCTTCTTCGTCAGTTTCGATTCGACCTTCACCGATCTCGAGCAGTTTCTCAGCGTACGTGCCCGACTCTAGATCACTGAATGCCTGGACACGCATGTTGGTGGTGAGGTGCAGCTTTTCAACTTTGGTCCATAAATATGAGGATTTCAGACATGCGTTAATTTAGTCTGCTGCAGTGCCTCGCTCGATGACAGGCAAAGTTTGCCTAAAGTCCCCAGCCAATAAAACAACCACACCACCGATTATTGTTTGTTTACTGTGTAAGTCTTGTAGACAACGATCAAGAGCTTCGATGGCGCGTTTGTGTGACATTGTGCACTCGTCCCACACGACTAGTTTGCACTGTTGCAACAGGAGGCCACGGGCGCTGCTCTTGCTGATATTACACGATGGGGTTTCTTCGTTCACCAGATTAAGAGGTAATTTGAAGACTGAATGTGCCGTCCGTCCACCGCTTAGCAATGTTGCAGCAATTCCAGAGGAAGCCACAGCTAATACAACGTTATGACCGCTACGAATTTTTGCTAAAAGTAAATTAAGCAAGAAAGTTTTTCCTGTACCACCCGAGGCATCAAGGAAAAAAAGTCCACCTTCACCATTCTCAACTCGTCCTACTATTTTGTGATAAATCTCTCTTTGATCAGGTAGCAAACGTGGCTCAGTTTCGCAAACGTGAGCGTCTAACTGGTTGGTATCATAGCTTAGCTCTTTTATCAACTCGCTCGACAGCTCTCCTCTACGCCGCGGTGAGGGTAGACCAAAATCGGACAATTTCTTTCCAGAAATTATTAATATTTTGTCCTCGATAAGCCCCAACACCTCATTGAAACAGAGATCATCGTTAACGTGATCCATTCTTTCAAATCTGTGCATGATATCCTCTGATAACACAGCCAGAGTTGTAGAGGATTGGATAAACCGCAAGTGCATATCAATATGGCAAACAGCTCTCTTATTTGCGCCGGGGAGCGACATAGCACGGCCTCTTCTAAGGTGGTATCCCAGTGTTATCATCTTCCAACAACTCCATCTTCTCACACACCTGCCGAAAATTTGCAAGTTCTTGACCTTCAAATGTTTTTAAATCCGAGAAGTTGGTTGGACCCCTTATTACATTCAGCAGCATACGCAAGCAATAACATTCAAAATTGCTAACGTGCACCGTGTAAATGCGACCTAGAGCGTCTCCTGCCTTCACACCAGGCCAGCCATCGACAGGTGTTCCTTGTAAACAACGTTTCCATTGCTTCCGTGCCACATTCCAAGTATAGTAGCGAGGCACGTCAATGTAAAGTAATGTTTTTGCAAACGTATCACTTTGGCACAACAGGAAAAATGCAGTTAGTGTAGTTTTAGGTGGTGCTTCTAATCTCTCTCTAAAATTATTTTCCGTAAAGTAAACCCTCTCGTCATTAGGTAAATGAATCGCGAGATGAGTGACGGTTGGGTGTCTCTCGTGCAGAGGCAGACCTAAGATCCGCCACGCTGCTTCGTTACTACTAACATATCGGCCGGTTCTAAAGGTCTGCACCTCATCTCTTGGGTCAATGTTAACATTCCCTTGCTGGCGGATGTTAAAAATAGCCTGGTCGCTACCCTTATTAATATATTTACAAATATATTTTATCGCCTGTACCGTATTACAGAACTCTACATTTAAATGAGAATTAAAATTTTTTGATAAGAGTGGAGAATATGGGACCACCCTGCTATTGTCCACCAATATTTCCTGTGTTCCTCTACGGGTTTTTATAATCGTCGTGCGTCCACCATTCTCTGGTGCTCTGCGCCTGTACAAAGGATAACCTTTGTCATTGATTTGAGTATCTTTTAAAAGCTTCCTCGGATATTTTTTGGTACATTTTCCTTCCTTCATGCATGGCGATGAAGAATTGAATGTACCACATGGCCCGTGAATCATATTCTTTGTCACTGTATCATAGAGCTTTTGATCGGTTTCTGGGTTTGGTATCTCAGCACATATGATTTCGTCAATTTGGTTCGGATGCAATTTTTCCTTTAACCACAGCAGTAAGTGCACATGAGGCAAACCTCGCTTTTGCCACTCGATCGAGTACATGAAGCATCGCATATCACCAAATATGTTACCTTTTGTAAGTAGAGCTACCAACTTCTGTACTTTTATTCTAAATACTCGAGCTGTTAAGTCATGTCTGTCCGTTGAATTTTGACCAGCCATAAGCTCTTTGGTGATTTCTGGCCAAGTGGGGTTGCAAGTCATTGTAATAAATAAATCAGGCCTCCCATAATTACGTACGTATGTGAACGCATCTTGTGTGTATTCGTGTAGGTATCTCGGGCTATTTACAAATGATGACGGGAGAATCACCATCTGACCTAAGTTATTTGGATCCAAATCCGCATCATTTCTTATTGCATCTTGCAAGTGAATATAATTTTCTGCGCGCTGTTTTTTTTTATTTAAAGAAATGAACCTTAAGCGCTCACTTTCCATCTTTACATACATGTCGACCAGAAACTGATGAAGTAGGAGCCTACACTTAAGCATCAAATTAAAATCGCTGCGACGGACCATCAAGTGAAAGGCATAAAAATCTTTGCAGGACACCTTTTTGCTTGGCATTGCTTGTTTGGTAATTGGATTTATCTGAGGAATATCAATGCTGTACCCCTCTTGTCCTTTCCAAAAAATTATTGGGTACTCGAGAGCGTCATAGAATCTATGTGTATCGGGAACCCTAGTGAGCATGCCATCGCGCGGCTGCACAACGATGTCTCGAGACATAGTTTGTTCGCTACTATTACAGCAGCTATTTCATTTGTAGTAGGGGCATTGAATCGTCTCTCATGTTGACCACGTGGTACACGGTCTGGGTGAATCACTACTTTGAAATGATCATCATTGATCATTCTGTCTCTAGCCGTTTTAAATTCATGCACCAAAATGTTGTGGTCGTGAAGTACTCGTTGTAATTTTTTAACTATGTTTCTATCTACGCTTTGCACGCACTCAGTACGCCTGTTGATTTGTTCTTCTTCGTCACCTATGAAATAAACTTGTAAAAATTGTGGTTGCGAAATGGACGTAGGAATTAAAGAACGGATACGGTGGTATACTTGTCCTTGTATTGTAAAGGTCGGGCAAAACCCTGGCATTGAGACAATTTGATCTGCTCCAAAAGACGTCATATGAAAGCACATGTTGTATTTTCTTATATTATTTAGAAAAAGGCGAGATTCATCAGTTTCATTAGAGAAAAGCTCTTTTAAAGGTTGAACTGGCTCGTCTATATAAGGAAGAGCTACTTTCCCGCCCAAAGAACACATACCTGCTGCTTCCTCTTTCCACTTAAGAGCTCCGCAATATTTGCAATCTATGGTCATTGCTTCTATTTTTATAAGCTTGTGAGTTTCATAATCAAGAGTCTCGTCATACTCAAATGCAGCTTTATGAAACAATATCCAAGTATTTCTTGTAAATGTTTGACGTCGCTGTGCTGCCCTTTCAGCAACAGTGCGTCTGCGAGATTCGGCCATTTCATAAGTTTCAGTGGCTCTTTGGGACGCCATGTAAGTCGCTTGCTGCTGACGTCGAGCTTGGGACTGTTCTGGAGTTTCAGCAGCCCGTTGAGACGCCAGATACTCCGCATGCTGTTCACGTCGGGCTTGGGACTGTTCTTGAGTTTCAGCAGCCCGTTGAGATGCCAAAAACTCCGCATTCCGTTCACGTCGGGCTTGGGATTGTTCTGGAGTCTCTGCAGCTCTATGTGCCGCACAACGCACCGCCTGCTCAAGCCTTCGTTGCTCGGCTTGTTGAGACGTCTCATCACGTCTAATTATTTTCATAGCTCGGGCTTTATTAGAGCTTTGCGAAATGTTAGACTTACGCTTTCGCGGCATTTTTATAAGTGCTAATTACAAAATAGGTACTTAGTAAAGTTCAAACAAAATACTAAAACAATCTAATTAGTTATATTGCGATCGCTGTACAGACGATATCAGTTGTATATGACTGGTCTATGAGGAGCAGCTGTGGCACGGTTACCCATAGCAACCATTCCCAGTGCTCTGTGGGAGCTGAGAGCAGCCTGCTGGTGCTGTGGGTGACATGCTGCGCTGCACACACACAGGGCTGTGCTGCACACAGGAGGGGAGGACGCCATTTGTGTAGCGCTGCTGCCGGTGCTGTCAGGCTGCAGTGTGTGCATCCTCCATGGAGCCGCGCTCAGGTTACTGCCCCTCCCCGTGTGTGAGTCACTTCCCCTCCGCCCAGGTGAGGCGCTCGGAACATTCCCGGCTGCAGCAGCTGGCGCAGGTGAGCGCATGTTTTATTATACGGTGTTATGTGGAGGGACAATTGCGGCGGGGACCCCCTGTGTGAGGACAATGACGGCCCGGTGCCCCCGGGCAACCTGCAGGAGGAAGCCTCACACTCCCCACGGGCTGTGGGCGTGGGCAGGCCGTGCTGGGACGTGTAGTTCCCTAGTAACCTGTTCCTGACATATGGGCTGTTTTCTGGGCTATTTTTTTTTTTTTTTTTTTTTTAAAGTCTGAGAAAATGTCATAAATTATCCTTCTCCCTTCAGCTGTTTCCAGAGTGTAATGTATCAGGGTGAGCTCATGACTGACAGCTGCCAAAGTTTCTAGGAAATGTCAGTCCCTGGGGGTCGTGTGTGAACCCCCTGTGCCACACTTGTACCTGGCCACGGTATATGATCACCCCTGTATTCTGACTGTGGACAGGCGGCAACTGTGACCTCACTATACAATGATCCATTATGGGCAAATTATTGTATTATCAATCTCTTCTGACTGCTGTAAATCAGCCATTTAAATATCACCTGTGTGTGTGTGTATATAAGAGTTTGATAAATATACTAAAAAGTTTGATAAATATACTAAAATGTGCATTGTAAAATAGTATCTAATTTAATTAAATTTATGGTTCACAAATTTTGGTCATAGTGGCTTCCACATTAAAGGTAGATATATGCTGTCGCGGACTTTTATTTAGAACTATTCAAGACAAACAATTCTACGGTACATCATCTTTGTGTAACTCCAACGGTTTAGGCAGCGTACGCCAAGATAGCTCTCAGAGGCCAGATTTTTTTCCGACTTAATTGACATGTATCGTTATATTACGACCAAAATTACATAAAATCATTACAAATTGTAGCCTATATGTTATTCCAATGTATAATCTATATTATTGTAAAGTTTCATGCAAATCCGTCCAGTAGTTTTTTTGTGAAAGAGTAACAAACATTCATACTCACAAACTTTCGCATTTATAATATTAGTAGGATTATATATTTATTTATAAAACTTGTAGTAACGTTTATGGATACTATATAGTGCTTGTTTATGGATTTATGAAGAAAAATAGGCCTCATTTATCACAAATGTCAAACAGAGAAACTAACCTTGTCACTCGTAGCAATCACACAGGTTTAGAAATCAAAGCTGAGCTCTAATTGTTTGCTGAGGTGAAAAAGGCCAATTTTTCTGTCTGACAGCTTTTGAAAAGAGACCAAATGAATCTATACACTTTAAAGGGAATCTGTCAGCAGGATCACCCCTCCTAGGCAGTCTATATAGATACACGCAGGTCATAGGGACTTGAATAAAATGATACCTATCTGTGATCCAATGTCTTATTCCAGTGATATCCATGTTTTTCTTATATGTAAATGAGCTGTTAAGATCTATGGTCCGGACACTGATCTGCATGAGAATCTGCCTCCAGAGATTATTTTAAATGAAAAGGGGGCATTACCAGTGTGAGACATGTAGATCAAGAAAGAAGACATTACATGCCTCACACTGGCAGAGGTAAGCGCTGTCTAACTGATTATGCTATGCAGGAGAGCTGTGTGGGCTTCATACACTATACTGGAGAGCTGTGGGTGCCATCATACTGTATTTGGGGGCTATATATTGCCATCCTTGGTGTCCATCATATTGTATATAGGAAGTTGTAGGGGCCATTGTACTTTGTATAGTGGGTAGTGGGGCAATTATACTGTATATAGGGGGCTGTGAGGACATCATACTGTGTATGGGAGATATGGAGCCATCATACTATGTAAAGTGGAGCTGTGGGGCCATGTCAGCAAAGTCCGCTGATATTGACTGACATTAGTCTAATGTCTATGGGGGCCTTTAGACTCCATAATTAGCTAGTCCCTTTAAGGAGAACATTGCTTCACATTTACAAGATAAGTGAAAAGGATTTTTCCATAAACAGCACAAACTCTGTCTGATACAGTAAGTTAATGGGGCTGAACAGCAATGCCAGACACCATCCATAAACAGACTGTTTCTGATAAAAAAAGGAAAGATGCTTTTTTTCTACAATCCTAGACAACCCCTTGAAATATGTAAATCAGTATAAGAAAATACTATGTAAGACCATTCCCTCCACTACTGCATAAAAAAAACAGGGAATATGTGCCAGATGGAGGAGGTCAAGCTGACAAGTCAGTACTTTTTCCTAAATCTGATAGGAGGTTCATACAAACTAAAAAATGAGATTCTGAGACAAAATTACATTGACAAAAGCAACTAGTGAATGTAGGATCTTAAAGATATATTAGTGACACAAATGTTTTAAGACATTCTTACAATTTTGTATAAGTTTCACCAGGTTGTGAAGACAAGACTATTAATCTGACATATTCAGACGCACAGATGCGAGTATGCAAGCAAAAATTAACTCCCCATAATTGAGAATGACAGTGAAAATGGCTCAGGCTTCCAAACAATAAAGGTCACAGATACTTCACAGCCACCATGGATTTGACATAATTGAGTTTGGTTAATACATTGCATTTCAGCAAGATTTATCTATTTTTCATTGCAGGCCCTTAAATGAGAAGCTATGCACTACCCCCCCCCCCAACCATCAATCCACTTCAGCCCACAAATGCGTGATAGGAATGAAATAAAGACTCCATGCCACTGATCCCCCTTTAGACTCATAAGACTGCAATTCAGCAATATAAATAACAGTATGAACAATTCATACCAGACCAATACATGAAAAACCAGAATGGCTATACTGTATCTTGAAAATGTCATTCAGTGACCAGAATAATTTCCCTCTCTACTCTACAGATGCCCTCTATATACCACAAATGTTATAAGTAATAATAGATTGGCGACGTCAGTAAGTGAAATGTTACTATGACATATACTGGCTGAATGGAATATAGAATAGTATAGTCATAAATGTTAAAATAATCTCTAGGCTTAGTCTTTAAAAACTGCTTATATCTAACACTCCTTCCGCCCATCAAAACTTATGTTACCATCTTTTTCCCTGGACAAACTTTTCTAATGCCCATATCCTGATCCCAAGGTAAAAAAACCTAGTGGGAATATGATAACGCGGGTAATTGATTAAAGAGGTTGTTCATCAAATTTACTTTAATGACCTATCTTTCGGATAAGTCATCAATGTCTGATCATCCGGGGTCCAACACCCAGCAACTCCACTCCGCCGATCAGATGCTATCAGTTTTGGCAGCGTCGGACGCCAGCTGGAAATACTCACTTACCGAGATGCTCCATCTACTTGTAGTGGCCTCCGCGGGCGGGGTACTGCACATCCGCCTCTTATTGATTTGAATAGGAGGCGGGTGTGTAGAACCAAGCTCCGGCCACTTCAAGTAGATGGAGCAGCTCAGTAAGAGAGTACTTCCGGCCGGCGGCCCCCGCCGACACCGAGAGCAGCTAATTGGCGGAGGTGCTGGGTCTCGGACTCTGACTGATCACACATTGATAATAGTGGACAACCTCTTTAACTTTCCTAACCTTTCCTAAACTGAAACTTTTCCTAAACTGAACTTTCCTAAACTTTCCTATGATGCAAAAGGCTGAAAAGTAAAAAACTGTAGACCTGATGCATCAAGACCAACGATGTTCGTGCCGGTCTTGATGAGGGGGCATTTTGGAGTCAAAGGCAGCTTATTTATTAAGAGGTGCACCCCTCTTAATAAATAAGGAGCATCAGACAAGTGACGTGTGCCTCTATGCACCTCGCCACAAATTTTACTTCAGTCAGGGCCTGGAGTAAGATATTTGGTGTAAGGAATGGCGCAGCTCATCATGAATTAGACAAGCTGTATTGTCACACCCTGTCCCTCCCCAGCTCTGACCATTTCAGCACAGCTGGCTAAAACTGATGTGAAAATGCCAAAAGTTACAAAATGTTAGCACTACTCTGTAGCATGCAATAAATTTGTGACTTTTCAACATGCTGGTGTAATCAGGGCCTGAATGCTTATGAAAGTAAAATCTGTCATCTGTCAGGATAGATTATAAATGTCTTATCATGGGGGCTTCAATGGGGGTCCCCAACACTCTGTTCTTTTTCAATTCATGACTGCAGTGAAAAGAAGTATAAATGGAACGTTGGTCAAACATGTGAGATGCAACTTCATTCAAAGTCTATGGGTCTGGTGGAAACAAGAAGGTGGATCTGTGGCAACTGCTGTATAATAACTAGTTGTAATCATGGGTAATTCACTTTAAAATATAAAAGTCAAGGCAGCTCTGTTCATATTCTTTTATATATATGCCAAGTGATGCCTCCATTGGGTCTTATGCTGCTTGGTGGCAGGCGGGCAGTAATTGAGGGAATTTTTATCCAAAGGTGGGCTTTATAAATTAGAATTATAAAATATAATTAACTCAACTTAATCACTCTTTTCTTAAGCATACCAGTGTTATAGAACAGAATCTGAGTAAATAAACAGTCTTTTGTGTGACTAATATCCAGCTCTTTCTGATTAGTATCCATGCCGCTTTATAAAGCATGGCTGAGTGGGTGACTCCAGCAGAGAACCTTACATTTTAATGTGGGCCTTACAATAGCATGGACAATATAACATTTTGTAGATAAGAAAAACCAGAATGGTCACAGTCGAATTAAACCTTTTATGAAGAATATACAAAGAGATGGCGATCTCCTGACACAGTTCCACTCTGCTGTTATTAGGTTTCATACATTTTTGAAAATAAGACAGGTCCTGAGATAATGTGCCCCTGCTGTGTGGTATGGCAAGCTCCCCACCTCGTACCCTTTATACAGAGTTTAATTTTCCAGCAACAGGTGATGGGAGCCTGTAAATCAGAATCAATCATCCAGCACAAACCTTCCATGGGGGTATTATTATCTGGCCGGTTTGCAAACACCACATCCACATATTCCAACTGCATCCTTTGGAGAGAGCCCTTTAATCCTACAAGCAGAACAAAGATGAAAACATACGGTAAGAGAGAAGCTTAAATGAGGTACTTACCCGACCTTTTACAAAATCAGTTCATCTGTCCTGAAATGCTCTCTCTGAGGCATATTTAACATATGGCACAAAGATGCTCAAAGTGGATGTATCAAAAATGTATTCTCTGCCCATCAGCTAAAGAAAATAAAAATTCTTCCTTTCATCTCTACTTTTAATCATTTTTATACATATATTTCCCTTTTTTTTTCTTTGATTTTTTTTTCACAGCAGGTCATTAGTTAATTAAAAATTAAAGCAAAATAATAGCATTGGTCAGTTCACTTAAATAAATAGCTGCCTCCAACCTGTTGGAAAAAAAATTCTAATATATTCACTGGTTTAATTTGCAGCCTTTAACACAATATTTACACCCATCACGTGAAGAAGACTTAACTCCGAGGTTTCAAAACTTCCTGTGACAATCTATACATTCTTCAGGGCCCCGTCTTACAGAACTGTCAATGTTTGGGAAATCATTTGTGATATCATATACTGTGAGACATAGCCGACACCCGGCACCCCCGCCGATCTGCTGACATTGGCGTTGGCGGCCGCCAGCCGGAAATACTCATTTGTGGAGCTGGCTGTCCTCTGGTAGTGACTGTGGCAAGGTGCTACACATTCGCCTCCTATTGATTTGAATAGATGTGCAGTACCCTGCAGCAGCCACTACCAGAAGACAGCCAGCTCCACAAATGAGTATTTCCGGCCGGCAGCCACCGCCGCTGACACCGATAACAGATGAATAGGAGGCGGATGTGTAGTACCCTGCCCCGGACACTACAAGTAGACAGAGCAGCTCGGTAAGTGAGTACTTCCGGCCAGCAGTCGCCACTGCCAATAACAGCTGAACGGCGGAGGTAACGGGTGTTGGACCCCGGACGATCAAACATTGATGATCTATCCTAAACATAGGTCATCAATGGAAAAGTAGTGAACAACCCCTTTAAGATCAATTATTGTAAAGCAGACCATGTTAGAAAACTGACAAAAACAACAGAATAAAAAAAACAATTCAGATACTTTTTATTACTCAAATTATTAGTCAATGAATGAATTAGTCATTTATTAGTCAATGAATCACTGTATAACAGACTATGTTAGAAAACTTTCCAAACGAGAATAAAAAACAATACAGATACCTTTTAAAAATCAAATAATATTTTTCAATGAATTACTTTAAAATAAGTTATATTAGAAAAGTTTTATAAAAATAATAAAAATATGATCCAGATACCTTCAATAATGTGTTTTCTTGACAAGCCTCTCTCGGTTTCCGCTCTAGAAAATTACAAAGATTGATATGAATAAAAAGTAAAACTATATTCTTTAAATTAAAGAGTACCAATCATGAAATTTCACCCTTCCTTTTTATTTTATTGTACTAGTGATGAAAAAATATGAAACTTTCTAAATATAATTAAACATTAATTAGGGTATATCATGCAATTTGCAGGCAAATTATTGCGAGATCTCGCTGCTTAGAGCAGAGAGATCGTGTTCAACGCTGTGGAATAAAGGTGAATTGTTGCGCTTCTGTGGGTGCCGAAGTTGCACTTTGTTAGGACAGGTGTCACTTCCGCTCCACTTCACTCTGCATAGCAATCAATCTTATAAACGCTGCTCTGTACGCTAAATCACACTGTTTAGAGCAGAGAGCAGTGTGATAGCCATGCAAAGTGAAGTACAGCGGAGGAGCATTGTCATCTGTCCTAATAAAGCAAATCAATGGCACCCAGCCCCCCACAGTAGCGCAAACGTTATCCTTCATTCCCTATACTCACTAAAGAGATTGATCTTGTCAGTGCTGTTTAGAACAGAGCACGGTGAGCTAACATTGATACAAAGGGATGAGTGAGAAGCTGTGCCATACACAATATGGCGGGCTCCTGAAGAAAAATGGTTAAAAAATAAAAGATTTTTGGATAGATACCAACTTTTAATGCAGACACTTTCCATATAAAACAAATATACTGTATGTAAATAAATGTATTGTAAATACATTATTTCATTGTTAATTAAAGGTTAAATTTGGCGATAGGTTCCCTTTAAAAGGAACCTGATAGCTGATACATGCTGTCCGATTTGACCAAGTATGTTTGACTCTGAAACACTGCGGCGTTTCAGAGAAGAACTTACTTTTAAAACCCTCCGGGGACTGATCCGCACGTAAGACTAGTCAGACAGGCGGGTCCTCAGCGGCTACTCCCCGCCCATTTCCCTTGAGTGACAGGTCTCATTGTGCATGCATGTACAGTACAGACCAAAAGTTTGGACATACCTTCTCATTTAAAGATTTTTCTGTATTTTCATGACTATGAAAATTGTACATTCACACTGAAGGCATCAAAACTATGAATTAACACATGTGGAATTATATACTTAACAAAAAAGTGAGAAACAACTGAAAATATGTCTTATATTCTAGGTTCTTCAAAGTAGCCACCTTTTGCTTTGATGACTGCTTTGCACAATCTTGGCATTCTCTTGATGAGCTTCAAGAGGTAGTCACCGGAAATGGTTTTCACTTCACAGGTGTGCCCTGTCAGGTTTAATAAGTGGGATTTCTTGCCTTATAAATGGGGTTGGGACCATCCGTTGTGTTGTGCAGAAGTCTGGTAGATACACAGCTGATAGTCCTACTGAATAGACTGTTAGAATTTGTATTATGGCAAGAAAAAAGCAGCTAAGTAAAGAAAAACGAGTGGCCATCATTACTTTAAGAAATGAAGGTCAGTCAGTGCGAAAAATTGGGAAAACTTTGAAAGTGTCCCCAAGTGCAGTTGCAAAAACCATCAAACGCTACAAAGAAACTGGCTCACATGAGGACCGCCCCAGGAAAGGAAGACCAAGAGTCACCTCTGCTTCGGAGGATACGTTTATCCGAGTCACCAGCCTCAGAAATCGCAGGTTAACAGCAGCTCAGAATAGAGACCAGGTCAATGCCACACAGAGTTCTAGCAGCAGACACATCTCTTCAACAACTGTTAAGAGGAGACTTTGTGCAGCAGGCCTTCATGGTAAAATAGCTGCTAGGAAACCACTGCTAAGGACAGGCAACAAGCAGAAGAGACTTGTTTGGGTTAAAGAACACAAGGAATGGACATTAGACCAGTGGAAATCGGTGCTTTGGTCTGATGAGTCCAAATTTGAGATCTTTGGTTCCAACCACCGTGTCTTTGTGCGACGCAGAATAGGTGAACGGATGGACTCTACATGCTTGGTTCCCACCGTGAAGCATGGAGGAGGAGGTGTAATGGTGCGGGGATGCTTTGCTGGTGACACTGTTGGGGATTTATTCAAAATTGAAGGCATACTGAACCAGCATGGCTACCACAGCATCTTGCAGCGGCATGCTATTCCATCCGGTTTGCGTTTAGTTGGACCATCATTTATTTTTCAACAGGACAATGACCCCAAACACACCTCCAGGCTGTGTAAGGGCTATTTGACCAAGAAGGAGAGTGATGGGGTGCTACGCCAGATGACCTGGCCTCCACAGTCACCAGATCTGAACCCAATCGAGATGGTTTGGGGTGAGCTGGACTGCAGAGTGAAGGCAAAAGGGCCAACAAGTGCTAAGCATCTTTGGGAACTCCTTCAAGATTGTTGGAAGACCATTTCCGGTGACTACCTTTTGAAGCTCATCAAGAGAATGCCAAGAGCGTGCAAAGCAGTCATCAAAGCAAAAGGTGGCTACTTTGAAGAACCTAGAATATAAGACATATTCTCAGTTGTTTCACACTTTTTTGTTAAGTATATAATTCCACATGTGTTAATTCATAGTTTTGATGCCTTCAGTGTGAATGTACAATTTTTATAGTCATGAAAATACAGAAAACTCTTTAAATGAGAAGGTGTGTCCAAACTTTTCGTCTGTACTGTATATGTATAGGGAGATAAGTGTCACTCCAGGAGAGCGGGCAGGGAGAAGCCGGCAGAGACCTGCCTCTGCAATTGGTCTTCATGCAGCTCAGTCCCGGAGGCTTTTAAAATAAGTTCTTCTCCGTAATACCTCAGCGGTTCAGAGTCAAACATACATGGCCATAAGCCAGCCTGTCAGGTTTCCTTTAAGCTATGATACACTGATTACTTATTTAATAATGTTTTATAGTTAATGCACATGAAAAATCCATATTGTTACATATCTGCATTTTTTGTATTGTCTCAAAATATCGTTTGAGAAAAGTATTGTCGTTGACAGATGAGCTTACATGATTTGATCAAACTGTGATCAATGTAATGTAAAGGAAGAGCCGGACACTGTAATATGTTCCTATAGGATCTTCAGGAGGGGGGCCGACAGCTATTCCACCCCCTTTACATGTAGACAGTGCTGTTTCACAGTAAGGAGAAGCGTTTGTACCAGTTCTGTGGAATACGTCACTGCCTCTGGCAAACAGGGTTAAATGGCAGAGACGCAGCTCTAAGGAGTCTTCACAGGGTGGCCACCTGTATATGGAATTGGTAACACAGTATTCTTTCTGGAGGAGAACTATTTTGCAAATTATACACTGTACCTTGTTTGTAGAATCGAAAGCACACAGGAAGGGAAAACAAGGAATTGAAGTCTTTAATTTCTTACACTATGGGATATTCATTCTGTAATATGAGGCACTTATATCATTATAATATTACCACAAGGAATTTGACCGAACTTACTTTCCTCCCCAATACAATTTAGTTGTAATGACCAGACTTGATCTCCTGTAGATAACAAAAAAATGTTTTATTACAGTTATGAAAGAGAAATTAAGTGATAAAAATTATTTACATTCATTTTTTTATAATATTTCCCTGGAAATTATACCACAATAGTTCATTTAGATAATTGCACATAAGAACCCTAAGAGAAGTATCTCTGTGACACCATTAGCAGCAAAGCGGCAGCACAAACAAGGGAACCCCAGTAGTAATATCATGAAATACAAAAGAAAACAGTGTCTCCTAAAAGCCCACTTCCCTAATAAGCAGGATACCAGGACACCTACATCCAGGGGTCCCATTTTACCCCCATTAAGTATTCTCGCATTAAGCACACTCACCACACTACTGCATCCAGCGTCAAGATCCTCCTCTAACTGGGAGTATCATCCTATGTTCAGTTTACCAAATGTATATTCTCCAGCTCCTATACCCACCTAGCATTATATGCTCATCCAGATCTACTGTTCTGTGCAGGTCTATTCACAAAAGCCACCATAACCATTTTCTGGTCCTGGTGCTTATGCCCCAAGCTGGCTGACAGCTGCAGGCCATGCATCTTGGGCCAACAAGCCACATGTTGTCGTGGAGCCACAGGTTGGGGACTCCTGTTCTAGAGGCTCTATACAGCACCACGATACAGGACTGTGTGCCACCATATATGGTCTGTGAAAGCAATTTTGTATGCATTGACCCAAGAGACATATAAGGATCTACACCACACAGATTATTATTTATTAATGATTGTAATATCAGAAATAAATAATATTTCTGGCATACTTTACCAACAGTCATGGCCAAAAGTTTTGCGACACAAATTCTGGTTTTCACAAAATTTGCTTCTTCAGTGATTTTAGCTTTTAGTCAGAGGTTTCTATGATTACTAAAGTATAATTATTATAAAAGTTTTTAAACTTTTATTGAGAAATACATAAAGTTTGTACAAAGATTCAAGATTTACAGTGTTGTCCCTTATTTTCCAAGATTTCTGCAATTTGCCATGGCATGCCGGATGTCAGCTTCTGGATCAAATCCTGACTCATGGCAATACATTTGTGCCTAGTCAATGCTTGAAATTTATCACAATTTCTATGTTTTTGTTTATCCACTCACTTTTTAGGATTGATCACAGATTCTCAATTGAATTGGGTACTTTGGAGTTTCCTGGCCATGGACCCAACATTTCAATGCTGTTTTCACCAAGCTACTTGGTTATCATTTTTGCCTTGTGACATGGCCTCCATTTTCCTGGAAAAATCATTGTTCATCACTGAATTGCTCCTGGATCGTTGAGAGAAGTTCCTCTTGGAGTATGTTTAGATCATATTCTTTATTCATGACATTGTTCTTAGTCAAAATTGTGATTGAGACCACTCCCTGAAAAGCAACCTCACACGTAAATGGTCCTAAGATGCTTTATTGTTCTCATGATACATTTTCTTCTTTGGACAATCATTCCCCAACAGTCTGCAGGGGGCTTCATCAGAGAAAATAACTTTACCCCAGTCCCCTGCAATCCAATCCTTGTACTTACAGCAGTATGTCAATCTGTCCTTGATGTTTTTTTTGGAGAGAAGTGGCTTCTTTTGTGGTCTTCTTCAGAACTGGTCAGCCTCCAAAAGCCTTCTCTTAATGGTGCATGCAGATGAACAGCTGCCTACCTGCTGACTGTTACATAATGTGGGCTCACTGGGTGAGGTGGATCCTCTGAGCACAAGGTCCTGGTGGGCACACACACCATGGCCAACGGTGAGGCAGGTGAGGCATGCAGGACACGGATGGCAGACAGAAGACCATTAACAGATTGAAGAGTTACTATAAACCACATGCAGACTGCAGAGTTATTGAAGACCTCAGATAGATTGCAGAGTTACTAAAGACCGCAGGCAGATTGCAGGTTCACTGGAAACCACAGACAAACAAGTGAAGTCCTGGAAACCACTGACAGGTAGCTGGGTTACTGGAAGCTGCAGACATGTAACTAAGGGACTGGAAAGCACAGGCATCTTGGAGACTGTGGACGGGAACTGAGCAAGCTCTGCACTGGTGTAAAACTATTTTTGTAGCTGAATCTTCTTTAGGAGACGGTTTTGGCACTTGCTGGACTTTCTTGGGCACCCTTAAAGGTGTACTCCGGGGAGATTAAATATTTTTGTACTGTTCCTGTACTCATACACTATAAAGATGAGATGCCCAGTGCACTTTAATTATCTTTACAACCCTTGTAATTCTGTGTGACAGGAGCTGTTCCTCACTGCTCACCCCTCCCATCTGAAATATTACATCACACACCAGTGTACAGCTCTCCGCTGGAAGGAGCAGCCAGTTTCTTGATAATAGCAGGAGGCATGGTCTGCTCCTGGCTGTTTCCTAGGTGCACACCCCATGATATCTGTCTCTATTTAGTCCAAGAACAGGGGGAGGCTCCCTTCTAGTAGAAGGCATGTGCACAAGAAGATTCAAATACACGCTGTGATCTTCTACTGTACAACCCATGACAGTGCATAATGTATACTGCCATGTGTCATACAGGGAGTAGAGGCAGAGAACTGCATTGGTTTATTCAGTACTGCCATGGTCAATCACCCCTCCCCCATATCTACTTGGTATTGTCCTGACCCCTGCAACTTTATCACTCTGGGTACTTTCCTCAGGCTCAGGAGACACATGACAATCCAGAGTGTCATTGGGCACCCCCTTCAGACAGACAGCGCTGGCCCCCCGACCTGCATTCAAGCATTCAACTGTATCGGCAGATGGAGAAAGCAATGACGGAGGAGGGAGCGTCATGTGACGCTCCCTCTCCCATCATTCCTATGTATCTGATGCAGCGGGCGTGATGTCACTTCATCGTGCCACGCTGGGTCAGGCAGTCGAGCTGATGAGACGCGCTGCACAGACTGAAGCAGCGGGGGAAGGAGGAGCAGTGAATATTGTATTTATTTATTTTTTTAAATCAGTGAGTATGTGGTGCCCATATTAATGGAGGACTGTGGCTGGATTTTATATTGTCTGGAGGACCATGGGGGTGCATTATATTGCATGGAGGACCATGGGGTTGCATTATGTTGCATGGAGGACCATGGGGGGCGCATTATATTGCATGGAGGACCATGGGGGGCACATTATACTATATGGAAGGCTATGAGGGGCCATTATAGTGTATGCAAGCAATTATACAGTGTGAAGTTTTGTGTGGGGTCCATCTTACTGTTTGCAAGGCTAGTGCAGGCTATTATACTATATGAAGGCCCATTATAATTGTGGGAGTCACAGTTGGGGTATCATACTACGTTGGGGTCACCATACTTTGCGTCGGAAGTTGAGATGGGGTACAGTAGGGTCATTATACTGTGAATGTGGAGGAATTCACCATGGAAGTATCATACTGTGTTTGGGGGGCACTTTTGTTGGCATCATACTTTATGGGGGCAATGAAAGAGGAATCTAGGACTTCAGCAGGAGGAAAATTACTATGTAAATGCTGGAAAGTCGTGAGATCTGCTCTTCTGTGACCTCGACAACTATTTAAATTTTTGTTTTTCTCTTTTTTGGGGGTGGAGGAGGGGTGGCCCAATTAAAAATTCTGCTATGGGGCCCCATGATTTCTATGTACGCCCCTGTTATAAAGAGTGATAAGATGAATTGCAAAAAAAATGCAAAGTTCTACTATAAAAAATGAAGCAGCAAACTTTGTGAAAACAAAATTTGTGGCATTCCCAAAACTTTTGACCAAGACTGTATATGCCTTTATTGCTTATGCAGTTTGGTTGTCAGCTGACTAATGATAAGTGATCTTTTTTTTCTTTTGCTATATTACTAAATATTTAATGGATGAACACTTTGTTTATTTCCTTAATAGATAAAAGCATCATAATTTTCTTTTTTTGGAGCATCGTTGCTCTAGAGACAGAACTCACTAGCATTAAACATCATTAATTAAAATATTAAAGCCATCTGTTTAACATGTTAGATCAAAATCTAAAGATGTTAGATTCTTTTAAAATATATTTTCTAAGACCTGCAGCTCTTGTCCATTTCTGGACACTAGTTCTTCATGAAGTAGTATGGTAGGTAATAATTTAAACCTTGTAAAACTCCATGAAATTTTTATGGAACGCTGATCTCTATAGGCAAACCCTGCAGTATCTGTGTTCAAAGTACCCATCATCTACACAGTAGGGAGAGAGGGGGAATTTAAGGTAAACTCACCTCCAGTTTTTCTTCCTGATGATATTTCCCAAGATCACTTCTGCCCTAGGATAGATAAAAAGAATAGAGAAAGTTTTTGCAAAGTAAGCATATAGCTAAAATGCTTCAAAGCAAAGAAAACATCTTTTTGATTCAGTATTCATAGAGTTTTATCTATACCTGACCTGAAGAAGCATATGGCTAATATACGAAGGGCAATGAACTGACAAGTATAGTACGCTTTCCTGGAAGAAGAAATGCAGACATACTTATTCCTCAGAGACATACTTACACTGCTGGATATACAGCTCTATACACGTACGATACTAGTGAGCATCCGGTGATTATACATGCTTGAAAGAAAATGGACGTTCCAGCCAAAGATGATATACAAAGGTAGACAATGCCATTTCATATAATACTGACATCATTCTTCACAGACAAAACACTCAATGAGGACCCTATTTAAAGTTAAATAAAGTTTGTTCCTGTACTTGGTGTATTTATTAACCTGTACCCCTTATCTGGAAAATGTGAATGTGTTTATACCAAGGACTCCGTATTGGCAGTATGTTCACATACTCGTAGCTTTCTAACTTTCATATGTTGCATTTTCAGACTTGCACTGAGTTACAACTTGTATAATAGACCGGAGCTGCATTCATAATTCTTCTGGTTGCTACTGACACAGACTGTCCTATAGATCCTTAAGAAAGAACTGTCTACTCTTCTGACATGCGCTGACAATACTCATGAATCGTAACCTTTGTGAAATAACAGCGCTCCAGCACTTTTTCAAAGAATTTAGATTTTTCAGCATTGTGAATTTCCTCTGCAATATTCACCAGGAAATGGATGAATGAGGTGGTTAATTAGACTGAAATGACAGTGCTAGCATGTGTATGGATATACTGTATTGACAATACAAATGGCTACACCTCATTATCAAACTTTATATTTTTAGGTGGAATTACAGCGGCATGGCACAACATAGAATTCTAAGAAAAGATGCTCCAGAATTGGTATTTCACAGGGAATTCAAGTATGTAATAAAATAGACATTTATGGAGAGCTGATAGCATCTCTATTGATATATATGTATTTATTATGCTTACTCATATAGTGCCATCATATTCTGCAGTTCTTTACATACATTATCTGCACTGTCCCCATTAAGGATCACAATCTACATTCCCTGTAAGTATGTCTTTAGAGTGTGGGGGGAAACCGGAGAACCCAGAGGAAACCCCCCGTCTTGCATGCACTGCTATTCTTCGGTCTAGCCACAGATTTTCAATGATTTTCAGATCAGGGGACTGTGAGGGCCATTGTAAAACCTTCAGCTACATTTTGAGGTAGTCTATTGTGGATTTTGACGTGTGTTTAGGATCATTATCCATTTGTAGAAGCCATCCTCTTTTCAAGTTCAGCCTTTTTATAGATTGTATGTTTGCATCAAAAATTTGTGGAAATTTCATTTAATCAGTTTTACCCTCTACTAGTGAAATGTTCCCAGTACTGCAACACAACCCCAAAGCATGATTGATCCACCCACATGCTTAATGGTTGGCGAGATGTGCTTTTTCTGACATCCTGTGCCCCTTTTTCTCCACACATATCTTTGATCATAGTGGCCAAAGAGTTCCATTTTAACCTCATCAGTCCACAGGACTTGCTTCCAAAATGTATCAGGCATGTTTAGATGTTCTTTTGCATACTTCTGACACTGAATTTTATGGTGAGGATGCAGCAGAGGTTCTCTTCTGATGACTCTTCCATGAAGGCCTTATTTGTGCAGGTAATGAACCACAACTGCAGAGTCGGCTAAATCTTTCTGAAGGTCTTTTGCAGTCAAGTGGGGGTTCTGATTTGCCTCTCTAGCAATCCTACAGGCAGCACTCACTGAAATTTTGCTTGGTTCTAGACCTTATCTTGACCTCCACTGTTCTTGTTAACTGCCATTTCTTAATAATTACATTTCGAACTGAGGAAAAGGCAACTTGAAAACGCTTTGCTATCTTCTTATAGCCTTCTCCTGCTTTGTGGGCCTCCACCATTTTCATTTTCAGAGTGCTAGGCAGCTGCATAGAAGAACTCATGGCTGCTGTTTTTTGGCACAAGTTTAGAGGAAGGTTAGAGGAGGCTGGGTTTTCATAAAGCTGGGAAATTTGCATCACTTGGTATTTCTTAATGATGGTAGTGAATGAGCCATAACCTTAACAGGCTAATTAAGGTCTGAAACCTTGGTCAAAGTTATCTGAGCACACAAATCTCTAAGGGTGCCCAAACTTTTGCATAAGACCACTTTCCTTTTTGTAATTTTTAAAATGAAAAAAATTACAATATATATATTTTCTGCCTAAAATACAAAGTAAATGCGTTATCTTTAACTTTAGGCCTTTTAGAGATAATTTCATCTTCAACTTGCTTAACTGTTCACAATAACAATACCAGGAGTTCCCAAACTTTTACAGTAGTGTTCAAATAATAGCAGTGCGTTCAAAAACATGAGTTAAGCACAAAATCTTTATACTAGTTTTTATTTCCATGCATTGGGAACATTGCACACTGGTCTCTAATTCAAATCATGAAGAGAAATGTATATAATTTTTAACTACTTTACAGAAAATAACAAAAAACATGAACATTGGGCTGTTCTAAAAAATAGTAGTGTCTGCATTTGTCTTTACAAACTCACAATATGTACCCTTTTTTTTGAGGATTTAGCATTCCTGAGCCTCACTAACCTAATATTTAGTTGAATACCCACAGTTTTTTTTAGAACTGCTTAACATCTATGTTGCACAGAATCAACCAACTTCTGTCAATTGTTATTCCAGCCAAGGATGCTTTGACTACATTCCACAATTTTTTGGCATTTGTTGGCTTTGCCTCAGAAACGACATTTTTGATGTCACCCCACAAGTGTTCTATCGGATTAAGGTTCAGGAATTGGGTTGGCCACTCCATAACATTAATTTTGTTGGACTGGAACCAAGATTTTGCTCGTTTACAGGTGTGTTTAGGATCATTGTCTTGTTGAAACACGCATTTCAAGGGCATATCCTCTTCAGCATAAGGAAACATGACCTCTTCAAGTATTTTAATATATGAAAACTGGTCCATGATCCCTGGTATGGGGTAAATAGGTCCGGCACCATAGTAAGAGAAACATGCCCATATCATGAAACTTGCACCACCATACTTCATACAGAGTGTACTGTGGCTTGAATGCAGAGTTTGGGGGTCGCCTGACGGACAGAACAGGGACCCTTTGACCCAAAAAGAACAATTTTACTTTCATCAGTCCACAAAATGTTTCTCCATTTCTCTTTAGGCCAGTCGATCTGTTCTTTTGCAAATTGTATCCGCTTCAGTACATGTCTTTTTTTTTAACAGTGGGACTTTCCGGGGATGTCTTGCTAAGAGAGTAGCTTCACACAGGCGTCTTCTAACTGTCACAGTACTCACAGGTAATTTGAGACTGTCTTTGATCATCCTGGAGCTGATCATTGGCTGAGCCTTTGCAAATTCTGGCTATTCTTTGATCCATTTGAATGGTCGTCTTCCGTTTTCTTCCACGTCTCTCTGGTTTTGCTTTCCATTTTAAAGCATTGGAGATCATTTTAGTTGAACAGCCTATTATTGTCTGCACTTCTCTATAAGTTTTACCCTCCCCAATCAACTTTTTAATCAAAGTACGCTGTTCTTCTGAACAATGTCTCAAACGACCCATATTTCTCAGACTTTCGAGGAGAAATGCATGTATAACATGTGCTGGCTTCACCCTTAAATAAGGGCCACCTGATTCACACCTATTTCTTCACCGAATGATTGACCTCACTAATTGAACTCCACACTGCTATTATGTTGAACATACCCCTTTCAATTAATTATTCAAATACCCAGACTCAAAAACATGCAGATAATGAATGCTGAGTCTGTTGGTTTTCTTAGAATCTACTGCACCAACTTGTAAATTGTTTGACATGTGGTAATATAATTTATACCAAAAGCAGTTAGTTAGTCATATTGGACTGCTATTATTTTGAACACTACTGTACATGCCACTGTATGTAGTGCCTGGTGGATAGCTGACACTTCCAAGAATGTCACTCATTGGGGCAAGCACACTGCAGACTCGAGACACGAATGCAGCAAATCTTGCACCCAAGGGCAGCAGAATTGTGAATGCAGCTTTGGATTTTTATTGAAAATCACTACCACATAACTATTAATTGTAAACTGATGTCCGTCCATGTTGTTAGTAAATGGACTCCAATTACTTCATTCTGTGGAAATAATACATTTTCCCAATCTATAAAATACTATGTCTTTCTTAACCAATTTATTTAGATATCTTACAGCAGAATGAATGTTATGTAATGTGTTATGTTAATGAAAATCTGTTGGAAATGTTGCCCTTTTAGTTTCTATTCTAGAAAAGCAAAGACTTGCTGTTCATCGTTAGCAATATTTCTATTAGACTGAGATCCTGGTACACTTCACCTCCAGCTATTGCCTGTTTTCTGTCACTGGCTCTTAGCTAATCTCCCATGAGCCGGTTCTCTACTTAATCTTTTCCATGTTAAACAGGAAGGTTTATTTTTAACTTTACTCCCCACTATTGAACTATAATTGAAGTGAGCTCGCCAGCAAATATGAGGAAAGTTTAAAGAGCACTGAGATGCAAAAGCTAGCCTTTGCTGCTGAGCTTGTAAGAAATTGCTGGGTATAAAATGTAAAAGCTTAAACAAAAAGAAAAAACATCATAAGTCTATTTAGTGCCTTGTAGGGCTCAATTCACACTATTTTCATGACTTAAATTTATAACAAAGCACTTGACCAATATGCTAGATCAGTTTTTATGTAGATCAGATGAATCCTGAAGTATGGCATTGACTTTTAGCATGCTGGTTGTCAAAAACTATGAAAATCCAACAGATCAAAACTAAGCACAAATGTGAAAAGAGCCTAAGAAATTATCTTTTCAAGACTTTTAATCGGGTGCTACTATTACTATTTAGTTACTTATTACAGGCAGTGTCGGACTGGGGTGTCTGGGGCCCACAGGGGGAATTGATCCTCAGGGCCCACCCTACAGCTATATGCAAATTCTGTGGGAGAGGTGATTACTTGTTTTCCCCGGAGAACCCCTGTAAGTGCATCTTGTTCCAAGTATTTTATCACTAATGGAAATAAAAAATCTTCTCCTAATTAAATATCAGAGAGAACAAATGACCACCATACACAACCCAATCCACTATACCAACACCAATAATACCACATACAAGGGAGAAATACCACCACACCATGGCCAGACCACATATTACCACCACACTGTGACCAGACCAGATATTAACAGCATACAGCGTCCAAATAATTCACCATAATTGCTCTGCTCCATGTTCTCCATCATTGTCATATCTCCCTCCTCCATCACTATTGCCATATCTCCCCCAACCTCCTCCATCACCATATCTCCCCCCACCTCCTCCAGCACCATTGCCATATCTCTCCCCACCTCCTCCAGCACCATTCCCATATTGTCACCCACCTTTTCCAGCACTATTGCCATATCTTCCCCACACCTCCTCCAGCACCATTGCCAAATTTCCCCTACCTCCTCCAGCACCATTGCCATATCTCACCCAGCACCATTGCCATATCTCCCCTCACCTCTTCCAGCACCACTGCCATATCTTCCCCCACTTCCTCCAGCCCTATTGCCATAACTCCACCCACCTCCTCTAGCACCATTGCCATATCTCCCTCACCTCCTCCAGCACTATTGCCATATCTCCCCCACCTCCTCTAGCACCATTGCCATATCTCCCCCACCTCTTCCAGCACCATTGCCATATCTTCCCCCACCTCCTCCAGCGCTATTGGCATATCTCCCCCCACCTCCACTAGCACCATTGCAATATCTCCCCCCACCTCCTCCAGCACCATTGCCATATCTCCCCTCACCTCCTCCAGCACCATTGCCATATCTCCCCCACCTCCTCTAGCACCATTGCCATATCTCCCCCACCTCTTAAAGCACCATTGCCATATCACCCCCCACCTACTCCAGCACCATTGCCATATCTCCCCCCACCTCCTCCATGACCACTGCCATATCTTTCGTCCACCTCCTCCAGCACCATTGCCATATCTCCCCCACTTCCTTTAGCAACATTGACATATCTTCCCCTACCAGCTCCATCACCATTGCCATATCCCCCCCCACCTCCTCCAGCACTATTGCCATATCTCCCCCCCACCTCCTCCCGCACCATTGCCGTATCCCCCCCCACCTCCTCCAGCACCATTGCCATATCTCCCCCCACATCCTCCATCACCATTGCCATACATCCCCTCAACTCCTCAAGCACCATTGCCATAGCTCCCCCCACCTCCTCCAGCATCATTGCCATATCTCCCCCACCTCCTCCATCACCATTGCCATATCTCCGCCCACATCCTCCATCACCATTGTCATACATCCCCTCAACTCCTCAAGCACCATTGCCATAGCTCCCCTCACCTCCTCCAGCATCATTGCCATATCTCCCCCCACCTCCTCCATCACCATTGCCATATATCCCCTCACCTCCTCCAGCACTATTGCCATATCTCCCCCCACCTCCTTTAGCACCATTGCCATATCTCCCCCCACCTACTCCAGCACCATTGCCATATCTCCCCCCACTTCCTCCATCACCATTGTCATATATTCCCTCACGTCCTCCAGCACTATTGCCATATCTCCCCCACCTCCTCCAGCACCATTGCCATATCTCCCCCCACCTCCTCCAGCACTATTACCATATCTCCCCCCACATCCTCCAGCACTATTGCCATATCTCCCCGACCTACTCTAGCACCATTGCCATATCCCCCCACTTCCTCCAGCACCATTGCCATATCTTTTCCCCATCTCCTCCAGCACCATTGCCATATCTCCCCTCACCTCCTGCAGCAGTATTGCCATATCCACCCCACCTCCTCCAGCACCATTGCCATATCTTTCATCCACCTTCTCCAGCACCATTGCCATATCTTCCCCCACCTGCTCCATCACCATTGCCATATCTCCCCTCACCTCCTCCATCACTATTGCCGTATCTCCCCCCACCTACTCTAGCACCATTGCCATATCTCCCGCCACCTTCTCCAGCACCATTGCCATATCTTTCGCCCACTTCCTCCAGCACCGTTGCCATATCTCCCCCCACCTCCTCCAGGACCATTGCGATATATCTCCCACCTCCTCCAGCACCATTGCCATATATACCCTCAACTCCTCCATCACCATTGCCATATATCCCCCCACCTCCTCAAGCACCATAGCCATATCTCCCCCCCACCTCCTCCAGCATCATTGCCATATCTCCCAGCACCTCCTCCATCACCATTGCCATATATCCCCTCACATCCTCCAGCACCATTGCCATATCTCCCCCCACCTCCTCCAGCACCATTGCCATATCTCCCCCCACCTCCTCCAGCACCATGGCCATATCTTCCCCCACCTCCTCCAGCACCATGGCCATATCTCCCCCACCTCCTCCAGCACCATTGCCATATATCCCCTCAACTCCTCAAGCATCATTGCCATATCTCCCCCCCACATCCTCCAGCATCATTGCCATATCTCCCAACACCTCCTCCATCACCATTGCCATATATCCCCTCACCTCCTCCAGCACTATTGCCATATCTGCCCCCACCTCCTTTAGCACCATTGCCATATCTCCCCCCACCTCCTCCAGCACCATTGCTATATCTCCCCCCACCTCCTCATCACCATTGCCATATATCCCCCACCTCCTCCAGCACCAATGCCATATCTCCCCCCACCTCCTCCATCACCATTGCCATATATTCCCTCACGTCCTCCAGCACTATTGCCATATCTCCCCCCACCTCCTTTAGCACCATTGCCATATCTCCCCCCACCTCCTCCAGCATCATTGCCATATCTCCCAGCACCTCCTCCATCACCATTGCCATATATCCCCTCACCTCCTCCAGCACTATTGCCATATCTGCCCCCACCTCCTTTAGCACCATTGCCATATCTCCCCCCACCTCCTCCAGCACCATTGCCATATCTCCCCCCACCTCCTCCAGCACCATTGCCATATCTCCCCCCCACCTCCTCATCACCATTGCCATATATCCCCTCAACTCCTCAAGCACCATTGCCATATCTCCCCCACTTCCTCCAGCACCCATGCCATTTCTCCCCCCACCTCCTCCATCACCATTGCCATATATTCCCTCACGTCCTCCAGCACTATTGCCATATCTCTCCCCACCTCCTTTAGCACCATTGCCATATCTCCCCCCACCTCCTCCAGCACCATTGCCATATCTCCCCCACCTCCTCCAGCACTATTATCACATCCCCCCCACATCCTCCAGCACCACTGCCATATCTCCCCACCTACTCTAGCACCATTGCCATATCTCCCCCACCTCCTCTAGCACCATTGCCATATCACCCCCCACTTCCTCCAGCACCATTGCCATATCTTTCGCCCATCTCCTCCAGCACCATTGCCATATCTCCCCTCACCTCCTCCAGCAGTATTCCCATGTCTCCCCCACCACCGCTAGCACCATTGCCATGTCACCCCCCCACCTCCTCCAGCACCATTGCCATATCTCCCCCCACCTCCTCCAGCACCATTGCCATATCTTTCGTCCACCTCCTCCAGCATCATTGCCATATCTCCCCCACTTGCTTTAGCAACACTGCCATATCTTCCCCCACCCGCTCCATCACCATTGCCCTATCCCCCCCAGCTCCTCCATCACCATTGCCATATCTCCCCCCACCTCCTCCAGCACCATTGCCATATCTTCCCCCACCGGCTCCATCACCATTGCCATATCTTCCCTCACCTGCTCCAGCACTATTGCCATATCTCCCCCCACCTCCTCTAGCACCATTGTCATATCTCCCGCCACCTTCTCCACCACCATTGCCATATCTTTCGCCCACCTCCTCCAGCACCGTTGCCATATCTCCCCCCACCTCCTCCAGCACCATTTCCGTATCTCACCCCCCCACCTCCTCCTTCACCATTGCCATATCTCCCCCACCTACTCCAGCAACATTGCCATATGTCCCCCCACCTCCTCCAGCACAATTGCCATATCTCCTCCCACCTCCTCCATCACCATTGCCGTATATCCCTTCAACTCCTCAAGCACCATTGCCATATCTCCCCCTACCTCCTACAACACCATTGCCATATCTCCCCCCACCTCCTCCATCACCATTGCCATATATCCCCTCACCTCCTCCAGCACTATTGCCATATCTCCCACATCTCCTTTAGCACCATTGCCATATCTCCCCCAACCTCCTCCATCACCATTGCATATCTCCCCTCACCTGCTCCAGCACTATTGCCTTATCTCCCCCACCTCCTCTAGCACCACTGCCATATCTCCCGCCACCTTCTCCAGCACCATTGCCATATATCCCCTCACCTCCTCCAGCACTATTGCCATATCTCCCCCCACCTCCTTAAGCACCATTGCCATATCTCCCCCCCACCTCCTCAAGCACCATTGCCATATCTCCCCCCACCTCCTACAGCATTATTACCATATCTCCCCCCCACATCCACCAGCACTATTGCCATATCTCCCCTACCTCCTCTAGCACCATTGCCATATCTCCGCCACCTCCTCTAGCACCACTGCCATATCACCCCCCACCTCCTCCAGCACCATTGCCATATCCCTCCACCTCTTACAGCACCACTGCCATATCACCCCCACGTCCTTCAGCACCATTGCCATATTGCCCCCCACCATTGCCATATCATTCGCCCACCTCCTCCAGCACCATTGCCATATCCCCCCTCAACTCCTCCATCACCATATCTCCCCCTCACCTCCTCCAGCACTATTGCAATATATCCCCTCACCTCCTTTAGCAACATTGCCATATCACCCCGCACCTCCTCCAGCACCTTTGCCATATCTCCCCCACCTCCTCCAGCACCATTGCCATATCTTTTGCCCACCTCCTCCAGCACCATTGCCATATCTCGGCCCACCTTATCCAGCACCATTGCCATATCTCCTCCCACCTCCTCCAAGACCATTGCCATATCTCCCCCACATCCTCCAGCACTATTGCCGTATCTCCCCCCACCTCCTCTAGCACCGTTGCCATATCTCCACCCACCTTATCCAGCACCATTTCCGTATCTCACCCCCCCACCTCCTCCTTCACCATTGCCATATCTCCCCCCACCTACTCCAGCAACATTGCCATATCTCCTCCCACCTCCTCCAGCACAATTGCCATATCTCCCCCCACCTCCTCCATCACCATTGCCGTATATCCCCTCAACTCCTCAAGCACCATTGCCATATCTCCCCCCACCTCCTCCAGCACCATTGCCATATCTCCCCCCACCTCCTCAAGCACCATTGCCATATCTTTCGCCCACCTCCACCAGCACCATTGCCATATCTCCCCCCACCTCCTCAAGCACCATTGCCATATCTCCTCCCACCTCCTCCAGCATTATTACCATATCCCCCCCCACATCCTCCAGCACTATTGCCATATCTCCCCCACCTCCTCCAGCACCATTGCCCTATCCCCCCCACCTCCTCCAGCACCATTTCCGTATCTCACCCCACCAACTCCTCCATCACCATTGCCATATCTCCCCCCACCTCCTCCAGCACCATTGCCATATCTCCTCCCACCTCCTCCAGCACCATTGCCATATCTCCCCCCACCTCCTTTAGCAACATTGCCATATCTTCCCCCACCGGCTCCATCACCATTGCCATATCTCCCCCCACCTCCTCCAGCACCATTTCCATATCTCCCCCAACCTCCTCCATCACCATTGCATATCTCCCCTCACCTGCTCCAGCACTATTGCCATATCTCCCCCACCTCCTCTAGCACCACTGCCATATCTCCCGCCACCTTCTCCAGCACCATTGCCATATATCCCCTCACCTCCTCCAGCACTATTGCCATATCTCCCCCCACCTCCTCCAGCACAATTGCCATATCTCCCCCCACCTACTCCAGCAACATTGCCATATCTCCCCTCACCTCCTCCAGCACAATTGCCATATCTCCCACCACCTACTCCAGCAACATTGCCATATCTCCCCCCACCTCCTCCAGCACAATTGCCATATCTCCCCCCACCTCCTCCAGCACCATGGCCATATCTCCCCCCACCTCCTCCAGCACCATTGCCATATCTCCCCCCACCTCCTCCAGCACCATTGACATATCTTTTGCCCACCTCCTCCAGCACCATTGCCATATCTTTTGCCCACCTCCACCAGCACCATTGCCATATCTCCCCCCACCTCCTCAAGCACCATTGCCATATCTCCCCCCACCTCCTCCACCATTATTACCATATCTCCCCCCCACATTCTCCAGCACTATTGCCATATCTCCCCCACCTCCTCCAGCACCATTGCCCTATCCCCCCCACCTCCTCCAGCACCATTTCCGTATCTCACCCCACCAACTCCTCCATCACCATTGCCATATCTCCCCCCACCTCCTCCAGCACCATTGCCATATCTCCTCCCACCTCCTCCAGCACCATTGCCATATCTCCCCCCACCTCCTTTAGCAACATTGCCATATCTTCCCCCACCGGCTCCATCACCATTGCCATATCTCCCCTCACCTGCTCCAGCACTATTGCCATATCTCCCCCCACCTCCTCTAGCGCCATTGCCATATCTCCCGCCACCTTCTCCAGCACCATTGCCATATCTTTCGCCCACCTCCTCCAGCACCGTTGCCATATCTCCCCCCACCTCCTCCAGCACCATTTCCGTATCTCACCCCCCAACTCCTCCATCACCATTGCCATATCTCCCCCAACCTCCTCCAGCAACATTGCCATATCTCCCCCCACCTCCTCCAGCACAATTGCCATATCTCCCCCACCTCCTTTAGCACCATTGCCATATCTCCCCCCACCTCCTCCAGCACCATTTCCATATCTCCCCCAACCTCCTCCATCACCATTGCATATCTCCCCTCACCTGCTCCAGCACTATTGCCATATCTCCCCCACCTCCTCTAGCACCACTGCCATATCTCCCGCCACCTTCTCCAGCACCATTGCCATATATCCCCTCACCTCCTCCAGCACTATTGCCATATCTCCCCCCACCTCCTCCAGCACAATTGCCATATCTCCCCCCACCTCCTCCAGCACAATTGCCATATCTCACCCCACCTCCTCCTTCACCATTGCCATATCTCCCCCCACCTACTCCAGCAACATTGCCATATCTCCCCCCACCTCCTCCAGCACAATTGCCATATCTCCCCCACCTACTCCAGCAACATTGCCATATCTCCCCCCACCTCCTCCAGCACAACTGCCATATCTCCCCCCACCTCCTCCATCACCATTGCCCTATATCCCCTCAACTCCTCAAGCACCATTGCCATATCTCCCCCCACCTCCTCCAGCACCATTGCCATATCTCCCCCCACCTCCTCCAGCACCATTGCCATATCTCCCCCCACATCCTCCAGCACCATTGCCATATCTCCCCCCACCTCCTCCAGCATTATTACCATATCTCCCCCCCACATCCTCCAGCACTATTGCCATATCTCCCCCACCTCCTCCAGCACCATTGCCCTATCCCCCCCACCTCCTCCATCACCATTGCCATATCTCCCCCCACCTCCTCCAGCACCATTGCCATATCTCCACCCACCTCCTCCAGCACCATTGCCATATCTCCACCCACCTCCTTTAGCAACATTGCCATATCTTTCCCCACCGGCTCCATCACCATTGCCATATCTCCCCTCACCTGCTCCAGCACTATTGCCATATCTCCCCCACCTCCTCTAGCACCATTGCCATATCTCCGCCACCTCCTCTAGCACCATTGCCATATCACCCCCCACCTCCTCCAGCACCATTGCCATATCCCCCCAAATCCTCCAGCACCATTGTCATATCTCCCCCCACCTCTTACAGCACCACTGCCATATCACCCCCACCTCCTCCAGCACCATTGCCATATCTTTCGCCCACCTCCTCCAGCACCATTGCCATATCCACCCAAACTCCTACAGCACCATTGCCATATCTCCCCCACCTCTTACAGCACCACTGCCATATCACCCCCACCTCCTCCAGCACCATTGCCATATCTTTCACCCACCTCCTCCAGCACCATTGCCATATCTCCCCCCACCTCCTCAAGCACCAGTGGCATATCTCCCCCCACCTCCTCCAGCATTATTACCATATCTCCCCCCCACATCCTCCAGCACTATTGCCATATCTCCCCCACCTCCTCTATCACCATTGCCATATCTCCCCCACCTCCTCTAGCAACATTGCCCTATCACCCCCACCTCCTCCAGCACCATTGCCATATCTCCCCCACCTCCTCCAGCACCATTGCCATATCTCCCCCCACCTCCTCCATCACTATTGCAATATATTTCGCCCATCTCCCCCACCTCCTCCAGCACCATTGCCATATCTCCCCCACCTCCTCCAGCACCATTGCCATACCCCCCCACCTCGTCCAGCACCATTGCCATATCTCCCCCCACCTCCTCCAGTACCGTTGCCATATCTCCCCCCACCTCCTGCAGCACCATTGCCATATCTCCCCCCACCTCCTCCAGTACCGTTGCCATATCTCCCCCCACCTCCTCCAGCACCATTGCCCTATCTCCCCCCACCTCCTCCAGTACCGTTGCCATATCTCCCCCCACCTCCTCCAGCACCATTGCCCTATCTCCCCCCACATCGTGCAGCACTATTGCCATATCTCCCCCCACCTCCTCCAGCACCATTGCCATATCTTTCGCCCACCTCCACCAGCAACATTGCCATATCTCCCCCACTTCCTCCAGCACCATTGCCATATCTCCCCCCACCTCCTCCATCACCATTGCCATATCTCCCCTCACCTCCTCCAGCACCATTGCCAAATCTCCCCCCAGCTCCTTTAGCACCATTGCCATATCTCCCCCCACCTCCTCCAGGACCATTTCCATATCTCCCCTACCTCTTACAGCACCATTGCCATATATCCCCCACCTCCTCCAGCACCATTTCCATATCTTCCCTACCTCTTACAGCACCATTGCCATATCACCACCACCTCCTCCATCACCATTGCCATATCTTTAGCCCACCTCCTCAAGCACCATTGCCATATATCCCCTCACCTCCTCCATCACTACTGCCATATCTCCCCCCACCTCCTCCAGCACCATTGCCATATCTCCCCCCACCTCCTCCAGCACCATTTCCATATCTCGCCCCACATTCACCAGTACTATTGCCATATCTCCCCCCACCTACTCCAGCACCGTTGCCATATCTCCCCCCACCTCCCCCAGCACCATTGCCATATCTCCCCCCACCTCCTTCAGCACCATTGCCATATGTCTCCCAACCTCCTACATCACCATTGCCATATCTCCCCCACCTCCTCCAGCACCATTGCCATATCTCCCCCCACCTTCTGCAGCACCATTGCCATATCTCCCCCACCTCCTCCAGCACCATTGCCATATCTCCCTTCACCTCCACCATCACCATTGCCATATCTCCCCCACCTCCTCCAGCACCACTGCCATACCTCCCCCACCTCCTCCAGAACCATTGCGATATCTACCCCCACCTCCTCCAGCACCATTGCCCTATCTCCCCCCACATCGTCCAGCACTATTGCCATATCTCCCCCCACCTCCTCCAGCAACATTGCCATATCTCCCCCAGCTCCTCCAGCACCATTGCCATATTTCCCCCCACCTCCTCCATCACCATTGCCATATCTCCCCTCACCTTCTCCAGCACCATTGCCATATCTCCCCCCACCTCCTCCATCACCATTGCCATATCTCCCCTCACCTCCTCCAGCACTATTGCCAAATCTCCCCCCAGCTCCTTTAGCACCATTGCCATATCTCCCCCCACCTCCTCCAGCACCATTTCCATATCTCCCCTACCTCTTACAGCACCATTGCCATATCTCCCCCCGCCTCCTCCAGCACCATTTCCATATCTCCCCTACCTCTCACAGCACCATTGCCATATCTCCCCTCACCTCCCCCAGCACCATTGCCATATCTCCCCCCACCTCCTTCAGCACGATTGCCATATCTCCCCCAACCTCCTTTAGTACCATTGCCATATCACCCCTCACCTCCTCCAGCACCATTGCCATATCTCGCCCCAGCTCCTCCAGCACCATTGCCATATCTCCCCCACCTCCTCCAGTGCTATTGCCATATCTCCCCCCACCTCCTCCATCACCATTGCCATATATCACTTCACCTCCTCCAGCACTATTGTCATATCTCCCCCCACCTCCTCCAGCACCATTGCCATATCTCCCCCCACATCCTCCAGCGCTATTGCCATATCTCCCCCCACCTCCTCCTGCACCATTGCCATATCTCCCCCCATCTCCTCCAGCACCATTGCCATAACTCTCCCCACCTCCTCCAGCACCATTGCCATATCTTTAGCCCACCTCCTCAAGCACCATTGCCATGTCTCCCCTCACCTCCTCCATCACTACTGCCATATCTCCCCCCACCTCCTCCAGCACCATTGCCATATCTCCCCCCACCTCCTCCAGCACCATTGCCATATCTCCCCCCACCTCCTCCAGCACCATTGCCATATCTCCCCCCACCTCCTCCAGCACCATTGCTATATCTCCCCCCACCTCCTCCAGCACCATTGCCATATATCACCTCACCTCCTCCAGCACTATTGTCATATCTCCCCTGACCTCCTCCAGCACAATTGCCATATCTCCCCCCACCTCCTCCAGCACCATTGCCATATCTCCCCCCACATCCTCCAGCGCTATTGCCATATCTCCCCCCACCTCTTTCTGCACCATTGCCATATCTTTTGCCCACCTCCTCCTGCACCATTGCCATATCTCCCCCCATCTCCTCCAGCACCATTGCCATATCTTTCGCCCACCTCCTCCAGCACCATTGCCATATCTCCCCCCACCTCCTCAAGCATTATTACCATATCTCCCCCCCACATCCTCCAGCACTATTGCCATATCTCCCCCACCTCCTCCAGCACCATTGCCATACCCCCCCACCTCCTCCAGCACCATTGCCATATCTCCCCCCACCTCCTCCAGTACCGTTGCCATATCTCCCCCCCACCTCCTCCAGCACCATTGCCATATCTCCCCCCACCTCCTCCAGTACCGTTGCCATATCTCCCCCCCACCTCCTCCAGCACCATTGCCCTATCTCCCCCCACCTTCTCCAGTACCGTTGCCATATCTCCCACCTCCTCCAGCACCATTGCCCTATCTCCCCCCACATCGTGCAGCACTATTGCCATATCTCCCCCCACCTCCTCCAGCACCATTGCCATATCTTCCCTACCTCTTACAGCACCATTGCCATATCTCCCCCACCTCCTCCAGCACCATTTCCATATCTTCCCTACCTCTTACAGCACCATTGCCATATCACCACCACCTCCTCCATCACCATTGCCATATCTTTAGCCCACCTCCTCAAGCACCATTGCCATATATCCCCTCACCTCCTCCATCACTACTGCCATATCTCCCCCCACCTCCTCCAGCACCATTGCCATATCTCCCCCTACCTCCTCCAGCACCATTTCCATATCTCGCCCGACATTCACCAGTACTATTGCCATATCTCCCCCCACCTACTCCAGCACCGTTGCCATATCTCCCCCCACCTCCCCCAGCACCATTGCCATATCTCCCCCCACCTCCTTCAGCACCATTGCCATATGTCTCCCAACCTCCTACATCACCATTGCCATATCTCCCCCACCTCCTCCAGCACCATTGCCATATCTCCCCCCACCTTCTGCAGCACCATTGCCATATCTCCCCCACCTCCTCCAGCACCATTGCCATATCTCCCTTCACCTCCACCATTGCCATATCTCCCCCACCTCCTCCAGCACCACTGCCATACCTCCCCCATCTCCTCCAGAACCATTGCCATATCTACCCCCACCTCCTCCAGCACCATTGCCCTATCTCCCCCCACATCGTCCAGCACTATTGCCATATCTCCCCCCACCTCCTCCAGCAACATTGCCATATCTCCCCCAGCTCCTCCAGCACCATTGCCATATTTCCCCCCACCTCCTCCATCACCATTGCCATATCTCCCCTCACCTTCTCCAGCACCATTGCCATATCTCCCCCCACCTCCTCCATCACCATTGCCATATCTCCCCTCACCTCCTCCAGCACTAGTGCCAAATCTCCCCCCAGCTCCTTTAGCACCATTGCCATATCTCCCCCCACCTCCTCCAGCACCATTTCCATATCTCCCCTACCTCTCACAGCACCATTGCCATATCTCCCCTCACCTCCCCCAGCACCATTGCCATATCTCCCCCCACCTCCTTCAGCACGATTGCCATATCTCCCCCAACCTCCTTTAGTACCATTGCCATATCACCCCTCACCTCCTCCAGCACCATTGCCATATCTCGTCCCAGCTCCTCCAGCACCATTGCCATATCTTGCCCCAGCTCCTCCAGCACCATTGCCATATCTTTCGGCCACCTCCTCCAGCACCATTGTCATATCTCCCCCCACCTCATCTAGCACCATTGCCATATCTCCGGCCACCTCCTCCAGCACCATTGCCATATCTCCCCACATCTCCTCCAGCACCATTGCCATATCTCCCCCACCTCCTCCAGCACCATTGCCATATCTCCCCCCACATCCTCCAGTGCTATTGCCATATCTCCCCCCACCTCCTCCTGCACCATTGCCATATCTCCCCCCATCTCCTCCAGCACCATTGCCATAACTCTCCCCACCTCCTCCAGCACCATTGCCATATCTTTAGCCCACCTCCTCAAGCACCATTGCCATGTCTCCCCTCACCTCCTCCATCACTACTGCCATATCTCCCCCCACCTCCTCCAGCACCATTGCCATATCTCCCCCCACCTCCTCCAGCACCATTGCCATATCTCCCCCCACCTCCTCCAGCACCATTGCCATATCTCCCCCCACCTCCTCCAGCACCATTGCTATATCTCCCCCCACCTCCTCCAGCACCATTGCCATATATCACCTCACCTCCTCCAGCACTATTGTCATATCTCCCCTGACCTCCTCCAGCACAATTGCCATATCTCCCCCACCTCCTCCAGCACCATTGCCATATCTCCCCCCACATCCTCCAGCGCTATTGCCATATCTCCCCCCACCTCTTTCTGCACCATTGCCATATCTTTTGCCCACCTCCTCCTGCACCATTGCCATATCTCCCCCCATCTCCTCCAGCACCATTGCCATAACTCTCCCCACCTCCTCCAGCACCATTGCCATATCTCCCCCCACCTTCTCCAGCACCATTGCCATATCTTTAGCCCACCTCCTCAAGCACCATTGCCATATATCCCCCACCTCCTCCAGCACCACTGCCATACCTCCCCCATCTCCTCCAGAACCATTGCCATATCTACCCCCACCTCCTCCAGCACCATTGCCCTATCTCCCCCCACATCGTCCAGCACTATTGCCATATCTCCCCCCACCTCCTCCAGCAACATTGCCATATCTCCCCCAGCTCCTCCAGCACCATTGCCATATTTCCCCCCACCTCCTCCATCACCATTGCCATATCTCCCCTCACCTTCTCCAGCACCATTGCCATATCTCCCCCCACCTCCTCCATCACCATTGCCATATCTCCCCTCACCTCCTCCAGCACTAGTGCCAAATCTCCCCCCAGCTCCTTTAGCACCATTGCCATATCTCCCCCCACCTCCTCCAGCACCATTTCCATATCTCCCCTACCTCTCACAGCACCATTGCCATATCTCCCCTCACCTCCCCCAGCACCATTGCCATATCTCCCCCCACCTCCTTCAGCACGATTGCCATATCTCCCCCAACCTCCTTTAGTACCATTGCCATATCACCCCTCACCTCCTCCAGCACCATTGCCATATCTCGTCCCAGCTCCTCCAGCACCATTGCCATATCTTGCCCCAGCTCCTCCAGCACCATTGCCATATCTTTCGGCCACCTCCTCCAGCACCATTGTCATATCTCCCCCCACCTCATCTAGCACCATTGCCATATCTCCGGCCACCTCCTCCAGCACCATTGCCATATCTCCCCACATCTCCTCCAGCACCATTGCCATATCTCCCCCACCTCCTCCAGCACCATTGCCATATCTCCCCCCACATCCTCCAGTGCTATTGCCATATCTCCCCCCACCTCCTCCTGCACCATTGCCATATCTCCCCCCATCTCCTCCAGCACCATTGCCATAACTCTCCCCACCTCCTCCAGCACCATTGCCATATCTTTAGCCCACCTCCTCAAGCACCATTGCCATGTCTCCCCTCACCTCCTCCATCACTACTGCCATATCTCCCCCCACCTCCTCCAGCACCATTGCCATATCTCCCCCCACCTCCTCCAGCACCATTGCCATATCTCCCCCCACCTCCTCCAGCACCATTGCCATATCTCCCCCCACCTCCTCCAGCACCATTGCTATATCTCCCCCCACCTCCTCCAGCACCATTGCCATATATCACCTCACCTCCTCCAGCACTATTGTCATATCTCCCCTGACCTCCTCCAGCACAATTGCCATATCTCCCCCACCTCCTCCAGCACCATTGCCATATCTCCCCCCACATCCTCCAGCGCTATTGCCATATCTCCCCCCACCTCTTTCTGCACCATTGCCATATCTTTTGCCCACCTCCTCCTGCACCATTGCCATATCTCCCCCCATCTCCTCCAGCACCATTGCCATAACTCTCCCCACCTCCTCCAGCACCATTGCCATATCTCCCCCCACCTTCTCCAGCACCATTGCCATATCTTTAGCCCACCTCCTCAAGCACCATTGCCATATATCCCCTCACCTTCTCCATCACTACTGCCATATCTCCCCCCACCTCCTCCAGCACCATTTCCATATCTCGCCCCACATTCACCAGTACTATTGCCATATCTCCCCCACCTACTCCAGCACCATTGCCATATCTCCCCCCATCTCCTCCAGCACCATTTCCATATCTCCCCACACCTTCTCAAGCACCATTGCCATATCTTTAGCCCACCTCCTCAAGCACCGTAGCCATATATCCCCCCAACCTCCTCCATCACTATTGCCATATCTCCCCCCACCTCCCCCAGCACCATTGCCATATCTCCCCCCACCTCCTCGAGCACCATTGCCATATCCCCCCCACCTCCTCCAGCACCATTACCATATATCCCCTCACCTCCTCTAGCACTATTGTCATAACTCCCCACACCTCCTCCAGCGCCATTGCCATATCACTCCCCATCTCCTCCAGCACTATTGCCATATCTCCCCCCACCTCCGTTAGCACCATTTCCATATCTCCCCACACCTCCTCCAGCACCATTGCCATATCACCCCGCACCTCCTCCAGCACCATTGCCATATCTCCCCCCACCTCCTCCATCACCATTGCCATATCTCCCCCCACCTCCTAAAGCACCATTGCCATATCTCCCCCCCTCCTCCAGCACCATTGCCATATTTCCCCACACCTCCTCCAGCACCACTGCGATATCTTTCGCCCACCTCCTCCAGCACCATTGCCATATATTCCCTCACCTTCTCCAGCACTACTGCCATATCTCCCCCCCACCTCCTCCATCACCATTGCCATATCACCCCACACCTCCTCCAGCACCACTGCGATATCTCCACTCACGTCCTCCAGCACCATTGCCATATCACCCCCCACCTCCTCCAGCATCATCGCCATATCTCCCCCCATCTCCTCTAGCACCATTGCCATATCTCCCCCGACCTCCTCCATCACCATTGCCATATATCCCCTCACCTCCTCCAGCACTATTGCCATATCTCCCCCCATCTCCTCCATCACCATATCTCCCCACACCTCCTCCAGCACCATTGCCATATCACCCCCCACCTCATCCAGCACCACTGCCATATCTCCACCCACCCTCTCCATCACCATTGCCATATCTCCCCCCTCCTCCAGCACCATTGCCATACCTCCCCCCACCTCCTCCAGCACCATTGCCATATCACCCCCCACCTCCTCCATTACCATTGCCATATCTCCCCTCACCTCCTCCAGCACCAGTGACATATCTCCCCCCACATCCTCCATCACCATTGCCATATCACCCCCTCATCCTCCTGCACTATTGCCATATCTCCCCCCACCACCTCCAGCACCATTGCCATATCACCCCCACCTCCTCCAGCACCATTGCCATATCTTCCCCCACCTCCTCCAGCACCATTGCTCTCCTTCTTCTACCACCACCTTCTCCAGCACCATTGCTCTTCCTCTTATCCCCCTACCTGCTCCAGCACCATCGCTCTAGCTAAAAAAAAAAAAAAAAAACCCCCCTTAACCTGTCTGCTCGTTCCCCCGCAGCATTGTCCTCTGCTTCCTGCCCGGCATCCTTCTCCCTGACAGAGGCCCGCGCTCCATGATGATGTCATCATGCAGTGCGAGTCTGTGTCACGGAGGAAGCGCCGGGCAGAAAGTAGAGGACAGATCCCTCCGCTCTGCTGCCATTTTCTCCTCTCAGCAGAGTAGCGATCGCTCCCTGCCCGCCGCTACCGCACATGAGAGGGCAATCTGGCCATGGGCCCCCTGAGCGTGGGGGCCAAAGAAGCAGGCCAGATTGCCCTCATCAGGCGCACAGCAAGGGCCCCGCTCCACCTTTGGGCCCCAATGTAGGTGCACTGGCAGCCATGTTAACCAGCGGGCCCCTGTACGTCCAGTTCGAATTCTCTGGTGTCCCGGTGCCCCAGTACAGCCCTGATTACAAGGTATCTGCTCATTTTGTTTTCATCTTAGGTTCTGTTTGCTAAATGGCCACAGTGTGAATGCAACCTATGCGTCGCACTTATACCAACATCTGCTCTGGCTCAATTTTTTTGGCTTTAGCCTATTAAATGTACTACTGTTAGCAACTAAATTGTGACAAAATTTAGTTTTTTTAATTTCGTGTGTTCCTCTCTTTAGTTATACTATAGAAAAACGATTATTAAGCTCTTACTACAGTAACTGCTATAAATCAAGTCATGTAATCCTGAAGATGCCTATGAGGTTTACAATTTTTTTAGCTTTTATTGTTTTTATGTTTTTTAATTCTCTTTTAGATATTTCATTATGTTTTATCAGTGTAACCAAGTTTAAAACTCAGCATACAACTTCAGTTTGACATGTTACAGCGAACACAAAAGAAAACAATGTTGTCTAACATCAACTCAGTTGTATTAAAAAAACAATATGCACAACAAACACAAAACGAAAAAATAACACAAAAAAAAAAAAGAGCAAGCCGGGAAGGATTAAGTGGATGGATTGAGGGGGACAAGAGAGGAGAGGGTCATACAATTATCTACACGAGCCAAAAATTCCTGGAATAGGATGTGTATTTTTACCAAGCATGGGATATCATTTGTTTCACGGCAAAAAAGGTAAACGTCTAGAGTTTGTAATAAGACAACTTTTTGTAATTCTAACAAAATTACTTAATTAATCTGTAATTTGGAAATTAAATATGGTAATATACAAATGTACTGTTGCCAATGTGTGCTCTTGGAATTAGAGGATTGAAAGCATCTGTGTCAGGGAAACTGAACACAGCAAGGGAACCTGAAAGGTTGAACCATTAGTTTGACACACTTCTCATTTAATTCGATAGATGTGAATTAATCTTCTTTTATTTCTTACAGTAATATTATTCTTTTTCACATTTTAATGTAAAGATTTTCTCTTCTGTAGGACTACTTTTATGGAAAATCAGGCTAATAATGAAACCAGATGCTGTGGTTAGAGAATCATTTTTAATCGGTTCATTTGTACTATAAAAGGAGATTTTGTGCAGGTAACCTATTACCGATTTATTGATTCAACTTTTATTATCTTCAAATTCCAAAAAGAGAATCTTAAAGGGAACCTGTCACCAGAAAAACGCTATTAACCTGCAGATATGGGGTTATTTTGCAGGTTAATAGTGTTATTAACCTGCCTGGCGCCTGCACTTAGCCAAACTCTGCGGGGAGAAAATGAACTTTGTTCCCCCCAGCAGCGTTCCGGTTTCAGATACGGGGAAGGCGCCGGTTCCAGTTCAATCACAGTTCTGAGTATACAGAGCAGCAGCTGTAACCATGCCCCTGGCTCTGACTGACAGCCGGCCCCAATGCAGAGCAAGTGTCTGTCAGGGCCGGGGGTGCGGTTATAGCCGCCTCTCTGTATACTCAGAGTGGTGATTGAACCCGTGCTGGCGCCGCCCCCATTAATGAAACCGGAAAGCTGCCCGGTGGGAATAAAGTTAATTTTCCCTCTGCAGCGTTTGGCTAAGTGAAGGCGCCGGGCAGGTTAGTAACACTATTAACCTGCAGATAAACTCCATATCTGCAGGCTGATAGCATTTTTTTCTGGTGACAGGTTCCCTTTAAATTCAAATAATCAGTTCATACAATGTCTAACAATGGCAAACAGTTCTATTCTTGTATGTATTCATTCATTTATCTCTAATATTAACCAATCAGAATCCATTTTTTGCTATTCTAAAACAGTTTAGAAAATAGAAGCAGCACTCTGATTAGACTATTTTGATATATAAACTTCGTATGGCTCAGAGTCCTCAGTCTGGCTAAGATTTCCAAAATCTAGAACAAAACCTGTGGTGTTGGCCATAATCTTATGCTAGGTAAAAATGAATGTGGTGATCTGATTGGCTGCTGATTAATAAAAATGTGAGAAAGAGCACAAAATACACAACCCATATCAAGATCTTGTTTTACCATCAATCAGATGTGGAATCCAGATAAGAACACTTACTTCCCAGCTGCATAGACCTCTGCTGTGTCGAAGAGGTTTACTCCATTCTCATATGCAATGGTCATTAGCTGCTCAGCCACCTAAAAGGTATAAAAAAGAGCGTGAAAAAGTATACTGTATGTTGTTTGCACAAGGAAATTAATAGTTAAAAATTAGTCAGGCATCACTAGAAGTCAATGAAAAAGCAACTTTAGAATTGTGATACCCTTTTAGATCCAGGTTCTATGACCCAACACTGGCATCCAGTCATGTGATCCCCAAGAAGCATACAGGAAAAAGCTCCATCATAGCTAATATTTTATACCCGGTGCTTTCTATAATACCAAAAAGACAAAAGTAGAACAATTTTGATAGCATATAAATGTTTTTGTAATTTAAAAGGGTTGTGTGCTGGTCACCATCACCTGCGACAGCCATAACGTATGGCCACAGAAACATGTGACCACTGCAGGTAATCATTAGATGTGGCAAGTCGCTGCTGCAATTGATCATTTCCAGTCGCCAAACCTCCCTGAGATGGGCTGCAGCAGGAAGATTGGCAGGGATCAGGTAACACAAAAAACATGAACGGCAGGGTATTGGTAAGCTACTATTTGCTTTATACCAGGCACCTTCACAATCTAAGCACTATTGCTGTGATATACAGCACTTTATCTGTGATGTATATATTATTTGCACTGGCACTTTATTATGTGGAATCTTTTAGTGGCCCTTTTGTTGTGTGTATGTTTATGCACATGTGTAGATCATGCATCACATCTACATTTAATTACGCATGACTTATTCTTTGATAGTCACTCTGTCCATATTTATGGATATTCTGTCTTTTTGAGCTCCCAAATTCATCCAGATTAATGGTGACTTTTTGTGAGTACAGGGTTCCCTTGGGTTCTCTAGGGTTAGACGACAGTGAGCAGGGTTGCCAAATCTTGTGTGCTTTATTTAGAGTGTCAACCTCTGCGGTCAGGTAGGGCATTTCTTAGATAAAGTATCAGGTCCTCCTTTGCCCTGTAACTGGATCTACTCAGTCCTGTAGTTTGCTTGGTATAATAGTGGATAACCAAATTCACTCAGGCCAACATTAATCATATATTCCAGGAACTAGTGTGATATTTTGTTTTAATTGTGATAAATAAAAGTTATCTTTTATTGGGGGGAACTTTTTGTATAGTTAGATTTTGGTTATATTCCTCACCTCATTATTATATATTTGTTAATCCAAATCCTAGCACTTCAGATCTGATTAGGTACACCTGGATAGCTATGACTAGAACCAGGCCATGTGTTCACTGGTCAGTCAGCTGGGGGATGCTGAGCAGAGTGAGTTGTGTTGGAGCTGGAGAGAGACAAGCCAGAATCTCTTTGAGAAGAGACTGCACAGGCCATGTGCGGCAAACTGCAAGTATCACTGGTTACTATGGATGATAGCTGTTGTGTGGCTCAACTGAGACTAGCTTAGCCATGTCTGAGCAGCCAGGGTCTGTATTGTTTAGTTAACACCTGGACAAGGCAAGGGATTTATGTTTATAGTTTTGTTTTTGGTGCTGTGCAACCTGTGGAAATAAACATTATTCTATTTTTGAGATAAAAATCCTGTGGTTTTGTGTTCCAAGAGGCTACCTGAGAGTATGAATCCTTACACACTATACAGACCCCCTGCATATGGCAGAGGATTTGGGAGCATCCAGTGACAATTGCAGTTTCAACTTGCATTGTGCATTTATCTGATGTAGTATAAATTCTAAAACTCAACTGATGATTAAGATTATACTTAAAATCCACAGATCATGAAAAGGTTAACAGACCATTTGAGAGTTTAATATGTTTAACCTTAATTTAGCAAAGTTAGCAAAACAGCAAGAAGTCAATAGCGTTTCTTTCACTCCGTCCTTGGAAAACTTGCACCGCTGCTTTCAATGCTATAAGACATTAACTGAAACAAATGCGGTTTGTATACATCTAAATATAGATATATTGTGTTTTAGTGAATCAGTATATAGATTTTAGGAACAATGATTGATGACCTGGATATTGACACTAGTAATAAACATTTATGAGCGGATGACTGATTGATGCTAAGGAATTATGATTGCTTCCTGGGGTTGGTAAAGTACTTGTCATATTTTTGCTTGTAACAGATTTCAGACAAGACAAACCATTATAGTGCAAACCTCTATAGATTCCACTGACACAAACAACATCTGGAATCTTGTTTGGAAGACTCATGTGATTTGTTTGCCGCTGGCATACATCAGGTTGTGAAAGTGTGATCACAGACAACGTCTTTAGCTGCTCAGACTAATATAATCATTGAGCAAATTTTATACCAAGACTGCTGAAATTGTCAGATTTAAAGAGGATTTTCAGTTTTAACAAACAAAACTTGTTCATTTTATAATGACTACAGCTGGTACGGGAAGTATTCAGATCCCTTTAAATTTTTCACTCTTTGTTTCATTGCAGCCATTTGGTAAATTCTAAAAAGTAAATTTTTTTTTCTCAATAAAGTACCCAGTACCCAGCACCCCATCTTGACTGAAAAAAACAGAAATGTAGAAATTTTAGCAAATTTATTAAAAAAGAAAAACTGAAATATCACATGGTCTTAAGTATTCTGACCCTTTGCTCAGACACTCATATTTAAGTCACATGCTGTCCATTTCCTTGTGATACTCCTTGAGATGGTTCTACTCCTTCATTGGAGTCCAGCTGTGTTTAATTAAACTGATAGGACTAGATTTGGAAAGGCACACACCTGTCTATATAGGACCTCACAGCTCACAGTGCATGTCAGACCAAATGAGAATCATGAGCTCAAAGGAACTGCCCAAGGAGCTCAGAGACAGAATTTTGGCAAGGCACAGAATTGGCCAAGGTTACAAAAGAATTTCTGCATTACTCAAAGTTCCTAAGAGCACAGTGGCCTCCATAATCCTTAAATGGAAGAAGTTTGGGACCACCAGAAGTCTTCCTAGACCTGGCAGTCCAGCCAAACTGAGCAATCGTGGGAGAAGAGCCTTGGTGCGAGAAGTAAAGAAGAACCCCCAAGATCACTGTGGCTGAGCTCCAGTGATGCAGTAGGGAGATGGCAGAAAGTTCCACAAAGTCAACTATCACTGCAGCCCTCCACCAGTCAGGCTTTTATGGCCGAGTGGCCCGACGGAAGCCTCTCCTCAGTGCAAGACATATGAAAGCCTGTATAGAGTTTGCTCAAAAACACATGAAGGACTCCCAGACTATGAGAAATAAGATTCTCTTGTCTGATGAGACGAAGAAAGAACTTTTTGGTGATAATTCTAAGCGGTATGTGTGGAGAAAACCAGGCACTGCTCATCACCTGCCCAATACAATCCCAACAGTGAAATATGTGTTAGAACCCTCCTGTTAGTTCTTTTTCTATTTTGTTGGTCACATGACTTTCTTCCTTTATAATCCAGCTCCGCCCTTCTGGCCTTGCTGGACTTCAGTGTTACATTTACTCTTAAGCTAGCCAGGTGCCTTGTACCTAACTTTGTAGTTTGCTTGGTCTTTGGACCACTAGTACTTTTTGTTTGTTTGTCTTTGCTCTGCTACAATTTCTGCTAGGAGGTGTCCAACTATATCCCAGTCCTTAGTTCTTGTAGGGACGCCTCCCTTATATCTATAGGTCTGCGTTCAGACTAGCCGAGGACTTAGGCAGGTCTGTTCACAAGGAACAGGTCCCCCGCTGCATCGTAGGGAATCAGCTTAGTCCTATTGTAGGGACAGTTTTCCTTTCTTTCCTTAGTGCTTGTAGCAGTTCATAACAGTAAGTCCAGCCCAAAATAAAACACTCTAAGGAAAGTAATCCAGATATCAGCATGGTGTCGGTTCAGGAGTTGGCTCAACGCCTGCAGGGACTGTCTTTGGAGGTGGCCGAGCTCCAGCAACACGAGAGTAGCTGTCCTGTAGCGCATTTTGTCGAATCGAAGGTAGGACTGCCAGATATTTTTTACGTAAACAACAAGATTTTTTTTCCTTTAGAAACGCTTGTTTATTATATTTTCGTTTAAGACCCAGATCCTCAGGGAATGAATCACAGAGCATTGGGTTTATAATGTCACTTTTGCATAAAGAACCACAGGGATGGGCCTTTTCTCTACAACCTAATGATCCGTGTTTTAGATCTGTGGAAGATTTTTTTTCTGCTGTGGGGTTGTTGTATGATGATCCTGATCGAGTCTCATCTGCTGAAACGGAATTAAGACGTTTGAAGCAGGGATCAGGTGATGTGGAAAATTATTGTACATACTTCAGAAGATGGTTGGCCGAAGTGTAATGGAATGACTCCGCATTAAAATGTCTGTTTCTTTCTGGTCTAGGTGAAAGGGTTAAGGATCTGCTGATTGCCTTCCCAAAACCTGGAACCTTGCAGGAGGCAATGCAATTAGCTATACGTGTGGACAGGAGACTGCGTGCTAGGATTAATGAGGAGAAATCTACTGCTATGGCAGCTCCTAGTTTTCAGAGGGTCTGCTCGGAAGGTGGAGAACCGATGGAGATTGGAGCAATGTCACCCCACTCTCAGGAAAAAGACCGCAGGTTTGCTAAGGGATTGTGTTTTTATTGCGGTAAATCTGACCACTTTATTAAGAACTGTGTGCTTCGTTTGAACAAAAAAAAAAAAAGAGCTCAGTTACGCCCGTATAGCTTGTTTAAACTCAAAAGGAGTATTTCTTTCTGGAAGCACCTCATTCCAGGAGGAGTTGATTGAATTTCGGGTATTTGTGGATTGTGGTTCTACACTCAATGTGATTGATAAGGGATTTTTGGAAAAATTTAAATTAGAATCCAAACTTTTGTCATCTCCTATTTCTGTGGTAGCTGTTAATGGCTCTCCCTTGAAATGTATTACTCACAAGGTTTTTGAATTTCCCCTCACCATTAATGGTATTCATCAAGGGAATTTGGATTTGGCGGTATTAAATAATTTGCCTTCTCCAGTGGTTTTGGGGTTACCTTGGTTAAAATTGCACAATCCTGTACTGGACTGGTCTACCCATGAAATTAAGTCTTGGAGTCCTAAGTGTCATGATAAATGTTGTAACGGTCGCATTGCTGCTGTGGAAAGAGGGGAATTACCTGTACCTATTCAGGATTTTTGGAAGTTTTTTTCTGAGGAGGAGTCGAAAGTTTTGCCTCCTCATAGGGACTATGATTGCACCATTGAGTTTGTTCCTGGAGCTACTCTTCCCAAGAGTCGCTTATTTAATCTGACTATCCCTGAGAGAAAGGCCTTGGAGGAATACATACAGACAAGCTTGGCCGCCGGTCACATTAGACCTTCTAAGTCTCCTGTGGCTATTGGATTTTTTTTTGTAAAAAAAAAGGACGACGGTTTACGTCCATGTCTGGACTTTCGCAAAATTAATAAAATTACCATACGCAATTCCTACCCACTGCCATTAATTCTTGACTTGTTCAACCAGTTAGTGGGGGCCAAGTGGTTCTCTAAAATTGATCTCCGGGGGGCATGCAATTTTTTACGTATGAAGGAAGGTGATGAATGGAAAACTGCTTTTAACACTCCGGTGGGTCATTTTGAGAATCTGGTTATGCCTTTTGGTCTTACCAATGCACCAGCGTTTTTTCAAAACCTTATTAATGACATCCTAAGACCGTTGATTGGTAAGAACGTGGTGGTGTATTTGGATGACATTTTGATTTATTCGCCGGATCTGGAGTCTCATTGGCAGAGCATACGTGAGGTATTGCAGTTGTTAAGTGACAATTCGCTTTTGCTAAGCTGGAGAAATGTGAGTTCGCTGTGCAGAGAAATCGCTTTTTGGGCTACATTATCTCCAGCGAGGGCTTTGAGATGGACCCGGTGAAGGTTCAGGCGGTGCAGGAATGGCCTAGGCCTATTGGTTTGAAATCGATACAGAGATTTTTGGGTTTCGCCAATTATTACAGAAAATTCATTAAGAATTTTTCTATAATTGTTAAGCCGCTGACCGATCTCACCAGGAAAGGTGCGAATACGGTTCAGTGGACTACGGAGGCCATTGAAGCTTTTGAGTATCTCAAGGAGAGGTTCAGTTCTGCCCCCATCCTTATGCAGCCTGATGAGACCAAGCCTTTTTTGGTCGAGGTTGATGCTTCTTCAGTGGGGGTCGGGGCTGTTTTGTCTCAGGAAAACAAGGATGGAGTACATCCCTGTGCCTTTTTTTTTTTTCAAAAAATTTTTCTGAGACCAAACTTAATTACGATGTTGGTAATTGGGAATTGCTGGCTATTAAACTCGCATTTGAACATTGGCGTCATTTCTTGGAAGGTGCTAAATTTCCCATTCAGGTTTTCACTGATCATAAGAATCTGATCTATCTTGATGATGTCAAGCGCTTGAATGCCCGTCAGGCTAGGTGGGCACTTTGTTTTTGCGGTTTAATTTTTCTGTTACTTACATCCCGGGTACCAAGAATGTAAAAGCTGATGCTTTATCTCGCAGCTTTTCTCCCATGGTTGGTACCGAGGAGTAGGAGAGCATTTTACAGGAAGGTGTTGTGATAGCAGCATTGGACTCCGTTTTGGAAGATGGGATTCTGAAAGCCCAGGAGGATGCCCCATCTAACACTCCCCATGGGAGGTTGTTTGTGCCTAGGAACTTTAGGAGAGATTTGTTTGTGGAGTGAAATGAGTCTCGGTTGGCAGGTCATCCAGGAATTTCTGAGACTAAGAGACTTGTAGTTCGCAGTTTTTGGTGGCCTGAGTGGCAGAAGGAAGTCATTAAGTGGGTGCGTCAATGTACTGTGTGTGCTAGATATAAGTCTTCACATGCTCCTGCTGCGGGGTTGCTTTGCCCTCTGGAGGTTCCTAGTGCACCTTGGACGCATCTTGCTATGGATTTTATTACTGACCTTCTTGCCTCTGAGGGTTTCACTGTCATCTGGGTGGTCGTGGACCGTTTTAGCAAGATGTGTCACTTGGTTCCTTTCATCAAACTGCCCTGCGCTAAGACACTCGCTAAGGCTTTTGTTAAGGAAATTGTCAGACTCCATGGCGTTCCTACCGACATTGTTTCCGATAGGGGACCTCAGTTCGTGGCTCGTTTTTGGCGTGCCTTTTGTGACAGGTTGGGAGTTCATTTGTCATTTTCATCTGGATATCATCCTGAGTCTAATGGACAGACAGAAAGAAAGAACCAGGATGTTGAGCAGTTTTTGCGTTGTTTTGTGGCTGACAATCAAGAGGGGTGGTCTGAGTTTCTGCCACTTGCTGAATTTGCTCTTAACAACCATACATCCTCTTCTGCTGGGTGTTCTCATTTTTTTTGTTGTACTGGGAGACATCTGTCGTTTGGGTCATTCTCCAATTTGGTATCGGCTGTGCCGGAGGAGGAGAATTTTTCCGGTGATTTGGAGAGAGTTTGGACTGATGTACGTTGTAACCTTCAAGAGGCTAACGAAAAATCTAAGAGGTACTTTGACAGGAAACGTCAAGAGGTTTTGTTTACGGTTGGTGACATGGTTTGGTTGTCCTCTAAGAATCTGCGGTTGAGGATTCCTTCTAAGAAATTGGGCCTGAAATTTGTAGGGCCGTTTAAGGTACTTCAGGTAGTTAACCAATCTGCTGTTACGTTGGAGGTTCCCACCTCCTGGAAGATTAATCCGGTGTTTCATGTTTCCTTATTGAAAAAAGCTGAGGTTTCGGATAGGGACGCCACTGTCTCTGTTCCTCCGGTGGTGGAAGACGGTGAATATGAAATTTCTCGCATTCTTAATTCTAGATGGCATAGAGGGAGATTGCAGTATCTCGTCGCTTGGAAAGGTTTCGGTCCCGAGGATAACTCCTGGGTAAAGGCGGATGATGTCTCTGCTCCTAGACTTATCAGAGCGTTTCACAGGAGGTTTCCTGATAGACCTGGGCCTGGAGGATCCGGAGGATCCTCATAGAAGAGGGGGTACTGTTATAACCCTCCTGTTAGTTCTTTTTCTATTTTGTTGGTCACATGACTTTCTGCCTTTATAATCCAGCTCCGCCCTTCTGGCCTTGCTGGACTTCAGTGTTACATTTACTCTTAAGCTAGCCAGGTGCCTTGTACCTAACTCTGTAGTTTGCTTGGTCTTTGGACCACTAGTACTTTGTTTGTTTGTCTTTGCTCTGCTACAATTTCTGCTAGGAGGTGTCCAACTATATCCCAGTCCTTAGTTCTTGTAGGGACCCCTCCCTTATATCTATAGGTCTGCGTTCAGACTAGCCGAGGACTTAGGCGGGTCTGTTCACAAGGAACAGGTCCCCCGCTGCATCGTAGGGAATCAGCTTAGTCCTATTGTAGGGACAGTTTTCCATTCTTTCCTTAGTGCTTGTAGCAGTTCATAACAATATGGTGGTGGCAGCATCATGCTATGGGGGTGTTTTTCAGCTGCAGGGACAGGACGACTGGTTGCAATTGAAGGAAACATGAATGCGGCCAAGTACAGAGATATCCTGGATGAAAACCTTTTCCAGAGTGCTTTGGACCTCAGACTTGGCCGAAGGGTAACCTTCCAACAAGACAATGACCCTAAGCACACAGCTAAAATAACAAAGGAGTGGCTTCAGAACAACTCTGTGACAGTTCTTGACTGGCCCAGCCAGAGCCCTGACCTAATCCCAATTGAGCATCTCTTGTGAGACCTGAAAATGGCTGTCCACCAACGTTCACCATCCAACCTGACGGAACTAGAGATGATCTGCAAGGAAGAATGGCAGAGGATCCCCAAATCCAGGTGTGAAAAACTTGTTGCATCATTCCCAAGAAGACTCATGGCTGTACTAGCTCAAAAGGGTGCTTCTACTCAATACTAACCAAAGGGTCTGAATACTTATGACCATGTGATATTTCAGTTTTTCTTTTTTAATAAATTTGCAAACATTTCTACATTTCTGTTTTTTTTCAGTCAAGATGGGGTGCAGAGTGTACTTTAATGAGAAAAAAATGAACTTTTTAGAATTTACCAAATGGCTGCAATGAAACAAAGAGTGAAACATTTAAAGGGGTCTGAATACTTTCCGCCACCCACTGTATATATGCAATTTTCTAATATACTTTCTTATGATTTTTACAATCTTATGCTTGTAATCACCGAATTGAAAATGTCATTGTTTCCTTCCAGAGGATTGGAATTTTGGTCATGTGAACAAACAGATGGCTGGATGTAGCTGTAAAGCTTTACAGTCTGTAAAATGATGGTTCCTCTTCACTGATGGCAAGCAGTGAAGAAAGTGATAAGAAGTTTTATAGATTTTTGTTAGACTTTCTATCATGCAATGAATAATCTTTACGGCATCGTCTGGAAACATGTGGAAATCATTGTTAACAATCTATGCAGAATGAATGATGAATGAATGATTTATGAGATTTACAGGGATTATTTTTGTGATTATACTTCACTACTAATTGTGATTTAGTTTTTTCCCAGTTGAAATTGCACATTACAACATTGCTTTCCAGCTACGGCTGACATAACATTTCACTTAGCCTTACAGTGCACAATCCCTCTCTTCGACAGATGGCACATCTTCCTGTGTTTCCTATTTTTATTGTCAGAAAACATTTCTCTTTGTGATCTATTGTAGGTGCTAAATGGAATAATTACAACAAAACAGCAAATAAAATCTTATTTTTGGGTTCATCTTACCTCATCAGAGATCTGTCCTCCAAATGTCACCCAGGTTCCTGAAATAAATAAATTGAAAAAAAAATGTAATATCTAATGGAAGATTGCAATGTACAACAATGAATTATTGATGGAATTGTAAATCTCACTTCATATGAATCGACTAGACCAGGGACACACAACTATTTCTTCCAAGGGCTACATTATCAGATTGAACCAATCCCAAGGGCAGCACATAAACTTAAAGTGGTATTACTATGTGAGACATGTATAGAATATTGAAAGTACATCCCATAAATGTTTTATAGGTGTTAGCTCCACTTCCAAGACACTTCAGAGAATGGTGGTCATCTCCCCTGAGCATACTCCAGAAAGTTGGAGACTATGAACACATACATTTCTCTCTAGTTTATGTGAGTTGTTGAAGCAACTAAGTTTTTCATTACTTCCATAAACTACAATGAAGATGCCTGAACTCATGCATGGCCACCCCATCTAATACATAAAATGCCACTAGAAGACTCCCATTCTGCCAAAATATGGCCATACAATGTACGATTAGTGTCTACCCAACACTGTTCTCATAGTACATACCAGTCTTCTCTCTGGAGTGGAAAATGTGTGTGAGCAGCCACCAAATACAGACAAGTTGTCAAATGTGTCAGAAGTCACAGGCTTAAAAAGGCTATCTCAGACACAATTGGTACAAGCTGTTCTAGAAGAACCACAACCTTCACTCTTTAACCCCTGTACAGGGATCTGGTTTTACAACTGTGTCCACTGGATTGCTTCCATGGAAAGGCTGCCGTCCAGAGCAAACCAGAGGCAGGAAGGGTTGCCTAACATAGTCAAATTAAAGAGGTCAGAAAAGGAGCAGAATAGTAAAACAAGAGGATGGTCAAAATTCATACCGAGGTCAGAAAACAGGAGGAATCCGGAAAACAAAAAAGCTCACAAGCCAGGTAGCAGAACTAATTGACTGGCAGTGGAAGTCAGAGACCCAGGGGTTTAAATAGCAGACAGCCCAGCCCAGATTTCTCAGATAGGAGTAATGAAAAAAACAGCTAATTAACCCCATAGCTCCCTGATCTAGCAGCACCAAAAGCCCCAGGAGTAAAACAGGACTGATGTTGTCACACAGCATCCACAACAAAGGCACGGCACCACCTAGCAGCCGAAGCAGTGTCAAAGGGGACAGGAACTGGCACAGATGTTACACACATACAGTGACCATGCAGTTTATGGGCCATGTAAAATGGCATCGCAGGGTGTGCATCCGTGGACTAGACTTTAGACTAATGCATAATATTTTTCTTTAATAACACCATTGCTGTGCATTCTAGCTGAAAATAGGTGCATTTTATGTGTTCTAACCATAAAGCTCATACAGGCAACTAAAATTAATAGAAATGTATGAAAATCCATTTCTGAAATAAAAGTTTTTCATTCAATTTTGTTGACAGTGTATTTTTAAAAATTACAACAGTCTATGGGCCTGATTCATTTAAATATTTATGAAGGTTTTCACACATAAAACACTTGAAAAAGTTTTTTTCCTTGTCTTGGCCAACTTCACCAAAATGAACAGATCTGTGGAGTAGTATTATGGAGGCATTTGGTAGTTGTTGGATTCGCCTCTTAATGAATTAAGTGCATTGTGCTAAATGACAATCTTAAAGAATCAGACCCTATGTGTGTAGCATTTTGTTATGATTTTAACCTGCCATTAATTAGAAAATAAAACACTGTAACTAATGTGTCTCAAAGCAACATTTTATATGCCGTAATAATTATTACGGCATATAAAATGCATATCAATTCAAGTTGGCTATTTTCAGAGCTTCCATGGAAGTGAATGGACAGAGCATGTGCAGCTACCCCTCCATTCCTGTCTTTAAAGGGGTCTTCCAGTCTAAAATGAAAAGTCTGCAGTCACTCTGTGTGACTGCAGACTTTTGAATCCGCTCAGAGTACACACTGTACACTGTGAGGATTTGCGAGCGAGGGTAAGGCTGTCTAGAGGGTGCGGCTATCTAGTGGGCACAGCCTCGCTCCATACACTTACATGGAGTGAGGCCGTGCCCACTAGACGACTTTTGCCTGGGAGCATGCATATCCATACTTCACCACCTTTCCTGACTCTGAAACCAGAAATTTCTCGCAGTGCACAGTGTGTACACTGGGGGGATTCAAAAGTCTGCAGTCACACAGAGTGACTGCAGACTTTTCATTTTAGACAGGACAACCCCTTTAAGATATGGGACTGCTTTCTCAAGATAAGTGTCGCTCCCACAAGTGGGATCAGCAGCTATTTATGCCATATCTTGTGGATACCTATAAATACCCGTAAATGGTTATTCCCAACATTGAAAATGGAACGGCGGCTGTGCCTGCGCACTCTTGTTCCATTCATTGTCAATAGGACTGCTGGAGACAATATGCAAGTGCAACCAAATTCCATCCTGACAGGACAGTTCTCATTCTCGGGATCAGTGGTGATCACAGCAGTCAGACCCCTGCCGATCAGAAAGTTATAACCTATCACCTCTCCTGTCCTATCACTTTTGGAAACACTTTCTTCCTAGTACGGTATAAGAAAATAATGATGAAGAAAATATCCCTTTAAGGCCACCAGTATACGGGCATGTCTGCCATGTAGCATTATAAATTGGTATGGTATATCCCCTACTATTTTCTTCTAGGTGTGTTTTACTTCTAAAAATTGTGCCACAGTGGTCCAAAAGGTTTTGTGTGGTATTGCAGCTTCGACATATTTACTTTTATGGAGCATCCTGCAATATTAAGCATCACTGAGGAACACGTGTAGTGATGTTACTGGAAGAAAGCAGCCAAATTTTTTAAACATTGTACAACTCCTTTTTTCTGTATGTACTATTTTTTACTTTAATAATATTTATCTACAATGTTTACTGCCAGATGTTTAATAGTTTTATATTGTGCCAAAAGTTTTTTTTATCTACTTTTTATGTTTATTCCCTTAGATAACACGACTTCTCTAATCCCATAATCCTATTATACTCTCGATAACTTCAGTCAAAGAAAACTGTCATGTGGAGTCTGGAGCGTGGTTATCATGAGTTTTTGGCATGCCATGAGTTGAAAAAAGTGAATGCATCTATTTACTACTTATTTCAGTTTATTTTAAAGGGAAGCTGTCAGCAAAAAATTCAACAAAACAAAACAAACCCCACATTATTTACCTGTTTACCTGCTGCTATTGTGCCAGCTATGGTTGAAATGTTGAAATACCCCCAAAGGTCTTTTAACACCTTATGTGGGGCTCAATATATGAAATAAATAAAAAATAAACAAATAAAAAGCAAGTCTAAAATAAATGTAAAAAAGCCGCAGCGAATCCAAATAGCTGTTACTAGCCACACCACCATAAAAACATGTCCAATATAAAAATAATTGTTACAGGAAGGGGAACAAATTTTCAAATGTATTTTAGTGTTTTTTTTGTGGTCATATTAAAAATGTGAAAAACAGACTTGTATTTCCATTATTTTCCCACCGATAGGGTCCAATATAGACAAAAAAAAGTGAGTATGAAAATGTCATAAAAATTAAGCCCCCCCCCTATAGGATATTTCTTTATCGTTTAAGGATTATTATAAAAACTAAAAGCTTCAAGATTAGTTCCTCTTCAAGGTCTCGACTTGGGATCTTGTCTTTATTCCTGGATTAACATCTATCCATTCTAAAAACATTGAAGCTAATTCGAACAAAACTTTCTCCCCCCCATAGGGTCTAGGTTGTATTCCCAACCAAGACAAGGGTACAATAAGCGACTAGTTGAAACAAGGTCTATTGTGTCTACTAATATGCCTTTTTCTTTCATTTTTAACTGGACTTTTACATTATGCTACTATACCTTTGGTTTTAGTACTCTTACATTTTATTATTAATAAGGTTTAAGCGTCATCATATTTTATCGTTAAGCAATTCCAATGTAATATTTTGTATGTTTGTCTTTATTTTCTCCCCAATCTTTATAGAGGGAATCCTTTCCCTCCTCACTTCCTACCCTTCTATCCCCTTTTAATAAAAATGTTTTTCTTACCCCCCCCATCTAAATTCCCTACCCCCTGTTTTCCTTTTCCCATTTATGTTCCCTTAAATTGTGTTTTTGTGTTATTGTTACACGCACGCCGCTAGGTTCAGATAAGGGTGAGACAGGTTACATGAATTCTTTGGAATCCTGGGGGAACCAATACTCAGGGCGACCATAGACCATGTGCTGCAGCTTCTCTCAGGCACAGAGGGGTATTGACCCTCAGGCACAGACACGTAGGTTGTTTCACTTGCTGACCAGACACATTTGACTAGAGTCCTCATAAACGGTAGAACAGTAGCATTTAATAAGAAGCCGCACAGCCAGTGCAAGTTAAGTTTTATGAGCAACAGGCTCCAGTGACAAACAGTACAGTCTCCTTAGCAGCACATCAGTTCACAGTCTTCCCAGTAGTACAGGATAGCACAGTTCTAATGCAAATGCACATTAATGAACACAGCATTCTTTACAGCACAGTGAGATGGAGTGGGGGGGTTGCTGAGGGAAATGATCCTTGTAACACCAATTTTTTTCTTCCAGTCTTTATCTTTCTGCCTGACAATACTCTGCACTGCTAGTTCAGGAACTCTACCTGACCTGTGTTTAGCTTCACTCCTGACTTGAATCCTTTTCACTTGCAGGGGCGCTTCTGTGAGATACAGAACACACACACCACCTTTCTTTTTGTCTCCAGCCAGACAGTAAACAGCTTCCCCACAATCCCCCTGGGGCTCTGCTAAAACACTCCCCTTCTCCTGTGACTGTGTTAGCCCCTCTAGTTGCTGGATGCTTTTGGAGCACAACACTTCCTATCTCATGTGCTTGTGTTACTTCTAATGGTTGCTGAATGCAAGAATTTTTTTTACAGCTCTTTAAACCACCAGTACGAAAAAACCCAAACATGTGCCAGGTCAGGAGCAGGAGGGAAATGGCCCAGTCCTTAACTGTTTAAAGAGGTTGTCCACTACTTTTACATTGATAGCCTATCCTTAGTATAGGTCATCAATGTCTGATCATCCGGGGTCTGACACCCGACACCCCCACCAATCAGCAGTTATCAGTGGCAGTGGTAGCCGCCGGCCACATGTACTTTCTTGCCAAGATGCTTCGTCTGCTTGTAGTGGCTGCCGCAGGGAACTACACATCCACCTCATATTGATTTGAATAGGAGGCGGATGTGTAATACCAAGCTCCAGCCACTACAAGTTGACGGAGCAGCTTGGCAAGTGAGTACTTCCGGCTGGCGGCGGCCGCTGACTCCGATAACTGCTGATCGATGGGGGTGCTGGGTGTTGGACCCCGGATGATCAGACGTTGATGACCTATACTAAGGATAAGCCATCGATGTAAAAGTAGTGGACAGCCTCTTTAAACATAAGTGCACTGCTCCTTGATTGACATTCAGCTTTGCAGCATGTGTGTGCAATGAAGGATGTCAGTGAAGAAACAAGGGGAAATGTAGTGAGTGCTGCTCGTTCACTGTCCCAGAGCAGCCCCAATGGTTTGAAGTGAGCGGCTGCAGGGAGAATATAACTTAATTTTCTACCTACAGGATCATTACCAAACACTGCTGCACATGTTTAAATGATATTTATCTACAGATCACCACTATGACTGTAGGTAAGTACCAGTTTTCGGGTTCCCTTTAAATGGACTGTCAGCACATAACTGTTCAAATGAAGTACAGAAACTGGGTGGATCGTGGCGCTGCCAAACATTTAAGTATACCCTCCCTCCTACTTGGTTTCCATCTATCTTCGCCCTTCTCTGGGTCTAAAAAGCCATAGCTGTCAATCAAAGAATAGAAGAGAGGGGTGGAGATACCGGGAAAACAGGCAGGTGGGTAGGTGCATTTAAATGTTTGGCTGCACCATAGTGCACAGAGAGCCTGTACTTGGTTTGAACAGTCATTCTGTGCTGACAGAGTCTCTTTAAATGGAACCTGTCTTCAGGTTTTTGCTATGTAATCTGAAGACAGCAGGAAATAGAAGCTGAGACAATGAGTTGAATGATGTGTTATTTATTACCATGTGTGCTGTTGTTCCCTTATAGTGAAGGTTTTATCACCTTGTGATTAGCATTGCAGGACTACATTTGTCCAACCACGCCCCTCCCTCTGTGATAAGCAGCTCACTGTTATTAGCCATTCTATATAGAGAGCCTGGTGGGGGCAGGGTTAGCTTTCTCAGCTCTGTTGCATTTCTAAATCTAAAAGCTCTGATCGTGTCAGAACTGCTGAACCCAGTAAATTAAGTGATACATCATTGGATTCTGGGTCCCTTTTCCTACATCAGGCTGCTCTCAGATAAAGTAGCAAAAACCTGCTGACAGATTCCCTTTATGATTCAAACTGGCTCAATTTGTTCTTGTATCTGAAATGTCCCTAAGTCCTCCAGAGTTTTTATTCACAAAATTCATTACATCATGAAAATTATTGGTGCCCCTCTTAGATATTAGGCTCATTTTATAGAAATCAATATTTATAATGAATAATTAAATAAAGCAAAATAATTAATTGAATTACACAATAATTGTCTGCCTGTTCACCCCCCCCCTTTTCTTATCTTATGTCTATATATAACAGCACAGGTATATAAAAATACCGAGATGTAATTGCCACATGCAGTCATTACAGGTTCACACCTTATGAACATATTCACACAAACAAGCTATGGGTGAATCGACCTTGGCAAATACTTTTGCCAACTTCCTCTCGTCACATCACTGATCTGCTGCCTCTTAGGCAATATACAATTTTATCACACTTGAAGACCCAAGAACCAATATTTACATATTTTATTAACAGAAGATTAAGGCTAGAATCACACATGTCATTTTTCATTCCGTTTTTGATAAGATTTTTTAAGTCAAAGAAAGAAGTACGGTATTTTGCGGTCTATAAGACACACTCTTTCCCTTCAAATTTGGGAGGAAAATGGTGGTTTATCTTATAGTCCGAATGTAGCTTACCGGGGATATGGGGGTGGCAGCAGAGCTGAGATCTCAATCTGTGCATGCGCCACCACCGGTGGCCATTTTAATGAAGCCCACTGCTGGGACACCCCCTCCTCCCAGCCCAGCCCGCAGCATTGCCCACTGCTAGCTTCCTGCAGTGGCGTACCCTGCCCCCTGTGACCCTGCTCCACCACCGCCGCCCCCCTGGTAAGCTAAATTCGGATTATAAGACGGACCCCCATTTCACACAACAAAAAATGTCTTTCCTATTTTCCTCCTCAAAATTTGGGGTGCGTTTTATGGTCCGCAAAGTACGGTAGATCCAGCAAGAAGTACAAGTCCCTTTTCTAAATGCCTTTTCAATGGTGTCTAAAAAGTAGTGCAATACATTGGCACACAAGCTATTACACACTGGTAGGTCCTGCCTTTGTTATTATTTTTCCCATAATGTTAAAGAGACTCTGCCAGCAGGTTTTTGCTATGTAATCTGAGGACAGTATGATGTAAAACACATATTTCAATGATGTGTCACATGTCAGGCTTTGTGCTGTTTACTTACACTGGAGGTTTTATCATCTGGTGATAATCATTGCCTTTACCACAGCAGCTACAGCAGCTCGTGCATGCTAGTCCGACTCCGCCCCCTCCTGTGATAAGTTGCTCATTGTCTATAGACAAATTACATAGAGAGTCTCGTGTGGGCGGGGATAGCTGTGGTGTGGATGGGGTCACCTGTGGTGTGGGCGGGGACAGCTGTGGTGTGGACGGGGACAGCTTTCTCAGCTCTACTGTATTGCTAAACCTAAGAACTCTGATTGAGTCTGAACCACTGCACCCAGTAAAATAAACCAGGGCAGAGAAGTATGCTTGTGCAGGAGTGCGATGCCGGGGACACTGTGTGGATGACGTAGGGACGCATCATACACACGAAGCAAGAAGAAGGTCGGCATCGCAAGAAGACGGGTGGCACCGGACCAGGACTATTGACACCCCTCACTGTCTTCCAGGTGAGTATAATAAAATCCCTTTTTCTTCTCTTGCAGGTCGGATCAGGGGCTTATGTACAGCATTATAAAATGTTGTATAGCAGGGGTGAAAGGTGGTGGCCATGTCTCATATCGGCCAAACCTGGTGACAGGTTCACTTTAACAGTCCCCTTAGGAAACTTGAAGCTGCAATCATCTGATGACATGTGCTCTACAGAGCAGTGCTTCAGCCCTGCTATGCATTGCAAAAATCACGATCTCCTTATGAACGCAGGCCAAGAGCTGGTGTTCACAGGAGATTCACAATGACAGGCACAGGGGTCTTCTGCTGACCCCTGGCTGTCATGACAACCCATCGGCGTCCCGGATCATGTGACAGAGGTGCTGATGGGTGGGATTTGTGATGTTCTTCCAGCTGGCGCGTGTTAGATGACGCTATCAGAGATTGACAACAGGATTTAACTGGTTAACAGCCGCAGGTGGATCCACCCATGGCTGTTAAAAGCACATGTCAGCTGATTAAATGAGCTGTCATGTGCAGGGAAAGATGCGGGCTGCGTTGCAGGGACACGACATGCAGTGGTGGCCAAAAGTATTGGCACCCCTGCAATTCTGTCAGATAATACTCAGTTTCTTCCTGAAAATGATTGCAATCACAAATTCTTTGGTATTATTATCTTCATTTAATTTGTCTTCAATGAAAAAACACAAAAAGAATTGTCCTAAATCCAAATTGGATATAATTCCACACCAAACATAAAAAAGGGGGTGGACAAAAGTATTGGCACTCTTTGAAAAATCATGTGATGCTTCTCTAATTCATGTAATTACCAGCACCTGTAACTTACCTGTGGCACCTAACAGGTGTTGACAATAACTAAATCACACTTGCAGCCAGTTAACATGGATTAAAGTTGACTCAACCTCTGTCCTGTGTCCTTGTGTGTACCACATTGAGCATGGAGAAAAGAAAGAAGACCAAAGAACTGTCTGAGGACTTGAGAAACCAAATTGTGAGGAAGCATGAGCAATCTCAAGGCTACAAGTCCATCTCCAAAGACCAGAATGTTCCTGTGTCTTCCGTGCGCAGTGTCATCAAGAAGTTTAAAGCACATGGCACTGTGGCTAACCTCCCTAGATGTGGACGGAAAAGAAAAATTGACGAGAGATTTCAACGCAAGATTGTGCGGATGGTGGATAAAGAACCTCGACTAACATCCAAACAAGTTCAAGCTGCCCTGCAGTCCGAGGGTACAACAGTGTCAACCCGTACTATCTTTCGGTGTCTGAATGAAAAGGGACTGTATGGTAGGATACCCAGGAAGACCCCACTTCTTACCCCGAGACATAAAAAAGCCAGGCTGCAGTTTGCCAAAACTTACCTGAGCAAGCCTAAAACGTTTTGGAAGAATGTTCTCTGGTCAGATGAGACAAAAGTAGAGCTTTTTGGGAAAAAGCATCAACATAGAGTGTACAGGAAAAAAAAAGAGGCATTCAAAGAAAAGAACACGGTCCCTACAGTCAAACATGGCAGAGGTTCCCTGATGCTTTGGGGTTGCTTTGCTGCCTCTGGCACTGGACTGCTTGACCGTGTGCATGGCATTATGAAGTCTGAAGACTACCAACAAATTTTGCAGCATAATGTAGGGCCCAGTGTGAGAAAGCTGGGTCTCCCTCAGAGGTCATGGGTCTTCCAGCAGGACAATGACCCAAAACACACTTCCAAAAGCACTATAAAATGGTTTGAGCGAAAGCACTGGAGACTTCTAAGGTGGCCAGCAATGAGTCCGGACCTGAATCCCATAGAATACCTGTGGAGAGATCTCAAAATGGCAGTTTGGAGAAGGCACCCTTCAAATATCAGGGACCTGGAGCAGTTTGCCAAAGAAGAATGGTCTACAATTCCAGCAGAGCATTGTAAGAAACTCATTGATGGTTACCGGAAGCGGTTGTTCGCAGTTATTTTGGCTAAAGGTTGTGCAACCAAGTATTAGGCTGAGGGTGCCAATACTTTTGTCTGGCCCATTTTTGGAGTTTTGTGTGAAATGATCAATGATTTGATTTTTGCTCCATTCTCTTTTGTGTTTTTTCCTTGCAAGCAAATTAAATGAAGAGAATAATACCAAAGAATTTGTGATTGCAATCATTTTCAGGAAGAAACTGAGTATTATCTGAAAGAATTGCAGGGGTGCCAATACTTTTGACGTAAATATACGTCATATGTACGTCATATGTTGTGAAGGAGATAATCTTGCTCTGGTTCATTCCAGTGTCAGCCCTTGCTTAGCTTATTTCTATTTCTGTTGTCTTACCTTGGCTCGTATTTTGACTATCGTTCAACCTTACAATTCTCTTAATGTTTGTGACCACTTTGAGATTGACATACCTATTGACACATTGACACAACTTCCTGACTTTCTCAGCCAGCTCGCTTCACCAGGCAGCAGCCTACTCCAAGGCCCCAACCCAGAGGCCCCTGTGTAAGTCCAGATATCTGTACAGTGTTTAAAGGGTGAAGACCAGAGCAACCTCTGGGACCTGGTAGATGGGGTGGCTAGTGCCAAGCATGTCCACGGAAGTCGTATTAAAAGCTTCCAGGTTACCATGAACAGTGCCTCTGTAACACAATGAGGATCTTGTTCTCAGTCCCCAACCTCCATAACTCACTATTCATTCTGAAATACTGCTAAAATCCAACTGGCTCAAGATTACATGGACTGGCAGCTTACTGAAAGATTAGATTACATGCTGCTTATCAAAGTATAGGGAGAGAGAGGAGGGGCAAGCCAGATGAAGAACCAGAGTGAGATAAAGGCAGAGAAAGACGCACAAACAATACTGCAACCTTTCTAGTAGGTTTTTATCTCAACCCAGAACTGTATTCACAGCTACACTGCTCATTTCTGCTACTGTATATAATTCAGAGTCCATCATGTCCATATGTACTATATATGGTCGATATCATAGCTGTTAGCTTCCACCCATAAGTACAAAGATAACTGCAAATTAGCAATAGGGTTTACTGAGTGGAAAATAGTTTAAAAAAATGGATACAAGTTTTGCAATGACCACAAATAGTATTTTTCTTCATGTACACACATGACAAAGTGCATATACATTTTAATAGGATTTAATAGGATTGTATGATTTAGATATCCTCTATCAAAAAAATCATGAACATGTGCTAATTGCACAGCTCTCACATTCATTACAGCAGCTTTCTGCTCTGACTTTTTCCAAAGTAGACAAGCCCTTTAACACTTCACCATAATGTATATGTATTGCAGATTACGTGAAGGAGTTATTTATTGTACCACACAATACATGTATGATGGAGAATGTGAGAATGGAGCAGGCACATAAGCTGTGTCAGTGCCATCTGCAGCAGAAGACACCTGTTACATATGTGACACCCCAGGGGTCTGGTTGCCACAGTGATAGAGATATTACGTCTGAGAGCAGGTGGGAGGTCCTTTGGTCAGGGATCCTGTGCATGCCACACCTCCTGCCCAGTCTTGGGAGGGGAAGGACTTCCCCTATATAAACCTGGGGCTGAGGCAGGGTAGGGAGTTCTGAGAGGAGAAGACAGGGAGCAGAGCTGCTCTATGGGCTCTGCTCCACAGGCAGGCCCTGTCCAGGGGCCTGAGCCTGGAGTCAAGGAGAGTAGAGACAAGAAACAGCAGAAGCAATACTACTACGAGTCAGGGGCTGGCAGCTGCAGAGCTTGCCCTGACTGAGAAGCTTTCTTACCGGACCCGGCGTCCGAGGCTGTGGGGACTAACTCTTACCCAGCAGCAGAAGCCGACCGGCAGGGGATTTCAGGTCCTCAGGCCCAGAAACCCGAAGGCACGGTCACACGCGTGGGACCAGCACCGCCATCGTGGAGTGGAAGCCATTAGAAGGCCCCGAGTCACCGGCCATACGGGTGAGCACCACACGGTACACTCAGGGACGTGGGCTACTTATATCCGCTTCTAGCAAGGTAGCCAGAAGAGTACAGTCAGTTTGGGAGGCCTACAACTCCGCCTGGCCAGGGGAGATCCCATCTGCTCAAGGACTGACCAGGCCCCGTTCACTAGCAAGTACTCCGGGAGGGTCTATCGTTGTTACCAGTAAAGACCCTGAATTACACCGCACCGTCTCTGAGTGGTTCCTGCTACCCCCATCATCCACATCTGCTGCCCTGAGGCCATACCCCTCCCGTTGGGGGTTATACCATCTACGCTGCACCATCCATCCACCGGCCTCAGCGGACTGTCCTGCAGCGGCAGCTCCATAGCTGCATTCAACGGGTGGCGTAGTCGTCCAACATCTACCGCTGTTACATCGCCGCTCAGTTTGACTCCCTGGGCACGGACCGGGTCACCGCCACGAGACTACAACCCTCAAGAGATCCGGCTCCGGGTAAGCTCCCGCGTGCGCAACGCAGCGTGACACAGGCCCAGGGGCGCGTCACATACAGCTAGGCTACCACTGCAATAGTCATGGTTGCAGCTATGTGAAATCTCGACTATTGCCGACTATTTAAATATTTACATGCTGTGTCCACTGCTGGGAGAGCGCTCTGTCAGCCCATGCTCACCCTCGCAGCATGAACCCATGTACACACATAGGAGAGACCAGTCCATCACCTGGAGCAGGGTGGGGAGAACACAGCGGGTGGCAGCACCATACTAGTTACGTCTCTCTATATGGTCCCTGACCGGATTTTAAAACAATATTTATTCTGAAATGCCATAGTGACTCAGAGTAAAATATTATTGGCTGCAATTGTACAACTCTGATTCTTGCTGCTCGTGGGTTCCAGGTTCACTTTAAAGTCGTTCCATTTCTGTTACAAAGTTACAAATCTCTGCATAGAAATAGATTTAAGGGATAACATGCTGTATTCCAACAGATTGCTGAATCTGGACAGCTTTATTCCCCCTGTGCTCTTCTCTGCTGCAGAGGGAAAGCTGCCTCTGTTTCCAGCCGAACAAAGAACACAGTTAAGACTAACGGAGCGACCATGCTGCTGGTCAACTTTCAGTAGCATACCATCCCCGGTCTGAAAGAATCCGGAAGGCAAGGGAGCGCTCCTGAAGAAAGATGAAGAGAATACCCCTTTAAAGTGTAACTGCACTTTCAGGTGACTTTCAAAATAAAATTTCTTGTGTGTGAGTATGAGAAATATCTATAATATAATCAGCCAAGCGTCCCTCTGTTTGAAGCCTCTATAGACTGCGTATGCGCGACGCGCAGTCTGGCTCCAGACAGAAGAATGCATGGAGCCGTTACAGGTAAGAGGAGTGTATGGTGCCGGAGATCGCGGTATGCATAGACACTGAACGGATACCGCGATCTCCGGCGCCATACTTACATACTTACCGCGGTATGCATAGACACTGAACGGATACCGCGATCTCCGGCGCCATACTTACATACTTACCTGACTGGGAGGAGTATTGCTGCGGCGCCTCTCTTCTGGCTGGAGACTGGGGGTGGAGTCAAGGCATCGGAATCGGTGCATGTGCATAGCGTTATCGGGCGCCATTTTACTGAAGACACATTTGCAGTGAGTCTTCAGCAAAATGGCTCCGGACAGCGTGATGCTCCGGTGCCACACTCCTCCCCCGGCCCCCGGCAGAACAGGACACAGCAGCGCTGAAGCACAGGGAAGAAAGGTGAGTATAAGTGTTTATTTTTTTTGTATGTGTGCAGAGGAGTACCATGCATACCAGGATTGGGGGGTGAGGGGGCCATACATCCCAGGATTGGGGGATGAGGGGTACCATGCATACCAAGATTGGGGGGTGAGGGGGCCACACATACCAGGATTGGGGGATGAGGGGGCCACACATACCAGGATTGGGGGATGAGGGGGCCACACATACCAGGATTGGTGGATGAGGGGTACCATACATTCCAGGATTGAGGGATGAGGTGGCCACACATACCAGGGTTGAAGGGATGAGGGGACCATGCATACCAGGATTGGGGGATGAGGGGACCACGCATACCAGGATTGGGGGTGAGGGGACCACGCATACCCGGATTGGGGGATGAGGGGTACCATACATACCTGGATTGGGGGATAAGGGGTACCATGCATACCAGGATTGGGGGATGAGGGGTACAATGCATACCAGGATTGGGGGATGAGGGGTACCATGCATACCAAGATTGGGGGATGAGGGGTACCATGCATACCAAGATTGGGGGATAAGGGGTACCATGCATACTAGGATTGGGGGATGAGGAGTGCCATGCATTCCAGGATAGGGGATGGGGGGTGCCATGCATAAGAGGATTGCAGATGAGGGGTGCCATGCATACCAGGATTGGTGGAAGAGGGGAGCCATGCATACCAGGATTGAGGGATGAGGGGTACCATGCATACTAGGATTGGAAGGTGAGGGGGCAACTCATACCAGGATTGGGGGATGAGGGGGCCACACATACCAGGATTGGGGGGATGAGGGGTACCATACATTCCAGGATTGAGGGATGAGGGGGGCACACATACCAGGATTGGGGGGGATGAGGGGACTATGCATACCAGGATTGGGGGATGAGGGGACCATGCATACCAGGATTGGGTGTGAGGGGACCATGCATACCAGGATTGAGGGATGAGGGGGCCACACATACCAGGATTGGGGGATGAGGGGTACCATACATACCAGGATTGGGGGTGAGGGGTGCCATGCATACCAGGATAGGGATGAGGCAGGCCATGCATACCAGGATAGGGATGAGGGCAGCACATAACAGGATGGGGGAACAGGATTGGGGAGCACAAATACCAGGATGGGGGCAACACAAATACCAGGATGGGGGCAGCACATACCAGCATGGGAAACCACATACCAATAAAAATGCTCGCCACCCGGGCATAGAACGTGCTCACTAGCTAGTACTATTATATTATTATGTATTATATGACTGCATTTTTAGCAGTTTCTTCTTCTGATTTGTGATTTGTTTCCCTCCAGGTTCTCCCTCCACCCCTCTCCATAGTTTTATAGCAGCAGGTATAATTTAATCCCTCAATGCAGAAAGACTTATATAAATAGATTTGAGAAGTTTTTGAGGGAAGAGAAGAAGTGACTGATAAGTGGGGGAAGAGGCATTTCGAGTGGATATAAAAAGTCCCCTGTTAAAATACCAGGTTTTTGTAATGTAAAATACACTACCAATAGGAATTATTTCAAAACGTTTTCCACCTTTAATATCACCCATAATCTGTACAAATCCATTGAGAAACAAACTGAAATAATTTTGCTGGGGGAAATAAAAATAACAAAACTAAAATAAGTTTGTTGCATAAGATTGAACACCCTGTTATATTTGGGAATGTGGCCACAATTAAACACATGTTAAATAGTAGTCAGTAAATGGCTGCCATCATATAAAATGATTCTGATTAACATTTATAAAGTCTAGATGTTCTAGTAGGATTTTCTTGATATTTTCTTAGTTGCAATTTGCACTTTACAGCAGAAGCTATGGTCCGTAAATAACTTACAACACAGCAAAGGGATTTCATTAGTGAAAGCTGTCAGTGTGGAGAAGGGTACAAAAATATTTCAGAGACATTAGATATACCATGGAACACAGTGAAGACAGTCAAGTGGCTTCAATTTGGCGCAAAAATTCATGAAAAGAATAAAAGAAAATTGGGTAGGGTGTTGCCAAGACGCTTACAGCAACATAAAAGTAGTTGCAGGAATTTCTGGCAAGTATGGGTTGCGTACTGCATGTGACAACAATCTCCTGTATCCTTCATATGTCTGGGCTGTGGGGTGGGATGGCAAGACAGAAGCCTCTTCTAGCAAAGAAAAACATCCAAGCCCGGCTATGTTTTGTCAAAACCTACATCAAGTCTGCCCAAAGCATGTGGGAAAATGTGGTGTGGTCTGATGAGGCCAAGGTTGAACTTTTTGCACATAATTCCAAAAGGTATGTTTAACGCAATGCCAACACTGCGCAGCACAATAGAAACACCATACCCACAGTGAAGCATGGTGGAGGCAGCATTATGCTTTGGAGCTCTTTTTTTGGCAGCTGGAACTGGAGTTTTAGTCAAAGTGTAGAGCAGGGGTCCTCAAACTACGGCCCGCGGGCCACATGTGGCCCGCAGAGGACTTTTATCTGGCCCGCCGGGCTATGGGCGGAGGAGAGGGGAGCGGTGTCAGCGCTCGCCCTTCTCCCCCGCATGCTCAGGGCCCCGGCAGCCGGATACTTACCTCTCCCCGTGCCTCTGCAGATCCGCTGTCTTCCTGCTCTGCGCTTCCTGTGACGTCTCAGGTCAGAGGGTGCGGTGACGTCTTTACACCGCGCCCTTCCGAGTGGCATCACAGGCAGCGCAGAGCGGGACGACGACGCTGCGACGCTGGAGTCCAGACCACAGTAGAGCAGCGGCAGTGGCAGCAAGTGAGAAGTGAGGTGAGTATTGGATTTTTTTTTTTAATGTATGGAGGCATAGGTCATTATATGGGGGGGTGACATCCTGCGAGGGGTATAATATGGGGGGGTGACATCCTGCATGGGGCATGATATGGGGGGTGACATCCTGCATGGGGCATTATATGGGGGGGTGACATGCTGCATGGGGCATTATATGGGGGGGTGACATGCTGCATGTGGCATTATATGGGGGGTGATATGCTGCATGGGGCATTATATGGGGGATGACATGCTGCATGGGGCATTATATGGGGGAGGTGACATCCTGCATGGGGCATTATATGGGGGGGTGACATCCTGCATGGGGCATGATATGGGGGGTGACATCCTGCATGGGGCATTATATGGGGAGGTGACATCCTGCATGGGGCATTATATGGGGGGGTGACATGCTGCATGTGGCATTATATGGGGGGGGTGACATGCTGAATGTGGCATTATATGGGGGGGTGACATGCTGCATGTGGCATTATATGGGGGGTGACATGCTGCATGGGGCATTATATGGGGGGTGACATGCTGCATGGGGCATTATATGGGGGGGTGACATGCTGCATGGGGCATTATATGGGGGAGGTGACATCCTGCATGGGACATTATATGGGGGGGTGACATCCTGCATGGGGCATTATATGGGGGGGTGACATCCTGCATGGGGCATTATATGGGGGAGGTGACATCCTGCATGGGGCATTATATGGGGGGGTGACATGCTGCATGTGGCATTATATGGGGGGGTGACATGCTGCATGTGGCATTATATGGGGGGGTGATATCCTGCATGTGGCATCATATGGGGGGGTGACATGCTGCATGGGGCATTATATGGGGGAGTGACATGCTGCATGGGGCATTATATGGGGGGGTGACATGCTGCATGTGGCATTATATGGGGGGGTGACATCCTGCATGTGGCATTATATGGGGGGGTGACATGCTGCATGGGGAATTATATGGGGGGTGACATGCTGCATGGGGCATTATATGGGGGGTGGCATCCAGCATGGGGCATTATAAGGGGGGGAACAGCCTGCATGGGGCATTATAAGGGGTGGAACAGCCTGAATATGGCATTATAAGGGGGAAACAGCCTGCCTATTGGGAACATTTACCTGCCCATTGAGGACCTATGCTGCCTATTGGGGATATTTACCTGCCTATTGGGGATATTTACCTGCCTATTGGGGACATTTACCTGCCTATTGGGGACCTATGCTGCCTATTGGGGATATTTACCTGCCTATTGGGGACATTTACCTGCCTATTGGGGATATTTACCTGCCTATTGAGGACCGATTCTGCCTATTGGGTACATTTACCTGCCTATTGGGGACCTATGCTGCCTATTGGGTACAGTTACCTACCTATTGAAATACCGCTTGATTTAACTTTACTTGTTCTTCATTTTAAATATTGTATTTGTTCCTGTATTGTTTTTTTTACTACAAAATAAGATATGTGCAGTGTGCATAGTAATTTGTTCATAGTTTTTTTAAAAAACTATATTCCGGCCCTCCAATGGTCTGAGGGACCGAGAACTGGCCCCCTGTTTAAAAAGTTTGAGGACCCCTGGTGTAGAGAATTATGAACAGTTCCGAATTTCAGCCAATTTTGCATCAAAATCTTCAGACAAACCTTTGCTAAAAAGCTGAAGATTAATTTCACCTTGCAGCACAGCAACCCTTAGCATACTTCCAAATCAACAAAAGAATGATTCCCCATGAAAAGATTAAAGTTTTGGAATAGCCCAGCTATAGCCCAGACCTGAATCCAATAGGAAATCTGTGGGTTGACCTGAAGATGTCGCTATACACAGGAGATGCCCATGCAATCTGACAGATTTGGAGGTACTGCAAGGAAGAGTTACTGCAAGGAAGAATTCTAGATGTGCCATGCTGATAGACTTCTACCCAAAAAGACTGTTTGCTGTCATAAATAGAGATGAGCGTTGTTCGACTCGAACTGTTCGCCAATCTCAAATTCGAGCTGTTTTGGGCGGTGTTTGAGCCGTTCGGCGAACACGAACGATTTGAAAAAAATTCGGCTGTTCGAGGTTATGTTCGATAACTGTTCCTGCACCAAAATCATAACTGGATTTTTTCTCAGTAATGATGAAAATTAATGTTAATACGCAGTTTGAGTGTACAGCGGGGCGGGGGGAGGGGCAGGGGATGGATCTCTGCAGGAATAATGAAGATCTCCATTTTTTTTTCTCTTTCCCGCATTTACAGTGGGGAGGTGCAATCTGTCAGCCTATCAGCAGCGCACACACGGAGTGAAGTGCTTTTTTTCACACAAGCAAGGGCATGTGTCATTGGCAGTGTATGTCACATGTCCTTGCCCTATAAGACCAAGCCATTTTCCCCGTCGCCACCATTTTCTCACTGCTGCAGCTGCGTGTTAGACGGCACCGCTGATGCTGTGTGCGCTATACCTTGTTAATTTCAAGCCAATTTTCGCACAAATCTACAGATAGCTTGGGAGTAGGGAATAGTTGTGATTGCAGTCCTTTTAAGGACTAGGTTACAGCATTTCCTACGACTTTTATCAGGCAGGTCTGTGCTCTTAAATAGATAGGTTGTGGGAGTAAAGACTAATTGCAATTGCAGTCCTTTTCAGGACTAAGTTACATCAGTTCCTATCAGCTTTTGCCAGGCAGGTCTGTGCCAGTGCTGTGCAAGTTTTTTTCACAGCATTTGGCTAAATCTAGCAAAGCTAATCCTTTTTGGCCTATTGCAGAGTGTGTTAGTCAGTGGAGTAGCCTATCTGTGTTTCAAGCTACACCACCTGTGTATAGAATACCAATTTTTTTACTGCACCTAGTGAAGTAAAACCTTTTGGGCATAGCATCATTCTATTAGTCCATCTATACTGACCTCCATAAGGTTTCAAATTAAAAATAATTTTTATCTGCATCTAGCTCTGAAAAAATATTTGGCCTTCTAGCAGTGTGTGAGACTTGTTCTATTAGTCCATCTATACTGACCTCCATCAGGTTGCAAATTAAAAATAATTTTTATCTGCATCTAGCTCTGAAAAAATATTTGGCCTTCTAGCAGTGTGTGGGACTTGTTCTATTAGTCCATCTATACTGACCTCCATCAGGTTGCAAATTAAAAATAATTTTTATCTGCATCTAGCTCTGAAAAAATATTTGGCCTTCTAGCAGTGTGTGGGACTTGTTCTATTAGTCCATCTATACTGACCTCCATCAGGTTGCAAATTAAAAATAATTTTTATCTGCATCTAGCTCTGAAAAAATATTTGGCCTTCTCGCAGTGTGTGGGACTTGTTCTAATAGTCCATCTATACTGACCTCCATCAGGTTGCAAACTGAATATAATTTTTTTCTGCATCTACCTCTGAAAAAATATTTGGGCTTCTAGCTGTGTGTGGGACTTGTTCTATTAGTCCATCTATACTGACCTCCATCAGGTTGCAAATTGAATATAATATTTTTCTGCATCTAGCTCTGAAAAAATATTTGGCCTTCTAGCAATGTGTGGGACTTGTTCTATTAGTCCATCTATACTGACCTCCATCAGGTTGCAAACTGAATATAATTTTTTCTGCATCTACCTCTGAAAAAATATTTGGGCTTCTAGCTGTGTGTGGGACTTGTTCTATTAGTCCATCTATACTGACCTCCATCAGGTTGCAAATTGAATATAATTTTTTTCTGCATCTAGCTCTGAAAAAATATTTGGCCTTCTAGCAGTGTGTGGGACTTGTTCTATTAGTCCATCTATACTGACCTCCATCAGGTTGCAAATTCAAAATAATTTTTTGTCTGCATCTAGCTCTGAAAAACTATTTGGCTTTCTAGCAGTGTGTGGGACTTGTTCTATTAGTCCATCTATACTGACCTCCATCAGGTTTCAAATTAAAAATAATTTTTATCTGCATCTAGCTCTGAAAAAATATTTGGCCTTCTAGCAGTGTGTGGGACTTGTTCTATTAGTCCATCTATACTGACCTCCATCAGGTTGCAAATTAAAAATAATTTTTATCTGCATCTAGCTCTGAAAAAATATTTGGCCTTCTAGCAGTGTGTGGGACTTGTTCTATTAGTCCATCTATACTGACCTCCATCAGGTTGCAAATTAAAAATATTTTTTATCTGCATCTAGCTCTGAAAAAATATTTGGCCTTCTAGCAGTGTGTGGGACTTGTTCTATTAGTCCATCTATACTGACCTCCATCAGGTTGCAAATTAAAAATAATTTTTATCTGCATCTAGCTCTGAAAAAATATTTGGCCTTCTAGCAGTGTTTGGGACTTGTTCTATTAGTCCATCTATACTGACCTCCATCAGGTTGCAAATTAAAATTAATTTTTTTCTGCATCTACCTCTGAAAAAATATTTGGCCTTCTAGCAGTGTGTGGGACTCATTGTATTAGGCCATCTATACCAAGCTCCACCAGCTTTTAAATTAATAATAATTTTTAGCTGCATCTAGCCCTGAAAATAATTTTTCTTCCCAATAGTGGTAGCAATAGAAATATGGGGCGCGCTCCTGGCTTACAAAAATATACGCTTCATAACAAAAAACACCAGCCTAGCGCACTGCATTAATAAGATGGCATCATCGTCTCTCCCAGTGCTAGGCCTACTACCCAGGCTAGCATTTCTGTGCCTAAAACACAATGTATGGGTCCGCGCTAGCCACTATGCTGAGGGGTCTAAAGCTGCTGCTAACGCTTTATAACAATTCAATTGGCAGATTTTCACAGAGCTCTTCCACAACGCCCACCCATCGGGTGGCCCACCTTCCCTATGGGATCTAGTGGCGAATAGTTGATGCCATTAATCAGAGCGTCAGTTGCCCCGTCGACGTGTCAAGCATACGGTAAGGCATGGGAAGAGTGGACACCACTAGTAGCAGGCAGACGGATTGACCAATGTGAACAAGCCAGATCACAAGTCACCATAGAATTTCTCCACCAGCTAATGATGAGGGGCATATCAGGGGCGTCAGCGCAGCGGTGTCTGACCGGAGTAGCATTTCACTTCCAACTACTGAATTGGGGAGATGTGACAAAGATTCATCATCAGACAATCCATAAAAGGGTGGAAAAGGGGTCAGCCAAGTCAGGAGTGTAGACGTCCCGTGTCACTAAAACTGATTTCTCACATCATATCCCTAACACCATTAACATGACACTCACAATTTGAAGCAACACTACTGTCTACTGCATTTGTGATCGCCTTCTTCGGGGCGCTATGCATAAGCGAATTAGTCCCTCAATCCAAAATTATCACCAGTGGAGGCTTATTACACCAGGACGTAGTCATAGCCAATAATGCAATTCGTCTACGCATACGCAAATCGAAAACGGTTCCAGCGGGCAGGGGCACTTGGGTACTTCTACAACCCACAAACGGTACACTGAGTCGGGTAACAATAGTAAAAACATGTCTAACCATCAGATCACAAAGTAATTTCTTCCTATCACACATTGATGGAACGCCATTATCAAGATACCAGTTCCAAGCTATATTTAATAAATGCATAACATCGGCAGGGAACCACCCCAAAGATTACGGGACACACTCATTCCGCATAGGCGCGGCCACGGAAGCAGCAAGAGCAGGACTGTCAGAAGCGGAAGTTCAGAGGATAGGGAGATGGCGATCCACGTGTTTGGCAAGATACATAAGACCGGACTTGTTATCCTAACGTGGTTTGTTTCTTTTACAGGTGACGCTAAGCCAACAGTGTGGGTGATAGGCCACTCGTATATATATTGGGCAGAAAAAAGGGCGAAAGTCCGCCTAGGCGGGAGGAAATTAGAGTTTCATAACACATATTTCAACTGGAGAGGTATTAGAGGCCTGCTATGGCCACAGGTACTAATGGAGGTAATCAAGGTAGGGAGAGAGGCAAGATGTCCGGTCATCTTATTTATACAGGCCGGGGTAAACAACCTAGGTCATCACAAGAGCGCATAACTAATGGCAATAATGAAACTAGACACTGAGCGCTTCAGAGAATTTTTCACAAAACTAGCTATAGTATGGTCAGAGATTGTGCCGATAGTGGTATGGCAAGGTGCGCGAGACATCACGGCCATCGAACGGACAAGGCGGGTAATAAATATTCGGATGGCAAAATTTAGAAGAGACAGAGGCGGTGTAGTGGTATGACACCGACAACTGGAAGGAGATAAAGCAGGCCTCATACGGCCCGACGGTGTTCACTTAATGGATATTGGACTGGACATATTCCTGTCAGGACTCCAGGATGGAGTGGAACAAGCGTTAAGAGTGATGGGTGGGGGTCAGAGTCCTGCATACGAGTACGCAGGATCCTCCGTGGCCTGGAAATAGAAAGGCCATGTTGGAGAGTTACACTTGTTGGCCAAGTTGCCGGAGTGGAGACCCAGGGCATGCTGCAACAAGCTGAATTATTTTAGAAATAAAATGCCTTTCTAATGGAATGAGTATAAAGAGTTAATAAAGCTGTGACCGATCTACACCCATCCAGTTGTAAGAGTTACATTATTGTATTGTCAAGGAAAGGGGGGTGGTAGGGGGGCTGAGCGTCTGGGTTTGGTTGGGGGTTCCCACAGTCTGCCTAGGCTAGATGCATTTAAAAATTCTTATTAGATACACAGGCAGTGCAGCTTGCTTCGCAGCTGGGCTACTATGCCCAAAGTATTACCTAGGCTAGATGCAGTTAAAAATTCTACGCTGACTAGCAGACACTGAAGATTTGGAGCAGACCTCTGAGTAAACAGCTCTTCAGACTCAACCATCTGTGTTACCCCAAGCCATAGTGTATGTAGTTTCTTACAGTTAAAAGGGGGGGGGAGTGACCCAACCCACCTGGAATTGACGATGCCAACGTCATGTAAGACACAGCAAGGGGACTCCCAAAAGAGTCTCCATTTTTTCCTAAAATTGTGGCACAGACACCACTTAACCCTAGAGCGCATACCTGGGGCCTCGCAGTCCCGCCCTGTTAATTGTTTTCTATTTTCTGCAAGATTACTTTAGTTAGAATTTTGAAACTCTAGGTATTCTTCATGTATATAGTTATTTGTCATTTGAGTTTGAGTTATTCCATGTTATTTGCACACGGGCCTAAAAGGCCCCAGGTATATGAAAGTGTAGATTTTTATGGTCATGCGTTCTAGGGTTAAGTGGCATCAATTGCCCCACAGTTGCTTAAAATGGTTGGTGAGGTGATATTACCAAATCCTCAAGCTTTTAGTCTCCCAAGGACAACACAGGGTTAGAAAAGTCCTTGCGAATCCATGATTTGCTCATCTTTATGAACGTGAGTCTGTCTACATTCTCAGTGGACAGCCGCGTGCGCTTATCTGTCAGCACACCATCAGCAGCGCTGAACACACGTTCAGAGAGAACACTGGCTGCAGGGCATGACAATATCTCCAAGGCGTGAGTGGTGAGCTCCGGCCATTTTTCCAGATTGGAATACCAAAATGAGCAAGGGTCCAGTGACACAGTCATGGCTTCGATGTTCACTTGGAGATACTCCTGCACCATCCTCTCTAGGCATTGATTATGTGTCAGACTTCTTGTCTCCTGTGGCCTTGCAAAGGATGGTCTAAAAAAGTGGTGAAACGATTCCACAAAATTGCTGTTACCAGCAGATATTGTGTTACTGTTATGGTTTGAGTGATGAAGACTCGACAGTCCCACGGTTGGCAAGTTAGAACTGTGAGATTCACTTCGTGCACCACTGGTGTTTTGTGGAAAAGCACATGTAAGATTCTGCAACAGCGTCTGCAGATACTCCTGCATGCGTCAATCCCTTTTTATGGCAGGAATTATTTCGGCAAATTTACTTTTGTACCGGGGATCTAAGAGTGTGGCAACCCAATAGTCGGGATTACTTCGAATTCTGCAATCTGAGGGTCATGTTGCAGGTAGTGCAGCAAGAAAGCACTCATGTGTCTTGCGCATCCAGGAGGACCAAGTCCTTGTTGTGTTGGTAGCAAGATAAGAATCATGCTTCCTTCCTCTGCCCTCTCCCCCCAACCTCGCACAACAGAAATGTGATCAAGGTCTCCCTCATCTGATGAGTCTTCCATGCCCATCGCCAGTTCATCCTCCACTTCTTCCTCGGCTCCTGCACCTTCCTCAACAGTTTGGCTGCTACCATGCGCCCTGGGTAATCCCTCTCCCCCACCCTCCCATGCCTGCCGCCTTGGTGCTGCCAACCATCTGGACCTTGGAGATGTTATCCCTTCCGCATACGACTCCTCCTCTACTTCCTCCACCTCCTCTTGTCCCACCACCTGACTCTGAATTCTGTTTAATGTGTGCTCCAGCATGTAAATCACCGGAATAGTCATGCTGATAATGGCATCGTCGTCAGCACTAAACATCTTCGTCGCCATTTCAAAACTGTGCAGAAGGGTGTGTTGCGCCCGTGAGGGTTCAGTCGCCACAGAGTTACTGCATCTCACCCAGAGGTGTGGTATCTCACCCTCAGGTAAGGAAGGCGTATGGCTCGGGACCCTAACACCTGCATCCAACACCTACCCGCAGTGGGGGTAGGGCGAGATTGCTCCTAAGGGAGAGCACAGTCCCAGGTCCCTAGCTGGTGGGAGGGTCCTATGTAGTGGGTGCTTAGGGGAGCAGCTTAGGGGAGCACATGACAGGGAGAGTATAAATAGGAAGCCATCTTAGAAAGAGCAAGCCAGTCAGAGGAGGAAAAGTGACAGGAGCAGAGGCTCGGCATGAGCTCTGCTCCGGAGGCGGGCCTAGCCTGGGAGGCCCAGGACTGAAGGAGAGAAGAGAGGAGTGGGAGCAGGAAGGCTCCAGGAACCGAAGGGACCCTAGGGCTACGGGCCGTGCAGAAGGCCAACCGTAGTCCTGCTGCTACCAGGAGGTAGAGGGGTCAGGCCAGATAAGGGGAACCGGTCCGTCAACTAGAGGAGAAACAGCAAGGCTCAACTAGAAACCGGAGGCTGCAGCATTTCATGTACTGCAGGCAAAAGTCCACACCAGTCTCACTAAGAAGGTAGCCACATAGGACCCAGGGGACGGAACACAAGTCGCCCGCCAAGGCCCGAGGTACCGGATAGAAGTGTCACTGGGTGAGAGGTGCAGGGAGAAGGCCAGAGAAAGGACACACAGAAGGGGGTCCTGCTAAGTACTCCGGAGCTATCTGGGGGTGGACTGAGCCCCTCACTGAGTACGCACAGCACGACGGGTGAGATTGCTCTGGTACCTGTAATCTGGACTGCAACAACTGTGAGTAAAGATCTTGGGACTGCATCACACGGACTCTGTGTTCATTACTGACTCCCTGCACTACAACCACCATCATCCACCCACACTGCCCTGAAGCTACACTCTTCCTGTGGTGAGTAATAATACCATTGCTGCAAAACCACCAGCTTCAGAGGACTGTTCCGCAGCGGTGGCCCCTTTGGCCGCACTCCACAGGTGGCGTAGTCGGACATTATAAAATCCATATATACAAATTACCGTTGGATTGACCGCCCTGGGTCACGGACCGGGTCACCGCCACAGTGACTACAACCCCCAGCATCTACCGGCCCGGCTCAGGGTACCCTACGGCCCAGGGGGCGCATCAACTTCATAGGTCCCTGATCTGAGACCACTCCTGCAGCGTGATTTGCCCCACCTCTGGATCTCGTTGGCCCAGGCTATACGTCAGAACGTATTGCACCAGGGCTTGTCGGTGCTGCCACAGTAGCTGCAACATGTGCAGAGTTGAATTCCACCGTGTCGGCACATCGCATTTCAGCCAGTGAACTGGCAGGCCCAACGACTTCTGTAGAGATGTAAGTCGTTGAGCTGCGGGATGCGAACGGCGGAAGTGAGCACACAGCGACCGTGCCCTCTGCAGAAGGCCATCTAGTCCGGGATAGTGGGCTAAAAATTTATGGACAACCAGGTTCAACACGTGAGCCATACAAGGCACGTGTGACATTGCCCCGGCAAGGGCCGCACCCAGGTTTGCAGCATTGTCGCACACGGCCTTCCCTGGTTGCAGGTCCAGTGGAGACAACCATTCATGAAACTGGGTCTCCAGAGCTGACCACAAGTCCTCAGCTGTGTGACTCACATTTCCCAGACATTTCAAAGTAAACACTGATGCCGTTGAGCCCTGCTGCCAGCATAGTAAGGAGGTGTGCAGGATTCCTTCTGCGCAGTTAGAAAGCAGGTGGCATTACCAGACAGGCTTTGGGTGCAGGTGGAGGACCGAGAGGAGGCTGAGGAGGCAGAAGCAGTGGAGGAACTTCGAGATAAAGAGGATTGATGCAAAACTCGTGGGGACGGTAAGACTTGGACAGCAGCCCCTTGTCCTGCTGTCACCATATTTACCCAGTGCCCAGTCAGCGACATGTAACGCCCCTGTCCATGCCTACTCGTCCAAGTGTCTGTGGTGAAATGCACCCTGTCACACACAGAGTTTCTCAAAGAAGCGGTGATGTTGTGTGCGACATGCTGGTGTAGTGCAGGCACACCTTTCTTTGAGAAGTAGTGCCGACTGGGCATCTGGTACTGGGGCACTGCGACGGACATAAGGTCTCGAAAATCCACTGTGTCCTCCAGGCGGAAAGGCAGCATTTCTGTAGCCAACAGCTTGCAGATGGTGAAATTCAACCTCTTAGCTTTCTCATGGCTAGGAGGAAATGGTCTTTTACTTTTCCACATCTGAGGGACCGAGGGCTAGCTGTTGTGCTTTGACGGGGTTGAGTAGGGTGTCCCCGGCAAACTGCCTGTCTGTGAGGAAGATGCAGGCGGACATGTTAGGTTGCCTTGATCCAAAGGTGGTGCTCTCGATGTCAGAGAGCGCTCAACACCAGCAGGTGTTTCCACTTCCCAATGAACTGACGACCTGCCAATCACACTGGCTGTTGCAGGTAAAGAGGTGGCAGGTCTGCGTCCAAAAACATGTGTGACTGCTGTCCCCCCAGTCACAGAGGATGAAGAGGCCGCGGATGCACAAGATGGGGCAGACGGTGTTTGGCCCAGCCTGCTAGGCCGCATTGTAGCACAGTGAGCTTCCCACTGCAACTTATGCTTCATATCCATGTGACGGTACATGCATGAAGTACTCAAACTATGGATTTTTTGGCCTCTATTTAGCTTTTGGTGACAAATATTACAGATAACACGAGTTGGGTCATCCTTATCGATCTGAATAAATGCCCAGGCTATGCAAGGCTTAGAGCCCATGTGACCTGAAGAGCCACTACGACTTGTGGTCAGAGGCAGAGTTGTGGTTGAGTATGCAGTTGTTGACGTGCTTCCAGTACTCCGTCTCTGTCCAGGAAGGCGCAACCTAACCTCGTCGTCAATAGCATCTGTGACGCCCCGCTGCGCTTGGTATCACAGATCCTAGAAGAGTGTATTGATGGAATCCTCCACAAGAGGCCCCCATAAACATTCACACATCTCCACCTTCCACCTCAGACCAGCAGAGGGAGCCCGTTAGGGATATAAATAGGGAAGGTGGAGCTAGGCAGTTCTGTTCCTCTGAAGAGTTCCTGCAGTAGAGAAGCCTGAGAGAGGTCAGTCTGCAGTGGAGCTCAGTCTAGTCTAGAGAACTCAGTTAATAGTTCAGCAGTGGAGCACGAGGCTCCTGCTAGCTAGATTCAGGGAGCCCAGATAGAGCTTAAGGTGTGCCGGCGCCATAAGATCGGTGAAGCGCGGCAAGCTGCCGTTAGTGTGTATAGCCTAGTGAGTGCCCGAGTAGGCTGAAGGTGAGTGGCGAGTTAGTACATAAGGGGCAGAGGAGCTTAACCAGCTCACCTCGAAGCATTTACCGGACACCGGATCCGAGCTTACCGGGATCTCTATGACCCAGTAAGGCATAACCGAAATCCCTGGAGAACTACAAGTCCCAGGATCGCTAAGGTGCTGATACGTAACAGAGCCAGGAGACGCTTAGGCCCCGCATACTGGGAGCGTGAACTCCAAGAGAAGGCCCTACCACAAGGTCAGCCAGCGCAGGACAGAGACAAAGTTAGGCCTAGCTCCAGGCAGGTCAGAAACTTACTACGCAGAGGCAAGAAACAGGAGGCCCTACACCCGCTCATTGGGGAGGATCCTGATATGCACCCTTCACCCTACAGTGCTCCGGGATGTGCCTGAATTTCCTCCAGTAAAAGGTACTGAAGTGACTACCGTGTCCGTTCCCGTTCTTGCTCTGACCCAGCTGGGTCTCGCCTGTCCTGCATTCCCCCTGCATACGCTGCCCTGAGACCTAGCTCCACCTGTGGGGACCTATACCATCGAGCTACCTTATCACGGGCCTCAGTGGACTGCTGCAGCGCTGGTGCTTCTCACCAGATACCACAGGTGGCGTCACGAACTCTTATAAAATTAACAATTATCCACCCTTTTAAAGAGTGACCCCAGGGTACGGGCCAGGGAGCCGACCACCGCGACATCCCCAAGGCCAGGCAAAGGCCCGGGTGACCTCATCGACTGGCTGACTGTGGGTTGACAGTAAGTGGGATCTCCAACCTTGTCACCATCACCCTGTGTGTTATCACACCCGTCGTCCTCAAAGCCAACCTCTTCCTGCCCTGACCGAAAAGTCAAGTTGTCGCTCCAATCAGGTATTTGAGTCTCCTCATCGTCTTCATCATTGTCTCCACCAACAGGAGTTACAGTTTGGGAACGAGGGTCTACATTATGCTCAGAACCTTCTTCATCTGGTCCTGGATCCGACTTATAAAGATTCTGGGCATCAGTGCAGATCATTTCCTCATCTGGATTAAGAGAAGCTCTGGAGCAGACCTCAGTTTCCCAGGCTATAGTATGAGTAAACAGCTCTGCAGACTCAACCATCTGTGTTACCCCATACTCAGACGGGCAGCTGGAGACTTGGGAGCTGTGAGGAAGCAAGTGCGATTGGGGTGACACCTCTGAGGACTGGAGTATTTCTGATGTTGAATTTGAGGTGGAGGAGAGCCCACTTGAAGGAGCACTTGATATCCGCTGAAGCACCTGCTGTTTTTGTGCCTCATCTGGAATTTGTAGCGATGGGCATGTCCGTAACAAAGGGATCGTATCACATTGTCCACGAAAAGAAGTCGACATGTTAGTTTGGCTGGAAGATGGTCTTTCTTCTGCAGATGTTACCCCCCCCACCGCGGGGGGGCTCAACCCACCAGCAGACAGGCACCAGTATTGGGAGAGGGGGGCTGGCAGTCAGGGTCCACCGCGGCTCTGGCACAAACCCAGCGACACGGAGGTGGCACGGGCAGGAACGGACTGGCCGTGTCGGCTTCTCACTTTTTGGATTTTAGAAGGGCATGACATGCCTATATCTGTGTCTCCCCCTCCTTTTACTCCTCCACCTCTTTTCTTTTCGCATGACTATATGTACTTGTCACTTTTCCATGTGTTAGTTATGTCTTCTGAGCAGTTTGTCAGCTTTTGGACACCTTTGAAGGTGTTTTCTATGTGTCTCTATGTGTTTTTGTTTGCCTGCCATTGGTTTTAACGGTGTTCGAAGGTGTTCGAAGAACAGTTCGACGAACAGTTCGGCGAACACAAGGGTGTTCGACGAACCGAACCGAACTCGAACACTACGGGGGTGGCTCAACACTAGTCATAAATTCAAAGAATACTTCAACAAAGTATTAATTTAAAGGTGTGAATATTTATGCAATCAAATTATTTAGTTCTCTATTGTTCTTGTTCCAACCAAAAAGATTTCAGTTTGTTTTTCAATTGAATTGTATAGATTATGGGTAACATTAAAGGTGGAAAAAGTTCTGAAATGATTCTTCTTGGTAAGATTTTTTACTATGACAAAAAACTCGCATTTCAGCAGGGGTGTGTAGACTTTTTATATCCGCTGTATTTGCAATAAGATATATTACAAAGTTTCTTATCTTCGCTTGTATTGTTGATTTATGAAAAAAGTATAGTTACTATTTAAAGTGCTGATATTTACTGGTAGTTGAAAATGTGCTTTGGTCGTGCAAATTGATGTCATTGCTTATTTATGAAGCGTAATAAAACATAGCATAGCACAATGACAAGGCTTTACTACTGCACTTTGTAAGTCTGCTTTCTGTCTCCTACAGGCCAGGAATACATTAGCCTTTTCAGCGCATAGTGAGGTTCCATCTGTGGTTATTCTTTCCATACTGGGTGTAAATGTGTGTCATCCCACCTCGTCTAAATAAAAAAGATCATTAAACAATTTTGATGGCCTGTATCAGGTGGGTAACATTACAGATAGTTACTGCCGTTAGTTATAAAATAGCACCATGCAGCGTGTTCTTCTAACTCCATATAGTCAGAGAAGATGTAGGTCATGAGATGTCATGTAGTGTGTCTAACTTTGTCACACGAAACATTCTTTCATAAACTTTTCCTTAGGATTCTGATGGAATAAAACATACAGAATTCTAGATGTATTACTGACCCATTGCTCAGGTCTAGAAAATGTCTCAGCTTTACTTAAGTTAAAAGTTTAAATGTTATTTTTAACATCGGTTTCCTGAAAATCCCAATTTAAGTTGACAACATATTAAATAATTTTTCTTAAACTAGTTTTGATCTAATCAGCAGATATTTTATGCTTAAATGGCCTTAATGAGCACCCAAGTTTTTTCTTTTCTACCGCTTTTCAGCAGCCATAACTACCGTATTTTGCATTTTTACTGATGTGACTAATTGAGGCTTTATTTTATGTAGGACAAATTGTATTTTCTTTTAGCACTGTTTTGCAATACATGTAAATGACGATGTAATTTGTATATATTTTTTTCAAGAGCAAATATAAAAAAACTATTTTTAGTTTAGTCTTTTTTTGTTTTTATTTTTTACTGCTCACGTTTCATCCAAAATAACCTGCTGAATGAATTCTCCAGTTTATTATAGTCAATTGGATACCATAGGTAAAGTAGTTTGTTTTTCAGTTATATGTATGAAATAAATTCAATTTTACATAGAAAATGAAATGATTTTATGTATTTTTTTGTGGCGGGGACTTATTATTTTTGTAATACCTTTTTAATCTTTCCAATGATATATACAGGTGCATCTCACTAAATTAGAATATCATCAAAAAATTTATTTATTTCAGTTCTTCAATACAAAAAGTAAAACTCATATATTATATAGAGTCATTAGAGAGTGATCTATTTCAAGTGTTTATTTCTGTTAATGTTGATGATTATGGCTTACAGCCAATGAAAACACAAAAGTCATTATCTCAGTAAATTAGAATACTTTAGAATAACAGACTTAAAAACGGTTTTTAAAATCCGAAATGTTGGCCTACTGAAATGTATGTTCAGTAAATGCACTCAATACTTGGTCGGGGCTCCTTTTGAATCAATTACTGCATCAATGCGGCATGGCATGCAGGCGATCAGCCTGTGGCACTGGTGAGGTGTTATGGAAGCTCAGGTTGCTTTGATAGCAGCCTTCAGCTTGTCTGCATTGTTGGGTCTGGTGTCTCTCATCTTCCTCTTGACAATACCCTATAGATTCTCTATGGGGTTAAGGTCAGGCGAGTTACCAGGCCAATCAAGCACAGTGATACTGTTGTTTTTAAAGCAGGTATTGGTACTTTTGGCAGTGTGGACAGGTGCCAAGTCCTGCTGAAGAATGAAATTTCCATCTCCAAAAAGCTTGTTGGCAGAGGGAAGCATGAAGTGCTCTAAAATTTCCTGGTAGATGGCTGCACTGACTTTGGTCTTGATAAAACACAGTGGACCTACACCAGCAGATGACATGGCTCCCCAAACCATCACTGATTGTGGAAACTTCACACTAGACCTCAAGCAGCTTGAATTGTGAGCCTCTCCATTCTTCCTCCAGACTCTGGGACCTTGATTTCCAAATGAAAATTGGAACTCTGGGACCCTGTGGAGTGTGTCAATGACTGCCTTCTGGGCATCTGTCAAGTCAGCAGTCTTCTCCATGATTTTGGAGCCTACTGAAACAGACTAAGGGACCTTAGAAAGCATTTGCAGGTGTTTTTTGTTAATTATTGTAATTTACTGAGATAATGACTTTTGTGTTTTCATTGGCTGTAAGTGATAATCATCAACATTAACAGAAATAAACACTTGAAATAGATCACTCTGTTTGTAATGACTCTATATAATATGAGTTTCACTTTTAGTATTGAAAAACTGAAATAAATTAACTTTTTGTTGATATTCTAATTTAGTGAAACCTGTATATGCAATCATGGACAAAAGTGTTGGCACCTTTGAAATTGTTCCAGAAAATGAATTATTTCTACCACAAAATTATTGCGATTACACATTGGTATACACAATGTCTATTCCCTTTGTATGTATTGGAACAACCCAAAAAAATAGAGGAAAAATAGGTGATTGGACATAATTTCACACTAAACCCCAAAAATGGGCCAGACAGAATTGTTGGCACCTTTCCACAAATGTGGGTAAACAACTTTGTTTCAGGCATGTGATGCTTGTTCAAACTCACCTGTAGCAAGTAACAAGTGTGTGCAATAGGAAAATCACACCTGAAACCAGATAAAAAGGGGAGAAGTTGACTCAATCTTTGCATTGTATGTCTGTGTGTGCTACACTAAGCATGGAGAACAGAAAGAGAAGAGAACTGTCTGAGGACTTGAGAACCAAAACTGTTGAAAAATACCAATAATCTCAAGGTTACAAGTCCATCTCCAGAGATCTTGATGTACCTTTGTCCAGAGTGCGCAAGATAATCAAGAAGTTTACAACACACAGCACTATAGCTAATCTCCCTGGAAGTTGATGGCAGAGAAAATTTGATGAAAGGCTGCAGCTCAGGACAGTCCAGATGGTGGATAAGCAGCCTCAATCAAGTCCAAAGAAATTCAAGCTGTCCTACATGCTCAGGGTGCATCAGTGTCAGCATGAACTATACATCGACATTTGAATGAAATTATATGCTATGGCAGGAGACCCAGGAGGACCCCACTGCTGACACAGAGACATAAAAAAGCTAGACTGCAATTTGCCAAAAGGTACGTGAGTTAGGCAAAATCCTTCTGGGAAAGTGTCCTGTGGACAGATGTGACCAAGATAGAGCTTTTTGGCAAAGCACTTTATTCTACTGTTTACTGAAAACATAATGAGGCCTACAAAGAAAATAACACAGTACCTACAGTCAAATATGGTGGAGTTTCAAAGATGTTTTGGGGTTGCTTTGCTGCCTCTGGTACTGGGTGCCTTGACTGTGTGCAAGGCATCATGAAATCTAAATCCCATTGAACACCTGTGGATAGATCTTAAAATTGCTGTTGGGAGAATGCACCCTCTAAATATGAGAATGGAGCGGTTTACAAAAGAAGAGTGGTCCAAAATTCCAGTTGAGAGGTGTAAGAAGCTTGTTCATGGTTATAGGAAGCGATTGATTGCAGTTATTTATTCCAAACGGTGTACAATCAATTATTAAGTTGAGGGTGCCAAGAATTTTGTCCAGCTCATTTTTAGGTTTTTGTGATATTATATCCAATTTGCTTTCCTTTCTCTGTTTTTTTTTGTGTTGCTCCTATACATGCAAAGGAAATAAACATGTGTATAACAAAACGTGTAATTGCAATAATTTTATGGGAGAAATACTTAATTTACTGGAATATCAAGGGTGCAAACACTTTTTGCCATGACTGTATATATATATCTATATATACCTATATATCTACAGTACAGACCAAAAGTTTGGACACACCTTCTCATTTAAAGATTTTTCTGTATTTTCATGACTATGAAAATTGTACATTCACACTGAAGGCATCAAAACTAGGAATTAACACATGTGGAATTATATACTTAACAAAAAAGTGTGAAACTATTGAAAATATGTCTTATATGCTAGGTTCTTCAAAGTAGCCACCTTTTGCTTTGATGACTGCTTTGCACACTCTTGGCATTCTCTGTACTGTATATATATATATATATATATATATATAGATAGATAGATAGATATAGATATACACACTTTTTTCATAATTTTTTCCCCAAGAGATAAAATATCTGTGTGGAACATATTTGTAGCCTTATAATTCATTTTTTTTCCACTGTAGTGAACATCCATGGAAGTTCCAGATCACTACTGTCAAGAAGTCCCTTGAGGAGTCGATCTGGGACTGCAAGGACTCAACAGCTAAGACTCAGCATGCTGGGCAGTTATTTGGCAATATGACAGCCAGGTACAACAGAAGAATCGGTATTACAGTGATTCCTTTGTGTCCTGAAAAAGAAAAAACTGAATCTGTAATAAACCACTTCTGTCTTCTCCCCATGGTCTGGGATTGTGTCTGGTAGTCAGAGACACAACCTGCTCCTACTAGGTCACAGAAGCCTTAGTCCTACTGCTGTAAATTCACAACCATGTAAGATTAACCCTAGAAAGTGTACGGGTGTATGGCGTGGGGTCAGGAAGAGTCCGCCCTATTCCAGGCAGACAATGGCTGTGTTACACAGCTAGCATCTGCCTCTAACAGTAGCAAGTGGAGTGAGCTCCAATCTCTGCTTTTAACCCATTAAATGCTGCTGTCAATAAATTAAACTTCCGCGATCCTGCCCGATGTCCGTTTTGGTCAGCCATTAACCCCTGCCATCACTTGATCACGGGGTGCCGATGGGTTGCCAATACAGAAAGGATGCTATTGTGCAGGCACAGTGTGGTCACACCAAAATTCATAAGATTTTAATTTTTTTTTTGTTCATTTACTTTGCATATTGCTAACTGATAATATTAAACCATTAAGTAACACTTTTAGTTTTTAAAGCATTTTTTGCAGAATTTTACCCACACCTGCCTAAAACTTTTGCACAGTACTGCATCTGTGAAACTTATTAAAATGTAAAGGTTTTATTACAGCTTAATGTTTGCAAAAAAATAAATAAATTAACAAATGAAATTTACTGAAATTACTTTTAATAACTTGCCATTTCTTTTTTGTGGCCGATTAATATTGTAAAATGGATAATACTAACAGATTGCATTTATGGCTATTCTACACTTTTTTCTCATGCTTTTACTAACAATAAGTGCTGATTAAGGGGGTTAAGAGATATATAATCTTATGAAAACATAATACATACAGATGAGTGAATATTTTATAGAGCAGATGTTGTTTCCAACAGTAAAAGTAATTAAGGCTATTTTTGCACAATGCATAAGTGGTCAATTTGCAGTCTGCATATAACTGCATTATTAACCCATGTCTACAGAGGAAATACACACTGTCCCAATACAAAACCATTAGAATTATTATATCCCGCAGTCGTGTTGGGTGAAGATCTAATACTCAGCAGAGGAGGATGGTTCTAGTTATGTAAGAGCGTCCCGTAAGGAGACATTTCTAGCAATCTATTCCTATTGCCTTTTGTATCTGAGCATTCGTGAACGCGTTCAAAGTACTTCTGCTTTAATAATCCCAGAGTGAGCCACCCACAGATTCTGTAACCATAGTTACCAAACCATAAAAATCATGGAAATTTTCTTATTTTCCTCCTTCTTCTGCTTCCTTGGGGCTTCCCTTTGATGTATTTACAGTATCATTAGAATTCAGCTTGAACTCTTTAATCTACAATCTTGCTATACATATGGCAGCACATCCCACCTAAGCATCCCTGGTAAATGGGCAATAAAAAAACAAGTATTGTTATCTTAATAATGAATGTGATCTATTGGGCGTCCTCCACTGAGATCAACGCGGACATAAACACTCCCGTGTAATTCCACTCCGAAAGTTATTACTGCACTGCCTGCTATACAGGGAGAAAGCTCGGAGCGGATTGTACTGAACTAATTTTCATTAGTGCTGTTTTAGCCCCCATACACATCACACAAATGTCGGCCGAACTCGATAACAATGGGCTGGGACGACCGTTTCATGTGTACGGGGGCCCTGGACAATTGATTGTTGAGGTGTTAAAGGGGTTTTCCCACAAACCAAAGTATATCTTAATCAATAGATTTTGGAATAATAATAAGTTTCACAATTGGATGTGTTTAAATAAAATGTTCCTGTGCTGAGATAATCTTATAAAAATGTCTGTATAGTCTTTTGCTTTCTCCCCTGCCCAGGAGATGTGGTATGATCAGACCATGTTCCTGCACGATCAGACACAGCCATTACACAGTACATAGTAGGGACACATTTATAAGATTATCTCAGCACATGGACATTATGTGGTATTATTCGGTCACAGTGTGGTGGTAATATGTGGTCTGGTTATGGTGTAGTGGTATTTGTCCCCCATATGTGATATTACTTAGTCACTATGGGGTGGTAATATGTGGTCTGGTCATGGTGTGATGGTATTTGTTCCTTGTATGTGGTATTATTCGGTCACTATGTGGTGGTAATATGTGATCTGGCCATGGTGTGATGGTATTTGTCCCTTGTATGTGGTAGTATTCGGTCACTATGAGGTGGTAATATGTGATCTGGTCATGGTGTGGTGGTATTTCTCCCTTGTATGTGGTATTATTGGTCTTAGTATAGTGGATTATGTTGAGTATGGAGGTCACTTGTTCTCTCTGATATCAATAAAGGAAAGATTCTTTATTTCCAATAGAGATTAATTACTAAGACATTTAACCCCTCCCTGTCGTGTGACTAGTAGACAGTAGCAATTATACACTTACACTTACAGAGGTTCTTCGGTGAAAACAAGTAATCGCCCATACTAAGGCCACGTTCACACATTCAGTATTTAACATCAGTAAAAAAAGAGTATTGGATACTTTAATACATGTTTAATAGGTTAGAGTAGAACAGGACCCTGCCAAAAGAGTCTAACTTGTTGTGGTGGCGGCTTAAACAATCTTTTGGCCAAAACAAAAGCGGCTGGCTATGTATGTCATCTGGTGTTCGATGGGAACTGTTATTGTGATTGGTGAGGACATAGTGCAGATGTGGCGTTTTTCCAAGAGTGGGCGGTGGGACTGTGGAAGAATGAGGGGTGGAGGTGGTGATTGGGTGGAGGCGGAGCTGGGATGGAGCCTGGGCGGAGTCCAAAGGGGGCCCAAAAATTTTGCCAGTATGGGGCCCTGATATTGCTAGTGGCAGCCCTGCATACAGTCTTGTTTCCCATCCTATGTGTGTAGTAATAACACACAGAACCTGATTCATCAAGCAATTTTTGGCAAAATTCTGATGTAATACTGAGCTGTACAATAACTTTGTGACAATTCAGGCAAAGTTTCATAAAAACATTGAATCTCTTGGCATTTTTACACCAGTCTTGGCAGCCTCCGCCAGCTTTTTGAAAAGTAGATGAAATATGGCCAAGCCTTCCAGAAAAATTTATCATAATTTACATTACAAAACGTCGAGCAAATTACAACAGAATGTATTGCAGCCTCTGACTGGCGTATGTTTGTAACAGTGGTGAACAGCAGTTACAAAGTGCTCCAAATTCATTACATGCTTCTTAATGAATTTGGCGCACCTTACTCCAGGGCTCCCTTCATTAAGACTAGAGTGCAAAATTCTAGTCTGAATGTATTTGAGGCCATCGAGGGAAATACTGGTTAAAGGGAGACGGTCATTCCCAAAACACAATTTTAACTGAGCACATAAAAACAGAGGGGACTCCTATAAAAATCAGACTTTAACTTTGCAAATTGGTTTCTCGATTGTGCAAAAAATTGCTTTTTATTCCCATTTGCTAATTAAAGTGCTTAGTGCAACTTTGATGAGGCAAAGCAGCTTCAGTGCACTACTCCACTCGTTGATTTTGAATACCCCCGCCTCCTTCTCTGGTGATTGACAGCGCTGGCTTGCTCAGAGTCAAAACTGTTTCATGAAAAAACTCATGTCTGCCTCAGTGATTATTGACAGCACTGACTTGCCCACAGCCAACACTGTCTCAGTAGAAAGCCAGTGGTGGGCTCACTCACTGTCAAAGTTCCTAGACAGCACTCTACTCTCTGCTGAAGTCACTTTACTACATTGTGTAGCTTGCGCACACTCGGATCTAGAAACTCTTCACAGTGAGTCAGCTTTCTCCTGAAACAGCACTTGCTCGTGACAAGCCAGTGCTGTCAATCACCAGAGATGCAGGTGGTGGAATTGGGGTGGTAGCCACATTTATGCAGTAAAGGAATGGAAACATTTTTCTTTACACGGGGCTAAGAGTAGTCCTCTCTTACATTTTCCTGTGTGACAGTTTTTCAAAGGCTCAGTTACAAGAAATTTTAATTGCTTTTGGTTATCCTGCAGCAGAGGTAACACATAGGTCACGGCCCCACTATCAGTATTTGGTCAGTATTTTTTCTCAGGAGTGGGAATCAAAACCAGGAGTGGGTGTTAAATGCAGAATTGCTGCACTTATTTCTATTATACCTTTTCTCTGGTTGTTCCTCACCTGGTTTTGTCTCCCATTCCTGAGAAAAAATACTGACCGAATACTGACAAAATACTGATAGTGGGGCAGTGGCCTTAGGAGGAGAGGAGCATGCGGAGCATATGCCCCTGACGTCGCCAGTTGGGTGCGCCGTCAGGCTGCCTCTTTTGGCAGGTCAAGGTGTCTCCCAGGGGCTGGAATTCTACTCCCCCTTGGAGTGGGATTTGGCCATTCTCTGAGCTGGTTGTTAAACTGACAGTTGGCTCAGAGAACAGGTAAAAGACACAAGTACAGTTGAATGCAGGGAGATTAACTGTTACCTGTTCTCCGAGCTGTACGTCGCCTTGACCCTGGACATGCCAGCGATCAAAGCTTAGTTGGCGTGATGAGATCACCTGATCACTTGCTGACATCACTCCTGCATCACAGAGGAGGAGAAGACTGCGGAAAGATAAGGACATCAATCCAGTCGAATAAACATGGGAGTTTTATAAGGGGGGTTAACAATGTGATGGGGCAGTGTATAGAGACTGGGCAGTGTGGGAGGGACAGTGTAGAGCACATATGTCAAACTCTGGCCCGTGGGTGAGTATAATTGGCCCACAACGCCGGGTGGGTTCCTCACGGGGAATCTTACTTTCAACTATATCGGCATCCCTTCATTACAACGTGCCCGCTGTACCAAGATATGCAGGGGATCTGAAGATACCACGAAGAGACCGAAGCAGCAGGAAAACAGGCAGAGGTGAGGGTTTTTTTTAATGTGGGGCCTATTATATGGAGAACTATGTATGGAGTGCTATGTGGGACCCATTATACTGTTTGGCGCACTATGTGGGACACCTTATACTGTATTGAGCACTATGTGGGTCCTATTATACTGTATGCAGCACTATGTAGGGCGCATTTTACTGTATGGAGCACTATGTGGGGCCAATTATACTGTATGGAGCACTATGTGGGGCCCATTATACTGTATGGAGCACTATGTTGGGCCATCATAATATAAGGAGCACTATACTATATATAATTAAAATGTACTTTGTTTGTGGGACATGTTTGTTCCCATATGGAAAAGTTAATCGTTATATTTGATTATAAGGAAAAACTTCCACAATTGTAGACATTTCTTTTTAATAAATATGAAGGTTGGCCCGCTTTGTCCAAGCTTTTAATTTTGGTCCTCTGTCTATTTGAGTTTGACATTCCTGGTGTAGAGAGATGGCAGTGAGGGAGAACAGAATGCAAAGTGGGGAAAGTGTGAGAAGGGGACAAAGTATAAAGACTGGGCAGTACAGTATAAGGGGACACAGTATGAGGTTAAATTATGGGGTACAGCATAGAGAGCACAACATGGAGGGGACACTATGCCAAGGTGAAAGTGTGAGAAGGGGGCACAGAATAGAGACTGGACAGTATAGGGATTACATATTTTAGGGGACAGTATGAGGAAGGATCCCATTATGGAAAGGGGGTAACTTGGTGAGGGACACTTAAGATAAGTATAGTATGGTGGTTAAAGTTAACAATGGCAGACGGTGTGACGGTTATAGCTGATAAGGGCAGATAGTTTGGAGCTTGTGGCTAATCAGGGTAGTAAATGTGGACAATATGGGAGTGAGAGCTTGTAAGGGTGGACAGTGTTGTGGTTATAGCTAATAAGGGTTGACAGCATGGCAGTTATAGCTAATAAAGGAGGGAAGTGTGGTGGTTATAGCTAATAAGGGTGAACAATGTGGTGGTTATAGCTGATAAGGGAAAAGAGTGTGGTGATTATCGCTCAATAGGGCAAATGGTGTGGCAAAAATATTTTATAGGAGAGGACAGCGTGGAGGCCATGTATCATAAGAGGGACAGTGGGTGTGGGGGTCATAATTTGTGCAGGACGTACAGTGGAGAGAAATTATTCTAGACAAGGGAACAGCATAGGGAAGATATTTTTATTCAAGGACATTATAATGACACTGTTATTTTTAAGGGCACTGCGTCAGGGTGCGCTGAAGACAACTGGAGAAGATGGAAGTCTGCAAATTCGACCTGTGGATGTGAAAAGTCATCATGGCGTCTGGACAAATGGAAAAGGAAAGGAAAACTCCAATCAAAGAAGATGTCACTTATAAGGTACCTGGATGTCAATGTTTATTTGTGATACTGACTATGCCACATCAGTACTGTACTTTGTGTATGGTCCACATTCTGAAAATGTCTTTTAACAATAACTCCCAGTATCTCCTTACCATTTTTAAGGACATACTGAAAGTTAAAGGTTCATGAAATACAATTGTATATGGGGTTATTCTGTCATTGCATTGATCATTGCCCTAAGCTTGGTGATGTATTCATGTACTGATGGTGGTTTGAGTGCTGTATTCATGTGTTGAAGATAGTTCTGGTGCTGAATTCATGTTCTAATGGTGATTCTGGTGCTGCATTCATGTACTGATGGTGGTTTGAGTGCTGTATTCATGTGTTGAAGATAGTTCTGGTGCTGAATTCATGTTCTAATGGTGATTCTGGTGCTGCATTCATGTACTGATGGTGGTTCTGGTAATGTATTAATGTACTGATGGTGGTTCTGGTGGTGTATTCATATACTGATTGTATTTCAAAGGATGTATTCCTTTGCTGATGGTGCTTCTGGCAATGTGGTCATGTAATGATGATGCTTCTGGAGAAGTATTTTTGTACTGATGATGGTTGTGATGCTGTATTTGTGTACTGATGGTGCTTCTGGCAATATGTTCATGTAATGATGGTGTTTCTGGTGATGTATTCATGTACTGATGATGGTTGCAATGCTGTGTTTCTGTACTGATGGTAGTTCTGGTGCTGTATTCCTCTACTGTTATTTGTTCTGAACCCGTAGACATCCATAACTAGTCAGATTATGTGATATACAGTGCTGGCCAAAAGTATTGGCACCCCTGCAATTCTGTCAGATAATACTCAGTTTCTTCCTGAAAATGATTGCAATTATAAATTCTTTGGTATTATTCTCTTCATTTAATTTGTCTTCAATGAAAAAAACACAAAAAGAATTGTCCTAAAGCCAAATTGGATATAATTCCACACCAAACCTAAAAAAGGGGGTGGACAAAAGTATTGGCATCATTTGAAAAATCATGTGATGCTTCTCTAATTCGTGTAATTAACAGCACCTATAACTTACCTGTGGCACCTAACAGGTGTTGGCAATAACGAAATCACACTTGCAGCCAGTTAACATGGATTAAAGTTGACTCAACCTCTGTCCTGTGTCCTTGTGTGTACCACATTGAGCATGGAGAAAAGAAAGAAGACCAAAGAACTGTCTGAGGACTTGAGAAACCAAATTGTGAGGAAGCATGAGCAATCTCAAGGCTACAAGTCCATCTCCAAAGACTTGAATGTTCCTGTGTCTTCCGTGCGCAGTGTCATCAAGAAGTTTAAAGCCGATGGCACTGTGGCTAACCTCCCTAGATGTGGACGGAAAAGAAAAATTGACGAGATATTTCAATGCAAGATTGTGCGGATGGTGGATAAAGAACCTCGACTAACATCCAAACAAGTTCAAGCTGCCCTGCAGTCCAATGGTACAACAGTGTCAACCCGTACTATCCATCGTCGTCTGAATGAAAAGGGACTGTATGGTAGGATACCCAGGAAGACCCCACTTCTTACCCCGAGGCATAAAAAAGCCAGGCTGGAGTTTGCCAAAACTTACCTGAGAAAGCCTAAAAAGTTTTGGAAGAATGTTCTCTGGTCAGATGAGACAAAAGTAGAGCTTTTTGGGAAAAAGCATCAACATAGAATGTACAGGAAAAAAAAGAGGCATTCAATGAAAAGAACACGGTCCCTACAGTCAAACATGGCGGAGGTTCCCTGATGTTTTGGGGTTGCTTCGCTGCCTCTGGCACTGGACTGCTTGACAGTGTGCATGGAATTATGAAGTCCGAAGACTACCAACAAATTTTTCAGCATAATGTAGGGCCCAGTGTGAGAAAGCTGGGTCTCCCTCAGAGGTCATGGGTCTTCCAGCGGGACAATGACCCAAAACACACTTCCAAAAGCACTATAAAATGGTTTGAGAGAAAGCACTGGAGACTTCTAAGGTGGCCAGCAATGAGTCCAGACCTGAATCCCATAGAACACCTGTGGAGAGATCTCAAAATGGCAGTTTGGAGAAGGCACCCTTCAAATATTAGGGACCTGGAGCAGTTTGCCAAAGAAGAATGGTCTACAATTCCAGCAGAGCATTGTAAGAAACTCATTGATGATTACCGGAAGAGGTTGTTCACAGTTATTTTGGCTAAAGGTTGTGCAACCAAGTATTAGGCTGAGGGTGCCAATACTTTTGTCCGGACCTTTTTTGGAGTTTTGTGTAAAATGATCAATGATTTGATTTTTGCTTCATTCTCTTTCATGTTTTTTCGTTGCAAGCAAATTAAATGAAGAGAATAATACCAAAGAATTTGTGATTGCAATCTGAGTATTATCTGACAGAATTGCAGGGGTGCCAATACTTTTGGCCAGCACTGTATAGCTATGTTACTGTTAATTATGAACTTAAGCACTGTAGAATGCCAAATCCTAACAGTGTGTATTATACACATGACCACTCATATGAGATTTTCATACCTACAGTCACGTGCCTCACAAGTCAAATAGCTTCTCTATCTACTTCTTTTAATGTTTTAATGAGGCTGGGTCTGTAGATTTTCCCTGAACATTGAGAGAATCAAGAGGAAAAGCTAGTTGGCACATGACTATAAGTATATGAGCAGTCATGTAACCACTACCCAAATTTAAGTTGTGTATGGGAGCAAGCACCAAACTAAATTTTTGCCCCGATGCGGGAAAACCTAGGTTTGCCTCAGCCTACAGTCTCATCAATAGACTTATGTGCTTTCTATCTTGTATTTCTGTTAATTCCAAAAAAACTGATATATGATTTAAAGTGGATCTAAGGTCAATCTTGTATAAATTGTATATACTATCTGTTTTTACTATAAACACAGACTACAATTATTACACTTATTACAAATATAATTTAAATGAACTGTTCAATGCTACAATAACAAGTGAAAGCACCTTCATTTCTGATACAGAAGCTTCAAATTCAAAGCATAGATATAGCGATAAAATATAAAAATTCTGGTGCTTGCATTCACCACTAGGGAGAACTTAGCATCTTGGCAATATTCACATCAGTGCAGAAGGCTCCTTGCAAATCTGACTAAACATACCAAACAAACTGCTCCCCCTAGTGGCAACTGAAGACTGACATTAGTTTATTTTTTAAAGCTACCGGTATGTATTTATTTAAAGTTCTGACTCTGATAAAGATTTATTTTGAACTAAATCTGTAGAGAAGGTTAAAAATTGCTGCAGGTTGCAACAATTGCAGTATTTGTGATATTTTATACATGGCTCTCTTACAAAACTATTATAAAGCTACAAAAAATTAAAAACATTATCTGGCAAAATAGCACCACTAATGCTTTAGTAAATAATTTTTATATTGCTTTTTCAGTAATTGCTTTGCATTTGTTGATTTATTTGCTTGTCAACATGATAATGGAAGTCACTATTACTATGCCAGGTTCTTCATTTGTGCTTCTCCCAGCCACTTTTGCTGTTCCAATTTTCATTACTACTAAATACTAATAATTCAAACCAAATCAAAGAAATACAGGAGAGAAATAAAAAGGGAATACAATTTTACAACACAGCAATACATTTAATTAAAATGAAACATACAAATAAATACATTGCAACAGGGTGGAGCAGTGGAACTAGAAATAGAGTATTCAATCATGTGGCAACAGCACAAAATCCTGGCAGCAATCTTATTAGGTTATGTTCACACACAGCGACTTTGCAGTGTTTTCTGCAGCCAAAATCAGATCTCTTAGCAATAAAAACACTACATTCAAAATGCAGCTTTTCCTGGGTTTTTCTGCTTTTTTATGTGTTTTTGCTGAGATTTTTTTTTCTGCATTCTTGGTGGAAATGATATGTGTGATTTGTCTACCGTACACGTTTACTAAAGTTGGTTATGTTCACCAAAAATGCAGCAAAAAACGCTGCAAAAACACAGCAAAACCTGTTTGCTGCTTTTGACGCGCCCCTGGGCCTGAGTCGCGCAGCGTTGCGCACGCGGGAGCCTACCCGGAGCTGGATCTGATAGGGGTAGTAGTCTCGTGGCGGTGACCCGGTCCGTGCCCAGGGAGTCAAGCTGAGTGGCAGTCTTTAGCAGTAGATGTTAGAATGTTCGACTACGCCACCCGTTGAATGCGGTCATGAGACCGCCGCTGCAGGGCAGACCGCTGAGGCCGGTGATACGGTTGTGCAGCGGGGATGGTATAACCCCCAACGGGAGGGGTATGGCCTCAGGGCAGCGGACGTGGATGATGAAACACTCAGAGACGGTGCGGTGTAGTTCAGGGTCTTTACTGGTGGCAAAGGTAGACCCTCCCGGAGTACTGGCTAGCGATCGGGGCCTGGTCAGTCCGTGAGCAGATGGAATTAGTCCCCACAGCCTCGGACTCCGGGTCCGGTAAGAATTCTTCAATCAGGGCGAGCTCTACAGCTTCCAGCCCTGACCTCTTTTAGCACTGCTCCCACTGAGCTCCTGATCTTTCTTTCCTATAGCTGCTCCACTACAGACCAGACTGTGTCTCTGTCTGTGTTCTCTACTCTTTTTCTACTCTAACCCTGCCTCAGCCCCAGCTTTATATAGGGGAAGTTCTTCCCCTCCCAGGACTGGGCAGGAGGTGTGGCATGCATAGGATGTCTGACCAGGAAACCTCCCACCTGCTCACAGACGTAATATTGCTATCACTGTGGGAACCAGACCCCTGGGGTGCCACATTCCCCCCTAGTGAAATTTAGTACTCCGGGACTAAACATATTTTTGTAAAACATAACAAGTAAAAACAGAAACAGTACAATAAAGAAAAACACATTAGGATGGTCACGGAATGTCCGCAACCGGGTGCAGTCTTTGAAGAAAACAAAGGTGTCCATTTCACCAAGAGACCGGGAGCCGTAACCAGGTAGGGGTCTGTCCTACCCCGAGTCCTTAACAGTCTTTAGTCCATTCCTGGTTACGCTCCAACATATGTACAAAGGATTCCGGATAATCCACAAACGACACCTATAGAATAACTAAAAATACACAATTATTTACAGGTAACAGAAAACAGGTAAATACAAATAAACAGTCTAAACACTTAGATCCTCCAACGTACGGGTAACTGGCCTCTAGTGGCTCTAGTGGACCTACGGAGCTGACTGACTGGTCCTGAGCTCCCAGGTGTAGGAGCTGTCAAAGGTAAACTGGGCAGCTGTCTACGGGCTCTTTGGCTCACTAGGGGTATGGCAGGCTCACTATAAGCAGAGGGTTGGTCCTCCTGGTCTGCTTGTGTGGGGTCTTCTGCCTCCTGGACCGGCTGCTCTTCCAGCTCTACCTGTTTCTCCGTAGGTACTTGAGATGCTGGTTGGAGGAAGGTGAGGACGGGTACCACAACTGCGCCATTGACTTGAGTCCAAGACCGAGGGAAGTCTCCGAGCACAGTACTAACCATCTCTTCCCTTTCCTCTGCGGGTCGAGGGTCTTCTTGTTCTTCTTCAGGGCTTCGTAGCTGTTCGGGACACTTCTTCAGGTGATCTCGGGATACAATGGCTGTGGTTTCTCCTCCGTCCTTACTGATTATGCAGACTTTCGGGTTCTCATGGCTTGAGGGCAGTACGGTGTACGGGTCCTTCTCCCACTGGTCGTCCAACTTGTGGAGGCGTCTCTTCCTCTTCAAGACCTGCTCTCCAGGTACCAGGGGAACAGCGGGAGCATATTGGTTGTAAGTCTTCTCCTGTCTTTCTCTAGCTTGACAGAGATTTCGCTCCACGCTCTCCTGTACTTTCCGGTACTGCTGCTGCCTTTCTGTGTCCCAGTCTGCTTCTGGTGAAGTGTCCTCGGGTGTCAGGACTCCCATCTCCAGATCAACAGGAAGCTTACCAGGTCTTGCTCTCATTAGGTAAGCCGGGGTACAGTTGGTAGAACCTACCGGGATGTGGTTGTATAGGTCCCCCAGATCAGGCAGTTTCTCAGGCCACAGACTGCGTTCCTCCAGGGGCAATGTTTTCAGAAGATCTATCACCACCTGGTTCATTTTCTCGCAGAGCCCATTGGTTTGCGGATGATAGGGTGTTGTTCTTATCTTCCGGCAGCCATACAGAGTACAGAACTCCTGGAAGACTTCCGCTTCAAAGGCAGGTCCCTGGTCCGTCAGCACCTGCTCCGGGTATCCGTGTGGACGGCAGAAGTGCTGCTGGAAGGCTCTAGCTGCTGTTTGAGCCGTTAAGTCCTTGACCGGGACCACCACCAGGAACCGGGAGTAATGATCTACGATTGTGAGGGCGTAGACATACCCAGATCTGCTTGGAGCCAGTTTCACATGGTCCAGGGCTACCAGTTCCAGTGGCTGTCGGGTGATGATGGGCTGCAAGGGAGTCTTCTGGCTGGCACGGTCCTTCCTTCTTAGGTGGCACGGTCCACAGTCTCTGCACCACCTCTCGATGGTTCCCCTCATGCCTACCCAGTGGAACCGCCCACGCAGCAGGAACTCCAGCTTCTTCCATCCGAAGTGCCCAGCTCCGTCGTGGTATGCCTCCAGTACCATAGCCGCGTCTCTTCTTGGCACCACTACTTGCCAGATCAGTTCATGCGTCCGGGAGTTAACCATTCTGCGGCACAACTTCCCCTTGTAAAGGAACAGTCGACTCTTCTCAATCCACAGTTGCTTGGCCTCCTCCGGAGCGTCTGGGTCAAGGCGGGCATCTGGCTGAGTCAGCATCTCCTTCACCAGTCGGACGGCGGGGTCACTGTCTTGCGTTTCCGCCCAGTTGTAATGAGGTAAGGGGTTGAACGTAGCGGATTGCTTACTCCTTACCCGGTGGGAATACTGGATAGTCCCATGCCGGTGGAACGCGGGAAGTTCAACCTCCTCCAGTTCCTCTGGATCTTCCCCCACGTCCGGTAGGTTTGGCATTCTGGACAAGGCATCCGCGTTGGTATTGGAGCGTCCTGCCCGGTATTTGATTGTGAACTCAAAGTTGGACAGGCGGGCCATCCATCTCTGCTCCAGGGCACCGAGTCTTGCTGTGTCCAGGTGTGTCAACGGGTTGTTATCCGTGTACACGGTGAACCGGGAAGAGGCGAGGTAGTGCTTAAAGCGTTCGGTGACTGCCCACACCACTGCCAGGAACTCTAGCTTGAATGAGCTGTAATTCTCAGGGTTTCTTTCGGTGGGTCGCAGTTTTCGGCTGGCGTAAGCAATTACTCGTTCTTTCCCCTGCTGGATCTGGGACAGTACGGCTCCTAGCCCGATGTTACTTGCGTCGGTGTAGAGGATAAAGGGCTGGCTGTAATCCAGGTACGCCAGGATTTCATCCCCCGTGAGGGCCATCTTCAGCTGGCGGAAGGACTCTTCTTCCAGCTTCTCCCATCTGAAGGGCGGCTTCTGGTTCTTGGCCTTCCTGGACTGGCCTATCAGGAGGTCCTGCATAGGAGCTGCCTTTTTGGTGAAACCGGGAATGAATCTTCGGTAGTAGCCTACCAACCCGAGGAACTGCCGCACTTCCTTTACGCTGGAGGGGCTTGGCCATTCCTTAATTGCGGTGATCTTATCAGAGTCGGGAGCCACTCCGTCAGCACTCACCACGTGTCCCAGGTACTGCACCTTTGGTTTCAGGAGGTGACACTTGGAGGGTTTCACCTTTAGGCCGTAGTTTGCCAGGGCTTCGAACACTTCTGCCAGGTGTTTCAGGTGGTCCTCGTAGGTCTTGGAGTAGACGATGACATCGTCCAGGTATAACAGGACCGTCTCGAAGTTTCGGTGTCCCAGACAGCATTCCATCAATCGTTGGAAGGTTCCTGGTGCGTTGCAGAGTCCGAACGGCATGCAGGTAAACTCGCTAAGTCCCATCGGGGTGGTGAATGCGGTCTTCTCCCAGTCCGCCTCTGCTACAGGAACCTGCCAGTACCCGCTAGTGAGATCCAAAGTGGAGAAGAAGTTAGCAGATTTTAAAGCAGCCAAAGACTCCTCTATCCTTGGTAAGGGGTACGCATCTTTGTGTGTGATACGGTTGATTTTCCGGTAATCTACACACATTCTCATGGTGTTGTCTTTCTTTTTAACCAAGACTAGTGGAGCTGCCCAGGGGCTACAGCTATCCCTGATTACCCCAGCCTCCTTCATGTCTCTAAGCATCCCCTTGGAGTGTTGGTAGTGTGCAGGGGGTACGGGTCGGTATCTCTCCTTTATGGGAGGATGGTCTCCCGTGGGGATGTGGTGTTCTACCCCCTTTACTCGCCCGAAGTCTAACGGGTGTTTACTAAACACTCTCTCGTACTCTTGAACCACCCGATAGACTCCTTGTTTCTGGTGTGAGGGAGTGGAGTCAGTACCCAGATGTAGTTGCTGACACCAGTCCTCCATTGGTTTCTTAGAGCCGTTACCTTCCTCTGGTTGAGATGGAGGCAAGGGTTCCACGGCCTGTACAGAATTCTGGTTTATGGTGAACAATTTAGCTAGCGTGGCATACCGGGGCAGGTGTACTTCTCTCTTCCCGATGTTTATTATGCGAACGGGCACCCTCCCATGGCGTACATCAACCACCCCCCGTGCTGTCAAAATGGTGGGCCTACTGTCTGAGTAGACGGGTTCTACCATTGCTTGGTAGTCTCTACCTCTTAGACCAATAGCTGCCCGGCACCAAATCATCATTTCACTTTTTGGGGGCATGGCAATAGGGAAAGGATCACACATTCTCACGCTTCCAATCTCACCACCGGAGAGTTCCACCTGTTGCCGTCGCATCAGTGCCCGGATCTCTTTTTGGAGCACTCGCTGCTGGCCGGAGCTGGCGTTCTTGGCAACCTGCTGTAAAATGAAAATCACCTCTGCAAGACAATTTTCAATCACATTAGTTCCTAGCGTTATCTTTGGGTGACTCTCGCGCTTGTCAATGTCTACAATGATCAGTCCCTGTGCTGCCAGTTCGACTCTACCGACTTTAATGGTCATCTCTTTGAATCCGATCTGTGGCACGGGTTGACCATTGCTGGCGATGATACTCAAGTCGTCGTCTGGGTAGCGGGTTATATCCGAGTCATTCCAGTACTGCTTGAAGAGCACGTACGGGATGGTGGTGACCTGTGACCCGGTGTCAAGTAGGGCACTCATAGGAATGCCATCCAGTACTACAGGCAAGACTGGACGTCCTCCCACATATTTGTCACGCCAGTTCGATGGGCCTGGTGATCTTATTCCTAGGGGTCGGCCCTCTACCCCAGGTTGTGCCAGTTTAAAGGACAGTACCTTGCCATATGTCCGGGTTGATTGCAGCGGCGGCAGATGGGTTGTCTGTCCTCGTTGTATCGGTCGCTGGGTCTTCCTCTGGCCGGTGGGGTCCTCCTTGGTTGACGCCACGGGATGTCCTCCGGTCCGGATGCCAGCTGGATCTTCCCTGGAGCAGAAACCTGTAACGACTGCACAGTTCGGGTTAGCGCGGCAACGCTTTTAGCTAGCTCCTGGACCTGATGGTGCAGGTCTGGAGCCGGGTCATTGTTCAAAGCCTGCGCATCAGCCCCCACAGGCCCTGCCGACAAGGGCGCCGCCTCCTGGTGGTAAGCGGTAGTAGGGCGCCTGTGGGTCACAACGCCACCCGGTGCCGGTTCTCGGAGCACCCGGATGGCTCTGTCCTTGAACTGTGCAAAGTCCAGATGAGGATCCTGTAAGGCCATTGCCCGCAACTGGGTTCGGTGGGCATTGCAATATAGTCCCTCTATAAATTGTTCGGTCAACAGCCTGTCCTCGTTTCCCACGCCGTCAGGGTCGGTCTGCTTAATGGCTCTCAGGGCCTCTTGTAGGTTTAAAGCATAGTCTCTTATACTCTCATGTGCTCGCTGTTTGCACCCGTAGAATCTAAGCTTAATCTCGGCTGAGGTGCGGGTATCAAAGGTGTCCTTCAGCCGGGTTAATATCCCTGCGACAGTCCTCCTCCCAGGTAGCCAGGACTTTACCTCCCTTTGGGCTGCCCCGGTTAGTTGGGCCACCAGGATGCTCACTTTTTGCTCTTCTGTGAGGGGGTACACCTGGAAGAGGCTATCCAGCTTTTCTCTAAAGTCATTCAGGGTATGTGACTCCCCTGAGTACTGGGGTAGCCAGGCTGCCCCCGGGATATAGGGCATCGTGAAAGGCATGACCGCAGCAGCGGTGGCGCTGGCGGTGGCTGCGGCAGTGAAGCTCTCCTCCGTATCCGACATCTTCCTCCCCCCTAGTGGACCGTGGCCTACCTTGCGATGATCCTCTTCCGTAGGCCGCGGCTCCGCAGTGGATCGTCAGGGTCGAGGACCTTCCGTCGCGCTCCTGTGACGTCGGCGTCTGCTGGGTTCCTTCCAGGACCTTACGCAACGTCCGGACGTGAGGCGGGGCTTCAGTTCTCGCGGGCTTTTCGGAGTCCACGCCCCTCTTCTTCCCGTGCGGCGCTCTCAAGATGGCGCCCAATGGCGGGAAAACTCCACGGATGGCGGGAAGAAGGCAGAAGATGGCGTCCAACGGCGGGAAAACTCCACGGATGGCGGGAAGAAGGTAGAAGATGGCGTCGGATGGCGGGAATCTTCACCACAGGTAAGTTTAAAAGTCTCTTTTTCAGGCACGCAGTACCCGGTGGTTGCGGTCACGAAATCCTGCCGACTACGCCAAAAGTTGACGCGCCCCTGGGCCTGAGTCGCGCAGCGTTGCGCACGCGGGAGCCTACCCGGAGCCGGATCTGATAGGGGTAGTAGTCTCGTGGCGGTGACCCGGTCCGTGCCCAGGGAGTCAAGCTGAGTGGCAGTCTTTAGCAGTAGATGTTAGAATGTTCGACTACGCCACCCGTTGAATGCGGTCATGAGACCGCCGCTGCAGGGCAGACCGCTGAGGCCGGTGATACGGTTGTGCAGCGGGGATGGTATAACCCCCAACGGGAGGGGTATGGCCTCAGGGCAGCGGACGTGGATGATGAAACACTCAGAGACGGTGCGGTGTAGTTCAGGGTCTTTACTGGTGGCAAAGGTAGACCCTCCCGGAGTACTGGCTAGCGATCGGGGCCTGGTCAGTCCGTGAGCAGATGGAATCTCCCCTGGCCAGGCGGAGTTGTAGGCCTCCCCAACTAATCGTACTCTTCTGGCTACCTTGCTAGAGGCTGATAAAAGTAGCCCACGTCCCTGAGTGTACCGTGTGGTGCTCACCCGTATGGCCGGTGACTCGGGGCCTTTTGGTAGCTTCCGCTCCACGTCGCGGTGCTGGTCCCTTGCGTGTGACCGTGCCTTCGGGTTTCTTGGCCAGAGGACCTGAAATCCCCTGCCGGGCGGTTTCTGCTGCTGGGTAAGGATTAGTCCCCACAGCCTCGGACTCCGGGTCTGGTAAGAATTCTTCAATCAGGGCGAGCTCTACAGCTTCCAGCCCTGACCTCTTTTAGCACTGCTCCCACTGAGCTCCTGATCTTTCTTTCCTATACCTGCTCCACTACAGACCAGACTGTGTCTCTGTCTGTGTTCTCTGCTCTTTTTCTACTCTAACCCTGCATCAGCCCCAGCTTTATATAGGGGAAGTTCTTCCCCTCCCAGGACTGGGCAGGAGGTGTGGCATGCATAGGATGTCTGACCAGGACACCTCCCACCTGCTCACAGACGTAATATTGCTATCACTGTGGGAACCAGACCCCTGGGGTGCCACACTTTTTTTTGCTGCACTTTTGAAATTTCTCATTGCTTTTTATGGGTGAAAAAATGTTTCAAAGACGCTGCAAAAATGCTGCAGATTTAAAAAGTGCCGCAGTGCTCAAATTCAGCCAGGAAAAAAACGTGTACATGGGATTTTTTAAATCTCATAGCTTTTGCTGTTACTGTAAAATGTAGCTTCTTTTCTGCAGAAAAAACGCACAAAAAAATGCTGCAAAAAAGTTGAGTGTGAACTTAGTGTTAGGCTAGGTGCCCACGATGCAGAAATGCTGCGGTGGGTTTCTGCATCTCCCTGGCAGAAAAACGCATGCAGATTTTACATGCGTTTTTCCTGCCAGATAGAAGCGTTTGTCAAGCGTTTTTAACATGCGACTTCGCATGCGGGTTGTCAAGCGCTTTCCAAGCGATTTTAGCATCACTTGGAAAGTGCTTGACAACTTGGTCACACTATATAAATCCATGCAACCAGCATAGATTTATGTTGTGTGACCAAGTTACGATGCTACAAATGCAGCATCAATAGTAAAAATAAGAATAAAAATGTTGAAAGATGGCCCCTGATCTCCACTACGGTGTCTCCGGTGTCTTCGGAGGCTCGCGGTGCTCTAAAAAGGACCTTCCATTATGTCATTTAGTCATGTGACAGGTCACACGACCGCTGTGACCTGTCACATGACTAAATGATGTAATGGAAGGTCCTTTTACACCACTGCGAGCAGCCGAAGAGAATGCAGAGCCGCCGGGAGCAGACAGGGGGCCATCAGAAGGTAAGTATAATGTTTTTTTTTATTTTAATTTTAACTACAGGTACTATGGTACCCGGGTCTGGAGGAGAGTCTCCTCTTCTCCAGACCCGGGTACCATCCGCGCATTGAATCGCATAATGTCCGCATGTGTACGTGTAGTCATGCGGATGTTATGCGATCCAATACAAGTCAATGGCGGCAATTTCCGCGATTCCGCAAAATTAATGGTTGTGTTGTGGATTTTTCCGCAATGATAATCCGCAGCGGAAATTTCCACAGCATGTGCACAGCACATGTGGGTTATCATTGGGAAACATGGCAGACAACTTAACAAGCGTTTTTAATGCGTTTTCACGGCGGAAATGGCGCCGCGGAAACACATTAAATCCGTATCATGGGCACACAGCCTAAGAGTCCATTTTAAGTGCACCCGTGTGTTGCCTAACCTAATATATGGGCTGATATTTCCTATTCTGTTGTTCGCTTTAAACTATTTTATTAGAGGGCCTTTTTTAGTATAGTTAAAAAAATGTGTTTTTATTACTTTGTCTCTTGTATTTTGGTGTTCTTTTACTGCTCATACAGAATAATCATTGTACAGTGATGTTATACTAAAAGGGATTTTGTCTTTTTCAAGCTATTTCTCCCGACAGCCACATAGACATGCATTCTCGATTTGGCCAAGTGTGCATGTGCTCTGATTGATGAAAGGTGAGCAAGGCTACAGCAGACACATCTGGAAGCAGCTTATCTCCCAGGAGAACAAATAATCGGGCATGTTGAAATTAAAAATCAGGGAGCTGCCATAAGTGAAAGTTAGTCGTTGGGTTTGGTGACTTTAATGTGCAATTGACTGACTTAATTTTTGGCAGTGTATGCCTTTTTGAAATGGGCACAAAAACACAGTTGACCACATTTTTGTACAGATACTGACAAAAATTAGGTAAGTCAGAGCACAGAGTGACACTATCTACTTCATTAAAGTCAATGGTCGTATGGGCGGATCCACCTGAATCCCGTTTTTCAATACTTTAATAATAGTAATAATTTTATTTATATGGCGCCAACATATTCTACAGTGCTTTACAATTCAGTGGGAACATGTACAAACAATAAAGACATCACATAGTAACACATAGTTCAACAGTTACAGGAGGAGTGAGGACACTGCTCGCAGCTTACAATCTATAAGGAAATAGGGGGAACACAATAGGTTGAACGTGCTGTCATGTACAGTCCAGCCATCATTATACTTAATAGGGCATTTCAACTAAGCTAAATGTATCGGTTATCAGATAGTATATGTCTAAATACAGTTACCATGTGTTATTGGGTGCATGGAGGATGAGTAGAAGGGAGCAAATTCTGAGTAAAATTTAGAAAGAAGCAACAGGGGGAAGTTAGATTAGTGAGTTGAGGTGATAGAACTGTCTAATGAGATGTGTTTTTAAAGCACATTTAAAACATGGGGGTTAGGTATTAGTCAGATCATCCAGGGTAGTGCATTCCAGAACACAGGTTAAACATGAAAGAAGTCTTGGAGACGAAATTGGGAGGTTCGGAATATGGAGGATATTAGTCTTAGATCAGTTGCGGAGCAGAGAGCAGGGGTAGGGGGATAGACGGAGATTAGGGAGGATATATAGGGTGGTGCAGAAATGTGGAGAGCTAAGTTTGTATTGTATTCTGTAGGGAATGAGCAACCAGTGCAATGACTGGCACAAGGTGGAGGCATTGGTGAAGCAGCTGGACAGAAATATAACCCTGACTGCCACATTCAGGACAGATTGGAGAGGAAAAAGTTTGGTTAGAGGGAGATCAATCAGTAGAGAGTTGCAGTAGCCTAGATGAGAATGAGTAAGAGTTTTTGCAGTTTTAAAGGTGAAAAAAGGTTGGATTCTGGAGACGTTTTTAAGATGTAGGTGACATGAGTGAGTGAGTGAGTGATTGGATATAGGGAATAAAGGAACGTTCTGTGTCAAAATTCACCCCAATACTTTAGACCGAAGCCCTGATAGAGCCACTGATGTGTGGTAAAAACGTGATGTCAAGATAGACTTAGAAGGTTTTAAGATAAGTTATGCACAATTATATTAAAAATACACATACTAAATTACTGCCTCTGCTGGTAGGTAAGGTCCTCTAGAATCAGTAATTTAATTCTGATAGACTTCATAAGGATAAAACAATTGGAATACGTATGACCATTGTCTCATCTGGGAGTCAATTTTCAAAATATTTGTCTTTGCTGTCAAAAATATTTCAATCTCCATAAACCTCCCATGGAAAACCATAAAATACAAATGTGAATACGACCTAAATAGGTAATTGAATGAAAGTTTACGAATAAAGCAGCTATAACAAGCAATGGACCTTGGCAACTGCTGATTGATGACAGTAGGTAATTTTTTAGGGTCATTATGAAATCATCCCAATTCACCACACTTATTGGTTTCAATACATGTGATCTCTCTCTCTTTAGCAACTGATCATTTTCCAAAAGAGCTGGTATCTGATTGGTTGCTATGAACCAAACCGACAATTCTGTAGAAGAGCTTTTATGCATGTTGTTACTATGACAACATTTTCTTCCCTTGTTATATCACCCATGGAAAGGATCCTATTTTGATATAACCATATTTATGAACACCTGCTTGGCATACACGTCTTACTATTTATCTCAGCAGAATTATGAAATAATTTAAAGCATCGTTTTGCATCTCTGTTTCTAAATTGACATAAATATTTCAGCAGTATCTAAAAGTGAATAATTCAGATACTCTGGGACGATTTATTATTGCACACATCGCATTTGGTGCACCAGTGTCTCATCTCTGTGCGACATGCTTTGGCTTTGTAAAAAAAAGCCCACCTTTCGAGGCAATCTGGGGTAGGCTAACTAAGAGATACTAGATCGGACCCATCGGATGTTATGGTGTGGTTACCTTCTCTGAGACAGCTTCTGATTTGGCACACCTGGAATTTCATAGGTGGCCATTTTTTGAGCTGTTGACCAAAGAAATTGTAAAGACCCAAGCCACAGTGATTAATCACTAAGCCTTTTAGAGTCAACCATCTAAATTGGCGCTATTATTAGTGGTGAGCAAAAAGGAAACGCAGGACTCTTCTTCTGGAATCCACGTCAGATGTCTCCGGCAGCCAGGTCCAGGGTCTTATGAACTTCATCATCCGGCACTCGAATTATGGCATCAAGGCCTCTGCGATGTAATGAAATGGTGTGAGACTTAGTCACTAAATCTTACACAACATCAAGTTGTGTGTTACAGAGTCCTTGTAAATGCCGGAGGTGTCCAGGATGCCAGTATTCAACTTTCATCTGAGGAAGTTTGCCACATAGTAATGGATGCCGGGCCAGGGTACTGTAAATATTAGTGCTCAACTCTAACAATTGTGGGAGGTAGGGTTTGGTGGATAACATGTATTTCCCTTTCTTACGAATACCCATTACATTGTACGAAGAATTTAACTTTTTCATTTATTGCCCAACTGTTTGCAATAAGATTTGGAGTTTGTTCTCTGTACTTACCTGTACAGTGTCTTACAATACAAACCAAATCAGAATTGGAATGAGAAGAATCAAGCATAGAGCAAGACGGTGATCTGAATTAATGCTAGTCAACCCAGTAGGAGTATTGCCGGTTACAGCAATATTCTTTGCATTAGTCAAGCCTCAAGCATACATGACTATTGGAATAATTCACTTACCCAGTCCAAGGCAGGATACACGAAGCCCAGATTTCCCAAGATTTCTAGAAAACATACAAGAACATTGCTTTAGATAAGAAATGATCTTTAATACTATTTTATTGTTAATAATATTAACTGAATGTATACATTTCACAGGATTCATCTGAAATGTTCGCAAGTGGGTAAGTTTTATTAAGGCTCTGTACACATCTGAAATAAGAATTCCATTTTTTGTTCCATTATAGAAACTGAAAAACAGATTTCATCCCAGAGATGGATCTGGAACACAAAGGGAGTCCAACAGATCCGATTGACTATTATGGTATCCAACATTTTCCGTTATAGTGTCCTAGATTTGATGGAACCTGCAACAGAGCCTCCAACTCAGATGTGAGCAGAGGCACGAGACCATCTGCCTACGATCTCGTACCCCCTAGTTTCAGATAGCTAATCATTTTTATTTTTATTTTCTCGACACTGTGTATCTTAGTACTGTGAATATACTGATGTGCTGGCAGTTTCAGTATCGCATTGCATCAGGAATAAAATAATAGCCCTGTTTATATTTCCTGCTTTGGATAAAAAGCATGCTTACAAAAATAACATTTACATCCCTTAGAACAGCATAGCCCCTCCATCGAATGCTTTGTCTCAAACATATTTTGAACTGTTGATTGTGTCTCTTGCTGTAATAATAACTGCAGAACACAGAACTTCTTATCTTCTATTGTAACTAATAATCTGTACATTATTATGTTTCATCAAAACATCTGCAGAACATCTGTCTTCTTCCAGCTTCCCATTGGGAGATGCATATTTATACATTTTTTGGAGTATATGGGAAACAGCCATTCATTTAGTTTGCAGTTACTAAAAAAAACTAAAGTGTAAAGTGTACCCACAGCAGTGTAAATGCTTAGGAGAATTTTATTATTATATTTGGTAAGACTTTCTTACATGGACTGAACACTATTACTTGTCTTCCTCATACAAACATTTGTAAAGGATCTTGAAGTGGACTACAAAAGCTTTGCTAATTTATTATTTTTATTAGTTTATTTCATTAACACTGAATAAAAATGTACATGTCTGTAGCAATATGGTGGATTAAAAAAAAAACACACAAACCCTTCCCCCCCGGAATACTCAGGAGAGCAGCAGGAATAAAATAAGAACACAAATGGGCCACGATTGCCCTTCAGAGCTCCTTTTAATGGATTTATAGTGGGCAATGATGAACACAAAAGTAATATGCCAAAAGAATTCAAATTAAGCCCCAGAACAGGGGAAAATGTTACTTGTGTGGGAAGATGTAGGTGACACCACACGGGGTGCCATGCCTTTAAATTAAGCCCCAGAAGCTGTACCTTCCAGACAGATTAAGTAGCTGAGCAAGGATGCAGTACCAAGAATGCCAATGTCACTTCATCAAAAGGATTGTAAGGGATATTCATATGTTCTCACTAAATACTATTATTTAAGAAATTACATGTAAGGTAAATTGCCACCTATTTAACAGCTTCTTTCAAGACACCTTTGACAAGGGAAAAGAAAATATTTTATATATGTTAATAAAATTTCACCAAGTTTCAGACAGCAATCTTTATTCCTTCGTTCATTTTCAGAACCCCCAATATGCAGTATGAAGATTTTTCTCTTGTGGAAGTGCCTCCCAAGTAACATAGACTAGGAGTGAGGTCTGAGTGACTCCAGGGTTCGGCTGTCTTTAGTGACTTATGTGTCATAACAGCTTCTATCCTACACTTATTTCCTCTTTTTGTGATTTCCTCCTTCACTAGAACCAGTTTTCTTCTGCCCTCCCTGAAACTGTACAAGGTTTCTCCCCTCTCCACATTGTGGAAATCAGTATACAAATCCCTCTTCCTCCTCCATGCTGCTAAAAGAAAAGAATGAGAAGGGGAGGGAGGTGAGAGAAGAGAAAGCTGTCAGAAATGAGCATGAGCGCTGACAGATTTGTAAAATTTTAGCAAATTACTCAGTTAGAAAAAGGACTTACAGACATTCTTCAACATCAAAATTATATAATAATTTACTGAAGAATATCTTAGAAAGTTGCTTAATTTTGCATTTAGAAAAAAATTATGTGTGAACGTGTACATACTAAGAATTATAAGGCAGCTAGCAAGTATTTTCCTGCAAAGTAAATTATAATACAAGTGGCTAGAAAATGTTTTCTTCAGAGAACTTCCAAATAAAAGAGACAAAACTTTAGTAATAATCCGCTCCCAATACGATAGAAATATATTTACATACTATTTCAGCATGATTTGGGATTGGGAAAAGAATGCTGAAGACACTGCGATACTAGAGAGCAGAGAAACCCCGCTGCGGCTTGCAAATTGTTACATTTTATATGAAAGAATAATTGGTCTTGACAGAGAGGTTATGTTAGATAAGTCAGACAGAGATCCAAGGGTATTGACTGATGTATTTCCTATGAGATAATGAAGTAATAGAGGAGAACAGATATTAAATCTGCGTAGCTTGGAGCTACAGAAGAATCCCATCCTTTTCTTTTCAAATTAATTTCTATTCCAACTCCTATCTGACGGAATAAAAGAAGATATGTTATAGGGCAATGACATATAAATATTCCAGAGGCAAACTCCTGGGAAGGATTCCAGTCTCCATCATCCCAGTCTGTGGCAGCACATAGCATTTAGATTAGCAAGCACTACCTTGAGGGTCTCGCCAGACATCCATGTTTATAGCTGCAGGTTTAAAAATGACAATGCTCAAAGCAAGGTGACTAGCTTCCAACTTTTAGGTCACTTACTTGTAGCAGCATATGTTCAGCATGTTGTTTTAAAGTATCAAATACATCTGCCATTTTCAAGTTCACTGCTACTAGGTAAATGGCTTGCTTTAAGAGACACATAATTATGACAGAAATATACAGTAGTCTACCTAAAAAATATTAGAACATTGATTAAAGGGGTTGCTCAGCCTTCTAAAAAAGTAAAAATAAATATATACATAAGCACACACACACACTTTCTTTCCTCTCTCTCTCTCTATATATATGTATATATATATATATATATATATATATAAATATATATATATATATATATATATATATATATATACACACAATCAGTGTGGAAAATAAGTATTTGAAACACTGCCGATTTTGCCGGTTTCCCCACCTACAAAGAGTGGTGAGAAGGCAACAACTGTTGGCACAATTATTAGAAAACGGAAGAAACACAAGATGACTGTCAATTTTCCTCGGTCTGGGGCTCCATGCAAGGTCTCGCCTCGTGGGGTAAGGGTGATTCTGAGAAAGATCAAGAATCAGCCCAGAACTACACGAAAGGACCTAGTCAATGACCTGAAGAGACCTGGGACCACAGTCTCAAACATTACTGTTAGTAACACACTACACCATTGTAGGGGATCAGCCCTTACCGGACAATGAATACACTGTCACTTTAAGAAACCATGCTCCCCTCTGGGTTTTCTTCTTGTAGACTAGTCACCCCCCCCCCCCCCCCTGCTTCTTGGTCTGTGCTGAGAGAGGGAAATAAATCAGGAAGCAGAGGCACCTAATGGACTGTGCAAGAGCAGAGAAATCCATCCCTTTTTGAAGAACGTTTTCCCTGAAGGCTGCTGACCTGAAGTAACACACAACACAGAGTACCAGCCATTTTACCTCAGTGAAACTGAAGCAAGGTTTGCCTGCCTGCAGAAGGAAGAGATCCAGTATACAAAGGAAAGGTCTCGAGTGACATGATACTGCTCGATTACACCACGAACAAGGCGGCCGCCATCTGCGTCTGATCTGCACAACAGTGAGTGACTCACCCGTGGTGAACTGTGCTAGGGTTTAGTGTAGTTTTCTTTAGATAGGACGCTGTAGCAGCGTGGCCCGATTAGCAGAAAGCCAGATAGGGGAATAGCCTAGGGTAGCATGTAAAACTTGATGTATACTAATGTATTGAGCTTTCATTGCCATAGCTGGAGCATAGCTCTGTGACTCACTTCAGCTATTTCTTCCTGTATTCATGTTATTGATATTGTCATTGTAAATACTGTTATTCTCACTTCCCGGCATATAATCCCTTTGTACATAATAAAGCCGGAGTTTTGTTTCAGCCTTCTCATCTGCTGTGCCGTACTTGAATCCTGCCTTGCGGTGTTCTTTGGACACCGCTACACCTTCATGGATTAAAATCCTGCAGGGCATTAAGGTCCCCCTGCTCACGCCTACACATATCCAGGTCCATTTAAAGTTCACCAATGACCATCTAGATGAACCAGAGGAGGCATGGGAGAAGGTCATGTGGTCAGATGAGACCAAAATAGAACTTTTTGGTATCAACTTCACTCTCTGTGTTTGGAGGAAGAAGAAGAATGAGTACAACCCCATGAACACCGTCCCAACCGTGAAGCATGGTCGAGGAAACATCATACTTTGGGGGTGCTTTTCTGCAAAGGGGACAGGACAACTGCACCGTATTGAAGGGAGGATTGATGGGGTAATGTATCGTGAGATTTTGGCTAGCAACCTCCTTCCCTCAGTAAGAGCATTGAAGATGGGTCGTGGCTGGGTCTTCCAGCATGACAATTACCTGAAACACACAGCTAGGGCAACTAAGGAGTGGCTCCGTAAGAAGCATTTCAAGGTCCTAGAGTGGCCTAGCCAAGCTCCCGACCTGACCCCAATAGAAAATCTTTGGAGGGAGCAGAAACTCAATGTTGCCCAGCGACAGCACTGAAACCTGAAAGATCTGAAGAAGATCTGTATGGAGTAGTGGGCCAAAATCCCTACTGCAGTGAGTGCACACTTAGCCAAGAACTACAGGAAATGTCTGACCTCTGTAACTGCAAACAAAGGTTTGGGTACCAAATATTAAGTTCTGCTTTTCTATTGTAGCAAATACTTATTTCATGCAATAAAATGCAAATTAATTATGTAAAAATCATACAATGTGATTTTCTGGATTTTTTTAAGATTCTGTCTCTCACAGTTGAAGTGTACCTACGATTAAAATTACAGACCTCTCCATTCTTTGTAGGTGGGAAAACTTGCAAAATCGTCAGTGTATCAAATACTTATTTTTCCCACATATTTATATATTGTAAGATGGCCGCCGGACAGGTCCTTTACGGGAGATATGTATCACCCAGGTTGGTAGCTTCGGTGATGTAAAACCGAGAAAGCATGCTCCAGAACGTATACTGCTGAGAAGGTTAATAGGGCGTGTCAGAGCCGGTTTTTACGAGCAGTCATAAGAGTTGGGCAGAATTGGTTGCTCACATATCCCCACCCCAGAGCCTGTGTATAAAATGGAGACCGAGTGTCTCATTCAGTGGCTGGAGGTGTGGAGTCCTCCAGCGTGTCTGAGCTACAAGACACTGACTGTGAGCGGGCGAACCCGCAGCACTGTATGGACTGTTTTCTTGATTTGTTACTTTGTGCCACACAAGGCGATGTTTTGTTACTTTGTGCCGGACAAGGCTATGTTTCATTTACTTTGAGAGTGCAGTTTATGAAGTCCAAATAAACCCACCTTGAACATTTTAAAGAAACTGACTCCTGTGACTACCTCAAAAGCAGCTAAGTGAGTACCAAACCCCTTAAAAATAGGTATAAAAACAGTCATGGCTGAAAGTGTTGACACCCTTGAAATTGTTCCAAAAGATGTGTGTATTGGAACAACGCAAAAAAAAACAGAGAAAAAAGGCAAATTGGATTTAATTTCACACAAAACTCCCAAAATAGGCCATACTAAATTGTTGGCACCCTCAAGTTAAAATTTGGTTGCACATTCTTTGGCAAAAACAACTGCAATCAATCGCTTCCTATAACCTTAAACAAGCTTCTACCACCTCTTAACTGGAGTTTTGGACCACTTTGTTTTGCAAACTGCTCCAAGTCTCTCATATTTGAAGGGTGCCCAGTCAGGGCATGCTTGGCTTATTACAGGTGTATCCTGTTTGCAATGATTGCCAGGCTATTTAGCTGGATGTCTGCCTCTTGTCCCTGCCAGTTGTAGCTCTGCTCTGCTTGGTGTGAGTTTGTTTTGTGCTGTGAGTTCTGTATATTGATCGTTTGCTGACCGACCTTGGAGTTTGCCTTTAACCATCCGTTTGTCTAACCCCTTTTTCTTGATCTGCTATCTTCTTGGAATTCTTACACCGGACTGTGACATGACTATGCCTTTGCCTAACCCCTCTGTTTACGACGTACCCTCCTGGCTTTTGATCTCAGACTCCCTGACTTCTCCACCTTACGGCTGTAAGTAGTGACTAGCGTCACAGTACAGCATTCCAGGGATGGACTTGCATATGCTTTTGGCTCAGACGGGATGTCAGGGCTCCCAGCTACTCACTGCACTGAATATTTAGTGCCTGCACTATTCTTTCAGTGAACTGCCATCAGAATTGCATGCCTATTGCACTCACAGTTGTAAGGAACTGCCTCTAAAACTAAACAGAACCGCAATTCACACAAGATACCTCACCTCTTCTCCCCACCCATTCCCCTGGATTGCTTTCAGCTATAGTTTCTCTGAATCACCAGATTGTAAAAGATAGATGTCCAGAATGCATGAGCTGGTCTCTGACTCAAGCAGTCCATGGTTCAGGCAACAAAAATCAGCTGTCAAGTTCTCTTTAAGCCTTGTATCCAGACCAGGAATTCATAGCTGAGACAGCTCAAGACAAAGGTCCATCAAGTAAATCCTATAATTCTACTAATTCTACTGTGTTGACCTTGTGGAAGGCAAAAGCCACTATGAGGTAGATACCCCACAGGTGTGTTGTAGTATGGACTAAAAGTTATGTTTTAAGTGTAGGTCACATGAACATATTTTCAATCTGAGTCAACAACGGACAGCACATGAACCAATGTTATTCAAAGGGGCAGTGCAGATGAGCGATTTCTTTCATGGACCAAATCTGCATGTGAAAAGGAAACAAAGTTATAATGGTTTAAGAAGCATAAAGTTTATTCAACATAATTTTTTAATTTTACAACAGACAGATAAACAAAAAAGTCGTCCACCATAGAATTCAGCCTCATATACAATGCATAATGTAACAAATAAATAGCATGAGCCAATAGTAGTATGGTAAGCGACCCTCCGATGGGACCCAATATAAAATATATTGCAAACTGCCCAAAGGCCGATAATCAAAGCAAGTGCCTAAGCAAAGATATGAAAAGGGTAAGCGTGCCCTTGAGAAAGCATTACTGGGAATACGCGAAACGGGAGTTAGGCTTATCCGTCCATCATCCCTTCCAGTCTGCCTGTCTGCCTAGGCCTTCAGCCCCACCCTGGTAAGGTTTTCCCCTGCTGGCTTACCCTTTATTGTAAAAGCCACTTCTGGGTCATGCAGAGTGCAGTGTTACCTGGAGAGTCTGCAAAGCGGTGACGTCACTGAGAAGAGGAGAAGAACGGCATTGGACATCAGAGAGAGGTGTGGTAGGTCGATATATTAACACACTCATACTACACTACATGCATATATACACACACACACTTTTAATGAAAAAAAATAGAGATAGGAGTGCTTCTTAGAGCCCAACAGAAAGTTTCTTTCTTGTACTTTTGTGTTTTTTCATCTCTATTTGCCCCTCTATGCATCCAGCTTCACATAGCAGAATGGGTGGTCTTATTCTTATCTGCTAAAACTACATTTCCCAGCAGCATTTGCTTCTCTTCAGTGCTGCAGACCCACCCTCTTTCATGTGTGCTCTTGACTAGCTCCATCTTTTTGACTTATCGTTAAGATAATATAAGTGTAGAATTATGTTTCTGTGCACTTTCTATTTGACCAATATTATCTTATGACATCCATATCAATATAGCTGTTGTGTAGTTTAATATCATTAGCTGGTTCTAGCAGAGCTCAACCGTCTTGCATGTATCCACATTGGCAGTTTAGAGCTGTGTTTTCTGCCTCCTGCTGACAGATCAGTAATGCGATACTAGAAATGCAGCTTTATTGATGCATATATACAGAGCCCCATTCTGCTAACCATCACTCCTCTCAGCCCATTTATACACAGCTCCCTCCTGCAGTATATCTCTCCTCTTAGTCCCCTATATACAGCCCATCCTGCAGGACATAGATTCTCTTAGTTACTAGCGGGTAACCAGACACACTGCTGCTTCCTGGTATGAGTTCTGGCACTGTGATCAAGAAACTCCTTTCTATGACATCAGCCCTGAGAGTAGAAGCTCTGATCTAGACACAACACACCTATGGTGGCAGGAAGCAAGCTGAGAGACACTGCATAGCGCATGATCGACCATAAGCACTGGAACTACTAGATGACGGTTCCAATAACAACTAGAGAATATACAGAATCTGGAAGTGCATCCTTGGGGGGTAAATGTGATAAGTGCAAAACGAGGCAGATTTAAAAATGAGTTATATTGGCACAAATAATATGTTTGTTTGTTTTCCCTGAGGAAGCTCGTGTGAAATGCGCGTTGGAGTGAGGGGCAGCGACAGCAGCATCCACAGCATGAACCCGGGTTAGTAATTTGTCTGATATATCTTCTACCAATTCAAACCATAACCTCTTCAGATTAAATTGTTATTGTTGGTTGACCAACTCTGATTGTAATCCTTTTGCATTCACTATAGATCCCTATCATGAACTATTAGGTCTTCATGTTATGTATGTCTAATCAACCTTTACTGTGCACCTGCACTTTATATATATCTGAATGTTATGTGTGTCTGAGTAACTTTTAATTGTGCACTTGCACTTTATATGTACATCTATTTTCCACCTGTTACCTAATTTGGTTCATGCTGCTGATGTTGTTCCACTTCTTTTTAAATATATTTTTGTGGTTTTTTTATTATGTATTATTGTACCTTCATGTTTTTTAATTAGTCTTGTCCTTTTGCGTCCTTAATAAAATAATTAATGTATTAAATAATATTGGATTATTTACTCCTTATTACTCTAAGTAGGCATTTTTTGGTAAATAAATATATGTGTACATTACTGTAAGACCGCATTGTGTATTGGGAATATTCCTTTAATGAAAAAATGCAGGAAATATAACAATGTGAGAACGTGCCAAAAAATTCCATGATCGTCATAAAAGTGCTCAACCTTGTGCCTAGTTCTTTTATCTGCTAAATTCTAATATTCCTACATTGCATATAAATCAGCTAAGTGCATTATTTCCTGAGAAAGAACTAAAGAACATCAAAATGCTTAAGGCTTATTCGAGTAAAACTTCCAGAACGGAGGCCGCATTATTAATATCAATCTTTCCTCTTCAGATGTCAAGAAGTAAATAAAAGACGTCCTACTTTACTAAGCAGTGACAGATGCTCTTGACAGTTCTAGGCATCGTGAAAAGTCCTAAGTTTTCCACCCGGGGTGATTTTTTTTGGTCAGTTGCTCAAGTCAGTGCCTACAAATTTTGTCATAATGTGATCATAATATGTGACAGAAAATAGGTCAAGAATTGGATACAATACAGCTATAACCCCACGAGTATAGCATTGCAGTATAAGAAATATTTACTCGGGGTCCTATAAGGAAGACTGTTATAGACGACTCATCTACACCTCAATATGACATCAGTACTTTTTTATTTAGCATTTTTTTTTACTCCAACAAGGTAACCAGTGGATTTATTAAAGAAAAAAAGTGATTTATAAATATATATATATATATATATATATATATACAGTACAGACCAAAAGTTTGGACACACCTTCTCATTTAAAGATTTTTCTATATTTTCATGACTTTGAAAATTGTACATTCACACTGAAGGCATCAAAACTATGAATTAACACATGTGGAATTATATACTTAACAAAAAAGTGTGAAACAACTGAAAATATGTCTTATATTCTAGGTTCTTCAAAGTAGCCACCTTTTGCTTTGATGACTGCTTTGCACACTCTTGGCATTCTCTTAATGAGCTTCAAGAGGTAGTCACCGGAAATGGTTTTCACTTCACAGGTGTGCCCTGTCAGGTTTAATAAGTGGGATTTCTTGCCTTATAAATGGGGTTGGGACCATCAGTTGTGTTGTGCAGAAGTCTGGTGGATACACAGCTGTTAGTCCTACTGAATAGACTGTTAGAATTTGTATTATGGCAAGAAAAAAGCAGCTAAGTAAGGAAAAATGAGTTGTCATCATTACTTTAAGAAATGAAGGTTAGTCAGTCCGAAAAATTGGGAAAACTTTGAAAGTGTCCCCAAGTGCAGTTGCAAAAACCATCAAGCGCTACAAAGAAACTGGCTCACATGAGGACCGCCCCAGGAAAGGAAGACCAAGAGACACCTCTGCTTCTGAGGATAAGTTTATCCGAGTCACCAGCCTCAGAAATCGCAGGTTAACAGCAGCTCAGATTAGATACCAGGTCAATGCCACACAGAGTTCTAGCAGCAGACACATCTCTACAACAACTGTTAAGAGGAGACTTTGTGCAGCAGGCCTTCATGGTAAAATAACTGCTAGAAAACCACTGCTAAGGACAGGCAAAAAGCAGAACAGACTTGTTTGGGCTAAAGAACACAAGGAATGGACATTAGACCAGTGGAAATCTGTGCTTTGGTCTGATGAGTCCAAATTTGAGATCTTTGGTTCCAACCACCGTGTCTTTGTGCGAGGCAGAAAAGGTGAACGGATGGACTCTACATGCCTGGTTCCCAGCGTGAAGCATGGAGGAGGAGGTGTAATGGTGTGGGGGTGCTTTGCTGGTGACACTGTTGAGGATTTATTCAAAATTGAAGGCATACTGAACCAGCATGGCTATCACAGCATCTTGCAGTGGCATGCTATTCCATCCGGTTTGCGTTTAGTTGGACCATCATTTAGTTTTCAACAGGACAATGATCCCAAACACACCTCCAGGCTGTGTAAGGGCTATTTGACCAAGGAGGAGAGTGTTGGGGTGCTACGTCCACAGTCACCAGACCTGAACCCAATCGAAATGGTTTGGGGTGAGCTGGACCGCAGAGTGAAGGCAAAAGGGCCAACAAGTGCTAAGCATCTCTGGGAGCTCCTTCAAAATTGTTGGAAGACCATTTCTGGTGACTACCTCTTGAAGCTCATCAAGAGAATGCCAAGAGTGTGCAAAGCAGTCATCAAAGCAAAAGGTGGCTACTTTGAAGAACCAAGAATATAAGACATATTTTCAGTCGTTTCACACTTTTTTGTTAAGTATATAATTCCACATGTGTTAATTCATAGTTTTGATGCCTTCAGTAAGAATGTACAATATTCATAGTCATGAAAATACAGAAAAATCTTTAAATGAGAAGGTGTGTCCAAACTTTTGGTCTGTACTGTATATATACATACAGTACAGACCAAAAGTTTGGACAGAACTTCTCATTTAAAGATATTTCTGTATTTTCATGACTATGAAAATTGTACATTCACACTGAAGGCTTCAAAGCTATGAATTAACACATGTGGAATTATATACTTAACAAAAAAGTGTGAAACAACTGAAAATATGTCTTATATTCTAGGTTCTTCAAAGTAGCCACCTTTTGCTTTGATGACTGCTTTGCACACTCTTGGCATGCTCTTGATGAACTTCAAAAGGTAGTCACCGGAAATGGTCTTCCAACAATCTTGAAGGAGTTCCCAGAGATGCTTAGCACTTGTTGGCCCTTTTGCCTTCAGTCTGCGGTCCAGCTCACCCCAAACCATCTCGATTGGGTTCAGGTCTGGTGACTGTGGAGGCCAGGTCATCTGGCGTAGCACCCCATCACTTTCCTTCTTGGTCAAATAGCCCTTACACAGCCTGGAGGTGTGTTTGGGGTCATTGTCCTGTTGAAAAATAAATGATGGTCCAACTAAACGCAAACCGGATGGAATAGCATGCCGCTGCAAGATGCTGTGGTAGCCATGCTGGTTCAGTATGCCTTCAATTTTGAATAAATCCCCAACAGTGTCACCAGCAAAGCACCCCCACGCCATCACACCTCCTCCTCCATGCTTCACGGTGGGAACCAGGCATGTAGAGTCCATCCGTTCACCTTTTCTGCGTCGCGCAAAGACACGGTGCTTGGAACCAAAGATCTCAAATTTGGAGTCATCAGACCAAAGCACAGATTTCCACTGGTCTAATGTCCATTCCTTGTGTTCTTTAGCCCAAACAAGTCTCTTCTGCTTGTTGCCTGTCCTTAGCAGTGGTTTCCTAGCAGCTATTTTATCATGAAGGCCTGCTGCACAAAGTCTCCTCTTAACAGTTGTTGAAGAGATGTGTCTGCTGCTAGAACTTTGTGTGGCATTGACCTGGTCTCTAATCTGAGCTGCTGTTAACCTGCGATTTCTGAGGCTGGTGACTCGGATAAACTTATCCTCAGAAGCAGAGGTGACTCTTGGTCTTCCTTTCCTGGGGCGGTCCTCATGTGAGCCAGTTTCTTTGTAGCGCTTGATGGTTTTTGCAACTGCACTTGGGGACACTTTCAAAGTTTTCCCAATTTTTCGGACTGACTGACCTACATTTCTTAAAGTAATGATGGCCACTCGTTTTTCTTTACTTAGCTGCTTTTTTCTTGCCATAATGCAAATTCTAACAGTCTATTCAGTAGGACTATCAGCTGTGTATCCACCAGACTTCTGCACAACACGACTGATGGTCCCAACCCCATTTATAAGGCAAGAAATCCCACTTATTAAACCTGACAGGGCACACCTGTGAAGTGAAAACCATTTCTGGTGACTACCTCTTGAAGCTTATCAAGAGAATGCTAAGAGTGTGCAAAGCAATCATCAAAGCAAAAGGTGGCTACTTTGAAGAACCTAGAATATAAGACATATTTTCTGTTGTTTCACACTTTTTTGTTAAGTATATAATTCCACATGTGTTAATTCATAGTTTTGATGCCTTCAGTGTGAATGTACAATTTTCATAGTCAAGAAAATACAGAAAAATCTTTAAATGAGAAGGTGTGTCCAAACTTTTGGTCTGTACTGTATATATGTATATATATATATATATATATATATATATATATATATATAATTTATTCATTTATTTTCAATATTTAGGATCTGGTGGACTCCCTGATAAAAAAAAGTAATAATGCCCCATTCTTTGGTCACCTGATCCCTGAGGCCTGTGACTGGCTGCAGCGGTCAGGTGTCTGGAATGGGACATTACTGAGTATACCTCAGATGATATCCTGTTCCAGCGACCTGACTGCTGCTGTCAATTACGAGCCTCAGTGTTCATGTAACCAAAGAACATTAATTCCTGTCTGGGCTAGAGTCAGGGGGTCATAGTTGTTAATTATAGGTTTTTTAAATATTATTTATTACCTCCTGCCATTGAGATGTTGACATATTTGCAATCCTCGGGATGTCCTATAGTTCAATTCCTGAAAACATGCACACACCATTCACTTGCTCACTGCAAGTGGAACTAAGTAAATTCTTTTAATCCAATTTTCACTTTTACACAGGCCAGGATTTAATTTTGGAATCTTTAGAAAGAAAAATAGGTCACGTAAAATCACTTAAAATACGCCAAGTAATGGCTTTCTATCAGCTATCCTATATTTCAAGTGGCATATTTCAGCAAATGTAGAGCTAGATATGTCTTGCCCTTACACAGTGTACAGTTGTGCTCAAAAGTTTACATACCCCGGCAGAATTTTTCCTTTCTTGGCCTTGTTTCAGAGAATATGAATAATAACAAAAAACGTTTTCTCCACTCATGGTTATTGGTTGGGTGAAGCCACTTATTGTCAAACTACTGTGTTTTCTCAGGGTCATTTGGATGTTTTTGGTTGACATTAAGATTTAAAAAGAGAAAACACAGTAGTTTGGCAATAAATGGCTTCACCCAACCAATAACCATGAGTGGAGAAAAAGTTTTTTTGTTATCATTCATATTCTCTGAAACAAGGCCAAGAAAGGAAAAATTCTGCCGGGTTATGTAAACTTTTGAGCACAACTGTATATACACTGCTCAAAAAAATAAAGGGAACACTTAAACAACACAATGTAACTCCAAGTCAATAACACTTCTGTGAAATCTACCTGTCCAGTTATGAAGCAACACTGATTGTGAATCAATTTCTCCTGCTGTTGTGCAAATGGAACAGACAACTGGTAGAAATGATAGGCAATTAGCAAGATACTCGCTATAAAGGAGTGGTTCTGCAGGTGGTGACCACAGACCATTTCTCTGTTCTCATCCTTTTTGGCTGTTGTTTTGGTCACTTTTTCATTTTGTCATTGCTCTCACCCCTAGAGGTACATAGCATGAGGCGGTGTCTACAGTACAACCCACAGAAGTTGCTCAGGTAGTGCAGTTCAACCAGGATGGCACATCAGTGTGAGCTGTGGCAAGAAGGGTAGCTGTATCTGTCAGCACAGTGTCTAGAGCATGGAGCAGATGCCAGGAGATGTGGAGGGAGCCATAGGAGGGCAACAACCCAGCAGCAGGACCGTTACCTCCTCCTTTGTGCAAGGGGGAACAGGAGGAGCACTGCCAGAGACCTGCAAAATGACCTCCAGCAGGCCACAAATGTGCATGTGTATGCACAAACAGTTAGAAACCGACTCCATGAGGGTGGTATGAGGGCCCGACATCCACAGATGGGGGTTGTGCTCACACCCCAACACCGCAGGACGCTTGGCATTTGCCACAGAACACCAGGATTGGCAAAGTCGCCACTGGCGCCCTGTGCTCTTCACAGATGAAAGCAGGTTCACACTGAGCACATGTGACAGACGTGGCAGAGTCTGGAGACGCCATGGAGAGCGATCTGCTGCATGCAACAGCCTTCAGCATGACCGGTTTGGCAGTGGGTCAGTAATCGTGTGGGGTGGCATTTCTTTGGAGGGCCACATAGCCTGACTGCCATTAGGTACCGAGATGAGATCCTCAGACCCCTTGTGAGACCATATGCTGGTGCGGTTGGCCCTGGGTTCCTCCTAATGCAGGACAATGCCAGACCTCATGTGGCTGGAGTGTGTCAGCAGTTCCTGCAAGATGAAGGCATTGAAGCTATGGACTGGCCCGCCCGTTCCCCAGACCTGAATCCGATTGAGCACATCTGGGACATCATGTCTCGCTCCATCCACCAACGTCACGTTGCACCACAGACTGTCCAGGAGTTGGCGAATGCTTTAGTCCAGGTTTGGGAGGAGATCCTACAGGAGACCATCCGCAACCTCATCAGGAGCATGCCCATGCATTGTAGGGAGGTCATACAGGCATGTGGAGGCCACACACAATACTGAGCCTCATTTTGACTTGTTTTAAGGACATTACATCAAAGTTGGATCAGTCTGTAGTGTGTTTTTCCACTTGAATTTTGGGCTTGACTGCAAATCCAGGCCTCCATTGGTTAATAAATTTGATTTCCATTGATGATTTTTGTGTGATTTTGTTGTCAGCACATTCAACTTTGTACAGAACAAAGTATTCAATGAGAATATTTCATTCATTCAGATCTAGGATGTGTTATTTGAGTGTTCCCTTTATTTTTTTTGAGCAGTGTATATATTTTTTTTTCATGGTTCCAGTGTTAATATTATTAGTTTTGCTATTTTCTATATTGTCATTATAGTATACAGTGCTAAATATCTATCTATCTATCTTTCTATCTATCTTCAAAAGAAAGCAGCACTGTACAAAACTGTTATAGCAAAAGGGTACAAGCCTAAGGGTACATGAATCAAGGTACTGACCCAGTATCCTCCATATACATTCAGTAAAAATGGCAGCACTCTAGATGTGAGATAGATGATACATAGATAGATGGATATCTCTCCAAAATATGAAATAGAAAGTAGACTTTCATTAGACCATGTGGCATGGCGACAATTTTTGTTTCATAAGACCTTTATCAAACGATGGCTGGATAAAGGTTCTATGTAACCAAAACATTGCCATATTTTTGTAAGAATGTATAGAAATGGAAAAAGTAAGCAGCACTCCAATAGTTACATAAACAAGTGTCCATGTGGCGACATTTCGGTTCAAATGAACCTTTTTCCAGCAGTGAAGCAAGTTTCCTCATTGTGCAATGTATAAATTATTTACAAGATAAAATTAAAAACAATGCATTTCAGCTTGTGCAACATATGCAAATATTCAATTTGTCTGTTACAAAGTGCTAGTGCCATATAGTACATGATACAAATATAGATACATGATTATTTTGTGTATCTATAATCATAATTGATAAGGTAATTAGATATTGTATTGTGTTTAACTAAATATGACTCACCCACAAAAGTTTTGTCATAAAATGTGTTACTTTCATGGACCACGCTGATATCGTCTTTTGATTGCAAGACAACCAATCCTACTATGGACCAGCCGCAGTCCCCGGACTTCTTAGTTGATTATGAGGCTGTTATACACACCACCACTTCATTTACAGAGATGGAAAGGCAAGAATTAGCTAGGTATATACACGTTTCCACATGTGTACATCAAACATTAAGCTGGCACTTTGGTGGATGCCCTATGATTACAAGTTTATCAGAAATCCAGTGTACTTTGTGAGCTAGAAGGTTGGCACATAAAGGAATTACTCTGGTGAAGTGGATCAGTTTCATAACTGGCTGCTACCAGCTTTATTATCTATATACACAGTAAGCCAAGCACATCACAGTAGGAAAATAAATCCTCGTCCGTCTGACCACCAAACATTACATGTAGCGTCTCTCACTATCAGAAGCTCAGAGTCTAGTGCCGGCTCCGCAGTACAACACACAATCCATATAATTCAAAAATACAGATTATCTCGGCGAGTCCATTAGATTTCTTTCATTCTGAGACGCTCATTACACTAGTTACAGACTCTTTAGGATAGATTCACACTGTGTCTTTTTCTGCCATTTTTTAGCAGGTTCACTCCAAAAATTGCTGGAAAAAGTGATAACAAAACGATCAAAAGAATGGTCCTATTAGTTTGTATGGAAAAACGACTTGCTGTTCACATGGTCAGGCTTTTGAAGTCTTTTAAAGAGTTCAGGTATGCAGAGACGCCACATGGTTAAAAAAAAAGTGACGTGTACATGTTACAAGCATTTTCCGCTAGAAAGACAATCAATACTTTTCAATAAAAATCTATGGGAAGACAAAGAAAAGACGCCTCAAAAATGCTTGGGATATTTAGTCAGTTTATTTGCTTCAAAAAGCGCAAGTGTTCTCTTCATTGTTTAATGGATTTAAAAACACAATGGCGGGAAAAAAAAAAGGGCACAAGTAACAACCAAAAATGCTAAAAAATATGCTTCCGGTATAGAAAATGCCACAGAAAAAGAGCTATTCCTGAAACATCTTCTGCTTGAAAAATGGACGTTTTTGCCCTTTGGAAAAAGATGCAGTGTGAACATATCCTTGTGGTACATAAATGATCCCAGCACTTTCAACTGAACTTAAAGGGGTATTCCCATCTCCAAGATCCTAACCCAATATGTAGTAGATGTAATAATAATATTAGCAAATACCTCTTATTAGAAATGTGGTATAGTTCTTCTGATTCGCAATGTCGATTACCCCATGTGCAGGGCATTGCAGTAGCTTTGGTATACATGGCTATGACCACTTATATAAAAATATTTTTTCTTTTTATAGATTCATTTTGATTGTATTTTGCTCAATTTAGGATCTTTGGGTATGCTCTTTAAATGGTTAATACACATCACTTCTGATATGCTTGTGATTGGTTCCCTTTTAGTTTAAAACGAGACTTTTTTTTATGGGAATTTAGATTGTGAGCCCCAATGGGGACAGTGTCCATAATGTCTGTAAAGCGCTGTGGAATTAATGGCGCTATATAAGTAATATAAATAAATAAAAAATAAAATGTACGTGTTATGCTATGATTAAGGGCACTTAACGCACCAGAAACGCGTCAGTATTTTAATTTCCCACCTTACCCTCGTTTTTTAAATAGATCACAAATAAAGAATTACCAATGTTTTAACATTACAGGATGCCAGGGGCGATATCCTTTTGCTTGTTCTGGATCAGTGACCTGTGTGACCTGGAGAGTCTGCAGAACAGTGACATCACTGAGAAGAGAAACAGAATGGCGCTGGATACCGGAGAAGACCGCAGTAGGCGAGTATATTACCGTAATACACTCACAGTACACTACATACACATACAGACAGATTTATGGAAAAAAAGGCTCATGGAGGGCTTTTTAAAGTTACATGTGCAGGGAAACAACAATTCTGTAAAAGTAGAATAGAGTAAAATTAAATCCAATAGCAAAAGTGATTTTCAACCCAAAATACATGTATTTAAGTAAAAAAAAAAATGGCCCCAAAGGTGGCCGTACCCTTTCACATGCAAGACCGCGCAGCCGATCTTAATGGTGACACAGCTGTTTCTCTGCAAATTTAAATGATGGTGCAGAGAAACAGCATAAAGCCTGCAGTGGCACAGGGCTGCTGAGTGTGAACACAGCCTGAAAGAAAGAGGGAGTGGCAGGTCCCACATAAAATCCTCACCAATAAATAACTGTTTGTGTCATAAACTGTCCTGGATTTCCTGGATGATATGCACGTTCCTTCCAGTTCTTCTCTCGCTGAAGGCTCTTGCTTTTGGGTTAACGCTGTCTATGTTAGGCCATGTTCACACATTCAGTATTTGGTAAGTTTTTTTTCCTCTGATTGTTCCTCACCTGGTTTAGGCTTACACATACTGATGTAAAATACCGACCAAATACTGAATGTGTGAACGTAGTCTTAAGGTGAATATAATGTTTTTTTGGGCACAATATGCTGATTCTTATTAATGGTCTGTAAAGAAAAAGCGGGCTAAGAAGGAAAATTCCGTCGGTTTACAACTGATATTTCGGACAACTGTGCTATTTTGCATGGATGCTGGCATCCGGAGGCATACATTATGAGGTTTAAATTGTGCTTTTAGTGAATAATACAGCGCTCGGTTCCAAGGGACCCTGCAGTTCACATAGAAACCAAAGCTGGCAAAGACACACGGCAGAGAGCTGCTGTGTTGAAGTCTGTTTGCAACTGGGCACAATACAATGTGCCCATATTCTGCTCCAATACATGAATTTTAAAATGCACATGCTGTTTTTATAGATCTATTATTTCTAGCCTTTTATGCCTCAGTGTTCGGAGGTAAATTAGCCTTGGTGGATGATTATACACACAACAATTTTAATCGGCAATGTTTTAGTAAGGAATAAAAAGCTACACATCGAGTGTGTCTAATTTATGAAAGTTTTCTAGCACTTTTCTATTTTGGAAAAATGGCAATGAAAAATATCAAGTACATCCCGGCATTGTTCAATCTCATACTCCATGTTCTTCCACAGGAGTGACCGGATATCAGAGTTGTAACTAGATTTTTAGTTTGCTATTTAAAGGGAACCTGTTGGTCAGTTCAGAGCCTGGCTACGCGAATTGCAGCCAGGTATGTTTTTTTCTGAAACGCTCCAGCTTTCAGCAAAAACATACTTTGAAGAGCTGGACTGGGAGTATAGGAATAGGTGTGACAAGTCCTGCGCCAGCCCTGACCAGCTTCTTCCTGCACCGCTGCAGATGATTGACAGCTCTCTCCTTATGTACATACGTATGAGAGAGACTTGTTAATCAGCAAAAGTGGTGCAGAGAGATGCTGGTCAGGGGTGGCACATGACTAGTTACATCTATTCCTATAGTCTCTGGCCAGCTCTTTAAACTATGTTTTCTCTGAATTTTGGAGTGTTTCAAAACACCATACGTGGCTCGTATTGTGCAGCCAGGCTCTGATTCATACTGCCCATGGTTTAAGAGAAAACTAAGTATGCCAGGGTCTGAACCAGAGGTGCAAACACAGACAGAATCTGATCCAAAAATATGTGCCCTTCCCTATTCATCATTTGCATTTTCTTAATTGACTTTTCTTTTTTCGTTGCTGTCTCTTGCACCTTATACTTCAAAACATTGCACACGGGTTGATGAATTTTGCACAACATCAAAGATGCTCCTTTATCTTTTTTTGCAACCTCACTGAGCAAAAAGCCGCATGATCCTTTAAAATGTCGCACATTAGCCTAAAACTGTATTTGTACTCCACGAATGTACTAGAGTACAATTCTGCAAAAATTTGGCAACATTTGGAAAATATTATGATGAATGAGGATAAAACATCTTGATAAGAAAAAACCAGGCCCATGTTGTTGAACAAGAAAAAAACTAAAAGTTGCATTAAAAAAGGTGCGAATTAAATAATGAATAAAGTGTGCATAAAAAAAAACATTTTTGCACTTGATGAATTGGGGCTATAATGCTGGATTACCCAGGTCAGAGTCAATTAGATCACACAGAAAACACAGGCAAAATGTAGTCAGGTAGTCCAAACTGATAGGAGTCCATGGAATAATCTGGGACAGGGGTCAATGTCAAAAAGGTAATACCCAAGTATAACAATGCAAATAGCTTGTACCACTCTAAGGAACATTAAATAGTAAATGATATAATGTGTATGAGGGCTTTTAGTGCTTGCGTTAAAGTTGCAACATTCGTGTCCAATAGCAGAATCATAGAATGTTAGAATTGGAAGGGACCTCCAGGGTCATCTGGTCCAACCCCCTATGTTAGAGTTGGAGGGGACCTCCAGGGTCATCTGATCCAACCCCCTGCTCAATGCAGGATTCACTAAACCATCTCAGACAGATGTCTGTCCAGCCTTTGAAGACTTCCAATGAAGGAGAACTCACCACCTAGTAGGTTGGTCTAAACTAAACTAAAACACTTGTTTTATTGTAGGCAAGTACCCATGCTGACTGGTCAACATGGGTTAATTGGTTGTTTTACTGTAAAGTAATTTGTGAGCTGTCAGTCAATAGGATTTTAAGTTTGGCGTTTTGTGTGTTCCTTTTGGCAGCCACCCGATGTACAAAATTATACTGCATCACATCACAACGCAGCAATAAACCTAGTTAGTGAGGTTTCAGGGTGACATGCTCGGTCTGCAGATGGTTTATATTAACTTTTTCTACTGACATTTCAGAAACTCACTTCTCCTGCTTATAATGGCAAGATGAATCTCTTCACTGAATTTCTGAACAGATGTTGGAAAAGTCTTAGATGTCGTAGTGCAGGAGGAACAGACAGCAGCACTCTGGCAGCTGCCTGGATAAAAACTGACAAGTACATTTGTGTTGATTTTTATTGATAAACAGGCCGTAGAAGTGATACGTAGACGCCGGAGAGTTTGATTAGGACCTCGGAGAGCAGAACAGTGATCTGAAGTGGTTCAGTCCTGGCACGGCCTTGCTGAATGTTAGTGGGATATGTGAATTTTTAATAAACAAGCATTTAGCTGCTGACATGATGTATAAGAAATAAAGCAAAATGACTTTAACGACGGAAATGGTAGAGGATTGTAGCATTGTTTTACTGATCCGTTACTTACAGAAGACCCACAAATAAAAACAGTAACAGAAAAGGACATCAAAATGAATATAAAACAGGGTTTTCTTTCTGAGGGCATGAAGACATGGTGTGAACCTCAAAGTCTTATGTATCAGAGGTCTATAGACATTTGACATCAAGGAGTCTTGCACACAGTGGTGTATACAGATCCATAATATGCCACCTACAGAAATCTATTACTTCAAGGTAAACACATGGTACCATATGAAGACTCCATATTCAAGCACTCTTCTGTTAGAAGATTTTAAGCAAATAGAGACAATTCCCTGATCAAGATCCAGTTCTCCTGCCAGAGAAAAGAGCAGTTACAAATAGTCTCGTTCTTGAGGACCGGTCCTATCCTGCATCACACAACCTATATATTAGAATGGCCATTGTGTAACACCTAACATTCCCTGTGGTAGCACTGCAAAAAGCTGAACACTTAGGGCCAAGTCAGTAAAGCTTTTAAACCAGAATTCTGGTGTAAAAAGTTCAGAAAATTCACAAAATTTAGGCACAATGTGAGGCTGCCCTAAAATTTTGCAACTTCTGGAGGTCTCGGGACATTTCTGACCAGCTATGACAAAGTGTAAGGCGCTGGGAAAGGGCGGGAGCGTGGAAGCCCTCATTTATCAAATTCATGATGAGCGGCAGCATTCCTTACGCCACAAATCTTACTCCAGTCCCCAACTGGAGTAAGGTTTGTAGCGAGGTACACACCACTTGTCTGATGGTACTGATTCATTAAGAGGCATGGGTCAGGAGTAACTCCAGCACGCCTCTGCATCAAGTCTATGGGCCCACTTACATGGACCGACCAGCAGTACGATGCAACCACCAATCGGTAAACTGTTCCTTATCAGCGCTCACTTAAATTCCTGTTCACACAGGCAGGCCAAAAAAACTCACCCAAGGACAATTTCACACGGCATGATTTTGGAAAGAATTGAATTTCTTCTGCATTTAGATACAATCCTGGATTTGGGCTCTTTCAGACGAGATTATTAAATGCTTGTGTGGTGTCTCTACGCAAAACTGATAGCACACGGGCAGCACAAGGACCAATGCAAGGCAATGTGATAGTTTACATGAACATTTCCACACACAGGCTGAAGGACTACATGTAAGAAAAACGCAACATGCGCTACTTTGATATCTGTATCTGGATCAGATTCACCTATTATAAGTCAATGGGTGCGTAAAAAAACATCACATACAGCTTACAATCCTTACATATTGTGTTTTTCACAATTAAAAAGATAGGAAACTGACTTTTAATTATTAAATTGTTCATATAAAAAACTGTATGCCATACGCATGTACAAAACAGACATAAGGATGGCACACAGAAGTAAAATACAGATGTAAGGATGCAATACGGATACAAGAAGCAGACATATGGAACACAATACAGATATAAAAACGTCACTTTTTTTCAGGACAAAAATCGGAAAATTTTGCATATGTTCATCTGATCCAGGCCTTTGGCTTATAAACACTGATACAAAATACTGATCAAAATATTGAAGTGTGGAAACTAGCTTACTGGATAGCTTTGTGGACTTGTATCCATTTGTCACATTAATTAGAAATTATTCATAAAGGTAATACTTTAGTATATAGGTTATGGTTATGATGAGATTTGCTGGTTTTATTACAGCAAATACTCTGGGTGTGACAAAATCAGCCCAATGATAGAAATCAAACTATTATTTTATCTATTGTTCTCCATGACAGGCCAAATTAATTGAAAACTCCATTTATAAACAATTCCTATGGCAGAGAATACATGTTTAAATGGAAGATCTGGGTTCTGCTCTCTGAATGTTGTGACACTTGCATTGAGAGGAGCTCCCCAGAGCCTATTTATGAAGAACAAAACACAGAAGACCACTGGGAGCTAATTAACAATTTTCTATTACCGTATAAAAGAGACACAGGTTAGTGCCCTAATGGCTAAATTTCTAAATTAATGTCTACAAAAATATTGAACATGTTTATTCCTAGTCACCAACTGGCAAAAAAAATGATCATACAGAGAATAGACAACCAAATAACTCAACTTACGGTCCACAAAGTATAATGTAATCTGGCATCACAGCTCAGCCCAATAAAGATTCATCCAATATTATATTATAGGAATTATATAAGCTTCCAATCTACTGATACTGGTACATAGGGCCAAATGAAACATTTATATCAAAATACTGGGCAGGGGCTTTGATGCTACTGGGGCATGTTCCCTGGGTGTTGAGTTTTCGGGAGAGACCAAAAAGTCACTTTGCCTAGTTGTTTATATAAATTGCTGAACTATCAAACTGAACCTTTAGTCCTCAGGAAAGAAAAGGTATTGTTCTGATTCTGCTTCATAAGATCACATCCCCACTTCAGCTGAAGGACAGGACGGTGCAATGGTTGTCCTTATTACTTCCAGCCTTAAGAATTAAGGGTGGCATGAAAGTAGGTGCACACAAAAGCTGAGCAGTTAATTATGTTGAGATATACACAAACTCCATGTGTTCTCATTTCACATATAGAAATATTCTCGTACAGATTTAGTATCATGGCCAAAGAGAAATTAGTGGATAGAGTTTGAGTTGAGTTTCCTGAAATTTGAGGTTTCATGCAAATTAGAACATGTTGAGATTCGATTAGTGGATCATAAAATAAACCAAAAAAACTTGCCTGGTACCGTTTCCAACACTGCTGAAGCATCAGAGAGGTTCTCTCTCGTTCTTAACTCCCCCATGAGTATTTTCCAAGCAATTTAAAGCTTTTCACTATCTATCTATCTATCTATCTATCTATCTATCTATCTATCCAGAAAAGGAGGCAGTACGTTCAAAATCGTGAAAAGTAAGGATTAGTTATGGGCGAGCACTAAAATGCTCGGGTGCTCGATGCTCGGGTCGAGCAAATTGCAATACTCGGATGCTCGACCCGAGCAACGAGCCCAATGTAAGTCTATGGGAAACTCGAGCATTTTTCAGGCGGCTCCCCCGGCGGTCTGGAGAGGGCCTAAAAATTGCCCAAATCGATGGGATCAGTGGTCAAATGACATGGGAACAGCATAGGGAAGAACCCTGGAAGCATTTCTGACTCCCAGGTCACTGCTGTCAACAACGTTGTCAGAGGTATTACGCCACTTTTACGGACTCACAATAAAACATGCAAAAACTAATCCAAAATGGATTTTCCTGGGAAATATGTTAAGGAACATCCTTGTATAAAAGGCAAAATAAATAACCAAAACCAAAAATACTCCTCCACACCTTGGGCTATGTTCACACGTAGCATTTTTGATGCGTTTTGCACTTTTGCATTGCTTTCAACCAAGACAAATGCATTCACTGGGAAATGTCATTTTAACATTTTACAACCTTATCTGGCCATGTGGTGTGTGACACATCATCAGACACATGCATACAGTGCTAAAAAGACATGGGAACAGTATGGGGAAGACCTCTGGAAGCATCTCTGACTCCCAGGTCACTGCCTAAAAGTGTGCCCATCATAAGTGATCCTTGGTACATGCGAAGATGCCTCCCGCCATGCACCTGTCATTGCAATCACTGTCCACGTCCTTGTCCCAGTGCAGCGTTAAGTTGTCCTTACCCCATTCCTTGGAATGCAAGCGCAAGTATGCAGCCAGCCACCCACCCACAGGCTGCAATACTATACCGCCAAATTTTTGACAGCTACTTGCACTTGAAATGTGGACTTTTAGGCTCATGGAGACGGAAGCTGTCCACAATCTTGTGGCGGCGGCGACCGGTTATCTATACTCGGTCCCCAGCCGCCACTATTTGTCCCGGTGTCGTCTTCGCCTTCCACAAGCACAAGTCCCACAACATTACTCGTGCCCTCCCCAGTGAACTTACTGGGAAGGACCGCCTACCCACAAACACGTAGTCAAGTGAATGTGGCCAGGGACAGTACAGAGCCAGTCCACAGCTTTTTTTGCTGAGTTGTATTTCACCACAGCCATATTGTTTAGCTAGGTGAAAGGACTTGGGAAACCATATCTACCCAGCTTTCATTTCTCCCAGGAAGTCCTCTAAAGTTGCTTTCACTTGATATGTGGCCTTTTAAGCTCGTGGAAGCGGAAGCTTTTCATAACCTCATGCTGGCGGCAGCTGGGAGTCCATACTCGGTCCCCAGCCGCCACTATTTCTCCCGATATCGTCTCTGCCTTCCACAAGCACGGGTCCTACAACATTACCTGTGCCTTCCCCAGTGCACTTACTGGGAAGGACCGCCTACCCACAAACACGTGGTCAAGTGAATGTGGCCAGGGACGGTACGGAGCAAGTCCACAGCTTTTTTTGCTGAGTTGTATTTTACCACAGCCATATTGTTTAGCTTGGTGAAAGGACTTGGGAAACCACATGTACTCCACCTGTCATTTCTCACAGGAAGTCCTTTGAGGTGAAGGGTGCATTGCTGGAAAAGGGAAAAAAAAACTCTTTAAATCTCTTAGTTTGCGAGTGTGAATGAGCTGCGTGTGTCCGGAGCGCAAGTGTGAACGAAAGTAAGTGTGTGACTTGTTTTTCAGTGACTTGGATTCAGGGAGTTTGGAAGGGAGGACTTTGGACTGAATTGCTGACTGAATTTCATTAATTCTTAACTTTTCTTCTTACTTAACATTCTGTCTATTGCAATCCCCATTAGGAAATGAGCTCCATTATTGACAATGCTATCCAGTGTACATCTTGCCACATGTATGTATTCCTTGAACAGTCGGTCGGGGTTGCTTACTGCTGCGCGAGATGTGTGCACGTTGTGCGTTTGGAAGCCCAGATACTGGATCTAAATGAGCAGCTGGCAACACTGAGATCCATTGACAACATGGAAAGGAGTCTGCTGCTCACTGAGCAGCAGCTCACTGGGGTAGATGTGGGGGAGGGTGGTAGTCGGGAGCTGCAGGACAGTGAGGTCACTAGTTGGGTGACAGTTAGAAGGGGTGGTAGAGGGAAGAGTGCCAGGGAGGCTAGTCCTGATCTGGCACACCCCAATAAGTTTCCAAAGTTGGCAGATGAGGGGAGTGACGGTACAGGGGTAGCACTACTGCAGCAAGGCATGTCCCCTGAAAGCCGGAGGAGTGTCAGCTCCAGTAAAGAGGGAAATAGGAGAGTAGGGCAGGCCAGGCAGGTTCTGGTAGTGGGGGACTCAATTATTAGGGGAACAGATAGGGCAATCTGTCACAAAGACAGGGATCATCGAACAGTGTGCTGCCTACCTGGCGCTCGAGTCCGGCACATCGCTGATCGGGTTGACAGATTACTGGGAGGGGCTGGTGAGGACCCAGCGGTCATGGTGCACATTGGCACAAATGACAAAGTTAGAGGTAGGTGGAAGGTCCTTAAAGATGATTTCAGGGAATTAGGCTGCAAGCTGAAAGCAAGGACCTCCAAGGTGGTATTCTCTGAAATACTACCAGTACCACGTGCCACGCCAGAGAGGCAACGGGAGATTAGGGAGATAAATAAGTGGCTCAAGAACTGGTGTAGGAAGGAGGGATTTGGGTTCCTGGAGAACTGGGCCGACTTCTCAGTTGGCTATAGACTCTACGCTAGGGACCGACTGCACCTTAATGGGGAGGGTGCAGCTGTGCTGGGGGAGAAAATGGCTAGAAGGTTGGAGGAGTGTTTAAACTAGGGATTGGGGGGGAGGGTATTCATTTTATAGGTGGGGAAGATAGTGCAGATAGTGACCTGGGCACAAATAAAGAAATTGGGGGTGGGGTTAGAACAGTCAATAAAGTAAGAAGGAATAGAGGTACAGAGAGATACATAAAATGCATGTACACTAATGCCAGAAGCCTCACCAACAAAATGGAGGAATTAGAATTAATTTTGTTGGAAAATAATTATGACATGGTGGGGATATCTGAGACGTGGCTGGACGAGAGCCATGACTGGGCAGTTAATTTACAGGGCTATAGTCTGTTCAGAAATGACCATACGTACAAACAAGCGAAGGGGGGGGGGTGTTTTTATGTAAAATCATCCTTAAAACCTGTCTTTCGGGAGGATATATGTGAATCTAATGAAAATGTAGAGTCCCTGTGGGTGGAGATAAGGGGAGGGGGAAAAAAAAAAAATTACTGATAGGGGTTTGTTATAAGTCTCCAAAAATAATGGAAGTAGCGGAGAATATCCTCGTAAATCAAATAGATGAAGCAGCGACTCAAGGAGAAGTCATTATTATGGGAGACTTCAACTACCCTGAAATACATTGGGGGACAGAAACATGTAGTTCAAGCAAAGGAAATAGGTTTTTGACTACTATGAGAGACAATTACCTTTCACAACTGGTTCAGGACCCAACAAGAAGGGGGGCACTGCTAGACCTAATATTAACCAATAGGCCAGACCGCATATCAAATATACGAGTTGGGGGTCACTTGGGTAATAGTGATCACAAAATAATACGTTTTCATGTAACCTTTAATAAGATGTGTAGTAGAGGGGTTAGAAGGACACTAAAGTTAAGGAAGGCAAATTTCCAAAGGTTAAGAGATGATCTTAGTGCAATAAACTGGGACGATATCCTGAGACATAAAGCTACACAAAGCAAATGGGAGACATTTATTAACATCCTGAATAGGACCTGTGCACAATATATACCCCTTGGGAATAAACATGCTAGAAATAGGAGGAAACCACTATGGCTAAATAGAGCTGTAAGGGGCGCAATAAGTGACAAAAAGAAAGCATTTAGAGAACTAAAGCAAGTAGGTAGTGATGAGGCATTAAATAAATATAGAAAATTAAATAAATTATGTAAAAATCAAATCAAGGCAGCAAAGATTGAGGCAGAGAGAATCATTGCCAGAGAAAGTAAAAATAACCCCAAAATATTCTTTAACTACATAAATAGTAAAAAACTAAAAAATGATAGTGTTGGCCCCCTTAAAAATAGTCTGGGTGAAATGGTGGATGACGATGAGGAAAAAGCCAATATGCTAAATGATTTTTTTCAACTGTATTTACACAAGAAAATCGCATGACAGAAAACATGATTAGTGATAACAAAAATTCTCCAGTAAAGGTCACTTGCTTAACCCAGCAGGAAGTACGGCGGCGTCTAAAAATCACTAAAGTTGACAAATCCCCGGGCCCGGATGGGATACACCCGCGAGTACTGCAGGAATTAAGTAATGTCATAGATAGACCATTATTTTTAATCTTTAAAGATTCCATAATAACAGGGTCTATACCACAGGACTGGCGTATAGCAAATGTGGTGCCAATATTCAAAAAGGGGACAAAAACTGAACTTGGAAATTATAGGCCGGTAAGCTTAACCTCTACTGTGGGTAAAATCCTAGAGGGTTTCCTAAGAGATGCTATACTAGAGTATCTGAAGAAGAATAACCTCATGACCCAATATCAACATGGGTTTACGAGGGACCGTTCCTGTCAAACTAATCTGATCAGCTTTTATGAGGAGGCAGGTTCTGGACTGGACCAAGGAAATGCAGTGGATGTTGTGTATATGGACTTTTCAAAAGCTTTTGATACGGTTCCACACAAAAGGTTGATACATAAAATGAGAACAATAGGGATAGGGGAAAATATATGTATGTGGGTTAAGAATTGGCTCAGTGATAGGAAACAAAGGGTGGTTATTAATGGAAAACACTCAGACTGGGTCTCAGTTAACAGTGGGGTACCACAGGGGTCAGTATTGGGCCCCCTTCTTTTTAACATATTTATTAATGACCTTGTAGGGGGCATACAGAGTAATATTTCAATATTTGCAGATGACACTAAACTCTGCAGGGTAATCAATACAGAGGAGGACAATTTTATATTACAGGAGGATCTATGTAAACTAGAAGCTTGGGCTGATAAATGGCAAATGAGCTTTATTGGGGATAAATGTAAGGTAATGCACTTGGGCAGAGGAAATAAAATGTATAATTATATGCTTAATTGTAAAACACTGGGCAAAACTGTAACTGAAAAAGACCTGGGTGTATTGGTGGACGACAAGCTCACGTTTAGTGGCCAGTGTCAGGCTGCTGCTGCAAAGGCAAATAAAATAATGGGATGCATTAAAAGAGGCATAGATGCTCACGAGGAGAACATAATTTTACCTCTATACAAGTCATTAGTGCGACCACACTTAGAATACTGTGTACAGTTCTGGTCTCCGGTGTATAAGAAAGACATAGCTGAACTAGAGCGGGTGCAGAGAAGAGCGACCAAGGTTATTAGAGGACTGGGGGGGTCTGCAATACCAAGACAGGTTATTACACTTGTGGTTATTTACTGTGGAAAAAAGAAGGCTTAGGGGTGATCTTATTACTATGTACAAGTATATGAGGGGACAGTACAAAGACATTTCTACTGATCTTTTTACTCTGAGGCCTGAGACGGGGACAAGGGGGCATCTTCTACGTCTGGAGGAAAGAAGATTTAATCATAATCACAGACGGGGATTCTTTACTGTAAGAGCAGTGAGACTATGGAACTCTCTGCCGCATGATGTTGTAATGAGTGATTCACTGTTAAAATTTAAGAAGGGCATGGATTCTTGAAAAGTATAATATTACAGGTTATAAATACTAGATTACTTGATAGGGCGTTGATCCAGGGAACTAGTCTGATTGTCGTATGGAGTCGGGAAGGAATTTTTTTCCCCAATGTGGAGCTTAGTGTTTGCCACATGTTTTTTTTTTGCCTTCCTCTGGATCAACAAGTTAGGCTATGGGTTGAACTAGATGGACTTAGTCTTCCTTCAACCTTAAAAACTATGTTACTATGTAAAGCTGCTTTCACTTGAAATGTGGCCTTTTAGGCTCGTGGAGGCGGAAGCGTTTCACAACCTCATGTCGGCGGTGGACGGGTGTCCATACTCGGTCCCCAGCCGCCACTGTTTCTCCTGGTATCATCTCCACCTTCCACAAGCGCGGGTCCCACAACATTACCCGTGCCCTCCCCAGTGCACTTACTGGGAAGGACCGCCTAACCACAAACACGTGGACAGGTGAATGTGGCCATGGACGGTACGGAGCCAGTCCACAGCTTTTTTTTGCTGAGAGCTGTATTTCACCACAGCCATATTCTTTAGCTCGGTGAATGGACTGGCATAGATGGAAACCGTATCTACTCTGGGTGTCATTTCTCCCAGGAAGTCCTCTAATGCAGCTTGTTGCAGAAACAATGGCAGCCTGTCCAACATCAACTCGCACTTGTCAGTGGTGCTTTGACACACAAACATCTTTCTTTGCGCATTTAATTTCATGACTACAGAGTTGAGCAATGGCCTGATCTGCAATGCCGTTGAGAAATAACATGCATAAGCATGTCCAATCCACATTAAAAAAGCAGCCATAGAGTGTCCGGAAACCTTCCCCCACACTTTTCTTAGCCAGGGCTGCTTCTCGGCAGGGTTGGACGGGTCCACCAGAAAACCGGAGACTCCACCGGTGGACCCTGGCTCCTCCTTCAGGAGAGTTCATAGTGCCGAGGTGAGGCCATGATGATAATAGAGGACACCATCTGCTTAGTTTTCTGTTACTTGGAATGCAAGCCCAAGTATGCAGCCATCCACCCACCCACTTACCCACAGGCCGCAATATTAAACTGACAGATTTCTGGGCAGCTACTTGCACTTGAAATGTGGCCTTTTATGCTCGTGGAGGCGGAAGCTATTCACAACCTCATGCCTCGTGTCCATACTCGGTCCCCAGCCGCCACTATTTCTCCCGGTGTTGTCTCCGCCTTCTACAAGCGCAAGTCCCTGAACATTACTGCTGGTACTTTTCTGTGGGAATCTGCTTGCCTCCTACCAGCCTGGAATATTTCCATTAAACTATGGTACGACGCCACGGTATTAGCACTGCCCCCTGTACCAGTAGCGAAGCAATCCCCAATTTCCTTCTCAGGAATTTTATTTGATAGACAGAGTGGCTGCCCAAATACATTAGTTTCTCACAAAGGAGCTGAAGATAGAGTGGCAGTAGGTGCAAGTTTCTCCAGCCTGTTAGATATCGGAGGGTGAACGGCAGCACATTGGATCAGTGGTTAGCACTGAAGCCTTGCAGCGCTGGGATCATGGGTTCAAATCTCAGCAAGGACAACATCTGCAAGGATTTTGTATGTTCTCCCCGTGTTTGCATGGGTTTCCACCTCAGTAAAAAAGCAGCCATAGAGTGTCCGGGAACCTTCCCACACACTTTTCTTAGCCAGGACTGCTTCTCGGCAGGGTTGGACGGTCCCACCAGAGAATCGTCTGGTGTGCCCTGGCTTCTACATCAGGAGAGTTCATGATAGCGCTAACTTTGCAGCTGCTATGGGGCTCTTGAGTGGGGGAGAAAGGTGAGCCCTCAGAATCAAATCCTCTGGTGGGCCCAATGTTTTTTTAATCTGAAACAGCTTCTCAGTGGGAGTTGTATTTCACCACAGCCATATTCTTTAGCTCGGTGAAAGGACTAGCATAGCAGGAAACCGTATCTACTCCGGCTGTCATTTCTCCGTCGCCATGTTGCGCCCATTGTCACACACGACCATGCATGGCTGTATATTCAGCGGTGAGAGCCACAGATCAGGCTACTGTGTTACAGCTTTCAACAACTCTGCAGTGCTGGGCGGTTTGTCACCTAAGCATTAAGGATGTTATCTTCAGCACAGCCTGTTGCCGCTTGGCCAAGGCAGTGCTACAGTGCTTTCAGCTTGTGACTGATTTGGTCATTTCGGAGATGGAGGAGGAGGTGCAGGAGTTGAAAAATGTGGTTACATTGAGGTTACATTGGCGACTCTGTTTTTTTATACTAAAGAAAGATCCTACTGTTTGTTTTTTTCACGTTATTTTTTTAAGACAAATGCATTCACCGGGAAATGTCATTTTAACATTTTACAACCTTATCTGGCCATGTGGTGTGTGACACATCATCAGACACATCCTGTTTCATTTATGATGGAGGGACTCTGAAAGTCACAAAGCCTATTTTTATAGGGCCATCAGACAGCCCTTACTATTCTTAAAAGGCCAGCAGTCGGCCCTCGCTATTGTTAGAGAGCCATCAGCCGGCAATGCTTTGTTGTTCCATTATTAACAATGGGCTCCTATCCTGTTATTGCATATGCAGTAACTGCAAGGCCTGCCAAAAATTCGGATGCAACCCAATACCCCTTTGAAGAGACATAGAGGAGGGTCTCAGTAAAAAAAATGTTCCCATTATAAAGGAGCGGGTCTCCTATAGTGGTAATGCCAATGCTGTGACTATAAAGGCTGACTAAAATTTGGGAAAAACCACACTAAGCAGTTACAGACACATAGAGCAGGGCCACAGTAATGACATGTTTCCATTACAAAGGAGTAGGTGTGCTATACAGTTATAGGGTATGCAGTGAATCCAACGGCTGACCAAATTTAGGAAAAATCCCACTAAGAATTTAAAGACACATAGAGCAGAGCCACAGTAACAAGTATGACATGTTCCCATTAGAAAGGAGTGGGTCTGCTATACAGTTAGAGGGTACGCAGTGAGTCCAACGGCTGACCAAATTTAGGAAAAATCCCACTAAGAATTTAAAGACACATAGAGCAGGGCCACAGTAATGACATGTTTCCATTACAAAGGAGCGGGTGTGCTATACAGTTATAGGGTGTGCAGTGAGTCCAACGGATGACCAAATTTAGGAAAAACCCCACTAACAATTTAAAGAAACATAGAGCAGGGCCACAGTAATGAGTACGATATGTTTCCATTAGAAAGGAGAGGGTCTGCTATACAGTTATAGGGTATGCAGTGAGTCCAACGGCTGACCAAATTTAGGAAAAATCCCACTAAGAATTTAAAGACAATAAAGCAGGGCCACAGTAATGACAAATTCCCATTAGAAAGGAGAGGGTCTCCCATAGTGTTGGCCTATGCAGTGAATGCAAGGGCTGCCACAAATTGGGAGGCACTCCAATGCCCCTTGGAAGAGACTTAGAGGGCCTCATAAAAAAATGTTCCCATTAGAAAGGAGCGGGTCTCCTATACTTGTAATGCCCATGCACTAAGTGTATGGGCTGATAAATATTTACCCCTGGGGGGTATACATGAACATACTGTATAAAAAATTTTTTTTACGGGCATCATAAACACCCTTTAAAAAAATTATATGGGTGTTGCATCACGGACCACGGTCACCCTGGTGATATGGTGGTGGAGGATGAGGATGAGGAGAAGGAGACACTAGATTTGAGTTTATGTTACGCTGCTATCATTCGGTGGTGTTGAGAAGTCTGGCTCAAGCCAGCCCTTGTTCATTTTTATAAGAGTCAGCCTGTCGGCATTTTCAGTTGACAGGCGGATGCGCTTATCAGTTATAATTCCACCAGTGGCACTAAAAACCCGCTGTGATAAAACGCTAGCGGCAGGGCAGGCCAGCACCTCCAAGGCGTAGAGAGCCAGTTCATTCCACTTATCCAGCTTGGATACCCAATAATTAAAAGTCACAGAGGAATCACGGAGGACGTTGGTACGGTCAGCAAGGTACTCCTTCATCATCTTCCCAAACTTTGCACTCCTTGTGAGAGTACTCCGTGCCTCAGGGAGTGTGCGATTGGAGGGGCTGAGAAAATTCTCTCATGGCAAGGGTGGCGGAAGCTGTAGGTGACTTTCTAAAATGTGCATACAGGCGGCGTACTTTAACAAGAAGATCCGGCAGCTCCGGGTAGGATTTGAGAAACCGCTGAACCATGAGGTTAAGCACATGGGCCAGGCATGGTACGTGTGTGAGCTCGCCTCGCCTCAGAGCCGCCACCATTGTCACACACGACCATGCCTGGCTGTAGGTACAGCAGTGTGAGCCATAGATCTGCCTGTTCTTTCAGAGATGTCCACAACTCTTCAGCATTGTGCGGTTTGTCACCTAAGCATATTAGCTTCAGCACAGCCTGTTGCCGCTTGGCCGAGGCAGTGCTGCAGGGCTTCCAGCTTGTGACATGGTCATTTCGGAGATGGAGGCTGAAGAGGAGGAGGAGGCTGAGGAGGATGAGGTGCATGAGCTGTAGACTGTGGGGGCAACACTGACTGACCTAGGGCCCGCAATCCTTGACGTCGGGAGGACGTGTTCCATCCCAAGGTCCGACGGGGTCCTAGCTTCCACTATGTTAACCCAGTGTGCCATCAGCGAGATGTACCGTCCCTGCCCACAAGCACTTGTCCACGTGTCCGTGGTTAGGTGAACTTTCCCGGCAACTGCGTTGTTGAGGGCACGGCTAATGTTTTGGGACACATGCTTGTGTAATGCGGGGACGGCACACCGTGAGAAATAGTGGCGCAATGACAGGTGCAAGGCAGGAGGCATCTTCGCATGCCCCATGGACAGGGGATTGGCTTGCATGCACAACAGCGGAAGAAGCAGTGGTGCCACCAGCAGACATTGTCCCTGGACCCTGGGGTTCGGCCCACAAAGTCAGGTGCTTTGCTGCCATGTGCCTGATCATGCTGGTGGTAGTCAGGCAGGTCGTTTTGCCACCCCTGCTGATGCTAGCCTGGCAGGTGGTGCAAATGGCCTTTTTGGGGTTATCGGCAGAGTCTTTAAAAAACACCCAGACTCGGGAAGACCTAACAGTTGTACTTCCTTCATGTTGGTGTTACGGGGACCGGTTGCCTGCCTTCTTTCTGCGGCCACCACACTGCTTCTTCCTGCCTGTTGGGGTACTCTGCCTCCCTCCCCCTGTGTGCTGCTCTCCTCGCTCTGCATGTCCTCCTGCCAGGTTGGGTCAGTTACTATATCATTCACCACCTCATCTTCCACTTCTGCACTCGGGTCCTCCTCCTGACTTTCTGACAATTGTGTCTCATCATCGTCCACCTCTTGTGTGACCGTGGCTGCTCAAATATTTGGGCATCGTTACATGTGATCTCCTCTTGCCCCGCTTCAAGTGGACCGGGCGAGAGGCCTGAATCTATAAATGGAAAAGTGAACAGCTCTTCGGAGTGTCCAAGTGTGGGATCAGTTGTCTCCGGGCACTCGGCATGGTGGGAGAAAGGAGGATCAGGGTGAGGAATATGCAGTGCAGACTCACAGCTACTGAGGCTTGACCATGTGGAAGATGTGGTGGTGGTGGCTAAGTGACTGGAGCATTATCTGCTATCCAACCAATAACCTTTTCACACAGCTCTGTGTTCAATAGTGGTGTTCTGCGGTTCCCTATTAATTGGGACAGGAAGGTTGAGCGAGAAGATGTGGGTGTTTGTTGTGGCACAATTTCAGCTTGCCCACGGCCTCGGCCTCTGCATGTACCATCACCATCACGTCCATTTCATCGTCCCTTGCCACGTGTGTTGCCCATTTTAAATGGAGAACAATATCTTCCACACTCACTACAAATGACTGAATTTGGAGCAAACTTATATGTGATCCATGTGACGGAGAAACCACAGTTTTAAGTACCTGGCCTGTAGGTGTCTATTTTGAACAGCAAACTGGTGTCAATTGCTTCACTGACACAGTGAAACAAATTTTTAATGGAGGTCAGAAATGGCAGTATTTTCTGAAAACATATATGTGATCCATGTGACGAAGAAACCAAAGTTTTAAATACCTGGCCTGTAGGTAACTATTTTGAATAGCAAACTGGTGTAAATTGCTTCACTGATAAAAACACACACTGAAACAAATTTTTAACGCAGGTCAGAAATGGCAGTATTTTCTGAAAACGTATATGTGATCCGTGTGATGGAGAAAATGCAGTTTTAAATAGCTGGATTTTTATCGCTGTAATATGGAAAGGACCTGGCTGTATTATTCCGTGCCAGCAAGCAAATGGCGCAGAAAAACTGTGTTCTCTGGATTGCTTTTTAAGCAAATAATGAGGATTAAGATCCCAAAAAAAATTATTCTTGGCCCCTGAGACCTGTACCTATTTCTAGAAATATCTAACAGCAGCACCAGACAAAACTGGAATGCTATGTGCACTGCAGTCTGCTATATACACTGCCTGTCTATATACACTGCCTGCCTGATATCTCTGCAGATGGATTAGTCCTCAGAAGGACTGTTTGTTGAGATGGATATGTGTCTCTAATATAGTTTGGTACACCTACACTAACTAGAAACAAGCAAATCTCTCCCTAGCTCAGCAGCAGCTTTCCCTACACTGTCTGATTTTGGAGTGACTGTGACGAGCATGGCGGCGCCAGGTCTGATATAGACCTGATAACGCTGTGTGGCCAGCCAATCACTGTAATGCCACAACCAACATGGCTACACCATTACAGTGAGTGGCAGGCAATCCCTGCATGTTCATTGGCGCCAAACATGCAGGGAGGAGACTTTCTCAACTGCTTGGGAAAGATTCCACAGAGAGAGCTGAAATGTAGCGGGTGTTGGTGAATAAAGGATCCTTACTTTTCACTACTTGGGATGTGCTGCCTCGTTTTTTGGAATTTTATATCTTTGATAGAACGCTTCGCTAGATTCCTTGAGGGTGCTTTGCACCCATTTAGGAAGTGCTTGCTGTTTTTCTATCTGTCTGTCTATGTGTCTATTATTTATTATAGATTGATAGATAGGCATGAAACAAGACAAAAAACAGCACAATCAGGAAATTAAGTGCAAAGCCCCCTTGGTACATACCAGTCCTGTCATATAGTTCCCAAAATAAGGAGGCAGCACACAATTAAGGTAGAAAAAAGTAATATTATTTAATAGCCCATGTGGCGACGTTTGAGAAAGGTTCACAATACTGGATCGAAACATCGCCACCTGGGCAATTAAATAATATCACTTTTTTCTACCTTAATTGTGTGCTGCCTCCATATTTTTGGAAATAGATAGATAGATGAATAGATAGAAAGATAGATAGATAGATAGATAGATAGATAGATAGATAGATAGATAGATAGATAGATAGAGAGAAAATTTTGAAAATCAAATTTGCCAACTTTGCCAAGTTTTCCCAAAATATTCGATTTGCGGTGAATAGATTCATAGAAATGTCAATATTTGATGCTTGTAATTGCTCAAAAAATACATCTATCTATCGATCTATTTATCTATCTAACACCATGGTCTTCAGTTAGTGGATAGCTCTGCTATAACGCCTGCGGTTGACACTATTTCAAGGGGTACAACAGAAATGTCCTTCAGTCCATGCAAAGCAGTACTTGCCCCTTACACAAATACTTAGTAGGATTCTGCAACTATCTGCTGCTTACAGAAATGACCACTTGCAACATATGCAGGTTCTTCATCTCTTGGCCAGAGTGAAGAATGGTTATAAAGAGTGTCTCTTCCTCCTGTCTTACTGTATATTACACAGACATCATATTATTACGTACGAGCAGAACATTTATTAATGTGCCCAGGATTCTGATGAATAGATACAGCCATCAATTCATCCATCACAGTACTAAGTGACTGGTGATGGGACCAAGCCTAGTTTATGCAGCAATGGGCATAAACTCACAGATATGACCGCTTTCTTTACTCCTTTGCACAGTAGTCCCCTTATTTAAGAGGATCACCACTATAGAAGATTTTTTCACACCGTCTTTGAGTTGTTATCTTGATGAGGTTCTACTGTCGTAATAAAATATTCAATCACATTACTTTCTCTTTTTCCAGTGCCCTTTCGAAAATGATGGTGTCAGAGCAATTTTTCCAATATAGTTTGCAAAATGTGAACACCATAGGGGCTCACTGAAATTTACATCCCACAAGCTGGTAACTTCAAATATTAATCTGAGCCCAGCTGTATTAATCATTAGAAAAGTATCCAATGTTAATATGACATTACAGCTATATTTATGGTCGTAAATTGCATTTGTTTGATAAATTGCAGGTCTGGGAGGAAATTAATCTCTTGTTAGAACAAGCACAGATTACCTGATAGTCAGGACGGTTCTTCTACATGATACAGGATCATTCTCATTGAATCTGAATATTATTATTCATTTTATCTAGCTAAAATAAAATGCTAATTTTGGTTAATTCTGTTGTATTGTCAATTATGAGAAAATCCGAAAAAATATAGTTACATGGAAAAAACATTTTACAATTTACATCTAGATCTAAGTTCCGTATATTGTATACCACAAGTTCAGCAATGTTGCAATTGCATTGCACAAGCTATAAATGTCTATAAGTGCCCAATCACCCAACGGAAGGTAAAATATTTGTCCTTTTAGCTTTTGTTTTTACTGTCTAAAAAATATCACAGTTACCCTGCAAAAAAAAAAAGTATATTGTTTGGAATACGTTTTTTGTTATTTTTTCAAAATTGATGCCTATTGAAGATGTAAATCATTGTATGATTTCTGTTGGTGGTATACATCAGGAGATCCTTAAAGAGATATTCTCAAGTTTGGAAGGGGCGGAATCCCATCTGATTGGACTGCATGCTGCTCCATTCATTGCTAATGGGCCCTCAGACATAGCAGAGCACTACAATCGACTGGTCTTCGGCACTCCCATAAGAATGAATCAAGCGGTAATGTACTTGATCGACCACCACTCCATTCACATGGCGCTCACGAGAAAAATGACTTAAAATATGAATCTACTATTTAAAAGCCTAAAAACGAAGCATACACCAGATTTAAGAATTAGATTAAATGAACTGATTCATTTAATGTATTCTGATTAATTGCCTTTTTAATTACAAGATCATAATAAATTTCACAAAGCTAAGAGTTGCAAAGAATATTCATAGCACATGTTTATTTGTCCTTTGAGAGGTAAAGCCAGAGAACAAGCAAAGCATTAAAGGGAATCTGTCACCCCCTGGGATATATGAGACCTCTAATATGGGCACACAGGTTATAGAAATGTAAATCTATACTTACCTGCATGGCCCATAGTAGAGGTCTGCTTGCAGAGAAATGTGTTTTTATAAAATCTGTTTTCACATGCTGGATTAGGAAGCCCAGAAATCCCCGCCTATCAGTTTATTTAGCATATCCCCCCCCTCCCCTGCACGTCGCAGAGCCCTGTGATGTGCACTCGTCTCACTCACTTCCCGCGCATGTGCACATCGCCGCTAGCATCAGGAGTGCATTTTCCCCCCCCCCCGGCCCCGCTTGTCTCTGCAGTGTTCTAGTGCGCAGGAGCCCGGAAGTCACGGTTAATAGCATTCTGACACCGTGCGGTGCCTGCACTGAGAGCCCCGCTGCCAGGAGGAAATTAACTTTACTCATCCCGGCAGTGTTAGGCATTCAGTTATAGAGGTGGCATGAGCCCGGTTTCAGTCACCACTCAGTGTATAGAAAACAGCGCCTGACTGTAAGCCGGCTCTAAAGCTGATCCTTCTGTCTGTCAGAGAGAGGTTACAGCTTCTGCTCTCTATGCACAGACCAGTGAGTCTGCCAGGGGGGGAATAAAGTTCATTTCCTCCCAGCTGCGGGGCTCTCAGCACAGCAGCCGCACAGTGTCAGAATGTTATTAACCTGCAGATTGAGCCCATGTCTGCAGGTTAATAGTATTATTTTACATGACAGGTTCCCTTTAAGGCATACACATTAGGATAAAGTTAATTGAACTTGCCAATTTTGTCTGGGCCATCTAATATGTATGAGGATGCTCGTCTCCATCCACCTATCATCTGTGTAAGTTAAAGCAGTTATTCGGGACTATTTATTTTTTTAATTAGAGGCCCAAGAACTAACAGGTAGGTAGTTGTTACTGTACATATTAGCCTGTCATGATTAGTGACAATCTCTGCTGGCACAGAACAATCACTGACCTCTCCTGCCGGAGATTCAGCGTCTCCCGCTGATGTCACGTTGACAGAGCAGCAGCTTCTCTTCTGCTCTGCTCTGACCGGACGGGTCTTCCAATATCATGCTGTTTGACAGCCGGCTCTTCGCTGCCTAACTGTAGGGAGCCGACTGATAATCATCATGACGCCGGCAGTTATGCTTCATCGACAGAGCGGCCTGGAAGAGGTAGAGCTGCTCTGTTGATGTGGAGCAGTTGAATCGCTGGCAGGAGCGGTAAGTGACTTCTCTGTACCTGTGCCGGGTGGAATCAGCAGGTAATTAGCATCTACCTACCTGTTAGTTTTTAGGTCCATAGTAAAAATTAAAATAGACCTGGAAAACCATTTAAATGCCTGGTTCCTTTTGTCTTTCCAGGAGACACCTATAGTGTCGACTTACTCTTCCCTCCATTTTGATAGCGTGTGTGTGCAGAGCTTGCTATCAGTGTCCCGGGTGGTGATTGCAGAGCGCTTACTGTATAATGAGGGGTGTCTGTAATAGTTCCCTGCATTCTCCTGATAGCTGGAAGCAAGCGGCTACGGGGAGAATAAAACTTAATTTTCTCCCTTTAGCAATGCTTCAGTAAGTCAGACAGGAACGATTTAAATGCAATTTACCTCCAAATTACCCCTATATCTGCAGTTAAATAACATTTTGGGACATGACAGGTTTAATTAAGACTTTCAATGCCTATAATAGCACATATCTCTTTAATACCATTATAACATCATATCGCCATGTAAAAATAAATACTAGGATTAGCACTTAATGGCTGTCTAAAATCAATGTTTCCCACTTAGTGAAAGCTACTATATACATTCATGATATTGTTCAAAAGAGGTCTATTCCCATAGATAGCACATGGTTACTCGGACAAATGACATACAGTATCTCCATCCTACAATATCAATGTAAGACTTTTATGTTAAGTGCTGCCTAGTTAAATCAAACCAGTCAATCACATTTAATGGATACTTTCCAGTTCAATATTGCATGCTGTACTGTTGAAATAAGTTGAAGTACTTATTTAAGTGTCTATATATTACAGACTAATTAGATCTTATGTGGTTGTAATCCATACTCTTACTAAAACCTGAATAAGGCTGCAGAAACAAAGTAATTAGGTCATTGGTCCATCCATATAAAAAAAACTATATCCGGCCTTTCTTTATTACAGTATTAAAATAATTTGACCTATTTTAAATATTTTTTTTTCTACGGTTCATTGTTAGAAATGCTGTGGGATTAATATCCCTGATTTTTTGAAACTGCAAAATATATAATAAAAAATAAGTGCACGGTGCAGACAATTCAGTTAAAGGGTTGTACCAAGTTTGTAACTTATTCTCTTATCCATACAATAGGTGTACTTGGCTAACTGTGGCATTCCCATACAGAATAAATGGAGTGGAGGTGCCAATGCTCAACCTCTGCTTCAGTCAGAGGGCCCTGTTCTTGGGATCGGTAGTGGTCCTAGTGGTCAAACCTACAGCGATAAGGAAGTAAATCCCTATTTTATGGATAGGCGACAAATTTTAAACTTAGTACAACCCCTTTAAAGGGTTCTCAGACTTTCAAAAGTTTTTTAAAATGGCAGGAATTGGTGTAAAATAATAAATAAGGTAAAATCACAGACTTTACTGTAATCCAATGTACCTCGGATGACATCCCTTTCGCCCCAATTTCTGCAGCCAATCAGAGTCATCAATAGGTAGGTGACTGATGAATGGGACATCATTGCCCCCTGTCTCAGTCAAGCAGCCAATGCTGGAGCTCTAGGGGCTACAGTCAGTAGGTACATGTCATTTTTTCCAATCCCTGACATTTGAATATTTTCAGAAAACCTCTTTAAAAGCGAGTAATGGTTAAAGGCTCAACACTGATAATCATGCTCCTAAATGGACTGTCCCCTTTAAAAACATTTTATATATGCACAAAAAATAATATACAAGTATTGGTAAAAGTATCTAAATTTTCATATATCAGTATCAGTCCATCCCTGCTCCTCGCAGCTCCATGTCTGGCATCTTCTCGACACTGTAGAAAGTTTTCTATGCCAGAGTGTTATCAGAGCGGTGTGTGATGGGGGCTAGATGACTGCTTCATTTCAATAGTCATAGAATCATAGAATCATAGAATCATAGAATGGTAGAGTTGGAAGGGACCTCCTGGGTCATCTGGTCCAACCCCCTGCTCAAAGCAGGATTCACTAGATCATCTCAGACAGATGTCTGTCCAGCCTCTGTTTGAAGACGTCCATTGAAGGGGAACTCACCACCTCTCGTGGCAGCCTGTTCCACTCATTAATCACCCTAACTGTCAAAAAGTTTTTTCTAATATCTAATCTGTGTCTCCTCCCATTTAGTTTCATCCCATTGCTTCTAGTCTTTCCTTGTGCAAATGAGAATAAAGATGATCCTTCTACAATGTGACAGCCCTTGACATATTTGTAGACAGTCAAGTTGGTCTACTTTTGCCTATGCATTAGCCATGACAAAGAAGAAGGCTGACTTAGCTTTTAAATTGAGCCAGTCAGCTAGCCCTGTTCACACACAGCACTAATAATGTGCTGGCACAAGAAACACTCTTCTGCTACAAGTACAAGCTGAAAGTATTGCAGCCGGGACTGGTGCTGATATCTGAAGATCGGGGCGCCTATGTCAATGCAAGTACATTAGTAAGTTGTAAGTAATTATATTTATAACGCATCTAAACAGATTTATTTTCAAGTGGACAACCCTTTAACCTTGTGAAACAGACACTAGCTGCAGAATTTCAGAGGAAACATACTTTGTAAAGCAGTCCAGTATTTAGAACAGTATAATCCATGGCACCCACCATAGGCCCATTCTACTTCTATTACTGTTCATAAATATCTGGTGTACAAGAGGAGAAGTATCCCAAGAAGACCTATGTCCGTTTCAAGTACGTGAAACTTGTACTTGATACTTTGAAAAGCCGCTTGGGCTATGCATCTCTCATAACTAGTCCAAGGCAGGTTTCCGGTGGTTTCTTCCCATCCTTTCCTCATGACTGATAGGTCTCTACTAGTGATGAGCATGCCAAAGCTACTCGGCAAGCACCCGAGCATGCTCGGTAAAAGGGTTAAATGAGCATGCTCGCTCATCACTAGTCTCTACCTATATACATGCAGCATTTCCCATCAATTTCCCTATGAAATAAAGGTCTCTTTAGAAATAAGAGAGTGCACATAGCAGAAAATAATCATTTTCTGATATGCCACCACATCATTAAGATAGCCATGGCTTTGGTGATGTATTTTGTATATTTTAACATCGGAGGGGGGAATGAGTAGAATCAAAGTTATGCCCTCCCTTTATAATCACCATGGTATGTTTTTGTCTTTACTCCTTATAATATGTATCCCATATTAATAAGATAATATATCCCTACATCAAGCATACATACAAACACAAATACTGTACACTCTCATTCAAAAGTACATTTCTTTTCAAATCAAATTAGCCTAAGTGTGTTCTTGATGTGTGGGAGGAAACCAAAGTATCTAAAGGAAACCCACACAAACATCAGGAGAACCTGCACTCTCCTTGTGAATGTTGGCTTGGGTGGAATCAAATCTATGGTCCTACTGGGCAATCATGCAGAGTTTCCATGAATGTTGCATCTGAACAAAAAAAGGACATCTTTGACATTTGCAAAAAAAAAAAATATTTTTAGCATAGTAAGGTTTTATGTCTTTAGCATTGTAACTTTGTGTTCAATTTCAATTCAGGTGCTCGCACATTTCCGGAGCCAATGATTGCAATATTCCAGACAATCCGGCAATCAATTCATTCCAATCACAGGCGTCTAACGTCTGGTAATGACCCTTCAAATGCTCCCAATATATACAAGCTCCTATTAAATTAAAAATGTAATCACATAGTTTGCTATCAGTGAGTAGTATGCCTTTCTCAAGCATTTATTAAATCTTGTCAAGTTCAGCACATTTCGTCAATATTTACTACTTAAACTCACAAAGGATTGTGATGCGATCAAGACAAAGGAAAAAATGGAGAAGGCTTTGATGCTGTAACGTACAAATAAAACAAGTATGTTTCCTAATTCCCTTGCCATATCTATTCACAATAGGGCGCTGGTGGGAGCGCTGGCACAGAACCACATGCCCTGCTATTAGTTCCCTGCTGTTTAGTGCAGAGCCAAGGGAATTAAACAACAAGCTCCATCTATTTTGCAGGCACTGTGTCTTTGTAAAAGTCTGAAGTGTAAGCCTAAAAAAATCCACAGGAGATTTTCTTTATCCAGAATGCAGTGCAGCTGTGAACACCATAAGAAAAGACATCTGTACCTTTAAATATGATGAAAATATTTGATGATCTGAAATAAACTACCGTTGCCATTTATTTAGATTTTTTATGCATTTATTCCTTGAGTTGTTTATATAACGCTGGTATTTTCATCACCGATGTACTAAAAAGTAACTCAAATTTTGTCTCTGTCCAAAGTGGAATTTACATAATTAAAGAGCAACTCCATTAAAAATATCTCTCATTTGATAATGTGCTAAATATTTTTCATTTTCTCTACAAATGATGTTGTCTTATCCCTGAAAAACCACAACAAAGTGCAGCCACTAGGTGCTCCCTTCTGTGTAACTTGCTGTCCGCTGCCTGTTTTCAAGTATAATCGGTCTCTAGCCACAGATCCCAGCAAGAGATTACAGGTAGTCGGAGCAGATCTCTGTCTCTCTGTTCCTGATCTGTCAAACTGCATGTAGACATAAGGTAGAGATGTTCAAACTGAAAACTACACTAATGGCATCTTTCTCTATGACACAATCACTCTAGATCAGAGCTTTTGTGCATGAGCTTTAAGAGAGGCTTCCTTTCTGGACTAAACCCATACATGCCATTCCTCTGCAGTGTACGCCGTATTGTGTCATGAGAAACACCCGTTTGGCTTTCTACTTTTTAGCTAACTGCAGTGAACTTGGATGTTGATTTTCTTCTATCCTTCTCATCAGAAGATTCTTCTGTTTAGGTGATAACTTCTGTGGTCGGCCTGGACATCTCTGTGAGATGGTTGCAGTTTCATCTTTGTTACATTTTTGTATCACTCTTGCTACAGTATTCTGACTGATAAGTAAACCTTTGCTGATCTTCTTTTAGCCTTGTCACCTTTCTTGTATAAAGAAATTATTTTCTTTCTCAGGTCTTGTGACATTTCTCTTCCATGTGGTGCCATTGCTGACAACATGAAGTGGGAAGGGATTCGCTTTGTTAAGTACCACCCTTTTATAGCCAACTGTCTGCTGGAACATAAATAATAAATAATTAGGGTTACCTGTAAATGGTAGTTTATCTCAGATCATCAAATATTTTCCTCATATATAAAGTTACAGATGTGTGTTCACAGCGGCACTTCATTATGGATAAAGAAAATCTCGTGTAGATTTTTTTAGGTTTATACTTCAGTCTTTGGTAGTATAAACTTTCGCTTTGCTCCTAAGACTTTCACGGGGGTGTACGCATTTTTTTAACATTATTCTTAAATTAATTTGCTCGGAAAATTACTTTTTTCAGTGTGCAAATAGCAAATCGTGTTTGCAATCAATGGCCTACATTTGTGGAAGTATTTTGTAGTGTGGCATCCCATAGAAAATGTCGATTCTGGATGAAACTAAAAGTTTTCCGACAAATCTGTTTGGCTGTAATTATGTATACTGACCATTGTACCTCCCAGTAATGCCAAACATATACAACAGTGCAGTACAAAATACTTCCAACTGGAAGCAGCACTGTCCCTCTTCCCATCCATTTCCCACTGCCAGCACTTTATCCCCCTTTTTAGCCCTTTCCCTTCTCTTAACCTCATCTCCTAATGGCAGCTAGATTGCTGCCTTCTTACATCTGGCAGCAAAATTCAACTACCCCCCCCCCAAAAAAAAAAAAAAACTAACTCCATTTTCCCCACTGGCAACCCCAGTTCCTCATTTCCACCACTCCTCGTCTGGCAGGAGATGATACCGATGATTCTGGTGGTAGAGCTAGATTTGTTCACTCTCTTGTTACCTCCTGGGTAGTCACCAAACTAATTCTTTAAGCCTCATAAATACAGCTGATCCCAGGGCTGGCAGATTCTCCTCTGTAGTCACTATTTCTGCTGTCTCAGTGTTGGGGCTCATTCAGATGTCATTATTATTCACGTATGAGAAAAAGGGATCAGTTATTCTGATCAGACTTTGATCAGAGTTTGATCAAAGTGTGGTCCAAGTGTCATCAGTTGTTGTACATAGAGAGAAAAAAATTTTTCTCCACTTTCTCTTTTGTGAAAATGTGAAAATCGGCATCGGTTCGCGGTTCGATTTATTCACAAACCTATAGACTTGCATTGACGATTTTGATCCAACCCTTAGAATATCATAGATATGAGTGCTATCTGTGAAAACCATGGATTGCACTAGTAGAAGAAAATCGGACGTGTTAACAAGCGCTAAGACGCCCTGCTTTACATCACCCTATCATTCTTATGTAGATGTCAGAGTGAATCCCAATGGCTTCCTCAACCACATTTTTATATGACCACAATTGTTGGACACCATGTAAAAATAACACATGAAATTATAACATGTTTATAGAATCAATTGGGAAAATAAAGAAGGGTCACCAAGAGCATGCTGTGGAGTAAACCCCCAAATTACCAGATCGCAAGATGGAAATATCACCGAAAATCATAAATTTCAAAAATAGGTAAGGAAAGAAATACAACTGGAATAAGTGGTGCGTGCTTTACCAAAGTGAATACAAAAGAAAAGATATATAAGAAATCCAAGACAATTAGAGGTCATAGTAGAATATATCCAAATCAGAGCCATGATAGGCTTTCAATCTTCTGCGGAGAAGACTCGGTTCTCTAACCTTGCCCTGTATTTATCCCTGTGCATGTGCCCGGGGCATGTGCACCAGCAGAACTCCTAGTTCTGCCTTTGTTCATGTTATCACATTATTATTCCTGAAAAATCTCATTCAAGAAATATAAACGTTATAAAATAAAATAGGCATGACAGGCACACACTTTGCTCCATGATTATCAGAAGGCATCAAAAATTGAATTAGAAATAATGCTGTCAATGCAAGGTGTGAATGGGAAAAATACATTTCTATTCACTAATGTTGCACCTTACTAATGTAGTACTGGCAAAAGCAGCATCTAAGTATACTTCTAACATGACAAGTCTAAAAATACATTATATATACTAACGGGACCTCATATGAGAGAAAATTGGACCTGGACCAGGCAACCTTCTCTGGTGTATCTTTGACTAGTGGAGCAGTGATGATGCGGCATGTGATTGTCTTACACATCGGAGTGGTGTTAATCTCGGAGCCATTAATGGCACAGTTTAACGAATGAGGCTGATAATGAGCTCACTTCTGCAAGCATCAGAGCCGCAGTTTTTAGCTCTGCAATGTGAGTCACAGGTAGTAAGACGCCCCAGGGATTCATTTGTGGTGTAAAATTAAGATTCATCATTGAGTCAGATGTTTTACCAGACCCCAATGCTCAACAACATAATGAGGGCTAAGCAGAAAAACACAGGAGCTGATCACAGATAAAAAGAGAAAAGCACTTACAGTATATCTAAGGACAATAGATCCCCTGACTATACAAAAGCCACACGCTTTAAAAAACAAATCTTAGTTTTGTCTGTTAAAATTTCTAATTGTTTTACTGTACAGAATCGGCTATCTTCATATTACATTTACTTTTTAATTGTTCACTGTGTTTTCATGCAATTTTATAACATTTGATAGATAATGTGATAGAAAATTGAAAATTACTAAAATTAAAAAAAATGATGTTCCACTCCCGAAAAAATCCCTCTAAATTGCTTGCCAGTAACTACCTCCCTTCTGCCTACAGTTCACTGCCCATTTTTAACGTCTTACATTATGCACAACTAAGGGAGTGTCTTACATAACATGATGCAAACTTTATTTTTCTTTTTTAAATAAATCTATTTTTGGCTGCAAATCATTTTTCTAATTGATTTTCAGTACATTTTTTTGCACCATTTACCTTCTGTAGATCTTGTAACATCTGTGTCTGTACAAGCTCCTGCCACGTCTGTCATGAGCGATAGGCTGCAATAATGTAGCGATTACGGCTGGGCAGTGCAAGTCGGGTTCTGTTTAACTTTAGTACTACTGGGTCTTGTTTCCCTTTGGCTAGTTTCTTTTGTTTCTTCTGGCAGCTTATTAGTTAATTGTAATTAGTTCTTTACTGCCCCAAGGGCAGGGCTCCAGCAGTCAGCCCCTGGCTGCCAGTTTTAGCCTTGTTAGACTGGTTCTTACTGCTAGCTGCGTCAGTGTTGTTAGTGTACCGTCTGTTAGTGACCTTGACCTTGGCCTGTTTGTGACCCTCTGGTTACTGTTTGGATGCCTTGATTTGACTCTGCTTTCTGACCACTATTTTCTAGCCTTCTTCCCTGACTAGTGATCATGTACCGTCCCCATTACACCTATTGCACTGTCTGTTGCTGGCTGCAGAAAGTGTTAACTAAGAATTCATCAGCGAGCTCATGCTGATGGTCCAATGGGAGAATTTCTAACTTTTTTATCTGTCTTTTTTTCAGCTCATCGCAGCTGATTTATGACCCTAGACCACATCAAAGTTGAGTATGCAAGGAAACAAAGAGCTGGTAAAAGCAAAATAGTACAACAATTTTAATGAAACCAAATTCTAAAAAATTATTTTTTGCCTCAAATTCATTCATTTAAAGGCAGCCTGGCATGTCCAAAAATTCTATAAGAGTTATTCTGTAGGTTAATAGTGTTCTGAGGCCGTGTGACCATTGCACTCAAGGCCAGACTGCAGAGAAGAAATGGACCATATTCCTCCTGGCAGCCTCTGGCTTTCAGTCATAGAAATTCAGCTTCAGTCACTGCTCAGTACATAGTGAGTGGAGGATGTAAACACACCCATCACTGACTGACAGCTATCTCTGCACTGATGCACTGCTGAGCCAGCTGTCAGTCAGTGCCGGGCTGTGGTTACAGCTACCACTTACTATGTACTGATTGTTGGCTGAAGCCACATTTCTATGACTGAAAGCCGGAGGCTGTTGGGAGGAATATGGTCTATTTCTTCCCTGTAGCAGGGCTTTCAGTGCAGCAAACGGTTTTAGAGCGCTATTAATCTGCAGATTAACCCCAAATCTGAAGGTTAATAGCATTTGGGTGCTTGACAGGTTCCTTTAATTAAAAAAAAATTGTCCCCAGAAGTAGAGAGCCCAGATTGCATGCCATTATTGTTGTCTGCATCATAGTATGTAGTGCAAAAAATGGAAAGTAACAGTTTGCTACTTATGTAAATTAATTTAAAAGGTTTTGCCCTGAACGTTGAAGCTTGTCTACAAAGGCTGGACACTGAAACACTGGCATTGATAGATAGTCCCAGATCTACCTGTTGGAAGAGCACTGAAACTCTTTGTGCACCAGATGTTTTCCCTATGGCATAAAGCAGTAATAGTCTTTTTCACTATCATGGTCATTTGCTTTGACGTTTATGTTCAGTGCCAACAAATTTCAATTAATTTTTGTTTCTAGGTGACAGGAATGAGCATATTTTATGGAATGTCTACAGAAAGAAGATTAGATTACGTTAAAACTGTTCCCTGCAATGTTGTACTGTAATCAACGCTCAACTTGAAAGAGTGAATCTGAATATGTGTTATGGGGCACGGAGCGGTAATCAGCTCTGTCACTCCTTTTATAATATGTGACAGACAAAAACCACGAGCAACAGGCTCATTATAGCAAAGATGTATATTAACACAGCACATGCCAAGTGTAAAACATAGGGTTAGTGGATAATATCATATGTGACAGCTTTTATGTATTCTGTTATTTTCTCCAATAAGAGGCGAGTATATAAACAATGAAGTACTGAACAATTCTTTATTTTACAACAGGTTTTAAAAAAACATAATGCTTTGTAAAAATGACTAGTGGCATCACCATCTTACGTGACATAGGTGGTACAGGAGAATACCAGCTGTGCGACTCAATTATTTATGGAGAAAATGAGAAGGAAAGGATGGAGCAGGGAAAACAAGAACACACAATGCAATGTCAAAAGGAATGTTGGCAAGAATCCCATATTAATCTGAGATTTGACAATCTGCCTGCCAACCTCCAAAAAATAATGACAGGCATTTAACTGATAAACAGAACTTGGCATTTCTCAGCAATCTTTCCTGTCTGTGCTTAACACTTTACTGTATTGGCAACATGTAGAATGTAACAATACACGGTGTTCCAAATTATTATGCAAATAATATTTTCTCAGATTTTCCCAAATTACCTATATGAATTGCAGTCATTGTAATTTTCCAGTCAAATAACTATTAGAGTACAATTGAAAGGTTTTTGTACAAACTGCCTATGATAACAGTATATTTTTAAAAAAATAAAAAACTCAAACTGCACTCAAAATGCATGTTCCAAATTATTATGCACAGCAGAGTTTTCAACCTTTTCATTTTAATAAAGAACAAAAAAATTGTCATTTTTGAAATTATAAGCATTAGCAGGTTATTACAAACTGAAATCAAACAGTTTTCAACTCCAAACTTTATTCTAGGTGATGTTACATTTGCACATAGGACCCCTTGTTCGAAAGGAGCTTCTGAACTCTCTCGTCCATTGAATTTGTGAGGTTTTGGATGGATTCTGCTTCAATTGTTTTGCATGAGGACAGAATACCCTCCCAGAGCTGTTGCTTAGATGTGAACTGCCTCCCACCATCATAGACACTCCTTTTGATGATGCTCCAGAGGTTCTCAATGGGGTTGAGGTCAGGGGAGCATGGGTGCCACACCATAAGTTTGTCCCCTTTTATGCCCATAGCAGCCAGAGATGCAGATGTGTTATGTGCAGCATGAGACGGGGCATTATCATGCAAGAAATGATCTCGATGGTCCAGATGGATGGAGTGGAGGATGGCTGGTTGATGGACACCCCATGCAAATGTGGCACCCCAGGGGTCTGGTTTCCACAGTAACAAGCAATGTTATGTCTGAGAGCAGGTGGGAGGTCTCTTGGCCAGGGATCCTGTGCATGCCACACCTCCTGCCCAGTCTTGGGAGGGGAAGAACTTCCCCTATATAAACCCGGGGCTGAAGCAGGGTTAGTCAGTCAAGGAGAGTAGAGACAAGAAACAGTCACAGGAAGAAACAGCAGAAGCTCAGTGGGAGCAATACTACTACAAGTCAGGGGCTGGCAGCTGCAGAGCTCGCCCTGACTGAGAAGCTTTCTCACCGGACCCGGCGTCCGAGGCTGTGGGGACTAACTCCTACCCAGCAGCAGAAGCCGACCGGCAGGGGATTTCAGGTCCTCAGGCCCAGAAACCCGAAGGCACGGTCACACGCGTGGGACCAGCACCGCCATCGGAAGCCATTAGAAGGCCCCGAGTCACCGGCCATACGGGTGAGCACCACACGGTACACTCAGGGACGTGAGCTACTTATATCCGCTTCTAGCAAGGTAGCCAGAAGAGTACAGTCAGTTTGGGAGGCCTACAACTCCGCCTGGCCAGGGGAGATCCCATTTGCTCAAGGACTGACCAGGCCCCGTTCGCTAGCAAGTACTCCGGGAGGGTCTATCGTTGTTACCAGTAAAGACCCTGAATTACACCGCACCGTCTCTGAGTGGTTCCTGCTACCCCCATTTTCCACGTCGGCTGCCCTGAGGCCATACCCCTCCCGTTGGGGGTTATACTATCACGCTGCACAATTCTACACCGGCCTCAGCGGTCTGCCCTGCAGCGGCAGCTCCATAGCTGCAAATCAACGGGTGGCGTAGTCGACACTCAAATAACATCTATCAAGACTGCCACACATCGAGTTTGACTCCCTGGGCACGGACCGGGTCCCCGCCACTCGGAGACTACAACCCTCATCTGATCCGGTTCCGGGTAAGCCCCGTGCGCGAGACGCTGCGCAACACAGCAGGCCCAGGGGCGCGTCACAAACACGGCTACGGCGCTAACAAGGAGGAGGTGGAGTAATGTTTTGGGCTGGAATCATGGGGAGAGAGATTGTCGGCCCTTTTAGGATCCCTGAAGGGGTAAAGATGAACTCCATAATGTATGTTGAGTTTCTCAAACAGCACTTCCTTCCATGGTTCAAGAAGAAGAACCGTGCATTCCGCAGCAAGATCATTTTCATGCATGATAATGCCCCGTCTCATGCTGCACATAACACATCTGCATCTCTGGCTGCTATGGGCATAAAAGGGGACAAACTTATGGTGTGGCACCCATGCTCCCCTGACCTCAACCCCATTGAGAACCTCGGGAGCATCATCAAAAGGAGTGTCTATGATGGCGGGAGGCAGTTCACATCTAAGCAACAGCTCTGGGAGGGTATTCTGTCCTCATGCAAAACAATTGAAGCAGAAACCATCCAAAACCTGACAAATTCAATGGACGAGAGAGTTCAGAAGCTCCTTTCGAACAAGGGGTCCTGTGTGCAAATGTAACATCACCTAGAATAAAGTTTTGAGTTGAAAACTGTTTGATTTCAGTTTGTAATAACCTGCTAATGCTTATAATTTCAAAAATGACCATTTTTTTGTTCTTTATTAAAATGAAAAGGTTGAAAACTCTGCTGTGCATAATAATTTGGAACATGCATTTTGAGTGCAGTTTGAGTTTTTTATTTTTTTAAAAATATACTGTTATCATAGGCAGTTTGTACAAAAACCTTTCAATTGTACTCTAATAGTTATTTGACTGGAAAATTCCAATGACTGCAATTCATATAGGTAATTTGGGAAAATCTGAGAAAATATTATTTGCATAATAATTTAGAACACAGTGTAATCCTATTATATATCATGTAGCCTCTGCACCCATAAGGCTATGTGCCCTCGATGCAGAAATGCTCCCAATTTTTCTTGAGCGTTTCTGCATCTCCCTGGCAGGAAAAAAACGAATGCGGATTTTACATGCGTTTTTTCTGCCAAGGACAAGCGTACGTCAAGCGTTTTGCACATGCGTTTTCGCATGCGGGTTTTCAAGCGCTTTTCCAAGCGATTTTAGCATCACTTGGAAAAGTGCTTGACAACTTGGCCACACGATATAAATCCATGCAATCGGCATGGATTTATAGTAGTGTGACCAAGTTAGTTAAAAAAAAAAGAATAAGAATGGTAAAAAATAAAAAAAAACATTATACTCACCTTCCAATGGCCCCCGGTCTCCTTCTCCGGTGTCATGGGTGGCTCGCGGTGGTGTAAAAGGACCTTCCATGACGTCATTTACTCATGTGACAGGTCACGCGACCGCTGACGTCAGCGGTCGCGTGACCCTTCATATGACTGAATGACATCATAGAAGGTCCTTTTACACCACTGCGAGCCGCCGAAAAGCCAGCAGCGCCGCCGGGAGCAGACAGAGGGCCATCAGAAGGTAAGTATATGTTTATTTTTCTTTTAAATTCTTTTTTTTACAGGTACTATGGTACCCGGGTCTGGACGAGAGTCTCCTCTTCTCCAGACCCCGGTACCATCCGCGCATTGAATCGCATAATATCCGCATGTGCACATGTAGTCATGCGGATATTATGCGATTCAATGCAAGTCAATGGCGGCTAAAACGCCGCGATTCCTCAAAATTAATGGTAGTGCTGGGGATTTTTCCCAATGATAATCCGCATCGGAAATTTCCGCAGCATGTGCACAGTACATGTGAATTATCTTTGGGGAACATTGCAGCCCTTTTACCAAGATTTTTTTAAGCGTTTCTGCGGCGGAATTGCCACTGCAGAAATGCTTAAAAAACACATCGTGGGCACGTAGCCTTAATGTGCTCACTGTACTAAAGGTTTGGCTGGTTCCTTAAGTATTTTTACCTGGTTCTATAGCTGGCCACACACAATAAATGAATAGTAGCCATGCCACTGGATTTTAATAACTATTTAATGTGCATTGGGACCTCCTAACTCTCCGCTGATGGGGAAAATAAAGATCAGGCCGCTGGATTTCATCTGCCCAATTCTATTGTCTTTGGAGAAATAAGCCTTCACCTGAGAAGTCTGGCAGAGGCTTAAAGCCCCATACACATTATATATCTGTCAGCCCTACGATCAGTTTGTCAACCCCTATCTCCACCGACTTTCCCATACACAGGAACGCTCGGCTCAGCTTTGAGAGAGTCTGGCAGTGGCTTATCTTCAGAAGAACAAAAGAATGGGCCACTGGAAATCCAGCAGGCCATAGCCTTCTCTGCCCCGACTTCATCTGTTAGAGGAGAGTCTGGAGGCCCCTGGAGAGTCAGGCTTGGTCATTTCAGCCAAGTACATTTTACTCTGAAACTGAAACACTGCATTTTAGAGAAGAATATATATTTAAAAGCCTGCTGGAGACCATGCTGCTCGGGTGACTAGTCCAAAAGTCTGGACCTCAGCGGCTTCTCTCATCCCTGCACACCTTGAGAGACAGGTCTCTCTCTAATGATAATTGGAGAGATAATGTGGAGAGAACTGTACATTGTAGCTCCATAAAAGTTTAAAACCTGCCATAGCCAGAGACTATTACAGCTGATCGGCAGAGGTGCAGGATTTAAGACCCTCAATGGTCCGATATAAATGATCTATCTGAGGGTTAGATCAATGTCATTTGCCAGAGAAGCCCCTTTGAGATTTCACCTTGCTATACCCCTTTCATGGCTCTCTTTGAGTATGACACCAGAGTTACCCCAGCAAGGTTTGATGCCTCAACAACACAGAATGTTGTCCCCACTGCCCCTCTACACATAGTATGATGTCTCTGCAGCCCCTCTACACATAGTATGATGTCTCTACAGCCCCTCTACACACAGTATGATGTCTCTACAGCCCCTCTACACACAGTATGAAGTCTCTACAGCCCCTTTATACACAGCATGATGGCCCCAACAAATCACCTATATACACTATGATGTCCTAACAGCACCCTATAATGTCCTGTCTATTTATATCTGCTCATGCTGTTTGTATCCTTATCGTGGTTGTCCTGATGAAGAAGCTGTATGCTTTGAAACGTGTTGACTAATAAACCACCTATTACTGGATTGGCATCTTCCATTCTTTCACGGCAGAGCAGAACAACCCACTTGCTGGTTCTTTTTCTGCATTCATCTCCTTGTGGGTCTGCAGCAGCCTTATGCGCTATAAGTGGTTGTGTGCACACAACCAAATCAGGTGAGCATATTTTGCGAATTTCTGTTTATTTTGTTACCCAGATAAGAAACAATTTGCGCCTTCTCTTTTTCCAGTGTTTTTCCTTTTCAGTATGAAATCTTCACAGCCACTCTAAACACAGTATGATGGCCCCCACAGCTCAATATATACAGTATGCTGGCCTGCACAAATCACCTATATACACTATGATGACCTAACAGCTCCCTATATACAGTATAATGGCCCCAACAGCTCCAAATATACAGTTATCCTGCATAGCTCTCTGTACACAGCTCTCCTATATTCAGTATGGGGCCCCCACAACTCCCCTATACACAGTAGGATGGCCCTACAGCTCCACTATATTGAATAAGGAGCCTCCATAGCTCCATTATATACAATATGGAGCCCCCTCAGCTCCTCTATATAGAATCTGTTGCCCCCAAAGCTTCCCTATATACAATTATGGAGCCCCCCAGCTCCATTATATATATTGTGAGGGTACCCTAGAGCTTCCCTATATACAGTATGGGAGCCCCACATCTCCCCTACAAGTTGGGACTTATAAAATTATTATTAAGAATCAATTCACCTAGTTGCATTCCTCGGATCGCTGCTCCTGTCTTTTCAGTGTCTGGTCTGAGGCTCGGTGCTGGAAGCACAATCTGGTGATGTCATGGCACCTGCAGTGTCCAATCTCAGATGCACAGGCTCAATGGCGGAAGAGGGAGCTTTCGGCTCTCTCATCCACCATTGTATTCAACGGTTTCTACATCCTTAGGACAGGGGGAGGCTTGATACCATTCAGCAACTCAGCAATACCAACTGTAAATAGACATCGTCATGAACATGGTCATTCATTGTGATACTATATTTCCCCTGCAGGGTAAATAAGTGACCAGATAGGGCTTCTCCTGACAATAACATGTTCACACCAGCTTTCATTCAAAATGGAGTTGTTAAACATATTTATCTTTACATTACCATAGGATTAAGGATTTTCAAATGCATAAGAAATCTACGACTTTCTACCTGTCTGGAATTATATAGGTGACACACCATAAATATAAGCCCAATGGAGCCATATGCTCTGTGATAACCTTGTTAATAGTGTTTTAAATAACTCCTCTGCTCACAGTGATGCTGACAACTCCCCACTTAGAAAATCAGTAAGTTATTTCAACTTATCAGAATGAATTAGCAGGGCTCAGCGTGGGCTATCCATGGGTGATCTCCCGAACACATATTATGAAGAGCTCTGATCAAGGTCTCAGTATGGAATCTCACAATTACATCCCAGTATAAGAGTATTTTGTCTGCAGCTTCTGGAGTGTGCTTTTATACTTCAGCGGTAAACAATGTCACAATTCTACAATTCTCAAGAAGGAAGTAGTTTCCATGGGGATTAGAAAGAAACATGGATCACTGAACATTGAAATGGATTCATACATGTGTTTGCATTCTTACTACAGACCACTTGGGGTAAGGCTCAGACAATCAAGCAACTACATCTTAAAGGAGTTGTTCACTACTAGACAACCCCTTATTAATGGCCCCAGGGAGGTGAAAATATAACATTAATTGATACTCACCTACCTGACCGATGTCGCTCTATCATACTTAGCGCTACTTGAACAAAATATGAATGCTGAAGCTAATTAGCATCCACTGATTAGCTGAAGCGCTCTCATATGACGCCCCTGCCAGATGTTGACCAGAGTAGACTGGTGGGAAACACCATGGAGGAGTGGTGCCGTTCAGGGAGGCAAGTATGAGGAGGAAGACATGTGAAGACTCAGACTTCAAGGTTAGATTTTAGAAAGGCAGATTTTAAGAGACTCAGAAAGAGAATAGGAGGGATCCAATGGCTGGATGTCCTTAAGGACAAAAATGTCCAGGAAGGATGGGAAATTTTTAAAAATGAGATTCTCAAAGCACAATCGTTAACAATCCCGAAAAGTAGGAAGAATGGGAAGCATTTAAGGAAACCAGGATGGATGAACACAGAACTTAAACACATGCTAAAAAGAAAGAAAGAAATGTTTATTAAATGGAAAGAGGGAGGCATATCTAAAGAAGATTATAATGCAGTCTGCAGATCCTGCAGGGCACGTATCAGGTTAGCTAAAGCTGACAATGAATTAAGGCTTGCAAGAGATGTCAAAAGCAATAAAAAAGGATTTTGGGGGTATGTCAAAAGTAAAAGAAAAGTCAAAGATGCTATAGGATTTTTACAGGATGAAAATGGAGAAATGGTAAGAGAGGATGTTGAGAAGGCCGAACTTTTTAATTCCTATTTTGCATCTGTTTTCTCTCAGAAAGAAAATGTAACATCAACTGATCTTCACTGTCCTTTTAAAGGAATAGAGGAATCCAAGTTATCTGTAAACAGAAAGATTGTGAGGGAATATTTAGCTAACATAAATGAGTTCAAGTCTCCAGGTCCAGATGAATTACACCCCAGAGTACTGAAGGAGATCGTAGAAGAAATTTTAGAACCACTCTCCATAATCTTTGAAAATTCTTGGAGAACAGGAGAAGTCCCAGAAGACTGGAGAAGAGCAAATGTTGTTCCTATCTTCAAAAAGGGGAAGAAGGTGGACCCAGGGAACTATAGGCCGGTGAGTCTGACTTCTATACCAGGAAAGATCTTTGAACAAATTATTAAACAACATGTATGTAAGTATATGGATAAGAATGAAGTGATTAACCAGAGTCAGCATGGGTTTGTAACTAACAAGTCATGTCAGACTAACTTAATTTTCTTCTATGACAGAATCACTGACTGGGTGGATCAGGGAAATGCTGTAGATATAGTATATCTTGACTTCAGCAAAGCATTTGACAAAGTATCTCACACCACCCTTATTGAAAAAATGACCAAGTATGCAATGGACCAGGCAACTGTTAGGTGGATTCATAACTGGCTTAGTGATCGGACTCAAAGGGTGGTTGTAAATGGCTTCACATCCAGCTGGATGAATGTCTCAAGTGGGGTACCACAGGGCTCCGTCCTGGGACCTGTATTGTTCAACATCTTTATCAATGATTTAGATGAAGGAATTGAGGGTAAACTGATTAAATTTGCTGATGACACAAAGCTAGGAGGGATAGCTAATACTAGAGAAGAGAGAGAGAGGATTCAAAAAGACCTAAATAAACTGGAGCAGTGGGCAGCAACCAACAGAATGGTTTTTAACAGGGAAAAATGCAAAGTACTACATCTGGGCAATAAAAATGAAAAAAGCATATACAGAATGGGAGGAATAGAGCTAAGCAACAGTACATGTGAAAAAGACTTAGGTATACTAATAGATTATAGACTGAACATGAGTCAACAGTGTGATGCAGCAGCAAAAAAGGCAAATACAATTCTGGGATGTATTAACAGAAGCATACAGTCTAGATCACGTGAAGTCATTATCGGTCTTTACTCCTCTTTGGTCAGACCTCATCTGGAATACTGTGTACAGTTTTGGGCACCACATTTTAAAAAAGACATAGACAAACTGGAGCAAGTTCAGAGAAGAGCGACCAGAATGGTGACTGGTCTGCAAACCATGTCCTATGAGGAACGGTTGCAGGATTTGGGAATGTTTAGCTTGCAAAAAAGAAGACTGAGAGGAGACTTAATAGCTGTCTACAAATATGTCAAGGGCTGTCACATTGTAGAAGGATCATCTTTATTCTCATTTGCACAAGGAAAGACTAGAAGCAATGGGATGAAACTAAATGGGAGGAGACACAGATTAGATATTAGAAAAAACTTTTTGACAGTTAGGGTGATTAATGAGTGGAACAGGCTGCCACGAGAGGTGGTGAGTTCCCCTTCAATGGACGTCTTCAAACAGAGGCTGGACAGACATCTGTCTGAGATGATCTAGTGAATCCTGCTTTGAGCAGGGGGTTGGACCAGATGACCCAGGAGGTCCCTTCCAACTCTACCATTCTATGATTCTATGATTCTATGATTCTAAGTATCATATTTTTTTTTAAGTTCTGTGATCTTGGTTTCTGTCGGTTGTGGGTAACAGATGTTTTTTATTTACTCTGTTTGTCTGTCCTATCACCTTTCAGGTGCAGCTTTTAGCACATTCCCCCTACTGGTGTTTTCCTGCTGGTGATAGACTTGGTTGGATTCATTCACTGTGCTGTGGTTTGTGTTGGTTGCAGTTGCTTTGTGTGTGATTCCTTTTCTCCTTAGGGAACTGCTACTCTAGTGATCCTAGGACATGCTAAGGACATTCAGGGTAAGCTGCTGTCGAGTGGGGGCGCCATTGCGTTATCTTAGGGTGCCAACCTCCGTGGTCAGGCAGGGACAGACCAGGGTCAGAGAAGGGCATTTACTAGTCTGAACAGAAATCTGTCAGGTTCAGGTATTTGTCTTCCTGGTTTGTACATTACCTGTCTGAATATGCTTTTGGCAGTCATAACAGTAGTTTGTCTGTATAGGCGCTTGTCCCCCGTCATATGCAAATCAGGCTGGAATTATCTGAATCAGGAGCGTCTGACTCCAGCACGCGATTTTCACACCGATCTTGATGAATCACGGCCATGGTCTTGTGCCATTTCCACTTGGTAGTACAAAAGTGATAAACTCTATATAGCAATTACTGTTTGATGCAGCATTATATATTTTGTTTAGGGGCATTTTTATTATATGGGTATTATTGATACTTTATCTCTATTACTATATTCTGATGATGCATTGTTTGCCACAATGCAACTTTGCATTTAACTCATTTATGTGGGGCTACTAATTTAAGTAGAATTTAGAACCATGGTTTTTGTATTTTTGCATTTTTTCAATGTTTTTAATCAAGCCATGTAGTTTTTAATTAATAAGATACTTATTTTTATGCTATTTTGGCTGTCCAGACTAATTTCTATGTGTCAAAATATAAGGAAAGCCTAATGCGCATCCATTAATGTGATGGGAAAAACACTCTTATGAAAATAGGAGACAACAAAAAGGAAAACTGAGAGCCACCTCAGTTCTATTAGAGTGATGAAACATTTCCCAAAATATAATAAAATCTAAATTTTACTAAGTTTATTAAAATACATGAAAATCCAAACAACATATTACAAGCAACGTAGATCTAAAAAAATGTATGACAGGGTGCTTGTTTGATGGGTCCACTATTGAGACATTGAGCTAAGTATGTCAGCTGTCTATCACAGTTTAATGGCTATGTCTATAAGTTCACATAGTAAGTCATTTTGATTCCTGGTGTTTTATCAGATTAAACTCTTACTCCTATAAGGTTTTCATTAGATTGAATTGTATACTTATTGTGCACATAGCCATTACTTACATGCTTTATCAGACTCCAGCATAGACATATCGTCAGACATATATAGAGATTGCACTACTGTTTGTTATTCATACAGCGTTATCTATCTACCACTAGGTGTTTACATTTCAAGGTTTTAACTTTATTATTTTGGCTCATGAATTGTACCTGTCATACTTTTTTTAGATCTACCTAGCTTATAGTATGTGTAGCGTTGGCGTCCCTGCCCTCTGCTAGGCAGGGACGCTGTTCCCCTCACCTCTCTGCTCCGAGCCCGGCGTCCCCCTCCCGCTCTGCTGGCAGCGCGCGCTCCTTCCCGGCCACTGTGCTTAGGGCGCGCGCGCGCTCCCTCCCTCTTAAAGGGGCCACGCGCGCCGTCCTAAGGAGTCCCCGGCCAATGGCCGGAGGACTTCACCATATATAAGGCACCTCCTCCAAAATGGAGGTGCCCGAGCAATGTTGTTGCACTGTTCACCACTCTGCTTCAGCCCTCAGGTCCCGTTGCCAGTTACCTGCCAGTTACCTGCCAGATACCTGCCAGATTCCCGCCAGATTCCTGCCAGCCTGATATTCAACTACCTGCCTGCTAGCCTGAGGTCCGACGGTCTGCCTTACTACTCCTTTCAGTCTGTCTAAGGACCAGCTTGCCCGCTCACCTGGGAGCGCACATCAACTACCTGCCTGCTTGCCTGAGGTCCGACGGTCTGCCTTCCAACTCTTGTCAGTCTGTCTATGGACCAGCTTGCCCGCTCACCTGGGAGCGCACATCTGCTACCTGCCTGCTAGCCTACCTGGAGGCTCTGCCGTCACGTGCTGTGACCACCCGCCTGTCCAGAGACTTCTGCCCGCTCACCTGGAGCGCTCATCTGCCGCCTGTCTGTTGGTCTTCCTGGAGGCTCCGCCGTCACATGCTGTGACCACCCGTTTATCCTGAGACTCTCGCCTGCTCACCTGGGAGCTCACGTCTACCATCAGCCGCCACAGGTCGTACCAACCCCTTACCCAGAGACTGCCCCGGTCACTTGCCGTGACCATCTGCCCGTTCACCCAGAGACTGCCCCGGTCACTTGCCGTGATCATCTGCCCGTTCACCCAGAGACTGCCCCGGTCACTTGCCGTGACCATCTGCCCGTTCACCCAGAGACTGCCCCGGTCACTTGCCGTGACCATCTGCCCGTTCACCCAGAGACTGCCCCGGTCACTTGCCGTGACCATCTGCCCGTTCATCCAGAGACTGCCCCGGTCACTTGCCGTGACCTCCTGCCCGTTCTTCTAGAGACTGTCCCGGTCACCTGCTGTGACCGCCTGCCTGGTCGCCACCCGCTCCCTTACAAGGACCGCCCCCTTGTATAGTAGCTCAGAGGTTCCGCCTCCCAGACCCGTTACAGTTTGCTCGGGCCATGGAACCCGGTGGCACCCAAGCTCCCTCGCTCTCGGACCTCTGTCATGAACTGTACCGTCAGAGGTCCCAACAGGAGTCCATCCTGGGTCACCTGCGGAATGTCAATTCTCACCTTGACACTCTGTCTGCTCCACCAGCAACCACCGCCAGTGCCATGACTCGCAACCCGGCAGCTCCGCTGCCCACCAATACCATAGTATCCTACCCCGGACCCCGGCTTTCTGCACCTCCTCGCTTCGGAGGCGACTCCGCCCAGGCTCGGGGCTTCATAAATCAGTGCACCCTGCACTTTGAACTCCTGTCCCACCAGTTTAACTCCGACCGGGCCAAAATTGCCTTCATCATGTCCCATCTCACCGGGGAGGCCCTGGCCTGGCTAAATCCTCTATGGGAGAGAGGAGACCCCCTGGTGTCCGACTTGCCTGCCTTTCTCATGGCTTTCCGGAAAGTCTTCGACGAACCCGGACGGAAGACCTCATCCGCATCATCTCTGCTACGCCTCCGTCAGGGAAGTCTCACCGTGGGCCAATATGCCATACGGTTCCGTACCCTTGCCTCGGAGCTGGCCTGGGATAATGACGCTCTGGTATCCGTCTTCTGGGAGGGTCTGTCCGGCCGTATTAAAGATGAACTTGCCGGTCGGGACATTCCTACCACTCTCGATGACCTAATAACTCTTGCCACCCGGATTGATCTATGGTTCCAGGAGCGTGCCAAAGAGGTCACCCGTGAGAGGAGGTTTCCACGTCTAGCTCCTACTTTTCAGAGATCCGTCTCTCCCCAGGTACACTCTCCTGAGCCTATGCAGGTCGACCAGACCAAGATGGTCAAAACCCGTCAGGACTTACGCCGTGCCGAAGGGAGCTGCTTCTACTGTGGCAGTAAGGAGCACCAGATCCGTACCTGCCCGGAGAGGTCGGGAAACGCCTGTGTCTAGGTTCGCTCAGAGAGGTCAACCTAGACAAGAATAAATCCTCTCCATCTCTGCTACTGTCAGTCTCTATTATCTGCGGGGAGAATCGTTATTTCGAACTAGCCCAACTTGACTCTGGAGCGGCCGGGAATCTTATCTCACAGTCCCTGGTAAAAAAATACCGCATTCCCACCAAACCTCTGGCTGTACCATTATCTGTCGCTGCTGTGGATGGGGGCCTCTTACCACGTCCCATCCAACTCATCACCGAATCCGTAACTCTGCAGGTGGGAATGCTGCATTCTGAGAGCATCTCTTTTCATGTTCTGCCTGGACTCTCTCACGCCCTCTTATTAGGTCTACCTTGGCTCCAGAGACATGCACCCGTGCTTGACTGGCAGACCGGAGAAGTCCTTCGCTGGGGACAGGACTGTCATAAGACTTGTTTGGTTCCTGTTCATCCCGTCCGTCCTTCTCCTACCCCAACTAATCTACCTGGACTTCCGATTCCCTATTGGTCTTTTGCTGATGTCTTTAATAAAAAGGAGGCAGAGACATTACCCCCTCATAGACCATACGACTGTCCTATCGACCTGTTACCCGGTACTACTCCTCCCCGTGGGCGTATTTACCCGTTGTCCGCTGCGGAGACCCGGTCGATGTCCGAATATATTGAGGAGAATTTGGCCAGGGGATTCATCCGGAAATCTACCTCCCCGGCGGGAGCAGGCTTCTTCTTCGTAAAAAAGAAGGACGGCTCTCTCCGTCCCTGTATAGACTATAGAGGCCTTAACCAGATCACGGTGAAGAATAAGTACCCCCTTCCGCTCATTCCAGAATTATTTGATCGCCTGAGGGGGGCTAGAGTCTTCACCAAACTGGACCTCCGTGGGGCGTACAACCTGGTCCGTATCCGTCAAGGGGATGAATGGAAGACTGCATTCAACACCCGGGACGGCCACTATGAATATCTGGTAATGCCCTTTGGTCTCTGTAACGCTCCTGCCGTCTTTCAAGAGTTGGTCAATGACATCTTCCGGGACCTTCTCTACTCCTGCGTTGTGGTGTACCTGGACGACATCTTGGTCTTCTCTCCGGATCTCCAGACTCACCGGAGGGACGTTCGTCAGGTCCTGCTCAGGCTCAGGCAGAACCACCTCTTCGCTAAATATGAAAAGTGCCTCTTTGAGCAGACCTCGCTTCCGTTTTTGGGCTACATTATTTCTCAGACCGGCCTACGAATGGATCCAGAGAAACTGTCTGCCATCGAGAAATGGCCCCGACCGGAGGGGTTGAAGGCCATTCAGCGATTCCTGGGCTTCGCCAACTACTACCGCCTCTTCATACCGCACTTCTCTTCCCGGACTGCCCCAATTTCCGCGCTCACCCGTAAGGGTACTAATCCCAAAGAGTGGCCGCCCGAAGCAGAGGAGGCTTTTCTTTCCTTAAAACAGGCCTTCTCTTCCGCCCCGGTGCTGCATCGTCCGGACGGCAACAAGCAGTTCTTTCTGGAGGTTGACGCCTCCTCCTCTGGAGCCGGAGCTGTACTTACTCAAAAATCTTCTTCCGGGAGGATGGTAACTTGCGGCTTCTTCTCCAAACTCTTCTCCTGTTCTGAACGCAATTACTCCATAGGAGACCGAGAGTTATTGGCCATCAAGCTGGCATTGGAGGAGTGGCGTTACCTACTCGAGGGGGCTCTTCATCCGGTAATAATTTACACTGACCACAAGAACTTGGCTTATCTCCAGCATGCCCAGAGACTTAATCCGCGCCAAGCCCGGTGGTCCTTGTTTTTTGCTCGCTTTGATTTTGTTCTACATTTTCGCCCGGCTGACAAGAACATCAAAGCAGACGCCTTGTCCCGATCCTTTCTGGTATCTGATCTCGAGGAAGAACCTAAACATATCATCGATCCCGCCAGAGTAATGCAGGTGGCTCCCGTGAGTCTAAATCGTCTCCCTCCCGGTAAGACGTTCGTATCGGTACCTGATCGGGAGAAGATCCTACACTGGGGTCATTCGTCTAAACTAGCTGGCCACGCCGGTCAGAAAAAGACCCTCCAGCTTATTTCCCGGCACTACTGGTGGCCTAACCTGCGCAAGGATGTAATAGACTTTGTTTCTGCCTGTGTGTCCTGTGCCCGCAACAAAGTTCCGAGACACCTGCCAGCCGGTCGCCTCCTTCCTCTGCCAGTACCTGCTGCCCCCTGGCAGCATATAGCGATGGACTTCATAACTGATCTTCCCGTCTCTGCCTGTTGTACGGTCATTTGGGTGGTCGCAGACCGCTTTTCCAAGATGGCTCACTTCATTCCCCTGCCAGGCCTCCCGTCTGCACCCGAGCTGGCTAAAGACTTTATCCGCCACATCTTCCGTCTTCATGGCCTGCCCCGTCACATCGTGTCGGATCGTGGAGTACAGTTCACTTCTCGTTTCTGGAGAGCCACTTGTAAATTGCTAGACGTCACCCTGGACTTCTCCTCCGCTTACCACCCACAGTCTAATGGTCAAGTGGAGCGGATCAATCAGATCCTGACCAGTTACCTCCGGCACTTCGTTAATGCCCACCATTCTGACTGGGTGGATCTCCTGCCATGGGCCGAATTCTCGTACAACAATCACGAGAGCGAATCTTCCTCCAAATCCCCGTTTTTTGTAGTCTTCGGTCAGCATCCTCGGATCCCGTTTCCCGTCTCCACCTCGGTGGACAATCCGGCTGCGGAATCTCTTGTTAACAAATTTTCCTCCACATGGGAGAGTACCCGGTCCGCACTCCTTCTGTCATCCGAGCATATGAAAAGACATGCTGACAAAAAACGTCTGGATCCTCCTCAATTCCGTCCAGGGGATAAGGTCTGGCTCTCGTCCAAGTATGTCCGGCTCAAGATTCCTTCCTATAAGTTAGGGCCTCGGTTCATCGGTCCTCTGGAGGTCATCAGTCAGATCAACCCGGTGGCCTATAAATTGAAACTCCCGGCCAACTTGCGGATCCCTAACTCCTTCCATGTATCTCTCCTCAAACCGTGGTACTTAACTCTTTTTCCAAGTCTACAGGTACGCCTCCTGCTCCGGTTTCCGCTGAAAACGAGTTTGAGGTAGAGAACATTCTGGCCACCAAAAGGGTAAGAGGAAAAACCTTTTTTCTGGTAGATTGGAAGGGGTTTGGTCCTGAGGAGAGAACGTGGGAGCCCCGGGAGAACATCCATGCCCCTCTCATCCTTGCTAAATTTCTGTCTGGCCTAAAAAAGGGGGGGCCTAAAGGGGGGGGGTACTGTAGCGTCGGCGTCCCTGCCCTCTGCTAGGCAGGGACGCTGTTCCCCTCACCTCTCTGCTCCGAGCCCGGCGTCCCCCTCCCGCTCTGCTGGCAGCGCGCGCTCCTTCCCAGCCACTGTGCTTAGGGCGCGCGCGCGCGCGCTCCCTCCCTCTTAAAGGGGCCGCGCGCGCCGTCCTAAGGAGTCCCCGGCCAATGGCCGGAGGACTTCACCATATATAAGGCACCTCCTCCAAAATGGAAGTGCCCGAGCAATGTTGTTGCACTGTTCACCACTCTGCTTCAGCCCTCAGGTCCCGTTGCCAGTTACCTGCCAGTTACCTGCCAGATACCTGCCAGATTCCCGCCAGATTCCTGCCAGCCTGATATTCAACTACCTGCCTGCTAGCCTGAGGTCCGACGGTCTGCCTTACTACTCCTGTCAGTCTGTCTAAGGACCAGCTTGCCCGCTCACCTGGGAGCGCACATCAACTACCTGCCTGCTTGCCTGAGGTCCGACGGTCTGCCTTCCAACTCTTGTCAGTCTGTCTATGGACCAGCTTGCCCGCTCACCTGGGAGCGCACATCTGCTACCTGCCTGCTAGCCTACCTGGAGGCTCTGCCGTCACGTGCTGTGACCACCCGCCTGTCCAGAGACTTCTGCCCGCTCACCTGGAGCGCTCATCTGCCGCCTGTCTGTTGGTCTTCCTGGAGGCTCCGCCGTCACATGCTGTGACCACCCGTTTATCCTGAGACTCTCGCCTGCTCACCTGGGAGCTCACGTCTACCATCAGCCGCCACAGGTCGTACCAACCCCTTACCCAGAGACTGCCCCGGTCACTTGCCGTGACCATCTGCCCGTTCACCCAGAGACTGCCCCGGTCACTTGCCGTGATCATCTGCCCGTTCACCCAGAGACTGCCCCGGTCATTTGCCGTGACCATCTGCCCGTTCACCCAGAGACTGCCCGGTCACTTGCCGTGACCATCTGCCCGTTCACCCAGAGACTGCCCCGGTCACTTGCCGTGACCATCTGCCCGTTCATCCAGAGACTGCCCCGGTCACTTGCCGTGACCTCCTGCCCGTTCTTCTAGAGACTGTCCCGGTCACCTGCTGTGACCGCCTGCCTGGTCGCCACCCGCTCCCTTACAAGGACCGCCCCCTTGTATAGTAGCTCAGAGGTTCCGCCTCCCAGACCCGTTACAGTATGGATAGTATGGATGTCTGGATTTTCATGTATTTTAATATACTTAATAAAAATGACATTTTATTATATTTTGGGAAGTGTTTCATCACTCTAATAGAACTGAAGTGGCTCTCAGTTCTCTTTTTTATTGTCTAATTTGTATGTGTGCATATTTAATTGAGCATTTTTTGTGGGTCTATTCATACAGAACTAGTAGGCAGGTACTACTGATATGACTTGTGTGCACAGCGATGACAGTATAATTTAGGATGTAATTAAAAAAATGGTCTTTTTTTGGGGTCTGTGGTTTGGAACCCACATTGAATGATATTTATTTCAATGAAATTGAGACCAGCTGCATCGATTGTCATGACTGACATTATACATAACAGATTAGAAGATGTTGCATTTCTTCCATATTTTTTACATTTAGATCAATAAGGTGGATGAGATGGATGGAAACAATATATATATTTTTCTTTCGTCTGTCTTACAATGTAAAAGTGATTGATGAAAAATCTGATGTTTTTCTTTTGACAGCTGCTGAAATTATTAGGATGAGATATAAAAAAGTCAAGCAAAACATAACAACTTTATCATATTTCAGTTTTCTATTCATCTAATAAACTTTTGAAGTAAGGATCAAAGTAAGGATTACATTTACTGTAGAAAGACATATTAGGTAGAACGGGCAGTTATCCAATTCAGCAATAACAAGCCAGAATCCTATCCCACAATGCCCCTTTAGTTTTGCCTGTGGGGTCTTCAACTTATTGTTTCCTTGAATGAATGTTTTATTATAATAAAAAAATAATGTAATTTTTACATGCTGGCTATTCAAATAAATGGCTGATCATTTAATATATGAAATCTCTAGGTCTACCAGAGCGGAAGCTGCAGATAATGGATGCCCTATGAAAAGTTGAGGACTGCCCCATGTCCAAATGTCCAATCGATTCTCTATAGGACTGTTGGAGATAGCCGAGTATTATGCTCCTATAGCAATCATATAGAAAATGAATCCATTTCTACGGGACTTTTGAAGGGCATTTGTCAGCAGGTTTTTGCTACCTCATCTGAGAGCAGCTTGATGTAGTCAAAGAGACCCTTAATCCAACAATGTATCACTTAGTTTACTGGGTGCAGCGGATCTGACACAATCAAAGTTTTTAGATTTAGCAATAAAGCAGAGCTGAGGAAGAAAACCCCACCCACACCAGGCTCTGTGTCTATAGACAGAGAACTGCTTATCACAGGAGGGGGCGTGTCGGATTACCAAGCACTTCTCTAGTCCAAGCAATGATAAGCTCCTGGAGCTAAAGCAATCATTGTAAGTAAATAAAACCACAGAGCTTGATAAGAGAATCATTGCTGAAACCTGTGTTTTAACCCCTACAGCATGCTGTCTTCAGATTACTTAGCAAAAACTCGCTGACAGATTCCCTTTAAGTGCACATTCTATTGAATGAGAGGTCATACCTCCAATGATCCACACGTTATCACCCATACAATTGATAGGTGATAATTTTTAATATTGAACATAACCCTTTAATCCCTGTGCACAAAAAGCACTTTACTCGAGCCTATGTGTGTGAAAAAGAAACTTCAGGTTGCAAATGCCCTTCTACCCTGGGGAGGGTGATCAATCGTGTGTTTTTGTATAGATTGTAATGGCCGAACAAGTCTGGGTGTAATGCTATCACATCTAAGGCTGCATGCCCACTATGCATTTTTCAAGCGTTTATGCCGCGGAATTTCCCCAGCGAAAACGCTTAAAAAATGCTTGGTAATACGTGCCCCATGGTCCCCAATGATAATCCGCATGTGCTGTGCACATGCTGCGGAAATTTCCGCTGCGGATTATCATTGCAGAAAAATACGCAGCATGTCCATTAATTTTGCGGACATGCAGCGTAATCGCCGCCATTGACTTGCATTGGACCACGTGACATCCGCATCACTGCATCTGCACATGCGGATATCACACGGTTCAATGTGCGGATGGCACCCAGGTCTGGAGGAGATGAGAGTCTCCTCCAGACCTGGGTACCATAGAAACTGGAAAAAAAAGAATTTAAAATAAAAAATAAATATTTACTCACCTTCCGATGTCCTCCCGGTGTTTTCTCCCCTCCGTCTGGTCGGCTCTATGGGTCGCGGTGTTGTGAAGGACCTGCCATGACGTCATTGAGTCATGTGACCTGACACATGACTGAATGACGTCACTGCAGGTCCTTCACACCACCGCGAGCCGCCCAAGACACTGGACGCAGCAGAGAAAACACCAGGAGGACATCGGAAGGTAAGTATAAGCTTTATTTTTATTTTTTACCATTCTTATTCTTTTTTTTAACTAACTTGGTCACACTACTATAAATCCATGCTGGTTGCATGGATTTATATAGTGTGAACAAGTTGTCAAGCACTTTTCCAAGTGATGCTAAAATCGCTTGGAAAAGCGCTTGATAACCCACATGCAGAAATGCATGCAAAAACGCTTGACAAACGCTTCTACCTGGCGGGAAAAACAAATGTAAAATCTGCATGCGTTCTTCCTGCCAGGGAGAAGCGGAAAAAATATGCAGCATTTCTGCATCGTGGGCACTTAGCCTAACACTAGAGAAACAGGTTCCGAGTGTGAACAGGTGTTGCAGGTGTTAGCGGATTACTTCCATTCAGGCCACAAGTGGGTAGATGGTAAGGGGATCTTGACAATATGCAACAATTCAGAGAGACCAGAGTCTGATGTAATTTTTTTTTTTACTGGAATTGTTTAAATAGAAATGCAACAATTGATGTCAAGCACAATACTTTTTCCATATCTCTTCTGTATTATGCAGAGGCTATTTCCTTATGAATATAACATAGGGCATTAAGATGGTACTGGATTATTACCCGGTTACTGGAGTATTTTTTAAGCTATCCAACTCTGGCCTTCACTTTCTTTCTCCACCACTGCAGCAGATCCTCGTGTCCCCTCCTTATCAGAATAGGATTACTATAATCTTTCAGGACCAGCTAACATGATGCCCTGTAGCCCACTCCTTCTGCCCTGTAGCCCACTCCTTCCTAGCTGCCTTGGATCCTATCTTACCATAGCTATAATTGCTCCCAGACGTACTAACTGCACTAGTTGGTAGATATCTTCTTAGTATTCATTCAATGTCTGCACTGCGGTCATATGAGAAACAGTTGCTAGTAGATTACTTTGGTCTCAAGCTATCTTTAATTCTTCTGGAGTACTCACACTCTCCACCTGTATCCTTTTCCCTCAACAACAAAACTTCCTACTCCTTCAGTAACTACTCTACAACTCATCTAACAAACAGGAAAGTTCCTCATGCCTACTAAACTCCTTCCACTGTCACAGCAGTTAACCCTATCCGCAGGCTAATTAACCCCTGAAGGTCACCAATTAGATAAAACCACATATAAAACAAGTCAAAGCATTATAGTAATACAAAGGTCTTCAAATGGGCTGTCAAGCTGTTAACAGCTCTTCCACTCCTTCACACAGGTCACAAACACCAAAAGTTTGGCTTTTGTACAAATATGTTTAAATGCCATTGATAGTACTGTCATATTTTTATTTGCTTCCAATGCTAAATAACTTATTTTAATTAGCCATGTCTCAACCAATGATGTAGGATCTGCTTGACATACAATAAAAGTTCTGAGAACACATGCAGAGATTATGAATTATTAAATTTCAACTTTACAATATGGAAAAAGGCCTGTAAAGTGAAGATCTAGTTTTACATTTAAACTTTTTTAAACTTAAAATTAAACTTAAACTTTAAGTCCATATCTTTGAATAGATGCCATTGTCGTGGGCTTTTAAGCATTCTTGTTTTATTTTTTATGTTAAAAGATGGCTCTTAAAAAAAAATCGAAATGAGAATGTAGAGGGGCTTTCCTTTCTGTGCTACCATTATCGCTGCAAACATTCCCCTCCCTCCTGCAGTATGATGGCTGCGTTCTCACAGCAACAATATTGCTTTTGACAGTGAAAACATTTCTGCAAGTGAAAATCAATTCTGTTCATCTAATTGGGGAGGTTTTGGTGAAAAGCACTTGAATTTCAGCAAGCCCCATTCATATCAATGGAGTATCATAGAAATGTCAGCAATAAGTCTGCCAAGTGTAAATAAACTGTTTCATACAACTCACTCTCCAACTTCTCTGCCGAACAATATTCTTCTACAGTTAGGCAAATGTGGTAATTTTTGCAAAAGCATTTTCTGCAATATAACTGCAACCCCTCCTTGACTAGATCTAGACTAGACTTCCCTCTTTCTCTTTCTACACTTTATGTTTTAACCCTTTTGCCTCTGCAAACTGTTTTCTTTTTTTACGCATTCATTTTTACCTTCCCTTCCTGCAAAAAAAAAAAAAATTCTGCCATTATTTTTGAGTTTTGTTTTTACCTTGTTAATTGTATGGTAAAAATAATCTGACAACATGACTCTCCATGTGAGTATGATTACGGCGATTTCAAACTTGCATAGATTTTTTTTTATTTAAATGGTGTTAAAAAATGTATAAGTTTGTAAAAAAAAAATTTGCTTGGTGTCGCCATTTTCCGAGACCCCTATCGTTTTTATTTTTCCATCAATTGAGCTGAATGAGGGCTTGTTTTCAGCATGATGAGCTATTGGTTTTCAATATGGTAAATATGACATTTTGATGACTTTTAATTTAATATTTTTAGGGAGGTGTGGTAATGCAAAAAACACATTTCTGCTGTTTTGATTTTTTTTCTATTTATTATGTCTACCGCATGGATTAAGTAATTATAAATGTTGATAGTGTGGGCTTTTATGGATGAGGTGATACCAAATATGTTTATTTTAAATTGTATTTTTAATTTCTGCATTTTTAATAAAGAAAAATAGCGGTAATAGAATTTACAGATTTTTTTTTTATTTTTTCGTCTCCTTAAGGGTATTGAGCTTGTTATCATCTGATTGATTTTACTGTTTACTACAATAGAATAGTGTGAGGAGCTGCCCACTTACTAAAGACTATGATAATTTCCAGCACGGACCACCATTTTTGTCAATATTATTATTGTGTGTTATTAGTGATTTACTTGTTATGTTTTATATAGTTCTGCTTACTTGTCAGTATGTAAGATTCACTTGTAAAATGTCCAGCATTCCACTAATCTCATCTTTATCTCAGGAGTCCATTGTTTCAACAGCCAATAATCTCATTAGGTGAGTGTAGATTGAGACACAGTGGAGCCGTCACCACAGGGGGTCTTACATGCAGTCTCAGATGAAGGCTCCTAGAATATTCTTCATTGTTTTTAGCTAACAGAAAATGCTTAAGGGGGAGGGTGATCACTTCTGACCTGGGAAGGGACTGATCCCAGTGAAAGAAAGGAGAGTCATGTTTTAGGAAGAGTTGTGTGGAAGAATTGAAGGAAGAGGATGGAGACCGTGGACTTGGAAGGATGGATGAATAAACATGTTAACATTATGAATTATGTCGTTTGGATTTAAACTTTCTTAAAAGGACTGCTGCTACTGGATACCTGTGCTTTCATCATTTTATCTGCCGTCTAGAGGATCATGGACTGTGGCTACAGACCATACAGGCTGGAGATACGAAATCTGTGGGCCAACCAAAAGGTGGGAGACAGTGAGTATGGCCTGATTCAAAGCCAGTGGAACTACTGAACCCAGATTGGGAACTTGATGACTGAGAGAACTGTATTTTGGCCATTTACCTGGAATTGCTTTATTACCATGGCTGTGATCAATAAAATATTGTTGCATCGTTAACCAACCTAGGTGATTACTTACAACCCACAACCTCAGATCTTTACAAATAGCATTGCAGTATTTTGTGAAAATCGTGCTCTCTTTTGAAGCTCAGCCTGGAGTTGAGCTTCCCAGGAGAACCAAGATGGCAGTGACAGAGGTCTTCAGCAGACCTCCAGTTGCAAAGGTATCCCATCGGTGCCCCGCAATCATGTCACAAGGGGCCAATTGGAGCCAATGTCAGAGATTGACAGCAGCAACTAAATGGTTAACAGCAGCAATTTGAGCTCAACTCCAGCCATTCTTATTGGACACAGTTCCAGCTATGTAGCAGTGCTGGGGGAGCTCAGCTCCTGAAGCTTCTCCACAGACAGGAACCTCAGGAATTTAGCATTAAGGAGTTAACATCTCCTCCTTTTCTCTCTTTAACTACTGACATGGTTCTTCTTGGTCTCAGCAGCCTGCTGTGTTCCATATGGAAAATTATGACAGAGGGTTATTCTTTGGAAAGAAGTCAGCCATGTTTACAATTTTTATTCACTAGTCGTAAATACATTAATGATCTTTACGTGAAAAAAAATTCCCAAAATATTTAGAAAGATCATTACTCCTTTGCTTGGTGTCATAGTACAGTTTGAACCACCAATATGGACTAAAACGTGTGTTTACTGTTTAGGCTTAACAATCTTTTACCAGACGATCATTCGATCGACGGTCGTTCAACCATCATAGGTCCCCCTTATATATTTCCATATTTGCATATTACACATAAAAAAGGGTAATGCGCAAATATATAAAATTATCAAATGGTCCACATCAGTAGAATACCAACAAACACCAGGATAGCTTTATGATAGCTTCTACGGATCCCGACTTCTCAGGAGACTGTGTACAGACTGAATCCACCTGTCGACCATCGCATTTTGTATACCAGTTGCAAGCACACTTAAGAGGGAATCAGGACTACGGAGGCAAAATAGGTAGTGAAGATATATTACAAAGTGCTTATTTCTATAATTTATGGGTTGCAACCTGTTTATAGAAGACCTTGTGGTCTTTACTCTGGGTACTTCAAAAACAGCAAAATGTAATCTAATAACAGATCGCAATATTTCCATAACAAAATAAAATGGGGACCTCTAAATAAAAGATTTGAGTTCCTAATATGAAATGTTATGCAATGTGCTATGAAATGCCACTCGGTTGGTTGGGCACCCTATTTTTAGATGATCCAATGTGATGTCGAACTGCTTGAGAAATCCCAAAATATGATATCTGCACTGATATCTGCTATAGACTACTGAAGCTTAACAAACAGGACGGCTGTACTAATGCCTGCAGACTTTTTCATGGAACTTCCACAAACACATATATATACGGTACTGCTGCATAACAATGAAACATTTTTTTTCTAATCAAGTCGAGCTAAAAGATTTGCCATCTGTATTTACACGGGAAAGGCTTGCATCACAATTCAGATGAGCCTTACACCAGATGGGCATGTTTTCAATGAATGCACTTATTCATGGATCCCTATTTCGCATTCATTTTTAATTAGTTTCAGTATAGCACCTAGAATTCTAGAGTCAGCTTGCTTTACAGATTTCTCTATGAAAAAAAGATGATTATTATATAATATGGCAGACCTTACAGATCATTCAATGTTCAGTACATGCACTCTAAACAGCTCCATAAAGCCTCTTCAGAAACCAACCTTGGGGCTACAGATGAATCACGGCAAGCTTGTATTCATTGCAAATCATATCAAATGCTGCTTTACCAGTATACATGTACATGTGTCATTGTGGCTCTATCCAATTAATACCATGTGAGGATTGTTGTTATTGATGTTGAGAAGATTTGAAAAATACTACGTGCTCCTTTTGACATTTTGTACCTAAAAAACCCCATAAATCACTGACAAATATTTAATTAAAGGGGCTGTCCGGTCCAAATCGATAAGTCTGCAGTCATTTTGTGCGACTGCAGACTTATGAATCCTCCCAGTGCACAAATTGTGCACTGCGGGGATTCGCCGGTTTCTCAGCTGGACCGGAGATGTACATACTCCCAGCCAGTGGGCGTGGCCTCGCTCCATACAATTGTATAGAGCGTCCAAAACTAGAGACGCGGCCGTCCAGTGGGCCTGGCCGACTAGAGGGCGCAGCCTCGCTTCATACAAGTGTATGGAGCGAGGTCGTGCCCAAGGGACATGCTCTGGTCATTACTATGTATAACTCATATATACCCTCCGGTCTTGGATCAGGAACCGGCGAATCCTCGCAGTGCATAGTGAGTGTGCTGGGGGCATTCATAAGTCTGCAGTCACACAGAGTGACTGCAGACTTATCGATTTAGATATAATAGTAACTGTAAGGGAAGACCGTGCCACTACTATTGAGCTGTGGTAAGAAAGGGCTCAGTCCTTAAAGGGGTTGTCCACTGCTAGCACAACCTCTTCTCATTCCTCATGTTTGGCCCTGTTAAAATAAAAACACCTATACTCACCTCCGGCGCCAGCTCCGTTCCAGCGGTGTCGGTACTTGCATTCCGGGGGCTCAAGTGAGGCTGTTACTTCACACAAGTCCTGCGCCCAATCATTGCCGGCTTCACTGCCCCCGCCTTTGGACGAATCAAACATCAACAGGAAGTCAGGGCTGTGGCAGCTCTCTGACTTTCGTTGAAGTTCAATTTGTCCAAAGGTGGGGACGGTGAATCTGGCACTGATTTGGTGCAGGGCTCACGTGACATGCAAACTTCACGTGAGCCCCGGAAACGTGAGTGCCGACATCATTGGAACCCCTTTAATGGCTTCCATTGTTTTCCAGCACATGGTCATCAAGATAGTCACACTCCTACAGCAGCAACATGAAGGGGAATCTGTCAGCATGCTGTAACTATAGACAGCCTGCAACAGACTAAAGACAGGTCTCAAGAGCAACAATATTTTGAAGAAAACGTAAATTTAAAATTGTTCAAGCGTCGGAGAAGGTTCTGCTTTGTGGTTCCTCCATGGTTTCTTCATGCCCAGCTAAGCTTACATCTCAAGTTTCTCATTAACAAATAAGGTGCCAGGTAGGGAAAAGAAGGAATAGAAGTACAGAAAACATCCAGTACACATGTCAACTTGAGCCGGACATTTATTTTTAGAGTTTTCTCTAAAATGCTACAGCTTTTTAGAAGACACACAAAGAAATGGGCAACGCTGAAGACTGTAGATGCAGTGGTCAGCTAAAGATACTTAGAGCACCAGATGAAATCACATCATACTTGCTTCCCTTCTAAATTGGAAGATGGTCAGTAGCGCCATCAGCTCATAACTCGCAGCTACCAGTTGGACCCAGCTACACCCATCTACTGTCTGTAAGTCTCACCAGAAGTTGTCTTCATGGAAGAATTGTGGGCAAAAACCATGCCTTTACATAGTTACAAAGTTATACAGTTTCATAGTTATATAGTTTGAAATATGTTTAAACTGACAGCAAACAGAGGGACCTGGCTACACCCATCTACTGTTTGGAAAAGTCTGTCCAAAAGTGGTCTTCATGGAAGAATTGCAGCTAAAAAGCCACACGTTTGACATGAAAACAAGGCCAGGCAGCTCAACTATGTACAAAAACACAAGAACTGAGGTGAAAAAAAATGCCACCAGGTGTTTTGGCCTGAGGAGTCAAAATTTTAAATAATTAGCTGTAATAGAAGACAGTTTGTTTGCCTAAGGGCTGGAGATAATATATGTCTGCAGGCAAAATTGGGGCATGGTGGAAGTTCTTTACAAGGTTTAGGGCTGCATTTCAGCAATAAAGTTGGGAATTTAGTTAGGGTGAATGCGGTCCTCTTTGATGAAAAATACAATTACCCATCATGCAATACCATCAGGAAGGCATCTGATTGTCTCCAATTTTATTTTGCAGCAGGACAATGACCCCAAATATACAGCCAATGTCATTAACAAGTATCTTTGGAGTGAAGAAGAACAAGGAGTCCTGAAAGTTATGATATGGCCCCACAGAGCCCTGATATCAATATCATCGGGTCTGTGTGGGATTACATGACACACTATAAACACTGCTGTCATTTGTCTCTCAGCGTGTATTCTCCGCTTGATTTCTTTTCGCATTCAATCCTTATGTCTGATGAAGTGCTGCGATTTAAGACCGAAACGTCATATATTTATTATTTTCGATGCTTACAATTAAAATTTTTCAGCATTACTTTTTGTAGTGCCAAGTTCTTTTTATTTAGGTGCATAGCAATTTTCAAGACATCAAAAATTCTGTCTGCAATGACAACACAGGCATAACAAAAAAATATAGCGTTCTTCCTAGTCACGTACTGCTGCCACTATGTGCACTAAGTTCACCTACAGTTCTGTATCACAGGCACCTGTAATTCCTGTATAGTATCTGCTAATAGCTGACACAGCACTCTAAGGACAGAATCAATGCACTTGTTAAACTGCTTTTCAGTTAAATAATTCAGTAATATAACAAGACCAACTGAATTGTAATAGTACCAGAGACACAATGATCAACAAGCAAGTTCATGATATACCTTATTTTTCGGACTATAAGACACACCGGACCATAAGACGCACCTAGGTTTTAGAGGACGAAAAAAAAAAAAATTTAAGCCAAAAGTGTGTTCATGATGCACTTTTAAGGGGAAGGGGGTCTTCTGCTGACACTGGTGTAGGGGTAATGTCCCCCAATTCTGACAATATCCCCCATCCTGGTATATATGCCCCCCCTTCCTTTTATACGTGGTCCCCATCCCCATCCTGGTATGCATGGAACCCCTCCATCCTGATATGCATGGCTCCATCATCCTTATCCTGGTATGCATGGCACCCCTCATCCCAATCCTGGTATGCATGGCACCCCTCATCCTTACCCTGGTATGCATGGCTCCCTCATCCCTGTCCTGGTATGCATGGCACCCCTCTTCCCTATCCTGGTATGCATGGCACCCCTCATCCCTGTCCTGGTATGCATGGCACCCCTAATCCCTATCCTGGTATGCATGGCACCCCTAATCCCTATCCTGGTATGCATGGCACCCCTCATCCCTGTCCTGGTATGCATGGCACCCCTCATCCCTGTCCTGGTTTGCATGGCACCCCTAATCCCCATCCTGGTATGCATGGCATCCCTAATCCCCATCCTGGTATGCATGGCACCCCTAATCCCTATCCTGGTATGCATGGCACCCCTAATCCTTACCCTGGTATGAATGGCCCCCTCATCCTTAGCCTAGTATGCATGGCACCCCTCATCCTTACCCTGGTATGTATGGCCCCCTCATCCTTAGCCTAGTATGTATGGTCCCCCTAATCCCCATCATGCTGCACATAAAAAAAATAAACACTCCTACTCACCTTTCTTCTCTCCTCCAGCGCTACGACCTGTCTGCTGCCATGCGCGGCTCACAAGGAGAGATCAGCTGGCGGAAGTCACTGCTCCCCACACTAGAACTGTGTGCGTGGGGAGCAGTGACTTCACTCTCCTGCTGCTGCCGGCTATCTCGTGTGCCCGCTTATTATAGGGCATGAATATTCACCCCACGCCCATGGGCGTGGAGAGAGGTTGAATATTCATATATTCATGCCCTTTAATAGCGGGCACAGATGATTCCAGCAGCAGCAGGAGCCGCAGCGTGGCTATACTGTGTGCTGCTATTAAGGAGCATGAATATTCACTGCTCCCCATGCCCCATGGGCGTGGGGAGCAGTGAATATTAATTTTCTTTAGCAGCGGGGACAGTGTATGCTGCAGCGGGTGGCTGCTGCCTCCTGTGCCCCTCTCCTCCACCCATACCGCACCCCCCACACCTCACATATATATACACCTCCCCCAACATTCGGACTATAAGACGCACCCCCCATTTTCCTCCAAAATTTTGGAGGAAAAAAATGCGTCTTATAGTCCGAAAAATACGGTACATAGGAGACAAAGTTTAACCAAGGACATGGTTTTATAATCTTAAGTTTTTACCTAAATCATAGTGGAGAGATCACATACACTGACTATTTCAAGTGAATGTTCACCTTTGGAGAACATTCACTATTTGCCAACAACATCAATATACACTTATTACCTGACATGTTCCTCTTACAATTGGGACTTATACTCGTAATAACTATATTTCCCAGTTATCATAGCATTAAAATAGGTATAGCTCTTATCAAATTCAAATTGTGCAAGGAAATCTCAGCAAAAACCTCTGTAATTGTAAATACACTTGAAGATTGCAGCGTAGAAATCTTCCTGCTTTCTGATATATGTGAATATGTAACGTGGCGCGGGGCGGTAGCCGTGACCGAGGTACTTGTCTCCCATGCCCCAGTCCGCTACAGGAAAACAGGGTCCCTAGGTATGTGAGTTGATGTTGTTGTTGGGGACATCTTCAGGTTCATCTCCACCATGCTTGGCAAGGCGCCGGACCCCTTTAAACCCACATTGAAGGAACCAGACAAGTTGTTAAAAACAAATTCCTTTTTACTGGCTATCCAACTGGCACACAAAGGATAGTAGAAAATAAACTTGCTGTTCTCTTCTGCACAATACAGAGGAACATTCTTGGTGGCTACTGACGGTGACGCAGTACTTGTGATGAACGTTACTGTAGATTTAAAGGTTAAGTGGAGGACCTCCATCATACTGATGTAGCGCCATCCAGGTCAATGTGTTTTGCTGTGACCACTACACCCTGACTACACATATTGGGAACCAACGTAAGGGAGCTTCTCCCGCTGTCTCCTTCCTATACGTGCCCAACATCGCGACACCGTCTCACTGACCGCAGCTTTCAGGTCTGACCAGAACTATGGATATTCCCACCAGTCTCTTAAAGACATTCCTATCAACCTCTTGATGTAGGTCAGCAAGCTTTATTGCAGAAACTTGCTTCCTTTTCCACTGGCTCCTTGTCACACACATCCAATAATGATTCTCTGCCTCTCTGAGGGTGTCCTTTCTTGTTTTTCGCTTACTAACTACTGACTACAAAAACAGGAACTGACCCACAGGTCCCCAATCCTCCTCCCCAACTATGGTCTGGCCCTACAGTTAACCCTGTGAACCCTGACTACTAGGAACTGCAGCCTCCCGGAGGATAACATATATAGTACAATTCATTTTCATACATTTAAAATATTAATGATTTTCAAAGGGGTGCAACACCATCCCCTCCACCCCTACAAATATATGTTTATGCAGGTAATCAATGAGTACAGCCAGTGGATGGGGGAATAAAATAATCTATAGGTATTTTCCAATGGACAGAAGAGAATACATGTCAGGTAATGTGTTGCCACCACTTCTGTTAAAACAGAATGCGGCCAATCCATCAAAGCTTTTTCGACAGAAAACTGTCACACTGTTACATTCAAAACAGCATCAATTCTCCTATATGCACTTGTACACAATTTTTGAAGGAACTCGACAGGGAATTTATTCCAAGCATCTTGGAATAATAACTACAGATCTTATGTGAAGATAGACTTGCGTAAATCCTTCATGTAATCCCAGACTCGATGTTGAGATCAGGGCTCTGTCGAGGCCATATCATCACTTCCAGGACTCCTTGCTCTTTTTACTGAGGATAGTTCTTAATGACATTGGTTGTATGTTTAGGGCCGTTGTCCTGCTTCAGAATAAATTTTGAACCAATTAGATGCCTCTTTGTTGGTTCTTCATGATGGAAGAATGTAGGTGCAAGCCTACGCCTACATTCATAGAAGATCTGTGGTTAGTTCTCCAAGATGTTTGGAATGACGTCACTGCCAAGTTTCTTCCAAAATTGTGTACAAATGTACCTAGAAGAATTGGTGCTTTGAAGCTGTTTTGTAGTCAATGATCACACCAAATATTGTGATTTGATTTACATTAGTTGATTGATAAAAATAAACTATTAGCACTTCAACTTTTGAAAGCAGTATTGCTTTGCAGCATTGTGTAGAAGAATATATATATACATATATATATACACACATGTGATATATATCTACAGGGTGGTCCATTTATATGGATACACCTAAATTAAATGGGAATGGTTGGTGATATCAACTTCCTGTTTGTGGCACATTAGTATATGGGAGGGGGGAAACTTTTCCAGATGGGTGGTGACCATGGTGGCCATTTTGAAGTCGGCCATTTTGGATCCAACTTTATTTTTTTCAATGGGAAGAGGGTCATGTGACACATCAAACTTATTGAGAATTTCATAAGAAAAACAATGGTGTGCTTGGTTTTAACGTAACTTTATTCTTTCATGAGTTTTTGAACACAATGAAAGTGCTGCCCATTGTGTTGGATTGTCAATGCAACCCTCTTCTCCCACTCTTGACACACTGATAGCAACACCGCAGAAGAAATTCTAGCACAGGCTTCCAGTATCCATTGTTTCCGATGCTGCACATCTCGTATCTTCACAGCATAGACAATTGCCTTCAGATGACCCCAAAGATAACAGTCTAAGGGGGTCAGATCGGGAGACCTTGGTGGCCATTCATCTGGCCCAAGACGACCAATCCACTTTCCAGGAAACTGTTCATGTAGGAATGCTCGGACCTGACACCCATAATGTTGTGGTGCACCATCTTGTTGGAAAAACTCAGGGAATGTGCCATCTTCAGTGCATAAAGAGGGCAACACATAATGATGTAACAATTTCAGCTGTCCAATGGAATTGAGGTTTCCATTGATGAAGAATGGCCCCACTATCTTTGTACCCCACCATACAATCAAGATACGAGATGTGCAGCATCTGAAACAAAGGATACTGGAAGCCTGTGCTTGCATTTCTTCTGCGGTGTTGCTATCAGTGTTTCAAGAGTGGGTGAAGAGGGTTGCATTGTCAATCCAACACAACGGGCAGCACTTTGAACACATTTTATAAGTGGTCATAAACTTGAAAAAAAATCATGAAAGAATAAAGTTACGTTAAAACCAAGCACACCATTGTTTTTCTTATGAAATTCTCAATAAGTTTGATGTGTCACATGACCCTCTTCCCATTGAAAAAAATAAAGTTGGATCCAAAATGGCTGACTTCAAAATGGCCACCATGGTCACCACCCATCTGGAAAAGTTTTCCCCCATATACTAATGTGCCCCAAACAGGAAGTTGATATCACCAACCATTCCACTTTAATTTAGGTGTATCCATATAAATGGCCCACGTGTATATCTATCTATATAGATATATATCTAATAAACACCAGGATTCCTCTCGCTGCCATTTTTGGATATTATCTATTATAGACCTGGATATTAAAAATAGCATGAGCTCTATCGAGCTGTCAGTCATACTGCAGTCCCTCCCACAATGAGATGCTTAGCTTGTAAACTATGGCCACAGAGCAACCCCCAGGAAGCAGACAACACATGTAGTGAGAAGCATGGCTGTTAGCATTATAGATGATGCATGAAACTTTACCAAAACAGTTGAATAAAAATCAATTGAAATCCTTTGAAGCAGTAGGAGGCTGAATTAAACATGTAGTTTTATATACTTTGTTATCAGCTGTGAAAGATCATTTATGAAGAGGCAAATTGACCTCACTGGTCCTGAGTTATTAGCACGAGATCTAGCATGGATAAATTAATCATTGCAATTAATCTTTCACTTTAAGGGACATCAATCTGTAAATCTGGATGCTTCATTTACTAGTGAAAAAAGTTTGAGCTAAAACTGGTTAGGTTTATGGCCAATTCATTTATTATGTCTACGTCCAATTTTTTTCTATTCGTTTTTAGGCTGAATTCGCACACAATGATTGGCTTTTTTTCTGGCCCAAAATGACATTACAGTCTTTAGTGAAATATCTACCACACTACATACATAGAATTTGGGTTTAAGGGGTCAGTGGTGTTTTTTTAGATGTTGCTTGCTCTCGTTATGGCGTATTTTGGTGGTTTACTCCTAGGGTTAGTATTTTTACAAAATGACACTAGATAAAAATGTCACCAAAACCCAAGTAAAAACGCACGTTACATATGAACAGTTAAATCAATTACATAGAACATTATGTGTAGGAGGAGAGTGAGCGAGCGTGATGATGTGAAGCAGTATATTCTGCATGTTGCACTTTCTACATACACCCCAGTTCAGATCACCCCCATTATTGCAGCATGACTTTCTGCTCCGCTGAGCTGTGTATGATAAATCATTGCCGTTGTCTAGTACAGTAGCTGTGTAAAGTACAAAGCTTATTTATGGGATTCACCTTCCAGTAATCATTAACTCTAAGCTCTGATTTATGACTAACACTGGAGCTTCCTTTAGCTTCATTCAATTATTATCAATCACAGTCACAGCAAATCAGCTCCACATTACCCCAAACATTTCATTCCTTAAATCATCATCCCAGCAAGTTCTAGTGATGCCCTGAACGGTACATTTAAAAACAGGCGTTTAATTCTGATTTGTTACCCCCATCATTTTCAGCATGCTGCAATAAAACTCACTTTTCACATTTTTTTCATCATTATATCATATTTTGCCATTGACAGTCAGACGCTTACTGAGAAATTGTACTTATTCTGTTGCTAAGAACAACCCTCAAACAGAGCTGTTCCTTGCACATGGAAAATGTCATTATTGCTTTCTATCTATAAATAGGAGTCAGAAGAAATTTCATAGATTGTAGACTAGAAAAGTTGTTCTATACAGGTGTACACATAGTGGAAGCACTGGGCTCAAGGGTCTGATTTTGACCAAGGCAACATCAGCAAGTAGATGGTATGTCAACGTCATTTTTCATGGGTATTCTCTAAATAATCCTCTTTTCTATTGCACTCCAAAAACATCACTAGATTAACTGTCCTCCCCTAAAAATGACCACAGACTGTGTGCGCTGCTGAGATAAGGAAAGAAGCTTGTGAGCACCAGAAGGGACAGGCTCCACTTTGAGAGAATACTATCTAAATAGATTGCCACTATACTGCACACTTTATAAGTGCAAAGACATGCTGACATTACTCAACCTTGTGAAAAGAAATACCTATAGTTGAAGAAGACATATAAACTTTATTTGTAACAACAGTAAGGCAGGGGCTGATTGTAGTGCACTGTATGTACATAGCTGCAGCATATACTGTAGTACTGTATAAAATGTAATAATATCAACTGATTAAAACAATGTGTGAACTTTACATAAAAAACAAAAAAACAGATATTTAATGTATATTGGCAACTACGCACTGCCCATGTTTACACTGTACAACTTTAAAAACTTTTTACCAACTATTTATTTAATGCTCTTTTATTATTTATATAGCCAATTTAATATTATTTTACCCACACTCTATCTATCTATCTATCTATCTATCTATCTCATTACTATAAATCATTATCTATCTATCTATCTCATTACTATAAATCATTATCTATCTATCTATCTATCTATCTATCTATCTATCTATCTATCTATCCTAGCTACTATCTATGTATGTATGTATGTATCTATCTATCACATTACTATAAATCACTATCTATCGATCTATCTATCTATCTATCTATCTATCTAATTACTATAAATCACTATCTATCTATCGCATTACTATCTATCTATCTATCTATCTATCTATCTATCTATCTATCTATCTATCTATCTATCTATCTATCTATCTATCTACCCTAGCTACTATCTATCGATGTATGTGTCTATCTATCTATCTATCTATCTATCTATCTATCTATCTATCTCATTACTATAAATCATTATCTATCTATCTATCTATCATCTATCTATCTATCTATCTATCTATCACATTATTATAAATCATTATCTATCTATCTATCTATCTATCTATCTATCTATCTATCTATCACATTATTATAAATCATTATCTATCTATCTATCTATCTATCTATCTATCTATCTATCTATCACATTACTATAAATCATTATCTATTATCTATCTGATCTAAGAAGCATTCTGATGTACCTGTATTTCATGCCAGTTTGCTTTGCTGTGGATTCCTTCAGTGAGATATGGTGCTGAGGGGTGAAAGTTCCCAGACTCCTGGCGATGATGGCCACTGTCCGGAACCTTGCCCTGGCTGCATTGACCACATTTGGGCCACTGGAGTTCTGCTTGCTGTGCCTGTCGTCCCCATTCCGGCCCTTGAGGTTGTGCTCTGTGCAGGCTATGGAGACTTGCATGGCTTCTGCCGGACTCTTAGCGATCAAGCAGTGTGGTCTTCAGAGGCTCATGGATCTCCTCTACTGGCAGAGATCAATGAGTGCAAGTGACAGGATTAGAGTTCAGGGGAGGGAGTCCTGTGTCCTTGGGATGCCACCACTAAGCTTCTGAGAAGTCAGGGAACCACCAGGCAGTGAGATTATTAGGTATTTCATTCCATCAAATCCTTCAGGACCAGTGAATTCAATCAGAAGAGTCCTTTGCCCTCATAATCACCCACAGTCCACACTTCTGTCCTGGTGCAGTCTTAGGAACAAATCATTGCAGGTGCATCTCACTATGAGAAGTCTCCATCTCTGTGCAGAGCATCAGATGATGAACAATATCCCAGACCTGGAAGGAGGCTTAATCACATCAAGCTCCCTGAGGACAGGAGATCTCCATCTAGTTGAGGAGCATGATGATGTGAGATGTGACAGGCAGGAGCCTTCCCTCCATGTGCTGCTGAGTGTGAAGCTAGCCCAAGCTTTGCTCTGCTCCAGTATGCAGCTTCTGTAGTGAGAGGCAGATGGTGGGAATGGCTCTTTAAGAACTGAAGAGCATGCTGGATTTCTTAGCAGCACATCATAAGGGAAATGTGGAGGTTGCAAGCAACTGCAGCATTACTAATTACAGAGGACTATTAATAATGATCAGGCTTCAGAAACATACAGTAATGTAGTTATTCAAAAGTTCCCTGTAAGCTATACATGTCAGCTTCCCCTGAATTAGGACATGCTTACAGGAAAATCTTTTCTGGAGTTGTTAAAGGTGTCTGCACTGAGAGGGGCACATCTCTGCCTCCATCATATACAGCATTCACTTAAGGAGAGGGTGATAAGGAACAGAGGAACATCATCTACCCAGTGTCACACACTGAAGTGATGCAGGACCTGTGTCAGCTCTTTCCTACATAATACCCAAGACCCTAAACATATTTATTGTGTCGCTGCAGAATACAAACCCCAGATCCCCGTGCACACTGCCAAGTACATCCATGTGCCAATGTTTGAGCAGAAACGTCAGTGGTTGCAATGAACTGTAGTGATGTATATGCTTTATACAGCAAGCTAATTACTTAGTGCCTCTAAAAACTCACACACTGCACCAGAAGGCAGAGGTGGATTATGTTATACTTAGGAACAGCATCTTTCACGCAGCATTGCAGCAAGACAACCCCCCACATGCTCAACTACAACTATTAGCTTCTATAGAGGGGCGCCATCCAGTTACATAGAAATACTGCTGATGTTGATAAATTCAATATTATGTGTGTGTTGTAAATATTATTTTTTGGACATCAGCATGTGAAGTTTCTATAGGGACATATGAGCGACAGAGGTTTAATTAAATTGATCCTTAATTAGAGGATTAATCCTGGGCCAACATCACTAACTACTGCACGATTCAGTTATATTGTAGCATTGTATTTGAGAAATCTAATGAAATCACTGCAAATCACAGATCATGAAAATCTATTAGGCCGATTTTTTAGAACATATATTGTATATGTAAGAATGGTGGACTGTACTGTTGTGTTCCTACCCCTGAAGACACCAATCGCGTCATGTATATAATGTCATGCATTTTATACATATATTGTATTTAGAGATGAACGAACTTTCGAAGTTCAGTTCGGATCGGCGAACGTCCCGATGTTCGCCAAACAATTCGCTGAACAGTTCGCCGAACGTATCCGAACCCCATTGAATTTAATGGGAGGCAAAAACAAATACATAAAACAACACTTTCAGGGGGCCCAAAAGGCTGCCAGTACAGCTCAAATTAGGGGCAGACACCAGGAAAAGTGGCATCAATTGACCCAGAGTACAAATAGTGTAATCATTATTATTTATTATCATATTGCCATTTATTACATGGTGCTTTACATGTGAAAAGGGGTATACATAGCAAACAACAAGTACAATAATCTTGAACAAGGAGGAGGTGGGAGGACCCTGCCCGCTAGGGCTCACAATCTACAAGGGATGGGTACAGTAGGTGAGGTTAGAGTCATGCACGGTGTGGGAAAGACTAAGTGCAACACAAAGGGATGAGGGGAGGGTAGTCCAAACACTAGAGAAAGGGGGAGTGGAGACTCCTAGGCAGATCTAATATCACCCTACCTGTCCTACCGTCCTTATATAGGTTCCGCATCTATCGCCGAACAGGAAACCTAATTCCTGTATATCCCTATAGCTAGACCCTAGATAGGGAGGAGGAGGTGAGCACTGGTCAGTCCCCACTATAAACTAAAGACAACAAGAGAGACAAACAAAGGAGGGAAAACTTAGCTTGAGCAGACAGAAGAGAGACAGCACCAAAGGTCCTCCAAGGGCACCAGAGAGGAAGATAACCGACTGCTATTGCTCCAAGTCTTCACAAGGGAAAATGAGAATGTTACCGGCGACTCCCTGAAGGAGACAGAGAGTTTATAAACACCCAGACCAGGGTGTGTAAATCAGAGCAGGAGGGAGGTTGCCGCTGGGTCCAAAAGTATCAAGGGTTAAGAAGGCGTCTGCAATGCCAAACGCAGTGACCTTCTGCAGCCAGATCCAGAGTGACTGTCTGTCACATCTGACACACCTCTGACAGTACCCTCCCTTCTACGAGTGGCCTCCGGACACTAAGAACCAGGTTTCTCAGGATAAGAGGTGTGGAATGAATGAACCAGCCTGGGGGCATTCACCCCTGATGCTGAAACCCACATCTTTTCCTCTGGACCATAACCCTTCCAGTGCACCAAGTATTGTAGTGAATGACAATATGGAATGGAATGGAATGAAAAAGTGGCCTGAAATGGCCTGTCACGCCTTCGAGGTTTTGTCATGCCCAGAAGCCAGCGTTATCTCATAATGTGTCTTCAGCACTTCTGGTGGTGTCTGGCGCATCCGGCTGTCCTCTGAAAGTGTAGACCGCCAAATTTTCATCAAGATGATCAAGTCATTGATCTCCAATGACTTTTTCACCCCAATCGCAGACTAGGCTATGGTGTAGTCTTTAGTGTGCTGCATTGATCTCACGTTATTGCAGTCTGTGACACCTTTGCCGTGGCTTCTGTGCCTGCTGTTGCTATTGCTGCTATTACTAACAATTTTTTTGAAATGTGGACATTCCGAGTTGAGTCTCCATCTGAGGAGTTGCCTGTAATGGAAGGGGTGTCAGAGCCCCATTATACTATTTTTTCTCTTGGGAAATTAATACCACTTTAGTGGTGTCTGCCCTGAATTTTTGGAAATGTTTGGACTGTAAGCTGGGTCTCCTTCATGTGTGTTGCCTGAATTTGGCAGGGCTCTCAGAACACCAGGCCTGCACCTGTCACTCACCCACCTGGTACTGATCAATTTTTAAGCTAGAAATGCTGATCCAAGCCCTGTCCCATGCTGACATGTGGACTGGTGTTTGGACAACACAATTAGCACAAAGGATTTAGATGCTGAGATGTGTGCTGCTGGCTGGACCACACACTTAGCACAAAGGATTTAAATGCTGAAATGTGGACTGGTGTCTGGACCACACAATTAACACAAAGGCTATAGATGTTGAAATGTGGCCTGGTTTCTGGACCACACTATTAGCACAAACAATTTAGATTCTGAAATGTGGACTCATGGCTGGAGCAAAAATATGAGCACAAAATATTTATATACTGAAATGTGGCCTGCTTTCTGGAGCATACTATTAGCACAAAAAATTAGATTCAGAAATGCTGCATAGAGTAGAGTACAAGCTCTGATCTCTCATCATTATAGCATTATATGGGGCCCATTATGTATGGAGCAATATATGAGGCCCATTATGTATGGAGCATTATATGGGACCCATTTTGTATGGAGCATTATATGGAGCCCATTTTGTATGGCACAATATATGGGGCCCGTTATGTATGGAGCATTATATGAGGCCTATTATTCTGTATGGAGCCTTGTATGCGGCCCATTCTGTATGGAGCATTATATTGGGACCATTATGTATGGAGCAATATATGGGGCCCGTTATGTATGGAGAATTATATGGGGCCTATTATGTATGGAGCATTAAATGGGGCCCATTATTGTGTATGAAGCAATATATGAAGTCCATTATTCTGTATGGAGCATTATATGGGGTCCATTATTCTGTATGGAGCATTATATGGAGTCCATTATTTTGTATGGAGCATTATATCGGGGCTTCTATTCTGTATGGAGCATTATATGAGGCCCATTATTCTGTATGGAGCAATATATGGGGTTCTTTATTCTGTATGGAGCATTATATGGAGTCCATTATTCTGTATGGAGCATTATATGAGGTCCATTATTCTGCATGGAACATTATATGAGGTCCATTATTCTGCATGGAGCAATATACTGGGTCCATTATTCTGTATTTAACATTATATGGGGTCCATTATTCAGTATGGAGCATTATATGGGGCCCATTATTTTGTATGGAGCATTATGTGAGGCCCATTATTCTGTATGAAGCAATATATGGGGGTTCATTATACGGTATGGAGCACTATATGGGGTTCATTATACTGTATAGAGCACTATATGGGGATCATTATACTGTATGGCGCAATATATGGGGTCCATTATATTGAATAGCACAATACATGGGGTCCATTATTCTGTATGGAGCATTATATGAGGCCCATTATTCTGTATGGAGCAATATATGGGGTTCATTATACTGTGTGGACGACTACAGTACAGACCAAAAGTTTGGACACACCTTCTCATTTAAAGATTTTTCTGTATTTTCATGACTATGAAAATTGTACATTCACACTGAAGGCATCAAAACTATGAATTAACACATGTGGAATTATATACTTAACAAAAAAGTGTGAAACAACTGAAAATATATCTTATATTCTAGGTTCTTCAAAGTAGCCACCTTTTGCTTTGATGACTGCTTTGCACACTCTTGGCATTCTCTTGATGAGCTTCAAGAGGTAGTCATCGGAAATGGTCTTCCAACAATCTTGAAGGCGTTCCCAGAGATGCTTAGCACTTGTTGGCCCTTTTGCCTTCACTCTGCGGTCCAGCTCACCCCAAACCATCTCGATTGGGTTCAGGTCTGGTGACTGTGGAGGCCAGGTCATCTGGCGTAGCACCCCATCACTCTCCCTCTTGGTCAAATATCCCTTACACAGCCTGGAGGTGTGTTTGGGGTCATTGCCCTGTTGAAAAATAAATGATGGTCCAACTAAACGCAAACCGGATGGAATAGCATGCCGCTGCAAGATGCTGTGGTAGCCATGCTGGTTCAGTATGCCTTCAATTTTGAATAAATCGCCAACAGTGTCACTAGCAAAGCACCCCCACACCATCATACCTCCTCCTCCATGCTTCACGGTGGGAACCAGGCATGTAGAGTTCATCCGTTCACCTTTTCTGCGTCGCACAAAGACACGGTGGTTGGAACCAAAGATCTCAAATTTGGAGTCATCAGACCAAAGCACAGATTTCCACTGGTCTAATGTCTATTCCTTGTGTTCTTTAGCCCAAACAAGTCTCTTCTGCTAGTTGCCTGTTCTTAGCAGTGGTTTCCTAGCAGCTATTTTACCATGAAGGCCTGCTGCACAAAGTCTCCTCTTAACAGTTGTTGTAGAGATGTGTCTGCTGCTAGAACTCTGTGTGGCATTGACCTGGTCTCTAATCTGAGCTGCTGTTTACCTGCGATTTCTGAGGCTGGTGACTCAGATAAACTTATCCTCAGAAGTAGAGGTGACTCTTGGTCTTCCTTTCCTGGGGCGGTCCTCATGTGAGCCAGTTTCTTTGTAGCGCTTTATGGTTTTTGAAACTGCACTTGGGGACACTTTCAAAGTTTGCCCAATTTTTCGGACTGACTGACCTTCATTTCTTAAAGTAATGATGGCCACTCGTTTTTCTTTACTTAGCTGCTTTTTTCTTGCCATAATACAAATTCTAACAGTCTATTCAGTAGGACTATCAGCTGTGTGTCCACCTGACTTCTGCACAACACAACTGATGGTCCCAAACCCATTTATAAGGCAAGAAATCCCACTTACTAAACCTGACAGGGCACACCTGTGAAGTGAAAACCATTTCCGGTGACTACCTCTTGAAGCTCATCAAGAGAATGCCAAGAGTGTGCAAAGCAGTCATCAAAGCAAAAGGTGGCTACTTTGAAGAACCTAGAATATATTTCCAGTTGTTTCACACTTTTTTGTTAAGTATATAATTCCACATGTGTTAATTCATAGTTTTGATGCCTTCAGTGTGAATGTACAATTTTCAAAGTCATGAAAATACAGAAAAATCTTTAAATGAGAAGGTGTGTCCAAACTTTTGGTCTGTACTGTATATGGGGCTCATTATACTGTATGGAGCATTATATGGGGCTCATTATACTGCATGGAACATTATATGGGGCTCATTATACTGTATGGAGCACTATATGGGGCTCATTATACTGTATGGAGCAATATATGGGGTTCATTATACTGAATGGAGCAATGTATGGGGCCCATTATACTGTATGGAGCAATATGTGGGGCTCATTATACTGTATGGAGCAATATGTGGGGCTCATTATTCTGTATGGAGCATTGTATGGGGCCCATTATACTGTATGGAGCAATATATGGGGCTCATTATACTGTATGGAGGACTATGTGGAGCCCATAATTCTGTATGGAGGACTATATGGTGCCCATAATACTCTATAGAGAACTGTGTAGAGCCCATAATTCTGTATGTAGGACTATGTGGTGCTCATAATACTGTATGGAGGATTATGTGATGCCTATAATATTGTATAGAGAACTATATAAAGCCCATAATTCTATATGGAGGACTATGTGGTGCCCATAATACTGTATAGTGAACTATGTAGAGCCCGTAATTCTGTATGGAGGACTATGTGGTGCCCATAATTCTGTATGGAGGACTATGTGGTGCCCATAATACTGTATGGAGGACTATGTGGTACCCATAATTCTGTATGGAGTGTATGTGGTGCCCATAATACTGTATGGAGCACTGTGTGGTGCCCAAAATACTGTATGGAGCAATATATGGGGCTCATTATACTGTATGGAGCACTATATGGTGCTCATTATACTGTATGGAGCAATATATGGGGTTCATTATACTGAATGGGGCAATTTATGGGGCTGTATGGAGGACTATACTGTATGGAGGACTATGTGGTGCCCATAATTCTGTATGGAGGACTATGTGGTGCACATAATACTGCATAGAGAACTATGTAGAGCCCGTAATTCTGTATGGACGACTATGTGGTGCCCATAATTCTGTATGGAGGACTATGTGGTGCCCATAATGCTGTATGGAGCACTATGTGGTGCCCAAAATACTGTATGGAGCAATATATGGGGCTCATTATACTGTATGGAGCATTATATGGGGCTCATTATACTGTATGGAGCAATATATGGGGTTCATTATACTGAATGGAGCAATATAAGGGGCCCATTATACTGTATGGAGCAATATGTGGGGCTCATTTTACTGTATGGAGCAATATATAGGGCTCATTATTATGTATGAAGTATTATATGGGGCTTATTATACTGTATGGAGGACTATGTGGTGCCAATAATACTCTATAGAGAACTATGTTGAGCCCATAATTCTGTATGGATGACTATATGGTGCCCATAATTCTGTATGGAGGACTATGTGGTGGCCATAATACTGTATGGAGCACTATGTGGTGCCCATAATTCTGTATGGAAGACTATGTGGTGCCCATAATTCTGTATGGAGGACTATGTGGTGCTCATAATAATGTATAGAGAACTATGTAGTGCCCATAATTCTGTATGTATGAGGTGCCCATAATACTGTATGGAGCACTATGTGGTGCCCAAAATACTGTATGGAGCATTATATGGGGCTCATTATTCTGTATATCGCAATATATGGGGCTCATTATACTAAATGGAGCAATATATGGGGTTCATTATACTAAATGGAGCAATATATGGGGCCCATTATACTGTATGGAGCAATATGTGGGGCTCATTATACTGTATGGAGCAATATATGGGGCTCATTATTCTGTATGGGGCATTATATGCGGCCCATAATTCTGTATGGAGGACTATGTGGTGCCCATAATATTGTATGGAGAACTATGTAGAGCCCATAATTCTGTATGGAGGACTATGTGATGCCCATAATAATGTATGGAGGACTATGTGGTGCCCATACTTCTGTATGGAAGACTATGTGGTGCCCATAATTCTGTATGGAGGACTATGTGGTGCCCATAATAATGTATAGAGAACTATGTAGAGTCCGTAACTCTGTATGGAGGACTATGTGGTGCCCATAATTTTGTATGGAGTGTATGTAGTGCCCACAATACTGTATGGAGCACTATGTGGTGCCAAAAATACTGTATGGAGGACTATGTGGTGCCCATAATACTGTATAGAGAACTATGTAGAGCCCATAATTCTGTATGGAGGACTATGTGGTGCCCATAATACTGTATGGAAGACTATGTGGTGCCCATAATTCTGTATGGAGGACTATGTGGTACCCATAATAATGTGTAGAGAACTATGTAGAGCCCATAAATCTGTATGGAGGACTATGTGGTGCCCATAATTCTGTATGGAGGACTATGTGGTGCCCATAATGCTATATGGAGGACTATGTGGTGCCCATAATTCTGTATGGAGTGTATGTGGTGCCCATAATACTGTATGGAGCACTATGTGGTGCCCAAAATACTGTATGGAGGACTATACTGTCCGATCTAAAATGAAAACTTTGGATTCTCCCCAGGTCAGCACTGTGCACTGCGAGGATTCGCCGGTTTCTGAGCTATTGCAGAATTTACAATAGATATCACTCATGTAATGTAAGATGTAAGTGAAATCTTTGGCCTTGTACTATACCTATATTTCTCTACGGTATCTGTGTATCATGAATCGTGGTATGTGTTAAAGGGGCCCACTGAGACTCTTTCGTCCGGGGCCCATGAACAACCTGGAGCAGGTCCTGGCTGAAGGTATAGGATAAGATAAAGTTAAAATTAGGTAGGTGCTAGTGAAAATCAGGCACTTCCTGATAGTTAGTCGGATAGGGAAGTACAGTAGCCAAGGTCAAATTCAAGTTGCAGTGAGCGAGCAGATATCATTCATGGCACGGAAGGCCTTACTAGAATCCCTGCAACGTCTGGAGCTCAAGGCTCGGTATGAGTACTATGGAGAGTGCTTTATCTTCTGGCATACAGCTGACCAGGGGCGGACCTACCGCCCGTGCAGCCGGTTCATTGAACGGGGGCCCCCGAGGGAGAGGGGGCCCCTCCAGCCTCCAGCAGGGCCCCATCAGGGCATGACTGCCCTGACTCCAGCATGGGGTCCGGCCGGTCGGGGCCCCCTCGGAGCCCCGTTGGGGCCCCCCTCTTGTGCGTCTCCTCATGGGGCCCCCCGCAGGACCCCCCGCCGTCACATGACCCCCCGCCATCACATGACCGGAGATGTCCCTGCGCTCAGCATGGGCCCCCGGCCCCATGCTGAGCGCAGAGACATCTCCGGTCATGTGACGGCGCCGGCACAATACTTACCCCTCCCCGTGCCTCCGCAGCGTTTCCGCGTCCTCTGACTGTGACGTCTCAGGTCAGAGGGCGTGGTGATATGTTTACACCGCGCGCGATCTCTCCTGGGCTGTCACAGCGCAGAGCGGGAAGATGCGGGCGATGCTGGAGTCCAGATCAGCATCAGGTGAGAAGTGAGGTGAGTATTTGATTTTTTTTTTTTATGTATGGGGGCATGGGGCATTATATGGTGGGGGGAGAGTGGGTGTGACATTCTGCATGGGGCATTATATGGGGGAATGGTGTGACATCCTGCATGGGGCATTATATGGGGGGGTGACATCCTGCATGGGGCATTATATGGGGGGAGAGGTGACATCCTGCATGGGGCATTATAAGGGAGGGGGGTGTGACATCCTGCATGGGGCATTATATGGGGGTATGTGACATACTGCATGGGGCATTATATGGGGGGGTGACATACTGCATGGGGCATTATAAGAGGGGAAGTGGGGAAGTGACATCCTGCATGGGGCATTATAAGAGGGGAAGGGGGGAAGTGACATCCTGCATGGGGCATTATATGGGGGTGGGGGGGGTGTGACATCCTGCATCGGGCATTATAAGAGGGGAAGGGGGGAAGTGACATCCTGCATGGCGCATTATAAGAGGGGAAGGGGGGAAGTGACATCCTGCATGGGGCATTATAAGGGAGGGGGGGCGTGACATCCTGCATGGGGCATTAAAAGGGAGGGGGTGTGACATCCTGCATAGGGCATTATAAGAGGAGGAGGGGGGAATTGACATCCTGCATGGGGCATTATAAGGAGGGTGGGTGTGTGACATACTGCATGGGGCATTATAAGGAGGGGGGGTGTGACCTCCTGCATGGGGCATTAAAAGGGAGGGGGTGGTCTGACATACTGCATGGGGCATTGAAAAGGGGGGAAGTGATATCCTGCAAGGGGCATTATATGGGGGGAGAGGTGACATCCTGCATGGGGCATTTTATGGGGGGTAGAGGTGACATCCTGCATAGGGCATTAAAAGGTGGGTGTCATCCTGCATGGGGCATTATAAGGGGGGAACAGCATGCATGGAGCGTTACATGGGGGCCAATATTCTGTATGGAGTGTTATATGGGGGTCAGTATTCTGTATGGAGTGTATATGGGGAACAATATCCTGTATGGAGCGTTATATAGGGGAACAGTATCCTGTATGGAGCATTATATGGGGACCAGTATCCTGTATGGAGCATTATAAGGGGGTCAGTATCCTGTATGGAGCATTATATGGTGCCCATAATACTGCATGGAGGACTATACTGTCCGGTCTGCACTGTGCGCTGTGAGAATTCGCCGGTTTCTGAGCTATTGTAGAATTTACAATAGATATCGCTCGTGTAATGAGGCATTATAAGGGGGGAACAGCCTGCATGGAGCGTTATATGGGGGCCAATAGTCTGAATGGAGCGTTATATGGGGGTCAGTATTCTGTATGGAGCGTTATATGGGGGACAGTATTCTGTATGGAGCGTTTTATGGGGGCCAGTATTCTGTATGCAGTGTTATATGGGGACCAGTATCCTGTATGGAGCGTTATATGGGGACCAGTATCCTGTATGGAGCATTATATGGGGACCAGTATCCTGTATGGAGCATTATAAGGGGGTCAGTATCCTGTATGGAGCATTATATGGTGCCCATAATACTGTTTGGAGGACTATACTATCCGGTCTGCATTGTGCGCTGTGAGGATTCGCCGGTTTCTGAGCTATTGTAGAATTTACAATAGATATCGCTCGTGTAATGGGGCATTATAAGGGGGGAACAGCCTGCATGGAGTGTTATATGGGGGCCAATATTCTGTATGGAGTGTTATATGGGGGTCAGTATTCTGTATGGAGCGTTATATGGGGGGCAGTATTCTGTATGGAGCGCTATATGGGGCCAGTATTCTGTATGCAGTGTTACATGGGGACCAGTATCCTGTATGGAGCGTTATATGGGGACCAGTATCCTGTGTGGAGCATTATATGGGGACCAGTATCCTGTATGGAGCATTATAAGGGGGTCAGTATCCTGTATGGAGCATTATATGGTGCCCATAATACTGTATGCAGGACTATACTGTCCGGTCTGCACTGTGCGCTGTGAGGATTCGCCGGTTTCTGAGCTATTGTAGAATTTACAATAGATATCGCTCGTGTAATGGGGCATTATAAGGGGGGAACAGCCTGCATGGAGCGTTATATGGGGGCCAATATTCTGTATGGAGCGTTATATGGGGGACAGTATTCTGTATGCAGTGTTATATGGGGGACAGTATCCTGTATGAAGCGTTATATGGGGACCAGTATCCTGTATGGAGCGTTATATGGGGACCAGTATCCTGTATGGAGCATTATAAGGGGGTCAGTATCCTGTATGGAGCATTATAGGTTGCCCATAATACTGTATGGAGGACTATACTGTCCGGTCTGCACTGTGCGCTGTGAGGATTCGCCGGTTTCTGAGCTATTGTAGAATTTGCAATAGATATCGCTCATGTAATGTAGTAAGTGAAATCCTTGGCCTTGTACTATATATATATATTTCTCTGTGGTATCTGTGCATCATGAATCATGGTATGTGTTAAAGGGGCCCACTGAAACTCTGTCGCCCAGGGCCCACAAAAACCTGGAGCCGGCCCTGGGGGTAAGTACAGTATAACAAGTTTTATTTTTTTTAAATACAATTAATTAACTAGGAGTGGGGGGAATCAGAGATGCACGGGGGAATGAGAGATGCACAGGGGGGGCCTTCATGCCCCCTATGAAGGGTGGGGGGGGGCCAAAAAAATTCTTGCACAGGGGCCCACTACAGTCTGTGTCCGCCCCTGCAGCTGACGATGGAACTGGAACCGCGGGAAGGGAAGGTAAAGGATACTGGGTGAACTGCGGGACTGGATGAGAAATCTCAGAGGCTGAGTGAGACATTGAATGTGGGGATAGTCAAGGAGGAACAGATAGTGATGCTGAGGGCGTGCTGAACTAAGGAAACAATGAATAAGAAGTGTTGTGCCCAATACTGTGTGTTACAATCTGAATTTTTGCTTGTTGAAACAAACTGCATGTCCCCTCAGTTCCTGAAAATGGAGCACTGGAGGAAGCGTCGGCCTACAGCCTACAAGTGAATATGATCCACCTGACAGCACATTTGGACTGGATCACGATTTAACTGTAAAAGTGAGGGGGGGTTATGGATCAGAAGCTTGGCCATGGCTACCACCTGCGGTTACTTTACATATACAACATACAGATCTGTATACAAATTCATTCATGATGTCCTAGATGTTACTTTCAATATGGCAATGTGCCAGGGTTTTGGGCACCATTTTGGCAGGTATTCAGGTATAAGGACACTTTTTATTTACAATCACACAGACCCTGCCAAATACAAGACTGATATGGCTTAGAGACACTAAAATTTTAAGAAAATGGGAACACATGAGTATTAAAATTTTATAGAGACATCCTTAGTAAACATAATAGTGGGATGATGCAGGATATTAAGGGTAGGTCAACAGTTAGACATTTAATTGTCCCTATTTTAATTTGTTTTCAGTGACATTGCCTTAAAGGGAATACATCACCAGGTAAAATGGGCTAGACAGAATTGTCGGCACCTTTCCAAAAATGTTCGTAAACAACTTGATTTCAAGCATGTGATGCTCCGTTCAAACTCACCTGTGGCAAGTAACAGGTGTGGGCAATATGAAAAACACAACTGAAACCAGATAAAAAAGGGAGAATGATAAAATGCATTTCCATCATGCTTTTTTGTATTTTGTTTTTCCGAAGTAAATTCTGTGCTGAAAATCACACTGAATCATTATTCTCCAGAACTGTACAATTACACTGCTCAAAAAAATAAAGGGAACACTCAAATAACACATCCTAGATCAGAATGAATGAAATGTTCTCATAGAATACTTTGTTCTGTACAAAGTTGAATGTGCTGACAACAAAATCACACAAAAATCATCAATGGAAAGCAAATTTATTAACCAATGGAGGCCTGGATTTGGAGTCACCCCCAAAATTAAAGTGGAAAAACACACTACAGGTTGATCCAACTTTGATGTAATGTCCTTAAAACAAGTCAAAATGAGTCTCAGTATTGTGTGTGGCCTCCACGTGCCTGTATGACCTCCCTACAACGCCTGGGCATGCTCCTGATGAGGTTCTGCTAATCACTAGACATTGCAATCTGCTGCCCAGCATGTAAGACACAATCCCTCCATAGTCAGGTTAAAAAGGGTAGAGCAGGGAGCGGTAGAAATAAGATGCATGTTATGTATGAGGTCAAGTACTACAGGAAGTGGTGAAAGGTGAGATAATCACCTATTCAGGAAACGGAGATGTCACAGATGTGGGAGATATAAACAGCATTATGGTTATTTGACTTGTCTGAGACTAGATTACTAAAGCAATTTATGTACAGGTAGTACATTGGTCAAACACTAATCTGGCTACAAATGGGAAAACCTGTTGAATACGCAAACTTTTTTTAAATTTGTCGGTGGTATGGTATGCAATTTTTGACTACCCCAAAGACTAATGTTTAATTTTTACCAAACACACTAATGGTGCTTTTCTTTTTTCTTGCTTCTCTGTGGTTTGCGTAAATTCTTGTCAACTGCCTATTTATATTATCTCTCTACCTCGTATATGCCAGTTCTCTTTGAGTCTTCTAATCTAGAGTTTGTTCCATTTCCCATTCAGCAGGATATTTCAATACTTCTATCTATAAAATACCTACTTCAATGTACAATTTGGTTTGTGGTGGTAACTCCTCAAAAAAATTGATAATTGGAACATAAGCAGAGATGAGACTAGTCTTGTTCCGTCCCTGGTCAGCTTCTTCCAGAGCTGCTAGATGTGATTGACAGGTCTCTACCTGACAATAATCTAAAGTGTCACTTGGAAAGACCAGGCTGGGGGCAGAGCTAGACTCATCTCATCTCTGTCTATGCTCACTGACCGAATCTTTAAAATATTTTCTCTGACATGCCAATGTGTTTTAGAGACATGTATTCCGTACCTAGCTGCAACCATGCAGACAGGATCTGATTCATCTTGCCCACGGTTTGAACAGTATGATTCAGATGACAGGTTTCCTTTAAGAATCAGCCTCAATATCAAAATAGTTGAGCTAAATAAAAATATGATTTTCTTACTATTGTAACGATTTTTTCTTTGTAGTTGTGACATGTGCTAAGAAATTGTAATATATTGTTATACTTAATTACACATGAAACTGGGACCAATCCAAAAATAAATGGAATTACAGTAAGAGATACGTTAGATATATAAAACTCAATGCCCAAACAAAAGAAGAACACTCAACTCCTTACTGTATATAGAGTGTCACTAAATTATCAGGCTGACGTTTGAGGTCCCAGGTGAATACTTCTCAGTGTATTACATGGGCAGAAAAGCTTTTTACGGTCCATTTTTACAATGCATCTAAGCGCATCTTAAATTATGAAACAAAATGAAAACGGCTCTTTACGTACAAATGCAACTTTAAGTAGAGACACAGCGGCCAGCAAATCACTTAGTCAATGATTGAGAGAAAGCAATTGTTAACATGGAACACGCTTAGGGGGAATCTGGTGGTGTGCCAATGTCTTTGAAGAACTACTTAAATCCTTAAATGCCATAGGGGACACAGGATCATTACCAAACTGCACTTGTTCTAGCAGTGAAGATGTTAATCCGCTAATGCTTATCCCTACTAAATAGAGCACTGGCTCTCGAAGGTACTGAAATAAGATAACAGTTGGCGTTAAGAAGTCTTAGCCTTGATCATTTTAAGCTAGAAGGCCATATGCTAATTAAATTGGAAAATTACTTTGTAGCAGTTTTTGTAGTAATATAAAATTAGAAATTTTTGGTTATTGCTCGAAAATATGTACATGACCTTTCCCATTTGTTTTACTAACAATTAAATGCATAGCTGCATGTAATGGAATTGTAGCTTATTGAATACCTGTAATGTGTTGTGAAAGAGTTGATTTTCATGGCTATCTGTCCCTAATGCAGAATGAAACTATCAGGGAAATTGCTGGGTTCTTGCAAAAGGTTAGTAATGACTTCTAGGAAATGGTTTTATGGTCTAGTTAATGCTTCATCCTTGTCAGAGGTGGAAAGTTCCAAGCACTCTGGAGATGTTATTGCTGGCTTGACCCACTAATTTCAACCCTTGTGTTTCTTAGAATCCTTTCTTATATTTCATTGCCCACCTGGCTTTGATTTTCCAACACTTCTCCTGATCCATGTTTGCTTATTATTCACTCGATTCATCTTAAAAGGATCCTGTCACTTGATTCATGTAGCCCAAACCACAGGCAGCATCAACCAGAGTGTGACAACGGTGGATGTGGACCCACTTCACCACTGGCCGGGCTTACTCTGGAGGGGCATAACTAAGTGACTACCTGGTCTTCACTAGATGATGAGGATAGGCTCTGGCTGTTATGGTAGTCACCAGGTGCTACTCCAGGGCTACTCCAGGGCAGTCATTGGACCTGCATCAACTGACCCGCGGGTCAAAGGCACAAATATGGGGCACAAAGAGTGAAAAAGAGACAAGGTCAGATGATCCAAGGACAGGATGGGCAGCACAGGTTCAAAATACAAAAATACAAAGCCGAGGTCAGGAGTGGAGAGAATAGACAAAATGAGTAAACAAGCCAGGTCGGTAACTTGAGAGTTAAAACAATAATGCACTTAGACTAGTGACAGACTGCAGCTAGGACCTAAACGCCGGCAAAATGTGGAGGGAGAAGATGCCTAATATGGTTAATCATATTTTATTAAGAGAAAAATTTTCATAAAAACAGTAAAGAGCAGTCAAAAATTGAATGAAACGCCTCTCAGGGCTAAGTTGCAAACCAAACTTTCAGTAGTGTATGACGATGCAACATAAGGAGTTCCATTATAATATATATATTATAAAACAACAAGCACTTAAGGCATAATATATTTCACTTACAATACAGTAAATATGCATCTTTTACCCAATATAATGTCAAAGACATAGTAGAGCACTGAAGATGGTTAAAAAGAAGGAGGGAAATACAGAGAAAAGAAGAGAAGAAGGAAGAGAAGAGGAGGGAAAAAAGGGCGTGTGTGAGATGAGGGAGTGGGGGATAGGTGATAAGGTGTAATCAATGAGTTTGTCAATGTATTATTGGTACTGTATCCTCTCTTAGATCACTTCCCAACAGATGGGGCCCCTATATAGAGAATAAGCTCGGAAATTCATCACATCCGAACAAATTTAGTATCGTCTCCAGATGCTTCTGCTCTTAATTCCTCCATATGATGAATATAGGAGCTGCCTAATATATCCACTGATGGCAGGGGAAAGGACAGGGAAGCAAAACCCTGCAGAACACAGTCATTTTACATTTCTGCAGAGTCTGATTGTGCCTCTCAATACCCAGGTGGAGACACTCCAGAAACAGGAGTATGTAACAGTGCTGGAAGTCTTGCACAAGGCAGCTCAGTGAGATGGTCTTACACTGGTAGCAGCAGAATGGTGCATGCAGTGAGTAGAACCGTGCTTACAAACCGTGCGAATCACCTGCATGACACAGAGTTTGAAGATCTGGCCAAGGACCATAGGAATAGATGAGACTAGTCCATTGCCACCCCTAGTCGGCTCCAGGCGATTGATAGGTCTGTCGGATGTGCATACAATAAGAGAGGTCTATCAATCAACTAGAGAAGAGCAGGGAGAAGTCTCTGATTATGGACCATGTAAAGATCTTCAAACTTTGTTTTCTCTGAAATGACAGAGAGTTTCAGGAAAAAAAAAGTAATTACCTGCATAACTGCAACCAAGCTCTAATTCATGCTGCCTGTGGTTTGGTCAGAATGAATTGAGTGACAGGTTAAAGATGACGTACCAGTTCTGAGAAAAGCAGAAAAAATGAAAGCAGATGAAATTCTAAGACATTTTTTTCAAATACATAACATTAGCAAATCAAATGATTTCCCTCAGAATTTCAAGAATAAAAGCTTTATGTTAATTTTAGCAAAGTGAGCTTACAGTATGGGGAGATTCTTTTCTTTTCTGGGAGATACAAATTAGGAGAGGGCTGCTGATGTTATACATTGTCAATACAACAAATAGAGTGCTGCTCAGACCTGGCTGCTGTCCCACTGTGGATCTAAAAAATTCAATTGGAAAATGGATTTTTTTCCTCTCATAAATTAGCCAAAAACAAAATCAGAAATGTGGAGAGGCAACAAAATTACAAACATATCAATAAGGCCAAAATTTCCTCACCTCCCTGAGCTTTACTTCCTGCAGAATATTGTTCATTATCATCAAAGAAATTAGATGTCTTTGTGTGTAATGCAAAAGATGAGTGTACAGCTTCTCGTAAAGAGTTAAACTACTAATAGCTGCTTCTATAGGGTTAGTCTTCTAAAGAATGACATAGCTCCATGGAAAGAGTTAATCTAAGTCTCTCATTGCAGACGCACAGAGCTAATAACAGCCTCTTCACAATGAAGGCTGTGACAGGGTTTATCTCTGTTTCTGCTGCTTATAGATTTCTCCCCCTCCTGCTTCTCCATAATACACAAGAATCCATCATACATTGCTGTTTATATAACTATATCAAGAATGAAAAAAAAAGAGTAACACAGATCTCCCCTGTTTTATCATGCTGCGCATTCAGTCTCCTCCCTCACAGTTGTTTCGCCAAGCACAGTAGCAGGAAGTCTTACATACCTGTCAAATATCTAACTCCAGTCTTGCTTTCTTAAAATGGCAGAGCTTTTATTGCTAAATTAGTAGAAATGTTTTACTTTTTGTACATACGGTATATAGTTTTGAAAATGGCTTGAGATTTTTTCCTTTTACTTCATGAAGTTTCCAAAGGTATGTGTAGTGCGGCAGTGTTCACACTGTGCAGTAATGAGGCAGTGACCCAAGGAAAGTCGAGCTTAAAGGGCTTTATTTGGCAGAACTCACAACTCAAAAGCAAAGGCTGTCCCATGCCGGGTTTTCTTAAATCCAACTTAGACAAATAGCTTGACTAAGTTCAAACTTTACTTTTACTCTGCACTGCAATCACAGCTGTGTCTGTGATAGCAATGCGCTCCAGCGGGTTCAAAATGCTTCTATGCACATTCTGGGGGATACATACCATCCATAGGCGGATTACAATGAGGGCAATCTGGGCTACCGCCCAGGGCCCCGGGTCTCCAGGGGGTCCGGGGCTCTGGGGGGTCCATGGCCAGATTGCCCTCATTATAATATGTGCGGTGCCGTGGCACATACCGGCAGTCAGAGGCGGGGGGGCCCCCGGACAGCTCCCCCAGCAGCGGCGCACGTCCGCGGCTTCTTCTTCGGCCGGGCCAGCACTGCACCTGTTAACTTCCCTGTGTGCTGGCCCGGCCGCGTCACAGCTAGGAGACACGGCCATGTGCGCGGCCGTGTCTGATAGTGTGACGTCACGCAGTGTGCGCTGCACTGCTGCACCGGAGAGGAGCTGGACGATGGGAGCCGGGGGATGGTGAGTGTGTGTGTGTGTGTGTGTGTGTGAGAGAGTGTGTGTGAGAGAGTGTGTGTGTGAGAGTGTGTGTGTGAGAGTGTGTATGTGTGCAGGCAGATATCATTGTGTGATGTCTGTTTATATGTATTTTTGTGTTTCAAATGTGTTTATGCGTGTATGTATATGTCTGTATATGTTTGTGTGTGTGCGTGACTGTGTGCGGACTCCCGCTGTCTCTGGTGGGGGTGCCGTGCGGCCTCTCGCTGTCTCTGGGGGGGCGCCGTGCGGCCTCCTGCTGTCTCTGGGTGGCGCCGTGCGGCCTCCCGCTGTCTCTTGGGGGGCGCCGTGCGGCTTCCCGCTGTCTCTGGGGGGGCGCCGTGTGGCCTACCGCTGTCTCTGGGGGGGCGCCGTGCGGCCTCCCGCTGTCTCTGGGGAGGCGCTGTGTGGCCTCCTGTGTGTAGATGGCGCCGTGCGGCCTCCCGCTGTGTACAGATGGTGCCATGCAGCCTCCCGCTATGTATAGATGGCTACGTGCGGCCTCCCGCTGTCTATAGAAGGCTATGTGCGGCCTCCCGCTGTGTATGGAAGGCTATGTCCGTCCTCCCGCTGTGTATGGAAGGCGCCGTGCGGCCTCCCGCTGTGTATAGATGGCACTGTGCGGCCTCCCGCTGTGTATAGATGGCTACATGCGGCCTCCTGCTGTGTATAGATGGCTACGTGCGGCCCCCTGCTGTGTATAGATGGCTACGTACAACCTCCCGCTGTGTATAGATGGCACCGTGTGGCCCCATGCTGTGTATAGATGGCTACGTGCGGCGCCCTGCTGTGTATAGATGGCTACGTGTGACCTCCCGCTGTGTATAGATGGCACCATGCGGTCTCCCGCTGTGTATAGACGGCGCCGTGCGGCCTCCCGCTGTGTATAGATGGCTACGTGCGGCCTCCCGCTGTGTATAGATAGCGCCGTGCGGCCTCCCGCTGTGTGTAGATGACGCCGTGCGGCCTCCCGCTGTGTATAGATGGCGCCGTGCAGCCTCCCGCTGTGTATAGATGGCTACGTGCGGTCTCCAGCTGTGTATAGATGGTGCCGTGCGGCCTCCCGCTGTGTATAGATGGCTAAGTGCGGCCTCCCGCTGTGTATAGATGGCACCGCGCGGCCTCCCGCTGTGTATAGATGGCGCCGTGCGGCCTCCTGCTGTGTATAGATGGTGCCGTGCGGCCTCCCATTGTGTATAGACGGCTACGTGTGGCCTCCTGCTGTGTATGGGAGGATTGTGGCAGCTCATATTGTGTGTAGGGTCTCATACTGTATATAGTTGATGTCAGCATACTTAATTGTGCTCAACATTAAGTCATACAATTAATGTAAAAAAAAATATTATAATTAATATATTAATATTGTGCCAAATTAATTTCACGTGAACTATCACATGATCTATCACAGGGGATCATGTGACATGTCACGTGATACATCAGGTGTGTGTGTGGGAGGGGGGGGCCGCGCCTTCTAAACTGCCCAGGGCCCTTGCTACTCTTAATCCACCCCTGATACCATCCCTCGCATATAATTCCCCTCACTGCCTCACAAATGATAGATCCTTATTAACATTGATCCTGAAATGACCTGTGTCATTCTAACACCGTGATTGAACAGGCTTACTAAGAATGGTGGTCCAAAGTGCCAGTTGTTGCTGTGTGCCTGGTAGTTTTCGATGCAAATGAAACCCCAGATCCTATCTCAGCAACATTCGGAACTACAAGCTGTTGTAAAACTACAGCTTCCAGCATATATCGACATCCACAGCTCTACACTGTGAGCCCTTTATAGAGCTCCAATCATATGTTCTTTGTCTTGGTTCATGGCTCCTTTACCTCTAGAGAGAGATAATCAGAGCTATTCCATGAATTGACATCTACAGTGACGGAAATAATTATTTGATCCCTTGCTGTTTTTGTAAGTTTGCCCACTGACAAAGACATGAACAGTCTATAATTTTAAGGGTTAATTTTAACATTGAAAGATAGAATATCCCCCCAAAAAATCAAGAAAATCACATTGTATAAATTAGATAATTTTTTTGCATTTTGCAGTGAGAAATAAGTATTTGATCCCCCACAAACCATTATGAGTTCTGGCTCCTACAGACCAGTTAGACTCTCCTAATCAACTCGTTACCTGCATTAAAGACAGCTGTCTTACATAGTCACCTGTATAAAAGACTGCTGTCCACAGACTCAATTAATCAGTCATACTCTAACCTCTACAACATGGGCAAGAGCAAAGAGCTTTCTAAGGATGTCAGGGACAAGATCATAGACCTGCACAAAGCTGGAATGGGCTACAAAACCATAAGTAAGACGCTGGGTGAGAAGGAGACAACTGTTGGTGCAATAGTAAGAAAATGGAAGAAATACAAAATGACTGTCAATCAACAACGATCTGGGGCACCATGCAAAATCTCACCTCATGGGGTATCCTTGATCATGAGTAAGGTGAGAGAACACCCTAAAACTACACAGGGGGAACTTGTTAATGATCTCAAGGCAGCTGGGACCACAGTCACCAAGAAAACCATTGGTAACACATTACGCCTTAAAGGTTTAAAATCCTGCAGTGCCCTCAAGGTCCCCCTGCTCAAGAAGGCACATGTGCAGGCCCGTCTGAAGTTTTCCAATGAAAACCTGGATGATTCTGTGAGTTATTGGGAGAAGGTGCTGTGGTCAGATGAAACAAAAATTGAGCTCTTTGGCATTACCTCAACTCGCCGTGTTTGGAAGAAGAGAAATTCTGCCTATGACCCAAAGAACACAGTCCCCACTGTCAAGCATGGAGGTGGAAACATTATGTTTTGGGAGTGTTTCTCTGCTAAGGGCACAGGACTACTTCACCGCATCAATGGGAGAATGGATGGAGCCATGTACCGTAAAATCCTGAGTGACAACCTCCTTCCCTCCGCCAGGACATTAAAAATGGGTCGTGGCTGGGTCTTCCAGCAAGACAATGACCCAAAACATTTAGCCAAGGCAACATAGGAGTGGCTCAAAAAGAAGCACATTAAGGTCATGGAGTGGCCTAGCCAGTCTCCAGACCTTAATCCCATAGAAAACTTATGGAGGGAGTTGAAGCTCCGAGTTGCCAAGCGACAGCCTCAAAATCCTTATGATTTAGAGATGATCTGAAAAGAGGAGTGGACCAAAATTCCTCCTAACATGTGCGCAAACCTCATCAACTACAAAAAACGTCTGACTGCTGTGCTTGCCAACAAGGGTTTTGCCACCAAGTATTAAGTGTTGTTTGCCAGAGGGATCAAATACTTATTTCTCACTGCAAAATGCAAATAAATGTATCTAATTTATGCAATGTGATTTTCTTCATTTTTTTTGGATAATCTATCTCTCAATGTTAAAATTAACCTGCCCTTAAAATTATAGACTGTTCATGTCTTTGTCAGTGGGAAAATATATATTCTTGTACCGTATTAGCCAGTAGATAGAAAAATATTTAGATTTGGCTAACTGAAAAGATGGTAACAAATTGCAAGCTTTCGAGACTTCTCAGGTCTCTTCATCAGGCTAGTATACCACAAAATCTGAAGAGTCACATATTTATACACAATAAGACACAAAAATAATGCAATAGATAAGACAGGTGATGAAAAGCAGAGTTATTATGGAAAAGATAAACAGTTCTGGCTGTAAATATTTTAGCAGTTAATAGATAAGGAGTGTGAAGGTTTTATTGTCCTGTGACTAGGTCCAGTGTTATGATGGCCTCACAAGTCTGAGGGGCACATTCCTTAGTTGATGGAGAATGAAATAAATCAATGCGACACATTCATTCCTGCTCTGAAAGTGTTAAAGGTCATCATCAGTTTATATTCTGAGATTCTTCTTTCTCTTTGAGATTTGAAGTTACCATTTAATACCAGTAATTTCATGTCTTTTATGCTGTGATCAGGGGAACAAAAATGCTTGGCTACAGGTAAATCTATTCTTTTTTCTTTAATTGTCTGGCGATGATGATTCATCCTTGTCCTAAGTTTTTGCCCTGTCTCCCCTACATAAAGACCCCCAGCTGGACATTTGGTACATATAATTAAGTACACTACATTAGATGTGATACAGCTGAAAGTACCTGGGATCTTATAGTCCTGATGTGAATTGGGGATCTTTATCTTGTCTGTGGTCATTATAAACTGCATGAAAACTACAACCCTTACTACAAAAAGATATCCGATTACAATCCATATTTGCAGACCCCCCACTTCTATGTTTCAGGCAGCCGCCAAATCTAAGAAGCATCATTGTCAGAAGCTCCCTGTCATCTCCACCAGCTACAGGTACCTTTCCTTGCAACCAGAAAAAATGTAAAACCTGTCCGTTTACAGTGACCACAGACAAGATAAAGATCCCCAATTCACATCAGGACTATAAGATCCCAGGTATCTAACATGATAAAAATGGAGCAGCAAATGAATCCATTTACTATTCCAACTCAGATAATCAATGAAGAGACACAGTTACTTTCCAGAGTTACAATTGTCATAGCAACACATTGCATTTAATGTATTGGAACTACTTAGACCTAAATTAGAAGAAGGCAGAAGGATTACAATTGCGATGCCTTCGAGAACTGGCAGCATGGATTTAAAGTCAACCAGGACAACATCTGCTTTAAATTTATATTGATAAGTATGCAAATTGCCTCTTCAGAGAAAAAGAGGACTTGTACTCTATAGTGCCACCTATTGGAAGTAGCAATCCTACAAGTCACAATCAACCATTTAACGAGTCGTGCAATATGACTTAGGATAAAAGCCAAATCAGAATCTTAATTTGCAGACACGGTGTTTCGGGCTGTTGGCCCTCATCAGTGCAAAGTATGAGAACTGATTTGGCTAGGTGAGAGGCTCTGGACTGAGGTCTAAGGGGTAGCGTTTCTCCTTATGGAGAGTGACACACCAGCTCTGGCACGTCAAGGTAAGGAGGCTTATTCGCTATGCAATGCTCCTCTGGGAAATTTAATATGCAAATTGCCTCTTCAGAGAAAAAGAGGACTTGTACTCTATAGCGCCACCTATTGGAAGTAGCAATCCCCATTTTGCGTGATCTGGGGCCGGGTGAGCGCTTATTTTTTGCGCACCGGGCTGATGTTTTTATTGATACCATTTTGGGGTATATCTGATATTTTGATCGCCCGTTATTGCATTTTATTGCAATGTTGCGGCGACCAAAAAAATGTAATTCTGGCGTTTAGAATTTTTTTCTCGTTACGTCGTTTACCGATCGAATTAATTATTTTTTTATATTGATAGATCAGGCGATTCTGAATGCGGCGATACCAAATGTGTACGTGGATTTTTTTTATTGTTTTATTTTGAATGGGACGAAATGGGGGTGATTTAAACTTTTATTTTTTTTAATATTTTTAAAACATTTTTTTACGCTTTCTGCTTTCTTCTATTGTCTCCATGGGAGACTAGAAGCAACACTTATCTGATCATTTCTGTTACACACAGGTGATCAGCAGATCGCCTCTGTGTAGCAGAAATGCTCACTTGCTATGAGCACCGACCACTGGGCGGCGCTCATAGCAATCTAGACATGACAACCACAGGGGTCTGCTGCATGTGACGGGGTCACCGATGGGTGGGGTAAGTGACGCGCATCTGGTTTGCGCAAGTTAAATGCCGCTATCAGAGATTGACAGCGGTATTTAACTAGTTAACAGCTGCGGGTGGATCGCGATTCCACCCGTGGCTGTTGCGGGCACATTTCAGCTGTTTAAATCAGCTGACATGTGCCTGGTTCAGTGCGGGCTTAGCGCTGGAGCCCGCGCTGTACCGGGGGTTCCGACGTGGTGCGTACTATTACGTTCCACGTCGGAAAGGTGTTAATAAGCTACAATACTACTGTACTATATTATCTACAATATATTTTGCATTAATGAGTATTAAGCTCTATTTTATTTTATCACTAAACATATATAAAGTATTATCTTGTACGCTTGTCTTTTTTTCTCCTATCTTTATTGGAAATACTCTTCCCTTCCACTCATTTCCTACCCATTTACCATTTAAATAAAAAAAATGTTTTCTTTCTTCCCCTCTTCAAATTTCTCCCCCTTATCTTCCCTTATTCTCATATATGTTCTTTACTTATTGTATTTGTGTTTATGCTGATTGTCTTTAAAATGTTAAAATAATAAAAATATTGAAAAACAAATACAGATGTAAAATACTGACCAAATACTGAACAAGCGAACGTGGCCTTACTCTCATATGCAAAACAAAAAAAAAATAATAATGTAATTTGGCTTCAGATGTTTGTTGTTTTGTGTTATTACATTGTGAGCTCCATCAGGGATAGGGATCAATGTAAGCACTTTCTTTATACAATGCTGGAGAATATGTAGCCAATATGTAGACAGCAGGTAAGAAACGCAAAAAGGATCCAACTTGAAAACTGGCTTTTAATTTAGGTAGTTTGGAGACATAACAATTACATTAAATCTTTGAAAAAATTTGTAGGTTTTTGAAAAGAATAGGAGGAATTATAGATTTGCCCAATGCACGCATTCAATGTTCAGTGCTTTTTTCCTAGGTGTGCAGAGGTCAAAGTCATTTATTCTAATTGAAAAGTGTCTTTATCTCCAAACCAGTAATTTATGCAATATGTCAGGGCATGAAAGGAGGAATCCTGAGTGTGGTTAGTACTTGTGCCCTTTCAATAAATGTTCACATTTAGCCTACAATTATTGGCATGACAACTAATAATGACGTAATCTTTGAAGGATGTCAAGATCCTTATTAAATGTGAAAGAGCATATTTAATGTGGAAGTAACAGGGCATCGTTCCTTGTGGTACAGTGCAGTAATTCAGAGATCAGCCTTTCTCACAACTAGTAAATGCTTATGTTCTAGGTAAAACATCTATAATATATTACTCTTATTCAGTCAGTTTTTGAATGTATATTTTTGAACTGATTGGCAAGTATATAATGGAAATACTACGAAGCATGAATCTATGATAGGTACCATTGTTCTATTGCAAGCAAAAAGGAAACAATTTGTTTCATATGCAGTGATCAAGGTCCCATCCATTCCACACTTGCATAACACTGGTCAGTAGAAGATTAGCTATGAGCAAATCATCAATGAAGTCACTGGACAAAGCCTTCAAATCAAGGAATATTTCACTAGTAACATATGGTTGTGAAACCTGGATGTTAATGAAACAAGACACAAGACAGAAAAAGATTAGACACCTTCGAAATGTGGTGCTAGACAAGGATGTTATCAATACGATAGATGGCAAGAAAAACAAATAAATCAATTTTAGAACTAATCAAGCCAGACATGTCACTTGAAGTAAGGATCACCAAGCTATAACTTGCCTACTTTGGACACATCATACGAAGAGAGCAATCACTGGAGAAGGACATTATGGTCGAAAGAATAGAAGTTTCCAGGTGAAGAAGAAGACCAGCAAACCAATGGATTGATACACTCAAAATAACCAGGGAGAAGACCCTGGAGTACCATTCTAGATTTGCACAAGATCGATCTTCCTACTGGGAGCTCATCTATTAAGTCACCATAGCTTAAAATCAATTCAAAGGCCATTAAATAAAAATAATAATTATAAAAACAAATCCTATTGGCACCAAATTTTAGTTTCCATCTAAGCAGATAATTGGACAAATAGTCACGATCTTCTACATATGATACAGACAACCCATAGGTAGGGGTATCTTAGACTATTCTGCTTTCCTATGAGGGGCGTGAACCGGCATAGAGTTCCACAATTTAAGCAAGGCTAGCAAACAAGCTAGTAAAATTGGTAGAGAGTAAAGAAAACATTTTATCCAAAAAGGATTGGAATCACAGGAAGAATAAGCACCTGACCCTCCTGTCCCAGCATGGTGAAAACATTAATCAGTAACACATTGAGGGCCTTTTATGATGTAATAATAATTATGAAATATAACATTCATTGCATTAAAAGTAATCTGTCAGTAGGATCAACTCTCCTAAGCCGCCTACATGGACATGCAATTCATAGAAATTTGAATAAAATGATACCTTGATATCTGTGATCTGGTGAATGGTTCCTGAGAAATCCACATTTTTCTTAATATTTAAATGAGCAATTAAGATCTAGGGGTCGGAGACAAATCTCCCTGAGAATCTGCCTCCATAGCTTTATTTTAACGAAAGCGGGAGTTACCAGTGTGAGACATGTAATGAATAATAGTCTGCTCACCTCATATACAGGTCTCACAGTGGTAATGCCCTGTGACAACACCATTTTTATCCTTAATTATGGCAGACGCATTATTCAGTAGGCCCCAGGACATATGAGCCTGAATGTTGACTCTTGTAGGTTGAATTTATGTTTATTAATTTGTTGAATGCTTGCTGATCACCTATTGTATCAGTCTCTGCAGCTTATTGTTCTGCTATCCTAGAGGGACAAAGGCGCAGGTTAATTGGACAATTGATGTTTGTTAATTTGATGAATGCCTGCTGACTACCTATTGTATCAGTCCATGCAGCTTGTTGTTCAGTAAAAATTGAAGGACAAAATATGCAGGTTAATTGAACACTCAAAGAATGAGAATTGACCTCCTCCCACCTCCACCCAAACCTGTGGATAATGGCCTGAAGTACAGCTGTGGGTATAAAAGGGACCTCTCTCCTTCTACAGAGAGACTGTAGAGGACAGCAGCCAAGGCACCATGGCTCCAACTGGAGGAATACAGATTTGATCCACTGCCCATCACTGAACCCATGAAGATGTTTGGAGAACCCAGGTTGGGACAATCAGGTCACCTGGCCACATACGTCAATGGACTCTGTCAGCTTCCTAATCTTGCTGCTACCTCCTCTCTGTGGGTTCCCACCAAAAGTGTTGTGCTACTAGTTGGAGTAGTTGGCCCTGGATGCCCCGAAATAGCAGATATTCTAATTTCCGGTGATCCAGTGATCCAGCGGAGGGGTGAGACTCTGTCACCATCTTATGTACTTGCTGGGACTGTACTATATGTTATTTACTGTTGGTGATCCAATAAATTATTACCGTAGTGTGTTACCCTTATCCTGAGTTGTCTGAGTAGTATTCTGCCCCTAGGGAAGTGGTACTGGTGTTCATTGGTATGAGCCCTGGTCCATTCGGTATTTCTAAAGAAAGCCAGGCTAGTGAACGAGAGCACCCACTGACCCCTCGTATCTCCACACTTGGTGGCAGCGGTGGGATACTACTCAGCCCGGTGGATCTGGGGGAGCTGCAGGGGACTGTTGTTCATAGACACCATCTAAGGGCTCCACAACCAGGGAGGCAGATAGAAGGTTCTAGCAGACCATAGGTGAGGCATACACAGCAGGTTTCGAACACCACAATGTCCAACCCCACCAGCTCAGCCTTGAGAAGAGGACCGGAGTGGTTATACACCCTCAACAGGAAACAGCATCTACAGGATTTTTGCCAGCTTCAACGGATTGACGAATACTGAGCCACCGACACTCGATTGGATTTGATTAAGGAATTGGTCCTTTGGGATGCTCAGAACGTCATGGAGGATGATGAGTTTGAACAAGAAGAATTGCACTGCCTGCAAAATCAAGGATCTAGTGGCAGTCTGGAATCAAATACCCAGTCACCAGCAGCCCGAATCCAGGAGTTGTTGATCGCTTTGGTACCCGGAGGCTCAAGCAGGAGAAAGAGCTGGAGGAGTTATTCTATCATACGGGTGGATATGTACCATCGAGGTGAAGAATTGCTGGGAAGGTGGTGCCTTCTTCAGCTTCCAGGAGCCACGGGTTACGGAGGACGCTGTGTGTGGATGCAATGGATACGTATTTGGTTGTCGTCGATTATGTGTGGCGTTTCCCAGGTCATAACGGGGATCAGGGGAAGGATATGGAGGACCCAGCAGGAGGAACAGACCTCTTCATAAAAACTGAATACAGAGTCCTCGTCTCAGGGCTTCCTTCACCAGGGACTTGGCAGCATCTGAAAGTTCATATGAGAGAAGCTGGAGATGTCTGCTATGCTGATGTACACAAGCACAGAATGGGGATTGTGTAGTTTATTCTCACGGAATCATGGAATATGTTTTCAGTAAATTGGATGATACAAAGTTTTGTTGTCATGAAGGTAAAACCTCTTATATTTGTGCCTGGGCTGAAAGAAATGCCTGTGGACTGTTCCCGACAAGTGGAGAAGGATGATCGGAAGCCTATCACATCGGGCTAATTAAGAAGGGGGAGGAATGTGTCGACACCGCATTTATTCTTAATTATGCCAGATATATTATTCAGTAGGCCCAAGTACATGAGCTATGACTCATGTGAGCATGAAAACTGACTCTTGTTGTAGGTTGAATTGATGTTTGTTGATTTGTTGAATGCTTGCTGACTACCTATTGTATCAGTCTCTGCAGCTTATTGTTCTGCTATCCTTGAGGGACTAAGGCGCAGGTTAATTGATGTTTGTTAATTTGGTGAATGCCTGCTGACTACCTATTGTATCAGTCCATGCAGCTTGTTGTTCTGCAAACTTTGAAGGACAAAATATGCAGGTTAATTGAACACTCGCAGAATGAGAGATGACCTCCTCCCACCTCCCCCTAAACCTGTGTATAATGGCCTAAAGGACAGCTGTGGGTATAAAAGGAACCTCTCTCCTTCTACAGACAAACTCTGGAGGACAGCATCCAAGGCTCCATGGCTCCAACCGGAGGAATACAGATTTGATACACTGCCTATCACTGAACCCATAAAGATGTTTGGAGAACCCAGGTTGGGACAATCAGGTCACCTGGCCATATACCTGAATTGACACTGTCAGCTTCCTAATCTTACTGCTACCTCCTCTCTGTGGGTGCCCACCAAAAGCGGGGCACTACTGGTTGGGGTAGTTTGCCCTGAAAGCCCCGAAGTCGCAGATGTTCTAATTCCCGGCGAGCCAACGGAAGGGTGAGACTGTCATTTGCACCATCTTATGTACTTGCTGGGACTGTACTATATGTTATTAACTGTTGGTAATCCAATAAAGTCTCAACCCATTGTGTTACCCTCACCCTGTGTTGTCCGAGTAGTATTATGCCCACGGGGAAGGAGTATGAGCATTCAGTGCTATGAGCCCTGGTCCATGCGGTTTTTCTAAAGACAGCCATGCCAGGTATGGTAAATTCGGACTATTTTACCGTTATCACACACATATGATTGCAGCAATCACAAATGGGAGCGCTATACACCTGGTCAATATTGCCTTCCACAGCGCCGCATACTGCACTTTGTTACATCCGCAATCCGTGTTTGAAAAAGGCCCAGATTTGTTGGGCCGAAACGTCACACTTTGCCTTGGATTGTCTTATAAATAAATATACAAAAGGAACATTTTTCACATATGCTTTATTTTGAATGCCGAGTACTCAGTACAGTAATGACACATGGGTCAGAGCACATCTAATTTTAATAATGTAGTAATTTGTCTGCCACTGTCAAACACAGGGTAAATAATATAGCCCTTGCTCAATAAATGTTGGATGTTACACAGCATTATCCCTCATGATGTAGGCCTGAAAGCAATAGAGTATTTCCTCAAAACCAGAGGAATACAGTTTCTACTACACAACGCCTTTATACTAGCGTATTCTCTGGCAATTAGCATTAGCTCGCAATTATGTCATGTTTAAAAATTTGTGTTTGTGTAATTAATATAGGGACCTAATGGTTGACTCAAGCATCTTTTCTCTTATATTCACTAGTTTGTGAAAGTTTTAGGTAGGTATGAAAAAAATGCTTTAAAAAAATAAAAGTGTTAAGAGTTTATTTTTATTAATTAACAAAATGAAAAGTGAATGAACAAAAGAGGAATCTAAATGAAATCAATATTTGGTGTGCCAGCTCTTCGCCTTTTAAAAAGCAATAGGATATGTCACTATGAGTATACCTGTTAGAACCTTGCTGTTAGGTTTTTTTTCCTTTGCTGGTCACATGACCTTGTTGGCCTATTTAATCCTGCTCCGCCCTTCTGGCTTTGCTGGACTTCATTGTATATCTACTTTCTAGCTAGCCTGTGCTCTGTATCTAACTCTGTTAGTTTGCTTGGTCTACGGACCTCTATGTTCTATCTATTTTGTTTGTTCGTCTGTCTGCTACTATTTCTGTTAGGAGGTGTCCCATATTCCTCCCAGTCCTTAGTACTTGTAGGGATTCCCTCCCCACATCTATAGGTCTCCGTACAGACTAGATTAGGACTTTAGCAGGTCTGATCGCAGGATCAGGTTCCCTGTTACATCGTAGGGATTCAGCTGAGTCCTATAGTAGGGACAGATCTCCTCTCTTTCCTTAGCTTTGGTAGCAGAACATAACAGTAAGTCCAGCCAGCAAATTCTCTAAGGAAAGATTTTTCTGTTCCATCATGGTGTCGGTTCAGGATTTGGCTCATCGCCTGCAGGGACTCTCTCTGGAGGTGGCCGAGCTCCGTCAGCACGTGAGTAACTGTCCTGGAGCACATTTCTTGGAGCCTAAGGTATGTTTGCCGGATTTATTTTTTGGTGAACACCGAGAATTTTTTTCATTTAAAAATGCTTGCTTATTGTATTTTCGTTTGAGACCTAAGTCCTCTGGGGATGAATCCCAGCGCGTAGGGTTCATAATGTCACTTTTGCGCAAAGAGCCTCAGGAGTGGGCCTTTTCTTTGCAACCTAGTGATTCATGCTTCAGATCAGTGGATAGTTTTTTTTCTGCTTTGGGACTATTATATGATGATCCTGACCGTGTCGCATCAGCTGAGACTGAGTTGAGACGTTTAAAACAAGGATCGGGTAATGTGGAAAAATATTGTACACATTTTCGTCGTTGGTCCACTCAAACAGGGTGGAACGATTCTGCTCTGAAAAGTCTATTTCTTGCTGGGCTCAGTGAAAGGGTTAAAGACCTGCTAATTGCTTATCCTACACCTGAGGATTTGCAACAGGCTATGCAATTAGCTATATGGGTGGATAGAAGACTGCGTGCTAGGGTTAATGAGAGCAAATCCTCTGCTATGTCAGTTTCTGGTTATGATAATGTGTGTATTAACAGTGGTGAACCGATGGAGATTGGATCGGTGGCACCTCGCTCTCAAGAAAAAGACCGTCGTTTTTCGGAAGGCTTGTGTTTCTATTGCGGAAAATCTGGTCATTTGATTAAAGGCTGTGAGCTTCGTATGAAGAAAGAAAAAAAAATGGTCAGTCACGCCCGTATTGCCTGTTTAAATTCCAAGGGTATATTTTTAGCTGCTTCCACGATTGCTCAGGAAAAATTGATGGAATTTCGGGTGTTTGTTGATTGCGGGTCTACACTGAATGTAATTGATGGGGGATTCGTGGAAAAACTCAATTTAAAACCTGAACCTTTATCATCCCCCATTGCTGTGGTTTCTGTGGATGGCTCCCCTTTGAAGAATATTACTCTCAAGGTCAGTGAATTTCCTCTCACTATTAATGGTGTTCACCATGAGAAATTGGATTTGGTAGTGTTGAATAACTTGCCTTCTCCAGTAATATTGGGTTTGCCCTGGTTAAAATTTCACAATCCTGTACTGGATTGGTCTACCAGTGAAATTAAATCCTGGAGCCATAAATGTTATGACAAGTGTTGTAACGGGCGTATTGCAGCTTTGGATAGGGGAGAATTGCCTGTTCCTATTCAGGATTTTTGGAGAGTTTTTTCTGAGAAGGAATCGCAGGTTTTGCCTCCCCATAGAGACTATGATTGTTCTATTGAATTTGTCCCTGGAGCGACTCTTCCTAAAAGTCGTTTATTTAACCTTACTATTCCTGAGAGGAAGGCTTTGGAGGAATACATACAGACAAGCTTGGCCGCCGGTCACATTAGGCCCTCTAAGTCTCCTGTGGCGGTTGGATTTTTTTTTGTAAAAAAAAAGGACGGCGGTTTACGTCCTTGTCTGGATTTTCGTGAGATTAACAAAATTACGGTACGCAATCCTTACCCACTGCCATTGATTCCTGATCTGTTTAACCAGTTATTGGGGGCCAAGTGGTTCTCTAAAATTGACCTTAAGGGGGCATACAATCTGTTGCGCATGAAGGAGGGTGATGAATGGAAGACTGCTTTTAACACTCCTGTGGGTCATTTTGAGAATCTGGTTATGCCTTTTGGTCTTACTAATGCTCCTGCATTTTTTCAGAATCTGATTAATGACATCCTTAGACCTTTGATCGGTAAAAATGTGGTTGTGTATTTGGATGACATTTTGATTTATTCGCCAGATCTGGAGTCTCATTGGCGGAGCGTGCGTGAGGTATTACAGTTATTAATGGACAATTCGCTTTTTGCTAAGCTGGAGAAATGTGAGTTCGCTGTACAGAGAATTAGTTTTTTGGGCTACATTATCTCCAGCAAAGGTTTTGAGATGGATCCGGTTAAGGTTCAGGCTGTGCAGGAATGGCCTAGGCCTATTGGTTTGAAATCGATGCAGAGGTTTTTGGGTTTCGCCAATTACTATAGAAAATTCATAAAAAAATTTTCTAGTATTGTCAAACCTCTGACTGATCTCACCAGGAAAGGTGCTGATGCGGTTCAGTGGTCTTCTGAGGCCATTGAAGCTTTTGTGTATCTCAAGGAGAGGTTCACCTCTGCTCCCATCCTTATGCAGCCTGATGTTACTAGGCCGTTTTTGGTTGAGGTTGATGCTTCCTCTGTGGGGGTTGGCGCAGTATTGTCTCAGGATAACGGGGATGGATTACATCCCTGTGCCTTTTTTTCAAAAAAATTTTCGGAGACTGAACTGAATTACAATATTGGTAATCGGGAATTATTGGCTATTAAACTCGCATTTGAACACTGGCGCCACTTCTTGGAAGGTGCGGAATTTCCCGTTCAGGTTCTTACGGATCATAAAAATCTGATATATCTTGATGCTGCCAAGCGCCTGAATGCCCGTCAGGCTAGGTGGGCACTGTTTTTCTCGCGGTTTAATTTCTCCGTTACTTACATCCCTGGTACTAAGAATGTTAAGGCGGATGCCTTGTCTCGCAGTTTTTCTCCCATAGTCGGTGCTGAGAAAGAGGAAAACATTTTACAAGAAGGTGTTGTGATAGCTGCTTTAGACTCCGTTTTGGAAGATGAGATTCTTAAAGCTCAGGAGAATGCCCCATCTAACACTCCTCATGGGAGGTTGTTTGTGCCTGGGACCTTTAGGAGAGATTTGTTTGTTGAGTGTCACGAATCTCGGTTGGCAGGTCATCCCAGAATCTCTGAGACCAAGAGACTGGTGGGTCGCAGTTTTTGGTGGCCTGGATGGCAGAAGGAAGTCATTAAGTGGGTGCGCCAATGTACTATATGTGCTAGATCTAAGTCCTCACATACTCCTGCTGCGGGGTTGCTTTGTCCTTTGGAGGTCCCCAGTGCTCCTTGGACACATTTGGCTATGGACTTTATAACTGACCTTCCCCCCTCTGAGGGTTTTACTGTCATCTGGGTGGTCGTGGACCGTTTTAGCAAGATGTGTCACTTGGTTCCCTTCGTCAAACTGCCCTGCGCTAAAACTCTCGCTAAGGCCTTTGTCAAGGAAATTGTCAGACTTCATGGCGTTCCTACTGACATTGTTTCTGATAGGGGTCCTCAGTTCGTGGCTCGTTTTTGGCGTGCCTTTTGTGACAGGTTGGGAATTCATTTGTCGTTTTCGTCCGGATATCATCCTGAATCTAATGGCCAGACAGAAAGGAAAAACCAGGATGTTGAGCAGTTCTTGCGTTGTTTTGTGGCAGACAATCAAGAGGGGTGGTCTGAGTTTCTGCCACTTGCCGAATTTGCTCTGAACAATCATACATCTTCTTCTGCTGGTTGTTCGCCTTTTTTTTGTTGTTCTGGGAGACATCCGTCGTTTGGGTCGTTCTCCAAGTTGGGATCTGCCGTGCCTGAGGAGGAGAATTTTTCCGGTGATTTGGAAAGAGTTTGGACGGATGTGCGTGGTAATCTTCAGGAGGCCAACAGAAAATCTAAAGACTACTTTGATAGGAAACGACAGGAGGTTTTGTTCGCTGTTGGTGACATGGTTTGGTTGTCCTCTAGGAATCTGCGGTTGAGGATTCCTTCTAAGAAATTGGGTCCCAAGTTTGTAGGGCCCTTTAAGGTGCTTCAGGTTGTCAACCAATCTGCTGTTAGGTTGGAGGTTCCTACCTCCTGGAGAATTAATCCGGTCTTTCATGTCTCTCTGTTAAAAAAAGCTGTTGTGTCGGATGGTGACGCCTCTGCCTCTGTTCCTCCGGTGGTGGAGGACGGGGAATATGAAATTTCTCGCATCCTTGACTCTAGACGGTATAGAGGTAGTTTGCAGTATCTTGTGGCCTGGAAAGGTTTCGGACCCGAGGATAACTCTTGGGTGAGGTCAGATGATGTTTCCGCGTCCAGACTTGTCAGAGCGTTTCACAGGAGATTTCCTGATAAGCCTGGTCCTAGGGGATCCGGAGGATCCTCTTAGAAGGGGGGGTACTGTTAGAACCTTGCTGTTAGGTTTTTTTTCCTTTGCTGGTCACATGACCTTGTTGGCCTATTTAATCCTGCTCCGCCCTTCTGGCTTTGCTGGACTTCATTGTATATCTACTTTCTAGCTAGCCTGTGCTCTGTATCTAACTCTGTTAGTTTGCTTGGTCTACGGACCTCTATGTTCTATCTATTTTGTTTGTTCGTCTGTCTGCTACTATTTCTGTTAGGAGGTGTCCCATATTCCTCCCAGTCCTTAGTACTTGTAGGGATTCCCTCCCCACATCTATAGGTCTCCGTACAGACTAGATTAGGACTTTAGCAGGTCTGATCGCAGGATCAGGTTCCCTGTTACATCGTAGGGATTCAGCTGAGTCCTATAGTAGGGACAGATCTCCTCTCTTTCCTTAGCTTTGGTAGCAGAACATAACAATACCATGTCTACGAAAAAGTTGCATTATGTGACTACTATGCATATTGTCTCCTCATATGTTCCTTGTCTCCTATATATGTTCTGAATTCAAATATGTACATATATATATACATATATATATACACACACACATATATATACAATATATATATATATACACAATATATATATACACAATATATATATATATACACAATATAAATATATATATACACACACAATATAAATATATATATACACACAATATAAATATATATATATATATATATATATATATATATATATATATATATATATATATATATATACATATACACACTTGCATGCAATGGAGAATTTTCCTGCATAATTTCTTGAAAGATGCAGACTTTCTTCCTTTACCACCGCTTCAAGAAAGCGTCTTCTAAAAACTGACATTAGGTTTGGAAGTTGATTTTAAGTCAAACTTCAACCTGAAAAGGTCCAACCAGTATTTTGCCAGGCCACAGCAGTACCCCACCTCCACCTTGCTGGTGTCTGAGTCAAAGTGGAAGTCTGTGCAGTTTACTGGTCCAGCCATGGGCCCATCCATCTGGTCCATCAAGAGTCACTCTCACCGGTCCATAAAACCTTTGAAAAATCTTTCTTTGGAAATTTCTAGGCCCAGTCATGACGGTTCACCTTCTGTGTCGTGTTCAGTGGTGGTTGGGTTTCAGCCTTCCTTATCTTGGCCATATCTGTCATATCATATGACAGAGGATAATTGGTTCCTGGTCCCTTCACATTTGATTCTTCTCAAATCTTTGGCAGTTAATGTGCCTTTTCTTTATCTCAACAATGTTTTTTGACCCTGTTGATTGTTTGCAACAAAACTTTTGATTGTTCTGTATCCCTCTGTAAGACTTTTAACAATTTTTTACTTTTCAGAGTCAGTTAAACCTCTTTTTTAGCTCATTTTCCCTGAGGAAAACAAGCTGCCTAATAATTCTGCACACCCTGATAAAGGATGTTAATATCCTTAGGCCTCAATATTCCTCATTTCACAAACACCTATCATCTCATTCGCTTCATCTAATAAGCATTCGAGTTAATGCAGCTTGTAATTGGAAAATATGTGTAGAAATCATGATAAGGTCAAAATACTCACTTGCTTAAAAATTCTGCATACAATGTATATTCATGGTTACCTAAGTAGTGATGGGCGGACCGGTGGATGTTCGGGTCGGTGGAGTTCATCCGAACATTTAAAAAAAGTTCTGTTCAGGTACCAGAACAGTACCCGAACTTGAACCAGACCCCAGACCCCATTTAGATGAATGGGGGGCCCGAACATCCAGGGTTTCCCACGCTGTCATGTGCGTGACAGCACGGAAAACACCGGCTCTGATTGGCGGTAAGTTTGTTCCGCCGGTCAGAGCTCTGCGGTTCCCACGCTGTCAGACAGATCACAGCGTGTGAGCCAGCAGCTCTGAACAGTGCCTCTGTTTTTGCTAATCTGTGCAAGTAAAGCTGACAGCTGCGGGCTGCAGCCTTCAGCTGTCAGCTTTATATTGGCTGGTTATCAAAAATAGAGGGGTCCCACGCAGATTTTTTAAATTATTTATATAAATAATTTAAAAAAACGGAGTGAGGTCTCCCTCATTTTTGACAACAAGCTAAGTTCAGTGTCTCCTGGATTCACGGCTGAGCGGTTGCATCATGCCATCACTAAGCCTTGCAAACCAGTTGAAACAGAGTTGGAGTAAGTCATGGGACATATTGATTATTGGCGGACAGGTGAGGAATATAGTGTTTTATTACTTTTAATTTTACAATAATAAATAGGAAAAAGAGGTTGGGGAGTGTTTATTTCAAATAAAGGAGTTTTTATGTGTATTTATTTCAATTTAAGGACTTTTTTCTGTGTGTGTCTTTATTTAATTTTCACTACAGGGTTAGTAATTGGGGTGTCTGATAGACACCTCTCCATTACTAACCGCTGGGCTTGATGTCAGCTGACATTACAAAGCTAACATCAACCCCACAAATATTACTCCACCTGCCATCGCACCAAGTCATAGAGCCAGAATTGGCACATCTAATAGATGCGCCTTTTCTGGAGTGGCTGCGAGCTGGAATTTTTAGGCTGGGGAGGGCCAATATCCATGGCCCCTTCACAGCCTGAGAATACCAGCCCCCAGCGGTCTGCTTTAGCTTTGCTGGTTGTCAAAATCGGGGGGGACCCCACGCCATTTTTTAAAGTTATTTATTTAAATCATTAAAAAAAATGGCATGGGACCCCTCTATTTTTGAAAGCCAGACAAGATAAAGCTGACAGATGGAGGCTGCAGCCTGCAGCTGTCAGCTTTACCTGCGCTCCTTATCAAGAATAGAGGAGACCCCACTTTTTTTTATATTTTTCTTTTACATACTGCTCTGGAGCTTACTGTACATGCATTTTTTGAATAAATAAATAATTGAAAACAATGGCTTGGGGTCCCCCTTAATTTTCCTAACCAGATGAGGGAAAGCTGGTGTTATTATTCTGGAAAGGGGTCAATGAAGCTTTCCAGGCTATTAATATCAGCTCACAGCTGCCTGCATAGCTTTTACTGGTTAGTAAAGGAGAGACCCCCAAAAAATTGAATTGGGTCCACCCTGATTTTACTAACCAGCAAAGGCTAAACAGACAGGTTCAGGCTGATATTAATAGGCTGAGTAGAGGCCATGGATATTGGGTCCCTCCCAGACTAAAAACACCAGCCCTCAGCCGCCCCAGAAATGGCGCATCCATCAGATGCACCAAATCTGACACTTAACCTAAGCTCTTCCCACTTTCCCTGGTGCGGTGGCAAGTGGGGTAATAGTTTTGAGGTTGATGTCAGCTTTGTAATATCAGCATCTAAAAGACACTCCAGCGTCGAAAATGCATGCAAAAACGCTTGACAAACGCTTCTACCTGGCAGGAAAAACGCATTTAAAATCCGCATGCGTTTTTCCTGCCAGGGAAATGCAGAAAAAATCAGCAGCATTTCTGCATCGTGGGCACTTAGCCTAAATCATTATACTGTTTGCATCATAAATGGATGAGTATACTAAAAAGGTTGATGCTGATGGCTTTGTTCAACTAACCATATCTACGGTTATTCCGATTAATACTGGTTATTTATATTAGCAAAAAAGAAGCAAGACAAAAATATATCTCATACCCTACCATAATTATATATAAATGTAAAGCAAAATTGCATACATAGCTTACCACGGGCCTAGGTGGTCTGGAGTTGGGACCCGGTCCTATTTGTCTACCCTTTTATATGCATTACTTCAACTTTGATATACAGTAAGGTTTTTAATATAGGCAGTATAGGTACCGTCCCAATTTAGGGTCACCTTGCCGCTGGTGGGACGGCTTGTATACTTTTTTTGATCAAAAATAGTTCACTAAGTACCCTATATTTATTATGCAATTTTGCTTTACATTTATATATAATTATGGTAGGGTATGAGATATATTTTTGTCTTGCTTCTTTTTTGCTAGTGTGAACATGCCTCTGTTTCTTGTATGTCTGCCATCTTAGACCTCAGTTCACATTGTCTGGTTATTTATATTATAATATCTCCTTGGTATGTATATATAATTTTTTTGACCATAATGCTGGTAATGATCTATTTTAAACCCATACTGGAAAAAACACTATATAAAAAACATTATATCATTTTACATGAAAGTCATATAGTATACAATGCACTAACATTTGCCCTTAGGAATACAGTCCAATGGACCACTGACAATTACAAGTGATATATGAAGAATGAAAGAGTATGTAATAAGCAAATAACACCCTTGAGTTTCTACAGTAGGTACTGAGCAAAGCCTTTTATAAAATTGGTTACCATAGGACCATGTGGATATCATGAGCAGTAGCCTCCGTCTCACAACCAAATGATGATGTGGATGATATGAGCGGTAGATGGAAAAAAATAATTTGGATCTATAAAAAAGGTATCTACAGTTAGGTTCATATATATTTGGACAGAGACAACATTTTTCTAATTTTGGTTCTAGACATTACCACAATGAATTTTAAACAAAACAATTCAGATGCAGTTGAAGTTCAGACTTTCAGCTTTCATTTGAGGGTATTCACATTAAAATTGGATGAAGGAGTTTCAGCTCCTTAACATGTGCCACCCTGTTTTTAAAGGGACCAAAAGTAATTGGACAATTGACTCCAAGGCTATTTCATGGACAGGTGTGGGCAATCCCTTCGTTATGTCATTCTCAATTAAGCAGATAAAAGGCCTGGAGTTGATTTGAGGTCAAAGGAGCTCTCCATGCAGGTGAAACAAGCCATCCTTAAGCTGCAAAAACAGAAAAAACCCATCCGAGAAATTGCTACAATATTAGGAGTGGCAAAATCTACAGTTTGGTACATCCTGAGAAAGAAAGAAAGCACTGGTGAACTCATCAATGCAAAAAGACCTGTGCGCCCACGGAAGACAACAGTGATGGATGATCGCAGAATAATCTCCATGGTGAAGAGAAACCCCTTCACAACAGCCAACCAAGTGAACAACACTCTCCAGGAGGTAGGCGTATCAATATCCAAATCTACCATAAAGAGAAGACTGCATGAAAGTAATTACAGAGGGTTCACTGCACGGTGCAAGCCACTCATAAGCATCAAGAATAAAAAGGCTAGGACTGGACTTTGCTAAAAAACATCTAAAAAATCCAGCACAGTTCTTGAAGAACATTCTTTGGACAGATGAAACCAAGATCAACCTCTACCTGAATAATGGAAAGAGAAAAGTATGCCGAAGGCGTGGTACAGCTCATGATCCAAAGCATACCACATCATCTGTAAAACATGGCGGAGGCAGTGTGATGGCTTGGGCATGCATGGCTGCCAGTGGCACTGGGTCACTAGTTTTTATTGATGATGTGACTCAGGACAGAAGCAGTCGAATGAATTCTGATGTATTCAGAGCCATACTGTGTGCTCAGATCCAGCCAAATGTAGCCAAACTCATTGGTTGTCGTTTCATACTACAGATGGACAATGACCCAAAACATAAACCCAAAGCAACCCAGGAGTTTATTAAAGCAAAGAAGTGGAATATTCTTGAATGGCCAAGTCAGTCACCTGATCTCAACCCAATTGAACATGCATTTCACTTGTTAAAGACTAAACTTCAGACAGAAAGGCCCACAAACAAACAGCAACTGAAAACCACCGCAGTGAAGGACTAGCAGAGCATCAAAAAGGAGGAAACACAGCATCTGGTGATGTCCATGAGTTCAAGACTTCAGGCAGTCATTGCCAACAAAGGGTTTTCAACCAAGTACTAGAAATGAACATTTTATTTACAATTATTTAATCTGTCCAATTACTTTTGGTCCCTTTAAAAACAGGGTGGCACATGTTAAGGCCCTGAAACTACTAAACCCTTCATCCAATTTTAATGTGGATACCCTCAAATTAAAGCTGAAAGTCTGAACTTCAACTGCATCTGAATTGTTTTGTTTAAAATTCATTGTGGTAATGTCTTGAACCAAAATTAGAAAAATGTTGTCTCTGTCCAAATATATATGGACCTAACTGTATGTGCCCACTTGTGTACCTTCAAGGATAGTAAGTATAGATTTAAGGGGTTGTCCAGTGAAAACAAGTATCAAACCTTTTGGACCAGAACTGATCGGCAGAATGGAGATTTTTTTTTTTTATCAACGAAGGTGAACTTTTATCCATGTTACAAAATGGACCAGGGGGTTGGATTTTTGTCTAATGCTCCATTTATTTTCTACGGGCTGCCGGAAAAACTCAAGCGCAGCACTCAGCTTACCTATATGGAATTAATGGAGCGCAGATCGAACATGTCCACTGCCACTTCATTCTAAAGGGGATAACATTTTCCTGTTCTGCCAATTGATACAAGTTCCATCCTTTGGACCCCCATCGGTCAACAAGTTGTCACTTGTCCTATGGTTAGGTGATAACTTGTTTTCACCAGACAACTCAATGCCTTGAGAAATGCATTGAGCTGTAGGTTGGATTGCTGCTAAAGGGAAAAAAACCAAAAATAAACTCTTTAAATCTTCTTCCTTAGTGAGTGTGAACGAGCTGAGTGTGTCCGGAGCGTAAGTGCAAACGGAAGTAAGTGTGTGGCTTGTGATTCAGTGTAGAGGTATTTGGGAATCCTGCACCAAATACCTGTGTGAATTGCTGTGAGTTGCTGAATTGAGAACTGCTGAGCGTTTTTCTACCTGTTTAATTTTATTGGGCTTTTTAAAACCTATTTTCTCTCTACAGTTTTACAGTCTCTTATTTTACTACCAGTGTGTTTAAGGGTTAACTATATTGCACTTAAATCCAGAGGTGTAGCTATACTCACAAGGGGTTAATTAAGAGTGAGGGGTCATAATTAAGGATTTATAAGAGGCAGCTAGTTGGGGCTTCCAGTCCTTTGCAAGTGCATTGAACTGAGTAGCATCGGCGTCTCTGCCTCCTGCCGGGCAGAGATGCCGTTCCCCTCACCGCCGCGGTCCTGGTCCGGCGTCTTCTGGCTCCCCCGCTGCTGTGGCATGCACCGCGCGCAGTTTCCCAGGCACTGTGCTTAGGGCGCGCGCTCTCTCCCTCTTAAAGGGGCCGCACGCACCATCCTAAAGAATCCCCGGCCAATGGCCGAAGGACTTTTCCTATATAAGGCCCATCCTCCAAAATGGAGGTGCCTGTGCAAGGTTGTTGTTCCGTGTACTAACACTTGCTTCAGCCCTCAGGTCCCGCTGCCTGTCAGTCCTCCCCGCCAGTCTGTCTAGCAGTCCAGCCCTCCAGTCTGTCTACAGTTGAGCCCGCCAGTCGGTCTAATAGTTCTGCCCGCCAGTCTGCCAGTTACCTGCCGTGCCCACCAGCCTGCCAACCCGGAGCACCTGCCAAGTAACCTGTCGTGCCCGCCTGCTTGCCTACTCAGAGCTCTTGTCTGGCTATCAGCCGTACCTGCCTGCTTATCTACCCGGACCACCCGCCAGTCTGCCTGCCGTGCTCATCCGCTGTACCGGTCAGCTCCTGTCATCTGACCCGTGGGAGTCGCCTGCTCTCACACAAGGTCAGTCCCAGAGTGGCACCTGGTTCACCTGCCTGGTCCCTCCCTGGTTCATGGAGTCGACTAAGCCACCGTGTGACTGGGGTCAGGCCGAGTAGGCACTTAGTCATGCCCCTCTGGTCCCTCCTTGCACCGAAGCACAGAGGTTCCACCACCCGGACCCGTAACAAGCTGTAGGTTGGATTGCTGCTAAAGGGAAAAAAAAACTCTTTAAATCCTTAGCGAGTGTGCACGAGCTGAGTGTGACTGGTGTGTAAGTGCAAACGGAAGTGATTCAGTGACTTTGGATTCAGGGAGTTTGGAAGGGAGGAATTTGGACTGAATTGCAGTCTATATTTTATTAATTCTTTACATTTCGCTTTTTACTTAACATTTCTGTCTGGTGCAATCCCCATTAGGAAATGAGCTCAATTATTGGCAATGCTATCCAGTGTACATCTTGCCACATGTATGCAATCCTTGAACAGCCGGTCGTGGGTGCATACTACTGTGCGAGATGTGTGCACGTTGTGCGTTTGGAAGCCCGGGTACTGGATCTAAATGAGCAGCTGGCAATACTGAGATCCATAGACGATATGGAAAGGAGTCTGCTGCTCACTGGGGTAGATGTGGGGGAGGGTGGTAGTATGGCGCTGCAGGACAGTGTGGCAGCTAGCTGGGTGACATTTAGAAAGGGGGTAGAGGGAAGAGTGTCAGGAAGGCTAGTCCTGATCTGGCACACCCCAATAAGTTTGCAAAGTTGGCAGATGAGGGGGGTGTCAGTACAGGGGTAGCACTGCTGCAGAAAGGCATGTCCTCTGAAAGCCAGAGGAGTGTCAGCTCCAGTAAGGGGGGAAATAGGAGAGCAGGGCAGGCCAGACAGGTGCTGATAGTGGGGGACTCAATTATTAGGGAAACAGATAGGGAAATCTGTCACAAAGACAGGGATCATCGATCAATGTGCTGCGTACCTGGCCCTCGAGTCCGGCACATCGCTGATCGGGTTGACAGATTACTGGGAGGGGCTGGTGAGGACCCAGCGGTCATGGTGCACATTGGCACAAATTACAAAGTTAGAGGTAGGTGGAAGGTTCTTAAAGATGATTTCAGGGAATTAGGCTGCAAGCTTAAAGCAAGGACCTCCAAGGTAGTATTCTCTGAAATACTGCCTGTACCACGTGCCACGCCAGAGAGGCAACGGGAGATTAGGGAGATAAATAAGTGGCTCAGGAATTGGTGTAGGAAGGAGGGGTTTGGGTTCATGGAGAACTGGACCGACTTCTCAGTTGGATACAGGTTCTACGCTAGGGACAGGCTGCACCTCAGTGGGGAGGGTGCAGCTGTGCTGGGGGAGAAAATGGCTAGAAGGTTGGAGGAGTGTTTAAACTAGGGATTGGGGGGGGGGAGTATTCATTTTATAGATGGGGAAGATAGTGCAGATAGTGACCTGGGCACAAATAAAGAAATTGGGGGTGGGGTTAGAACAGTCAATATAGTAAGAAGGAATAGAGGTACATAGAGATACATAAACTGCATGTACACTAATGCCAGAAGCCTCACCAACAAAATGGAGGAATTAGAATTAATTTTGTTGGAAAATAATTATGACATGGTGGGGATATCTGAGACATGGCTGGACGAGAGCCATGACTGGGCAGTTAATTTACAGGGCTATAGTGTGTTCAAAAATGACCGTACAAACAAGCCAGGGAGGTGTGTGTTTATATGTAAAATCATCCTTAAAACCCATGTTGCGTGAGAATGTATGTGAATCTGATGAAAATGTAGAGTCTCTATGGGTGGAGATAAGGGGAGGGGGAAAAATTAATAAATTACTGATAGGGGTTTGTTATAAGTCTCCAAAAATAATGAAAGCAGCGGAGAATATCCTCTTAAAGCAAATAGATGAAGCAGCGACTCAAGGAGAAGTCATTATTATGGGGGACTTCAACTACCCTGAAATACATTGGGAAACAGAAAGCTGTAATTCCAGCAAAGGTAATAGGTTTTTGACAACTCAAAGAGACAATTACCTTTCACAACTGGTTCAGGACGCAACAAGAAGGGGAGCAATGCTAGACCTAATATTAACCAACATGCCAGACCGCATATCAAATATACAAGTTGGGATCACTTGGGTAATAGTGATCACAAAATAGTAAGCTTTCATGTATCCTTTAATAAGATGTGTAGAAGAGGGGTTACAAGGACACTAATCATCAGGAAGGCAAATTTCCAACGGTTGAGAGATGATCTTAGTGCAATAAACTGGGACGATATCCTGAGACATAAAACTACACAAAGCAAATGGGAGACATTTATTAGCATCCTGACTAGGACCTGTGCACAATATATACCCTATGGGAATAAACATGGTAGAAATAGGAGGAAACCACTATGGCTAAATAGAGCTGTAAGGGGCTCAATAAGTGACAAAAATAAAGCATTTAGGGAACTAAAGCAAGTAAGTATTTATGAGGCATTAAATAAATACAGAAAATTAAATAAATTCTGTAAAAACCAAATCAAGGCAGCAAAGATTGAGACAGAGAGACTAAAAAAATGATAGTGTTGGCCCCCTTAAAAATAGTCTGGGTGAAATGGTGGATGAAGATGAGGAAAAAGCCAATATGCTAAATCATTTTTTTTCAACAGTATTTACACAAGAAAATCGCATGACAGAAAACAGGATCAGTGATAACCAAAATTCTTAAATGTCACTTGCTTAACCAAGCAGGAAGTATGGCGGTGTCTAAAAATCACTAAAGTTGACAAATCCCCGAGCCCAGATGGGATACACCCATGAGTACTGCAGGAATTAAGTAAAGTCATAGATAGACCATTATTTTTAATCTTTAAAGATTGCATAATAACAGGGTCTGTACCACAGGAATGGCGTATAGCAAATGTGGTGCCAATATTCAAAAAGGGGACAAAAACTGGATTTGGAAATTATAGGCCAGTAAGCTTAACCTCTACTGTGGGTAAAATCCTGGAGGGTTTCCTAAGAGATGCTATACTAGAGTATCTGAAGAAGAATAACCTCATGACCTAATATCAACATGGGTTTACGAGGGACTGTTCCTGTCAAATTAATCTGATCAGCTTTTATGAAGAGGTAAGTTCCGGACTGGACCAAAGAAATGCAGTGGATGTTGTGCATATGGACTTTTCAAAAGCTTTTGATACGGTTCCACACAAAAGGGTGATACATAAAATGAGAACAATGGGGATAGGGGAAAATATATCTAAGTGGGTTAAGAACTGGCTCAGTGATAGGAAACAAAGGGTGGTTATTAATGGAACACACTCAGACTGGGTCTCAGTTAACAGTGGGGTACCACAGGGGTCAGTATGGGGCCCGCTTTTTTTTAACATATTTATTAATGACCTTGTAGGGGGCATACAGAGTAGTATTTCAATATTTACAGAGGACACTAAACTCTGCAGGGTAATCAATACAGAGGAGGACAATTTTATATTACAGGAGGATCTATGTGACGTGCCCAGGGGATGGGGGCAGACGACTCGGCGCCCGGGCCTTGCTGTTAGTTTTGGGGGATGTCGCGGTGGTCGGCTCCCGGGCCCGTACCCTGGGGTCACTCTTAAAAGCAAGGAATGGGGGAAAGGTGTATGGGAAAGGGGAAATTGTTCGTAACACCACCTGTGGTGTCTGGTGAGGATCACCAGCGCTGTGGCAGTCCTCTGAGGCCGGTGTCAGGGCAGCTATAGATGGTTCAGCTCCCCACAGGTGGAGCAGGGCCTCAGGGCAGCGTAGGAGAAGGGATGCAGAATAGAGCGTTGGCGGGTGCAGAGCCGCGGAGGAAAGAACAGACAGAGGCAGTATTTGAAGTCATCCAAGTCTTTACTCACGGTGGTGCTTTCTCAGCTCAGAGCTTCTCTCTGCTGTCACACGGCGAGCTGCACACTCCAGGTAGTTCAGGAGCGCTTGACAGGATCCCCGCTCTAAAGTGTTCCTCTCCTGGTGAACTTCTCCCGCTTTGTGTCCCCCACTGTGTCCCGTACGGGTACTGCGATGTCCTTTATGGGTAGCGTTTAGCTCCGAGACCGACTGGGTGCCCTTCTTGGTGACTGGTGGTGAGAACGTGGCGTAAGGCTGGGTCCCTCTGGATAAACTCAGATTAGGGCATACAGGTGGCGACTCCGCTCGGTCCGTATCCCCCTGGGATCCACATAAGCCTCCGGACTTTTCCGACAGACGTGAAGTGAAAAGTCAGATAATTGGGGACCGGTATCCCCTCTTGCGGCAGGGTCTCTCTGGCTGGGCCAGAATAAGGTATGCAGGTGGCGACTGCGCTCCGTCTGCACCCCCTGAGATCCTTTCGCCTGTGGAGCCTAACTCCTCTGTTCCCCTCCTGGGCCTTCTTGATTGGACTCTGACCGGGGACAGAGCCGGTTTTAACTCTGCCCGAGTCCCCCGTCTCGAGGCCTGAGACCGGGAACCGCAGACTCCTAAGCCGGCGGCAGCTTTGTGCTGACTTGCCGTCCCAAAGACCCACGACCAAAGACCCGGTTATTAAAATGGCCTCCTGTTATATATGATTCTATTAAGTGCTAAAGTAAAGTGCTTCCTCCACCCTCACTCACTACATGGTTCCCCCTAACTTTGGTTCCCCCCCAACTCCTCCATTCCGGACTGGGGCAGCACTATGGTGCTTTTTAGGCCCCCTTCAGAACTGGAGTGGTGTAGTGTTGAGCGTGTGGTTGGGGTCCTATGTGGTGCTCCATCCTTACCTTGGAGAGGAGATACCACACCTCATTCTGAGGTGCAGTACCCCTGTGGCGACTTAACCGTCAGGGGCGCCACATATGTAAACTAGAAGCTTGGGCTACTAAATGGCAAATGAGCTTTCATGGGGATAAATGTAAGGTAATGCACTTGGGCAGAGGAAATAAAATGTATAATTATATGCTTAATTGCAACACTGGGTAAAACTGTCACTGAAAAAGACCTGGGTGTATTGGTGGACAACAAGCTCACGTTTGGAGGCCAGTGTCAGGCAGCTGATGCAAAGGCAAATAAAATAATGGGATGCACTAAAAGAGGCATAGATGCTCATGAGGAGAACATAAGTTTACCTCTATACAAGTCACTAGTGTGACCACACTTAGAATACTGTGTACAGTTCTGGTCTCCGGTGTATAAGAAAGACATAGCTGAACTAGAGCGGGTGCAGAGAAGAGCGATCAAGGTTATTAGAGGACTGGGGGGTCTGCAATACCAACACAGGTTATTACACTTGGGGTTATTTAGTTTGGAAAAATGAAGGCTTAGGGGTGATCTTATTACTATGTACAAATATAAGAGGGGACAGTACAAAGACCTTTCTACTGATCTTTTTACTCTGAGGCCTGAGACGGGGACAAGGGGGCATCTTCTACGTCTGGAAGAAAGAAGGTTTAATCATAGTCACAGATGCGGATTCTTTACTGTAAGAGCAGTGAGACTATGCAACTCTCTGCCGCATGATGTTGTAATGAGTGATTCACTACTAAAATTTAAGAAGGGCCTGGATGCCTTTCTTGAAAAATAATATTATTGGTTATATATACTAGATTCCTTGATAGGGCGTTGATCCAGGGAACTAGTCTGATTGCCGTATGTGGAGTCAGAAAGGATTTTTTTTTCCCAATGTGGAGTTTAGTGTTTGCCACATGGTTTTTTTTTTGCCTTCCTCTGGATCAACATGTTAGGCTATGGGTTGAAATAGATGGACTTAGTCTTCCTTCAACCTTAAAAACTATGTTACTATGTTACCCATTTAATATAATCAATTATCTACTTTAGAAAATGCTGACATATTAGCTTTTGTGTTTGAAATGTGGTATAAAGTTAACCATTGATGGGATTTATGTTACATATTGTTATAACCATATCTATGGTATACTATTAACCACTGATAGGCTCCATGTTACATATCATTGACTGGTGTAGACACCGTTGTGCATATTCTCATGGTAGCAGTTATCTGTAGCTGATGCATTTTCAAATTGTGTATAATGTGTTTTTTGCAAGATCTTAAGGCATTTCTGGGTCATTTTCGATATAGCCGACACAGAATATGTGCAATTTGTGATAATAGGGTGCCAGTCTCTGCAGTTAGGCAGGGTAAGTAACCCCGTCAGGGACTACTAGGGTCTAGTAGACACTTACGTAATACAGATGCCGCACATACAAATACTGCTATGGCTTATACAGTACATTCGCACCTGCTCTTTAAATTAATCTAATATAAATAATTTATCTGCTTTCTTTTTGCATAATCTGTTCTAGTTTTTAGTGATGTTGCTATAAGAAAATACAACCCCTGGCAAAAATTATGGAATCACCGGGCTCGGTGGATGTTCATTCAGTTGTTTAATGTTGTTGAAAAAAAGCAGATCACAGACATGGCACAAAACTAAAGTCATTTCAAATGGCAACTTTAGGGATTTAAGAAACACTAAAAGAAATCAAGATAAAAAATGTGGTGCTCAGTAAGGGTAATTTTTTTCAGACCAAGCAGAGGAAAAAAATTATGGAATCACTCAATTCTGAGGAAAAAATTATGGAATCATGAAAAACAAACACACAAAAGAACACTCCAATACATCACTAGTATTTTGTTGCATGACCTCTGGCTTTAATAATAGCTTGCAGTCTCTGAGGCATGGACTTAATGAGTGACAAACAGTACTCTTCATCAATCTGGCTCCAACTTTCTCTGATTGCTGTTGCCAGATCAGCTTTGCAGGTTGGAGCCATGTCATGGACCATTTTCTTCAACTTCCACCAAAGATTTTCAATTGGATTGAGATTCAGACTATTTGCAGGCCATGACATTGACCTTATGTGTCTTTTTTCAAGGAATGTTTTCACAGTTTTTGCTCTATGGCAGGATGCATTATCATCTTGAAAAATGATGTAGTCAATCCCAAATATCCTTTCAATTGATGGGATAAGAAAAATGTTCAAAATATCAATGTAAACTTTGGCATTTATTAAAGATATAATGACAGCCATCTCCGCAGTGCCTCTACCTGACATGCAGCCCCATATCATCAATGACTGTGGAAATTTGCATGTTCTCTTCATGCAGTCATCTTTATAAATCTCATTGGAACGGCACCAAACAAAAGTTCCAGCAACATCACCTTGCCCAACACAGATTCGCGATTCATCACTGAATATGACTTTCATCCTGTCATCCACAGTCCACGATTGCTTTTCCTTAGCCCATTGTAACCTTGTTTTTTTCTGTTTAGGTGTTAATGATGGCTTATGTTTAGCTTTTCTGTATATAAATCCGATTTCCTTTAGGCGGTTTCTTACAGTTCGGTCACAGACATTGAGTCCAGTTTCTCGTTTGTTTTGTTGTGTATTTCCTGTTTTGGAGACATATTGCTTTAAGTTTCTGGTCTTGACACTTTGATGTCTTCCTTGGTCTACCAGTATGTTTGCCTTTCACAACCTTCCCATGTTGTTTGTATTTGGTCCAGATTTTAGACACAACTGACTGTGAACAACCAACATCTTTTGCAACATTGTGTGATGATTTACCTTCTTTTAAGAGTTTGATAATCCTTTCCTTTGTTTCAATTGACATCTCTCATGTTGGAGCCATGATTCATGTCAGTCCACTTGGTGCAACAGCTCTCCAAGGTGTGATCACTCCTTTTTAGATGCAGACTAACGAGCAGATCTAATTTTATGCAGGTCTTAGTTTTGGAAATGAAAATTTACAGTGTGATTCCATAATTTTTTCCTCAGAATTGAGTGATTCCATTATTTTTTTTCCCTCTGCTTGGTCTGAAAAAAATTACCCTTACTGAGTACCACATTGTTAATCTTGATTTCTTTTAGTGTTTCTTAAAGCCCTAAAGTTGCCATTTGAAATGACTTTAGTTTTGTGTCATGTCTGTGATCTGCTTTTTTTCAACAACATTAAACAACTGAATGAACATCCTCTGAGCCCGGTGATTCCATAATTTTTGCCAGGGGTCGTACATTGCTGTAATTGACAATAAAGTTTTGAAGTTTAATAAAAGGGTGTTGATAGATTTCATGTAAGATACTTGTATGTTTTGTACCAGATACATATTTTGCATATTTTGCATTTTCTACAATATGATTTTAATCTATTAATTCACGCACTGTAGTAATTGTGCCGAAGTCATGAAATCTCTGTAGTGTTTTTCATCAGCTAAAGGTCAGTGGCGAGTGCTGCACTCACATAGTCCATGTTCTCAAGTGATGCTACCTAAATATTTCATCTCAAAAATGTATATCTTTATGCACAGTTTTTTGATAGTTGTTGACATGGTCTAATAATTACTTCTATGTAACACTGCCGTCTCATTTATTATAGTTGGTTTCCTTGTTTTAAACATTGAGGACAATCGGGAAAAGCAAAAAATTAAAATGCTCTGTATCAGACATACTGCTAATCAACATAATTGTGCCAGATTAATGGATTTCTAGGACCTGAGTAGTTTTATTATTATGAAATAAAAAAAAACCATTACATCCTCAAGAGACAAGACAAACAATATATACCACTTGTGATTATGGCGGTTAGGCTGGAAATAACCATTTTTCTGTACGCTGACAACTTTCATTATTTCCACAGGAGCAGATACATCTACACAACCTCTGTTTTTCCTATAGTCATTTGTTATACATTGTAACTATATGTGGAACTGTAAAAGCATTGATGAATAACGTGACTGCTTCTTATCTATAAAACGTGTATGCAGGATAGCTGAAGTAAATGCCAAAGCAGAAGTATAATTAAATTGCCAAAGTGACATCAGCTATTAGTCCTGGATCAATAACAGATTAGTTTGTAATTAAGAAATGTAAAAAAATAAAATAAAATGAAATGTTCGGTCAGCTGTAATCTGATTGGATGTCTATATATGTAGTAGAACTGTGTCCTGTAATATTAGAGCTAATTAGAATAAACACATTAAAAATATTGGCACATTTCAATAAGAACAGATCTGTGATAACTGTTGGCTGTTGTATTTGTAATTAATATTTTTTTAAGCCATCCAAGAAAGATATTACAGAGATAAAATGTTAAATTGGCCGTATTATCAAAGTGGTCAGATATTGTATTTAGAGAGTCATGACACTCAGTGTTTGCACACACAAGCTGATTTATTCCAGAGGCAGTCAAATCTAGCACCTGGTGTGATAGAAATGGCTTCTACATTGCTTATGCAGACGTTGAAGCCTATTATGACATGGATCATATAGCATGCACATTTTGATATTCCTTTCCCAGCATGTATGTACACTGCTCAAAAAAATAAAGGGAACACTTAAACAACAGAATATAACTCCAAGTAAATCAAACTTCTGTGAAATCAAACTGTCCACTTAGGAAGCAACACTGATTGACAATCAATTTCACATGCTGTTGTGCAAATGGAATAGACAATAGATGGAAATTATTGGCAATTATCAAGACACACTCAATAAAGGAGTGGTTTTGCAGGTGGGGACCACAGACAACATCTCAGTACCAATGCTTTCTGGCTGATGTTTTGGTCACTTTTGAATGTTGGTTGTGCTTTCACACTCGTGGTAGTGACTCGCCCAGGGGGATGGGGATGACTCGGTACCCGGGCCTTTAGCCTGGCCTTTAGGGATGTCGCGGTGGTCGGCTCCCGGGCCCGTACCCTGGGCCTCTTCTTTAAAAGGGTTGGTGTTTTTGGTTAAGTTTATAAAAGAGTTCGTGACGCCACCTGTGGCTTCTGGTGATGATCACTAGCGCTGCGCAGTCCACTGAGGCTGGTGATAAGGCAGCTGGATGGTATAGCTCCCCACAGGTGGAGCTAGGCCTCAGGGCAGTGTATTAACGGGGAAAGCTGGATGAAGAGACCCCGCCGGGTCAGAGCAAGAACAGGGACAGACACGATAGTCACTTCAGTACCTTTTACTGATGGAAATTCAGGCACTCCCCGGAGCACTGTAGGGTGAAGGGTGTATGTCCGGATCCTCCCCAATGAGCGGGTTTTGGGCCTCCTGCTGCTTGACTCTGCGTAGTAAGTTTCTGACCTGCCTGGAGCTAGGCCTAACTTTGTCTCTGTCCTGCGCTGGCTGACCTTGTGGTAGGGCCTTCTCTTGGAGTGCACGCTCCCAACCAACGGGGCCTATGTGTCTCCTGGCTCTGGTACGTATCAGCACTTTAGCGATCCTGGGACTTGTAGTTCTCCAGGGATTCCGGTTTATCCTACTGGGTCATGGAGATCCCGGTAAGCTTCGGACCCGGTGTCCGGTAACTGCTTCTTCGGGGTGAGCTAGTTAAGCTCCTCTGCCCCCTATGAACTAACTCTCTCTACTCGCCTTCAGCCTACTCGGGCCCTCAATAGGCTACTCACACTAACGGCAGCTTGCCGCACTTCACCGATCTTATGGCGCCGGCACACCTAAAGCTCACCTCACTGAGCTACACCGAGTCTTGATCTGGATAAGTTCCACTGCAGGATAGCAATTGTAGGAGCTGGAACAGGCTTTTGTCCTCTGAGGTAACTCTTCTCAGACTGCACTGGACTCACTGCTAAACCAGAATAGACTGACTGCTGCCTAGCTCCACCTTCCCTTTTATATCCCTAACGGACTCCCTCTGGTGGTCTGAGGTGGAAGGTGGAGGTGTGTGAATGGTTATGGGGGCCTCTTGTGGAGGAATCCTTCAATACACCCTTCTAGGATTTGTGATACCAAGCACAGCTGGGCTTCACAGTAGCATGAGACGGACTCTACAACCCACAGAAGTTGCTCAGGTAGTGCAGCTCATCCAGGATGGCACATCAATGCGAGTTGTGGCAAGAAGGTTTGCTGTGTCAGTCAGCGTAGTGTCCAGAGGCTGGAGGCGCTACCAGGTGACAGGCCAGTACACCAGGAGACATGGAGGGGGCCGTAGGAGGGCAACAACCCAGCAGCAGGACTGCTACCTCTGTCTTTGTGCAAGGAGGAACAGGAGGAGCACTGCCAGAGCCCTGCAAAATGACCTCCAGCAGGCCACAAATGTGCATGTGTCTGCACAAACGGTTAGACACTGACTCCATGAGGGTGGTATGAGGGCCCGATGTCCACAGATGGGGGTTGTGCTCACAGCCCAACACCGTGCAGGACGCTTGGCATTTGCCACAAAACACAAGGATTGGCAAAATCGCCACTGGCGCCCTGTGCTCTTCACAGATGAAAGCAGGTTCACACTGAGCACACGTGACAGATGTGACAGAGTCTGGAGACGCCGTGGAGAGCGATCTGTTGCCTGCAACATCCTTCAGCATGACCGGTTTGGCAGTGGGTCAGTAATGGTGTGGGGTGGCATTTCTTTGGAGGGCCGCACAGCCCTCCATGTGCTCGCCAGAGGTAGCCTGACTGCCATTAGGTACCGAGATGAGATCCTCAGACCCCTTGTGAGACCATATGCTGGTGCGGTTAGCCCTGGGTTCCTCCTAATGCAGGACAATGCCAGACCTCATGTGGCTGGAGTGTGTCGGCAGTTCCTGCAAGATGAAGGCATTGAAGCTAAGGACTGGCCCACCCGTTCTCCAGACCTGAATCCGATTGAGCACATCTGGGACATCATGTCTTGCTCCATCCACCAACGTCACATTGCACCACAGACTGTCCAGGAGTTGGCGGATGCTTTAGTCCAGGTCTGGGAGGAGATCCCACAGGAGACCATCCGCAACCTCATCAGGAGCATGCCCAGGAGTTGTAGAGAGGTCATACAGGCACGTGGAGGCCACACACAATACTGAGCCTCATTTTGACTTGTTTTAAGGATATTACATCAAAGTTGGATTAGCCTGTAGTGTGCTTTTCCACTTTAATTTTGGGGGTGACTCCAAATCCAGGCCTCCATTGGTTAATAAATTTGATTTCCATTGATGATTTTTATGTGATTTTGTTGTCAGCACATTCAACTTTGTACAGAACAAAGTATTCAATGAGAATATTTCATTCATTCAGATCTAGGATGTGTTATTTGAGTGTTCCCTTTATTTTTTTGAGCAGTATATATATTTAATATCCTACACTGATGATATCAATTCAGTTTATTATAAAATTCTAGCATAGGTTGAGAAAAAGACAAGTGTATTGTATAAATATCTATCTATCTATTTATCTATCTATCTTTAGAAAAATAGAGCAGCACCTATAAGAAATGAAGGTGCAAATCCTCCTTGGTACCATACTATGGTACCATGGGCTTATAAACAATCAACTTTTTTGTACACTCTTTTGCTGTGCTGCCTTTAGTTTTTATTTTAATCTATCTATCTATCTATCTACTCTAGAGACAAGTGGATCGATCTAATGCAAAATGACATAGAGTGGAATTTTATTAAATTGTCAGGTCCCCGTGATTTTGAACAATTTGTGATTTGATTTGCAGGGATTGGAAAAAAAAGACTGGTACCTGGTACCATTGTACAGACTGCTGAAGATAGCAGCATCCAGAGAGTGGGCTCATGATATCAGGGGTGGCCACAAAGCCTTCTCTGTAGCTATCACATCATATGGACTATAGGCAATCAGGCGGGACTATCACAGCCACTTTAAAAGATGAGCGCCTGCCAAACAGAGGCAATTTTATGATTGTTCAGGTTAGAGATAGGAGGTCAGAGCGCATAGCAGATTACACATAGGGTCAGAAATAATCTGATTGTGGTGTACTAATGCAGTGCTAAACACATTGAAAATGGGAGTGGTAGTGGAATAATAATCCAAAGATTCAAGTGATATAGGGAGGTGCTATACCACCTGCATAGTCACTTTTTGTGACTGTTAATTAATTGATCTGTGCTATGCTTCACTAACAGCATATTAATAAGAACATTTTTATATTTTTCGCACACTGCAAACTTGGATGACAGTTTAATAAACCTCTGATCTAATTTTGTTACTGAAGAAAAATCTTGAAACCAAGGCTTGTGTGTCAGAGAAAGTCATTCCTTACTTGTGAGATGGACAAGACATAATTTTTTTAAAAAAAGACAAATGAAAAATCTTGGCATTACAGAGATTTAAATGCAACTGTCTATCTCACAAAGTGTGTGCATGTGGTAAAAAAATATATTATATTATATTTATATAATTATAGATTTTCTACCACACATTCTTTTTGTAATAGTCCACTATTAAATTTGTACACACCACCAGCAAGGTATTCAACTACCCCCCAAAAAGGAATAATTTTTGGACTGTTTTTACAATTTAAGAAGTCTAAAAATTATGATACTGCACTGAGCTGTCAAATAGGCTGTTGTTTGCATTTAAATCTAATTTAAAAATAATGTAATAATTCAAGTCAAATATTAGTTTGTCAAATAGTGCAGGGTATGCTCCTAACATTATCATTATTTATCTATAGCCTTTGTTTGTACATTGCAGATTCTTGCCCAAGCCCAATCTTCTCCTGGTCTTTGCTATAAATCATGCAAACAGAAACACCACATGTGTACTGTATGACACTGGTGAGGCTCTGGTATGTAGTTATCTGTTGAATTTCCTACCATAATGATAAGCATATTTAAGCATAAAGCCTACACTCACCTGGATCTATTATTTTGTAGGAATAACCAGAAGTAAATAAGAACGAATCCTATAGTTCAGTTTATTAATGAACCAATGTTTAATTATCGCTGTTTGTCTGGATAGGGCCAACCAAAGTGTTTTCATAAAAAAGAAAACCATATAACAATGCTGCTACAATAACCAGCAATGCCTCTTTAATACAGTCAGGCGACCTACGCCTCCCATGCATGTATAGTCATAGTACCCCCTAACATTCTAAAAATCAATTTGTGCAAGTTTTTTTTACATGAGTTTATAAAATAAAAGCATGTGAGGAAGGTTTACAAAGAGTCAGATACATTTCTAGATTAAAAGGGGAAAATCATGCATTCATGTCCCCTTTAAATATAATCTGTCATCAGGTTTTTGCTACCTAATCTGAAAGCAGCATAATGTAGACACAGAGTCCCTGATTCCAGTAATTTATCATTTACTGGGATGCTTGCTGAGATTTTAATAATATTACTGTTTCAGAGCAGGAGATTATCAATAGAGGACTACTTGAAAAAAGAAAAACTGCAGAAAAAAGAAAGGCCCGGCATATGGAAATACAGGGCTGGAAGCCAAAGCACTGCAACCCACGGGTAATCTGCCCAAAGCCCAGACCAAATAAAACATTTACTTTCTTGTAAAGTATCAGACTTATGGAAAAAAAATGTTGTGTTATGTCAACACCATCTCTGAACTTGCATTTGATGAGCCACAATTAGAGGAAATAGTAGAACAACTGTGTGCAGAATATATATTATATACAAGGAAAAGCCAAGAGTATGTTAGTACTCTGAAGAAATTCAATACACAGGTTTTTGTAGAAGAACTACAAAGTTTCCAGCACCTTTATTTTAAGAGAGACAGCTTTGTATGAGAGATTAACTTTAAGACAGAGGCAAAAAAGAACAAATATTGAAAGTGTCATCTCGTGTTTCTTGGGTCCACCACTTGGTCAAAACAATCATTTTAGGTCATTGTTTTAAAACTTCAGTCCTCAAAGCTTTCCAACAAGTCATGAATTGACGATATCCTGTAGAGAGAAAATTATTAATTTCTGATGCCTCGCTAATAATTCCATCACTTGTTCAATACAAAGGACATCCTGAAAACATGACATGTTAGGGAGCTGTGAGGACTGGAGTTGTGAGTAACATGAACTAAGTTAGTGATTCTAAGTGTTCAACACTCATAAGAGCATGTGCAGAAGCAGAGGCTATTAAGATGCGATCTGCCTTTAGTCCAAATAAAACTAAGATGGAATTGAGTGCAGCAGCTGAGGCAGCATGCCAAAAGGCAAAGATAATTGAGATGAAAGTGATTGCAGACTTGGAAGTAAGCACGGCAGCTGAAGTAGCACGCAGAAAGGAAGAGACAGAGGTTCTAGAAAAGGAATATGAGAAGGAATGCCATACCCATGGCAAGATCCAAGGTCCAAGCTACCAGTGGGAATCAAAGTGACATCAGTTTATGTGAAGTAAATGCAGAAGACCCTCTTAAGTGCACAGGTGACTATTTCTAAGCCAAAATAGTGATTCTTGCTGCAAATGTTCTTGACAGTACATACATTTCTCCAAAGCAACAGGAGGCAGATCCTTCCACAACACCCTACATTGAAGATCAGTGCAATACACTACCAATTTATTATCTTGAACGTTCTTCATGTACCAGAGTATACCAGGTCTCTACACCTCAGCAAACTCTATACATGATACCCAAATAAAAGCCAATATGCCAGCAAGTTACCATATCTCTGACCACATAATTCCAGTTCCACATGTGGCAGAACCTATGGACATTAAATCAGTTACTTTGCTGAATGCCTTTGCAGTCACATACTTCTCTGCATACTAGGCCAAAACGCTACAACCCAAATGATTAGCACTACTCAGCCAGCAGTTATCGTGTGATGTCAGCGTTTGCTTGCAAAGTACATGTTGCGCTGTGTGCTTACTAAGGCCAATCTCACAAGGTTCAACAATCAACCTGAGATCTATGGATATGTGCCTTTAGAACCATGATTAGTGACCTCAGCAGTACTGTCATTGAAGAGCTAGATCTGCTTATCAGATCGCTCAGGCCACAATTCACAGAGCACATCAAAAGATTCAGATCAGTCCAGATCAATAATCCACCCGAGGGTTCCTTGGCTGCTTTGGAGAGACTACAATGAAGCTATGGCATTCCTGAAGACAGAGGGAATACTCTGTTCAAGTGACTACAAGATTTTCCAAAAATATCCTGTAAGGAAACTCAAAATCTTAGAGTTACAGTATCCTTTCCTCCGAATTCCTATTTCTGTGAGTTTGTCTGTCAAGAATATTACAGAGTATAAGAATGTCTCAATCTTTTCCTATGGAGAATGCATGGTCTCTTGTTTATCTCCTCCAAAGTATGAGAGTCCACCTTCTAACAACAGAAAGCATAGTCTTCCCACACATACATCAGTTTCGGACAAGAGCAACCAAGGTGAAAAGGTTGTAAACCCTAGTCAACTATGTCCGCATTTATAAGAAGTCACATCCCCTTAAGTAGTGCATCAACTTCAGAAAGAAACCACTCCAGGAACGAAAGGGACTTCTAAAGACATTTGGGATATGTTCCGATGCTGTGCTTCTACTGAACAGTTTACAGACTGTAAAAGTACTATTAAATGTTTAGAATGCAGCTGTGAGGACCATGAACAAACGTCATCTCCCATGTCCAAGGATGGCGGGGAGGATGCAACCAACAAATTCTACCACAGTACCTTCTTCATGCAATATCTTCTTCATGTACTATAGCCTCACGTTGGAAAATGTGAAAAGGAGCAATCAGTTCACCAGTCTAGGTGCACGACAAAATACTCCAGTAACAAACTCAATTCTTCTTATTGCTTTTAAAAATCAAGATACTGGTGAATTCTTTTTTTTTTGCAAAAATGTTCACAAAAACTGCTTACAGTAAATGGAAGGAAAAATGAATGTCTAAAACAGTGCAGATCCTCTCATTGTGAAGAGCAGAATACCATTTAGACAAATCAGCAGACCTTAGTTTCACCTTCTTTTTTTACACCCCTTTCTGAAAAGAGCTAACTTGACCACCTGCTACTTGCTTCTCATTTTTCTCTATTCTTATCCTCTGGCCATTTCTATAAACACTAAGATGGTTTCAAAATGCTTCTTCCTGAAAACAATAAAATAAACCAGTCAAGGTCTATCCACATTGGTTGTCATGATCTATCAGTCTTGATATAAGCTTCAAGCAAAGCAACATTTAGTTCAAGGTAGACAGCATATTATGTAGTTATTTAGGTGGAAATACAAACCAACATAATGGAGAGTCATATTGGATGACTGATAATAATAACCATAATTAAAAAAACTGGCAGCAAAACCTGGCACTGACAGATCCATTATCAACTTTTTACACTTTATTTGTTGCCCTTAATTAGTTATTAATAAGATAGTTACATAATTACATAGGTTGAAAGACGACATATGTCCATCAAGTTGCACCTTTTCTCAATCAATTATACATTTTCTAACACTAGATTATTCATATCCTACAATGTCATTTATTCTGAGACAAGCTTCCAGCCTTTTTTAAAATGCTGATATGGTATCTGCCATCACTACCTTTTGTGGTAGGGCATCCCACAGTCTGACTGCTCTAACCGCAAAGAACCCTTTTCATGTTTAGATGACATCTTTTCCCCACAATAAGTCTCCGTTGGTCCTATGTAAGGTCCTTGGAAGGAATAAATCATGTGCCAGTTCTTTGTATTGATCACACATGTAAACATATAAATGAAATTGCCTCTGAGACATCTTTTTTTAAGCAGACCATCCGCCAACTTTTCTAACCTCTCATTATATGAGAAACCTTCCACCCCATTTAATTATCTAGCTTTCTGCCTTTGAACCAACTCATTCTTTACAATATCCTTTTTAGGATATGGATCTTAAAACTGGAATCCATATTCATTTTATACCCCCTAATTCTTCCTTGCTTTTGCGGCTGCTGCTTGACATTGAGTACTGCTGCTCAACTTACTTGTAACTAGAATACTCAAGTCCTTCTTCTGTACTGTAGCCCCGAGTATATTTCCAAGTAATATTTATGCAGCAATAGGATTACTTCAGTTTAGGTGCATTACTCTACTACTCTATATTTATCAATACTAAAATTATCTGCCATGTGTTTTCCAATGCCAACTTATCTAGATTATTTTGTAATATTATTATATTTTTATTATCCTATAAAGTTTGGGTGATCAATTAATATCTACCAATCTTCAAATACCTAGATATTAATTAGATATTGGGAGTTTACAGTGGAAAAACAAATAAAAATGTCTAAAGAACTAACGTAAATGCCCTTTAACCCTTTCATGACATGCAATATTCTGTTTTTTACGCTTTCATTTTTTTCTCCCTTATTCCAAGAGACATAACTTTTTTATTTTTCCATCCCCATAGACATATGAAGGCTTGTTTTTTGTGGGACAAGTTGTACTTTGAATGACACTATTGATTTTCTCACGTGATGTACTGGAAAATGGAAAAAAATTCCAAGTACGTTGAAATTACAAAAAAAAGTGCAATTCCACAATGATTTTTTGAGTTTTTTATTTACCATGTTATAATAATAATAATTTTTATTTATATTCTGTAGCACTTTACAATCTATATGGAAATTGCGGGACACAATAGTTAAACCATGGTCATCAGCCAGTATCTGTCTAAGATATTGTGTGCTATTTGGTGCATGGAGGATGTGGAGACAGATGAATACATAGGGGCACATTAAGATTAACATTTAGGAGGGGACAGGGGAGAGTTAGATTGGTGAGTTGAGGTGATAGACTTGTCTAAACAGATGTGTTTTTAAAGCACATTTGAAGACATGGGGGCTAGATATTAGTCGGATCGTTTGGGGCCGTGCATTCCAGAAAACTGGCGCGGCATGAGAGAAGTCTTGGAGACAGGTGTGAGGTTCGGATTAAGGAAGATGTTAGTCTTACATCAGTTGCAGAAAGGAGGGCACGGGAGGGGTGATAGACAGAAATGAGGGATGAGATATAAGGCGGTGCAGAACTGTGGAGAACTTTGTGGGTGAGAGAGATGAGTTTGTATTGTATTCTGTGGTGAATGGGTAACCAGTGCAATGACTGGCACAGGGTAGAGGCGTCGGTGAAGCGGCCGGATAGAAATAAGACCCTGGCTGCTGCATTCAGAATGGATTGGAGAGGGGAGAGTTTGTTTAGAGGGAGACTGATCAGAAGAGAGTTGCAGTAGTCCAGACGAGAATGAATTAGGCTAAGTGCCCATGATGCAGAAATGCAGCACATTTTTTCCGCTTCTCCTTGGCAGGAAAAACGCATGCGGATTGTACATGCGTTTTTCCCGCCAGGTAGAAGCGTTTGTCGAGCGTTTTTGCATGCATTTCTGCATGCGGGTTATCAAGCGATTTTAGCATCACTTGGAAAAGTGCTTGACAACTTGGTCACACTATATAAATCCATGCAACCGGCATAGATTTAAATAGTGTGACCAAGTAATAGTTAAAAAAAAAGAATAAGAATGGTAAAAAATAAACGTCAAGTATGGTAAAAAATAAAAATAGACGTCAGCGGTCGTGTGACCTGTCACATGACTAAATGATGTCATGGCAGGTCCTTTCACACCACCGCGACCCATACAACACACCGGACACAGCGGAGAAAACACCGGGGGCCATCGGAAGGTAAGTATAATCTTTATTTTTTATTTTAAATTCTTTTTTTAACAGGTTCTATGGTACCCGAGTCTGGATAAGAGTCTCCTCTTCTCCAAACCCGGGTACCATCCGCACATTGAACCGTATGATATCCGCATGGGCACATGTGTTCACACGGATAATATGCGGTTCAATTCAAGTCAATGGTGGCAATTACGCTGCGTGTCCGCAAAATTGATGGACATGCTGCATATTTTTCCGCAATGATAATCCGCAGCGGAAATTTCCGCAGCATGTGCACAGCACATGCGGATTATCATTGGGAACGATGGGGCACGTATTACCAAGCGTTTTTTAAGCGTTTTCGCTGCGGAAACTCCGCGGCAAAAACGCTTGAAAAACGCATAGTAGGCATGCAGCCTAAGAGTGACAGTAAGAGTTTTTGCAGTATCAAAGGTGAGAAAAGGTCGGATTCTGGAGATGTGTAGGTGTAGGTGACATGAGTGAGTGAGTGATTATATATGAGGAATAAAGGAAAGTTGTGTGTCAAATGTGACTCCAAGACAGGAGCTTGCTGCTTGGGAGTTATGGTGGCACCACCCAAGCAAATTTCAAAGTCAGGTATTGGTAGGTTAGTAGAGGGAGGAAGAAAAATGAGTTCTGCTTTGGAGAGATTCAGTTTCAGATAGAGGGAGGACATGATGTTAGAGACAGCAGACAGACAATCACTGGTATTTTGTATTAGAGTGGGGGTGATATCAGGTGAAGAGGTGTATAGTTGGGTGTCATCAGCATAGAGATGATACTGGAAACCAAATCTGCTGATGGTTTGTCCAATAGGGGCTGTATAGAAGGAAAAGAGGAGGGGACCTAGAACTTATCCTTGTGGAGCCCCAATAGTAAGGGGAAGATTAGAGGAAGAAGAGCCGGCAAAAGATACCGTGAAGGAGAGGTCTGAGAGATAGGAGGAGAACCAGGAGAGAGCGGTGTCCCTGAGGCCTATAGAGCGGAGCATACTGAGGAGGAGATGGTGATCCACAGTGTCAAAAGCAGCAGAGAGATCCAGGGAAACAGCAGGGAGTAGTGACCATTAGATTTAGCTATTCGTAGATCATTATAGACTTTAGTGAGGGCAGTTTCAGTAGAGTGTGAGGAGCGGAAACTGGATTGTAGAGGGTCGAGAAGAGCGTTATCTGAGAGACAGCGGATGAGACGGGAGTGGGCCAAGCGTTCCAGGAGTTTAGAGATGAAGGGAAGATTAGAGATAGGTCTATAGTTAGCAGTGCAGTTCTCATCCAGGGATGGCTTTTTAAGTAAAGGGGTTATGATGGCATGTTTGAATGAAGAGGGAAAGATACCAGAAGAAAGAGAGAGGTTCTGTTCACTATATGGTAAAACTGACAAGGCAATATGATTCTCCAGGTCAGTACGAGTATGCAGAAACCAAACATGTATAATTTTTTCTATTTACGTGGTGAAAAAAATTCAGAAATTTGTGAGAAAAAAATCTGCTTATGTCGCCATTTTCCAAGACCCGTAACATTTTCATTTTTCGTGATATGGGGCTGTGTGAGGGCCTATTTTTTGCGCCTGGAGCTGGTGTTTTTATTGATACTATTTTGGGGTACGTATGATGTTGCAGCAGCCAAAAAAACGTAATTCTGGCATTTTGATTTTTTTCTCATTATACTGTTTACAGATCGGATTCATTTACTTTATATTTTAATAGACTGGACTTTCACGAACGCAGCGATATGAAATACAGTATGTGCATTTTTTTAAATGGGTTTATTTTTAAAGGGGCAAAAGAGGGGTCATAATAATAATAATAATAATCTTTATTTTTATATAGCGCCAACATATTCCGCAGTGCTTTACAAACATTATCATCTCTGTCCCCAATGGGGCTCACAATCTACATTCCCTATCAGTATGTCTTTGGAGTGTGGGAGGAAACCGGAGAACCTGGAGGAAACCCATGTGTAAGGGGGATGGACGCCACCACCCCTTTAAGAAGGACTTTTCCCTGTTATTATTCCCACATGCAGCAGTAGTTGTCCCCGTGTGAGTGTAATGTTGATGCATTTATCTGTTCTCCCTGTATTGTACAGTGCAGTAGTTGCCTAGTTACCGCAGCATGGCAGAGCTGGCCAGGGGGAGGAGTGTAGCAGGGAGGAGCAGAGGCAGTGAGCTTAGAGACAGGAGACAGGAAGTCAAGGAGCAGATTCTGGGCGGCCATGCCAAGGACAAGGTGTCAGAGAAGAGCTCCAGAGAAAGGGAGCTTGTGTGAAGACGGGGGTGTCCCCGCAAAGAAGGAATCGAGACAGTGGGGGACGTAAGACCACGAGTGGGGACCTGCCCATGACAGGTCGGGACCGAGGACAGGTCGAGGCAGTGGGGCCGTAAGCCCATGAGTAAGGACCAGTGATGGTGTAAATTGTTACGCTCGCGCCCGGACTGACTAGCGTGAGCATGATTAGTGATCCCACTGGACCATGAACCGAGGAGTGCCTGGAGGGGCATAACTAAGTATCAACTCGGTCCAACCAAGGTCACACAGCGGCTCAGTCGACTCCGTGAACCAGGGAGGAACCGAGCAGAGGGACCAGGTGCTACTCCAGGTCAGACCCCGGTCACAGCTGTTGACCCACACCGGGGAATGCAGGAACAGGCAGGTTAGGCTGGCATACAGACAGGTGGATACTGGCAGGCACGGCTGGTATGCAGACAGGTGGGTATTGACAGGCACGGCTGGTATGCAGACAGGTGGGCAATGGCAGGCACGGCTGGCATGCAGACAGGTGGGCAATGGCAGGCACGGCTGGCATGCAGACAGGCGGGCACTGGCAGGTAGGAACGCAAGCAGGATAGGGACCAGTACAGACTGGGACACAGGAACGGAGCCGCAGGTGCGGTAGACAAGCAGAGCAGAGCAAAACCTGCAGATGCGGTAGACAAGCAGAGCAAAGCAAAACCCGCAGATGCGGTAGACAAGCAAAGCAGAGCAAAACCCGCAGATGCGGTAGACAAGCAAAGCAGAAAAAACCCGCAGATGTGGTAGACAAGCAGAGCAGAGCAAAACCCGCAGATGCAGTAGACAAGCAGAGCAGAGCAAAACCCGCAGATGCGGTAGACAAGCAGAGCAGAGCAAAACCCGCAGGTGCGGTAAACAAGCAGAGCAGAGCAAAACCCGCAGGTGCGGTGAACAAGCTGAGCAGAGCGAAACCGCCGGTGCGGTGAACAAGCTGAGCAGAGCGAAACCTCCGGTGCGGTGGGCAAGCAGAGCGGAGCGAAACCGCAGGTGCGGTGGGCAAGCAGGGCGGAGCAAAACTGCAGGTGCGGTGAACAAGCAGAGCAGAGCAAAACCGCAGGTGCGGTGAACAAGCAGAGCAGAGCAAAACCGCAGGTGCGGTGAACAAGCAGAGCAGAGCAAAACCGCAGGTGCGGTGAACAAGCAGAGCAGAGCAAAACCGCAGGTGCGGTGAACAAGCAGAGCAGAGCAAAGCCGCAGGTGCGGTGAACAAGCAGAGCAGAGCAAAACCGCAGGTGCGGTGAACAAGCAGGGCAGAACAAAACCGCAGGTGCGGTGAACAAGCAGAACCAGATACAAACAAGGTACTTACAATGAAGTAGCGAGTGTACACAAAACTCACAAACAGAAGTTCAGAGACAACGAGTTGGAGTTAGGTGCAGGTTCAGACACTGCAGGAAAAGGGAAGGTTCGGACATAAAAAGAAACAGGTAACAGGCTAGGACACAGTTCAGACAGGAACTGAACCAGGAATAAGATACAGGAACGAGCCTGGGAACTCAGCCCCCAGAGTGGCAGAGACAGACTAGAAGTCACAGAAGGGTAACAGGCCTGGGTATACAGCCCCCAGGGGCGGAAACAGACAAGATACAGGACGGGACCTGGCAACTCAGTTGCACAAAACACACTGAATGAAAGTGTTGCTCAGGCACCTCCTACTGGGTGGAGGGGGTTTAAGTATCCAGTGACTCACAGCAATAGGCTGGGGACGCATTAGGACTGCGCACACTGTAACTTTAAGAATCATGAAGTATCAGCGCCGGCACCCTAAGCCAGCGGACAAGAGACATACAAACAGCAGCTACTGGAGCAAAGTGTGCAGCCTGGCCTGATAGGTAAGATTGCGGTCTTGCATGGTGGGAGGTGGTAAGCCATGCAAGCACGCCGCCAGGGATGTTACATAAATGCACTCACAGAAGAGGCCAGTACACGAGACATCAAGGGTCCATGTGAGTACCAGAGAGTCTGGCAGCCAGAGACCTGAGCCAGAGTTAGAAGGTGCGCGGATCCGAGGACAGAGACTAGGCACAAAGCAGAGTCCTGCAGCCATAGACCCAGGCCAGGGTTAGAAGGTGCGCGGGAGAGAGAGAGAGTGCCGACAGCCCTCAGCAGGAGCTGAGGACCAAACAAAGGCTGTGGAAAAGGGATGTACATATATATATCTATATCCGAGTAGCACAGCGAGAGAGAACAAGGACTGTGGAAAAGGGATAGAAGCCTTATCCAAGTAGCACAGCTTCCCTAGGACAAGTGGCAACCAGGACAGAGGGTGTGCTGAAGGTGAAAGTCTGCCTGCTGTGATAAACTGAGTCGGAAAGTAGAGAAACGTCTTATTGTCCCTGCATAAGACCTGGACCTGAGAATATCTGCTGCACCTGCCTGTACTTCAATCTGGCAGTAAAGTTGGGTTTATTTAAAAGCACTGACTCTATCCGTTTATTCATGTGCGTGGTGCCAGGGTGCTCGCTGAAGGTTGCTCAATAGACTCGCCCACGACTACCACCCCGTGCCACCTCGCTCCACACGCAAACACAGAGAGAACATACAAACTCCTTGCAGATGTTGTCCTTGGTGGGATTTGAAACCAGGACCCCAGCGCTGCAAGGCTGTAGTGCTAATCACTGAGTGATTTGATCTTGTGTTTTTTTTATTTTTTCAGATTTTTAAAAACTTTTTTTTTCTCTTTTTACTGTACTGAATAGTCCTCTTAGAGGAGTGGAAGCTGCGATCATCTGATTGCTTGTACTATGCATTGTAGTGCATCAGCACTGCTACAGTATGTATAGCAGAAATCACAATCTCCTATGAACAAGGGCTGGCATTCACAGGAGGGTCGTATTGACACGCATGTGGGTCATCAGCAGATCCCTGGCTGTCATGACAACCCATTGGCACCCCACGATCATGTGACAGGGGCGCCGATAAGTGTGATTGATTACGCGCTTCTGGCCGGTGCGTGTTAAATACTGCTGTCAAAAATTGCCAGTGGGATTTAACTGGTTAACAGCTCCACCCACAGCTGTTAAAGGCACATTATGGCACACTAAATCAGTCATCATGTGCGGGAAAGATGCGGGCTCGGCATCAAAGGCAGGGACACGAGCTTTGACGTAAATATACTTCAATGGTCATGAAGGAGTTAAAGGGTTGTCTATTAAAGATCAGTTGGTCATTATTGGTTAACTTCTGCAACCTCACATAATGTTGCATTACCATCAGGATAGTTGCAACCAACCATAGATTTACCGTGAAGGAGCCGCTGCTGGGAAAATGTATTATTACATAGCATTTGAAAGATTAAATAGGGGGTTCCTAAGTGAATAGAGAGAAAAGTACATAAGTAACATCATTGTAATGATAATAAGGGTCACAAAGTTCACTGATGGCATCTTCTCATGTGTTCCAGTGGCATGTCAACAGATTTAACATCACCCCTTTCAACAGGCCTTATACTAGTTGTCAACCCTAAGGCTGCGTGCCCACTTTGAGTTTTTCAAGCGTTTTTGCCACGGAATTTCCGCAGCGAAAACGCTTAAAAAACGCTTGGTAATACATGCCCCATGGTCCCCAATGATAATCCGCATGTGCTGTGTCCATTAATTTTGCGAACACGCAGCGTAATCGCCACTATTGACTTGCATTGGACCGCGTGACATCCGCATCACTGCATCTGCACAAGCGGATATCACACGGTTCAATGTGCGGATGGTACCCAGGTCTGGAGGAGAGGAGACTCTCACCCAGACCTGGGTACCATAGAAACTGTAAAAAAAAGAATTTAAAATAAAAAATAAAGATTATTCTTACCTTCCAATGTCCTCCCGGTGTTTTCTCCCCTCCGTCTGGTCTGCTGTATGGGTCGCGTTGTTGTGAAGGACCTGCCATGACGTCATTGAGTCATGTGACCTGTCACATGACTCGATGACGTCACCACAGGTCCTTCACACCACCGCGAGCTGCCCAAGACACCGGACGCAGCAGAGAAAACACCGGGAGGACATCGGAAGGTAAGTATAATCTTTTTTTTTTACATTTTTACCATCCTCATTCTTTTTTTTTAAACTAACTTGGTCACACTACTATAAATCCATGCCGGTTGCATGGATTTATATAGTGTGAACAAGTTGTCAAGCACTTTTCCAAGTGATGCTAAAATCGCTTGGAAAAGCGCTTGATAACCCGCATGCAGAAATGCATGCAAAAACACTTGACAAACGCTTCTACCTGGCGGGAAAAACGCATGTGAAAACCGCATGCGTTTTTCCTGCCAGGGAGAAGCGGAAAAAATATGCAGCATTTCTGCATCGTGGGCACATAGCCTTACACTAAACACAGATAAAGAAAAGAAATGGCTGAATAGATTTTTGTTGCGAGTCCGGGTGGTGGAACCTCTGTGCTTCGGTGCAAGGAGGGACCAGAGGGGCGTGACTAAGTGCCTACTCGACCTGACCAAGGTCACACAGCGGCTTAGTCGACTCCGTGAACCAGGGAGGGACCGGGCAAGTGGACCAGGTGCCACTCTGGGACCGACCTTGTGTGAGAGCAGGTGACTCCCACGGGACAGGTGGCAGGAACTGACCGGTATAGCGGATGAGCACGGCAAGAAGGCTGATGGGTGGTCCGGGTAGATAAGCAGGCTGGTTCGGCAGGCAGCCAGATGGGTGCTCCGGGTAGGCAAGCAGGCGGGCACGGCAGGTAGCTGGCAGGTGCTCCGGGTAGGCAGGCGGGCATGACAGGTAACAGGCAGGTGCTCCAGGTAGGCAGGCTGGTGGGCATGACAGGTAACAGGCAGGTGCTCCAGGTAGGCAGGCTGATGGGCACGACAGGTAACAGGCAGGTGCTCCAGGTAGGATGGCTGGCGGGCATGGCAGGTTACAGGCAGGTGCTCCAGGTAGGTAGGCTGGTGGGCATGACAGGTAACAGGCAGGTGCTCCAGGTAGGCAGGCTGGTGGGCACGACAGGTAACAGGCAGGTGCTCCAGGTAGGCTGGCTGGCGGGCACGGCAGGTTACAGGCATGTGCTCTAGGTAGGCAGGCTGGTGGGCATGACAGGTAACAGGCAGGTGCTCCAGGTAGGCTGGCTGGTGGGCACAGCAGGTTAGCGAGCAGGACTGTTAGACAGACTGGCGGGCTGAACTGTTAGACAGAATGGCGGGCAGAACTGACAGGCAGCGGGACCTGAGGGCTGAAGCAAGTGTTAGCACACGGGACAACAACCTTGTACAGGCACCTCCATTTTGGAGGAGGTGCCTTATATAGGAGGAATCCTCCGGCCATTGGCCGGGGACTCTATAGGACGGCGCACGCGGCCCCTTTAAGAGGGAGGGAGCGCGTGCGCCCTAAGCACAGTGCCCGGGAAGCTGCGCGCGGTGCGCGCCACAGCAGCAGGAAGGTGGGGAGATGTCGGACCTGGACCGCGGCGGTGAGGGGAACGACGTCTCTGCTCGGCAGGAGGCAGAGACACCGATGCTACAATTTTTAAGTACATCTACAGTTATTTACTTATTTATTTCTGATCCTTATGTAGCACCCACATATGCCACAGTGCTGTACAGAGATTGGCATCAAACACATCAATCCTTGTCTCACAGATTCTCACAATCCAATTTATCTCAGACACACAAAGTAGGGATGGGGTCACATGCCCAACATTCATGGTGATGTCTGGACCAGCCATGGGTCTCTTGACTTGTATTTAACAGCTTGGTATACTGTATGTCTATGAGGCTGTTGACTTCAGGTAAGAAAACCCGAACTAGGTCTGCGCTCAAACCTTGATGTCAGAAATGTGAAAATGGCTTTAAGGCAAATTTCATGAGAAGCTAAATATTAATTTGTAGAGTGCGAGGAAAATAAAGTACTTAAAGGGAATCTCACCCTATGGGGTGTATATAACCTATTAATATGGGCGTACAGGTGATAGAAATGTTAATCTATTCATACCTGTATGCCTCATATTAATGGTTTTGATGTTTTGAAATCTTATATTATATCTTTATGGTAATGATTGCTCCTGGCCCTGGGCCCGTAAGGAATTCCGGCCCCCTCTCTTTATTATCATAGTACCCCCCTCCCCTGCACGTCTCTGTCCTGTGACATGCAGTTGTGGAGCTGTAATCTCGCGCCTGCGCGTTGAACCACCTCTACGATCCTTCCACGAGTCTCTGTGGCTCACCAGCACCTGTGCAGAAGATCACAGGCTAGTGTATTTTGTGATCTTCTGTGCAGGTGCCGGTAGTGATGCGCTGACACTCTGCCGTCTATAGGGTAAAACAGGTCTCCGGGAAGATGACGGGTGGGTCAGTCCAGCTCTGCTTACAGTCTATTGCGGAGCATAGGGGATGTCGCCGGCATTGACGCTCCTGTGCAGAAGATCATGGAATACACTAGTCTGTGATCTTCTGCGCAGATGCCGGTGAGTCACGGAGACTCGTGGGAGGGAGGATCGTGGAGGTGGTTCAACGCGCAGGCGCGAGATTATAGTGCCACAACTACACGTTACAGGACACTGATGTGCAGGGGAGGGAGTGTACTATTATAATAAAGAGAGGAGGTGGGGATTCCTTATGGGCCCGGAGCCTGGAGCAATCATTATCCATAAAGTTATAATATAAGATTTCAAAACATCAAAACCATTGATATGAGGCATACCAGTATGAATAGATTTACATTTCTATTACCTGTATGCCCATATTAATAGGTTATATACTCCCATGGGGTGGCAGATTCCCTTTTTAATGTAACTCACTCATAGACATGGAGAATAATTGAACTCCATAAAGATGTTTGTGTTTGATTGAATTCAGGACTCCAGTGCTGCAAAGCAGCAATGTCAACCTCTGACCATGCAATAAGTTACTGTATATTTATTTTTTTACATTTTTGTGTGTATTATTAGTAAATGCTGGTAATATTCTCTTAGCTCTTAGAGTTATGAAACCATACTGCTTTCACATTTTTATTGTGATTCAAAATAGAAGTTGAAAATCATATATAATGAAAGTGACTTAATTTGCCATCATGACACAGGGAACAGCAATCTATCAAACGTAAAATATACTTATCCATGTGTCAATTTTCAAACCCAAACGCATAATTCATAGGGGAATGTTCACTAGCTGAATCCTTCTAAGCTCTATGTAGAGACAGGAAGTCTATTTTTCCTGTATGAGTCATCACTGCAAAAGACCCTCGCAGGGGGGAGGAGCAGAGCAACTGGATCAGGAGTTAAAGAGGGTGATGACTCATGCAGGTAAATGAGACCTCCTGTTTATACATGTAGAGGAGAAAAAAGAAGAATTAGATGGGTAGAAGGGCAAAATGAGCAATTGTAAGAACACAATTCTTTATAATATGATGATAAAAAATATATTAAGAGGATAAAAATTTTGATGGGAGGAGTGCTTATTTAAAGACCACTGAAAATCTGAGATCTCACTTATTAAAGAAGTGTTCTCATCTATATTTTTTATTACATGTGTGTATATATGCATGTAATGTACTATGAGCATATAAATATATTCACCTACCCCTACTCTCTCCGGGATCGAGCGCCATTCTTCTCCTCTTCTCAGTGACATCACCTCTCTGCAGACTGGCTGGGTCACAGTGCGCTCTGCATGACTGAGAAGTGGCTTTTACAATGTAAGTCTATAGAGCGCCAGAACGAGGCTTCATAGGTTTATACTGTAAAAGAGACTTCCGAGTCACACATAGAGCACATAGTAAGCTGGCTGGTCTGAAGGGCGGTGACGTCACTGAGAAGAAGAGTAGAATGCCGCTGGACGCCAGATAAAGCAGCAGTACGCTAGGTGAGTAAATCAGTATTGTTACACTACATTACATGCACATACAGTATACACATTTAATACAACAATTACAGATGAGAGTGCTTCTTTAAAGTGGTTTGCATATGAATTCTGGGTGTGAATTGCAGCGAAGAGCCCCACGCTGACTAACCTCATTTTATGGGACAGACCCGCGACAATTCAACCTTCAAATCAGATTTTGGATTTCTGCTGCTGTGAATTCAACTACAAATACACGTTGGATTTTTCTGACTTAGAAAAACATAATGCTTGGGTCTTTTTATATGGTAGAGGGAACTTAGAGCCGCTCACTCAGGCACCAATGCATGTGCACAACTGCTACTTCTGGGACGTTGCTGCCTTCAGCATTTCTAAAATTATATATTTTATTTCTTTTAATCAGAGATCTGATTATCAAATGGTTTCTGATATGAACCTTTCTCAATGGACATGAATAAAATATATATTTGTTATTGCCTATTAGAACAGAAATTTAATTGGTTGCCCTGGTTTATGATTTTGATGACCTAGCCAGGGATAGATCATCAATATTAGATCATTGGGGGTTATCCCGCACCCTCACCGATCAGTTATTAATTCTAGCGGCAGTCAGATGTAAACAGCGAAAAGAGCTGAAAAAGCTCAGCTCCGTACAGACAGTAGTGGACTTTTCCAGAACAACTTCTATTGAAGTAGATAGGAGCTGAGCTGGAGTTGAAAGCAGCTGATTGATGGGGGTGCTGGGTGTCGGACCCCCATTTATCTGATTTTAGTGACATATCCTAGGTCATCGCAAGGCTGAACAACCCCTTTAATATTTGAGATGATCCAAAAAAAAAAGACATGAATGTTTCATCTTATGGAAGAATAGCAAAAACAAAGTCATTTTCACAACACTTCTAAGGCTGGTTAGCAACAAATTGCTACTAAACAAAACCCATTATGTTTACCTAGAAATGGTTTCCATGAGGACAGAAGGCAGGAACTTTTCTTTTTCTCTACCTCAAATAATTATTTCACGAAAGTCCAAGAACCGAATGCATTGTTTTCAGGCAAAGATCTGTAAAATAGGAAGTTTCTTTCTACTGAGCGTAATTACATAGCATTTTATCATCTGTCGGCTACGTGGTATCCATAACGTGGGATGCTTCCCCCAAGCTGTTACGAAGAAGAGATAATTAGAGGTGTTTAGCTATGATGCATGGAAGCTCTTTGTAAAACAAGAATATTGCAGATCAAACGTGCAATCTGATTTTCAAGCAAATTTACTTAATACAAAGGGAATTAGGAATCCACAATGAAGTTCTCAAGATATAAATAGTCATCTTCAACAATGATTCGTTCTAGAAAAGATAAAATACAAAGAGAGAGAGAGCGCAAAGCCCAATAGGGTTATACCTGTAGACATAGGGAATAATAGTAAAATGGTGGTTCTCACCTGGTTGGGTTGTGTGAGGACACAACTACCATAACATATAAAAGGCAGCTGCAGCGGATCTCCAATAGGTGTCCCACGGGACCAGAATAAATCCAAAGGCGGTGAAGGTAGAGATATACGTCCGCGCCGCTGAAAAATCCTCAAATCTGGAACATATAATAAAATCCTTGTTTATTGGTAAATGCCTACGCGTTTCTGGGTGTTCCACACCCCTTCATCAGGGCACCAGCAGATATATCAATGTATGCACTGAAGCACTCCATTTATATACAGACAAAGTGAAAAAAAAAAAAGTGTGTTCAAAAAGGAAGAGCAGAAATAAACAACATAACCTTTGCACCTGAGGCCGTGTGCAAAAAACTTTCAACAAAACTTTATCAATGAGTGTCACCAATATAAAAAGTGAGTATAAAAACATGTATTAAGACACGTATTACAAATAATGTAGTGTAGAGATGTATAAATAATCAATATACAGAATAGTCAAATGTATCAGTCAAATGGAGTAAATACATGAAAGGAATATTACTTACTAATAAGTAAGCGTTCACATTAGGTAAGAACAATATAAATATATATATAACATTAAAATCTCTAATGAGAATTCACCCATCAGCTGTCGTTCCATAAAGGGAGATAGAAAACGAAGGAACAAAATAAAAATAAAAAGTACCCCCATGTAAAAAATAGCCCGTAATAACCTCTGTCAACGGAGGAATGGTACAAGGAACAGGTTATCTGACCTATATCATGTAGTGACATAGAGACCTAGTGTGTAGTAATAGGACCCAAAGAAAACGCCGCGATGTATTGCAAAGACTGTGGCACAGATAAAGGAGATACACAAACAGGTAGTGAATCACCTGATGTGCGGTGGCGTAGAAGGAGAGAGGTGTGTGATTGTAGCAACCAGCAGAGCGCTACCATGTGGGTTTGAGTTGTACTACTCCAAAAAGGAAACCATAAAAGAGGGAACATTTATAATAGCGTGCAGGATTTTAGAGGAACACAATATGTGTGTCAGTAAAAACTATGATAAATGTAAAAACACAGATTTATGTGTGTATATATAAAAAACAATATTAACTATAAAAAAACTTCAGAGACATCATTAGGCCACAGGGCTTAAGAGTATTCAGTCTGTAAATCCAATAAATTTCCTTTCTGTTTAGTTCTTGGAGTCTATTAGGATAATTCTCGGGAATTTGATCAATAGGGCTGATCTTTAGACTTAAAAAATCTTTATTATGCACCATTGTGCAAAGTCTAGAAAGACCTTGTTTAAGAAACCCTTTAAGAACATTATGCCTATGGGAGTTGAGGCGTAGGTGGAGAGGCTGTATCGTTCTCCCCACATATTGTTTATTACAACTGCATTCTATTAGATAGATAACAAAAGTAGAATTGCAGGTGAGATATTTATTGATCTCAAAAATCTCCATATTAGTCTTTGATTGAAAGTGAGTAAGACCATGTGTAATACTTTTACAACATAGACAATTTTTGTTGCCACATTTAAAGACCCCTTTACAGGATGTTATAGGAGTCATACAGTTGTTCTTTGTCGTATTCCTTATCCTACTCGGAGCTATGATATTTCTTAGTGTGGGGGCACGCCTACAAGTAATACCCGTTTTTTTAGGCAAGATCTTTTTCAGTATGGGATCATCTAGAAGAATTTTCCAATTATCTTCTAGTATTTTTCGTATTTGTCCATGAGATTTGTTGTAGGAAGTAATGAAATTCAAGGAATAATTACTCTCCTTGGTATTTTTAGTTATTTCTTTACCTATCAATAGACTATCCCTATTATCTATATTTAAAGCCTCCAGATATGCTTTTTTAATAATATTACCGGGGTATCCCTGGTTTTTAAACCTGTTAGCAAGAGTGCTAGATTGTGCTATAAAGTCGTCTTTGTGAGTACAATTCTTTCTAATCCTATAGAATTGGTTTCTAGGAATATTTTTTAGCCATTTAGAGTAATGGCCACTTTTAAAATTAATGTAGCTATTTGTGTCAACATCTTTAAAGTATGTTTTTGTGCAGATATTCTCTCCTATTAAAAATAATGTGAGATCCAAAAAATTGATAGTATCAGGATTAACAAAGGGTGTAAAAGAGAGACCCCAAACGTTTCCATTCAAATGATTTAGAAACTCAGCCGGACCAACAAGTTCAGCATCCCAAATAATGATCAAGTCATCAATGTACCGTTTATAAAATATGATGTTCTCAAAAAAAGGGGAGTTATAGATATATATTTTTTCGAAGAGACCCATAAAAAGATTAGCATATGTAGGTGCTATTTTTGACCCCATCGCTGTACCTGATACCTGATGATGCATTTTATCTCTAAATATGAAATAATTATTGTTCAATATAAACGACAACCCTTCAGATAAAAAATCCCTTTGTGTAACCGTAAGCCTATTATCTAAATCTAAGAAGTACCTAAAAGCCACCAGACCAATTGTGTGTTCTATATTGGAATATAAAGCTGCTACTTCTAAAGTGATGAAAGTATAAGTATTTTTCCATTTGATCTCTTTTATTAAATTAATCAAATGTGCGGAGTCCCTAAGGAAGCTATCCAAATGCAATACATGTATTTTCATAATTTTATCAATGTATTCGGACAATTTACTCGTTAGCGAGCCAATACTTGAAATAATTAGTCTACCAGGGGGATTTTTTTGATTTTTATGTAATTTGGGTAGATTCGTCAAAGAAGCCCACAATATTTTGTCAGATACTAAATACTATAAAAATATTTATATTGATCCCTCCTTTGATTTAATTAAGGAATATACTAAAAGAATCAACCAGGCCTTTGCTAACAAGAGCATTAATGAAACAGAGAAGAAATTCCTGACTATTAGGAGTCCCAATACGCCCTTTTTTTACCATCTACCCAAATTACATAAAAATCAAAAAAATCCCCCTGGTAGACCCATTATTTCAAGTATTGGCTCGCTAACGAGTAAATTGTCCGAATACATTGATAAAATTATGAAAATACATGTATTGCATTTGGATAGCTTCCTTAGGGACTCCGCACATTTGATTAATTTAATAAAAGAGATCAAATGGAAAAATACTTATACTTTCATCACTTTAGATGTAGCAGCTTTATATTCCAATATAGAACACACAATTGGTCTGGCGGCTTTTAGGCACTTCTTAGATTTAGATAATAGGCTTACGGTTACACAAAGGGATTTTTTATCTGAAGGGTTGTCGTTTATATTGAACAATAATTATTTCACCTTTAGAGATAAAATGTATCATCAGGTATCAGGTACAGCGATGGGGTCAAAAATAGCACCTACATACGCTAATCTTTTTATGGGTCTCTTCGAAAAAATATATATCTATAACTCCCCTTTTTTTGAGAACATCATATTTTATAAACGGTACATTGATGACTTGATCATTATTTGGGATGCTGAACTTGTTGGTCCGGCTGAGTTTCTAAATCATTTGAATGGAAACGTTTGGGGTCTCTCTTTTACACCCTTTGCTAATCCTGATGCTATCAATTTTTTGGATCTCACATTATTTTTAATAGGAGAGAATATCTGCACAAAAACATACTTTAAAGATGTTGACACAAATAGCTACATTAATTTTAAAAGTGGCCATTACTCTAAATGGCTAAAAAATATTCCTAGAAACCAATTCTATAGGATTAGAAAGAATTGTACTCACAAAGACGACTTTATAGCACAATCTAGCACTCTTGCTAACAGGTTTAAAAACCAGGGATACCCCGGTAATATTATTAAAAAAGCATATCTGGAGGCTTTAAATATAGATAATAGGGATAGTCTATTGATAGGTAAAGAAATAACTAAAAATACCAAGGAGAGTAATTATTCCTTGAATTTCATTACTTCCTACAACAAATCTCATGGACAAATACGAAAAATACTAGAAGATAATTGGAAAATTCTTCTAGATGATCCCATACTGAAAAAGATCTTGCCTAAAAAAACGGGTATTACTTTTAGGCGTGCCCCCACACTAAGAAATATCATAGCTCCGAGTAGGATAAGGAATACAACAAAGAACAACTGTTTGACTCCTATAACATCCTGTAAAGGGGTCTTTAAATGTGGCAACAAAAATTGTCTATGTTGTAAAAGTATTACACATGGTCTTACTCACTTTCAATCAAAGACTAATATGGAGATTTTTGAGATCAATAAATATCTCACCTGCAATTCTACTTTTGTTATCTATCTAATAGAATGCAGTTGTAATAAACAATATGTGGGGAGAACGATACAGCCTCTCCACCTACGCCTCAACTCCCATAGGCATAATGTTCTTAAAGGGTTTCTTAAACAAGGTCTTTCTAGACATTGCATAATGGTGCATAATAAAGATTTTTTAAGTCTAAAGATCAGCCCTATTGATCAAATTCCCGAGAATTATCCTAATAGACTCCAAGAACTAAACAGAAAGGAAATTTATTGGATTTACAGACTGAATACTCTTAAGCCCTGTGGCCTAATGATGTCTCTGAAGTTTTTTTATAGTTAATATTGTTTTTTATATATACACACATAAATCTGTGTTTTTACATTTATCATAGTTTTTACTGACACACATATTGTGTTCCTCTAAAATCCTGCACGCTATTATAAATGTTCCCTCTTTTATGGTTTCCTTTTTGGAGCAGTACAACTCAAACCCACATGGTAGCGCTCTGCTGGTTGCTACAATCACACACCTCTCTCCTTCTATGCCACCGCACATCAGGTGATTCACTACCTGTTTGTGTATCTTCTTTATCTGTGCCACAGCCTTTGCACTACATTGCGGCGTTTTCTTTGGGTCCTATTACTACACACTAGGTCTCTATGTCACTACATGATATAGGTCAGATAACCTGTTCCTTGTACCATTCCTCCGTTGATAGAGGTTATTACGGGCTATTTTTTACATGGGGGTACTTTTTATTTTTATTTTGTTCCTTCGTTTTCTATCTCCCTTTATGGAACGACAGCTGATGGGTGAATTCTCATCAGAGATTTTAATGTTATATATATATTTATATTGTTCTTACCTAATGTGAACGCTTACTTATTAGTAAGTAATATTCCTTTCATGTATTTACTCCATTTGACTGATACATTTGACTATTCTGTATATTGATTATTTATACATCTCTACACTGCATTATCTGTAATACGTGTCTTAATACATGTTTTCTATACTCACTTTTTATATTGGTGACACTCATTGATAAAGTTTTGTTGAAAGTTTTTTGCACACGGCCTCAGGTGCAAAGGTTATGTTGTTGTTTTCTGCTCTTCCTTTTTGAACACACTTTTTTTTTTTTTTTTCACTTTATGTCTGTATATAAATGGAGTGCTTCAGTGCATACATTGATATATCTGTTGGTGCCCTGATGAAGGGGTGTGGAACACCCAGAAACGCGTAGGCATTTACCAATAAACAAGGATTTTATTATATGTTCCAGATTTGAGGATTTTTCAGTAGCGCGGACGTATATCTCTACCTTCACCGCCTTTGGAATTGTTATAGAAAAGATGGCATCTCGGAAGATGGTCAAGAAAGAGGTTTCATTCTGCAGGTTCCCACAAAGACTCCAAGAAAAGTGATTTTATCTTGTTCCCTTTGTTTCACACAGAACAAGATTTAGTTGTAAGTTAGAATTAAATTCCCTCATGCTATAAGATGTATATTTTCTAGTATAGATGTAACGTCTTACAGAGGGAAACTGAGGGATGGGGAAGTGTGAATGATGTAGGTGGCTGTAGTCATAGTCAGATAATTGGAGTATTATTAGCATGGTGAAACTATAAGGGAGAAGATGCAAGAAAGAGATTTATAGATGACTTTTTTCTCTATGACACAGTCAGTGTAATAACTAAGAGAAACCTGTATACAAATTAGAAAGATCAATCTCTCGTCTGAAGGCAGGATGGTCAGATACATAATGGATAATTAATAAACCGTTAAGAGTAGCTGAGACAAGGAATGAGTAGATAATGAATATACAGTTAGGTCCATATATATTTGGACAGAGACAACATTTTTCTAATTTTGGTTCTAGACATTACCACAATGAATTTTAAACAAAACAATTCAGATGCAGTTGAAGTTCTGACTTTCAGCTTTCATTTGAGGGTATCCACATTAAAATTGGATGAATGGTTTAGGAGTTTCAGCTCCTTAACATGTGCCACCCTGTTTTTAAAGGGACCAAAAGTAATTGGACAATTGCCTCCAAGGCTATTTCATGGACAGGTGTGGGCAATCCCTTCATTATGTCATTCTCAATTAAGCAGATAAAAGGCCTGGAGTTGATTTGAGGTGTGGTGCTTGCATTTGGAAGGTTTTGCTGTGAAGTAAACATGCAGTCAAAGGAGCTCTCCATGCAGGTGAAAAAAGCCATCCTTGAGCTGCAAAAACAGAAAAAACCCATCCGAGAAATTGCTACAGTATTAGGAGTGGCAAAATCTACAGTGTGGTACATCCTGAGAAAGAAAGAACGCACTGGTGAACTCATCAATGCAAAAAGACCTGGGCGCCCACGGAAGACAACAGTGGTGGATGATCGCAGAATAATCTCCATGGTGAAGAGAAACCCCTTCACAACAGCCAACCAAGTGAACAACACTCTCCAGGAGGTAGGCGTATCAATATCCAAATCTACCATAAAGAGAAGACTGCATGAAAGTAAATACAGAGGGTTCACTGCACGGTGCAAGCCACTTATAAGCATCAAGAATAAAAAGGCTAGAGTGGATTTTGCTAAAAAACATCTAACAAAGCTAGCACAGTTCTGGAAGAACATTCTTTGGACAGATGAAACCAAGATCAACCTCTACCAGAATGATGGAAAGAGAAAAGTATGGCGAAGGCGTGGTACAGCTCATGATCCAAAGCATACCACATCATCTGTAAAACACGGCGGAGGCAGTGCGATGGTTTGGGCATGCATGGCTGCCAGTGGCACTGGGTCACTAGTGTTTATTGATGATGTGACACAGGACAGAAGCAGCCGAATGAATTCTGATGTATTCAGAGCCATACTGTGTGTTCAGATCCAGCCAAATTCAGTCAAACTGATTGGTCGTCGTTTCATACTACAGATGGACAATGACCCAAAACATAAAGCCAAAGCAACCCAGGAGTTTATTAAAGCAAAGAAGTGGAATATTCTTGAATGGCCAAGTCAGTCACCTGATCTCAACCAAATTGAGCATGCATTTCACTTGTTAAAGACTAAATTTCAGACAGAAAGGCCCACAAACAAACAGCAACTGAAAACCACCGCAGTGAAGGCCTGGCAGAGCATCAAAAAGGAGGAAACACAACGTCTGGTGATGTCCATGAGTTCAAGACTTCAGGCAGTCATTGTCAACAAAGGGTTTTCAACCAAGTACTAGAAATGAACATTTTATTTACAATTATTTAATCTGTCCAATTACTTTTGATCCCTTAAAAAACAGGCTGGCACATGTTAAGGAGCTGAAACTCCTAAACCCTTCATCCCATTTTAATGTGGATACCCTCAAATGAAAGCTGAAAGTCTGAACTTCAACTGCATCTGAATTGTTTTGTTTAAAATTCATTGTGGTAATGTCTAGAACCAAAATTAGAAAAATGTTGTCTCTGTCCAAATATATATGGACCTAACTGTATATCTCAGCAGTGTCAATAAGAGAAGTTTAGGTAATGATTACCTTATTGAAGGATGAAGGTGTGATTTAGGCTATGTGCCCACGTTGCATTTATGAAGCAGAAAATTTCTGCTTCATTTCTGCAAGTCCTCTCCCGGAAAAACGCATGCGGAATTCCGCACGCGTTTATCGCGCATTTTTCGCGCGTTTATCACGCGTTTTCCACATGCGGAATTGCCTTGCGTTTTTTATGCATTGGACAAAGGCAATTCTGCTTGCGGAAACGCAAAATTAAATGACATGCTGCGGATTTTTGAACGCAGCATAAACGCTGCGGAAAAATCTGCAGCATGTGCATAGAACTTGCGGAATCACATTGGGGACCATGGGGTGCGGGTTACCAAGCGTTTTACAAGCGTTTCCGCTGCGGAAATTCCGCATCAAAAACGCTTGAAAAACGCTACGTGGGCACACAGCCTTAATTCTAAGAGAAAAGGCATGGAAGCTGCAAGGATTTAAAGAGGTTATCCACTCCTTTTACATCGATGGCCTATCCTTAGGATAGGTCGTCAATGCCTGATCGGCAAGAGTCCGACACCCGGCACCCCCGCCGATCAGCTGTTATCGGTGTCGGCCAGAAATACTCACTTCCCGAGATGCTCCGTCTACTTGTAGTGGCTGCTGCAGGGTACTGTACATCTGTCTCCTATTGATTTGAATAGGAGGAGGATGTGTATTACCAAACCCCAGTCACTACAAGCAGACAGAGCAACTTGGCAATTGAGTACTTCCGGCCAGCGGCCGTCACCGACACCAATAACAGCTGATTTTAAGGGGTGCCCGGTGTGCGGATGAGGCATTGACGACCTATCCTAAGGATGGGCCATCGATGTAAAAGTAGTGGACATCCTCTTTAAGTTCATTAATAGGTTAAGTATGTCAATAGTTCAGACAATTGAGAAATATAAAGTTTTGTAGTAAAAAGTGTGCCAAACCACCTAGGAAAGAATTTACAGAGTACCCACCTGTCTGTGGATGTCCTTTCTATTTAAGAAAATATTTGGCAGCCAAAGACAGATAACATTAATAACATTAATTTGAAAATATTACAGTTACAGTATGTGCAACATGTTGTAACTAGAATATTTTCAACAACATTTAACAGTATGTGCACACATTAAGTATTTGCTGCAGTCATTTCTGCATTAATTTTGCGTACATGCAGCGTAATTGCCGCCATTGACTTGCATTGAAATGCATATTATCCGTGTCAGCACATTTGCACATACGGATGTTATGCGATTCTATGTGCGAAATGTACCCAGGTCTGGAGAAGAGGAGACTCTCTTCCAGTCTCGGATACCATAGAACCTGTTAAAAAAAGATTTTAGAATAAAAAATAAAGATTATACTTACCTTCCAATGGCCCCCGGTGTTTTCTCCGCTCTGTCTGGTCTGTTGTATGGGTCGCGGTGGTGTGAAGGTACCTGCCATGACGTAATTTAGTCATGTGACAGGTCACGCGACCGCTGATGTCGGCGGTCGCATGACCTGTCACATGACTCAATGACATCATCGCAGGTCCTTTCACACCACCGCGACCGATACAACACTCCGGACGCAGCGGAGAAAACACCGGGGGCCATCGGAAGGTAAGTATAATCTTTATTTTTTACCATTTTTATTCTATTTTTTTAACTATTACTTGGTAACACTATATAAATCCATGCCGGTGATGCTAAAATCGCTTGGAAAAGCGCTTGATAACCCGCATGCGGAAATGCATGCAAAAACGCTTGACAAACGCTTCTATCTGGCAGGAAAAATGCATGTAAAATCCGCATGCATTTTTCCTGCCAGGGAGAAGTGGAAAAAATATGCAGCATTTCTGCATCGTGGGCACTTAGCCTGAGGCTACGTTCCCACGATGAACTTTTTGGTGAGTTTTTAATGCTGCATATTTTTGCTGCACAGGAGCACAGCGTCTTACAGATCCAGTAAAGTGGATGGGATTTATAAAAAATCTCCTGCCCACTGTGCTTTTATTTTACTCAGCGTAAGCCAGATACCAGAAAGTATCAAAAACAAAGCAGCTTTATTTAAAGCATGATATACCAAACAGAGACAAATGCAGCATCAAACATGCTATAAAGACAGATGTTAACAAAACGCACACAAAAACACAGTGAAAAAACGCAAGTAACCTAATTTAAATAATAAATGTAGATATGGTGCAGACATTCTGCAGCGTCAAAAACTTAACAAAAGTTTGTCGTTCACAAATTGTCTATTTTTTAATGCAAATTAAAAGCTACTTTATACAGTTCCACTAAAAGAAAAAAAGGAAAGAGAACAACCGAACATCCGGTCCCTAAGTAAATTAATAGAGGGACAATTTATAGATAATAAAATACCTTTATTAAAATAGTGGTACACCATAGAAGGAGAGAATTACATACGCAGATAGGCATATATGTAACTTCTAAATTAAGACATAAGAGCAACCAGTTAGGACAAAAGGTCCTCTATCCATCCTGTCCTCTAAGTAAGCAAAAAAGAAAATAAGGAAGTAGATAATACATAAATAGGACAAAAAAAGGGGAAGGGGGGGGAGAGGGGAAGGGGAGGAGGAGGGGAAAGGGCTGGTAAAGTACTCGGGCACAAGAGAAATGCTTGGAATAGACTATATGGTCATATAACCTTTATAACAAATGAATATGGCAATGCTACAATTTCATATATGAAAAATCATACAAAGTATACCAAAAATATACCAAAAATATGTGTAGTCATATGTCCCGAGAAAGATATAAGTGCCAGGGATAAAGATTGTCCTAAAAATAAGAGAGAATGGACAGAGGTCCAGAGGTCGATATATCAAACAATCAAGTCATCTCATACCTGTAGGTAATAAGCCAGCCGCGTAGCGTAAACCCCGACGCGCGTTTCGGACCGCCGTCCTTCGTCAGGGGGTGAGGAAGCAAAAGAGTATACAGACATTACAGCATGGAATCGCAAATAATTCTTTCTTTGAAGTAAAACATTGTTTAAAAGCAGGCAGGAAAATGTTTTACCTCACAAAAAGAATCAGTTGTAATCCCCTGCTGTTATGTCTGTATACTCTTTTGCTTCCTCCTCTGCCCAGGAGATGTGGTATGATCAGACCATGTTCCTGTACGGTCAGACACGGCCATTACACAGTACACAGCAGGGGCGAATTTATAAGATTATCTCAGCACAGGAACATTTTATTTAAACACATCCAATTGTGGAAATTATTATTATTCCAAGATCTATTGATTAAAATGAACTTTCATTCGTGGGAAAACCCCTTTAAGAGTTGAGTTGAGTTAATTGAGTTTAGGTAGTTAGTTTAGTCAAGAGCACACAAGAGATGTCGCAATAACACGCATGATCTTGTGCTCTGACAGTGAGGGGAGCCACTCTGAATGCCAGGATTTCACAGAATGGAAGTTCAGACCCAACTTTGGTCGAAAGTTGGGTCCTTTGGGGAATTTCTGGGAATATTTTGTAATTAATGTTATCTATTAAAATCACCTCTCTGTGGCTTCCCACTGTTTTCTTGAATAAAAATGACAGACACGGTCAGATGATAGCTACTGTTTAACCCCTTTACCCTCGAGTCTATTATCACCTTCCTGACCAGGCCAAATTTTACAATTTTGACCAGTGTTACTTTATGTGGAAACAACTCTGGAACGCTTCAACATAACCCAGTGATTCTGAGAAGGTTTTCCTGCAACACCCTGAAGGTCATGTTTGTGGTAAATTTAGACCGATATTTTTTGCTTTTATTTGTGAAAACATCGGAACTCAGAAAGGAAGAAGCACCATATTGAGTTCAGATTTTGCTGGAATGGTTTGAAGGTGCCATGTCACATTGGCAGAGCCCCTGAGGTGCCAGAACAGCAGAAACCCCCCCCATAAGTGACCCCAATTTACAAACAACACCCCTCAATGAATTAATCTAGGCATGCAGTGAGCATATTGACACCACATGTGCCTCACAGAACTTTATACCATTGTGCGATGAAGAAAGAATAATTACATTTTTACCACTCAAATGTTTTTTAGCCCCAAGTTTTTAATTTTTATAAGGGCTAATAGGAAAAAATGGATCTCACAATTGGTTGTGCAATATCTTTTGGGTGCGTCAATACCCTTCATGTAATTGGGAAATACTTTTCAGGCAGAGTGAAAAGATTAGAAGGAAAGAAGCACCATTTTATAGTGCAGATTTTGTTGTTATGGTTTGCGAGTGCTATGGCCCACTGGGAGAGCCCCTCAGGTTCAAGAACAGCAGAACCCCCCATAAGTGACCCCATTTTACAAACTACACTTCTCAATGAATTCATCTAAGGGTGCAGTGATCATATTGACACCACGGTTGTGTCACAGAATTTTATACCATTGGGCAGTGAAGAAAAAATAATTACATTTTTACCACAAAAATTTAGTTTTAGCCCCAAATTTTTAATTTTCACACAGAGAAATGGGTAAAAAATGGCACCAAAATTTGTCACACAATTTTTTCTGAACATGAAAATATCTCACATGTGGCTGTACAGTCCTGCTTAGCCACACGGCGATACTCGGGAGGGAAAGAGAGCTATTTGACTCTCAGAGAACAAATGATCGTAGAATAGTTTGTGGTCTCCATATGCAAAGCTCTTAAGTGCCAGAAGAGCAGGGTACCCTCTCAAGTGACCCCACTATGGAAATTACACCCCTCTGTGAATTTATCTACAGGTGTTGTGACGATTTTGACTCCATGTTTGTTTTCCAAAAACAAGCAGCAGTGGATGTTGTCGAGTGAAAATTCCAAATTTACCAGTGTAGTGCCCAGTACATTGCAGTGCCCGTACATTGTGCCCAGCTCATGCTTCTGGAGACATAGACCCATAAATTAAGCGCGCTCTCATCGCTACAGAAATGCCAAACATGTGGACATTAAATGTGGTTTAGGCACACTGTGTGGCTCTGAAAGGAGAGGGACATTTGGATTTCGGAGCTCAGAATTCGCTGTATTGTTTTTGGGGGTTGAAAAGCCATAGCGCTTTTCCAGAGCCTTTGCACTACTAGTAACGTGGCAGCTCCCTTCATTTCCATTGATAGATGGGGATACCAGATTTATATATTTTTTTGTGTGTTTGGCTATCACATACTAAAAGACGTGGGTTTTTTTTGCAAAAAAAGTTTTTGCATAGCCATATTTTGAGAGCTATAATTTTTCTATATTCCTGACAACAGAGTCATGTGAGGGCTTGGTTTTTTGCTGGACGAGTTGACGTTTTTATTAGAACCATTTTCGGGCACATAACATTTTTTGATCACCTTCAATTCCGATTTTTGGGAAGCAGAATAAACAAAAAACAAAAATTCAAGAATAGTTGTTTGAGGGTTTTTTTAATGCCGGTCACTGTATGGTAAAAGTGATAACGCAGCTTTATTCTTTGGGTCAGTTTGATTACAGCGGTACCACATTAATATAATTTCTTTTATGTTTTGCCACTTTTACACAGTAAAACTATTTTATAGAAATAAGTATTGTTTTTGCATTGCTATATTCTGAGAGCTATAGCTTTTTTATTTCACTGCTGACAGAGCTGTATAGCAGCTTGTTTTATGTGGGGCAAGATTTCAGTGATTCCATTTTTATCTACATTAGACTTTTTGATCACGTTTTATTTTTTTCACGGAGTTCACTTAAGGGGTTGAATAGAGTGACAGTTACAGTTTTATAGGTCAAGTCGTTCCGGATGAGGTGATACCAAATATGTGTATTTTTTTGCTTATTTTTATCTTGCATAAATATACGTAGTTACTGGTTTAACTTTTTTTTGTTTATTAATTTCATGATTTATTTTAAATATTTTTACAAATTTTTTTAACTTTTTTTTTACTTTTTTACTTAGTCCCTCTATGGGACTTTAACTTTTATTACTCTGATCGCTGGTATAATGCATTGCAATGCGCCAGGTCTAACCGGCTTGCTGCAGCTGGCAGACCCAGAGGTCATTATTACGACCTTGGGTTGCCATGGAAATGATCAGGGGGTTAAATGGCCTTAGGCGGTGCGGTTACCGTTCCTAGCCGTGACAACGGGAGCTTGGCTATAACTTACACCGAGCTCCTGGCGGTGATCATAAGGGCACGGCTCCTGTGCCCACATGATTGCCATGACATAAACCCTTCCCAACCATGACAAAAACCTACATCAATGTCGTGAAGAGGTTAAAGGTGTTTTCCGGCACTATTTTATTTTGTTTTTCCTATTGGGCTAAGAACCTGTTCTGCCCGGCTCAGAGCAGTAATGGACCACTCCTGTTAGTGATTCTGTTGCATCCCAACAACAAAGCAGCTCTTCCTCTTCCGGGTTGCTCTGTCTATGGTTTGTAACTACCAACGTCACGGTGATTGAAAGCCAGCTTACTGCAGTTAGGTAGCGGGGAGCAGGCTGTCAATCAGCATGACATTGGCAGTGACACCCCGTCAACAGAGCAGAGCAGAAGAGAAGCAGCTGCTCTGTCAACATAATGTCATTGGGAGCCGCAGAATTTCCATTAGGAGAGGTCAGTGTGTGTGTGTTTGTGTAAGAGCAGGGCATAACTTAAAGCTTGTGGGCCTCAATGCAAGAGCTCCAACAGGGCCCCCAATTATTGCAAGTCTTTAATAGTATTAGTCTTTTTATATGGGCCTAAGGAAAAGCCCCTAGGCTCCAGGGCCCTGGTGCAATTGCCGCCCCTGCATCTATTATAGTTACACTCCTGTGTAAGAGCTGTGTTTTATTTCTTTTTATAGAGCATGAATGGTAGATTGTAAAGTGTATAATAGCCAACCGAGAGACAGGACCGTAGTAAACAAAACAGTTTGGGTGAAGAACAGATGTGAAAGGAGGAATTAGATAAGGATGAGAGAATTACTTACTACAACCCTGAATCCTCTTCTCTGTGCTCCCATTAATTCACTTTTGCACCCCTTAAAAGGATGATGGGATTGAGAATGACATTCCCAACTCTATATTATAGAACTTGAACTGTAATTTTTTAGCAATTAATTAGTGAAAATGACTAGTTATGTATTCTCATCAGATGTTACCTAAGGTAACCACATATAACTTCCATAATTATTAACTAAGCACAACACTAAGAAAGGATGTGGTATCTTAAGAAAATCAGCTACAAAGAGGAAATAATACATGTATAAAATATATAAGTAAACTATGCTCATATGATTAGCCCCCCCGCTGCTGTCAATGTGCATGTGGCCAATACAGACAATCACTGGCCCCAGGGTTATTGCTGCTATGTACAGCATGTGAACGCTTAGGCCAGTGATTGGCTGCAGCGGCAAAAGGGGACAACCTCTGCTTAATTGCGAAAGTGGCGAGGTACATGAAAAACACATGCTCCCTCTCTGATTGGTGCCGTACCCCCGGTGGTCACGCGACATTGATATTTCAGGTTCTGCTTGCTAATGAGCTGTAGACTTTACACTTCTATCACATGATGTGCCTGGATGCCATATATATCGATGCAAGAAATAAGCCAAGACGTGGAGCTAGCGGGGGATTAAACAGGTGTTATTTTTTTTATTTTATACTATTTCTCCCACATAGGCAATTTTCTTAAAATAATGCCAATTTAGAAGAAAATTCCTCATATAAAAAATAAATGTGGGATTTGTGAATACACCTTAATTAATACAGAAAATAAATGATAAATGTTAGCACTAAATGAGCTATAAATAACCCTAACTGAGGTTAGCAATTACACACGATGGATAGAGTGCCCAAAGTGTATGCTAATAAGGGAGAAAGTAACAATGAGAGTATATGAATAGAGATGAGCGAACCCGAACTTTAAAGTGTGTCAGGTGCTGAACTCCGAATACAGACTTCTCCCCAAAGTCCGTTCTAATGTTTGGAGTTCTGGGGGAAGTCCGGGGAGAGAGATTGAGAGAGAGAGCTTACTTACTCCCAGAGGGATTGATGCGGCGAAACATGTTTTGGAGTCCTGTGAGCGGGAAATTTTTCTACTATCATGCAACCAGGTCACTAATAATTCAACTGATTTATTGTTCTTGAAATCTCACTAATACTTTATTATTAACAAAGGGTTATATTTTCATGTATGTGTTCATGATTATTTCACTTCGGTTGTTTTTTTGATTGCATGTACATGTATGTATTATGTTCTGGCCAGTTCCCCCTCTTATCAGTTTTGAATCACGTCTCACTGTTGTATATTATTTTAATGTGCAGCTAATTATTGTCAATAAAGAATTATTGCTTTTGCACTTTTTTTGAAATACTGGAAAATCTCTTTACGTATTAGTTTTGTGTTCCTACTAGGATTCATTACAGTGGAAAGTATTCAAACCCCTTTACATTTTTAACTCTTTGTTTCATTGCAGCCATTTGGTAAATTCTAAAACGTTCATTTTTTTCCTCATTAAAGTATACTCTGCACCCCATCTTGACTGAAAAAAAACAGAAATGTAGAAATTTTAGCAAATTTATTGAAAAAGAAAAACAGAAATATCACATGGTCATAAGTATTCAGACCCTTTGCTCAGACACTCATATTTAAGTCAAATGCTGTTCTTTTGCTTGTGATCCTCCTTGAGATGGTTCTACTCCTTCATTGGAGTCCAGCTGTGTTTAATTAAACTGATAGGACTTGATTTGGAAAGGCTCACACCTGTCTATATAAGACCTCACAGCTCACAGTGCATGTCAGACCAAATGAGAATCATGAGCTCAAAGGAACTGCCCAAGGAGCTCAGAGACAGAATTGTGGCAAGGCACAGATCTGGCCAAGGTTACAAAAGAATTTCTGCATTACTCAAGATTCCTAAGAGCACAGTGGCCTCCATAATCCTTAAATGGAAAGAATTTGGACCACCAGAAGTCTTCCTAGACCTGGCCGTCCAGCCAAACTGGGCAATCGTGGGAGAAGAGCCTTGGTGAGAGAGGTAAAGAAGAACCCCCAAAATCACTGTGGCTGAGCTCCAGAGATGCAGTAGGGAGATGGGAGAAAGTTCCACAAAGTTAACTATCACTGCAGCCCTCCACCAGTCAGGCCTTTATGGCAGAGTGGCCCGATGGAAGCCTCTCCTCAGTGCAAGACATATGAAAACCCGCATAGAGTTTGCTCAAAAGCACATGAAGGACTCCCAGACTATGAAAAATAAGATTCTCTGGTCTGATGAGACGAAGATAGAACTTTTTGGTGATAATTCTAAGCGGTATGTGTGGAGAAAACCAGGCACTGCTCATCACCTGCCCAATACAATCCCAACAGTGAAACATGTTGGTGGCAGCATCATGCTATGGGGGTGTTTTTCAGCTGCTGGAACAGGACGACTGGTTGCAATTGAAGGAAACATGAATGCGGTCAAGTACAGAGATATCCCGGATGGAAATCTCTTCCAGAGTGCTCAGGACCTCCGACTTGGCCGAAGGTTCACCTTCCAACAAGACAATGACCCTAAGCACACAGCTAAAATAATAAAGGAGTGACTTCAGAACAACTCTGTGACCTTTCTTCACTGGCCCAGCCAGAGCCCTGACCTGAACCCAATTGAGTATCTCTGGAGAGACTTGAAAATGGCTGTCCACAAATGTTCACCATCCAACCTGATGGAACTGGAGAGGATCTGCAAGGAAGAATGGCAGAGTGTGAGGAGCTGCCCATTTTCTAAAGACTATGATACTTTTCCAGCAACGGACCACCATTTTTGTTAATATTAATATTGTGTTTTATTAGTGATTTACTTGTTATGTTTTATATAGTTCTGCTAACTTGTCAGTATGTGCACTAGATTCACTTGTAAAATGTCCAGCATTCCACTAATCTGTATCTCAGGAGTATCTAACCATTGTTCCAATAGCCAATAATCTCATTATGTGTATGTAGATTATAGACACAGTGGAGCCGTCCCACAGGGGGTCTTACATGCAGTCTCAGATGAAGGCTTCTAGAATATTCTTCATTGTTTAGTGAACAGTGAATGTTTAAGGGGGAGGGTGTGATTACTTCTGACCTGGGAAGAGACTGAGACCAGTGGAAGAAAGGACAGACATGTTTTAAGAGAGTTGGGTGGAAGGATTGAACGAAGAGGATGGAGACTGCGAGTATGGCCTTATACAAAGCCAGTGAAACTACGGAACCCAGATTGGGAATTTGAGGACTGAGAGAACTGTTTTTTGGCTATTTACCTGGAATTGCTTATTACCATGGCTGTGATCAATAAAATATTGTTGCATCGTTAATATACCTAGGTGATTACTTACAACCCACAACCGCACATCTTTACACAGAGGATCTCCAAATCCAGTTGTGAAAAACTTGCTGCATCATTCCCAAGAAGACTCATGGCTGTACTAGCTCAAAAGGGTGCTTCTACTCAATACTGAGCAAAGGGTCTGAATACTTATGACCATGTGATATTTCAGTTTTTCTTTTTTAATAAATTTGCAGACATTTCTACATTTCTCTTTTTTCAGTCAAGATGGGGTGCAGAGTGTACTTTAATGAGAAAAAAATGAACTTTTTAGAATTTACCAAATGGCTGCAGTGAAACAAAGAGTGAAAAATTTAAAGGGGTCTGAAAACCTTCCGTACTCACTGTATATTCTTTATTTTAGTAGTAACAATCAAGCACAGTGGCTCAGTGGTTAGCACTATTGCTTTGCAGCTCTGGGGTCCAGGATTCAAATCCCACCAAGGACAACATCTGCAAGGAGCTTGTATGTTCTCCTCCGGTTTCCTCTCATATTCCAAAGACATACTGATAGGGAATCTAGATTCTGGGCTCCAATGGGAACAGTGATGATATTGTATGTAAAGTGCTATATAAGTGAGTAAAATAAATAAACTAGGTAAGTGTAACGTTTCCTTTTCCTCTGTTCTCCTTCCATTTATTATTTTTTCTAGTCTTGCTTTGGTGACGTACAGCAGTGTGATCTGAATCCCTGATTGGAAAGTTACAAAATGAGGGGGCACAGGATATAACCCTTTATTATGAGTTTAATAGTATGTTTCATAGAGTGAAATACAGGGAGAACAAACAAATCTCGTGCAGATGCGGTTCTGGTTAAAAGGGTTGTCCACTACTTAGACAACCCCTTCTCAATCCTTATGTTTCCCCCTTGTAAAATAACAAGAAATGTTGCTGATCTCTCAATTCTTCCAAATGTATATGATACAAAAAAATCGCTAAGTACTTTATGTTTTTAGCATTTACAGCAATAGAGGAGTTCATGTATTCATTAATTGCAGTGTGTTGACGCATCGTGCATGCATGTTTGTATATTGACCGCAGAACCTATTTGTGTACCTATACATGAATTTAATACTAAAGGTGTTCGGTCCCTATTTTTTCTTTTTGTAGTACATATTGGGGGGTTTAGCCCCCTCCAGGGCTCAGCACCGTTATCCACCCATCTTATCCACACAAGGTTTTAATTACGATCTATGCCTGGTTTCCTTTTCACTCCCCATTCAGATAAGGCCTGGTTTCAAACATGGAAAGGTAAGACATTTGGGATTTAGGGACCATCTATATTAAAAGGTCACCTTGACGTGGTTGCATGGCTTTTTCACTCTTTGATCAAAAAACTCCAAGTACTTTACATTTTTAACATTTACAGCAATATTGGAGCTTGTGCATTCATTAATTGCAGTGTGCTAATGCATCATATATGTATATTTATGTGATCTGTCCAAAGGCAGGGAGAGTGAAGTCGGTGCTAATTGGTCGAAGGGATCACGTGACGTAACAATGTCATACAATCCCCGAGAAAGCTAGGGCCGAAACTGCTGGAATGGCGCTGGCACCGGAGGTGAGTATAAGTTTTGTTATTTTACAAGGGGGAAGCATGGGGATTGAGAAGGGGTTGTCCGAGTCGTGGACAACCCCTTTAAATTTAAACTTCAATACACAATGCTGCAGAGCTAGAAACCTGCAATGCTACTGAAACACTGTTCCACAATGACCACTACAATGAGCATATTAGATGAGAATGCCAATGAATGATTGAAGAGGCAATGTGTACCATGAGTTTTCTGTGTGCAGCACAATGCATGAGTATCATTTGACCTTAAATATCCAGGACTGAGAGCAATAGAAAAGATAATTACAGAGAAGGACGTCTTCTTGACTGTAAGATTTCCTGTGCTATACTTAGCAGGTAAGTAAACACAGGCAGCATTTGTACAAGGAAATCCAGGACCGGCTGTTAACCAGACAGAGGACTATCGTGTGTTTACTGACCAGCGCAGCTATAGCCAGTAAAAAGCAATATATAATCTAATAACTTAATGACAAACAATCAGAAAATTGTTTTTTTAATGTAATTTATAGACACAAGAGGAAACGTAAGATTGCTTTAGTGGTGACACATTTATGTATTTTGAAAACATAATATACATTGGTCAAACACATTTCCAATATAATGCTAGAATATGTTGTCTTTATAAATTTTAGGCCATAGATAAACATTTTTGAAAAGTGTGAATGTTAGGTTTTGAAGTCCACAAATTTTAATAACATATTTGCCATTAACCAGATGTAGTTCATATAATATGAAATTTGTGGGCAGAACATTACGTAGACTTATTGATTGTGGATGTGGACATGAACAAAATGTAGATCTCACCTTTATTGATGCTAGTGTCCCTTTGATTTTTTTTTCAAGTCTACCAGGGAGATTTTAACAATATTACCTTCATGGCAATTGAGAGTTAAAAAAACACAGACGTTGTATTTTACTTATCAGCGAGCAGCTTGGATTTTTTAATCGAAAACTAGAATACTAGAATTACATGATGTCGTATTTTATACCTAGGCTTTCTTGATTGGTGAGAGATGAGATCCATCAAGCACTGGACTTAATTGTCAGAAGCCGTGGGCTGTTCGACATCTTGGGTCACACCCTTATTCTTAAAAGAACTGTGTTCTTTAGTCAAAAGCATCCCACGTGATTGAAGAATAGTGACCCTGGAATTACTCATTAAAGGCATGCAAATTGCCTCTTCAGAGAGGAAGAGGACCAGAACTTTATAGCGCCACCTGCTGGAAGCCCCAGTGACCAGTGTGAAAACTGAAAAATATGTACCATATTTTTCAGATTATAAGGTGCACTTTTTTACTCCAAATATGGAAGGAAAATGGGAGTGTGCGTCTTATAATCTGAAGTGAGTTTACTAAGGGACGGTGGCTTCAGTGGAGAAAGGGTCGCTGCTTCAGCAGGCCGGCGGCAGCAGGAGCGGGGTGTTGATACTGCGGTGCCTGGGATCTCATAAGGTTTCTGCAGCGGTGAGGAGAATCCATTTACCCTATGATATCCCTATGTCCCCCTAGATCTCAAAGTACACATGCGCCTCCTCTGGCGGCCATTCTCCCGGAGCCCACTGTAGGAATATCACTGGGAAAATGGACTTCGCTCACCTGCACCGACACCTTCTGGGATCCCAAGCACCGCGCATAGCCCCGCTCCTGCCACCGCCGAACTCCTGAAGCAGCGACCCTGCCACCAGTAACCCCGCTTCACCGCAGCCGTCCCCCAGGTAAACTACTGTTAAAAGGGATTATGAGACCACCATTTTATGTAAAAACAGTTTTTTTCCTATTTGCCACCAGGTGCATCTTATGGTCCTGTGCATCTTATAATCCGCAAAATACGGTATTTTTTTTTTATACAAATTCTGATATGAAAAAAAAACTTCCCAAAAAGAAAATAAATTTCAGATAAAACCCTGATTGAAACAGTAGGTCATATCCTGATGACACATTAACTTTAAATTTATTGGAACAATGTTAACGATTGTGTTAGATTAGATGACATTCATGTAATTTGGCTTGTTTTTATTTCACAAATGTAATTTGTAAAATAAGAGAAATATTTTTAAAAGCTAATATCATAACCATGAAACTAAAGCTTAAAGCATAAAACATTCATTTCATCCATGGAACATTGTTATATACTAAACATTAATAAAACTTGCTTAGAATTGTCTCTTAATCAAGAAAATGATTAAAAAATTCAAATAATTGTACGTGTTAAAGAAAGCCCATCAGGTTAAATGCAGAGTACCTGTCAGCTATGTTTTTGGCTTTTACGGTTGTGTTCTTTATGGGCTGTCTGTTACGTCTTCACTTTCCCTAGAGGCACATTAAATTTCATTCAAATCCTTGTAACCACAATTAATCTTATGTGACATTAATTTTAATGGTACATGGAGTACACAATTGAATGAAAAATCACCGCGAGCTAGACAGGGTACAGCTAATTGTTGCTCCTTACAGCTAATAAAACAAAGAAGAACATTCTCAATGCGACAGTTTTACATTGTATAAAAAATGTTCATTGAAAAAGGGACATATGGCATCAAGAAAACTGATTTTCACTCATGGCCTGAGAAGCATTGCACAGATCCCTTTAGGTCAGGACCACTTCTCTTTCAAGCTAAGTATATTAGAAAGATTTTAGTTAATGTCCGTATTTGTACTACATGTTAAGCGCCAAGGTTATGCCCTAAATATCCCCTTGAATAGGAAAAGCACAAATATGAGCTTTGATATTTAATAATATGCCATAAATTGCTATCATGTCATTGGTCTGGCATGTATATCGAGATAATAGATATCATTAATAGGATTCAGAATGACACAATAATGATGACCTATGCTATACGTCCACTTATTTTTTTCTGCGCCTTTAGAGAATATTATTCTGCTTCTGCAGAGATTTTCAGTCTTTTTTAGCATAATAGCCTCATTTGGATATATCAGGTGACAATGGGGTTTAAAGGAGGTAAGGTTGAAAAGTTTTCAAAAAGCAGTGACACAGTAACATCTAGTTGTACAGTGATGGACACATGGTCCTTAGTCTCGCACTCCAAAAACCGAACTGCACGGATTTCACAAGGATATTATCAAAGTAGTTCTTTTATGTCATATCCATAAAAGAATACATAGAGTGAGCAAAAGGCAATGTTTCAGCCAGCAATTATTAGCCCTATTTAAGCTGAAATGTAGCCTTTTGCTCAATGTATGTGTGAGGGATGCGGGGAGAATGTCTGCTCCACTCCCCTATAGAACTGTACTGTTTTAATAATTCTAGGCATGTTTTAGTCATCTGAAAATGTGTTATTTTCAGGTACGGCCATTAGATGGCATCAGAGGTACTGTTTGATACTACATTACCCTTATGTCAGTGGGACACAGGGTTAACTAGTTTGGGGGCCGCCCTCAGTGACAAGCTAGAGACTGAGAGATCTCTGGGAGTGAGATTCAGCCATTTTGGTTAAGAAGTTAGCAGTGCGTAAGGAGAGACAGAGAAGAAGAGAGACGGGTGTGTGTGGGAGAAACCAGGAGGATTAACAGGAATGGGCACGCCACAGTTTAATCTATACTTTAAAGGTCAATTTGTGGATCCTGGCCACTTCCAGCCGAAAGGCAGTAACGGACGTGCCTGGAATAGGGAGCCTCAGAAACGAGGTAATCCCTGCTAGAGTCAGGTATTAGGAGCCATGGGTAGAAACAGGAGCTTCCTTACGAGAAAGTCCAGAGGCAGTTTCCCCTAGGTCCGAGTCACACTGTGATTAGCACCATGTGGGGATTAAGACTGTGTTTTTCCATCTGTGAATGCCGTGTTTTACAACAAGCGTTGTACCTGTAATCCCCAGTTTCTAAGGCCGTGCTGAAGAAGTAAATTGGACTGTTTTGTTTTTAAAAGAACGGTGTCATCTTTTATTCACATCGCAGAGGATCTGCAATGTCCAAACCCAGGATGAAAGTTAGTAAAGACTTCTACAGCATACAGCCCAAAGTACTGCACACAACACACACCCAGGGACAATCACGTCCCCATATTTCTGTAGCGGGCCAGGGTGATGAAGAAAACACTCCGACACTCGCCCATGACTACCACCCTGCCCCTTGTTACATTTGGCGTAGTCGGCAGGATGCAAATTCCTCGCATCCAAACCGGGGTGAATAGGTCCTATGGCGCAAGAGAGAGAACACTGAAGAAGGACTGCAAGAAAAATGCCCCTGGCGCCAGAGAGGCGCCTGAAGAGAAACAGAAGATAGTGAAAAATGTACGAACCAAGATGGCAGACGAAGAAGGCGATCCAAAGATGCCGGCCGGCAACGTGGGTCCCAAGATGGCGGAGATTGGCGGTAAAAGACTGATCTTTCATGGGCGGAGACATGGCATGGAGGCGCAAAAATACCCCCAACCCACTCAGAGGCCAACCTGGAAAAGAGGACGTCCAGCATCCAAGGTTCGGCCCACAAGAGGAGTCGTCTACAGGAAGAGGGCTCAGTTCAAGATGAAAACCGGCCCACTGGCTAAGCAACAACGCGGACAGTGGGCGCGGCCATGGGTGGGACCGCCCGGAGTGATGGGTGACGCTGGGATCGTGTCATCCGGCTGGCCCAAGAAGGGGTGGAGCCCTTGCAGGAAGAGACATGTGCGGGACTCAGAGCGACCGCAGGAAGAGAAGCGTGGAGCTGGAGATACCGCCATTCTGGCTGCAGTGTATGAGAGAGGAGTGGAACATATCTGCTCAGCCCAAGATATGGAAATCTGGAAGAAGGAAGTAGAGCAGGAGAAAATCCATAGAGAGGAAAGGTGGCACAAGAGGAGGCGGCATTACGACTATGACAGTTTCTCGGATACGGATGCACAGCGGGACTGTCGGTCATCTCATTCTCAGGGGTTCTGCGAAACCAATCCTCAATGTAGGTCCCAGGGGCCTAGCATTCCACCTGCCAACACCACTATGACCATGGCACGAGGAGCTGTATCCCTGGTCTATGTGAACCAGCCCCAATCCAGTTCAAGAGGGACTGAGAGAGCTGAGAGTGGTCCAACGTCTGCCCGAAGAGAACCTGAAGATAAGCCTGGAGAGGAATGAAGAAAAAAAATACAGCTGACAGCCATAGTTATGGGAATTGACAAGGGAGAGTTGAAGTCTGGTTTTAAAAAAAGTTAAAAAGTTAATCCTTCGTTTTCCCCGAGATGGCCAAGAGACCAGTCGGGTCTCCCATGGATCGTCCTGTTAAGGAGATCAACAGTTGAAGAATAGGGGTTAGTTTTCCAAAACCCCCAGGGCCGGTGGGCCTGTATCAAAGAGGATAATCTACCATCTAGGGCTGAAACGAAGCCCAAAATAGCCAAGCTGGTTTGATTTTTGTTTTTCTTTTCTTATTTCTTTGTTGCGCCTTTTTCTGCTGAAATTTAAAGGCACAGGAGCGCCAAATAAGGACTGTCTGGACACTATTTCCAGGGTCCTTACCAAGAAGGACCGGTCCTGTGGAAAAGTACTGAAACATGAACTGCATACTTGTTTCCAGGGTCCTCACCAAGGAGGACCGATTCCAGCTTGACCTCAAAAGGGACTGTGTGACCCACTAAAAAACAAATGGACTTTTTTTTTTTTGCTGTTTCCAGTTCCAGGGCCCTTGACCGAGAAGGGCCGGCATCGGAGTGGAGAAGACGTCATTGTCACCATAGTCTTTGATAATATTTTAAATGTCACTAACCTTCTCTTCTTTCCTAGGACTGTATGGCCCGGGACGGCAATGTTTTAAGAGTGGAACGATGTGAGGGGTGTGTGGAGAATGTCTGCTCCACTCCCCTATAGAACTGTACTGTTTTAATAATTCTAGGTATGTTTTAGTCATCTGAAAATGTGTTATTTTCAGGTACGGCCATTAGATGGCAGTAGAGGTACTGTTTGATACTACATTACCCTTATGTCAGTGGGACACAGGGTTAACTAGTTTGGGGGCCGCCCTCAGTGACAAGCTGGAGACTGAGGGATCTCTGGATGTGAGATTTGGCCATCTTGGTTAGTTAAGAAGTAGCAGTGCGTAAGTAGAGACAGAGAAGAAGAGAGACGGGTGTGTGTGGGAGAAACCAGGAGGATTAACAGGAACGGGCACACCACAGTTTAATCTATACTCTAAAGGTCAATTTGTGGATCTTGGCCTCTTCCAGCTGATGGCAGTAACTGGTATGCCTGGACTAGGGAGCCTCAGAAACAAGGTAGTCCCTGCTAGAGTCGAAAGTCCAGAGGCAGTGTCCCCTAGGTCCGAGTCACACCGTGATTAGCACCGTGTGGGGATTAAGACTGTGTTTTACCATGTGTGAATGCCGTGTTTTGCAACAACTGTTGTACCTGTAGTTCCCTGTTAATAAGGCCGTGCTGAACCAAGGATGAAAGTGAGTAAAGACTTCTACAACATACAGCCCAAAGTACAGCACACCACACACACCCAGGGACAAGCACATCCCCATATTTCTGTAGCGGGCCGGGGTGATAAAGAAAACACTGCGACACTCGCCCATGACTACCACCCTGCCCCCCTGTTACATATGTGCTCCAGGCACTGCAGGGCACTGACAGGCAGCCATTGTGTAATGGGCATTCTGGAGACTTAAAGGGGTTGACCAATCAGACAATCCATTGTCAATTCTCATGTTTCCCCTCATAAAATTATAACATTTATACTCACCTTCGGTTCAGGCACAGTTCCATCGGAGTTAGCACTGGTTCTGCTGGGGATTGTGTAACATTGAGTGAGTATAAGTGTTATTGTTTTACAACGGTCAAACATGAGGATTGAGAATGGGTAGTCTGAGTAGTGGGCAACCCTTTTAAGCCCACCATACACATTAGATGGTTCAGCCGATTGATTGACCGGCAGCCATCTCGGCTGGCTTTCCCATATACTGGTGCACTCGTTCAGCCAAGCGCTCCTGTGCTTTCTAAGAGAGACTCATCACCAGATATGTCTAGAGTTGGCTTATTTCCGGGAGGATAAAAGGATCAGCAGCCCAAAATTGGACATGCAAGTTCCTTAACTCATCCCACGATGTATTGTCCGTGGCTATCATATACAGTACATTGGCCTGTCAGACAAACCAGTCGGTATCAGCGGGTTCGCCCAACATTTATCTAATGCTTTAAATGAAAACAATGATATCAATTAGCACATCACAGAAAGACTCAATGATAATGTATTTAGCTGGAGGATTTTTAGAAATTTTTACTATGGAGCTAAGTGCATTGGGGTACAAGAGCTTCCAGTTTGCCCTCTGATAGGGCTATAGACAAGCTCAAATTATGGCCTCCATTGATCTATACTTTCATTGATTAAATAATAAAAAGAATCTTTAGTTCTATCATTGACATCTTAGTTGTAATTAGTGTTGTGCGAACATGCTCGGATAAGGTGTTATCCAAGCACGTTCAGGAGCTATCCGAGTAACGTCGGCGTGCTCGAAAACTTTGTTCGAGTCGCTGCAGCTGCATATCTCACAGCTGCTAGACAGCCGCAACACATGTAGGGATTGCCTAACAAACAGGCAATCCCTGCATATGTTGTGGCTGTCTAACAGACGGGAGACATGCAGCCGCAGCAACTTGAACATAGTTTTCGAGCACGCCGAAGCTACTCGGTTAGCACCCAAGTGCATCACTAGTTGTAATGCTTCCAGGCAGTAGCCCTGACTTTATCTACCAAAATGATAATTCTTTTGATGGAGTCTTGAGAGAAGAAGTTTAAAGAAACTTTATAAATATTTCTGATATAAATAATATTCAGCTTTATTGAACTTACCATGCTAAAGACTAGAATGACCTATTAAACCTTTTATTTCTTTTACTAATATGCTTCCTAGCTATTTATACCCAGCGCCGATTCCTTGGCAACTGCTGTTGTAGTTTCTTCGATCCACACTGAACAGATTTATTTATATGAATGCAGGTTGTACCAATCAGAAAAAATGTGAAAGTGAAGAAGTGACACAGATTGTTGTTCCAATTAAAAAAAAAGAAATATCATCAACAGCAGCACTTTTTAGGCAAAGCAAAGCAGAAGCTGATGTTTACAGCCAGTGGCAATGCCCCCAGGCTTATTTTAATGGACCTGTAGAGATCTGAGCCAAAGCTTTGCTGATACAGGCTATGCAGTCATAAATTGATCAAAGGACGTCTCAACGTGGCTTCATCTCTAATCACTCTAGAAAAATCTTCTCTACGCATTCAATTGGTCTTGCATGAATGCCTATAATTGCTTCAACATTTTATATGTATTTTAATCCGTTACAGTTAAAGGAGTTGTCCAGTACTTTTTTCAATTGCCACAATGTATTCTCCCTGTGCCCATAAGTGTTTTTGTAATTATCTTTAGTTGTATTTATTGCCTGTGAGTGGCGCTATCACTGGCCGCTCACAGGCATCACGTGACCCCCGGCTGCAGCCGGCTCTGACATCCGCTGACGTCACGTCAGGTTTCGGCTGCAGCCGGGCGTGACTCAGTGCTGCGTTCCACGGTGAGTGATGGGCTGTGGGCGGGGTTACCCCACGCGTCACACCCGGCATCCACCGCGCGCTTTCCCTCTCCTCATTCATTGGGAAAGAGCGTGGTGGATGCTGGGTGTGCTAAATACATAGGGGCAATTGAATAAAGTACGGGACAACTTCTTTAATACAGAATTTTAGGACATACAGTAATTTAATAAGATGATTATTGCAAAGTTTTTATGCATAGCACAGTTATTGGGGCATGCACTTCAAATTAAAAGGGTTTTCCAATAGATATTTATTATCCAACCACATAATATTTTACCAATGTGGTAAGACCGCCACCCTTTGTGCGAATGACCCGGTAAGGAGCATTACTACCATCACTCTTAGGTCACGTTCACACGTTCACACAACGTCGCGCACAACGCATGGGACACCAAGTTCTTTCTTAACAGTGAAACTTTTACTAAGCAGTCCAAGTTCATCAGGTGGGCACAGGTGGGATAGGGCACAGCAATTCACATTTTCCTCCTTCTTAGTACAACTCCTCTTCAGTCTTATCGCTAGCTCATCCTGGACTACCCCCAAACTCACTGATTCTATCCGTCTCAGGGATTTCTCGTCCACCTCGGCAGTGCATCCCAGATTCAGTATGTCATATCCTATAATTGTTTAATCACAGCAGAGACCTGTTATATAGGAAACATATTAAAAAGTGGTGCAAATTTAAAGAGCCTGAAATATTTGATTACAGAACAGCTGCAGGCTTATGCTGTAGGACTGTGTTGAGCAGACAGCAATCGGCGCTGTGTTATTTGTTAGAGTTTACTGTGTGATCTCTTTGTGTCACTTCTTTACTGTAATACTCCATATTGTGATTTTGCAAGTAATGGATGCTGTACGTCCAAAATAAAACAGTTCATTCTCTCACCGTGTCTGAGTGCTGAATGATTCTGCTTAAATGTATAACATGCAATAGGTAAATGACTTTTTCTTGGGATGATTGGTCATAACTACAGCACTTTAGCTGTCATATTTCATGGTACTTTGCATAGTAGAATGTTAAAGGAAATCTGTCACTAGGGTTTTGCTACTCAATCTGAGAGCAGCAGTGATGTAGAGGCAGAGACCCTGATTCCAGCAATGTATCACTTACTTTACTGCTTGCTGAAGTTTTGATTAAAAATGGTTTTCCTTGCTGCAGATCTACCAGTTCTCTGAATGCCGAGCTTTGTATAATCACGCCCACACCAGTAATTGGTAGCTTTCAGTGAACACTGTGCATAGGCAGAAAGCTGCCCATCAATGGTGGGGTGTGGTTGGGCTACATGGCAGCAGACCAGTAGTCCTTTAGTGATGATTTCCTGCTGATAATTTCTTAAAAGCTAAGCAGCCAAGTGACACATTTCTGGAATCAGTATCTCCACTTGTACATAACAGTGCTCTCACATTAGGTGGCAAAAACCCGCTGACCAATTCCCTTCCTCTTTAAAAGTTTAAACCGTACAAGTAAGTAAATCCTTATACAACGATATGACTTGAAGCAAGGCAAATATGTAATGTGCTTCTAATATGAGTTTACAAACTATGAGAAATATGGGACAGTTTCAGGAGGTTGGCAAATAAGGTAAGCAGTTTTATGCTTATCATAGGAGCCAGTGGTGAAGAAAATGTTAAAGGGGACCTGTCACTAGCCATAAATATGTAATTTATTTTACCTGGTATAAATTCCGCTCTTCTCCTCAATATGGTGTGTTTCTTGCCTCCCCATTCATGCTATATGGTCTTCTCTTCCCTGTTTATAAATATAGTCTTTTTATCCAAATGGGTGTAGTCCTTAACTAATCTCAGAGGGAGCCTTTTTCACTTCTACACCCAGTTGGCTAAAAAGACTAGATTTACACAGAACGAAGAAGGGGCATATCACAGAAATGGTTAGGTTGAGGAACAAAAAATAAAAAATGGCAGATTTTGGAAAACAGTGTCATTTACACCAGGTAAAATAATTACATATTTATGGCAAGTGACAGGTCCTCTTTAAAAGGTTGGGAGAATTGGCAAGTGAAGTATGGCATAAGACAGAAAATTTTTAGAGAAGAAGGTAGACATGAGAATAGTTGAAGTGTGCGAGGAGGTGAACAGAATGATAGGGAGGAGAAATTTGTGGACAAAATGAAACTTACATGTAGGTGGACAAGAAGTTCAGTGAAGGTACACTGTAAATAAAAACGGAATTTGTCATCGATTTCACAATTTTAACTAAAAATTAAATACATTTATGTGTAGACAATGGATGGTGTGACTCTGTCACGAGTGTGTCAGAAGTGACAGTCGTCCTGCAGTTGGTTGCAGGAGATCCCTTCATTTGGCATTACAGACAACTTCTTAGAGGCTGTCTCTAGGACCCAGCAGCTACCTTCCTCTTGCTAATTAACACCCTGGCCAGGGTGTATAAATACCTGCTGTTTTCTAGAGGGAGGTGCCTGCGATACTCACATGACCCCTGTGAAGGCTTGGAGCAAGTGCATTACTACTTCCTCTCTGGTTCTTAGAGGATGTGTGTTCATCTCTCTGATGTCGACTAAAGCTAGGCTATCTTCTTGTTTGTTCCTCCTTATTGTCTTTAGTTGTCAGTGAGGCTCGATTAGTGCTCATCCCCTCCCTTCCCTAGCCAGGGCCAAACACCAGGGAAAGACAGGGCGAGGTTCCTGTGCAGCGATTGGTGTGGAACCAATATTGGGACGTTAAGGGAGACAGGGTAATATAAGGTCAGCCTAGGAGGTCTCCACTACCCCCTTTCCCTAGAGTCTGGACCCCCTTTTTCCCCTTGTGTTGCACTTTGTCTTTCCTACACCTTGCGTGACATTATCGCCGGCCCTTAGAAGACAATTTTGTGAGGGTCTTTCTGAAAGGTGGAAAGATGCCTTGGCGGTATATGAAACCACTCAGTCCTTGGAGGCTGCCATGTCGTTGGCCATACGTCTTGATAGACGTCTTCGAGATAGACGGAGGAGACCACCTTCTCCGGGGCCTTCTTTCCGGGGTTATGTGCCTCTGCCGGGAGAGCAGTCTGGCAGTGAGCCAGTACAGTTGAGGAACCTATGCAATTAGGGGGGGCCTTTACATCATACATTTCCCTGGAGTTTCGCAAGAAAAAAGGTGTATGCTTTTTTTGTGGGAAAAAGGAACATTTTATTGGGACCTATCCTTCAATTCCTAAACAAAAGGAGACTTGATTAACTCTTGGTAGTCAGGAGTTGAATAAGCAAGTGGTGCATTTGTTGCCAACCTGAAGTTCCTGGTTTGTCCTGACAGCAGAGGTGGTGCTAGAGAGAAAAACCGAGAAAAATTTCTGTGTTTGTTGACAGTGGAGCCAGAGTCAGCATGGTTGATGCTGAGTTTGTGAAAACTCATGGTTTTGCTTGCTGTACCTTAGCTAAACCTATTTCCATCTTCTTCACTTGCACAGAAAGCATTTACTCAGACTGTACATAATGTAAAACTGAGGGTAGGGTCGGTTCATTGTGAAATAATCCCTTGCTATGTTCTGGACAGTCTTCCCACCCCAATTGTTCTGGGTCTCCCCTGTCTGGTGAAACATAATCCATTGGCGGATTGGCAAGCTATGGAGATAATTGAATGGGGAGATTACCGCCATGAGAACTGTTTAGATTTTTTCCTTGCTACTATCGCTACGGGAATATTACCTGCTTTTCTGTCTGGTTTTGGGATGTTTTTTCTGAGAGGGTGCCTCCTCATCATGCATATAACAGTCCTATTAACCTGACCCCTGGAGCTAAACTACCGAAGTCCAGACTGTATAATCTTTCTGGCCCTGAGATATAAGCCATGAAGGATTTCATTGCATAAAGTCTGGAGAAGGGACACATCAATCCCTCATCTTCACCTGTGGCGGCAGGGTTCTTCTTTGTGAAGAAAAAATATGGTGGTTCACGTCCCTGTTTAGATTTAAATCAAATTACCATCCGTGATCCATATCCTCTTCCTCTGATTCCTGATTTGTTCAGCCAGGTTGTAGGAGCTAAGGTATTCTCCAAGTTGGATTTAAGGGGAGCCTACAATCTGGTTAGAATCAGAGAAGGGGACGAATGGAAAACAGCATTCAATACCCCTGAAGGGCATTTTGAGAGTCTGGTTATGCCTTTTGGTTTGACCAACGCACCTGCGGTATTCCAGCATTTCATAAATTATATTTTACATTATTTGGTGGGGAGGTTTGTGGTGGTCTATCTGGACGATATTTTGGTTTACTCACCAGCTTTTGAGACACATCGGGGGCATGTTAAACAGGTGCTCCAGATATTAAGAGATAACAAACTTTATGCTAAACTGGAAAAATGTGTTTTCGCCGTTCAGGAGGTGCAGTTTTTGGGGTACTTGTTGTCATCTTCGGGTTTTCGGATGGTGGATCCGGAGAATATCCGTGCATTTCTTGATTGGGACCGTCCTGAGAACCTGAAGGCTCTACAACGTTTTCTGGGCTTTACTAATTTTTACCGAAAATTCATCCAAAATTACTCAGTAATTGTAGGTTCCATTACTGACATGACTAAAAGGGGTCTGATTTTTCCAAATGGACGGAGGCCTCCCTCCAGGATTTTTCTTTCTTAAAGAATTATTTTGCCACTGCACTTATACTCAGTCAGCTCGATGTTTCCCAGCCCTTTATTGTGGAAGCTGATGCTTCGGATGTGAGCGTTGGAGCTGTGTTATCTCAGGGTCCGTCCCCTGGTAAGTGGTGTCCATGCGCCTTCTTTTCTAAAAAATTGTCTTCGGCTGAGAGAAATTATGACGTGGGTAATAGGGAACTCTTGGCGATCACATTGGTGTTCAAAGAATGGCAACATTGGTTGGAGGGAGCTGTCCATGCTATTACTGTTATTACTGACCATAAGAACCTGTCATATCTTCAGTCAGCTAAACGTCTCAACCCTAGGCAAGCCAGATGGTCCCTGTTTTTTACTAGGTTCAATTTTGTTGTCACTTTTCATCCAGGAGTCAAAAATGTCAATGCTGATGCTTTGCCCTGGAGCTTCCCTAGTGGCGGTGACCATAAGAACCGTGCCCCGATATTACAGAAGGGGGTAGTCATTTTGGCATTATATCCTGAACTGGATGGTGAGGTGTTGAAGGCTCAGGGGGACGCCCCTGCCTCCTGCCCTCCAGGAAGGTTATTTTTACCATTAATGTGTGCCATAAGGTTATTAAAGAACATCATAACTCTGTGCTTGCTGGTCATCCAGGTGGTAAGGCAAACGCGGACCTCCTCTCTCGTCGTTTTTGGTGACAGGGGTTGCATCGGGATGTGATTGAACATGTATCTGCTTGTAGTATTTGTGCGCATTGTAAGGTTTCGCATACCCTTCCGTCTGGTACTCTTCTTCTGCTACCTATCCCTAGTAGGCCATGTGGACACACTTGTCCATGGATTTTATTACTGACCTACCGGTTTCTGCAGGCAAAACGGTGGTTTTGGTGGTTGTAGATAGGTTCAGTAAAATGGTTCACTTCGTCACATTACCTTCACTTCCAAATGCCAAGACACAGTCCTTTGGAAGTGCATTGAGCTGTAGGTTAAATTGCTGCTAAAGGAAAAAAAAAAAAAAAAACTCTTTAAATCTTCTTCCTTAGCGAGTGTGAATGAGCTGAGTGTGACCGGAGCGTGAGTGCGAGCGGAAGTAAGTGTGTGACTTGTGATTCAGTGAAGAGGTATTTGGGAATCCTGCAGCAAATACCTATGTGAATTGCGGTGAGTTGCTGAATTGTGAACTGCTGAGTGCCTTTCTACCTGAGGTGTAGCTATACTCACAAGGGGTGAGGGGTCATAATTAAGGATTTGTAAGTGGCACCTGGTTGGGGCTTCCAGTTCTTTGGAAGTGCATTGAGCTGTAGGTTGGATTGCTGCTAAAGGGAAAAAAAACAAAAATCTCATTAAATCTTCTTCCTTAGCAAGTGTGAACGAGCTGAGTGTGATCGGAGCGTAAGTGCGAACGGAAGTAAGTTTGTGACTTGGGATTCAGGGAATTTGGAAGGGAGGAATTTTGACTGAATTGCTGTCTGCATCTTATTAATTCTTTACATATCTTTTTACTTAACATTTCTGTCTAGTGCAATCCCTAATAGGAAATGAGCTTCATTATTGACAATGCTATGCAGTGTACTTCTTGCCACATGTATGCAATCCTTGAACAGCCGGTCATGAATGCATACTGCTGTGCGAGATGTGTGCACATTGTGCGTTTGGAAGCCCAGGTACTGGATCTAAATGAGCAGCTGGCAACACTGAGATCCATAGACAATATGGAAAGGAGTCTGCTGCTCACTGAGGTAGATGTGGGGGAGAATGGTAGTATGGAGCTGCAGGACAGTGAGGCAGCTAGCTGGGTGATAGTTAGAAAGCGGGGTAGAGGGAAGATTGCTAGGGAGGGTAGTCCTGATCTGGCACACCCCAATAAGTTTGCAAAGTTGGCAGATGAGGGTGTGTCAGTACAGGGGTAGCACTGCTGCAGCAAGGCATGTTATCTGAAAGCCGAAGGAGTGTCAGCTCCAGTAAGGGGGGAAATAGGAGAGCAGGGGAGGCCAGGCAGGTGCTGGTAGTGGGGGACTCAATTATTAGGGGAACAAATAGGGAAATCTGTCACAAAGACAGGGATCATCGAACAGTGTGCTGCCTACATGGCACGCGAGTCCGGTACATCGCTGACCGGGTTGACAGATTACTGGGTGTGACTGGTGAGGACCCAGCGGTCATGGTGCACATTGGCACAAATGACAAAGTTAAATGTAGGTGGAAGGTCCGTAAAGATGATTTCAGGGAATTAGGCTGCAAGCTTAAAGCAAGGACCTCCAAGGTGGTATTCTCTGAAATACTGCCTGTACCATGTGCCACACCAGAGAGGCAATGGGAGATAAATAAGTGGCTCAGGAATTGGTGCAGGAAGGAGGGGTTTCGGTTCCTGGAGAACTGGGCCGACTTCCCAGTTGGCTACAGGTTCTACGCTAGGGACGGGCTGCACCTCAGTGGGGAGGGTGCAGCTGTGCTGGGGGAGAAAATGGCTAGAAGGTTGGAGGAGTGTTTAAACTAGGGATTGGGGGGAGAGTATTCATTTTATAGATGGGAAGATAGTGCAGATAGTGACCTGGGCACAAATAAAGAAATTGGGGGTGGGGTTAGAACAGTCAATATAGTAAGAAGGAATAGAGGTACAGAGAGATACATAAAATGCATGTACACTAATGCCAGAAGCCTCACCAACAAAATGGAGGAATTAGAATTAATTTTGTTGGAAAATAATTTTGACATGGTGGGGATATCTGAGACATGGCTGGACGAGAGCCATGACTGGGCAGTTAATTTACAGGGCTATAGTCTGTTCAGAAATGACCGTACAAACAAGCGAGGGGAGGGGGTGTTTATATGTAAAATCATCCTTAAAACCAATCTTGCATGAAAGTATATGTGAATCTAATGAAAATGTAGAGTCCCTGTGGGTGGAGATAAGGGGAGAGGGAAAAAAGAATAAATTACTGATAGGGGTTTGTTATAAGTCTAAAAAAATAATGGAAGCAGCGGAGAATATCCTCATAAAGCAAATAGATGAAGCAGCGACTCAAGGAGAAGTCGTTATTATGGGGGACTTTAACTACCCTGAAATACATTGGAGAACAGAAACCTGTAATTCCAGCAAAGGTAATAGGTTTTTGACAACTATGAGAGATAATTACCTTTCACAACTGGTTCAGGACCCAACAAGAAGGGGGGCACTGCTAGACCTAATATTAACCAACAGGTCAGACCGCATATCACATGTATGAGTTGGGGGTCACTTGGGTAATAGTGATCACTAAATAATACGTTTTCATGTATCCTTTAATAAGATGTGTAGTAGAGGGGTTACAAGGACACTAAACTTCAGGAAGGCAAATTTCCAACAGTTGAGAAATGATCTTAGTGCAATAAACTGGGACGATATCCTGAGACAAAGCAACACAAAGCAAATGGGAGACATTTATTAGCATCCTGAATAGGACCTGTGCACAATATATACCCTATGGGAATAAACATGCTAGAAATAGGAGGAAACCACTATGGCTAAGTAGAGCTGTAAGGGGTGCAATAAGTAACAAAAAGAAAGCATTTAGAGAACTAAAGCAAGTAGGTAGTGATGAGGCATTAAATAAATACAGACAATTAAATAAATTCTGTAAAAAACAAATCAAGGTAGCAAAGATTGAGACAGAGAGACTCATTGCCAGAGAAAGTAAAAATAATCCCAAAACATTCTTTAACTACATAAATAGTAAAAAATGAAAAAATGATAGTGTTGGCCCACTTAAAAATAGTCTGGGTGAAATGGTGGATGAGGACGAGGAAAAAGCCAATATGCTAATTGATTTTTTGCAACAGTATTTACACAAGAAAATCGCATGACAGAAAACATGATCAGTGATAACAAAAATTCTCCATTAAATGTCACTTGCTTAACCAAGCAGGAAGTACGGTGTCGTCTCAAAATCACTAAAGTTGACAAATCCCCGGGCCCGGATGGGATACACCCGAGAGTACTGCAGGAATTAAGTAAAGTCATAGGTAGACCATTATTTTTAATCTTTAAAGATTCCATAATAACAGGGTCTGTACCACAGGACTGGCGTATAGCAAATGTGGTGCCAATATTCAAAAAGGGGACAAAAACTGAACTTAGAAATTATAGGCCAGTAAGCTTAACCTCTTCTGTGGGTAAAATCCTGGAGGGTTTTCTAAGAGATGCTATACTAGAGTATCTGAAGAAGAATAACCTCATGACCCAATATCAACATGGGTTTATAAGCGACTGTTCTTGTGAAGCTAATCTGATCAGCTTTTATGAAGAGGTAAGTTTCGGACTGGACCAAGGAAATGCAGTGGATGTTGTGTATATGGACTTTTCATAAGCTTTTGATACGATTCCACACAAAAGATTGATACATAAAATGAGAACAATGGGGATAGGGGAAAATATATGTATATGGGTTAAGAACTGGCTCAGTGATAGGAAACAAAGGATGGTTATTAATGGAATACACTCAGACTGGGTCACAGTTAACAGTGGGGTACCACAGGGGTCAGTATTGGGCCCACTTCTTTTTAACACATTTATTAATGACCTTGTAGGGGGCATACAGAGTAGTATTTCAATATTTGCAGATGACACTAAACTCTGCAGGGTAATCAATACAGAGGAGGACAATTTTATATTACAGGAGGGTCTATGTAAACTAGAAGCTTGGGCTGATAAATGGCAAATGAGCTTTAATGGGGATAAATGTAAGGTAATGCACTTGGGCTGAGGAAATAAAATGTATAGTTATATGCTTAATTGTAAAACACTGGGCAAAACTGTCACTGAAAAAGACCTGGGTGTATTGGTGGATGACAAGCTCACGTTTGGTGGCCAGTGTCAGGCAGCTGCTGCAAATGCAAATAAAATAATCGGATGTATTAAAAGAGGCATAGATGTTCATGAGGAGAACATAATTTTACCTCTATACAAGTCACTAATGTGACCACACTTAGAATACTGTGTACAGTGTATAAGAAAGACATAGCTGAACTAGAGTGGGTGCAGAGAAGGACGACCTAGGTTATTAGAGGACTGGGGGGTCTGCAATACCAAGACAGGTTATTACACTTGGGGTTATTTAGTTTGGAAAAACGAACGCTTAGGGGTGATCTTATTACTATGTACAAATATATGAGGGGACAGTACAAAGACCTTTCTACTGATCTTTTTACTCTGAGGCCTGAGACGGGGACAATGGGGCATCTTCTTCGTCTCGAGGAAAGAAGGTTTAATCATAATCACAGACGTGGATTCTTTACTGTAAGAGCAGTGAGACTATGGAACTCTCTGCTGCATGATGTTTTAATGAGTGATTCACTACTAAAATTTAAGAAGGGCCTGGATGCCTTTCTTGAAAAGTATAATATTACAGGTTATATATACTAGATTCCTAGATAGGACATTCACCCAGGGAACTATTCTGATTGCCGTATGTGGAGTCAGGAAGGAATTTTTTTCCCCAATGTGGAGCTTAGTGTTTGTCACATGGGTTGTTTTGCCTTCCTCTGGATCAACATGTTAGGCTATGGGTTGAACTAGATGGACTTAGTCTTCCTTCAACCTTAAAAACTATGTTACTATGTTACTTGCTCAGGTGTTCATAAATGAGATTGTGAAGCTTCACGGGGTTCCCTCCGATGTGGTGTCAGATCAGGGGACCCAATTTGTTTCCGAGTTCTGGAAGGCATTCTGTTCTCGACTGGGGGTGGAGCTGTCCTTTCCCTTAGCCTTCCACCCTCAGTTGAATGGACAGACCGAGCGTGTCAATCAGAATTTGGAGACCTACCTCAGGTATTTTGTCTCTGAAAATCAGGAGGATTGAGCATGCTACTTACCGCTGGCAGAATTTGTCATTAATAATTAATCATTCACAAAAATCCACTGGCTGGTCACCGTTCTTCAGTGCATACAGTTACCACCCACAGTTTTGTACCTTTAGTTTGGGAGGAGCTTCTGGAGTTCCTGAGGAGGAACAGTTTGCTTCGTCGCTCTCCTCGGTATGGCGGGTGTTGTGAGTAATTTAAAGATCATAAGAGACAGGTGTAAATGCATGGCTGACAGAAAACGCTTGCCAGGTCCGGACCTGAATGTGAATGACTTTGTGTGGTTGTCTACCAAGAATATAAGATTGAAAGTTCCTTCTTGGAAGCTGGGACCTAGGTTTATTGGCCCCTATAAAATAATCGCCGTCATTAACCCAGCAGCGTTCCGTTTTGAACTTCCTCAGGCCCTTAAGGTCCACAACTTGTTCCACAGGTCCTTACTCAAGAAGTATGTGGAACCAATTGAGCCCTCACCTCTACCATTGTCCCCAGTAATGGTTGATGGTAATCTGGAGTTCTAGATTTCGAGGATTATAGATTCGCGTCTCCAACGTCATTCTCTACTATACTTGGTGCACTGGAAGGGTTATGGTCCAGAGGAGAGGATGTGGGTTTCAGCATCAGAGGTGAACGCTCCCAGGTTGGTTCGTTCATTCTACACCTCTTATCCTGAGAAACCCGGTCCTGAGTGTCTGGAGGGGTACTGTCACGGGTATGTCAGAAGTGACAGACAGTCGCCTTGTAGTTGTTTGCTGGAGATCCCTTCATTTGGCATTACAGACACCTTCTTAGATGCTGTCTCTCTAGAACCCAGCGGCTACTTTCCTCTTGCTAATTAACACCCTGGCCTGGGTGTATAAATACCTGCCGTTTGCTAGAGGGAGGTGCCGGCGATACTCACATGACCCCTGTGAAGGCTTGGAGCAAGTACATTACTACTTCCTCTCTGGTGCTAAGAGGACATCTGTTCATCTCTCTGAAGTCAACTAAAACTAAGCTATCTTCCCTTGTTTGTTCCCCCTTGTTGTCTTTAGTTGTCAGTGGGGATCAACTACTGCTCATCCCCTCCCTTCCCTAGCCAGGGCCAAACACCAGGGAAAGACAGGGTGAGGTTCCTTTGCGGCGATTGGTGCGGAACCAATATTGGGACGTTAGGGGGAGACAGGGTTATATTAGGTCAGCCTAGGAGGCTTTCCCCCTTTCCCTAGAGTCTGAGCCCCCCTTTCCCCCTTCATTTTGTGTTGCACTTTGTCTTTCTTATACCTTGTATAACAGACTCAGAGGGTCAGCAGTTATGGAACAACAAGGAAGATGGAGAACTGGAGCAGCACATTTTAGGAGCAGACAGTCTGTCCTTTGGTAAGTTAGAAGGATGATACAGAAGTCTAGATACTATAGGATATTCACATGAAATAAGATTTCTGTTCTCTTATACACAAATTGGCACGGGCATAACAAATGGTTTTGAGATTAATGAGGTAGGTGATTGACTGGAACTGCTGCAGCCAATCACTGGGCTCATCAGAGTCACTGCTGGAGCCTGTCAACAAAGACGAGAGCCGTGGGGGAGAGGCAGCACTGAACACAACTACAACTGCACCCCTATAATAAAATACATTAAATAACCCCTTTAATGGCAAATTCAATTAAGAATTTTTGATACACATTAAAAAAAGATCTGTATTCCCACATGTAAATTTTTGGAAATACTTGCATTCATTGTGAATAAACAATTTTTCAACCTGTTTTTAGAACTGTGCATTGTGCCATTTTTCTGTTATTCCTCCTGAATGATTAATTTGACAACTGGATGTTACTATTCTCCTTGTTAAAGGAGCATGTCCCTACACAGTCTGAAACGTCAGCACTCATTGGCGAGTGTCAAAATGTGTTGGCCACAACCCAACTGAAACCACCCTGTTGTTAATTTATTCAGAATTTTTTTTTAGGAGAAATAACCAAAGAATTGATGCTCCAGATTCTTTATTTCATGAGGAATAAGAGCATTTATTAAAATAAGAGAGTTAATGGGCGCTCTGCAAACCAATGTTGTTCAATCTATCACATTCTTAATATTGCAACTAAGGCCGGTTGCGCAAATCAGTTTTGATCTCATACGTGAAACAAAACTTCAGTGAGCTGGATCCATTTTTGGTCCATGTGTCAGTTTTTACAATCCTTGTTTTATTTTATTTATTTCACAATTGTTAACTTCCCCTGTCCATTAAACTGCAACATATGGGCAGCAGAAGGATAGCATCCATGTCTAATCCATTTTTTTCTTCACAGAGCATTGACTTGCTTTGGTGAGTTTGACCAGCAATATGGATCAAAGTAGGACATGTCTCCATTTTTCAGCGAGCCGATTGGTCCACAAAAAATGGACAACAGACAGCACATGTACCAAAGAATCACATGTGAAAGAGCCCTAACTGTAATATAACTTGTCTGAAATAACACATAGTTATACTTTCTGTTAACAACTGACTAGGTGTCATTTCAGGCTCTAAAGGAGCAAATCATTTCTACTAAATTAGACATTTCTTTCTTGGGAAAATCTAAAATTATCAGTCAGTGAGTCAATAAAAAATACCCAGCTATCATTTTCATGTTTGAATATAAGATTTTACAGAAAACATTACAATTTATTTAATTTGTGACTTTATTCCCACAGTCACAATTTGATTGAATTTTTTGATGCAAAATAAATACTTAACTCCACATGACGTCCATAGGATGGAATTTGTAGTTATACTGGACTTGTTATCCAAAGCTTACATTTTAGCTGAATGTTGAAGCACTCAGTCATTCCCATCTCATGTTGTTTGTATGTTGTACTATAGGAATTTACATGTAGAGATGGGTTTATTATGATCTGGTAGACATTATTTTTATAGTGGTTATTATGAAGATATTACTGACCGCAGTTTTTAAAAGTTTTTGAGAGTGAACCATTATGCAAACTACTGGAACTGAACATAATTTTTGTGAGCACCCCCCAAGGAAGCCAACGCGAAACGCGTTTCGGGGCTCTGGCGTGACACGTGGGCTTTGTGTTACTGTTGGGTAAGCAGTTTTCTACCCTTGTTTGCATCTTTGCCTCCCTTTGCATGTATATTTGGGGACATTACCACGATTCTGAGACACTCCGGCTGTCCTCTGTTATGACTTTTGAGGGTGGATTTCTTCCTTCCCATTTGTTTACTTGTTGGGGTTATTCATACATTTACATCTAATGTAATTGAACATATATTTTCACTTGAAAGTATTACCCCCTTTTTTACATATATGTAAAACCCATGTGACCGCCTCACGATTGCACCTCGCCTGCCTGTTTATCCTGTACATTGACTTGACTTGATTTATTGACTTTTGTGATTTTTATCTTTTATGCCTGTTTCAATAAATTTTTGTATTTTTACTATACACTGGGCATGTGATTCACTTTGGGCGTCCTTTGCCCCTTCTTGTTCTTGATTGTCTGATCTATGGTTTTGCGAGTGCCCTATATTGCAAACCATGGTCCTTTTTTTAATCCAAAATTCTTGCTAGGTTTATATAATTTTTGTGGTAGTAAAGTGCAATAAAGTGATAGGTCTGAGCATGGGATCAATAGATTGGCCATAGACATGAAACAGCGCATTGCAGAGCAGAAATTTTCGTATTTAATACCAAATCACCTTTCACACTTTCTTAAAGGGGTTGTCTGGTATTAAGCTACAAGTCTGCAGTCACTCTATGTGATTGCAGACTTGTTAATCTTCACATTGCGCTCACTGTGCGCTGCAAGGATTCTCCGATGCCGAGAGCAGGCAGTCATATGACCGCAAGTATGCAATATGCATACTCTCGGTCATATTCTGACTAGATGTGACCTGCCTTTCATGTGGCCACAAGTATATGATATGCTGACTCCCAGCCACATTCCGACTAGACTGTTTCTGGCCTCACTCAATGAACTTGCATTAAGTGAGACTGCGACCCATCTATTCAGAATATGAACGGGAGCATGCATATTGCATACTTGCGGTGATATGATCGCCTGTTCTCGGCACCGGAGAATCATCGCAGCGCACAGTGAGCGCAATGTGAAGATTAACAAGTCTGCAATCACATAGAGTGACTGCAGACTTGTAGCTTAAGACTAGACAACCCCTTTAACATGTGTAGGGATGTGGACTGTCTTACTCTGTCCCTGCCCCTGAAGACAACAGACAGGATATGTGAATACCGTCATGCTATTTTATGTGTAACAGTAACGTGTTTCTAATGTAATGTAATGTATTATGGTGCTGTACAGTATCAGGTGTTAATGCATAATGTGAACATAGCATAAGGATAATAGGTTAGCATGTAACATAGTAAATTGTTAATGTTAAGATTAGCCTATTGGGTGGACACTAGTGCTGATAAGAAGAGGGTCACTTCCTGGTTAAAGAGAGTTCAGTGTCAGCTTGTGAAGTGTACAGTGGAGTTCAAGTTCAGGTGGTTTGGGTTGCTAGGGGAAGCATGGGCCAAACGTTTGAGGCAGTGGGAGAACCCTGATGGATCCCAATTGGAGATCCCTGATGGACATTCCAACAGCGTCTGGTACCTAGGGCTTGGGCCAGGTACCATGTAGTAGGCCTTGTCTTCTGACATCACAAGGTCGGTGGACATGAAACTACATGGGGGGCAAGTGGTTGGTCCCGGCTGCACTTCCGGAGTGGACAACGAATCTCTGAGGCTGATTGAGTCAGCAGGCTTGGGGGTAGTCCAGAACGAATGGGTGGCAAGACAGAAGAGGTGTTGTACTAAGGAGGAAGGAAGTGTGAATTGCTGTGCCCTATGCCACTTGTACTTACCTGATGAACTTGGACTGCATAGTAAATGTTTGACTGTTACAACAAACTTGGTGTCCCATGCATTGTGTGCAGTGGCTCCTGAGGACAGAAGCCTGGAGGTAGCGGAGGCCTGTGGCCTAGAAGTGAGTGTGGTGCACCCCACGCCCTATACCACACTAGGACTGGATCAGGAGAAAATGAATCCATCTCTGGAAAGTCATTGCTAGCAATGACTAAAGACCGGACGGTCTGAAATGTGTCTGCCCAGTTCCCCCACCCCACCTGGGGCTGTGACATTTATGCTTACTGCTATCCTTTTTTAACATTGTCTAATAAATTTTGTATTTCATGGGATTTCCGAAGCTGGATTAATTTTCTCCTGATCGATTGCTGTTCATTCGGCTCTGCAGGTTCTCCGTCCATTGGAATCTCCCAAGGGTGAGCTGACTATTGTTCTTTTCTACACTAGGACTGGGACACCCCTTGTCTGTAAAGTGCCAGAGCGCAACCGGACAGCAGCTCTGTCGCAACTACTGCTCTCGGACACTTTACACATGAGTAAAAGTAGGGAAAATGTTCAGAACTAGCGTAAGGCTATGTTCACACATTGCATTTTTGCTGTGTTTTTTATGAACATTTTAAGCTATGTTTCACAATACAAGAAAAAGCTATATGATTTTAGAAATCTCATGCACACACAGTTTTTTTCTTGACTCAATTGGAAAACTGTTTCTTTTTTGAAAACTGCAGCATGTCACTTCTTTCTGCGTTCTTTCTTGCAGCGTTTTTTTCACCCATAGAAGGCAATGAGTAAGTGCAAAAACGCAGTAAAAATGCAGCTATCAGTTTTTTTCTGTCTTTTAAATGAAAAAAAGTAGGTACAGCAGTATGTGAAACCCATTTATTTTTGTGATTTTCTCAAGTTTAAACCATAATGTATTGGTCTCCTCATCTGAGAATGGCAGTTAGGATTAGTACAGTTTAGTTTAATTTAGTGATATGTAAAAGTAACCATTGACTGACCAAGGTGTGAAATTGAGCAATACCTGACCAACTTAAAGGCCGACCAAAGTGTCCTACAAACTCAATGCTCTGCCAATGTCTTAGGTAAACTATTCCTGACCAATTAACCCCCCCCCCGCTGTTACATTTGTAATTGTGTATTTTTTCATGAACTCATGTGAACTTTTTTGTTCAGAATAGTCACTATTTTTTCAGACATAAAAATCTTTTTCCACTAAATAATTTGATCAAATTGCCCTTTTTTCCAAAATGGTTTTATGGTTTCTCATGTACATTGGTGACCTAACATCTTTCATCGTTTTTGCTTCTGTGGTGGAAGCAAAACTGATCTTTGGGATCCTGAAAAAAGCAGCAAATAAAACACATCAAAAACACCTCAAAAATGCATCAAAAAGCGCAGCAAAACCTGCTTTTTGTAAGCAGCTTCTTTACTGCCAAGAGAGCAATAATGAAAATTAGAATATATTGGTATGGACAACTGGCAGTCAATAAAATAGACAATCATAGTAAACTGATCACTAAATACATAGAATTGTGTGATCTGAGTCCTTATTTAGAAATTTTAAAGATTTTGCCAGCATTGGGGTTGCGGCAAAATTAAATTACATTCTTCCTAATTATTGACTGTTCAAGCTGGACTATATTATGCCATAGTATGTCACTGTAGACAAACAATGGATGACAAAACTAAGATCTGAAAAGTCGTAGTGTAACATTTGTTTCAGTCAGGCATCACCAACATAATGCTAACAATGCATGTGGTTTTGAAGTGAAGCTTTTCTTGTTGAAAGTCAAATCCGTATACATCCCCAGTGGCTACATAAAAGCCTTCTGTCCTGATTAGTAACAATGCTACAGTATCTGCGCAGGTTTTCTGTAAGTGATTTCCATAAAAATATGGACATTTGTTATCATGAGGATTATCACAGTAAACATTTTCTTCTAATCATAGCTCTGAAACGAACGCTGTATAATCTTCCTTCTACCTAGTTGGAAAATGATGGGAAAGTTCTGGGACAAAGCTGCTAGTAGCAGAAAACGTCTAACGAGTCCTCAGTGTGGCCCATTAGTCCTTTCAGGACTTCTTGAATGGTTGAGTTGAGGAAAGAGATGCAAAGTGATCATATCTCTTTGCAGAAAAGCCTCATTTAACCCCCATTCTTTCCACCTTGGCACAGCGCTGTGCGAAAGGGGATGACGCTCGAGATGCAAGTCCCAGCAGTGGGACCTTCATCTATCATACATTTATGGCGTATCCGGTGGACAAGATGGAACAACCCTTTTTATACTATACTGCAACTGGAATTTTAATAAATTTACAGTCTGATATTAGATTTCGATGTTAGACTACATATAGCAGGGGGCTATCCAGTAAATATGTAAGCTTTGCTGCATATCTCGTGTTTTGTTTTGACCAACCCTTTCATTTCACATGAGGAGCAAGCAACCATTGGGCTTTGTGTTTGCCGTAGGAATTGCTTGTATTCAATAAATCAGTACGTGTTCTAGATACGCCTCCTGTTTCCAACAATTCTTGAGGAACAAGTCAGCTCTTAATTATAGTCACCGGAGAGATTGTCAAAGGAAATAAAGAGACTTTTGAAATGTTCTGTGAGGCAAAAGTCTTCAAAGTTTAACATATTAAATCACTGACAAGATGTATAGAACATTCCTCCCTCTATAATGTAATTAAAACTTCTAATATTACTCCGTTTAGATTCTCCTCCTACACACAAGGAGCCGGAAAAGGAGAAAATTACAGCTTTTAATGTAAATTCCAGCAATCCTTTCTTACATTCGTTCTAAAGGGCGCACTGTCATTTCTAGCCTTTGTATTGTTTTCTGGCAGTGAACGTTGACATTTTTTTTTTATAAATTGGTTTGTATATTTTTATTACCAGCTGTTGACATGTGATATTCAGATTTATTAACTCTGAGAGGAGCTTTTGTTTTAAAGGCTTTATCTGGGACTTTTTTTCCTTGTTGGACTAAGCACTTATCAGCAGGCAGATGCAAACTACCTACATGTGCTGCCTTGTGATGATCTGTCCCGGCTCAGGGTGGTCACAGACTGGTCCTGCTGGTGATTCTCTTGATTCCTGTGACATCACGTCAACAGAGCAGTTCCTTCTCTTGTGCTCTGCTCTGTCAACAGGACGGAATGCCGACGTCCTGATAATTTACAGTCAGCCTAGCCTAATGCAGTGTGGAGTCGGCTATGAAGAAACATGACATTGACAGTGATGTCCTGTGGAAAAGAGCGGAGCGAAAGGGAAGGAACCGTAACCACTCTGAGCCGGGAGAGATTGTTGCAGGGCCGCACTCGTAGATAGTTAGCAATAAGTGTTTGGCACCATAGGGAAAATAAAACAAATGTCCCGATACCCCTTTAACATGACCTCACTCTTCTCAATGCTATGTGATATTAGAAAACCTGACCATGCTGACCAAACTTTACACTGCCGAAAACCGTTTCAAATGATATGTTCATCTCTATATAAAACACAAACAAGTAGTAACAGTAAGCATGCTATATATTCATATGGTACAAGGAAAATAGTATTTGAGATATATAACAATTTAGTGAAAGGACAAATTATTTTACTAAAAACAGTCCAGTGCAACCAATCACAACAAAGCTTTAATTTTTTAAGGACAGAATACAAAATGAAAGCTGCTTTATGACTTGTTGCAATGGGCAATAAAGACAGTTTTTCTTTTAGGCAGTTCCATAAATCTACCCCACTGCTCCCTCATATACATTTTATAGTGACCTTTTGCAACTAAACAAAATTTTTCAGAAATGAACTTGAGATTCTTAGCACAAATTTTGATCAATGTGTATTAGCTCACTTAATACTATTAGGCAAACTCATTTAGATATGTCCATTCTCTACAGAGGACTACAAACTTTTGTTAGGTGCAAGCCACTATCAAATATAAAAGATGATGTTTAGTTACTTTGAATAGTGGAACTGAATAAACCTATTCTATATATGACCCAGTGATATGGCTTTTTCCCTAGTTTTATAGTTTGTCACACTAGTACAAAGTTGTGGTAATGTCTGACATCACTGGTGCTATGAGAGTGTAGAAAGACATTGAGGTCATTTCAGGAATGAAGAAAGCAACCAACAGCACTCTATCAACAGACGCAAAGTTGATAGCTCCAAGAAACCCACTTGTAACTAGTAAGAGGTGAAAAAGGAAAACAAAATTTATTTTGCCGTAAAAAAGGGAACAATGTTTTGACCTATCAAAAAGATCTTTATCAAGTACAAGCATAGAGCAACATGGTATGCTTAAATAGTGTGGTTCACAAACATTCACCAATAATATTTGGGCATGTACGCCTACTGGAGGCGGAGACTCTGAAGCAGCCTACGACATCTGAGTGTCCTCCTCCAGTAGGTGTATACCTCCGAAAATGAGTTGTATTGGTGTTTAAAAATCTCCATAGGAGATAAATCAACATGCTAAACCCCAGTCTTGCATTGACCTGTATTTATGGTATTTTGCCAGCAAGTGTAGTGAGGTGATGTCACACGCTTGGTTTCAATAGGTCTTAAAATCTTCTGTGGCCTAATCATGTTTTGCCATATACCTTTATTGTTATAATGTTTAAGATCATGAATTTATAAGGGCCTGCTAGGGACAGCCATCACTGAGCGAGGGCGCCATTTTGCGTATAAGCTAGGGTGCCAACCTCCGCAGCAAGGCAGGGACACTGTTGAGGACCAAACTAGAGTGAGACAGGCGTCGAGTGTGAAACTCACTTTCTCCTTTGAGTTATATCTATATGATCTAAATGCAGAGAACTTTTATTGTTTTCTTGTGTATGACATTTTCTCTTAGCCATTTTGGTTATACTGTGCTTGATTGGGCACTTAATATTTTATTGTCTATATTGGATAGTTTTAAAAATTGAAATAAAGGTTACATTTTAACGGTTACTTCCTTTGAAAAGCCAATTTCTACTAACTCCTACCATATATATGTTTTTTATAAGTATGTTTTCACAAATGTAGCACCCCGAGGTCTCGGCTGCTACAGGGGTATTGCACCTCGAACCAGAGGTGTGATATTCCACTCCCGGGTAAGGATGGAGTGTGGACCGGGGCTCAGTAGGCTGCATGCACCACACACACCCCATTTCCGAGGAACAGACCAACGGTGCTCCCACTAGACAGAGTGCAGGCACGACAGCTTCTGTTCCTGGCTGGAGTGGGGAGGGGGAGGAAAACCCAGTGGTGTAGGAGCAGATAGGGGTGGGTTTCTGGGCATAGGTAGGAGCCCATTGGTTGCTAGTCACCTGGGCTCGGGTGTCAGAAGGAGGTATATAAGGTGGGCACCATCTTAGGTCGGTGGTTAGTTCAGAGAGGAAAAGAAGAAGAGAGGAGCTCAGCCAGAGAGGGCTGACAGGGAGCTGTGGCTCAGTCTGGGCCCAGCTCCAGAGGCAAGCCTGGAGTGGAGGCCTGAGACAGCAGAAAGAGAAAGGAGAAGGAACAGGAAGGAAAGTGAGAAAGGAACTGAAACGGAGGAGAAAAGAGGCAAGGAACACAAAGAAAGGCCCAGAGACACGAAGGCAGAAGGAACCCCATATTCCCAGAGGAGATACTGGGTGAAGGGTTGGCAGAGCAGGGTACCGGAACCCGAATTGGTGGAGGCGACTAATCCTCAGCCAAAACCGGAGGTCGTGACCACATCTTGGTGCGACCCCTCACTACATCCACCAGAAAGGCATACCGCATAGGGTCAGGGAGACCGGAGAGAGGTTTCACCAACAGAAGGCCCGAGGAAGCTGGACAAAGGTGGGTCACTGGTGGGGACGGCCAGTAGAAAGGAAGAGAGGGGAGCTTTCAGCCACACTCTGGAATTGCTTGGGAGTTGACCGAGTCCCTCACCTGGTGGACGCAGCACGGCTCGGGCGGTCACTGCTGGCCGAAGTGACCGGAGCAACAACTGTGAGTAAAACTTTGAAAACTGCACCACACGTCTCTGTGATTCCTTGCCGCTCCAGCACCACTAGCACTGGGACCCTCACACCATCACTCCCATCATCTCTCACATTAGCTGCCCTGAGGCAATTACTCCTCCCGTGGGGAGTTATCCCATACTCGGCTGCGCAACCAACATCAGCCTCAGCGGTCGGCAGCGCAGCGGCGGTCCCCACTGACCGCAATCCACGGGTGGCGTAGTCGGACACTTATTACAACATTTAGACTGCCACTGGTTTGACCACCCTGGGCACGGACCGGGTCACCGCCACGGAGAACTACAACCCCCAGCGATCCGGCTCCGGGTATTCCCCCTGCACAGCAGCAGCAGCACAGGCCCAGGGGGCGCGTCACAAACATACACCAATAATATTTGGGCATATATGCCTACTGGATGCAGAGACTCTGAAGCTGTCTATGACGTCTGAGTGTCCTCCTCCAGTAGACGTATCCCTCAGAAAATGATGCACGATAGATCACCTGGTGGTTCCGTCGCCACCATTATAATCAATGGCTCCACATAGTCACCCTAGAAACCATATATCTGTGGCCATTAATAGAGGGTTGTCTAGTAGTGGAACTCTTTTGAATGGATTTTCTCTACTTCAATTGCAAAGTACTTGTAAAAACAAGGGACTTTACAGTTTACTTGTTATTAAAAGTCCTCTCTTTTCTCAAGAACAGAGGTATTCTAAATTGTATAGTTTACTGCTCGTTGCCTAGAATATTGGTTATTGTTGCAGTCTATCAGGTCTATTTTCTAGACGAGTAGCGAAGGGCTTACATGATCTTTGCTTATATATTGCAAGCTCTGCATTGAACCAGGGCGGATTGCTGGATCTGGTCACCTTCAGTGTCCTTATGCTTCTCTGATGCTGCAAAGGCAAAGCTGCCTCTGCGTCCTGCAATAGAGGAGTTCTTAGCTCGGACCAGTGGTGCAATCATACCACCAGTCTGAACTTGTTGAGCGTGCAAGCAGTAAGCCAGGAGTAAGGGGAGTAGTGCACTCCTGAAGACAAGTTAAGAACAACTCTTTAGAAGTACAGCAAAAATGCTGCAGACCAGATTAAAACCCTATTTATTGTTTGATATAAAAAAGTTTTTATATCTACATAACACAACTTTTGTTTTAATTTTTTTACCCTTTCCAAACTAATTATTTAAGTGTAGATGGTGTTAATAGGATGGCATTAAAAATACATTAACCAGTGATTTAAATAGTTTTTGTTCTAGAAGAATGCTGTGATGCTCTGCCACCTGTTCTGTCTTTGAGCGATCTTTGGACTTAAACATTAGGACCTGTCATCATCTCTGTTATGGATATGCCATAAAGGCTTTGATGTAATTTAAGCTATGTTCTGATGACATGGGTGTCTGGACGATGAGACATATGCCTATGATTGCTTTTATAAGAGGAAACCTTTTGTCTTTTACTGTGTCTGTTCCACATAAGTTAGTTATTGTTACCATGACATTAGGAGTTTTCAGTGATCAAAACCAAAGATATTGGGTATAGCTGAGAAACAATCTGCTATTATTTCAGTGGTATAGCTGAAATCTGCTGGGTTCTGTTACAAAATGTTAAGAGAAGGAAACAACATGAAATATATCAGCAGATCAAAAATATAAATATATAGATTTTTTATTTTAACGGCTTTTGGCTAGATCTCAAGCCTTGGCTATTTGATGGATGAACGATCTGTAGGAAGATCGATCTTGTGCAAGCCCAGATAGGTTCACTGCCGTTATCTTGATAGTGTCAAGCCATCGGATTGTTGGTCTTCCTCTTCACCTTGTTCTTTCTATTCTTCTCAGCATGATGTCCTTCTCCTGTGATTTCTGTCTTCATATAATGTGTCCAAAGTAGGCAAGTGACATATTAAGCTTGATTTGTTCCAAAACTGATTTATTTGTTCTTCTTGCCATTCATAGTCTTGATAACATCCTTCTTCAGCACCACACTTTGAAGGCATCGATTCTTCTTCTGTCTTGTTCTTTATAGTCCAGGTTTTGCATCTGTAGGTTTCCACAGAAAAGACCAAACTATGTACGAGCCGTGTCTTCGTCACTAGTGAAATGTTCCTCGATTTGAAGACCTTGTCAAGTGACTTCATTGTTGATTTACCCATAGCAATTTTCCTATTGACTTCTGGGGGCATCGCTAATCTTGAGTGATCAATGATCCAAGTAGGTTGAAGTCCTTTACAACTTCCAGTTCCAATTCATCACTGTCCATATAGTTTCATTAATGTACAAAAAGCCACAAACAACACAGATAGTATTAAAAGCACTAAAAAATACACCGGAACACAATGGAATTATAAATCTTCACCAATGAATGATAAAATTGGATGGTAAAAAATTGAGGAATCTGGCGCTATTTGGTGAGTTTTATTAAATAAAACTAGTGTACAAACAAAACGTTTCGGTCATCTGACCTTCATCAGTTACACACTATAGAAACAAAAAAATATGGTGAAAAACAATTAACATCACAATCTGACATAAAGGATTATTTAAAACAGCTATGCAAAAATCAAGGACAGATACTGCCATATTGCAGATATTTACCTAAGAAATTCATATAGGTTCAGGAAAACTCATAAGCAAAGCATAAGAGAATCCTCCTCTTTGTATTTCAAATGATAAGCGACTAGGGTAACAATAAATGACTGTACATAAACCTAAAACTACCCCTGTGTGTAGAGTATAGGAGAATAAAACGAGATAAGGTCCATAATGGCCATTTCGATATCAAATCATTCTTTTGTAGTTTTTAGATGTATTTAGATGTTGTCATTCATCATGTTAAAGCAGATTGTGGGAGACCAGGGAGACATGTAACTTGTAAAATTGGAGGGTAAACCATAACATGCTTTGGTAAATAACTAGAGATGAGTGGATCAAACTACGGAGGATCAAGTTCGAGTTGAATATCCTGAAATTTCATGTGAATTCAAACAGATTCAGATTAGATTCACGGTTGGCATGAAAATAAAACTTGTTCAGCACTATTGAAGCATCATAGAGGGGCTAATGTCTTTTTGTGAGGTCATGTGAGCTTTCCCATAATGCCCTGCAGCTATGACGTCTTATGCATTATCATACCTTGTACAGTGGTGATCAGTACCTGGCCATCACAGACCAGCGGTTCCCAATGGAGCACAATATGTTCAGTAGAGTTGTTTTCCATCTCCAGAGTCACTGGATAAGTCTGTATCTGCTGTAGATTGTAAGCTCTTATGGTCTGTGGTGTTTTCTCTCTCACTCTCCTGTAGATTGTAAGCTCTTATGGTCTGTGGTGTTTTCTCTCTCTCTCGTAGGGTGTAATCTCCTATGATCAGAAAGATCCTCTCTCTTTCTCTCTCCTATAGCGTGTAATCTCTTATGATCTGTGGGGTCCACTCTTTCTCAATTGCAGGCTTTGCAGTATTGAGATTCACATGAATTTATTCACCACAAATTAAATTTTCCGTTTCCGTTTATCTCTATAAATAACCCTAACAACAGAGATTAAAGAAAGTGCCAGAAAACAGCGGTTTGCATACAATCAGAACACATAGTGAACAAGGGGTAAAGAGCCCACCAGTGGAAAGGACTCCAGTGTAATTGTAGTTACATTTAAAACAATCTTTGTTGCTTGTGCCATTTTTGTATATTGATACAACTGGTAAAGGTTAAATTGTTTAACAAGTATATACAGCGCAGACCAAAAGTTTGGACAAACCATCTCATTTAAAGATTTTTCTTTATTTTCATGACTATGAAAATTGTACATTCACACTGAAGGCATCAAAACTATGAATTAACACATGTGGAATTATATACTTAACAAAAAAGGGTGAAACAACTGAAAATATGTCTTATATTCTAGGTTCTTCAAAGTAGCCACCTTTTGCTTTGATGACTGCTTTGCACACTCTTGGCATTCTCTTGATGAGCTTCAAGAGGTAGTCACCGGAAATGGTCTTCCGACAATCTTGAAGGAGTTCCCAGAGATGCTTAGCACTTGTTGGCCCTTTTGCCTTCACTCTGCGGTCCAGCTCACCTAAAACCATCTCGATTGGGTTCAGGTCTGGTGACTGTGGAGGCCAGGTCATCTGGCATAGCACCCCATCACTCTCCTTCTTGGTCAAATAGCCCTTACACAGCCTGGAGGTGTGTTTGGGGTCATTGTCCTGTTGAATAAATCCCCAGCAGTGTCACCAGCAAAGCACCCCCACACCATCACACCTCCTCCTCCATGCTTCATGGTGGGAACCAGGCATGTAGACTCCATCCGTTCACCTTTTCTGTGTTGCACAAAGACACGGTGGTTGGAACAAAAGATCTCAAATTGGGACTCATCAGACCAAAGCACAGATTTCCACTGGTCTAATGTCCATTCTTTGTGTTCTTTAGCCCAAACAAGTCTCTTTTGCTTGTTGCTTGTCCTTAGCCGTGGTTTCCTAGCAGCTATTTTACCATGAAGGCCTGCTGCACAAAGTCTCCTCTTAACAGTTGTTGTAGAGATGTGTCTGCTGCTAGAACTCTAAGAACTGTTCTAAGCTATTGAAGGCTCCATTTTTCTCTTTGTTATAAATTATGGCATATATATGGAGTTGCTTTTGGGGGACAAAAGGGGCATTGTTCCCACTTTTGAACCTCTAATCATTATGTTTGTGATCCAAATGGGTTGTTGTATAGTACTGATTACAAGATTGTAGACACCTGTGATGCTAATTAATGGACTCAACTTGATTTAACATGCCCCTTTTGTCACATTATTTTCAGGAGTACCATCATTTCTGTCCAGGCCTATTTCATGAGTTTATTTTTTTTTTAATTCTGTGGAAGCAGGGTTGAAAAGCAATGTCTTACTTTCATTTGTTAATTTTCATAGATTTTTAATTTATTATTACTTTTGTCAGAATCAAGTTATTTCTGTGACCATTGTGGGTTTTTCTTTCATTAAACGAGAGGTACCAACAATTTTGACCACGTGTGTATATGTGTATATATATATATATATATATATATATATATATATATATATATACGTATATGTGGCACCCCAGGGGTCTGGTTTCCACAGTAACAGCAATGTTGTGTCTGAGAGCAGGTGGGAGGTCTCTTGGTCAGGAATCCTATGCATGCCACACCTCCTGCCCAGTCCTGGGAGGGGAAGAACTTCCCCTATATAAACCTAGGGCTGAGGCAGGGTTAGTGAGTAGAGAAGAAGTAGAGAAGAGAAGCAGCATAGGAAGAAACAACAGGAGCTCTGTGGGAGCAGTGCTACAAGGAATCAGGGGCTGGCAGCTGCAGAGCTCGCCCTGACTGAGAAGTTATCACCGGACCCGGAGTCCGAGGCTGTGGGGATTAACTCCTATCCAGCAGCAGAAACCGACCGGCAGGGGATTGCAGGTCCTCTGGCCCAGAAACCCGAAGGCACGGTCACACGCGTGGGACCAGCACCGCCGTCGTGGAGCGAAAGCTACTAGAAGGCCCCGAGTCACCGGCCATACGGGTGAGCACCACACGGTACACTCAGGGACGTGGGCTACTTATACCCGCCTCTAGCAAGGTAGCCAGAAGAGTATCATTAGTTTGGGAGGCCTACAACTCCGCCTGGCCAGGGGAGATCCCATCTGCTCAAGGACTGACCAGGCCCCAATCGCTAGCCAGTACTCCGGGAGGGTCTATCTTTGTCACCAGTAAAAGACCCTGAACTACACCGTACCGTCTCCGAGTGGTTCCTGCTACCCCCATCATCCACGTCGGCTGCCCTGAGGCCATACCCCTCCCGTTGGGGGTTATACTATCACGCTGCACAATCCTACCACCGGCCTCAGCGGTCTGCCCTGCAGCAGCAGCTCCTTAGCTGTACTCAACGGGTGGCGTAGTCGTCCAACATCCACTGCTAATAGACCGCCACTTAGTCTGACTCCTTGGGCACGGACCGGATCACCGCCACGAGACTACAACCCTCAACAGATCCGGCTCCGGGTAAGCTCCCGCGTGCGCAACGCTGCGCGACACAGGCCCAGGGGCGCGTCAACTTTTGGCGTAGTCGGCAGGATCACGTGCCCGCAACCACCGGGTACTGCGTGCCTGAAAAAGACTGTTCAAACTTACCTGTGGTGAAGATTCCCGCCATCCGGCGCCATCTTCCGCTTCCTTCCCGCCATCGGTGGAGTTTTCCCGCCATCCGGCGCCATCTTCAGCCTTCTTCCCGCCACACGTGGAGTTTTCCCGCCATTGGACGCCATCTTGAGGACGCCGCGCAGGAAGAAGAGGGGCGTGGACTCCGAAAGCGCGCGAGAACTGAAGCCCCGCCTCACGTCCGGACGTTGCGTAAGGTCCTGGAAGGAGCCCAGCAGACGCCGACGTCACAGGAGCGCGACGGAAGGTCCTCAACCCTGACGATCCACTGCGGAGCCGCGGCCTACGGAAGAGGATCATCGCAAGGTAGGCCACGGTCCACTAGGGGGGAGAAGGATGTCGGATACGGAGGAGAGCTTCACCGCTTCAACCCCCGCCAGCGCCACCGCTGTTGCGGTCATGCCTTTCACCATGCCCTATATCCCGGGGGCAGCCTGGCTACCCCAGTACTCAGGGGAGTCACATACCCTGCATGACTTTAGAGAAAAGCTGGATAGCCTCTTCCAGGTGTACCCCCTCACAGAGGAGCAAAAAGTGAGCATCCCGGTGGCCCAATTAACCGGGGCAGCCCAAAGGGAGGTAAAGTCCTGGCCACCTGGGGGGAGGACTGTCGCAGGGATACTAACCCGGCTGAGGGACACCTTTGATACCCGCACCTCAGCCGAGATCAAGCTTAGATTCTACGGGTGCAAACAGCGGGCACATGAGAGTATAAGGGACTATGCCCTGAACCTACAAGAGGCCCTGAGAGCCATTAAGCAGACCGACCCTGACGGCGTGGGAGACGAGGACAGGCTGTTGACTGAACAATTTATAGAGGGTTTATATTGCAATGCCCACCGAACCCAGTTGCGGGCAATGGCCTTACAGGACCCTCATCTGGGATTTGCACAGTTCAAGGACAGAGACATCCGGGTGCTTCGAGAACCGGCACCAGGTGGCGTTGTGACCCACAGACGCCCCACTACCACTTACCACCAGGAGGCGGCGCCCTTGTCGGCAGGGCCTGTGGGAGCTGATGCGCAGGCTTTGAACAATGACCCGGCTCCAGACCTGCACCATCAGGTCCAAGAGCTAGCTAAAAGCGTTGCTGCGCTAACCCGAACTGTGCAGTCTTTACAGGTTTCCACTCCAGGGAAGATCCAGCTGGCATCCGGACCGGAGGACATCCCGTGGCGTCGACCAAGGAGGACCCCACCGGCCAGAGGAAGACCCAGCGACCGATACAACGAGGACAGACGACCCATCTGCCGCCGCTGCAATCAACCCGGACATATGGCAAGGTACTGTCCTTTAAACTGGCACAACCTGGGGTAGAGGGCCAACCCCCAGGAAAAAGATCACCAGGCCCATCGAACTGGCGCGACAAATATGTGGGAGGACGTCCAGTCTTACCTGTGGTACTGGATGGCATTCCTATGAGTGCCCTACTGGACACCGGGTCACAGGTCACCACCATCCCGTACGTGCTCTTCAAGCAGTACTGGAATGACTCGGATATCACCCGCTACCCTGACGACGACTTGAGTATCATCGCCAGCAATGGTCAGCCCGTGCCACAGATTGGATTTAAAGAGGTGACCATTAAAATCGGTAGAGTCGAATTGGCAGCACAGGGACTGATCATTGTAGACATTGACAAACACGAGAGTCACCCAAAGATAACTCTAGGAACTAATGTAATTGAAAATTGTCTTGCAGAAGTGATTTTCCTTTTACAGCAGGTTGCCAAGAACGCCAGCTCCCGCCAGCAGCGAGTGCTCCAGAAAGAGATCCGGGCACTGATGCGACGGCAACAGCTAGAACTCTCCGGTGGTGAGATTGGTAGCGTGCGAATGTGTGACCCTTTCCCTATTGCCATGCCCCCGAAAAGTGAAATGATGATTTGGTGCCGGGCAGCTATTGGTCTGAGAGGTAGAGATTACCAGGCAATGGTAGAACCAGTTTACTCAGACAGTAGGCCCACCATTTTGACAGCACGGGGGGTGGTCAATGTACGCCATGGGAGGGTGCCCGTTCGCATAATAAATATCGGGAAGAGGGAAGTGTACCTGCCCCGGTATGCCACGCTAGCCAAATTGTATACCATCAATCAAGATTCCATACAGTCCGTAGAACCCTTGCCTCCATCTTCCCCGGAGGAAGGTAACGGCTCTAAGAAAACAATGGAGGACTGGTGTCAGCAACTACATTTGGGTACTGACTCCACTCCCTCACACCAGAAACAGGGAGTCTATCGGGTGGTTCAAGAGTACGAGAGAGTGTTTAGTAAACACCCGTTAGACTTCGGGCGAGTCAAGGGGGTAGAACACCACATCCCCACGGGAGACCATCCTCCCATAAAAGAGAGGTATCGACCCGTACCCCCTGCACACTACCAACACGCCAAGGGGATGCTTAGAGACATGAAGGAGGCTGGGGTGATCAGGGATAGCTGTAGCCCCTGGGCAGCTCCACTAGTCTTAGTCAAAAAGAAAGACAACACCATGAGGATGTGTGTAGATTACCGGAAAATCAACCGTATCACACACAAGGATGCGTACCCCTTACCAAGGATAGAGGAGTCTTTGGCTGCTTTAAGATCTGCTAACTTCTTCTCTACCTTGGATCTCACTAGTGGGTACTGGCAGGTTCCTGTAGCAGAGGCGGACCGGGAGAAGACCGCATTCACCACCCCGATGGGACTTAGCGAGTTTACCTGCATGCCGTTCGGACTCTGCAACGCACCAGGGACCTTCCAACGATTAATGGAGTGCTGTCTGGGCCACAGAAACTTCGAGACGGTCTTGTTGTACCTGGACGATGTCATCGTATATTCCAAGACGTATGAGGACCACCTGAAACACCTGGCGGAAGTGTTCGAAGCTCTGGCAAGCTACGGCCTAAAGGTGAAACCCTCCAAGTGTCACCTCCTGAAACCAAAGGTGCAGTACCTGGGACACGTGGTGAGTGCTGATGGAGTGGCTCCCGACCCTGATAAGATCACCGCAATTAAGGAATGGCCAAGTCCCTCCAGTGTAAAGGAAGTGCGGCAGTTCCTCGGGTTGGTAGGCTATTACCGCAGATTCATCCCCGGTTTCACCAAAAAGGCAGCTCCTATGCAGGACCTCCTGATAGGCCAGTCCCGGAAGGCCAAGAACCAGAAGCCACCCTTCAGATGGGAGAAGTTAGAAGAAGAGTCCTTCCGCCAGCTGAAGATGGCCCTCACGGGGGATGAAATCCTGGCGTACCCTGATTACAGCCAGCCCTTTATCCTCTACACCGATGCAAGTAACATCGGGCTAGGAGCCGTGCTGTCCCAGATCCAGCAGGGGAAAGAACAAGTAATCGCTTACGCCAGCCGAAAACTGCGACCCACCGAGAGAAACCCTGAGAATTACAGCTCATTTAAGCTAGAGTTCCTGGCAGTGGTGTGGGCAGTCACCGAACGCTTTAAGCACTACCTCGCTTCTTCCCGGTTCACCGTGTACACGGATAACAACCCGTTGACACACCTGGACACGGCAAGACTCGGTGCCCTAGAGCAGAGATGGATGGCCCGTCTGTCCAACTACGAGTTCACAATCAAATACCGGGCAGGACGCTCCAATACCAACGCGGACGCCCTGTCCAGGATGCCAAACCTACCGGACGTAGGAGAAGATCCAGAGGGACTGGAAGAAGTTGAACTCCCCGCGTTCCACCGTCATGGGACTATCCAGTATTCCCATCGGGTAAGGAGTAAGCAAGCCGCTACGTTTAACCCCTTGCCTCACTACAACTGGGAGGAAACGCAAGACAGTGACCCTGCCGTCCGACTGGTGAAGGAGATGCTGACTCGGCCAGAGGCTCGCCTTGACCCAGACGCTCCGGAGGAAGCCAAGCAACTGTGGGCTGAGAAGAGTCGACTGTTCCTTTACAAGGGGAAGTTGTGCCGCAGAATGGTTAACTCCCGGACGCATGAACTAATCTGGCAAGTAGTGGTGCCACGGAGAGACGCAGCCATGGTGATGGAGGCATACCACGACGGGGCTGGACACTTCGGATGGAAGAAGCTGGAGTTCCTGCTGCGCGGGCGGTTCCACTGGGTAGGCATGAGGGGAACCATCGAGAGGTGGTGCAGAGACTGTGGCCCATGCAACCTAAGAAGGAAGGACCGTGCCAGCCAGAAGACTCCCCTGCAGTCCATCGTCACCCGGCAGCCGTTGGAACTGGTAGCCTTGGATCATGTAAAACTGACCCCAAGCAGAAGTGGCTACGTTTACGCACTAACCATCGTGGATCACTACTCCCGGTTCTTGGTTGTCGTCCCCGTCAAGGACTTAACAGCTCGAACAGCAGCTAGAGCCTTCCAGCAGCACTTCTGCCGTCCACACGGGTACCCGGACCAAGTGCTGATGGACCAGGGACCTGCCTTTGAAGCGGAGGTCTTCCAGGAATTCTGCAATCTGTATGGCTGCCGGAAGATAAGGACGACACCCTATCATCCGCAAACTAATGGACTTTGTGAGAAAATGAACCAGGTGGTAATGGATCTTCTGAAAACGTTGCCCCTGGAAGAACGCAGTCTGTGGCCTGAGAAGCTGCCCGATCTGGTGGACCTATACAACCACATCCCGGTAGGTTCCACCAACTGTACCCCGGCTTACCTGATGAGGGCAAGGCCTGGTAAGCTACCTGTTGACCTGGAGATGGGAGTCCTGACACCCGAGGACACTTCACCAGAAGCAGACTGGGACACAGAGAGGCAGCAGCAGTACCGGAAAGTACAGGAGAGCGTGGAGCGAAGTCTCTATCAAGCTAGGGAAAGACAAGAGAAAACTTACAACCAGTATGCTCCCGCTGTTCCCCTGGTACCCGGAGAGCAGGTCTTGAAGAGGAAAAGGCGGCTCCACAAGTTGGACGACCAGTGGGAGAAGGACCCGTACATCGTACTGCCCTCAAGCCACGACAACCCAAAGGTCTGTACCATCAGTAAAGACGGAGGGGAAACCACAACCATTGTATCCCGGGATCACCTGAAGAAGTGTCCCGAACAGCTACGGAACCCTGAAGAGGAACAAGAAGACCCTCGACCCGTAGAGGAAAGGGAAGACATGGTTAGTACTGTGCTCGGAGACTTCCCTCGGTCTTGGACTCAAGTCAATGGCGCAGTTGTGGTACCCGTACTCACCTTCCTCCAACCAGCATCCCAAGCACCTACGGAGCAACAGGTAGAGCTGGAAGAACAGCCGGTCCAGGAGGCAGAAGACTCCACACAAGCAGAACAGGAGGATCAACCCTCTGCTTATAGTGAGCCTGCCGTACCCCTAGTGAGCCAAAGAGCCGGTAGACAGCTGCCCAGTTTACCCTTGACAGCTCCTACACCCTGTAGTTCAGGGCCAGACAGTCAGCTCCGTAGGTCCACTAGGGCCACTAGAGGCCAGTTACCCGCACGTTGGAGGATTTGAAGTGTTTAAATTGTTTTATTTGTGGTCACCTGTCTGTTACTTGTAAATAATTATGTGTTTCTAGTTATTTTTAGGAGTCCTTGGTGGATTTACCGGGAATCCTTGTACAATTGGTTGGAGCGTAACCTAGGAATGGACTAAAGACTGTTAAGGACTCGGGGCAGGACAGACCCCTACCTGGTTACGTCTCCCTGTTTTGGTGAAATGGACACCTTTGTTTTCTTCAAAACTGCACCCGGTTGCGGACACGCCGTAACCATCTTTATGTGTTTTTCTTATTGTATTATTATTGTTTATACCTTGTTATGTTTTTCTAAAAATATGTTTAGTCCCGGAGTACTAAATTTCACTAGGGGGGAATGTGGCACCCCAGGGGTCTGGTTTCCACAGTAACAGCAATGTTGTGTCTGAGAGCAGGTGGGAGGTCTCTTGGTCAGGAATCCTATGCATGCCACACCTCCTGCCCAGTCCTGGGAGGGGAAGAACTTCCCCTATATAAACCTAGGGCTGAGGCAGGGTTAGTGAGTAGAGAAGAAGTAGAGAAGAGAAGCAGCATAGGAAGAAACAACAGGAGCTCTGTGGGAGCAGTGCTACAAGGAGTCAGGGGCTGGCAGCTGCAGAGCTCGCCCTGACTGAGAAGTTATCACAGGACCCGGAGTCCGAGGCTGTGGGGATTAACTCCTATCCAGCAGCAGAAACCGACCGGCAGGGGATTGCAGGTCCTCTGGCCCAGAAACCCGAAGGCACGGTCACACGCGTGGGACCAGCACCGCCGTCGTGGAGCGAAAGCTACTAGAAGGCCCCGAGTCACCGGCCATACGGGTGAGCACCACACGGTACACTCAGGGACGTGGGCTACTTATACCCGCCTCTAGCAAGGTAGCCAGAAGAGTATCATTAGTTTGGGAGGCCTACAACTCCGCCTGGCCAGGGGAGATCCCATCTGCTCAAGGACTGACCAGGCCCCAATCGCTAGCCAGTACTCCGGGAGGGTCTATCTTTGTCACCAGTAAAAGACCCTGAACTACACCGTACCGTCTCCGAGTGGTTCCTGCTACCCCCATCATCCACGTCGGCTGCCCTGAGGCCATACCCCTCCCGTTGGGGGTTATACTATCACGCTGCACAATCCTACCACCGGCCTCAGCGGTCTGCCCTGCAGCAGCAGCTCCTTAGCTGTACTCAACGGGTGGCGTAGTCGTCCAACATCTACCGCTGATACAGCGCCACTTAGTCTGACTCCTTGGGCACGGACCGGATCACCGCCACGAGACTACAACCCTCAACAGATCCGGCTCCGGGTAAGCTCCCGCGTGCGCAACGCTGCGCGACACAGGCCCAGGGGCGCGTCATATACATATAGATATTTTTTTTTTTTCAGAAATAAAATGACTTCTCTAAATGTAGTCTCCTCTTCTGTTTGAATCATTTGCAAGAATATAAATGTTTGACTGGCACTTTGGACTATATATTAAAAGGGTTGCCTACTACTGGACATCCCTTTATTATTTTATTCTAAAAAAAACTCAGTGCTATGTCCCCCCATTGGTCTCTTGGGATCAACATATAACTGTGGCATTATATAACCACTGCAGTTAAACAGTGGCTTTTATATTACATCCGAGCTGTAACGACAGTATTTATTTTTCTTGTATGAAATGTGAACACCGCAGCCAATCAGCAAGCACTAATTACCTGCAGTGCTCACATGATGCTCTTGTCAGGTGAACGGCGGAGGATGCAGCTCTGAGTTCAAAGGAGCGGCACCGATTCCAGAGGGGAGTATCTTTTTATTTATTTACTATCTAGGCCCATTATTAAAGGGATGTCCTGTAGTGGAGAACCCCTTTAATGGTGCCTGTAAGGCGGCGGTGTTCACACCGTTCAGTAACTGAGGCAGTGACCCAGGCAAGTCCAACATAAGCAGCTTTTATTCAGCAGACTCACAGGTAAACAAAAAAGTCCTCCGGTTCGCAGCCGGGTTAATACAAGTCCATAACAATGGTTGCCGTGGGCAATGGCCGCTGACGGGTGCAGAGCCTTCCCAGGCGTAGGTTGAGCTACACACAGGCCCGCCATACTTTCCTGCTGTGCTCCTAGCAGGTCCCCAACTCTGAACAACACTAATCCTTAGTGCAGGGTTTTTAAAGGACCTGTGGCAAGAGCCACTGGAAAACCCGGGTTGGAGGGAGGAGGCCGCCCCGCTGCCTTCCTGTAGCCTCCCCCAAGAAATGAAGGCCCTGCCGGATTTTACTTAATCTGCCTTAGCCAGATAGCCTGACCAGGTCAATGCTCACCTTCATTCCTGCATTGCAGCCGCAGGTGTGTCTGTGGCTGCAATGCACTCCAACAGGTTTAATAGGTCTCTGTACACATTCTGGGGGATATATAATGTCCCTCGCATACGATCCCGCTCACTGCCTCACAGTGCCCATACACGTTACTTATATACTATTGCAAAATATTGACACCATTTTGAGTGTGTTCTACTGGCTCTAAACACTATAAAACCATGACTGCTTAAAATACAAATGCAGATTCTTAGGGCGAAAAGTGTTCTGCCTGGCATTAAACTTATATCTTACCTAGTTTTTTACATGAGAAATGTTAAATGTTATAAAAACAAAAAAAGTATGTTTCCAGCTTCTGCACAGGAGAGTGGAGTCACTCCTACATGCTCTGGACAACTAGTGGTTACTGAATCTACCATTTATGTTACTAAGGTCTCTATGGTGGCACATGGTGTCCCTACGACTCCCTATTATACAGTTGTATAGATACATTGCAATATGGTCATATGCACAAGGCCTTATGCTTATTACTGGTGCTGACAAGGAGCAGGTTGAATAAGTTTGATGTAAACTCATTTTGATTATAGTATGTGCTATTAGAGCAGAGTCTGGGGCAAATGAGTTAGGAGTAAGAATAATTGGTCCTTCAGGGAATCTGGCCTCTATTTTTTGGAAACTTTAAGTATACAGTATGCATTAAAGACTATAACTGAAGTTTTCAAAATTGGCAAAATCATTCTGTGGAATTGGCTTTAGATTTATCTAAGTCGATTCTGTTCATTAAATCATGCTGGTGTCCCCCTTGTGTGTTAATAGATGTTATCCTCCATAACTTAGGTTTGTAGATAGTAACTAGTGATGAGCGAGTATGCCTCATTAACCCTTTCTGAGAGCACGCTCAGCATTTCATTCATTGTCGCCGCGCCTGGAAGTGTCATGGCTGTTAGACAGCTGTGACACATGCAGAGATAGCCTTTTCGCCTGGCTATCTCTGCATGTGTCACAGCTGTCTAAAAGTCATGACACTTGCAGGCGCGACGACAATGAATGAAACGCTGAGCACGCCAAAATACTCGGTGAGCACCCGATCGTGCTCGCCGATAGGGTTAATGAGGCATACTTGCTCATCACTAGTAGTAACGCATGTAGCCTCATGCAGATGTAGAATTTATTCAATTGGCTTTACCATTCCTACAACTTTTCAATGAGCCACAAGTAAAGCCAGACATGCCCATTAAATGGCTAGCAACCAAAAAAGGAAACCATCTCAGCCGGCTTTCCCTTACACAGGCGCTCTCATTCAGCCAAGCATTCCTGTGTTCTTTCTATGATAGCCCACGGCAGACATCTCCACCGGCTGCTTATCTCCGGAAAATCAAAGCAATCGGCAGTCTGAAATCGGACATGTCCGAACTACATCTCCTGTGAAGATCAGTTGGCCGACACTCCATACACATAGGATGTTGGCCAAACCCATTGATATCAGGTTCAGCTAACATCATTCTAATGTGTTTGGAGGCTTTTGTTCCGCTGGCCACCCTCTTCTGTGTTCTCTATGAGAGAGTCGCTGTCAGTCATCTTTGGCGGTAGCTTATCTTTTAGATAACAAAAGCATTGGCACTCTGAAATCGGACTGCTGTCTGGGAGGCCTCCATACACATGAGACTGATGGCAAAAACCGACGATATCGGCAGGTTTGGTTGTCGTTAGTTTAATGTGTTTGGGGACTTAAGAAATAACACACATTTACATACTTTAATTTCATTCCTTGAATCCATATAAAGTTTCTACAGGATAAAACAATTCATATGAGGCATGATTAGAACAGAAACTCATTTTGGTGAAATATCTTATAGTGTAGTCAGCAGGTTTTACAAAAATGAAAAATGTGCTTGAGGGTATTTTTCTATTTGCAGGACTGAAAATCTAACACAAGCTCTTTGGACATTATCAAACAAGCAAGCTTTGTAAAACTCCTGAATTTGGTGTCAAAGTATATTTACAGACAGCCATTGTGAAGGAAGATGCTTTAAAGCTTAAATGGAAATTGTGCTGATGAGTTTGCTAGGACTAATCTTGTACAGAGGAGTAATTCTCGATTTTTATTAGAGCTCTAGTCATTGCTTCATCCATAATTATCAGTGTACTCAGTCAAACTCAAAAAGAACAAGTTTTTAAGAGGCCAAAACTCTTTCAGATGTATGAGAGCCAGAATGAGGCCAGAACAAGACTCTAATAGACTCACATTGAGAGCTTGTAACCGTTACCTCTGACTTCCGGTTGCGGTCACAAAATGGCAGCACGGGACTGGAGTGGCACCAGGAAGAGCTGAAGACAGCGGCTGGAAAGTATTATACAAGGGGCATGGAGCTTACATTAGTGGCACCACTCCCGCGCTTAAATAAACAAATAACGCTGGAGTGGTGTTTTAAAGGGAACTTGACAGCTGATAGCTGCTGCTTGTGGATCGGGCAGCATGTATCAGACTCTGGCTGTATGATTTCAGCCAGGTATTTCAGCCACATGGTGGAGTCTTTAAAATTTTAAAAATCTCCAAGGAAAAGACAATCTACAGGGTTCAGAATGATTATTGAAGAATCTAATGCTCAGTGTAAAACAATGGTGGGATGACAGCTGCAAAAAAAATGTATTATCCACTTTTAGAAGTCATTTTAGCTTATGTGTCTTTATCCTCTTCAGGTTTATTGATTCATGGTAAGGAAAGTATTTATCGGATACTAGAGATTAATGTGATAGTAGACTACAGCACATGGAGAACAAAGGGCTTAGGCAATTAACCTTACGTCTTTGCCAATATTAAACCAAGAGAAGGTCATGGATCAATGTTTTTGCACTGCACAAGCAGTAATATGTCCATTACAGAAATAAAATCCAATTGCCTCACTTTAGTAAGGAAACTGTGACATTGGGAATAAAAACCCAAAGAGACAAGGTATAACCATTAACTCCATCAAGTCTGGAGTTTCAGAGCCTTCACATAACTATAGACATTGGTGCCTACAGGGAAGCACATGAGGCTACTGCTGAAATTCACATTCATAAAAAGGACCAGGAACGAGAAACAATGGTGCCAAGAAAATGTCTGATGATGGCCAAACTATAATTATACCAAGTTTGTGAAGCAGTCAAACCACAGCATCACTCTCTGCTTCTGCACATCATTATTTGCAAACTCTCTGTTCCTGTGCATACTGTGTAGCGATTTACAGTGGATCTTGCTCCTAAAGCAGGGGCAGGGAACCTCAGGCCCAGGGGCCGTTTACAGTCTGCAATGACCTTTTCTATGGCAGATTCTTGGGGACTGCAGAGACCGGACCGGCAGTCGCGTTTTGCAAGTGCCATAGTCGGGATGTTCTTTGTGGGCGGAATTAGTGTGTGATGCGCTCCCGTCGCACAGATGAAGACAGCACCCACAGTGTAATATGCTTATGCTTCAGTACATCTTACTGCTGTGAGTTCTTTAAATCCTTATCACAAAGAGTCGACTGTGCTCCAAACTGACGCAAACCTGGAAAAGCAGTTGCCAATAGCAATATCATCTATATCCCTTAACATAACACGCCGCACCAAAGAGAAGCTGCTTAAGCCATAACATTAGGGGAGATTTATTAAATGCTTGACCAAATATAGCAGGATAATTTTTAAGTTGGTAATTTTGTATGGCCCCCTAATGAGGTTATAAATATCCAAATTGCCTTTGGCAGAAAAAAGGTTCCCCACCTCTGTCCTAAAGTATTCAATGCACTTTAAACTAAAGTTGACCAAACCTGCTGGTATCAGTGGGATAGGCTGACTAGCTGATACGTATTGGGACTCCCAACATCATCTGCATTGGCATAATAATAATAATAATAATAATAATAATAGTTGTGCTTTTAAGAGAGTTTGTCAGCTCAGAACTTAATATCAAAGCAAGCACAAGTCCTTGTAGCAGACCATGCACTAAGAAAACCAATGCCTTTAGTTTAAACGGGATAGCTTGGGATAAAATGTTCTTCATATTCATATGCAAATAATTTAAAGTAAAGTGTGCATGGTGTTGTGACAACACAGCTTTTCTTCTTAATTATGCCAGACATAAATTCAGTAAGCCAGGAGCTATATGCTTATATTTTTATGTTGACTTTAGCATTTGTGTTCTTCTTTGGTTGATTAACACAGACTATTGTTTGAATAATCCCAATAATCCTGAATGTTGACACTTGAGTTGAGACGTACTGCAACTTATTGACTGCAAATCTTGCAAGATAGGGTCTTGGAGCAATACTGTTTGATAATATGCTGATTACGTATTATACCAGATCAGGGAGTTGTTGATTTGCTGAGCAATGGAGGACAAACTATGCAAGTTGATTAAATGCTTAAATAAGGAGTGATGAGTCCCTTCCGCCTTCATCACTGACCCTTGACCTGTGAATGATAGCTGAAAGGACAATTGTGAACTATAAAAAGGGGGTCTGTGCCTCTATTTGGTGTCATTCTACAGCATGTCAGCTTAGAAGACTACGGCCCTAGCTGGCGGAATACAGATCGGCTCCATTGACCATTGCTGAACCCTCAGCGACGTCTTGAAGAATCCAGGTTGGGACAATCAGATCACCTGGCCCCAGACCTTACTGCTCTCGGCTAGTTTCCTAAGCTTGTCGGTACCTCCTCTCTTTGGGGGCCTACCAAAAGCGGGATTCCACTGGTGGGAGTAGTCGGCCCTGGAAGCCCCTGGAAGCTACTCTATTCCCGGTGGGCCAGCGGAAGGGTGAGGACTCTGTAATTTGCACCATCTTGGGTACTTGCTGCGACTGTTCTATATGTTTTTGTTTTCTGGTGGTTCAATAAATTATTGCCACACTGTTTTACTCTCACTCTGTGTTGTCTGAGTAGTGTTCTGCCCATGGAAGACCCCGGGTTTTCACAGCTGCGCAGTCTAAAACACCTTTTCTTCAACTGTTTCACAGACTAGCCCTGCAATGATTCACAGTACAGAGCTAGCCAACAGACCCATAAGAGGAAGGCCACCTCATTCACATGTCCATGCTTAACCCCTTTGCCCCCGAAGATTGTTTGCACGTTAATAACCAAGCCAATATTTACAATTCTGACCAGTGTCACTTTATGAGGTAATAACTCTGCAACACTTCAACGGATCTTACTGATTCTGAGATTGTTTGTTTTTTTGTGACATATTGTACTTCAGGTTAGTGGTAAAATTTACTGCCTTTTTTTGTGAAAAAATCAGAAATTTGGTGAAAATTTTGAAAATTTTATAATTTCATGCCCTTAAATCAGAGAGACATGTCACACGAAATAGTTAATAAATAACATTTCCCACATGTCTACTTTACATCAGCACAATTTTGGAACCAAATTAGTTTTTTGCTAGGAAGTTATAAGGGTTAAAAGTTGACCAGCAATTTCTCAATTTTCCAACAAAATTTACAAAACCATTTTTTTAGGGACCACATCACATTTGAAGTGACTTTGAGGGGTCTTTATGACAGAAAATATTCAAAATTGACACCATTCTAAAAACTGCACCCCTCAAGGTGCTCAAAACCACATTCAAGAAGTTTATTAACCCTTCAGGTGTTTCACAAGAATTTTTGGAATGTGGAAGAAAGCAATGAGCATTTAACTTTTTTCACAAAAATGTTAATTTAGACCCAATTTTTTTCATTTTCGCAAGGGTAACAGGAAAAAAATTGACCCCAAAATTTGTTGTGCAATTTCTCCTGAGCACGCTGATACCTCATATGTTGGGAAAAAACAATGTTTGGGCGCACGGCAGGACTTGGAAGGGAAGGAGCGCCATTTGACTTTTTGAATATAAAATTTGCTGTTTAGGCACATCAGGGGCTCCCCAAACTCGACATGGCGTCTGCTAATTATTCAAGCAAATTTTACATTCAAAAAGTCAAATGGCACTCCTTCCCTTTCTGAGACCTGCCATGCACCCAAAAAGTGTTTTTTCCCCACATATGGGGTATCAGCGTACTCAGAAGAAATTGCACAACAAATGGTATGGTGCAATTTCTCCTGTTACCCTTATGGAAATGCATAATTGGGTCTGAAAAACATTTTTGTGTGAAAAAATGTGAAAATTTTATTTTTACAGCTCAATGTTATAAACTTCTGTGAAGCACCTGGGGGTTCAAGGTGCTCACCACACATCTAGATACGTTCCCTGAGAAACTTATCTAGATGTGTGGTGAGCACTTTGAACCCCCAAGTGTTTCACAAAAGTTTATAACGTAGAGCTGTGAAAATAAAAAAATCACATTCATATTTTGCTGGACTGGTTTGACGGTGCCATGTCACATTGGCAGAGCCCCTAAGGTGCCAGAACAGCAGAACCCCCAATAAGAAATCTAATTTTATAAACTACACCTCTCAATTAATTCATCTAGGGGTGCAGTGAGCATGTTGACATCATATGTGCCCCACAGAATTTTACACCATTGGGCGGTGAAGAAAGAATAATTAAATTTTTACAGCCAAAGTTTTGTTTTAGCCCCAGATTTTACATTTTCACACAGGGAAATGGGTAAAAATGGCACCAAAATTTGTCACACAATTTTTGCTGAATGTACAAATAACCCATATGTGGCTGTTCAGTACTGCTTAGACACACAGTGAGACTCAGGAGGGAGGGAGCGCTATCTGCCTCCTGGAGCACAGATTTTCCTAGAATAGTATGCAGACTCCGTATATACAGCTCCTACAGTATGTAATTCAGATGAACCCCCGAGGGATCCTTTCACTATAATGAGGCAGCAGACTTAGGCCTCTTTCACACGTCAGTGTGTCCGATATGTGTGGTGACACTTACCGGAGACACATACTCACGCAGACCCATTTAGATGAATGGGTCTGTGCACATGTCAGTGTGTTTCCACGGACTGTTTATCCGTGGGCAAAACACGTTGACATGTCCATTTTTTTCACGCTGCATGGGCCGCAAAACATCCCATGTTGATGACACACAGGGAGCAGGGCCTCAGGGCAGAGACGAGGATGGAGGGAGTTGTAGTGTAGGAGGTCTGGTGCTGCGCGGTACGGTGCAGAAATAAACAGTCCGGAGGCCATAGGGGTTGACTTCCAGGGTTTTTACTCATGGTAGAGAGTGCAGCTGCAAGGCTTCTCCCTGCTCCTCATGGAGTTCTGCGGTCACCAGGAACGGGGGTCCGACACCCTCTGAGTAAGTCAAGTGCTTAATCAGGACCCCGCACCAGAGTGTTCCTAGACTTCAGACTGAGTCCTCTCCTGTCTGTGTGTGTAGATAGGCCGGGTCTCCCTCTGGACTACGCTCAGAAAAAGGGTACGGGTGGCAGCTCCGCTCCTTCCGTTACCCGGTGGGATCCTCTGGGCCTGCCGGGCTTCCCTGACTAGGACGTGGAGTAGCAAAGTCAGGTGTCGGGGGCCGGTACCCCTCTTGCAGCGGGAATCCCTTTGACTAGGCCAGAATAGCAAGGACAGGTGGCGTATACCACTCCGTCTGCATCCCCCTGGGATCCTTTTGCGGTGGAGCTACACTCCTAAGCTCCAGGCCTTCTTAGGTATGGTCCTTGACCGGGTTGAGACATACATTAACTCCAACCTGCCCCTCGACTCAAGGCCAGAGTAAGAGGGCCGTGCCTCCATCCGCTGCAGGTTCACGCAGAAGCCACGTTCAGGGATGGAGATCACAATCAAAGAACCATGAGCCCAAGATGGCTGTTTATTAAATATGAAATATTGAGTGTAAACTAAATGTGCATCCTCCACCCTCACCCACTAAATGGTTCCCCCTATCTCTTGGTTCCCCAGTCTCCCATTTTCCAGTAGGGGCAGCACACTAGTGCCTACTAGCCCCCTCTGGTGGGAGAAGTGTGGTGTTGGATGTGGAGGTGAGGTCCTGACCATTGCACCGTTCTTACCTCGAAGGAGGAACACCACACCCCATGGAAGAGGTGCAGCATCCCTGTGGCGGTCGAACCCTCAGGGGCGCCACAAAGGCAGCGTTCAGCACCCGGTTCTTGGGAACAGCGCTAACTGTACCACTGATTCCCAGGCGCCGGTACGTGTGCTCCTGATGCGGCAAACGTATGCCACACAGGTACACACAGACATGGATATCTCCGGTACTGTTTTTTTAGGTACCGGAAATATCAGGACGTGTAAAACTGGCCTTATTCTGGACTCCGTCTGGCCTCTGTTTAGCGGTGTCCTTTTTTTCAGATGTAAGAAAGAAAAATAGTCAGCTTACCCTTTGCATGTGGACTCCAATGCCTGGAAAAGCTGCAGTGCAGCAGGAAAAGCAATCAATCAGGAAAGGAGGATCCAGCTTCGGAAGTCCGTAAAATAACAAGGTTTATTGAAAAATAGATTAAAAAGATAACATAGAGCATATGAATCACAGACCCCAAGGTAAGGGAGAAACTAGGAAGACGTGTTTCCGACCCTTTGGTCTTTAACCCCTTTCCGACTAGGTACGTAATAGTACGCACCATGTCAGAACCCGCGGTTCTGCGTGGGCTGAGCCTGCACTGAACCGGGCACATGTCAGCTGACATGTTCCCGCAACAGCCGCGGTTGGAATCGCGATCCGCCCACGGCTGTTAACTAGTTAAATGCCGCTGTCAATCTCTGACAGCTGCATTTAACTCATGCAAACTGGATGCGTGACACTTACCCCGCTCATTGGTGACTCCTTCTTCTTCAGCAGACCCCTGTGGTTGTCATGTCCAGATTGCTATGAGCGCCGCCCTGTTGTCGGCGCTCATATCAAGTGAGCACATCTGCTGCATACAGGCGATCTGCTCATCGGCTGTATGCAGCAGAGCCAATCAGGCAAGTGCTGCTTCTAGTCTCCGCACTCAGAATCGACCAATCTATCAATATAAAAAAATAATTAATCCGATCGGTAAATGATGTAACGAGAAACAAATTCTAAACACCAGAATTACGTTTTTTTGGTCGCCGTAACATTGCAATAAAATGCAATAACGGGCGAGCAAAACATCACATCTACATCAAATGGTATCAATAAAAGTGTCAGCTCGGCGCGCAAAAAATTAACCCTGAACCGGCTTCAGATCACGAAAAATGGAGACGCTACGGGTCTCGGAAAATGGCGACTTTTTTTATTTATTTTTTTTAGCTAATTTGGGATTTTGTTTTTACCACTTAAATAAAAAATAATCTATACATGTTTGGTGTTTAAGAGCTCATAATGACCTGAAGAATAATAATGGCAGGTCAGTTTTAGCATTCAATAAACGTGGTAAAAAAAACTGCAGTATTTCACTTCTTTTGCAATTTCGCCACACTTGGAATTTTTTTCCAGTACACAATATGGTAAAACCAGTGATGTCGTTCAAAAGTACAACTTGTCCTGCAAAAAATAAGCCCTCACATGGCCATATTGACTGAAAAATAAAAAAGTTATGGCTCTGGGAACAAGAGGAGTAAAAAACGAAAACGCAAAAAACGGAAAATGGCCTGGGGGTAAAGGGGTTAATCATTGCTAGCATTCCTTTTTTTCAGAGGTTCACGAAACTGTGGCCGAAGGCACTTTTATGCACGCCTAATAAAAAGATGGACACCGTGGGATCAGAGGTCAGACGGCGCCCACTGTGCCTCCATCTGCCTTGTTACAGGGAAACTTCCGCCGGGGGTTCCATCTGAATCATGTATTTCAGAGATTTACACGGAAACCTCGGTGTAAACGCTCAGTGTAGAGCGCATGTGGGCTGAGCCTTACTGCGATCTTTGGGAGGCCGAATGAGCAAATCAGCAGAAGGTGAAGAATTGGTTTCATTTATTTTTTACGCCGTTCATCATGAGGTATAAGTGATTAGACAACTTTATTCTTCGGGTCGGTGCGATTACAGCGATACCAGATTTATATCGGGGTTTCATGTTTGGCAGCTGTCACACACTAAAAACGTTTTTTTTTGCAAAGACTAGTTTTTTCATCGCCATATTTTGAGAGCTATAATTTTTCCATATTTTGACCGACAGAGTCATGTAAGGGCTAGTGTTTTGCGAGCCAAGTTGACATTTTTATTGGTACCATTTTCGGGCACGTGATATTTTTTGATCACTTTCTAATCAGATTTTTGGGAAGCAGAATAAACAAAAACCAATAATTAAGGAATTTTTTTTTTTTTTCTTTAATGCCGTTCTGCTTTTGGTAATATTGATAAGGCAGCTTTATTCTCGGGTCAGTACGTTTACAGCAATACTAAAGTTATATTTTATTTATGTTTTGGCACTTTTACACAATAAAAACTATTTTATAGAAAAAATATTTTTTTTTGCATCGCTTTATTCTGAGAGCTATAACTTTTTTATTTTAAATTTAAATTGCATTACTCCTCTAGAAAATAGGAATAACTGAGAATACATAGGGCATAAATTGTCCAATTCATGTGTACCTGGCAGCCACGATAATGTGATTCTCATTGCTGGGAACCTACCTAATGTGAATCCTCTCTTAGACTGAAGTCTACATGTATATGGGAAGGTAGTATCCTGCTATAATTAAAACCGCCTGAAGCTTAGGGGTGGAATGCTCAGTCAAAAAGCCTACTGTATGTATACTAATATCAAAAGACTGACCGTCACTTCCAAACAGAATATCTGGAGTGCAATTTTGGCTGGATGCCATGTCACATTTGAAGGACCCCTGACATGCCAAAATATTAGAAATCTCAAGTGACCCCATTTTGGAAACTAGACCTCTTGAGGAATTCATCTAGGTGTGTAGTGAGCATTTTTAACCCTCAGGCAATTCACAGAATTGTATAACAATTGGGCTGAGTAAATGGAAAATAACCATTTTTTTCACTATAATGTTTGTTTAGCCCCAAGTTTTACATTTTCAAAAGAGATAATAGGAGAAATTGAATGATATAATTTATAGTGCAATTTCTCCTGATTATGTGGCACCCCAGGGGTCTGGTTTCCACAGTAACAGCCATGTTATGTCTGAGAGCAGGTGGGAGGTCTCTTGGTCAGGGATCCTATGCATGCCACACCTCCTGCCCAGTCCTGGGAGGGGAAGAACTTCCCCTATATAAACCTAGGGCTGAGGCAGGGTTAGTGAGTAGAGAAGAAGCAGAGTAAAGAAGCAAATATAGGAAGAAACAACAGGAGCTCTGTGGGAGCAGTGTTACAAGGAGTCAGGGGCTGGCAGCTGCAGAGCTCGCCCTGACTGAGAAGTTATCACCGGACCCGGAGTCCGTGGCTGTGGGGACTAACTCCTATCCAGCAGCAGAAACCGACCGGCAGGGGATTGCAGGTCCTCTGGCCCAGAAACCCGAAGGCACGGTCACATGCGTGGGACCAGCACCGCCGTCGTGGAGCGGAAGCTACTAGAAGGCCCCGAGTCACCGGCCATACGGGTGAGCACCACACGGTACACTCAGGGACATGGGCTACTTATACCCGCCTCTAGCAAGGTAGCCAGAAGAGTATCGTTAGTTTGGGAGGCCTACAACTCCGCCTGGCCAGGGGAGATCCCATCTGCTCAAGGACTGACCAGGCCCCAATCGCTAGCCAGTACTCCGGGAGGGTCTATCTTTGTCACCAGTAAAGACCCTGAACTACACAGTACCGTCTCCGAGTGGTTCCTGCTACCCCCATCATCCACGTCGGCTGCCCTGAGGCCATACCCCTCCCGTTGGGGGTTATACTATCACGCTGCACAATCCTACCACCGGCCTCAGCGGTCTGCCCTGCAGCAGCAGCTCCCTGGCTGCACTCAACGGGTGGCGTAGTCGTCCAACATCTACCGCTAAAACAGCGCCACTTAGTCTGACTCCCTGGGCACGGACCGGATCACCGCCACGAGACTACAACCCTCAACAGATCCGGCTCCGGGTAAGCTCCCGCGTGCGCAACGCAGCGCGACACAGGCCCAGGGGCGCGTCAACTTTTGGCGTAGTCGGCAGGATCTCGTGCCCGCAACCACCGGGTACTGCGTGCCTGAAAAAGACTGTGAAAACTTACCCGTGGTGAAGATTCCCGCCATCCGGCGCCATCTTCCGCTTTCTTCCCGCCATCGGTGGAGTTTTCCCGCCATCCGGCGCCATCTTCGGCCTTCTTCCCGCCATCCGTGGAGCTTTCCCGCCATTGGACGCCATCTTGAGGACGCCGCGCGGGAAGAAGAGGGGCGTGGACTCCGAAAACGCGCGAGAACTGAAGCCCCGCCTCACGTCCGGACGTTGCGTAAGGTCCTGGAAGGAGCCCAGCAGACGCCGACGTCACAGGAGCGCGACGGAAGGTCCTCAACCCTGACGATCCACTGCGGAGCCGCGGCCTACGGAAGAGGACCATCGCAAGGTAGGCCACGGTCCACTAGGGGGGAGAAGGATGTCGGATACGGAGGAGAGCTTCACCGCTCCAACCCCCGCCAGCGCCACCGCTGTTGCGGTCATGCCTTTCACCATGCCCTATATCCCGGGGGCAGCCTGGCTACCCCAGTACTCAGGGGAGTCACATACCCTGCAGGACTTTAGAGAAAAACTGGATAGCCTCTTCCAGGTGTACCCCCTCACAGAAGAGCAAAAAGTAAGCATCCTGGTGGCCCAATTAACCGGGGCAGCCCAAAGGGAGGTAAAGTCCTGGCCACCTGGGGGGAGGACTGTCGCAGGGATACTAACCCGGCTGAGGGACACCTTTGATACCCGCACCTCAGCCGAGATCAAGCTTAGATTCTACGGGTGCAAACAGCGGGCACATGAGAGTATAAGGGACTATGCCCTGAACCTACAAGAGGCCCTGAGAGCCATTAAGCAGACCGACCCTGACGGCGTGGGAGACGAGGACAGGCTGTTAACTGAACAATTTATAGAGGGTTTATATTGCAATGCCCACCGAACCCAGTTGCGGGCAATGGCCTTACAGGACCCTCATCTGGGATTTGCACAGTTCAAGGACAGAGCCATCCAGGTGCTCCGAGAACCGGCACCAGGTGGCGTTGTGACCCACAGACGCCCCACTACCACCTACCACCAGGAGGCGGCGCCCTTGTCGGCAGGGCCTGTGGGAGCTGATGCGCAGGCTTTGAACAATGACTCGGCTCCAGACCTGCACCATCAGGTCCAAGAGCTAGCTAAAAGCGTTGCTGCGCTAACCCGAACTGTGCAGTCTTTACAGGTTTCCACTCCAGGGAAGATCCAGCTGGCATCCGGACTGGAGGACATCCCGTGGCATCGACCAAGGAGGACCCCACCGGCCAGAGGAAGACCCAGCGACCGATACAACGAGGACGGACGACCTATCTGCCGCCGCTGTAATCAACCCGGACATATGGCAAGGTACTGTCCTTTAAACTGGCACAACCTAGGGTAGAGGGCCAACCCCTAGGAAAAAGATCATCAGGCCCATCGAACTGGCGCGACAAATATGTGGGAGGACGTCCAGTCTTGCCTGTGGTACTGGATGGCATTCCTATGAGTGCCCTACTGGATACCGGGTCACAGGTCACCACCATCCTGTACGTGCTCTTCAAGCAGTACTGGAATGACTCGGATATTACCCGCTACCCTGACGACGACTTGAGTATCATCGCCAGCAATGGTCAGCCCGTGCCACAGATCGGATTTAAAGAGGTGACCATTAAAATTGGTAGAGTTGAACTGGCAGCACAGGGACTGATCATTGTAGACATTGACAAACACGAGAGTCACCCAAAGATAACTCTAGGAACTAATGTAATTGAAAATTGTCTTGCAGAGGTGATTTTCCTTTTACAGCAGGTTGCCAAGAACGCCAGCTCCGGCGAGCAGCGAGTGCTCCAAAAAGAGATCCGGGCACTGATGCGACGGCAACAGGTGGAACTCTCCGGCGGTGAGATTGGTAGCGTGAGAATGTGTGACCCTTTCCCTATTGCCATGCCCCCAAAAAGTGAAATGATGATTTGGTGCCGGGCAGCTATTGGTCTGAGAGGTAGAGATTACCAGGCAATGGTAGAACCAGTTTACTCAGACAGTAGGCCCACCATCTTGACAGCACGGGGGGTGGTTAATGTACGCCATGGGAGGGTGCCCGTTCGCATAATCAATATCGGGAAGAGGGAAGTGTACCTGCCCCGGTATGCCACGCTAGCCAAATTATATACCATTAACCAAAATGCTATACAATCTGTGGAACCCTTGCCTCCATCTCACCCGGAGGATGGTAACGGCTCTAAGAAAACAATGGAGGACTGGTGTCAGCAACTACATTTGGGTACTGACTCCACTCCCTCACATCAGAAACAGGGAGTCTATCGGGTGGTTCAAGAGTACGAGAGAGTGTTTAGTAAACACCCGTTAGACTTCGGGCGAGTCAAGGGGGTAGAACACCACATCCCCACGGGAGACCATCCTCCCATAAAAGAGAGGTATCGACCCGTACCCCCTGCACACTACCAACACGCCAAGGGGATGCTTAGAGACATGAAGGAGGCTGGGGTGATCAGGGATAGCTGTAGCCCCTGGGCAGCTCCACTAGTCTTAGTCAAAAAGAAAGACGGCTCCACAAGTTGGACGACCAGTGGGAGAAGGACCCGTACACCGTACTGCCCTCAAGCCACGACAACCCGAAGGTCTGTACCATCAGTAAAGACGGAGGGGAGACCACAGCCATTGTATCCCGGGATCACCTGAAGAAGTGTCCTGAACAGCTACGGAACCCTGAAGAGGAACAAGAAGACCATCGACCCGTAGAGGAAAGGGAAGATATGGTTAGTACTGTGCTCGGAGACTTCCCTCGGTCTTGGACTCAAGTCAATGGTGCAGTTGTGGTACCCGTACTCACCTTCCTCCAACCAGCATCCCAAGCACCTACGGAGCAACAGGTAGAGCTGGAAGAACAGCCGGTCCAGGAGGCAGAAGACCCCACACCAGCAGACCAGGAGGATCAACCCTCTGCTTGCAGTGAGCCTGCCATATCTCTAGTGAGCCAAAGGGCCCGTAGACCGCTGCCCAGTTTAACCTTAACAGCTCCTACACCCTGTAGTTCAGGGCCAGACAGTCAGCTCCGTAGGTCCACTAGGGCCACTAGAGGCCAGTTACCCGCACGTTGGAGGACTTGAAGTGTATAAATTGTTTTATTTGTGGTTACCTGTTTTTCTTGTTGCTTGTGTATAATTATGTGTTTCTAGTTGTTTATAGAAGTCTTTGGTGGATTTACCGGGAATCCTGTGTACATAGTTGGAGCGTAACCCAGGACGGACTAAAGACTGTTAAGGACTCGGGGCAGGACAGACCCCTACCTGGTTACGTCTCCCTGTTTTGGTGAAATGGACACCTTGCTTTCTTCAAAGACTGCACCCGGTTACGGACATGCCATGACCACCTTTATGTGTTTCTTTATTGTATTGTTATTGTTATATCTTGTTATGTTTTTCTAAAATATGTTTAGTCCCGGAGTACTAAATTTCACTAGGGGGGAATGTGGCACCCCAGGGGTCTGGTTTCCACAGTAACAGCCATGTTATGTCTGAGAGCAGGTGGGAGGTCTCTTGGTCAGGGATCCTATGCATGCCACACCTCCTGCCCAGTCCTGGGAGGGGAAGAACTTCCCCTATATAAACCTAGGGCTGAGGCAGGGTTAGTGAGTAGAGAAGAAGCAGAGAAAAGAAGCAAATATAGGAAGAAACAACAGGAGCTCTGTGGGAGCAGTGTTACAAGGAGTCAGGGGCTGGCAGCTGCAGAGCTCGCCCTGACTGAGAAGTTATCACCGGACCCGGAGTCCGAGGCTGTGGGGACTAACTCCTATCCAGCAGCAGAAACCGACCGGCAGGGGATTGCAGGTCCTCTGGCCAAGAAACCCGAAGGCACGGTCACACGCGTGGGACCAGCACCGCCGTCGTGGAGCGGAAGCTACTAGAAGGCCCCGAGTCACCGGCCATACGGGTGAGCACCACACGGTACACTCAGGGACGTGGGCTACTTATACCCGCCTCTAGCAAGGTAGCCAGAAGAGTATCGTTAGTTTGGGAGGCCTACAACTCCGCCTGGCCAGGGGAGATCCCATCTGCTCAAGGACTGACCAGGCCCCAATCGCTAGCCAGTACTCCGGGAGGGTCTATCTTTGTCACCAGTAAAGACCCTGAACTACACAGTACCGTCTCCGAGTGGTTCCTGCTACCCCCATCATCCACGTCGGCTGCCCTGAGGCCATACCCCTCCCGTTGGGGGTTATACTATCACGCTGCACAATCCTACCACCGGCCTCAGCGGTCTGCCCTGCAGCAGCAGCTCCCTGGCTGCACTCAACGGGTGGCGTAGTCGTCCAACATCTACCGCTAAAACAGCGCCACTTAGTCTGACTCCCTGGGCACGGACCGGATCACCGCCACAAGACTACAACCCTCAACAGATCCGGCTCCGGGTAAGCTCCCGCGTGCGCAACGCAGCGCGACACAGGCCCAGGGGCGCGTCAATTACACCAATTCACATTGTAAAGCTCAGAAGGGAATGAGCACCATATTGGATTTAGATTTTGCTGGAATGGTTTGAGGGTGCCATGTCACACTGGCAGAGCCCCTGAGGTGCCAGAACAGCGGACCCTCCATAAGTGACCCCATTTTACAAACTACACCTCCCACACTGAATTCTAGGGGTGTAGTGAGCATTTTGACATGACATGTGCCTCATACAATTTTATAACATTAGTCGGTTAAGAAAGAATAATTACCATTTTACCACTAAAATGTAGTTTCAGCTACAAGTTTTTAATTTTTATAAGGTCTAATAGGAAAAAATGAACCTCACAGTTTGTTGTGCAATTTTTCCTGCGTGCGCCAATACCCTACATGTAATCACAAACTACTTTTCAGGCACAGTGAAAAGCTCAGAGGGGAAAAAGTGCCATTATGTGGTGCTGATTTTGCTGTTATGGTTTGCTAGTGCCATGACCCATTGGTAGAGCCCCTAAGGTGCCAGAACAACAGAACTCTCCCATAAGTGACCTCATTTAACAAACTACACCTCTCAATGAATTCTGCTAGGGGTGCAGTGATCATATTGACATCACTGATGTGTCACAAAATTTTATACCATTGGGCAATGAAGAAAGAATAATTACAGTTTTACATCAAAAATTTCATTTTAGCTGCAGATTTTACATTTTCACATGGGAAAATGGGTAAAAATGGCACCAAAATTTGTCACACAAATTTCTGCTGAACGTGGCAATGCCCACTATGGGGATGTACAGTACTACCTAGCCATATGGCGAGACTCGGGAGGGAAGAAGCGCTCTTTGAATCTTTGAGAACAAATTATCATAGAATAGTTTGCAGACTCCATATACAAAGCCCTTAATGGGAACCAGTCAGCAGCATTGTACTAAGTAAAATACAGACAGGGCCATGTTGACGCTGCCATACTGATTAAAATGATACCTATGATGAAGAAATTAGTTTTGTAGATTTTCTTTAATCTATGTTTTGAAGTTTCTTTGTATTCATATCTTTGTTAGAGATGGGTGAACCCGAACAGTAAAGTTCGGGGTCTGTACCAAACACCAAGAGTTCCTCAGGAAGTCCATGTTGCTGTTCGGGTTCGGCTGCCTGAAGATCTGTGGTTTCCCACGATGTCATCTGCGTGAGACATGGGCTCTGATCGGCGGTAAGATCGTTATCCCCGGTCAGAGCGCTGCTGACAGTCTGAGCCCGCAGCTGTGACAGTAACCGGCGGTAACAAGCTTAAAGCTGGTCACAGGTGTCGGCTAATGAGAGTACTACTCCCCCATCTGCAGTAAACTGTCACATCAGCAGTAAACATCACTGCTGCAGCCAGTCACTGAGCTGGCAGCTTGTCCCTTCAACAACAGCAAAGTCAATGAGCTCAGCGCTTGGTTGCAGCTGTGTTGTAATGACGTCACCGCTGCAGCCAAAACACAAACACCGGGGCAGCAGCAGAGAGCTGTCGCTGGATCAAGGGAGAGTGATTACACCATTTGTTTTTTACTACTATCTAGTGTTGAGCCACCCCCGTAGTGTTCGGGTTCGGTTCGGTTCGTCGAACACCGGGATGTTCGTGGAACTGTTCGTCGAACATCTTAGAACACCGTCGAACACCGTTAAAACCAATGGCAGGCAAACAAAAACACATAGAAACACATAGAAAACACATAGAAAACACCTTCAAAGGTGTCCAAAAGCTTACAAACTGCTCAGAAGACACTCTCTTTAAAAAAGCCGGCAATTCAGCAGCGGCATACACCGGTACCCGACAATTTAGAACAGAAAGAATAGAGCATCACACATAGATTAGATAGATAGAAACATGTCAGTCACATATATAAGAAGTACAGTGACAGTGTTGCTTACTGTACTTGTCATTTAGTGTTAAAGGATTTATTAAAAAAAACAATAGTGTTTTCATGCACCGTCTCTTTAAAAAAGCCGGCCGGCAATTCAGCATCGGTACCCGACAATTTAGAATAGAAAGAATAGAGCATCACACATAGATTAGATACATAGAAACATGTCAGTCACATATATAAGAAGTACAGTGATAGTGTTGATTACTGTACTTGTCATTTAGTGTTAAAATAAAGGATGTATTAAAAAAAAAATTGGCGTAATTTTAGTCTCTAGCGGAGGTTAAGCAGACGACTGGGGCAGATGTTTGAAGCCTGGGAAGGGGGTAATACCCACGGAGCTTCCCAGGCTACTAATATCAGCCCCCAGCTGAATACCTAGCCTTTACTAGCTATTAAAATGGGGGACCCCAAAAAAAATTACGTGGGATCCCCCCTATTTTAATGGCTAGCAAACGCTTGGCAGACAGCTGGGGGCTGATATTGATAGCCCAGGAAGGGTGCCATGAATATTGGCCCCCTCCCAGGCTAGAAACACCAGCCGTCAGCCGCCCCAGAAATGGCGCATCCATAGGATGCGCCAATTCTGGCACTTAGCCTCGCTCTTCCCACTGCCCTGTAGCGGTAGCAGTGGGGTAATAGGGCTGGGGTTGATGTCAGCTTATAATGCCAGCTGACATCAAGCCCAGGTTAGTAATGGAGAGGCGTCTATAAGACACCCCCATTACTAACCCCATAGTCAAAGTTAAAAAAAACCCACAAACACCCAGAATAAAGTCCTTTAATTGAAATAAACACACAATTCTTTATTGTTCTAAATTAAACCATACTTACCATCACGCCCATTCCAGCTGAAGCCAATGTCTTCTGCAATAAAAGTAAAATAATAAACCAACATCATCCTTACCTTTCCATGGTTCCCACGATGGCTCCAGCTCTGCTACATTCACATGACAGGCTGGATCGCAGCCGAAAGCGGCAATCCAGCTTGCCATGCCGCAGACACTGAGAAGCGCAGGCATGCTTGCGCTCCTCAGTGTCTGGCTGTGACGGCATAAAGATGAGCCGAGGTCATGTCCAATGAACTCAGCTCACCTCATGCCTGTCACTGACAGCGTGGGAAAATTCTCCTGCGCTTGCACTGAGCGTGAGAGAATTCTCCTGCTGAAGCGCTGAGCGCAGGAGAATTTTCCCACGCTGTCAGTGACATGCATGAGGTGAGCTGAGTTCATTGGACATTACCTCGGCTCATCTGGATGCCGTCACAGCCGGACACTGCAGAGCGCAAGCATGCCTGCGCTTCTCAGTGTCTGCGGCATGGCAAGCTGGATGGCAGCTTTCGGCTGCGATCCAGCCTGTCATGTGAATGTAGCAGAGCTGGAGCCGTCGTGGGAACCATGGAAAGGTAAGGATGATGTTGGTTTATTATTTTACTTTTATTGCAGAAGACATTGGCTTCAGCTGGAATGGGCGTGATGGTAAGTATGGTTTAATTTAGAGCATTAAAAAATTGTGTGTTTATTTCAATTAAAGGATTTTATTCTGGGTGTTGTGTTTTTTTAAATACTTAACTAGAAATTCATGGCAGTCATGTCCAATATTGGCGTGACCCCATGAATTTCGGGCTTAGGGCCAGCTGATAATGCCAAGCTGGCCCTAACCCCTTTATTACCCAGTGAGCCACCGCACCAGGGCCCTGGATGAGTTGGGTACAGCGCCAGAAGATGGCGCTTCTATGAAGGCGCCATTTTCTGGGGTGGCTGCGGACTGCAATTTGCAGCAGGGGGGGGGCGGCAGAAAGCTTGGGGCCCTCCCGGCTCATGGGTCCCCTCCGGCCACGGGCCCCATAGCAGTGGCGTGGTCTGCCACCATTGGCGGTACGCCACTGTTGAGGAGGCCACACATACCAGGATTGGGGGATTGAGGAGGCCACACGTACCCGGATTGGGGGATTGAGGAGGCCACACATACCAGGATTTGGAGATTGAGGAGGCCACACATACCGGGATTGGAGGATTGAGGAGGCCACACATACCAGGATTGGGGGATTAAGGAGGCCACACATACCAGGATTGGGGGATTGAGGAGGCCACACATACCAGGATTGGGGGATTGAGGAGGCCTCACATACCAGGATTGAGGGGTTGAGGAGGCCACACATACCAGGATTGAGGGGTTGAGGAGGCCACACATACCAGGATTGGGGGATTGAGGAGGCCACACATACCAGGATTGGGGGATTGAGGAGGCCACACATACCAGGATTGGGGGATTGAGGAGGCCACACATACCAGGACTGGGGGATTGAGGAGGCCACACACACCAGGATTTGGGGATTGAGGAGGCTACACATACCAGGATTGGGGGATTGAGGAGGCCACACATACCAGGATTGGGGGATTGAGGAGGCCACACATACCAGGTTTGGGGGATTGAGGAGGCCACACATACCAGGTTTGGGGGATTGAGGAGGCCACACATACCAGGATTGGGGGATTGAGGAGGCCACACATACCAGGATTGGGGGATTGAGGAGGCCACACATACCAGGATTGGGGGATTGAGGAGGCCACACATACCAGGATTGGGGGATTGAGGAGGCCACACATACCAGGATTTGGGGATTGAGGAGTAGAGATGAGCGGTGTTCGACTAGAACTGTTCGCCAATCTCAAATTCGAGCTGTTTTGGGCGGTGTTCGAGTTGTTCGACGAACCCGAACGATTTGCAAAAAATTCGGCTGTTCGAGGTTATGTTCGATAACTGTTCGTGCACCAAAAGCGTGTCCTGCATGTCTGGCGCTATTTAGAGCACCAATCATGCAGGGATTGTCTGCCACTCACTGTAATGCCACAGCCATGGTGGTTGTGGCATTACAGTGATTGCCCAAATCGATGGGAACAGTGCCAACAGTGAAACATGAAAAGCCGGCAATTCAGCAGCGGCATACACCGGTACCCGACAATTTAGAACCGAAAGAATACAGCTTCACACATAGATTAGATAGATATAAACATGTCAACCACATATATACGAAGTACAGTGAAAGTGCTGCTTACTGTACTTGTCATTTAGCGTAAAGGATTTATCAAAAAAAATAATAGTGTTTTCATGCACCGTCTCTTTAAAAAAGCCGGCCGGCAATTCAGCAGCGGTACCCGACAATTTATAACAGACAGAATAGAGCTTCACACATAGATTAGATAGATAGAAACATGTCAGCCACATATATACGAAGTACAGTGACAGTGTTGCTTACTGTACTTGTCATTTAGCGTAAAGGATTTATCAAAAAAAATAATAGTGTTTTCATGCACCGTCTCTTTAAAAAAGCCGGCCGGCAATTCAGCAGCGGTACCCGACAATTTATAACAGACAGAATAGAGCATCACACATAGATTAGATAGATAGAAACATGTCAGCCACATATATACGAAGTACAGTGACAGTGTTGCTTACTGTACTTGTCATTTAGTGTAAAGGATTTATCAAAAAAAATAATAGTGTTTTCATGCACCGTCTCTTTAAAAAAGCCGGCCGGCAATTCAGCAGCGGTACCCGACAATTTATAACAGACAGAATAGAGCTTCACACATAGATTAGATAGATAGAAACATGTCAGTCACATATATATGAAGTACAGTGATAGTGTTGGTTACTGTACTTGTCATTTAGTATTAAAATAAAGGATTTATTATTAAAAAAATTGGCGTGGGGTTCCCCTTAATTTTAGGCTCTAGCGGAGGTTAAGCAGACGGCTGGGGCAGATGTTTGAAGCCTGGGAAGGGGGTAATACCCACGGAGCTTCCCAGGCTACTAATATCAGCCCCCAGCTGAATACATAGCCTTTACTAGCTATTAAAATGGGGGACCCCCCAAAAAAAATGACGTGGGGTCCCCCCTAATTTAATAGCTAGCAAAGGCTAGGCAGACAGCTGGGGGCTGATATTAATAGCCCAGGAAGGGAGCCATGAATATTGGCCCCCTCCCAGGCTAGAAACACCAGCCGTCAGCCGCCCCAGAAATGGCGCATTCATAGGATGCGCCAATTCTGGCACTTAGCCTCGCTCTTCCACGCTGCCCTGGTGCGGTGGCAGGGGGTAATAGGGCTGGGGTTGATGTCAGCTTATAATGCCAGCTGACATCAAGCCCAGGTTAGTAATGGAGAGGCATCTATAAGACACCCCCATTACTAACCCCATAGTCAAAGTTAAAAAAAACACAAACACCCAGAATAAAGTCCTTTAATTGAAATAAAGACACAATCCTTTATTGTTCTAAATTAAACCATACTTACCGTCACGCCCATTCCAGCTGAAGCCAACGATCTCCTGCAATAAAAGAAAAATAATAAAGCAACCTCATCCTTACCTTTCCATGGTTCCCACGACAGCTTCAGCTCTGCTACATCGAGATGACAGGCTGGACCGCAGCAGAACGCTGCCATCCAGCCTGTCATCCCGCAGACACTGAGAAGCGCAGGCTTGCTTGCGCTGCTCAGCGTCTCTCTGTGACGACATCCAGATGAGCCGAGTTCATGTCCAATGAACTCGGCTCACCTCATGCACGTCACTGACAGCGTGGGAAAATTCTCACGCTGAAGCGGTGAGTGCAGGAGAATTCTCCCACGCTGTCAGTGACGTGCATAAGGTGAGCTCATGTCCAATGAACTCAGCTCACCTCCTGCACGTCACTGACAGCGTGGGAGAATTCTCCTGCACTCAGCGCTTCAGCGTGAGAATTCTCCCAGCTGAAGCGCTGAGTGCAGGAGAATTTTCCCACGCTGTCAGTGACGTGCATAAGTTGAGCTCATGTCCAATGAACTCAGCTCACCTCCTGCACGTCACTGACAGCGTGGGAGAATTCTCCTGCACTCAGCGCTTCAGTGTGAGAATTCTCCCACGCTGAAGCGCTGAGTGCAGGAGAATTTTCCCACGCTGTCAGTGACGTGCATGAGGTGAGCCGAGTTCATTGGACATTAACTCGGCTCATCTGGATGCCCTCACAGAGAGACACTGTGGAGCGCAAGCAAGCCTGCGCTTCTCAGTGTCTGCGGGATGACAGGCTGGATGGCAGCGTTCTGCTGCGGTCCAGCCTGTCATCTCGATGTAGCAGAGCTGAAGCTGTCATGGGAACCATGGAAAGGTAAGGATGATGTTGCTTTATTATTTTTCTTTTATTTCAGGAGATCGTTGGCTTCAGCTGGAATGGGCGGGATGGTAAGTATGGTTTAATTTAGAACAATAAAGAATTGTGTGTTTATTTCAATTAAAGGACTTTTTTCTGGGTGTTGTGTTTTTTTTAAATACTTTACTAGAAATTCATGGTGGTCATGTCTAATATTGGCGTGACCCCATGAATTTCGGGCTTAGGGCCAGCTGATAATGCCAAGCTGGCCCTAACCCCTTTATTACCCAGTGAGCCACCGCATCAGGGCCCTGGATGAGTTGGGTACAGCGCCAGAAGATGGCGCTTCTATGAACGCGCCATTTTCCGGGGTGGCTGCGGACTGCAATTTGCAGCGGGGGTGGCCCAGAAAGCTTGGGCCTCCCTGCGCTGCGGATTCCAGCCCCCAGCTGCCTAGTTGTACCTGGCTGGACACAAAAACAGGGCGAAGCCCCACGTCAATTTTCTTTAAATTATTTCATGAAATAATTAAGAAAAAAAGGGCTTCCCTATATTGTTGTGTCCGGCCAGGTACAAATAGGCAGCTGGTGGTTGGGGGCAGCCCGTTCCTGCCTGCTGTACCTGGCTGGACACAAATATAGTGCGAAGCCCCACGTCAATTTTTTTTAATTATTTCATGAATTTCCTGAAATAATTTAAAAAAATTGAAGTGGGGCTTCGCACTATATTTGTGTCCAGCCAGGTACAGCAGGCAGGAACGGGCTGCCCCCATCCACCAGCTGCCTATTTGTACCTGGCCGGACACAACAATATAGGGAAGTCCTTTTTTTCTTAATTATTTCATGAATTTCATGAAATAATTAAAAAAATTTGAAGTGGGGCTTCGCACTATATTTGTGTCCAGCCAGGTACAGCAGGCAGGAACGGGCTGCCCCCATCCACCAGCTGCCTATTTGTACCTGGCCGGACACAACAATATAGGGAAGCCCTTTTTTTCTTAATTATTTCATGAATTTCATGAAATAATTAAAAAAAAAAATACGTGGGGCTTCGCCCTATTTTTGTGTCCAGCCAGGTACAACTAGGCAGCTGGGGGCTGGAATCTGCAGCGCAGGGAGGCCCAAGCTTTCTGGGCCCCCCCCCGCTACAAATTGCAGTCCGCAGCCACCCCGGAAAATGGCGCGTTCATAGAAGCGCCATCTTCTGGCGCTGTACCCAACTCATCCAGGGCCCTGGTGCGGTGGCTCACTGGGTAATAAAGGGGTTAGGGCCAGCTTGGTATTATCAGCTGGCCCCAAGCCCAAAATTCATGGGGTCACGCCAGTATTAGACATGACCGCCATGAATTTCTAGTAAAGTATTTAAAAAAAACACAACACCCAGAATAAAGTCCTTTAATTGAAATAAAGACACAATTCTTTATTGTTCTAAATTAAACCATACTTACCATCACACCCATTCCAGCTAAAGCCAACGATCTCCTGCAATAAAAGAAAAATAATAAACCAACCTCATCCTTACCTTTCCATGGTTCCCACGACAGCTTCAGCTCTGCTACATCGAGATGACTGGCTGGACCGCAGCAGAACGCTGCCATCCAGTCTGTCATCCCGCAGACACTGAGAAGCGCAGGCATGCTTGCGCTCCTCACTGTCTCGCTGTGACGGCATCCAGATGAGCCGAGGTCATGTCCAATGAACTCGGCTCACCTCATGCACGTCACTGACAGCGTGGGAAAATTCTCACGCTGAAGTGCTGAGTGCAGGAGAATTCTCCCACGCTGTCAGTGATGTGCATGAGGTGAGCTCATGTCCAATGAACTCAGCTCACCTCCTGCACGTCACTGACAGCGTGGGAGAATTCTCCTGCACTCAGCGCTTCAGCGTGAGAATTCTCCCAGCTGAAGCGCTGAGTGCAGGAGAATTTTCCCACGCTGTCAGTGACGTGCATGAGGTGAGCCGAGTTCATTGGACATTAACTCGGCTCATCTGGATGCCCTCACAGAGAGACACTGTGGAGCGCAAGCAAGCCTGCGCTTCTCAGTGTCCGCGGGATGACAGGCTGGATGGCAGCGTTCTGCTGCGGTCCAGCCTGTCATCTCGATGTAGCAGAGCTGAAGCTGTCGTGGGAACCATGGAAAGGTAAGGATGAGGTTGCTTTATTATTTTTCTTTTATTGCAGGAGATCGTTGGCTTCAGCTGGAATGGGCGTGATGGTAAGTATGGTTTAATTTAGAACAATAAAGTATTGTGTCTTTATTTCAATTAAAGGACTTTATTCTGGGTGTTTGTGTTTTTTTTAACTTTGACTATGGGGTTAGTAATGGGGGTGTCTTATAGACGCCTCTCCATTACTAACCTGGGCTTGATGTCAGCTGGCATTATAAGCTGACATCAACCCCAACCCTATTACCCCCTGCCACCGCACCAGGGCAGCGTGGAAGAGCGAGGCTAAGTGCCAGAATTGGCGCATCCTATGAATGCGCCATTTCTGGGGCGGCTGACGGCTGGTGTTTCTAGCCTGGGAGGGGGCCAATATTCATGGCTCCCTTCCTGGGCTATTAATATCAGCCCCCAGCTGTCTGCCTAGCCTTTGCTAGCTATTAAATTAGGGGGGACCCCACGTCATTTTTTTTGGGGGGTCCCCCATTTTAATAGCTAGTAAAGGCTATGTATTCAGCTGGGGGCTGATATTAGTAGCCTGGGAAGCTCCGTGGGTATTACCCCCTTCCCAGGCTTCAAACATCTGCCCCAGCCGTCTGCTTAACCTCCACTAGAGCCTAAAATTAAGGGGAACCCCACGCCAATTTTTTTAATAATAAATCCTTTATTTTAATACTAAATGACAAGTACAGTAACCAACACTATCACTGTACTTCATATATATGTGACTGACATGTTTCTATTTATCTAATCTATGTGTGATGCTCTATCTTTCTGTTCTAAATTGTCGGGTACCGCTGCTGAATTGCCGGCCGGCTTTTTTAAAGAGACAGTGCATGAAAACACTATTATTTTTTTAAATAAATCCTTTACACTAAATGACAAGTACAGTAAGCAACACTATCACTGTACTTATTATATATGTGACTGACATGTTTCTATCTATCTAATCTATGTGTGAAGCTCTATTCTTTCTGTTCTAAATTGTCGGGTACAGATGCTGAATTGCCGGCCGGCTTTTTTAAAGAGACGGTGCATGAAAACACTAATATTTTTTTTAATAAATCCTTTACACTAAATGACAAGTGCAGTAACCAACACTGTCACTGTGCTTCTTATATGTGTGACTGACATGTTTCTATCTATCTAATCTATGTGTGATGCTCTATTCCTTCTTGTCTAAATTGTCGGGTACCGGTGTATGCCGCTGCTGAATTTGCCGGCCGGCTTTTTTAAAGAGAGTGTCTTCTGAGCAGTTTGTCAGCTTTTGGACACCTTTGCAGGTGTTTTCTATGTGTTTCTATGTGTTTTTGTTTGCCTGCCATTGGTTTTAACGGTGTTCGACGGTGTTCTAAGGTGTTCGACGAACAGTTCGACGAACAGTTCCTCGAACATCCCGGTGTTCGACGAACCGAACCGAACCCGAACACTTCGGGGGTGGCTCAACACTATTGAGGAGGCCACACATACCAGGGATTGTGGGATTGAGGGGGCCACACATACCAGGGATTGGGGGATTGAGGAGGCTACACATATCAGGGATTGTGGGGGCCACAGATACCAGGGATTGAGGGATTGAGGAGGCCACACATACCAGGATGGGAAATTTAGCTGCTGCTGCATTTCCCACCCTAGGCTTATACTCAAGTCAATAGGTTTTCCCATTTTTATGTGGTAAAATTAGGGGCCTCGGCTTATATTCGGGTCAGTTTATTTAAAATATACGGTATTTTAAAATCAGTGAGTACGTGGTGCCCATAATACTGCAGGCCTGTGGCGTGCATTATACCATATGGGGGCTGCATTTTACCCTATGGGGTGTGTAATATACTGTATGGAGGACTATGGGGAGTGCATTATATTCTATGGAGGACCATGGGAAGTTCATTATACTATATGGAGGATTATGGGGGGCGCATTATACTCTATGGGGGCGCATTATACTATATGGAGGATTATGGGGGGAGCATTATACTATATGGAAGATTATGGGGGTGCATTATACTATATGGAAGATTATCGGTGGTGTACTATACTATATGGAAGGCTATGTTGGGCCATTATAATATTTGAGGGCTATGTGTGGGGCCATTATACTGTATGAAAGCAATTAAACAGTGTGAAGGTTTGTGTGGGGTCCATTATACTGTTTGGAGGGCTGTGTGGGGGCCATTATACTGTTTGGAGGGCTGTGTGGGGGCCATGAGAGTGTATGGAGGGCTCTGTGGGGTTCACAGTTGGGGGATTATACTGCGTTAGGGTCACCATACTTTGCTGTGGGAGTTGAAGTGGAGTACAATAGGGTCATTATACTGTGCATTTGGAGGAATGCACCATAGGGGTATCATACTCTTTGGGGGGCACTTTTGTTGGCATCATACTTTATGGGGCAATGAAAGAGGAATCTACGACTTCAGAAGCAGGAAAATTTCTATGTAAAGGCTGGAAAGTTATGAGATCTGCTCTTCTGTGACACAGACAAACATTTATTTATTTTTTGTGGGGGGGGGGGCCAATTAGAGCTTCTGCTATGGGGCCCCATGACTTCAATGTACGCCCCTGCTCCTCAATCCCCCCTTCCTGGTATGTGTGGCCTCCTCAATCCAAGTATTTTGGTATGTGTGGCCCCCTCATCCCCCAATCACTGCACACAAAATAATAAACACTTATACTCACCTTCCTTCCTCACCTCTGCTCCAGCGCTGAGTCCTGTCTGCAGCAGCTCATGTCGGCATCTGAGCTGCGTGCGCTCTCAGAAGCCGAGGTGAGCTGCTGCTGCCGGCACATTCACTCCTCTCCACGCCAAGACTATGGGCGTGAAGAAGCGTGAATATGCTTTCTGTTTAGCAGCGGGCACTGACAGGATCCGCGGCTCAGCGCTCCTCCGTGCCCGCTGCTGAAGAGAATGAATATTCCCTCTTCTCCACACCCATGGGAGTGGAGAAGAGGGAATATTCATGTCCCTTTAGCAGCGGGCACACGTATTAGCTGTGGCAGGGGCTACTGCGTGTGCCCCGCTCCTCCACTGCTGCAACCCGCTCCTCTGCTGCCGCAACCTCCTACTCACCTATCCTCCTCGTTCCCATGCTGCTTGGGGCCCTCCCGGCTCACGGGCCCCCTCCGGCCACGGGCCCCATAGCAGTGGCGTGGTCTGCTGCCATTGGCGGTACGCCACTGAATTGCCATCCTTCATAGACACTGCAGAGCGCAGGCATGCTTGCGCTCTGCAGTGTCTCTGAAGGATGACAAGCTGGATGGCAGCGTTCAGCTGCAATCCAGCCTGTCATCTCAATGCCATCCCAGCGTTGGAGAATTCTCCTGCTCAAGTGCTGAGCGCAGGAGAATTTTCCCACGCTGTCAGTGATGTGCATGAGGTGAGCTGAGTTCATTGGACATGACCTCGGCTCATCTTTATGCCGTCACAGCCAGACACTGAGGAGCGCAAGCATGCCTGCGCTTTTCAGTGTCTGCGGCATGGCAAGCTGGATGGCAGCTTTCGGCTGCGATCCAGCCTGTCATGTGAATGTAGCAGAGCTGGAGCCGTCGTGGGAACCATGGAAAGGTAAGGATGATGTTGGTTTCTTATTTTACTTTTATTGCAGAAGACATTGGCTTCAGCTGGAATGGGCGTGATGGTAAGTATGGTTTAATTTAGAACAATAAAGAATTGTGTGTTTATTTCAATTAAAGGACTTTATTCTGGGTGTTTGTGTTTTTTTTTTAACTTTGACTATGGGGTTAGTAATGGGGGTGTCTTATAGACGCCTCTCCATTACTAACCTGGGCTTGATGTCAGCTGACATTATAAGCTGACATCAACCCCAGCCCTATTACCCCACTGCCACCGCTACAGGGCAGTGGGAAGAGCGAGGCTAAGTGCCAGAATTGGCGCATCCTATGGATGCGCCATTTCTGGGGCGGCTGACGACTGGTGTTTCTAGCCTGGGAGGGGGCCAATATTCATGGCACCCTTCCTGGGCTATTAATATCAGCCCCCAGCTGTCTGCCTAGCCTTTGCTAGCTATTAAAATAGGGGGAACCCCACGTCATTTTTTTGGGGTCCCCCATTTTAATAGCTAGTAAAGGCTAGGTATTCAGCTGGGGGCTGATATTAGTAGCCTGGGAAGCTCCGTGGGTATTACCCCCTTCCCAGGCTTCAAACATCTGCCCCAGCCCTCTGCTTAAACTCCGCTAGAGACTAAAATTACGGGGAACCCCACGCCAATTTTTTTTTTAATAAATTCTTCATTTTAACACTAAATGACAAGTACAGTAATCAACACTGTCACTGTACTTATTATATATGTGACTGACATGTTTCTATCTATCTAATCTATGTGTGATGCTCTATTCTTTCTATTCTAAATTGTCTGGTACAGATGCTGAATTGCCCGCCGGATTTTTTAAAGAGATAGGTGCATGAAAACACTATTATTTTTTTTAATAAATCCTTTAACACTAAATGACAAGTACAATAACCAACACTGTCACTGTACTTCTTATATATGTGACTGACATGTTTCTATCTATCTCATCTATGTGTGATGCTCTATTCTTTCTGTTCTAAATTGTCGGGTATCGGTGTATGCCGCTGCTGAATTGCCGGCTTTTCATGTTTCACTGTGAGCACTGTTCACATCGATTTGGGTAACCACTGTAATGCCACAACCACCATGGCTGTGGCATTACAGTGAGTGGCAGACAATCCCTGCATGATTGGTGCTCTAAATAGTGCCAGACATGCAGGACATGCTTTTGGTGCACGAACAGTTATCGAACATAACCTCGAACAGCCGAATTTTTGCAAATCGTTCACGTTCGTCGAACGACTCGAACACCGCCCAAAACAGCTCGAATTTGAGATTGGCGAACAGTTCTAGTTGAACACTGCTCATCTCTACTACTATCTGATCACTTTTCTAAAACCCTTTAGTCTCCCCAAACAAGCTATTAGACACAGCGGAAAAACTCTGCAAAACTGAGTGTGATTTCAATCATAAACTAAACTAAATATTGTGTGTTCACCCTATTCTGATACTGATTTCCTCTGAACCTACCTCCCTCACTATAAGGTTAAATATAGATGACCATTTTCTCTCCATCCGAGAAAATCAGTCCAGTTATGCTAATAACACTCTGATCACTGTGGGATCCAATTTTCTCAGAGGTGGAGTGAAAAAAAAACAGTTTTTCCACCTTCGACATTATGCCAGTCTGTGAAAATGGGACCAAACTCAGCAGTCCGATTTTTCTCAAGGACCTATAAACATGAATAGGCGAGTGCAATCCGATTCTCGCAGGTAAATCGTGCATGCTGAGATTATTTTCTTCGGATCACTTGGGAAAAAATTGGACATTTGCACACGGCTATGGGTACGAGTGCTATCCGTCAAAACGGTCGTCTGCACGAGCCCTATGAACTACTCCGTCAAATTGTTTCACTTGTGAATGTTCTTGATATAAAGTGATCATTGTAAATCCACTCCTTTGCTTTCAAGTGTATTATTTGATTTTTGTCACTCAAACATTTTAACACAATTTTTGACTGTCACAATTGGTTCCGTTAAAGACTGGAGCCCTTGGGCAATATTCAGCATACAGAGCTTTACTGCAGCCTTCAAACATATTTTCTAGATCTGTATTTCCATCAAGATAAAAGAATCGCATTTCCACTGCTGAATGCCATGCTGGGAATGCTGAATATAGCCATTTTCACTTCAAACCCATCAGTTATTTATTCTGTGAGTTTCCAAAGCGTCTTCCCCTTTTTATCTTAAATCGTTTTGTTCAAAGTATAGTAGCATTACATTTTTATATTCAACTGCCCATCTAGCAGATCTCACTAATTTCCATTCTGTTTTAACAGATGGGCACATTTCTTAGGCATTGTTATCTGTACTCATTGTATAGACTCTCACTTTTCTTTCCTCTCACAAAGTTTTTTTTCCTCTTGGTTTTCTCTCTTTTTCCATTTTAAGGCTCTTGTTTAAATAATTGTTTATTATAAAGTGTCCATATATTTAATGCTTACTAACATTGGGTTTTGTTGCATGAACTTACAACCAATCACAGTGCAGACAAAAACTGATTTTTTTTTCAGTATTCCCCACTATATAAACTATTACACATACACATGGATATAAAAAGTCTACCCACCCCTGTTAAAATGCCAGGTGTTTGTTATGAAAAAAAAATCATACGAAGAAGAATCATTTCAGAACTTTTTCCACCTGTAATGTCACCCATATTCTGAACAAATCCATTGAGAAACAAACTAATTTTTTGAGAAGGGAAATAAAAATAATAAAATGAAAATGTGCATAAATCTAACTGGGGATATGGTTGTGTTCAGAATTATGTAATCACATTAAAACTCATGTTAAATAGTAGTCAGTACACAGTTGCGATCATTTATGTTTTCCTGACATTTTCTTAGCTGCATTTTACTTCAAAAACCATGGTCCGCAAGCAGCTTACAATACAGCAAAGGGATCTCATTGTTGAAGTTATAAGTCAGGAGAAGGGTGAAGAAATATTTCTGAGGCATTCGATATACCATGGAACACTGTGAAGGCGGTCATCAAGTAGTAGCTTAAATTTTGCACAACAGTGACATTACCTAGAACTGTATATGCAAATTTTCTCTTCAGAGAAAAAGAGGACTTGAACTCTATAGTGCCACCTATTGGAAGCAGCAATACTACAAGGCACAATCGACTCTTGAATGAGTCGTGCAATATGACTTAGGATAATAGCCAAATCAAAATCTCAATTAGCAGACACAGTGTTTCGGACTGTTGGCCCTCGTCAGTGCAAAGTATGAGAACTGATTTGGCTGGGTGAGAGGCTCTGGACTGAGGTCTAAGGGAAAACGTTTCTCCTTGTGGAGAGTGACATATCGGCTCTGGCATGCCAAGGTAAAGAGGCTTACTCACCGTGCAATGCTCCTGTGGAAAATGAAATATGCAAATTGCCTCTTCTAGAATTACCTACACTGTGTGCAGAATTATTAGGCAAATGCGTATTTTGATCACATGACACTTTTTATACATGTTGTCCTACTCCAAGCTGCATAGGCTTGAGAGCCAACTACCAATTAAGTAAATCTGGGGATGTGCATCTTTGTAATGAGGAGGGGTGTTGACTAATGACATCAACACCCTATATAAGGTGTGCTTAATTATTAGGCAACTTCCTTTCCTTTGGCAAAATGGGTCAGAAGAGAGATTTGACAGGCTCTGAAAAGTCCAAAACTGTGAGATGTCTTGCAGAGGGATGCAGCAGTCTTGAAATTTCCAAACTTTTGAAGCGTTACCACCAAATAATCAAGCGTTTGATGGCAAATAGCCAACAGGGTCGCAAGAAGCGTGTTGGCCAAAAAAGGCGCAAAATAACTGCCCATGAATTGAGGAAAATCAAGCGTGAAGCTGCCAAGATGCCATTCGCCACCAGTTTTACCATATTTCAGAGCTGCACCGTTACTGGAGTATCAAAAAGCTCAAGGTGTGCGATACTCAGGGACATGACCAAGGTAAGGAAGGCTGAAAAACTACCACTTTTAAACAAGAAGCATAAGATAAAACGTCAAGAATGGGCCAAGAAATATCTTAAGACTGATTTTTCAAAGGTTTTATGGACTGATGAAATAAGAGTGACTCTTGATGGGTCAGATGGATGGGCCAGAGGCTGGATCAGTAAAGGGCAGAGAGTTCCACTCCGACTCAGACACCAGCAAGGTGGAGGTGGGGTACTGGTATGGGCTGGTATCATCAAAGATGAACTTGTGGGACCTTTTCGGGTTGAGGATGGAGTGAAGCTCAACTCCCACACCTACTGCCAGTTTCTGGAAGACAACTTCTTTAAGCAGTGGTACAGGAAGAAGTCGGTAGCGTTCAAGAAAAACATGATTTTCATGCAGGACAATGCTCCATCACATGCATCCAACTATTCCACAGCGTGGCTGGCCAGTAAAGGTCTAAAAGAAGAAAAAATAATGATATGGCCCCCTTGTTCACCTGTTCTGAACCCCATAGAGAACCTGTGGTCCATCATAATATGTGAGATCTACACCTCTCGGAACAGTGTCTGGGAGGCTGTGGTGGCAGCTGCACGCAATGTTAATCGAAAACAGATCAAGCAACTGACAGAATCTATGGATGGAAGGATGTTGAGTGTCATCATAAAGAAAGGTGGCTATATTGATCACTAATTTTTTGGGTTTTTGTTTTTGCATGTCAGAAATGTTTATTTCTAAATTTTGTGCACTGATATTGGTTTACCTGGTGAAAATATACAAGTGAGATGGGATTATATTTGGTTTTTATTAAGTTGCCTAATAATTCTGCGCAGTAATAGTTACCTGCACAAACAGATATCCTCCTAAGATAGCCAAATCTAAAAAAAAAAACACTCCAACTTCCAAAAATATTAAGCTTGGATATTTATGAGTCTTTTGGGTTGATTGAGAACACAGTTGTTGATCAATAATAAAAATAATCCTCTAAAATACAACTTGCCTAATAATTCTGCACACAGTGTAGAACTGGACATCTCTCAAAAACTGATGAAAAGACAAGAAGAAAATTGGTCTGGGAGGCAGCTAAGAGGTCTATAGCAATAGTAGGCGCATCAAGAATTCCTGGAAAGAACTGTTTGTGCACTGCATGTGACAACAATCTCCCGTATTTTTCATATGGCTTGCCTCTGGGGTATTGTGGCAAGATGGAAACATTTTCTTACATAGAATAACATCCCAGCCTGGCTGTTTTGCCAAAATGTACATCAAGTCTGGGAAAAGCAAGTGGGAAAACATGTTATGGTCTGATGAGACCACGATTGAACTTTTTTGGCTATAATTTCAAAAGGTATGTTTGGCTCAAAGCCAACACTGCACATCACCAAAAGTAGACCATTCCCACAGTGAAGCATGGTAGAGGCAGCATTATGCTTTTGGAGTTTTTTTCCTGGAGACCAGAGCGGGGTCTTTAGTCAAGTTAGAGGGAAATATAAACATCAAAAAAATAATGGCTTTGCCAGAAGAACATCAAAGTTTTTGAATGGCCCAGCCAAAGTCCAGACCTGAATCCAATAGAAAATCTGTGGGTGACTTGAATAGGGTGCTGTACACAGGAGATGCCCTTGCAATCTGACAGATTTTGAGATACTGCAAGGAAGAGTAGTCAAATATTGGCAGTTCTAGATGTACCATGCTGATAGACTCAAAAAGAGTGAATGCTATCATAAATTCAAAGTTTACTTCAACAAAGTATTAGTTTAAGGTTGTGTATATTTATGCAACCACATTATTTTAGTTCTTTAATTTTCTTTTTCCTCGCAAAAAGATTTCAGTTTGTTTCTCAATGAATTTGTACAGATTATAGGTGACACTAAAGGTAAAAAAAGTTATGAAATTATTCTTCTTGGTATGATTGTTTAATGTGATAAAACACAATAATTTTAACAGGTGTGTGTAGATTTTCGATTCTACTGTATCCACCATTCACGGGGTTTCATCATTGTGGGTCATTTATCTAAGTTAGTGTAAAAAAACAAACAACAAAACCTGTGGAATTGATTTTTCTGCATTTTTTGCACAAATAAAAAATGTTAGAGATCAAATGCTAATGAATATGTACCACAAATTGCACACAAAAATATGACATTCACAAGTCTGATCTGTAAAACAGAATGGACTAGTGCATTATGCTATATTTTTACATGGATCATTAGGCCAATGCACAACATCTTCTTTATATACTGTAATTTAATAGCTTCATTTTGAATGTGAAAGTTTGGCCAAAAATGTGTGATGTTAAAAATTTTTGTGTCAAAAAGACAACATATTGTCAGATTGATGGTTTCATTGGCTAACCAGACCAAAATATATTTGCAAGCTTTCAGAGCACAGAGACCCATTAGTCAAGCAAGTAAACAAATATAGGGACCTCTGTGCTTGAAATTTTGCAAATATATACTTCTACTGGCTAGCCAACGAAGGTGTCACTTCTATGATATTTTTGTCTTGTTTTGACACAACAGTATTTAACATCCTATAGATTTTGTTAGACAAGCAGTTATAACAATATTTTAGACAATATATAAATATCCAGCGCCCCCTGCTGGATATATAAAGGGTTTACATGAAGAAAAGTTTGGAATTAGCTATCTACTGCCTGGATGCTCAGTACATTGCAATGGCATTAAAGAAGTTATTCTGGACTTTTTTTTATTGTCAAAATGGGGCCACACACTTATTGACAGATAGTTGATATCTAGCTGCCTGTGCGGCTTTGTGACGATCTCTCCTGCCTCAGAGCAGTCACGGTTGGTTCCTGTGAAATTACATTGACAGAGAAATTCCTTCTCTTCTGTTCTTCTCCATTGACGAGGCGGCACTGCCAATGTCATGATGATTGACAGCCGACTCAGCCTAACACCGTAGGGAGTCAACTACGTGCCGATAAGTGCTTATCCCCATAGGGAAAATTTTAAAAAGTCAAGGATAACCCCTTTAACACACTGTGTCAGACCCTTCTGTCCTCTTCACCAAGTTTGTGGATAATAAATCAGTACATTTTAAGTCTATTCAAGAGGATTTGTTGGACTCTAGTCCAGAGGCCACGTCGGTACTAAGAGCCCTGCAAACTTCCTAACACCTGCCAGCATCCTGGGTACCTTTTTTGATTAGTGGGCCCTGTGACATCTTGGTTCAACACATGTTATGACTAGTGATGAGTGAACGTGCTCAGATAAGGGGTTATCCGAGCATGCTCGGGTGCTAACCGAGTATCTTCGGCGTGCTCGGAAATAGGTTTGAGTCACCACAGCTGCATGTTTTGTGGCTGTTAGACAGCTGAAACATATGCATGGATTGACTAACAAACAGTTAATCTATGTATGTGTTGCGGCTGTCGAACAGCCGCGAGACATGCCATTGCGGCGACTCTAACCTATTTTTTGAGCACGCCGAAGACACTCGGTTAGCACCCGAGCATGCTCGGATAACCCCTTATCCGAGCATGTTCGCTCATCACTAGTTATGACATATTCATGATGTCAGCGGGACCACAGCGAAGAGGTGCCCAGGTTACTAGCAGATAGGAGGACGATCACAGTTCCTTGGTTTTGCTGTCGGGAAGTACTGGCGTGGTCACTACATTTGGGTACTGGAAATTGTTTTATTCAACTCTATTCTAAATCAATTAATTTTCTACATAACATTGTATTGTAGGTAGATAAATGATAATCAATGTCACACCTTAGCTGCTATATCTGCGTAATTCACAAAATGTGTTGGATGTCAGATATGATGATCATTGTACATATATTATTGTTAGTTAAATGAATATTCCCATCTCTAAGATCCTATCCCAATATGTATTAGGTGTAGTAATAATAATAATACTATCAAATACCTCCAATTACAAATGTAGTATAGTTCTTCTGATTCGCTATGTTGCTTACCCCATGTAGGGCATTGCAGTATTTTAGCTATCCATGGTTATGACCACTCATATAGTGTCAGTTAGTTAGCTGTTAGTGGTCGCAACCATGGATACCTACAGCAATGCCCTGCATGGAGTAAGTGGCATAGCGAATCATAAGTACTATACTACATTTCTTATTGCAGGTATTTGCTAACATTATTATTTCGCCTACTACATACTGGAATAGGATCTTGGAGATGGGAATACCTCTTTAAGTATAGTACAGAAGAGTAACTAGGGGAAGGTGACAGGTGGAGCATTTGCCCTGGGCAGTACAAGGTGTCTACCAGGCAGCGCCGCCCAAGGAGTGGAATTTGGCTGTTTTTCGAGCCGGTTGTCAATCTGACTTCCAGCTCATAGAACATGTAAAAGGCTCGCTTCCTGTATTCAATTGTAATCGCGTCTTTAAAGATAGTGTAAGGGGACAGTATGAGGGGGAACTGTGAAAGGACAGTACAAATGTAGAAAAGTGTGAGGGAACAGTATGGTGTGGAAAAGTGTGAGAAGACAGTATGGGGGAAAAGGTTTGAGAGAACAGTATGGGGAAAAAAGCGTGTGGCGATAGTATGGGGGAAAAAGTTTAGGGCACAGTATGGGGGAGGTGTAAGGAGACAGCGTGGAAGGAAGTGTGAGGGGACAGTATGAGGAAAAAGTGTGAGGGGACAGTATGGAGAGAAAGTGTGATGGTACAGTATGGAGAAAAAGTATGAGCGGACAGTATGTGGGGAGAAGTGTAATAGGATGAGTGTGAGTATTGGGGCGAGTGTGAGGTGGCAGTATGGGGAAAAATTGTGAGGGAACAGTAGAGTGAGAGTTGTGAGGGCAAAGTATTGGTGGAAAAAGTGTGAGGGGATAGTATGGGGTCAGTGTGAGAGGAAAGTAGTGGCGAGTAAAGTGTGAGAAGAAATTGGGGGTAAGTGTGAGGGGACATTAAGTGAGAGAAAAGTGTGAGGAAACAGTATAAAGGAAATTATCAGAGGACAGTATTGGGGAAAAGTGTGAGGGGACAGTATTAGGGGGAACGTGTGAGGGGACAATAAGGGGGAAAATGTAAGGGGACAGTATGGGGGGAGTTATCGAGTAACATATCCGGGAGAAAAGAGTGAGGGGACATTATGGGGAAAGTGTGAGGGGACAGTATGTGGGAGAAAAGTGAGGTGACAGTATAGGGGAAATTGTCAGGGAACAGTATTGGGGAAAAGTGTGAGGGGATAGTATGGGGGGAATGTATGAGGGGACAATAAGGGGGAAAGTGTGAGGGGACAGTATGGGTGAAATTGTCAGTAGACAATATTGGAGAAAAGTGTGAGGAGACACTTTTGGGGGAAGTATGAGGGGACAGTATGGGGGGAGTGATAGAATAACATATGGGAGAGAAAAGAGTGAAGGGGCATTATGGGGAAAATGTGAGGGGACAGTATGTGGGAGAAAAGTGTGAGGTGACAGAATAGGGGAAATTGTTAGGAGATAGTATTGGAGGAAAAAGACAGTTTGGGGGAATTGTGTGTGCATAAAAGCTAAGTGAGTTTCTGGGATCCAGACAGACTCTTGTATCTTTCATCCAGCCACTGACGTTTGTGGATTGTGAGTCATGGGGAAAGCAAAAGAATTGTCAACGGATCTACGGGAAAAGGTAGTTGAACTGTATAACACAGGAAAGGGATACAAAAAAATATCCAAGGAATATATAATGCCAGTCAGCGGCATTCAAACTGTGATTAACAAATGGAAAATCAGGGGCTGTGTAAAAAACAAACCACGGTCAGGTAGACCAACAAAGATTTCGGCCACAACTGCCAGGAAAATTGTTCGGGATGCAAAGAAAAACCCACAAATAACATCAGCTGACATTCAGGACTCTCTGAAAACTAGTGGTGTGGCTGTTTCAAGATGCACAATAAGGAGGCACTTGAAGAAAAATGGGCTGCATGGTCGAGTCGCCAAAAGAAAGCCATTACTGCGCAAATGCCACAAAGTATCTCACCTATAATACGCCAAACAGCACAGAGACAAGCCTCGAAACTTCTGGAACAAGGTAATTTGGAGTGATGAGACCAAAATTGAACTTTTTGGCCACAACCAAAAACGTTACATTTTGAGAGAGGTCAACAAGGCCAATGATGAAAGGAACACCATTCCTACAGTAAAGCATGGAGGTGGATCGCTGATGTTTTGGGGATGAGCTACAAAGGCACAGGAAATTTGGTAAAAGTTGAAGGAAAGATGAATGCAGCACGTTATCAGCAAATACTGGAGGCAAATTTGCACTCATCAGCCCGGAAGCTGCACATGGGACGTACTTGGATGTTCCAACATGACAACGATTCAAAACACAAGGTCAAGTCGACCTGTCATTGGCTATAGCAGAACAAAGTGAAGGTTCTGGAGTGGCCATCTCAGTCTCCTGACCTCAATATCATTGAGCCACTCTGGGGAGATCTCAAGCTTGCAGTTCATGCTAGACAGCCCAGCAATTCACAGGAACCTTGAGGCTTTTTGCCTAGAAGAATGGGCAGCTTTACCATCTGAGAAATTAAAGAACCTCATTCACAACTACCACAAAAGACTTTGAGCTGTCATTGATGTTAGAGGGGGCAATACACGGTATTAAGAACTGGGGTATGTGAACTTTTGATCAGGGTCATTTGGATGTTATTGGTTGTCATTAAGATTTAAAAAGCGAAAACACAGTAGCTTGACAATAAATGGCTTCACCCAACCAATAACCATGAGTGAAGAAAATGTTTTTTTTGTTATCATTCATATTCTCTGAAACAAGGCCAAGAAAGGAAAAATTCTGCCGGAGTATGTAAACTTTTGAGCACAACTGTAAGTAGGTTGGGGTCAGACAAGGGGAACCCTCTAACCAAGTCAATAATGTAAAATTGGATCCTGTCTACTGTTTAGACATCATGGGGAACATGTTTTTAGAATACATTTCCAATAGGATTGCTTATCAACTGAGCAATTTTCCCACATATCTCCACCACAAATTGGTTTGATAACCCGTTCTATTGCTTGAATTTTTAAACCTGTAATATTACATGCATGTACATTAATTACATTTATGGAAATAGCAGATATATTTTTATCATTTTTGCCAATATTCGATAAATGGCTCCTTATAGGTGTTTTTAAAGTGCAAGAGGTGCAGCACAAAATATTATTTCACCCTATGAACATTTTGCTCGTTCTTCAGGTGATAGTGACTCTGAATACACTGAAAGCTAATCGTGAAATGAACGTTTCTATGAACTTTCATTCATGATTATCTTTCAGTGTAAATGCAGCTTTACTTGCAGAGAGATAACGGGAGTAATATTGTTTGGAAAAGAAGCTCCCTTATTATGTATAGCACTGTTCCTTATGTCCATTAGTAAATAACATCCCCTTTTGTTATGTAAAGTGCTGTCCTTTATTACATAGCATTGCCTTTTGTTATGTACAGCGCTGTACCTTATTACATATCATCCCCTCTTGTTGTGTATAGTTTTGTCCCTTATTACATAGTGTTCTCTCTTGTACATTATTGTGCAGAAGGGAAAAAAAATGAGCCACTCCCTCTGTTTCTTTATATCTACATATAAACCTATAATTAGAGGAGACTATTCCAAAGTATAATAGAATATAACAACTTTTATTATGTGATGAAAAAGATATAAAATACATATAGAATGTCTAGAAAGAGTGCACGATACAGGAAGGGAAAAAGGTCCTATTGTATGTGGTTAATAGATGTACAAATCATCCTAACATGCATAGCTTTAATTAGGTTTAGCAAGTGTCCAAAGTATAAACAAATCATGAAATTTGAAAATATTGTAAATATGTAAATAGATACGATAACAAAAAAATACAATTGCTAAAAAGGCAATAACCAATACAATACAAATGCTAGAGCAACAATTCCCCAAGATCTAAATGGGCAGTGTAGTCAAATGGTTTATGTAATTCCTAGAGGGACCACCTCAAAGTGTGCACATACTAAGAGGATAATTCTTAAGAACTCCGGTTAGACAAGAAAATAATAGCCATAACTATGTCCAATATTATATGATTTGCATATGCATTAAAAATGATATGTGTTAACCCCTTAATGGCCGGAGCATTTTCCGTTTTTGCATTTTCGTATTTTGCTTTCCTTCTTTCCAGAGCCAGAACTTTTTTATTTTTTGTTCAATATGGCCATGTGAGGACTTATTTTTTGTGAGATGAGTTTTGCTTTTAAATGCCTCACTGGTTTTACCATATTGTGTACTGGAAAACAGGAAAAAAAATCCAAGTGCAGTGAAATTGCAAAAAAAATGCTATTCCACAGTTGTTTTTTGTTTTTATTACCATGTTCACTGAATTCTAAAACTGACCTGCCATTATTATTCTACAGGTCATTACGAGTTTGTAGATACCAAACATGTACAGGTTCTTTTTCATTTAAGTGGTGAAAAAAAATTCCAAAGTTTGCAAAAAAAAAAAAAAAAAATGGAGCCATTTTCCGAGACCCGTAGCATCTCCATTTTTCGGGATCTTGGGCCAGATAAGGGCTTATTTTTTGTGCGCTGGGGTGACGTTTTTATTGATACCATTTTGGAGCAGATCCGATGTTTTGATTGCCCGTTATTCCATTTTATTGCAATGTTGCGACGTCCAAAAAAACGTAATTCTGGCATTTAGAATTTTTTTCTCGTTACGCCATTTACTGATCAGATTAATTCTTTTTTTATATTGATAGATCGGGCGATTCTGAACGCGGCGATACCAAATATGTGTATGTGGGGTTTGTTTTTTATTATTTTATTTTGAATGGGGCAAAATGGGGGTGATTTAAACTTTTATATTTTTTAATTTTTTTAAATATTTTTAAAAACATTTTTTTGCATGCTTCAATTTTCTCCATAGGAGACTAGAAGCAGCAGCAGTCCGATCGCCTCTGCTACATAGAGGCGGTGAGCAGATCGCCTCTATGTAAAACCTATAACGAATCCACTAAAGGTGGAATCTGACCCGATTATATATACTTAACCAAAAAGGAGGGGAAGACAAAGACCTCTGATCTGCAGTATATAATAATAACAACAATTGAGCCCAGAAGAAAATAAAATATTATAACAGTATCAGAGTTTTAACTAGGGGTTCAAGTGAGTCTCAAAAAGAGAGAAAACCAAAGGACTCTTTGTCAAAAGAAAAAACCGCGGGATCGGTATTAAATATCAAAATAATTTTATTAGAGCAAAATATTAATACATATAGAGAAATCCACATATGGTGAGAGAAAATATGTTGCTAAAATATTGACAACAATAATGAGTAATGAAAACCCATAGAAACACAGAGGATTCTATGTAGTAGAAATGCTCACTTGCTATGAGCGCCGAACACTGGGTGGCGCTCATAGCAAGCGAGACATGACAGCCACAGGGGTCTGCTGCAGACCCCGGGTTGTCATGCCCATGCATCGGTGACCCGCGATCAAGTGACGGGGTCACCGATGGGTGGAGCCTAGGGCGCGCTTCCCGGAAGCTCGAGTTAAATGCCGCAGTCAGAGAATGACAACGGCATTTAACTGGTTAACAGCCGCGGGTGGATCGCGATTCCACCCGCGGCTGTTGCGGGCACATGTCAGCTGTATAAATCAGCTGACATGTGCCCGGTTCAGTGCGGGCCCGCGCCGGAGCCCACGCTGAACAGGGTGTGACAGCCTGGTGCAAACTATTACGTACCACGTCGGAAATGGGTTAAATGTAAGTCATATAAACAAAGCATGGCTCATGGGAATGTCAAAATTATACAGTGCTTTGTGAAAGTATTTGGCCCCCTTGAACTTTTCGACCTTTTGCCACATTTCTGGCTTCAAACATAAAGATATAAAATTCTAATTTTTTTGGGAAGATTCAACAACAAGTGGGACACAATCGTGAAGTGGAACGAAATTTATTGGATATTTGAAACTTTTTTAACAAATTAAAAACTGAAAAGTGGGGTGTGCAATATTATTCGGCCCCCTTGAGTTAATACTTTGTAGCGCCACCTTTTTCTGCGATTATAGCTGCAAGTCGCTTGGGGTATGTCTCTATCAGTTTTGCACATCGAGTGGCTGAAATTCTTGCCCATACTTCCTTGCAAAACAGCTCGAGCTCATTGAGGTTGGATGGAGGGCGTTTGTGAACAGCAGTTTTCAGCTCTTTGCACAGATTCTCGATTGGATTCAGGTCTGGACTTTGACTTGGCCATTCTAACACCTGGATACGTTTATTTTTGAACCATTCCATTGTAGATTTTGCTTTATGTTTGGGATCATTGTCTTGTTGGAAGATAAATATCTGTCCCAGTCTTAGGTCTTTTTCAGACTCCAACAGGTTTTCTTCCAGAATGGTCTGGTATTTGGCTCCGTCCATCTTTCCATCAATTTTAACTATCTTCCCTGTCCCTGCTGAACAAACACTCCCTCTGTTTCTTTCTATCTACATATAAACCTATAATTAGATGAGACTGTTCCAAAGTATAATAGAATATAACAACTTTTATTATGTGATGAAAAAGATATAAAATACATATAGAATGTCTAGAAAGAGTGCACGATACAGGAAGGGAAAAAGGTCCTATTGTATGTGGTTAATAGATGTACAAATCATCCTAACATGCATAGTTTTAATTAGGTTTAGCAAGTGTCCAAAGTATAAACAAATCATGAAATTTGAAAATATTGTAAATATGTAAATAGATACGATAACAAAAAAATACAATTGATAAAAAGGCAATAACCAATACAATACAAATGCTAGAGCAACAATTCCCCAAGATCTAAATGGGCAGTGTAGTCAAATGGTTTATGTAATTCCTAGAGGGACCACCTCAAAGAGGGCACATACTAAGAGGATAATTCTTAAGAACTCCAGTTAGACAAGAAAATAATAGCCATAACTATGTCCAATATTATATGGTTTGCATATGCATTAAAAACGATATGTGTTAACCCCTTAATGGCCGGAGCATTTTCCGTTTTTGCATTTTCGTTTTTTGCTTTCCTTCTTTCCAGAGCCAGTACTTTTTTATTTTTTGTTCAATATGGCCATGTGAGGACTTATTTTTTGTGAGATGAGTTTTACTTTTAAATGCCTCACTGGTTTTACCATATTGTGTACTTGAAAACAGGAAAAAAAATCCAAGTGCAGTGAAATTGCAAAAAAAATGCTATTCCACAGTTGGTTTTTGTTTTTATTACCATGTTCACTGAATTCTAAAACTGACCTGCCATTATTATTCTACAGGTCATTACGAGTTTGTAGATACCAAACATGTACAGGTTCTTTTTCATTTAAGTGGTGAAAAAAAATTCCAAAGTTTGCAAAAAAAAAAATGGAGCCATTTTCCGAGACCCGTAGCATCTCCATTTTTCGGGATCTTGGGCCAGATAAGGGCTTATTTTTTGTGCGCTGGGGTGACGTTTTTATTGATACCATTTTGGAGCAGATCCGATGTTTTGATTGCCCATTATTCCATTTTATTGCAATGTTGCGACGTCCAAAAAAACGTAATTCTGGCATTTAGAATTTTTTTCTCGCTACGCCATTTACTGATCAGATTAATTCTTTTTTTATATTGATAGATCGGGCGATTCTGAACGCGGCGATACCAAATATGTGTATGTGGGGTTTATTTTTTATTATTTTATTTTGAATGGGGCAAAATGGGGGTGATTTAAACTTATATTTTTTTATTTTTTTTTATATTTTTAAAAACATTTTTTTGCATGCTTCAATTTTCTCCATAGGAGACTAGAAGCAGCAGCAGTCCGATCGCCTCTGCTACATAGAGGCGGTGAGCAGATCGCCTCTATGTAGTAGAAATGCTCACTTGCTATGAGCGCCGAACACTGGGTGGCGCTCATAGCAAGCGAGACATGACAGCCACAGGGGTCTGCTGCAGACCCCGGGTTGTCATGCCCATGCATCGGTGACCCGCGATCAAGTGACGGGGTCACCGATGGGTGGAGCCTAGGGCACGCTTCCCGGAAGCTCGAGTTAAATGCCGCAGTCAGAGAATGACAACGGCATTTAACTGGTTAACAGCCGCGGGTGGATCGCGATTCCACCCGCGGCTGTTGCGGGCACATGTCAGCTGTATAAATCAGCTGACATGTGCCCGGTTCAGTGCGGGCTCGCGCTGGAGCCCACGCTGAACAGGGTGTGACAGCCTGGTGCAAACTATTACGTACCACGTCGGAAATGGGTTAAATGTAAGTCATATAAACAAAGCATGGCTCATGGGAATGTCAAAATTATACAGTGCTTTGTGAAAGTATTTGGCCCCCTTGAACTTTTCGACCTTTTGCCACATTTCTGGCTTCAAACATAAAGATATAAAATTCTAATTTTTTGGGGAAGATTCAACAACAAGTGGGACACAATCGTGAAGTGGAACGAAATTTATTGGATATTTTAAACTTTTTTAACAAATTAAAAACTGAAAAGTGGGGTGTGCAATATTATTCGGCCCCCTTGAGTTAATACTTTGTAGCGCCACCTTTTTCTGCGATTATAGCTGCAAGTCGCTTGGGGTATGTCTCTATCAGTTTTGCACATCGAGTGGCTGAAATTCTTGCCCATACTTCCTTGCAAAACAGCTCGAGCTCATTGAGGTTGGATGGAGGGCATTTGTGAACAGCAGTTTTCAGCTCTTTGCACAGATTCTCGATTGGATTCAGGTCTGGACTTTGACTTGGCCATTCTAACACCTGGATACATTTATTTTTGAACCATTCCATTGTAGATTTTGCTTTATGTTTGGGATCATTGTCTTGTTGGAAGATAAATATCTGTCCCAGTCTTAGGTCTTTTTCAGACTCCAACAGGTTTTCTTCCAGAATAGTCTGGTATTTGGCTCCGTCCATCTTTCCATCAATTTTAACTATCTTCCCTGTCCCTGCTGAAGAAAAGCAGGCCCAAACCATGATGCTGACACCACCATGTTTGACAGTGGGGATGGTGTTTTGATGGTGATGAGCTGTGTTGCTTTTACGCCAAACATATCATTTTGTATTGTGGCCAAAAAGTTTGATTTTGGTTTCATCTGACCAGAGAACCTTATTCCACATGTTTGGTGTGTCTCCCAGGTGGCTTGTGGCAAACTTCAAATGAGACTTTTTATGGATATCTTTGAGAAATGTCCTTCTTCTTGCCACTCTTCCATAAAGGCCAGATTTGTGCTGTGTACGACTGATTGTTGTCCTATGGACAGACTCTCCCACCTCAGCTGTAGATCTCTGCAGTTCATCCAGAGTGATCATAGGCCTTTTGGCTGCATCTCTGATCAGTCTTCTCCTTGTTCGAGATGAAAGTTTAGAGGGACGGACGGGTCTTGGTAGATTTGCAGTGGTCTGATACTCCTTCCATTTCAATATGATCGCTTGCACAGTGCTCCTTGGGATGTCTAAAACTTGGAAAATCTTTTTGTATCCAAATTCGGCTTTAAACTTCGCCACAACAGTATCTCGGACCTGCCTGGTGCGTTCCTTGGTCTTCATGATGCTCTCTGCACTTGAAACAGAACCCTGAGACTATCACAGAGCAGGTGCATTTATACGGAGACTTGATTACACACAGGTGGATTCTAATTATCATTACCAGTCATTTAGGACAACATTGGATCATTCAGAGATCCTCACTGAACTTCTGGAGTGAGTTTGCTGCACTGAAAGTAAAGGGGCTGAATAATATTGCACGCCCCACTTTTCAGTTTTTAATTTGTTATAAAAGTTTAAAATATCCAATAAATTTTGTTCCACTTCACGATTGTGTCCCACTTGTTGTTGAATCTTCCCAAAAAAATTTAGAATTTTATATCTTTATGTTTGAAGCCAGAAATGTGGCAAAGGGTCGAAAAGTTCAAGGGGGCCAAATACTTTCACAATGCACTGTATATAAACAACATTAAACCTATAGTTAGGACACATGGAGGAAGAAAGAATTGAATCATCAAAATGGATGTCATACAATGTGGACCACCCCTAGCGCGCATTTCACGTTAGCTTTCTCAAAGTCAGGAATAGAGCGCACAATCAGTATGCAGGAAAAGAAGAGACCAGTCCCGCACGCAAAACAGACATCACTTTCAGGGGTGGGGTTGGTCTCTGTTCTCGCTGCTCACCGGGTTCTATCCTTATTGGCAGTGCACTCTCTTGCCAGCTCATCACTTCTCATCAGAGCCGACGAGGGAGCGAACTGCCACTGTGCATTGAAAAGGATATCGCACAGTAGCAAGGGAGCTTGTATTGAGCATACATCGAATGGACAACCAACACATGCTCAGTAAAAATGGGACTTGCCCAGCCGCTGAAACAGACATCACTGATGACACTTCTTTTCAGGGTGGGGACAGAGGCTGTGGTATGCACTGGGTGTTCTCAAACATAATGTCATCAAACCGGAAGTAGGTAAGAAAAAAAAAAGCAGTTAGAGAGAGTAGAGAGGAAACAATGGGTACTTTATAATGAAAGTATATTAGAATAGCTATTCGATTATTACATTAAAGATATTGACATTTAGGATTAAATCAATCAATGTTAGTTTTGGAACACTCTTTTAATAGTCCAGTGACAGCATAGAAAGACTTTATAATGAAAATGTGCTGTCTTTAAATAGAGGACATTTGGCTACATAAGCAGCTGAATCATTTAATGGCCATCAATTCTAATAGAAATTAATCGATCACAGATATATAATTAACCATTAGTACAAAGAGTGCGCATTAAGACTAATGCTGTAAGATCAAGTAAAATTATGATATGGATTGTGTTGTGAATCTTCTCAAGTGTTGATTATTATTAGAACAATCTTGAAAAGTTGAATTAAGTTCATCCTCTACATTATAGGGCCTGTTCCTGAAATGCAATTTGTGTGAAGAACTCTCTTGGGAACTGTTCTTGTAGATCAAATGTTCCCTAATGAGTGAGAAGTCTTTACGGACTCACACACAGCAGCTCGGGCAAAACATAGCTGTAACAGCAGCCAATTAGTTTATTAATGTATTACACATGTTAATATAAACCTTAAAGTTTTTTTTCACCCCACCGGCTAGCACTTGGTTAAAATAATAAAATGTTCTGTTACTCACCCTCCTCAGGTCTAGTGCTGCCTCTCCATCACTGCTACGGAGATTGTTTACCAGCTGCAGTGGTGACATCACAAAAATGATAAACATTACTGCTGCTGCCAATCACTGAACTCAGCAGCTCTGCAAATATAGATGGCAAGAGCCGCTGAGCTCAGTTGATTGGTTCCAGTGGTGATGTGTGTTATGTCATTGTTTTGCAAGGTTGACAATGGACTCTTTTTCTGTAACCATGCTAGCTGGGTAGCAGTGCTGTTCGTGGCATGAAGTAAGAGCAGCGCTGTTGCAGCAATTTTTCACCTGTCAAGGTATGTAGTCCCAGAGACATTAAAGAGATTGTCCACTACTTTAGCATTGATGATCTATCCTTAGGATAGGTCATCAATGTCTGATCAGCCGGGGACCAACACCTGGCACCCCCGCTGATCAGCTGTTATTGGTGTTGGCGGTGGCCGCCGGCTGGAAATATTCACTTGTGGAGCTGGTCGTTGTGGCAACACAGCAGTTCTTCTTAATGACTTTTGAATTTATGTGTATTTCTTTGGTTGGTCAAGAAGGATAGACTATTGTTTGTGTAAACCTGCATGTTGACACTTGAGCTGATATTTACTGCAACTTATGATCTGTTTTCTCTGGTGACAGGGACTGAGGGTCATGAAACAATAATGTTTACTAAAATGCTGATTACATATTGTCCCAGGCCAGCTAGCTTATTTACCAGCTAAACAGGAGGACAAACTGCAGATCGATTAGATGTTCTAACAATGTAAGTTAAACTCATCTCACCTCCCCTCTGACCTGTGGATAATGTCTAAAAGGACAGTTGTGAATTATAAAAGGGTTCTCTGCCTCTGTATCAGAGAGACTTTAAAAAAAACACAGCCAAGAAGAGACTTTCAAGACAGCAACCAGAACACATGGCTCCATCAAGAGGAATACAGATCTGCTCCAGTGAATATCACTGACCTCTTAGAGACGTTATGAAGAAATCCAGATTGGGACACTCAGGTCACCTGGCCACATATTTCACTGCTCTACTCCCGCCGGGCCAGCGGAAGGGTGAGACTCTGTAACTTGCACCATCTTGTGCATTTGCTGGGACTGTTCTATATGTTTATTGTCTGTTTGGTGGTTTAATAAAGTATTGCCACACTGTTTTGCTATCAGCCTGTGTTGTCTGAGTAGTATTACGCTCACGGGAGACCCTGTGTCTCCACAGTCGTCTTCTGACACTAGCCGAGACAGGGTACTGCACATCTGCCTTCTATTCAAATCAATAGGAGGCGGATGTGTAGTACCCTGCGGTGGCCACTATCAGAAGACAGCCAACTCAACAAGTGAGTATTTTTGGTCAGCGGCTGCCGCCGTAACCGGGAGCAGCTGATCGGTGGGGGTGCCGGGTGTCGGACTCCGACCGATAAGATATTAATGACCTATCCTAATGATAAGGTCATCAATGATAAAGCAGTGAACAACCTCTTTAAGAGATAGAGATACAGCTGAAATATCCACTTTTTCTTGTCTAGTATGTACACTTAATATATTTTATAGTAAATTAACAGAGATAGAAAATACTGACAAAAGAGTAACGCGGGCTGTTGGAAGGTGAAGAAAATACCATATTTCCCTTAGATATATTATAAAGTTTGAAGGGGTTTCTCCAGGGATATCAAATGACGTTGATGATCTATCCTAAAGCTAGGTCATCAATATCAGATCACTGGGGGTCCCCCACTGGAGCTGTTATCCGCAACAGTGGAGGCAATATACATTGAACGCATTGAGCACAGCAATGTGTAGGGGTCCCTGACACGTACTGGAGATCAGTTTAACCATTTAGAAGAATAAGAGCTACTCCGCAGTACTCAACAGTGGCTACTTCACAGTGAATGGATCTGTGCTGTTCAATGTGTTTACAGGCAGCCACTGCCAGTGGTTCTGACAGCTGATCAGTGTGGGTGACAGGTGTCATGGCCTTATTGATCTGATATCAATGACCTAAACAAGAAGTCTCTTTTGCAGTGATGTAGAATTGTAGTTCTAGTGATGACTCATACAGGGAAAAGACACTTCCGATTTCTACACTGAGCTTAAGCTCATCAGTTTTTAATCATGTGATGTCATAGACCTAATGGAAAAGAAAAGCATTAACTGGGTAGAAGGCAAAAATTAGCAATTATAAGTACACAGTGTTATATAATATGATGGCTGCAATATATTAAGGGGATAAAAACTTTGATGGGAGGAGTGCTTCTTTAAAGGAACAATGGATCATGTTCAATGGAGTAGTTTATGGTTTATTGGCTCTTACCACTTAGAATCATGAAGGTATATAACATTTGCAATAAAAAAAAGCTTGTCATCACAATGTTACAAAGCCATTAGTATTATATGTTATCCCTTATAATGCCATTTCAATGAAATTTCTAGTTTATCCTTATCTCAAACTTTTTCTGATGTGTTCAGTCACCTTGGGTCGGATTATATTTTTTATAATCCTTGGGTTTTATCAGGTTTCTTGTTTGTATAGTCTGCTGTGCCTCTAATATTGTGTTCTGTTATTTATAGGGATATGTGTAATGTTCACTGACAGGGATAAAATGTCATTTCTATTAGTAACAGCTATTCTCCTGGCGGTATAATCAGATGCCACAGTATAAGAACGCTGTAACAATACACACACTAGGCTTAGCGGTAATAACCGTGCTGCCAGGAGTCCCATGGTGCACTGCTGCTGTACAATGGGTAAGGATTACATGTTTGTTGTAATGATTTATTCAGGTGGTATACAAGGAAACTCGTGTCCTTCTAACAATGGCAATAGCCAGAATTTAGTTACATCAGAAAGAGGAATCCATAGTGATGCAGCTAAACACAATGCCGCGTCCTCGCATGCCAGAGATCAGAATCCTACCCTACAGTGTTCATTGAGAAGGGTGAGAAAACAGCCGTCACAAAGAAGATCTCAGCTCCGGCGTGGCTTGTGTGAAATGCTCTTTGCAGCAGAAGATTCTTAGACTTTTTTTCCTGTGTTTTATTAACGCTGGGTCAAAGAGGTCAGCAGGTACGGTAGCTTTCCCAGACTCCTAAATGGAAAATCACTCAAATTTTATAAGTAACTAACTAAAGCTATAAGAAAGAAAATTAGATATTCAGAACTCTAGGAAAGTGGTGACAACCAGTGATGCGCGAAAGTGCTCATTACTGGAGTTTTCTTAGGGTGCTCGGGTATGCACCGAGTATCATGGGTGCTCGAGTGACATGTTCGAGTCCCCACATGTTTCGAAATCCCAGCATGTTTTGTGGTTGTCTTAACAGCTGCGGAACACATGGCTGCGTGGACTCGAACATCTCACTTTAGCACTCGCGAAACTCAGTGCATACCCGAGTGCCCTAGGCAAACTTGAGTAACGATCACTTGCGCTCATCACTAGTGACAACCCCATTGGGAGCTGTGATAGTGACCATATTGATTATGTTCCAGCTTCTTTGAAAATGCTATCATTAAAAAGTGGCTAAATAGACTCCGACAGAAGAGAGCACTCACTAGAGTATATTTCTGAGGATTATTTGCATTACAGACATGTGATATGTTTTAGCATCTATCTAAAAACATGAAATTGAGGCATATTGCATTTTAAACAATTAGTACATTGGATATATTCAGCATTTCACAAGCTACATATATAAGCAACATAAAAATTTGAATAACTTTCTAAGGATGTGGCATTATTGCATTATTTATCTTATACTGACCCTAAGTCACAGCCTGTAATTAGGGTGAATGTGGCACACCAGTGAGGTTGTACTGTTCATTACAGATTACCAGTGAAATAAGCTGGATATTACAGCATTCCTATGCTATATGCCATTTTATGTCTGATACAGGATCCAAGGGGTAACATTTCTCCTTGCGGAAAATGACATGATAAGCATGTCAAGGTGAGGGGACTTTTCAGCCGTAATGCTCCTCTGGGAAATATGCAAATTGTCTCTTCAGAGAGAAAGAGGACTAGAACTCTAGTGCCACCTATAGGAAGTAGCAATCCTAAAAGTCAATATCGACTCTCTAACAAGCCTTGTCACATGACATAGGATAAAAGCCAGAACCAGAATCTCAATTTGCAGACACTGTGTTTCGGGGTACTGCTCCTCGTCAGTGCAAAGTGTGAGATCTGGTTTGGCTGGGTCAGAGACATCTAACTGGGATCCAAGGGGTAACGTTTCTCCTTGTGCAGAGTGACATGCTAAGCATGATCCCGGTCCCAGACAATTTGCATATGTCTAATGTGCAAAGGGTAGTCATACCTACATTTTATGCAGGTAGTACACCTGTACTATGGTTCCAATACTAACCATAGTAGGTTTTCCCATGTCTAGGAGTCACATACAGTATGTAATTAAACTGCAAATCAGCCACAGCCAAAATATAAATGATGAGGGTGCTACATCTAAAAACAACTAGATTAAAAAAGGCAATACAATATGGACAAACACACTTCTGTATAATAGATATTTTATTACAAACCACATTTTAAAGCTACATGGTTAAATGGAATCTGTCAACAATGTTTTGATATATACGATAATCTGAAGACAGCATGCTCTAGGTGGTAAAACATGGATTTCAGCAATGCCTCTTTTGTCAAGCTCTGTGGTTTTGTTTACTTGCAATGATTGTTTTAGCACCCGGAGCTTATCATTGCTGGGACACAGAAGCACTGCGCCTGGTAGTCTGACTCAGCCCCCTTCTGTGATAAGCAGCTCACTGTCTATAGACATTGTACATACACATATTTCCCACGCTGTATAAGTATTTGATCCCTTGCTGTTTTTGTAAGTTTGCCCAATGACAAAGACATGAACAGTCTATAATTTTAAGGGTAGGTTAATCTTAACATTGAGAGATAGAATATCCCCCCAAAAATCAAGAACATCACATTGTATTAATTAGATACAGTACAGACCAAAAGTTTGGACACACCTCATTTAAAGATTTTTCTGCATTTTCATGACTATGAAAATTGTACATTCACACTGAAGACATCAAAACTATGAATTAACACATGTGGAATTATATACTTAACAAGAAAGTGTGAAACAACTGAAAATATGTCTTATATTCTAGGTTCTTCAAAGTAGCCACCTTTTGCTTTGATGACTGCTTTGCACACTCTTGGCATTCTCTTGATGAGCTTCAAGAGGTAGTCACCGGAAATGGTTTTCATTTCACAGGTGTGCCCTGTCAGGTTTAATAAGTGGGATTTCTTGCCTTATAAATAGGGTTGGGACCATCAGTTGTGTTGTGCAGAAGTCTGGTGGAAACACAGCTGATAGTCCTACTGAATAGACTGTTAGCTGCTTTTTTCTTGCCATAATACAAATTCTAAGTAAAGAAAAACAAGTGGTCATCATTACTTTAAGAAATGAAGGTCAGCCAGTGCGAAAAATTGGGAAAACTTTGAAAGTGTCCGCAAGTGAAGTTGCAAAAACCATCAAGCGCTACAAAGAAACTGGCTCACATGAGGACCGCGCCAGGAAAGGAAGACCAAGAGTCACCTCTGCTTCTGAGGCTAAGTTTATCCAAGTCACCAGCCTCAGAAATCGCAGGTTAACAGCAGCTCAGATTAGAGACCAGGTCAATGCCACACAGAGTTCTAGCAGCAGACACATCTCTTCAACAACTGTTAAGAGGAGACTTTGTGCAGCAGGCCTTCATGGTAAAATAGCTGCTAGGAAACCACTGCTAAGGACAGGCAACAAGCAGAAGAGACTTGTTTGGGCTAAAGAACACAAGGAATGGACATTAGACCAGTGGAAATCTGCTTTGGTCTGATGAGTCCAAATTTGAGATCTTTGGTTCCAACCACAGTGTCTTTGGGCAACGCAGAAAAGGTGAACGGATAGACTCTACATGCCTGGTTCCCACCGTGAAGAATGGAAGAGGAAGTGTGATGGTGTGGGGGTGTTTTACTGGTGACACTGTTGGGGATTTATTCAAAATTGAAGGCATACTGAACCAGCATGGCTACCACAGCATCTTGCAGGGGCATGCTATTCCATCCGGTTTGCGTTTAGTTGGACCATCATTTTTTTTTCAACAGGACAATGACCCCAAACACACCTCCAGGCTGTGTAAGGGCTATTTGACCAAGGGGGAGAGTGATGGGGTGCTACGCCAGATGACCTGGCCTCCACAGTCACCAGACCTGAACCCAATCGAGATGGTTTGGGGTGAGCTGGACCGCAGAGTGAAGGCAAAAGGGCCAACAAGTGCTAAGCATCTCTGGGAACTCCTTCAAGATCGTTGGAAGACCATTTCCGGTGACTACCTCTTGAAGCTCATCAAGAGAATGCCAAGAGTGTGCAAAGCAGTCATCAAAACAAAAGGTGGCTACTTTGAAGAACCTAGAATATAAGACATATTTTCAGTTGTTTCACATTTTTTTGTTAACTATATAATTCCACATGTGTTAATTCATAGTTTTGTTGCCTTCAGTGTGAATGTACAATTTTTATAGTCATGAAAATACAGAAAAATCTTTAAATGAGAAGGTGTGTCCAAACTTTTGGTCTGTACTGTAAATATATTTGCATTTTGCAATGAGAAATAAGTATTTGATCCCCTACAAACCATTATGAGTTCTGGCTCCTACAGACCAGTTAGGCTCTCCTAATCAACTTGTTACCTGCATTAAAGACAGCTGTCTTACATAGTCACCTGTATAAAAGACTCCAGTCCACAGACTCAATTAATCACTCAGACTCTAACCTCTACAACATGGGCAAGACCAAAGAGCTTTCTTCAGTGACAAGATCATAGACCTGAACAAAGCTGGAATGGGCTACAAAACCATAAGTAAGACGCTGGGTGAGAAGGAGACAACTGTTGGTGCAATAGTAAGAAAATGGAATAAATACAAAATGACTGTCAATCGACATCGATCTGGGGCACCATGCAAAATCTCACCTCATGGGGTATCCTTGATCATAAGGAAGGTGAGAGATCAGCCTAAAACTACATGGGGGGAACTTGTTAATGATCTCAAGGCAGCTGGGACCACAGTCACCAAGAAAACCATTGGTAACACATGGTCTGTAGGAGCCAGAACTCATAATGGTTTGTAGGGGATAAAATACTTATTTCTCACTGCAAAATGCAAATAAATTTATCTAATTTCGAAATGTGATTTTCTTGATTTTTTAGGGGGATATTCTATCTCTCAATGTTAAAATTAACCTACCCTTAAAATTATAGACTGTTCATGTCTTTGTCAGTGGGCAAACTTACAAATACAGCAAGGGATCAAATACTTATTTCCCCCACTGTATACATAAGATCTATTAGATACATAATTCAAAAGAAAAAACGAGCCATTCAGCTCGTTGATCAAGTGCTTAACTGGCCAAAAGCAACTCAAAAGAAAATTGCGATGAAAGGAGAACAAAAGGAGTTAATGCTCACATTAAATTTTATTATATACTACAAAGTACCAAGTGATATAAATAAAAACTCATAAGGACAGGAGAAAAGCCAGTACAAAGAATAAACCACATCAGTTGTCACAGCATATAAGATGAAACATTAATGCTAATGCGCACAGCCTTAAAATATCACGGACACAATAGTCAAATTTGTATATCGCATAAGTTGTATATCATGATATCAGTGCTTTAAACTAAAAGTAGCATGCTAATATACATTAGAAAAACATCTACAGCAGCAGGAACATATGTCACATACATAAGACATCATAGTCATTGTTACCCTCATGCCTGGATCTTCTGGCGTGAGCGTTGTTAGTGGTCCCACTGGGCCGCGAACTGAGGAGTGCCTTGAGGAGCTTGACTAGGGGCCTCGCCAGATCCGACCCTGGCTCATACGGCGGCTTAGTCGACTCCGTGAACCAAGGAGGGACGAGGGAGGTGGCCCAGGTGCTACTCCAGGGCAGACCCCGGTCACACAGCTGTTGATCCCACCGCTGTATGCAGGAACGGGCTGGTACTGGCGGACACAGCTGGTATCCAAGCAGGCAGGCAGACAGGCTGGATAGGGACCAGTACAGACTGGGATGGAGAAGCAGAGCCGCAGGTACGGACGGGAAGCGGAGCAGAGCAGGGCAGAGCAGAGCCGCAGGTATGTACGGGAAGCGGAGCAGAGCAAGGCAGAGCCTAGTCGCAGGCACGGATGGCAAGCTGAGCAGGGCAGAGCAGAGCCACAGGCGCAGGCGGGAAGCGGACCAGAGAAGGGTAGAGCAGAGCCGCAAGAGAGGCCATGCGGGAAAGGGCTCTGTTCACATGGAACAGACAGGGTCGGGAAAATTCAGAAAGATAGCTAGAACACAGGAGGTAGACAGACTAAGACACAGTACAGATGGGAACATTCACAGGAACGGGATACAAGTACAGGCCTGGGTACTCAGCTCCCAGGGTGACAAAACTAGACAAGAAGTCACAGGTACAGGTAACAAGCCTAGGTATACAGCCCCCAGGGTAGCATAACAAGATAGCTAGACAGGACCTGGCAACTCAGCGGTTGCACATAGCACACTGAGAGAAAGTGTTGCTCAGGCACCTCCCACTGGGTGGAGGTGCATTAAGTATCCAGTGACTCACAGCAATAGTCTGGGGATGCATTAGGAATGAGCGTACTGTCCTTTTAGGACTCAGGAAGTTCCAGCGCCACCGCCCTAAGCCTGCAAACAAGAGACATGCACACAGCAAGCAGAGGAGCACGGTGCACAGCCTGGACTGGTAGGTACGTTGGCGGTCTTGCATGGTGGGAGATGGTAAGCCATGCCAGCACGCCAGGGATGTTACAGTCATGAGTGTCTTAGCTGCTATAAGGAGTTATTAACATGCACTCCATGAATTCATACCCATGAGTAAGGTAGATATCTGAGCCAGTAATGAGGTCCACCCAAAGAACAGTCCCCAATGTACATTTCGCAATGTTATGTGTCTTGCTTCATCAGGGGGGGGGGGGACATCCACACAGTGGGGCATTAAATACTATTGGCATCAATCAAGAAAACCTGACGCCGACTAGTGCTCGCTCCACAACACACACACCCCAAATGCAATACAAAGCTTCATGGTAGTGTCACGCATGCACGAGAGTGGGGAAACGTCACCATGGCGCCTGGGCATGTGCTAACACCATGGAGATGCCTGATGACGGAAGGGAAGTGGAGAGCGGAGCGCGCCCACGCACATCAGCGATCACGAACCTGCAAGAGTTTCAGCTCGCAGTAATGCAAGTAATGTATTTAGCAAGCCAAAAAGTTCTGCTAGTCAATATTATCTAGAATATTATAAGGAACACAGGGTGATGGAGGTACATTTAAAAGAGTATTACGAGCAGCACACAAAGTATTTAATATTACAAAAACTGTTAGAGATATTATACAATTATTCTGTGTTATAACAAAAAATATAACCTTCCATTGTTTATGGCTATAAAATTTATGTTGGTGTGTCTACTCATTGTTGATGGTATTAAACAATTAACTATTTGGTATTGGGGGTACATGAATATCCTTGATATCGGAACTGTAGGGAATTTTAGATTGACCATGTTTGTTTTTTATGGCTATTATTTATTCTTAGCTCCTGTCAATCAAATGAGGTCGGTGTGAGAATTCCTGGCTGAAACAATATTTAATTAAGTAATTTAGTGCATATTGATCCCAGAGACCTATGGCATATTGCTTGGATATGCCATCACTTTCTGAAACCCCTGCCCTTCATTGTTTGGAATGAAGAGGACAACGTTAGCACTTGCAAAGTGCTCTTATCAACCACCTGCTTCATATAAGACAAGTGCCTAATAAAAGTTCAATGCGGTTTATAATTATCCTAATGATGACAGGACCGAACTGTTGTGTCTTTGCACCATGCAGCCCGCTGGAAACATGAGTGATTTGTATAATTATTCATAAGATTCTGTTTTTTCCATTCATAATTTTAAATGACAAGAATTTGCTTCTGTTGCAAAATAAAAATTCTACATAAAAGTTTACAGCTTAGTATGAGGACATACATTGTCTCATAGTATGCCTTCATCTAACATTGTGGCGTTAAACAAGAATAGGAGCAGGCTTGCCCGAGACTATACAACATTATATGTTCTCTCTGGATATACAGTTAAAGAAATGTTCAATTTGTCACAATCAAGTGTGTGATACATTTTTAGGACATCTCACACCCAGTCATACCATACTCAATGGATACATAAGCAAAAAAACACAGATTTGATAACACACACTTATTTGGCCTTTGGGGAGTACTCTTCTATAATTAGTAGCAGCCTCAAATTTGCATATGAGCATGCGATCATTTAGTAAATTAGGCACATTTCTAAGTCCCCATATAAACAAGATTACAGGATGCAAAATTCTGCACTTGTACAACGTTACGGCATTTCACAGCTCTGTATAACTGCAGTTCTGTATGCAAGTCCCTGAGACCTTTAAGATTCTCCTAAGGATCACAAGCTTACAGGCTACAGTAACTCATTAACCTTTACCTGCCAAAATTTAGAAAACAATTATTCACTTGACATCTTTATTATTAAGCTTCTGAGTCTGAATCTAACACAAAGTACAAAGTTTATCTACCTGTAGATCATTCCCGTTTCCGCCTTGATCGTTTCCTTCAGGGATAGTCCATGTACACTGGCAAACCTCTCCAGGTACTTCTGCTCCATGCTTGCATTAAGTGTCATTGCTAAGCATTGTAGTGGAAGGCAGTTTTTAGAGGCTACATTTGGCTTCTTTGCTCTTGCATTTTCATTACCTTTCTGACCAGTGATTTTAGGATTTGGCATATCAGCGTAGCTTGGCTTGTAAAGATGCATTTTCTTGATTAAGAACGTGCACTAAATTTTTTTATGCCTCTTTACTTGCATGGAAGGACAGTGTTGTGCCTTGATTTTCGCGAACAAATCTAAATGTAGGGAAGCAAAACTCCTATGACATATATCATGGGAATACATTGTTATCCGTCTTTCCCAGTGGAGCTTGTTGTCACTGTTACATTTTTATTGAAGCTATCATGTTGTGGCCCTCAGCCAGTTAGACCTTATTTTCTATGTTCAGACTATCCCGAGTCTAGTTTTGACATTAGGGATAAGGTTGATCCCCTCAGGGCATACTAGTTTTCCCATGCCCTTATATTTAGGTAAAGCACAAACAATTTTATGGGATACAGTCCAAATACTTGTTCCCATAGTATCTATTTAAGGCACTGACTCAAACAAGCCATTGAGAGGGCAGATAATTCTTGCAAGGGCAGTCTGCATGGCAGATGGAAAAAACAAGCTGTCCTTGGCCAGTGATATTTAATTTCGGTATCACAAAAGGTTTGTTGGTTATGATTACACTTGTGTCTGGCTCTACAGATGAAAACAGGAGCAGCAATAAAATACAAGAGCATAGAGCAGAGGATCCAGTCTAAGACTGTAGAAGGGGATTATATTTGGAACCAACAGGTGAACACAAGCCACCATTAGTGAACTGTGCATATACAATAGTGACACTATGCCGTGATTATACAAGTCTGAACAACATGTTACATTACATATATAATAAATACTGACACTACACTATTATTATGGGAAGTCTATGGCAACTAATCAAATCACTGCAACTAGAGCTGAAACCCGATTGTAACTGCTTTGCATTCGATGTATAATTATTTAACTATAAATATTTAAAATTCTGTTTATTTCATTTTTCCCCCCTTTCTTCACAGTCAGTCATAATTTTTTTTATTTCTGTCAACATTGACATAGGAGGGCTTGTTTCTCACGTGACGAATGGTAGTTTACATTTTACCATGAAATCTACTGGAAAACAGGAAAAAAATTCCAAGTGCGGTGAAAGAAATGTCATTCTGCCATTGTGTTGGGGGGGGGGATTTGTTTTTTATGGTGTCCATTATGCTGTAAAAATTACCTAACAACATGAATCTCCAGGTCAGTACAATTTCGGTGATACCAATCGGGGGGAATCTGAATCTGGCCTTGTGGAAATGATTTACTGATGACATAGTGTTTCTTTGGAAGGGGTTTTGCTTATAGTTTTCTCCAACATATAGCAAATCTAGTGGAAAGTCTCTGGAAAATATATAGAGAATGGTAAGGGTCTAAAGAAAAGTTACCATAAAGAAGTTGACACTAATGTCCTGTTGCCATCTTCCTATGTGGATAACTAATTTACCTAAAAGCCAATTTCTGCAGGTTCGCCACAACTGTAGAGAAATTAATGAATATATAATGGAAGCCAAATGTTTAGAACAACAATTTGTAAGTAGAAAGTGGGACAAAATATGATTGGAAACAGTCAAATATAAAATTAAACAATACTCTTGTACAGATATGGTTAATAATAGTATACAGGATACAATATCAGGTTTATAGGAAGAAGAGGCTACTATCACAGTTATTATTAAGTGTTAGGGTATGGTCACACTGGTGTATGATCTCAATTATGCTAATGACACTCCGATCAAATTCTGTCAGAGTTTCAGCCAAGTGTCAAGTTACTGTGATTTGATTATCTTGCTTGCGAGAATCACTGCACAGGTGTGGAGAAGATGGAGAACTTAATTTCTCCATCTTCTCCATTGTCTCAGTATGCATACATCGGACTGCACTCAGATGACATCTGAGTGCACGCCGATGTTTCACACGCACCCATAGACTTATATGAGTGCGTGCTATCTTACTGCGATTGTTTTCTTATGCCGAATCGGCATGAGCAAAAAAATCACTGCTCTGCACTGCCTGAGAATATAATATTAGGCCGAGTGGTATCCGACAAAACATCAGATAGCACTCAGCCGTGTTACACGCTAGTGTAAGCATGCCCTTAATAGCAATATTGGAGAGTTGAAAAAAGTGTTAAAAAATACTAGCCAATCCTGTAACAGGACAAAATCATTGGTGGACTATAACCATAATTTGTGTTCAGGAGGGCTCGTACAGTGGGGAGTTTTGTAGCATGCACAACTATATATACTGTATATAAATATGAATATATACAGTATATATATAAAATATATATATAAAAACAAATCATGCTGAAAATGAGGAGGAGCCTAGATGCAGAGGAGAATGGAGCAGGCCACAGAGGAGGCTTGATGCAGAGAACAGAGTTGGCTGCTGAGATGGATGTGGAGGCTGGATGCAGAATAGAACAAAGTCGGCTGCTGAGAAGGAGGAGGAGATTGGATGCAGAATAGAATAGAGCTGGCTGCTGAGAAGGAGGAGAAGGCTGGGTGCAGAATAGAACACAGTCAGCTGCTGAGAAGGAGGGGGAGGCTGGATGTAGAATAGAACAGAGCTGGCTGCTGAGAATGAGGGAGTGTAAGAGGGTGTATAAAGATATGTGTGTTGGTAATGACTGTGAGTGGAGGCCACACCTGTAACGATGACATCTGACCACTAGATGCCAGTGACACTCACTGTTGATCTAAATTTTATTAAGTGTTAACAAAATAATACTTGAATAATTTTATGAATGCTGCGATGCAAATAATAGACGAACTGTGCAGTGAAAATGCAATTTTGCTGCTTGATTTATAATATACTTTCATTGCATCATTGCTCTGCCACTCAAGCTGAGCATGAATAAAGTTTTGTTTGGAGAGAGGGGTTGGGTTGCCAGGGAGACGGAGCTGAGACGTGACGCATGTGATCTGGGAGCTCCTGGTGGATGAGAAAAAAAGGAAGGTCCGGAGTAGGTGAACCTGGTTACCCCTTGGAGTGCAGCGGTTTCGTGCTCCTGTGATTGGTGACGTCTGGGACAATAATCCTCTATTTCTGTTTGGTGAAGAGCGCGGGGAAGTGCAACAGTGGGATAACATTGAAAAGAGCCGGCCATCTTGTGAAGTGTGACACGGCGCCCGCGAAGGGTAAAGCACCCTATGTTTTAAACAAGGATGAGGTACCTCATGCTCTTCTTATTTTAAATTCTCCCTGACTGGTCCAACGAGTTAGTTAGGGTCAGCTAGGTGTTGAGACCAATCTAAATGACTAGTCTCTATGGGACGGTATTAATGAGACACGAACTGTGTTCATCTTGTCAATGGCTGTTGATAGCGCGCTGTGAAGTTCAGAAAGGCCACAGTCCGGGGTGAAGCTCCCAAGGCACCCACCTGTCTGGATTGAATTTCCTGCAGAGCATGCTAATCAAATGAATTTGCTATTGTCTGTGTTCCTGTAAATGGGAATTGAATATGGTTGTTTATTTTATTCTATTCTTGTTAGGTGAACTTGGGTTGTAATACGCCTAGCTGTACAGCTGAGTTTGGTCATATTGGGATCCCAGAAAGTTTATTGATTGGGAATAGTATTAAGATTGTGAACCAGGAGAAAAGACACATATTACGGCTTCCCCTTAGGAACTAGCCCTGTTTAAGTCCGGACATATTTAGGGGAGAGTGGTGGCTTTATTGGCCCAAGGGAGGACATCCCCTTATTGGGACCAGGGATATGTGGCTGTTCTCCTGGTAAGAAAAATAAAACACAATTCTTTTGTACGAGTTGTTGGGTTAAAAATTTTACTTTTTATTTTATTCACTTTTCTTCCCCATACAAACAGGGGCGAGTTTTGTTACAATAAATCTTGTTATTGTTTTACCACCATTTTTCTTTTGAAGCTCATCTGTCCTGTCAGTGGAGGGGGATGCCAGGAAGGCGGTGTTATTGAAGCCAGAGCAGAAACGTAAGACGGTGGATGACATCATAGAGATCCTGGAAGGCTCTTTTCACCATTTAGCCACTGCTGAACACTTATGGGTTAAGCTGTTCGCTCGCGTTCAGAGGGCTGGGGAAAGTTTGGTGCAATATGCTATTGCACTAGAGGAGTTATATTGAGACGTCCAAAAGAAATCTTCATTGGTAGTAGAGACTATTGTAGATGGAGATCATGCTTTGCGAGATCATTTTATGGAGGGATTACAGAATGACATCCTGCGGGGTGAACTGTCCGCACTAGTGCGGAAGAAACCTAATATAACTTATGAGGAAATACAGAAAGAGGCAATGGCTCGCAATATGGAAATGAGAGGGGATACTTCTCATAACTGTGTTCAAGTGGTAGGAAGAGGACAGGATCCCCAGAACATGATGCAGGAACAGATGTTCAGCATGCAGAAGTCAATTGAGCGGTTGGAAGAAAAGCTGACTCGAATGACACCTTCGGAAAACCACATTGACCGCCCGAGGTTTGGTCCGAGCATGTCGGCACCTTCACCTCCTTCGGAATATTTGCCTTGGGAGAGACGGGGGGCAGGAGAGACCCCCTTGGGTGGGGAATGAAGAGGCCCATGTCAGAGGCCCAGAGTATCGGAGCCAGGGCATGAGGCGCTGCTGGAACTGCCAAGAGCCTGGTGGACCTTTGAGATGGGATTGTCCAAGGCGGGGCCCAAGAAACCCAGTGGATTCTTTGAAAAGGAAGCCCTGGTTGTAGTTGGGCATACAGCGAGGCAAGGGCAAAATCCCCCATCTACTAAGTGCCCAACCGACTTGATTGCGGATAGCCCGGTATTAGAAATAAGTCTAGAGGGGAAGGCAGTAATATGCCTGGTAGACACGGGATCAGAAGTGACCACTATGCCAGTGGGGTACTTCGAAGAACACTTTGGGCAACAGGTTAAACCAGAGTCTGGGCATCGGATTAACCTTTTGGTAGCTATTAATGAGGAGATCCCGGTGACAGGGTTTGCCTGGATGAGTGTGAAAGTGTGTGGGCAGGAACTGGGCACCAAAGGGGTGATGCTGATGAAAGCCCAGGCCAGACTGGACCTTCCGGTGGTCTTACGAATGAATGTTCTTAGAGAACTTGATTCCCGGTTGTTTGAATGGGAAGGGCCCGGTTATTGGACGAGGGCTACGCCTCACAGAAAAACCCAATGGGTGTTATGGCAGATGGTGCATACCTGTGGCATAAAAAAAAGTGCTGCCAAGGGTAGAGCTGTGGGAGTAGTGTATGTGCCTCCTGATGCGAACGCAAAGATAGCGGCGGGCCAGGAAAAGGTACTGATGATGCCTGTGGGAACAGACAGGAACTTAAATGGTGTAGAGGTTGTCCTAGAGCCTGTATGTAGGGCAGAGAACCTGAGTGGGTCACTTGTTGCTCGCATAGTGGCCATAGTGAAAGATGGGAATGTGCCTGTGAGATGTCTGAATCTTCGGGAACATGAGATAACCATGTTGGCTGGGACAAAGTTGGCCGAGGTGTATATTTGTAATGAAGAAATTGTTCCCCGAAATTTGTTTACTCTGGACACGAGCGGGCTTACGACCTGGATGTTGGCACACCAGCTTGTGGCAAAGGAGAAACCTACTCCCGAATGGAATGGTAGGAAAATCCTGGAGCTGATGGAGATGGAGTATTCCTCAAATCACCCCCATGCAGATAAAACAGCTGGAGGCGACTTTTTGGGAATTCCAATCAGCGTTCTCTCGGGGAGATGAGGATTTTGGGTGTACTAACTGGATGGAGCATGAGATCAATACTGGAGACACCCCACCGGTTCGGGAAAGGTACCGTCAAATTCCTCCAACAATGTACCAAGAGGTGAAAACCATGTTATCTCAAATTTTGGATAATGGGGTTGCTCACCCGAGTCAGAGCCTTTGGGCAGCTCCGGTGGTACAGATCCAAAAAAAAGACGGTACTCTCCGATTCTGTGTAGATTATAGAAAGTTGAATGCACACACAGTAAGAGATTCCTATCCTCTGCCTCGCATTGAGGAATCTTTGTCGGCGTTATGAAAGGCTACATACTTCTCTACCCTGGATCTTGCCAGTGGATACTGGCAGGTCCCAATAGCCGCCAAAGATAGGGCAAAGACAGCATTCATCTTGCCTATGGTCCTATATGAGTTGAATCGGATGCCTTTTGGCTTGATTAATGCCCCTGGTATTTTTCAGCGACTGATGGAGTATTGTCTGGGTGAATATAATTTTGAGTCAGTACTGATTTACCTTGAGGATGTGATTATATTTGGAGATACTTTCAAAGATCATCTCCTGAAGCTTCGGCAAGTACTCCAAAAATTGCTGGATGCAGGGCTAAAAATTAAGCCCAAAAAGTGTCGTCTGTTCCGCAGACAGATTGAATATCTTGGTCATATTGTGTCTTCTGAGGGAGTGAGACCAGCCGAGAGTAAAATTGAAGCCATTCAAAAGTGGCCTATCCCCAGGACTGTTAGGAAGGTGCGGGCCTTCTTGGGATTGGCTGGTTATTATCGCCGGTTTGTGAAGAATTTCGCCAAGCTGGCTGAACCTTTGAATGAGTTATTGAGGGGTACTAGTCGGGGCCCTAAAACTAGGCCTGTTCGATGGACTGAGAGACAACAAGAGGCGTTTGATCAGATCCGGAACGCCCTTACTCAGGTACCCCTGTTGGCATATGCGCCTTTCGATTGTCCTTTCAGGTTGTATACCAATGGCAGCCTACACGGATTGGGGGCGGTGCTAGCCCAAGAGCAAGATGGGCGCGAGCGAGTTATTGCATATGCAAGTTGGTCTCTAAGAGACGCAGAAAGAAATTACGGAAATTATAGCTCTTTCAAATTGGAGATGCTGGCATTAGTGTGTGCCATGACAGAAAAATTTGCTGGTTACCTGGCAGGCACAGAAGTTCTGGTCATGACTGACAATAATCCACTTGCCCACCTAGGTAATGCCAAACTAGGAGCGTTAGAACAGAGGTGCATGGCCAGAGTGTCAAAATTCAATTACCAAATCCGGTTTCACTCTGGGAGGGAGAACGCGAATGCTGATGCATTGTCAAGGGTACCCCATAAAACCCCGGAGATGGCAACGGATGAGGATTTAGAAGATACAGAAATACCAGATCTTAGACGGTTGCCGGTATTCGTAGATATAGCCCGCTTAAGTGGGGTGGATGCTCTGATGGGCACTTTACTAGGTAGGACCTGACAAGATTGGGTCCAGGTGCAAGATGCAGATTTAGAATTGGCCTTGATCAAGCAGTGGCTGAATGATAACTCTTGGCCTAAGGGTGATGAGCAAAACAAATTAAAGCCCGAGGGGCAGAAATTACTGCGACAATGGGATCGGCTTGCCGTAGCCGACGGAGTTCTGTATCGCTGGATGTATGCTAATGCTGAATTAGGGCATCGCTGGCAAGTGGTGATTCCAGGGTCCCTGGCCCCTGAGGTGGCTCGGGAGGCCCACGTACAGGGTGCTCATTTTGGTCCGGACAAAACTTACAAGTGGCTACATAGGTTTGTTTATACTCCTGGTATAGAGGAGGTGGTCCGCCGTGTGTACAACCAGTGTCGTACCTGTGAAGTCAACAATTCCTGTGAGGAAAGGGCTCCAGTACAAACCATTGTAACGTCCGCCCCGTTAGAAGTTTTGATGATCGACTATTTGTCTGTGGGTCCCTCAAAGAGTGGACATACGTCTTGTCTAGTAATGAGAGACCATTTAACTAAATATGCTGTGGTGGTACCCACTAAGGATCAAGCTGCAGAGACCGCCATTAAAGCCATCTGCAAACACTTCATTCAAGTGTATGGTTGCCCGAAGAGAGTACACTCTGATCAGGGAGCCTGTTTCCAAGGTAAACTTATAACGGAGTTACTCCAGTTGTATGGTGTGCCGCAGTCCCGGACTACCCCTTATCATCCACAAGGCAATAGAGCTTGCGAAAGGTTCAATAGAACTCTGTTGCAGATGTTGAGAACCCTAGAACAAGACTAAAAGAGTTATTGGCCTGAATTGATACCAGAGTTAATGTGGGCGTACAACAATCATGTGCATGGTACAACTGGTTTCTCTCCATACATGATGATGTTTGGTAGACCTGGAAGGGAAGTCGTGGAACTGAACCTTTCAGCGTCAGAAGAGTTCGAGTATCGAACTCCGCACGAGTGGATGCGGGACCATAAGTGTAAACTGGAGGCGGTACATAAGTCATCCCCATCACGACCGGGGGATGGTGTCCGAGGAGACATTTCTGCAAGGGGACTGAGTTCTGGTACGAGTTACTCGGCCAAAAGGGAAACTGTATATTGTGAATAAAGTCTCCTCGGAAGGCAGTGTGTATACAATTATCCCTGAGGGAAGTGATGGTCCTTGTCACACGGTGCATAGGAATTGGTTGAAACGATGTGTGTCAGTTGCTCCCGAACTGCACGGTGAGATGCCAAGGCCGCCCAGCCCAGGGGTATTGCTGAAACAACCAGGCGACATCTGGTGTGATTGTTTTGATGAGCCTGAGATAGAAATGAGAACCCGATTAAGAATCCTGAAAGTCCGCAAATCCCTCCGGAGGTAGTGGTGTCACCTGACTTACCCACTTGTTCCTCAGAGGTCGATCTGCGGAGATCAAAGAGGGACACTGCTGGTATTCCGCCCAATAGGTATAATCCTGATCAGTATGTGTTGACTGTAATTTGTGCAAATAATGATGGTGGGGACCACTAATTATAAGTGGGGTGGAGTGTAAGAGGGTGTATAAAGATATGTGTGTTGGTAATGACTGTGAGTGGAGGCCACACCAGTAACGATGACATCTGACTACTAGATGTCAGTGACACTCACTGTTGGTCTAAATTTTATTAAGTGTTAACAAAACAATACTTGAATAATTTTATGAATGCTGCGATGCAAATAATAGACGAACTGTGCAGTGAAAATGCAATTTTGCTGCTTGATTTATAATATACTTTCATTGCATCATTGCTCTGCCACTGAAGCTGAGCATAAATAAAGTTTTGTTTGGAGAGAGGGGATGGGTTGCCAGGGAGACGGAGCTGAGACGTTACGCGCATGGTCTGGGAGCTCTTGGTGGTTGAGGAAAAAAAAGGAAGGTCCGGAGTAGGCGAACCTGGTTCCCCCTTGGAGTGCAGCGGTTTCGTGCTCCTGTGATTGGTGACGTCTGGGACAATAGTCCTCTATTTCTGTTTGGTGAAGAGCGCGGGGAAGTGCAACAGTGGGATAACATTGAAAAGAGCCGGCCATCTTGTGAAGTGTGACACGGCGCCCGCGAAGGGTAAAGCACCCTATGTTTTAAACAAGGATGAGGTACCTAATGCTCTTCTTCTTATTTTAAATTCTCCCTGACTGGTCCAACGAGTTAGTTAGGGTCAGCTAAGTGTTGAGACCAATCTAAATGACTAGTCTCTATGGGACGGTGTTAATGAGACACGAACTGTGTTCATCTTGTCAACGACTGTTGATAGCGCGGTGCGAAGTTCAGAAAGGCCACAGTCCGTGGTGAAGCTCCCAAGGGAATTGAATATGGTTGTTTATTTTATATATTATTCTTGTTAGGTGAACTTTGGTTGCAATACGCCTAGCTGTACAGCTGAGTTTGGTTGGGTTAAAAATTTTACTTTTTATTTTATTCACTTTTCTTCCCCATACAAATGGGCGAGTTTTGTTATTGTTTTACCACCGTTTTTCTTTTGAAGCTCATCTGTCCTGTCAGTGGCATTACTGTATCAAAACGGAATCTTACCCCCGCCGTTAGTAGTCGGGGCCTTTACAGGAGGCTGGATGCAGAGGAGACTGGTGCTGGCTGGTGACAATTCAGCCATTCTGAAGTGCTGCAAAGGAGAGGGAGAGCACCTGGGAACAGTGCTGAAGCTACAAGAAGGCATAGTAGAGGAGTAAGGCTATGGAGGAGGTTGATAGAGAGCAGACATGTCAGAGTGGTTCACACTCTATTTCTACCATATTGAGACAGACTGTACAGCAGTCCAAGAACACAATCTGGGAATAAGGTGAGTGGGCCATACATTAGCAGCCATCTAGATGCAGTGAGGAGGGGCAGTGAGAATGGGAGTTGGATTACGTTTACACAGACCAACTGGCATCACTATACGACCACTGATAGGTAAACCATTACCGATCGGCGGCCATCTAAATGCCGGTTTACATGAGCAGACCAAGGCAAACAATGTACACTGAGCGATCTGTAATAGGTCACTCAGTGCGGATAGGCTGTGTTACGGATCCGGGTGGTGGAACCTCTGTGCTGTGATACAAGGAGGGACCAGAGGGGCGTAACTAAGTGCTTACCCGGACCGACCCTGGCCACACCGCGGCTTAGTTGACTCCGTGAACCAAGAAGGGACTGGGAAGGTGAACCAGGTGCCACTCTGGGACCGACCTTGTGTGAGAGCAGGCGACTCCCACGGGACTGATGGCCGAAACCGACAGGCACAGCAGATGAGCACGGCTGGTAGACAGGCAGGTGATGTGGGTAGGCAAGCAGGCGGGCACGGCTGATAGACAGGCAGGCGGGCACGGCTGATAGACAGGCAGGTGGTCACCGGTTATAGACAGGCTGGTGGTCACGGGTGATAGACAGGCGGGCGGGCACGGCTGAAAGACAGGCTGGCGGGTACTGGAACCTGAGGTCTAAGGAGAGTGTTAGCACACAAACAACAACATTGCACAGGCACCTCCATTTTGGAGGAGGTGCCTTATATAGGAGCAGTCCTCCAGCCATTGGCCGGGGACTCTTTAGGACGGTGTGCGCGGCGCCTTTGAGAGGGAGGGAGCACGCGCGCGCGCGCCCTAAGTACAGTGCCCGGGGAACTGCGTGTGGTGCGCTCACCCCGGGCAGATGCAGCAGGGGAGTCGGAGGACGCCGGACCAGGGCCGCGGCAGTGAGGGGATCGGCGTCTCAGACGCTACACGCTGCAATGGTTTTCAGCAATGTAAGACCTGTTTACAGAGGATGATGCACCACTGAGAATGTTGATTTTTTTGTGCTGCGCAAAATATCATTTCACCCAATAAACGAGCATTCTACGCTTTCATCTGGTGATCAACAACCTGTTTCCACTGCAAGATAATTGTGAAGCCAGCATTGTTAAGCATTCTTATTCATGATTATCTTTCAGTGTAAGTATACCTTTAAAGAAGTGTGTGATGCAATGCATCATGGTGAATGTAGTCTGGATAGTCTGAGAGACAGCTGGCGGGAAGCCCAGAACATGAACAATAACAAACTGCAAAGATAACTGCAGGGAACTATAGGGGAGCTCAATATGTAAAATAAAGGCCACATGGAACTTGCTAGCCTCATTATAGGCACAGCAACATATTTTTTCTGAATTGCCCTGAAAGCCAATTATTTATTATGAAATATTTTTTTTTATTTTTTTTAAATTTGTGTGTGTAATTTTTGTAGTTTTATATTTTTTGCTATTCTTGGCATTTCTACATATTTTTAATTGGATTATCGTGCATCTAATAAATACCTAAAATGAAATAACCAGGTCTGGTATTGAGGGATTCAAGGTGGCACTGGATGTATTGTAGGGCAAAGAATATGTATGTGCAAATAGATTTATATTAATTGTGACTGAGGACTATTATGAGTAGAGATTCTGGCATTTGGCAAATATTAAAAATTATGGTAATCGTAATTGACCTAAAACGGGAAAGGTTTATTCTGATTTCATGTCAGATATTGAGAAGAACATGTAAATGTGTCTTTTTATATAGTGTATGTAAACTTCTGGTTTCAACTATATGATTACCGACAAGCAGGAAGGATACAGGGAGGTTGGGTAAGTCCTTACAAACTTCTGCCAAATCTGACACACATTACTGCTGTAATAATGGAGTTTCTCAGTGTTTCTTTGTTATTTTCACTTCTCTACATATTTATTAAATCACATCATTAATTCTATTCTCTCCTTCTCACCAGATGCTTGTTGGAAATATCTCCTAGCTCAATTTCCACTTGTACTCTACGTGCCTGCTTGTTTCTTATAGCACATCAGCAGTGCAAATTCAGCCAGTGCATCATCATGAGAACTAAGGGTGGGATAGTTGAAGTACATATAATGCTGGCAATCTCCACCACCATTGTTCTTGAGAGAACTACAAAAAGTGCTTCTAATTACTTTTCATAGTTTTACTTACTTAAATTGTGGACAATCCTTTTCTATATTGGTGTCTGAAATACCTTTGAACAATTCTTAATATGAATAAGTTATGTGTCAGTTTGTGTGTTGACCAGATAATTTTATACATGGGAATAGTATCATTTGTAAGGGATCACAGGTTTTTATTCATAAGTAAAATGTGAAATGGTTCAAAAATGAACATTCACAGAGAACAGTAGCAGCCCCTGAATGATCTCTTGCCTATGATTCATTACATGAATTCTTCAAATTTATAACATTAATTGCTTATCTTCTAAACTTCCTTACTGCGCTTTTCGCATATAATAATTTGTCATGCTGAAGTCACCAAAGCGAGAAGAGCTCATTGGGTTTTTTCGCCCTGGTTCCCAGCTTTTGCCTGACTGCACTCTATAATTGATATCTGTGTTCTGTGATACATTTGAGTGTTGATCTACATCTGCTTGATATCTTTTGATAGATTACTTGGTATAATATTAGCCTTATCCTACAGTACCTTAAGGCCCCCATATATCAGATGGTTGTCTGCCGAATAAGAGTATGTGCACACGGTCCGGAAACGCTGCGGAGTATATGCAGCGCACAAACCGCACCATTCTGCATTACAAGCAAAGTGGATGGGATTTGTAGAAATCCTATGCCCACTACGTGTCTCTGTGCACCTGCGGATCACCCGTGGACACGGATATGCGGCGCGTCTTTCCAGACCGCAGAATGTCAATTTAGATCACTGTAATGTATAGGATGCGGTGAATCCGCATGGTTCAATGAACACATGCGGATTCACCTGCGTGCGTGGCTTTGGACGCAGCATAAAGTATACTGCATTCAAAGCGCTGACAGTACGGATTGTGTGCGCATACCCCAATGCTTTGGCCGATTGTTTGCCAATAGCTATCTCTGTCGACACCCCCTTACATAGGAGCCCTCATGCAGCTGAGCACTCCTTTGTTTTATGAGAAAGCTGCCCGCTCACACTTCGACCAGTGGCTTATCTCTGTGAGAACAATGTGATCAAAAGTCTTAATTTGGACATGCCCAATGGACAACTGTTAGCCGGCACCCCCATGCATATCAGATCATTGGTCGAGCCCATCTATATCAGTGGATTTGCCATTTTTGTGTGCATGAGAGCCTTTGATAGTTAAACCTTAATTGTCCGTTTTTTTGTTTTGTAAAATGCTGCGGGTTATGTTGACGTTATTGAAAAAATTATTAATATTTTTGTCTGCCAAGCCATCAATGATTTCTTATGTGCATGGAGGAGTCTTTAGTGGTTTAACCTTATTTGTCCTTTTTTAATCTGCTAAGACATCAATTATTTTTTGTATTTATTGGACATATTGTTTTCTGAATTGCTATTTTTCAAGTTGCATTTTTTTTAGCCATTTCTTTCTACACCTGCGTAGTTGACTCATTTTTATCCATGGATTTTGTTTTTAAAAATATAGTAAATAAAGAGTAATACTTTTATAATATTTATTTGTCCTGTATTCATTTCTATATACTGTATGCAGGCTTGGACTGGCCCACAGGAGAACATCACAATCCTCAGGTGGGTCCCTGTGCAAGAGTGGGCCACCACCCTGTTATACGAGAAGTACTTGGCACAATATACTTGAATCACTATGTGCAGACAAAGGCAGCATCTTATTCATGTAACAATCTACCCGGTTCATTGTTATATACATTTGTGATTGAGGATAATGTCACTTTTGCATGTAGTTGAAAAGAGGGGCCCTGGAGTTGGTTATTGGTGGACCCTTGTCATCCAAGTCCGACACTGTGCGTATGTGTCTTTACGTGTAAATTGCATTCGTGTAGCAATTTATATATTAATGCTGCAACACTAAAAATCGATCATGCAGTGGAAATCAATCCAACAATCGATGAACTACCTTAACTACTTAATGTTATATAAAATAGCTGCGTGTCAGCACACAGGATAAGAGCAGACACAGCAACATGTTTCACATTGGATCTGTCACTTTAATCATTTTCCATTTCTAATGCTCTTCTCAGCAGTACATTAACAGATCCTTATTTTTATGATTTATGGAAACCTCTGAAAATCATCTGCAGAAAAGCCTGTTTATAAGCAGCCTCTGCACAGGGAGGCCCGTCATTAGAATCTGCTGATACATGTTCTGCCATTGATCCAGGTCTAATGAGGAGATTTTTATCACTTACATTAGTGTATCTCAATTATGTGACTCTCGCGTTACCTAGTAATATAAGAATTGAGCTGAAACATATATATTTGCAATTCTTTTTACAGCAGTTGGAAATATCAGTTATTTCTTTAAATATATTCTGTAAATTGAAATGTGTTTCTTCTACTACTGCTTTAAATTCAGAGCATTGCATTAGCAATATAAGAATATTGCTTGATTTTTTTATGACAGTACGAGACAGGGTTGTGCACATGCAGCTATGCTGTTCTGTGTGGCTCCCAACCATTGAGACCCATACATCAATAGTAGAGCAGGACATGGCAATAAACAGCTGATGTAGCGATAGGGGTACTATCATTTCTGATGTAGAGATAGGGGTACTATCATTTCTGATGTAGAGATAGGGGTACTATCATTTAATGGAAATGGATAGGGAAGGAGGGGAGGAGGGTTGGAGGCTTACCATGTTGAAAGAAGGAATGACTTCAGCTGGATAAATCCTATGGGTACCGCACCCGTCAGTGATCACAAACCATGAATGGAGAAAAAAAAGAGTAGAAACGGCACATCCGACCAGGACATATAAAAGGGAAAAAAATTCTTTGAAGAAAAAAGTTAAAATATGGAGATAAAATCAGAAACCTCAGGAAAACCTGATGCATTTCAGGTGCAGGACGCACCTAAAGACATCCTATGACTAAGGATGTGTTCTGCACCTGAAACATGTCAGGTTTTCCTGAGGTTTCTGATTTTATCTCTATGTTTTAACTTTTTTCTCCAAATAAAAATGTTTTCCTTTTATATGTCCTGGTTAGATGTATCATTTAATGGCATCAATATATAGTCATCAATAATGGCCAATACTAACTGGCACTAACAGGGGTCTTTTCTGTCTGACACTGTTGCACGGGGGCACTATGTGACTAGCAGTTAAAGAAGCACTCGTATCAAAGTTTTTATCCTAATATATTGCAATCATCATATTTTATAGCGATGTGTACTTACAATTGCTCATTTTGCCTTTCTTCCCAGATAATTCTTCTCTTTTCCATTAGGCCTATGACATCATCACTTTTAAAAACGGACTAAGCTCTATGTAGAAGCAGGAGGTCAATTTTCCCTACATGAGTCATAATTCACTACAAAAGTCCCTGTCAGGAGGGAGGAGCGGAGCAGCTGGGTCAGGAGTTGAAGAGGGGAATGATAAATGCAGTGAAAAGAGACTTCCTGTTTCTACATAGAGAAAAGAGAAGAATTAGCTGGGTAGAAAGGCAAAATGAGCAATTGTAAGCACACAATGCTATATAATATGAAGGCTGCAATATATTAAGAGGATAAAAACTTTGATGCTAGTGCTTCTTTACAGAGAGTACGATGTGGCTAGCACTCTTATGGATGTCATTGTCTAACTGCACGATTACAGGGAAGGATCGTGGTTTTTATGACCGAAGGATCGCTGCGATGGTGTCTGGAACTTGTGGACATTGTTGTTTGTGCTTATATTGAGGGGCTCTGTTGCTAAGACTATTATGGGGGCACTCTGTCTCATCTTAATTAATCAATATAAGCAAAAACTGTAATTCTGTTATCCCTAGTGCAGGCCTAAACGGGCACTTAATGGCTGAGATTCCTTTTTTGGAGTTATTTGAATCACTGTGTCCTGCACAGTCTCCTCCATGACTTCTACTAAGCAGATAACAATGCAATATTGTTACCCATAGCTCATTTAAAGGGGTATTCCTTTCGGAGACATTTATTGCATATAGGTTCCACCTCTAGGACTTATGTAAATAGGGAGAATTGGGGGTCGCTTCACCCATAATGTGGCTTTTCAGAACAGAGGAGACAAGATAAAGGGGTATTTGAAAGTTTTAAAATGCTCAGTTATTTTATAAGTCACACTGTGGAGCCATGTGCATACGTGATCACCACTCGCCCTTCTCTAAAGAGTTGAATAAGTGAGCAAGTATGTCCACCTAACCATCTAATCTCTGTTCTGAGTCAAAGAGCAGTAGACATGTAAAGCATTACAATTCTAGGCATGACTATTGGAGTGGACTTCATAGTCAATGCAGGCAACGCCAGTTAACAACATTTAAAGTGCAATTATTTTCACTTGACAGCTGCCATCTGTTGGTCAATTGTCATTTATTTAATTTAGTGTTTATTTGTAGATATTATGACAAAACTTTGTGAGATGATTGTTTAGCTATATAATGTTGAATATATATATATAAAGAAGGTCCTTGCTCCCGGTACAGTGCAGACATGATGTTTTGATGTTCTTAATTTATTTTTTATAATTTTGCTACCCCTAGTGTTGATGAGATTTGTCTTTATGACTGGGGAACAGACAATGAGAAGTTGATAGACAAAAAAGGGGGTGGGGTGGAAAAGCGCAGTGCTTGTGTGAACCTGTATGGAAATAGAATATACGTGCCGATACAGTGGTCTGCTCACCTGAGTGGGTTGTGCAGACCGCACAACCCAGGTTAAACAGCTACTGGCGCTGATAGCGCTGCCACGATGCCTACAGTGTTTCCTCTGGATTAGCAGATGGAGCTTCCAATCATGTGATTCCGGGTGGGGTCACATGGGTGATGACATCATCACAGGTCCTACAGGTCCTGCAGCTGAAATTGTATCTAGTTCTCTGCAGCCTCCAGCCACAACTCCCAAGGGAAAAGTGAACAGTGTGCAAATTGAAGTGGTCAGTGGGACACTAGAAACTGGATAAGGCGCTGGAAAAGGATAAAACAAACCTCTTTATTGAAGTATTAATGCCCACAACGCGTTTCTGCAGCGGTCTGCTGCCTTCATCAGGTAGAGTTATGGGAAAATGGCAGAAACAGGCACTTTTATACATAAAACAAAGGAACTCAATGGGAGGTGCCAAGGGAGAATTTGGTACTTAACCCCTTAATCACCATTAAAAAAGACAATTACAATTTAATAACAAAGGGACTTAAAAAAGCATTACAGGTCAATAACTACACATTATAAACTTACTATGAAGATGCAAGATGCAGACATTAACGGCAATGCTTTAAAAATACATACATATAAAAATGCATATATAAATGAGGGTGAATAAGCATATTACATAAAAATTGGTGAGGCATATTCTGAGTATACCCCTCAACCAGTTTTTATCCCCCCAAAAATATATAAATATTAATAATTCATCTGCACACATTATCAATCGCTAAATTGAAACCTTCCGGATATAATGTACCCAATTTAAAAATCCAAAAATTCTCTCTCTTCATAAGATAATTAAGCCGATTTGTTACATTATCAGGTACTTGTTCTAAAATCGTGAGTTTCAAGCTTATGGGATCTCTCTGGTGGGCAATCAGAAAGTGCTTAGAAACACTATGCTGCACATACCCATTCTTAATATTAGAGCGATGTTTATTAAGGCGGGCCTGCATTCTTTGTATAGTTCGGCCCACGTATTGCAAACCACATCCACACTGCAACAAGTAGACCACATAGTCAGAATGACAGTCTACTTTACAGGTGATGGGGAATTGTTCACCAGTGGTTTGCGAGCAGAAGGATACTGCCCCATGATTAATGGTACTACAGCATAAACAGCCAGGAGATCTGCAAGCAAAACAACCTACTCCTTCTTACCTTTGTCTCCCATATCTCCGTACTGAAGCTGCAGATTTCAATGTCGTGTTACTGGGTGATATGAAGGATCGTAAATTCCGATTCTTTCTTTAAACAATCCTGGGTTTACATGGCAAATGTTTGGACAAAAGCGGATCCCCCAACAGGATGCACCAATAACGACTTAATAGTTCCTGTATGTACACTCTAGATTTATTGAAAGTAGTCACTAAACTCCAATCTTTATATCCTGTATTCGTATGCTCACAGTTAGGGCTAGAAAATCGAGCCAGACATGAAGCCTGACTGAGCGGCTTAATTCTTTTATGTGCATCCCTAATCAATTTCTTAGGATACCCCTTCCTCAAGAATCTTTTTTCAAGGACATCAGCCTCCTTTTCAAAATCTTCATCCTGCGTACAATTTTTCCGTATACGCCAATACTGGCCATACGGAATGTTCTTAATCCACCTTGGAAGATGGCCACTGTCAAATCTGAGGTAGCTATTCACATCCACGGTTTTGAAATGGGTGGATGTGAGAACCCTCCCCAAATCATCCAATTTCAAAACTAAGTCAAGAAACTGTATGGAGTCACTTGACATGGATACAGTAAACTTAAGACCCCATGGGTTATTATCCAAAATTTCAAAGAAATCCTGGGCTGATTTTTCCATCCCTTCCCAGATAAAGAACAGATCATCGATGTAACAACGATATAATCGCATATGGCCTTGGGTTAGAGGAGAAGACGTGATGAACAAAGATTCAAAGCGTCCCATGAAGATATTTGCATAGCTGGGAGCTACCCTCGTCCCCATTGCACAGCCCTTTATTTGCTTATAAAAATTATCTTCGAATGAGAATACATTATTATTTAGTATGAATTCTATTGATTTCAAAATAAACTCTTTTTGAAAAAGGGGGATACTATCATCTTCCATTAAGTAATGGCGCACCGCTTCTGTACCTAGTTCGTGGGAGATATTACTGTAAAGAGCTGCAACGTCTGCTGTGATAAGGATACAGTTCTTCACAGACGGCAAACTTCTAACTGTGGCAATTAAAGTTGAGGAGTCTTTAAGATAGGACCCCAATTCACATACATATTTCTGAAGAAACAAGTCGATGAAGTGTGATAGATTGGAGGTAATGGAATTTATCCCGGATATGATGGGGCGCCCAGGCGGATTACAAGGATCCTTGTGTAATTTAGGTAAAAAATAAAAAATGGGGGTCCGGTAACTTGAGATATCTAAGAACCTTTTTTCATTCTTATTCAGAATGCCCTTTTCATAACCTTCCTTAATCAAATAATTATAATTAACAAAGATGGAGATAGAAGGATCAATGTCCAATTTATGGTAGTATTGGTCGTCACTAAGTATCCTAAGACCCTCACTCAAGTACCAGGATATGTCCATAATCACGACTCCTCCTCCTTTATCAGCACTTTTTATTATAATGTCATTATTGTTCAGCAAAGTCTGCATTGCTTCCCTTTCACTTTTCATCAAATTGTCTGGTTTCCTGCGCCGCTCAATCGAGCGTAGATCTCTGAGAACCAATTGTTGGAAAGATTCTATATGTGCACCCTTGTGGTGCATCGGGTAAAACTTATTAGAGCCTCCCCTGACCGCCATATGCTTATATTGATCAGTAGGGATGGTTACCTCATCAGGTGAATTGGAAAAACCTATGGAAGCATTGGGAGCTGGTAATTTCTTGCCACGTTCCTCTATTAAAAAATGTCGCTTAATAGTCAATTTACGAAAGAATTCGTTCAGATCTAAGAAAAGATCAAAACTATTTAATTCAGCATCTGGACAAAATGATAATCCTTTAACCAATAAGGAAGTTTCACCTTCTGTAAGCATGTGACTAGAAAGATTAAATATACCACAGGATCTTAAATCACTAGTCTCCGAAATTTGTGAGCTGGATGCTACCTCACCTATAGCTTTGTTTTCTTGGCGATTAGGGATTCCGAGGTCACGGCTATTACTTGAGATCCCTCTACCTCCTCTACATCTACGTGTCCTCTTTTTCTTTTTGGGTGGCGCCCTGGTGCCACTTGAAAAAACTGAGTGATTTTTGAATCTTTCATTGTTATTGGTGGCTTAAATGGGCCAGATAATGGTGTAGATCTCATTGCTATGTTAGCCGTATCTAACATGGGCGCAGTTAGAAACAAGGCAGAATTTTTTACCTCCAATGCTGGCGAGTCCATGGTGCATGTGGTATCCACAATGGGTTTGACCAAATTAGTATTATTATCTCCTGATTCAAATAATTCCTGACTCATGTCTGGTCCTATTAACCTATTAAAGTCTTGCGAGGTCGGGTGAATTGTGAGACATTAGGAAACATCCACAGTGTTCGTATTACTAAATGAACATTCGTGACCTGATGCCAACCCAGCACCCTGATTTGTTAAAGGTATAATGTTGGGGAAGGAGGTAATGGAACTACTTATACATGACACAATGATGGGTTCCATTGTGTTATGTGCAACTTCAGGTGTGTTGTTAAGCATAACCATGGAATTATTAATCTCAGAGGCAGTGATTTTTCCTTTGTCACTGACATTACATGCAGCAATAGTGCCCTGTGACTCTGGTGTTATTGACCCTATGGGGAGCACGGATACATTGTCCAACCTCATGGAATTCCCCAAACCATCATTACAGCCAAAATCCAAGGGTGGAACAAACTGATTTGATAATGCTGCAGTCTGCATAATGCCATCACTGCCTTGCATCTTATGCTGATTTAATGGTGCACCTGATGGAATGGAGAATACAGCAGTTTTGGGTACACTTCGATTCTTACCTAGCAAGGTATTCTTATGCTTCTCGTAATTATCCCTTTGCTCTTTAGTTTTTAAGATTCCAGACGGACCAGTAGTGGGTATTTTTGCCCGCTGTGCTACCATTTTACTTGTAGTGTCAACTTCACCTACAGAGTTACGTGTTTGGGAAGAGATCCCTGGCTGAGGAAGCGCGGAGCTTTCCATTTTATCTCTTAAATATTTATTCCCTTTTTTCTTCACAAGGTCACCTTCAAACCTCAATAATCTACTTTTAAGAACGGGATCAAATTCCTGGAAGTCCCTATAACAGGAGTATAGTTCCAAATTATTCCTTAAATCACCCATCTCGCCCATAGCCTTATCCACCAGGGTTGTTCTTTTCCTAATTAGGAGCTCCATAAGGTTCATGGAGCAATCAGTGAGACAATCATCCCAATGTTTAGTGAACTCAACGTCCTGGGGAAAAGAGGATGATAGTTTCACCCTTAAACCTCTGGGCATGATTCTGTTAAGCACATATTGTTTGAGAAACAGTATATCCAATTTATTAACAATCTCGATCTTGGATCTGTTTTCAAATTCCAAAAATAGATCGTACATGCATTTCTTATCTGATTCGCTCAAGGTATCCAGATGTGTGGTGCAGATCCCCTCCACATGGGGGCTATTAGGGGTGTGATAGCTTCCAAGATGAGCCTCTCTCTCCTGGACTCCTAATGGGACAAGTAGTCCATATTGACTGCGTGAGTGTAAATGGAACTACCACAAAATATATATTATAGGGTGGACGTATGACTATATATAGAACAAGGACCTGTTACGGCTAAAACAGATAAACAATTCTGAAATAAAGAAATGGAAAAAGTCCCACTAAATGATTAAAATGTACATGGGATGCACAGATAACAATAGATTGCTACTATTACATGTCCATGTAACTTGCAGACGTGATAATATATAGAATGAGAACCTGTTACGGCTAAAGCAGATAAAACAATTCCGAAACAAATAAAAAAAAAAAAAAATGGAAAAAAAAAAATCCCACTAAATGATTATAATCTACATGAGATGCACAAAAGACGTTGAATTGCTAATGTTACATATCCATATGACTTGCAGACGTGGCCAGTTCAATGGACAGTTCCAAGTAAATCATCAGTATGGTGCAATCTCCTATCCTTTAGAAGTGAATGTCTCTTGTTAAAAACCATGTGGTTCAGTGCCCATGAATATCACATGGAAGGGAAATCAGGTCCACAAGACTGCAGCTCTTCCTGGAAGCAAGCTTCCCACATACAAGATGCGTGACCATGAAAGACATTGCAGCTCTTTACAGTAATATCTCCCACGAACTAGGTACAGAAGCGGTGCGCCATTACTTAATGGAAGATGATAGTATCCCCCTTTTTCAAAAAGAGTTTATTTTGAAATCAATAGAATTCATATTAAATAATAATGTGTTCTCATTCGAAGATAATTTTTATAAGCAAATAAAGGGCTATGCAATGGGGACGAGGGTAGCTCCCAGCTACGCAAATATCTTCATGGGATGCTTTGAATCTTTGTTCATCACGTCTTCTCCTCTAACGCAAGGCCATATACGATTATATCGTCGTTACATCGATGATCTGTTCTTTATCTGGGAAGGGATGGAAAAATCAGCCCAGGATTTCTTTGAAATTTTGGATAATAACCCATGGGGTCTTAAGTTTACTGTATCCATGTCAAGTGACTCCATACAGTTTCTTGACTTAGTTTTGAAATTGGATGATTTGGGGAGGGTTCTCACATCCACCCATTTCAAAACCGTGGATGTGAATAGCTACCTCAGATTTGACAGTGGCCATCTTCCAAGGTGGATTAAGAACATTCCGTATGGCCAGTATTGGCGTATATGGAAAAATTGTACGCAGGATGAAGATTTTGAAAAGGAGGCTGATGTCCTTGAAAAAAGATTCTTGAGGAAGGGGTATCCTAAGAAATTGATTAGGGATGCACATAAAAGAATTAAGCCGCTCAGTCAGGCATCATGTCTGGCTCGATTTTCTAGCCCTAACTGTGAGCATACGAATACAGGATATAAAGATTGGAGTTTAGTGACTACTTTCAATAAATCTAGAGTGTACATACAGGAACTATTAAGTCGTTATTGGTGCGTCCTGTTGGGGGATCCGCTTTTGTCCAAACATTTGCCATGTAAACCCAGGATTGTTTATAGGAAGAATCGGAATTTACGATCCTTCATATCACCCAGTAACACGACATTGAAATCTGCAGCTTCAGTACGGAGATATGGGAGGCAAAGGCAAGATGGAGTAGGTTGTTTTGCTTGCAGATCTCCTGGTTGTTTATGCTGTAGTACCATTAATCATGGGTTAGTATCCTTCTGCTCGCAAACCACTGGTGAACAATTCCCCATCACCTGTAAAGTAGACTGTCATTCTGACTATGTGGTCTACTTGTTGCAGTGTGGATGTGGTTTGCAATACGTGGGCCGAACTATACAAAGAATGCAGGCCCGCCTTAATAAACATCGCTCTAATATTAAGAATGGGTATGTGCAGCATAGTGTTTCTAAGCACTTTCTGATTGCCCACCAGAGAGATCCCATTAGCTTGAACTCACGATTTTAGAACAAGTACCTGATAATGTAACAAATCGGCTTAATTATCTTATGAAGAGAGAGAATTTTTGGATTTTTAAATTGGGTACATTATATCCGAAAGGTTTCAATTTAGCAACTGATAATGTGTGCAGATGAATTATTAATATTTATATATTTTTGGGGGGATAAAAACTGGTTGAGGGGTATACTCAGAATATGCCTCACCAATTTTTATGTAATATGCTTATTTACCCTCATTTATATATGCATTTTTATATGTATGTATTTTTAAAGCATTGCCGTTAATGTCTGCATCTTGCATCTTCATAGTAAGTTTATAATGTGTAGTTATTGACCTGTAATGCTTTTTTAAGTCCCTTTGTTATTAAATTGTAATTGTCTTTTTTAATGGTGATTAAGGGGTTAAGTACCAAATTCTCCCTTGGCACCTCCCATTGAGTTCCTTTGTTTTATGTATAAAAGTGCCTGTTTCTGCCATTTTCCCATAACTCTACCTGATGAAGGCAGCAGACCGCTGCAGAAACGCGTTGTGGGCATTAATACTTCAATAAAGAGGTTTGTTTTATCCTTTTCCAGCGCCTTATCCAGTTTCTAGCGCCCCACTGACCACTTCAATTTGCACAATGAGAAGTTGATGGCAGAACTAGTTAACCATATTACTGAAAGAGTTCTCCATTTATGTAGTAAAATGACCACAGTCATAGAATTCAAATGGCAGCCCATCCCAGTCATGTGTCAGGAAGGACTGCAGTCTGAAGAAACAGCTTTCGAGACCTTTGTGTTAACCGATAGAGGAGCTGTATTGTAAGCACACATACTGGTGAGCTTCCGGAGAATGGCTGTGACAGGAGAATAAATCTTCTCTTCAACTGACTCTGAGAAGATTTATTTTTTCTCCTATCACAGCCCTTTTCCAACAGCTTACTGGTATGTGTATTTATAATACAGCTCTATCAGTTGAGGTACAGATCTTGGGATCTGTGTTTCTGTAGACTGCATCTCCTCCTGACTCGTGACTAGGATGGGCTGCTGTTTGAATTATGTGATGGGGGCCATTTTATTACATTCTTGGAGAACCCCTTTAAATTGGTACCACATGAATCAGTCATTGGTGGCGTGGAGGAGTATAGCGGCGTTCCCGCGCCTTGCTCTGACAACCACAGCCAGTGCAAGGCACGGGAGCGCCACTATACTCCTCCACGTTACCAATGACTGATTCATCCCCTGTGGGAACCCCATTTTGACGCAGGTCTATTCACCGGCTAAATTTCAAGGTTCCTGTGACCTCGCATCCCCATGGGACCCTAGTGAGCTCTTGCTATCTCTGGACTTTATCCTAGTCCTGCTCAGACACTAGGCACTTAAGGCCCTGTCACACATAGCGAGATCGTTGATACGTCACGGGTTTTGTGACGCAATAGCGACATCGCTAGCGATCTCGTTACGTTTGACAGGTAGCAACGATCAGGCCCCTGCTGTGAGATCGTTGATCGTTACAAAGCTTCCTGGACCATTCCTGGGTCGTTGCACTCCCGCTGGGCAGTGTGCATCGCTGTATTTGACACCTAACCAACGACCTCGTCAGCGATTCAGAGCAGAGACACGTAGGCGTGCATAAATTGGACTTTTCCGCGCCCTTCGTCCCCGATTGGTGGTCGCTACAGCGTTCTCATTTCCGGCCGCGCATAAAGAAGGCAACAGAATAGCGATTCCGTCCTTTGTTTCTGACCTCGTGCTTGATTGCAGATCGTAGCAGAGTTCTCCGGGCTGTTAATATCCGTTCATTGGACCAGTGCTGATTTTTGCGGATCATTTTAGCCTTCTCCAGCTGTGACTCCGCTTTGAAGAAATCAGGCATCTTTAGCGAGGTAGGAATTGTTTGAGGTCTCAAAAGAGTTTCCATTTTTAATTCATTTATAGGACATTTACCAATTATCTGCTATCATTGCTCTTCAGGGAGGGAGGGCTTGGCTTCTATCTGTATATATATATGCTTTTGCATGGACAGATATTTTAGGGGTCTCATGCACACGCACCCACACAGCACGTTTTCTGTCATGCTCACTAACAGAATGGAACACGGTTTTCCATGATATTTTTTATGTACAGTTTAAATACTTGTGTTAATTGTTTTGTTGAAAGTGTTCTCATCTTTTCATGTTATGTTTGCAGTTTGCACATCATGGACGACGGGCAGTGTGCTATTGTGGTTGCTGCATTGCTGGTTGAGGAAGCTCGACGTCAAGATGAGGCACGAGAGCTACAGAGGCGTTCCAAACGAAAACGTCGCATGTGGACCAGAGAGTGGCTGCAGAAGAGGTCTGAATTGTCCCACATGCAACTTGTAAGAGAGCTTCAGGAGAAGAACCCTCATGATTTCCGCAACTATCTGAGGATGTCAGAGGAATCTTTTAAAGAGTTACTGGAACGAGTTACGCCACGTATTCAACGGAAGGATACAGCGATGCGTTCTGCCATTCCGGCAGATGAAAGATTGGCAGTCACACTGAGATTCTTGGCCACCGGACGCTCACTCCAAGACTTGCATTTTTCTGCAGCCATTTCAAGGCCCATGCTCAGTGTTCTAATCCCGGAGACATGTAATGCGATTTACCACAGTCTACGTAGTTACATACAGTTTCCCAACACGGAGGAGGAATGGAAAAAGATTGCCTCTGATTTTGAGCAGCTGTGGCAGTTCCCTAACTGTGGTGGGGCTTTGGACGGGAAACATGTCCGAATCACTCAGCCACCAAATAGCGGATCCTATTTTTATAATTATAAGGGCTATTTCAGCATCATCATGATGGCCCTTGTTAACGCCAATTAAGAATTTATAAATGTAGATGTTGGCATGAACGGCAGGGTTTCTGATGGTGGTGTTTTAGAGCACACACTTTTTGGAGAGCGATTGGACAACTGTGACCTACACTTGCCTCCCAACTCAGAGACTACAGGTAACCTTAATTTTGTTTTTGTCGGCGATGAAGCCTTCACATTTCATCCCAATCTTATTAAACCGTTCCCCCAAAAAAGTCTTACCCAGGAAAGAAGAATTTTCAATTATCGTTTGTCAAGGGCACGTCGTGTTGTAGAAAATACCTTCGGTATCATGGCCAACCGCTTCAGAGTTTTTCATACGCCAATTAACATGAAGCTTACATCAATAGACTCTGTTGTTTTGGCCTGTTGCACGCTTCACAACTTTCTTCGTCAACGTGATGCAATTACGTACTGTCCGCCTGGCTTCGTGGACTCTGTGGACCTAGCCAATGGGGAAGTGGAGCTCGGAGAATGGCGTGCAAACGATCCTGCAATTGCAGGCCTTCAACCAGTGGGATATGGCAGAAACACCCAGGATGCGAAGACCTGCCGCGACAACTACTGACAGTATTTTAACGGTCCTGGTGCTGTTACTTGGCAGCATCAGAACTTCTAGTGGGCAACTACTGACAATTATACACTACTTTCAGTTTTGTACTGATTTGTGTAATAAACTGTGTTTTACTTTGCAAAAGCTTTGTTTCTCATTGTTTCAGTAGTAAGGGCCCGTATATACATACGTGTACTCCAGGGGTGTACATAGGAATCATGGGACCCCATAGCAGAAGTTATAATTGGGGACCCCCACAAAAAAAAAAAAAAAGTAAATAATTGTTGGGGACACAGAAGAGCACATCTCACAACCTTCCAGCCTTTGCATAGCAACTTTCTTCCTTTCTGAACTCCTAGATTCCTCTTTCATAGCCCCATAAAATGTGATGCCAACAAAAGTGTCCCCCTTAACACAGTATGATACCCCGATGGTGAATTCCTCCTTTTTAGCCTCCACATGCACAGTGTAATGACCCTACTGTCAGGGCTGTGGAGTCGGAGATGGAGTCGGTATAAAAAGGACCGACTCATAAAATATATAATAAATTGGGTACAGTAGTTCAATGCAGTTTGTGTGGAATATTTTTTTCCAAACAATTTGGGAAATTTATGAAATGTCCTATAAATGTTCTATTCCTGATTGGATCTGGACTTTTAGCTGAGATGAATCTGTGCTATAGGAAATGTATCACATGAGCCATGTATGAGGGAGTCGGAGTCGTGGATTCGGAGTCATGGAAATTGAGGAGTCGGTTTGGCTTGCTGACTCCACAGCCTTGTATACCAGGATGGGAGAGCATATACATATGCATACATATACATAATGCACTCGCTGTGGTCCTCCACACAGTATAATGCAGCCCCCCATAGGGTAAAAGGCAGCCCCAGTCCTCCAGTATTATCAGTACTGACTGATTTACAAAAATAAATAAATACATACTTACCACTCCTCATTCCCCGCTGCTTCAGTCTCTGCAGCCTGTCTCTCTCATCACGACAGCAGCTGGCAGCTCCATTGTCTGACACAGCGTGGTGCATCGTAGCAGCGTTGCCGCTGTTTGATTAACCGCCGCCCACCGGCACTGTACTCAGTAATGGCTGCGCGTAGTGTGCTGTGCGGCTGTGTCTTGTAGTAATGACGCAGCAGGGGCGACACAAGCACAATTAAAGGTGCAGTGTCGCCCCTGCCGTCATTACCACAAGACACAGCCGCACAGCGCGCGGCCATGTCTGAACACAGTGGCAGTGGGTGGCGGCGGCAATCAAACAGCGGAGCGTGGGGTACAGAATGGGGGAGACTGCTATGGGGTCCGCTGGCTCACGGGCCCCCTACGGCCACGGGCCCCATAGCAGTTATGTGGCCTGCCGCCAATGGCGGTACGCCACTGGTGTACTCATATGTATACAGATACATCCATATACATCCATATACACATACATATTCAGATACATAAAAATCTACACCCATATCCACACTTATATACAGATAACTAGATATACACATACATAGTCACAGACACAAAAGTATGCATACCTATCTAAAAATATAGATATATATTTCTACATAAAACCACCTAGACACCAGTGTTCCTGTGTGACCGTCAGACTGGAGATGCTGCTGCGTTCTACAGATGACGCATTATCAATACAGCGTCTCCAGTCTGACAGAGATGCTAATAATTCAGGTCGCAGCTAGCCCGCAGTAGCGTCCTATAATAAGCGCGCGGGCGACGTTAATATTTCGTGGGCGTGGTTACCGACGTTGATGCGTCGTGAGCGTGTTTAACGACATAGTTGCGGTCTAGCTCATCAGTGGCAATATGGCATCCAGGATGAGAGCATCTCCTTAGGGCGATGCCGAGGTGCGCTACCTTGTAGCACAACTGGATGCACTGGATTATGAGTGCCATGTGCACTCTGAACATCAAGTGCTCCATAAACGGGCGGTGCTGCAGAGGATCGGTCGGGGCCTGGTCTGGAGATTTGGGGTGCAGCGCTCTGCTACCCAAATCAGGAAGAAGCTGGCAGATCTGAAGTATAGATCTGCCGACCGTATCACCAGCATCCGGTCACAGACTTTGCCCCATCGTGGTGAGTGGTTTTAAAATACGTTAGCACAATATATGGCAGCACATTAGTTACAACTGCAATTACCTTAGGTATCTAATATTATTTGTTTTCCAGCACCTGCTGCCCCAGAGCCCCAGCGGGAGTCACCTGCAGCCCCGGAGCCCCAGCAGCAGTCATCCACAGGATCGCCAGCATCACTCCGTGATATAGGTGCTGCTTCGTCTTACGGTAATGCTTTCACATAAAATACGGTCCATACAACTTGGAAAGTATAGGGCTGTCATGTACTATGAAGTGTTGTGTCTTTCCCTAGCCGGTGATGCCAGGGGATCCGGGTGGTCCATCAGCTCGTCATCACCCGAGAAAACCGAAAACCGTGTTAAATAACAAACATGTACCTGATAGGCTGTGTGCCCACGATGCGTTTTTTAAGGCGTTTCTGCAGCGTTTTTACAGCTGTGGAAACGCATTAAAAGCGCATGGTAGAAGGGCAGCAATGTTCCCCAATGATAATCCGTATGTGCTGTGCACATGCTGCGGAAATTTCCGCTGCGGATTATCATTGCGGAAAAAAACGAAGCACTACCAATTATTTTGCAGAAGGGTTTTTTTTTGCGCCGCCATTGACTTGCATTATAATGTGCCAATTCCGCAATACTGCATCTGTACTTGTGTAATTAGCGCGTTCTAATGTGCGGATGGTACCCGGGTGTGGTGCATCGTGGGCACATAGCCTTAATTTGATGAATGTACAGAATTATTGGACTTAAGTTTAACAATTACCTCCGTAGAAATCCCAACATTACACGATCTCCTGGCGTCACAGCGGAGACTAAGTGAAGAGATCCACCAGCACGGAGTGATGCTGGCAAGATTTGTGGCAGCCCAAGAGCGTCGCGGCAGCCAATAAAATTTTTTTTTTATGTTGTTGATATTTTTTGGTTTGTTGTTATATTTATTCTATTTTTATAAAAAAAAGTTAAAGTTTATATCCACTGTTGTCTACACTTTGTTACAAACAAACAAGATGTTTCATCACTCACACCCATTATATGTATGCATCTGTATAGATCAGAGGTCTCAAACACGCGTCCCGCGGGCCGCATGCAGACCCTCCGGCTGCTTCATGCAGCCCGCAGGCACAGACCCCGTAAGTATCGCGGCTCTTTCCAGCAGCCGCCGACATCAGTGCTGTAGTGCAGAGTATTGCTGTGCGGAGACCGGCTCTCTGCACAGCAACACCAGTGCCAGCCGCCGGCCTATCAGAGGCCAGCAGCTGACATCTGCGTCCCAGCGCAGCGGCGTATGACGTCACTGCCATGCGCAGATGTCAGCTGTGTGATACTGCCTGAAGAGTTGTGTATCTAACCCTATCCTGTGTGATACTGCCTGACGAGTTGTGTATCTAACCCTATTCTTTGTGATACTGTCTGCTGAGTTGTGTATCTAATCCTATCCTGTGTGATACTGCCTGAAGAGTTGTGTATCTAACCCTATCCTGTGTGATACTGCCTGACGAGTTGTGTATCTAATCCTATCCTGTGTGATACTGCCTGAAGAGTTGTGTATCTAACCCTATCCTGTGTGATACTGCCTGACGAGTTGTGTATCTAATCCTATTCTTTGTGATACTGTCTGCTGAGTTGTGTATCTAATCCTATTCTTTGTGATACTGCCTGAAGAGTTGTGTATCTAATCCTATCCTGTGTGATACTGCCTGAAGAGTTGTGTATCTAACCCTATCCTGTGTGATACTGCCTGACGAGTTGTGTATCTAATCCTATTCTTTGTGATACTGTCTGCTGAGTTGTGTATCTAATCCTATTCTTTGTGATACTGTCTGCTGAGTCGTATATCTAATCCTATTCTTTGTGATACTGTCTGCTGAGTCGTGTATCTAATCCTATTCTTTGTGATACTGTCTGCTGAGTTGTGTATCTAATCCTATCCTGTGTGATACTGCCTGACGAGCAGTGCGGGGGCAGGAAAGCCGACTCCAAAGTCGGCTTTCATAGCCGCCTGCTAATTGATATTATCAGCTGATGTTGTGCGGGGGCAGGAAAGCCGACTTCGAAGTCGGCTTTCATAGCCGCCTGCTAATTGAGGTTATCAGCTGATGTTGTGTGGGGGCAGGAAAGCCGTCTGAAGTCGGCTTTCATAGCCGCCTGCTAATTGATGTAATCAGCTGATGTTGTGCGGGGGCAGGAAAGTCGACTCCGAAGTCAGCTTTCATAGCCACCTGCTAATTGAGGTTATAAGCTGATGATGTGTGGGGGCAGGAAAGCCGTCTGAAGTTGGCTTTCATAGCCGCCTGCTAATTGATGTTATCAGCTGATGTTGTGCAGGGGCAGGAAAGCCGTCTGAAGTCAGCTTTCACAGATGCCAGCTAATTCAAGAAGAAGAGAGAAGAGGAAAGAATAGGAAAGAATAGGAACATAGTATGAAAAGTTGAAGGAAGACCTAACATGTTGATCCAGAGGAAGGCAAAAAAAAAACATGCTCCATTTCGGGGAAAAAAATTCCTTCCTGACTCCACATACGGCAATCAGACTAGTTCCCTGGATCAACGCCCTATCAAGAATCTAGTATATACAACCTATAATCAGAGTCAGACTCATAGTGCATGGTATGGCAGATCATTGCCATACAGTGCACCATGACTATGACCCCAAAGACTAAACAAGGGAAGTAGGAAGAGGAGGGGAAGAAGACCAGCTGTGAAGAAGACCAGAGAACACAGGGAGAAGACAGAAGACAGGTGATGAATCCTGGAGCGGGAAGAGGAGAAGGGGAGGAGGTGATCACCAGCGGAGAGCAGGGATGGGAATGGAGGGTAGGGAATGGAGGGGAGGGAACGGAGATTGGGAAGGGATCGGAGGGCAGGAGTGAGGGGTCCCACCGTCGGGAAGAGGTAAAGCAGAAAATAAGACAACAAAAAAACATTTTTATTTCAATCAGGGGGAGATCGGAGGGCAGGGGTAAAGTTAAAAAAGAGGACAATAAAACATTTTTTTTCATAAACAAACAAAAATGTGAACAATTTTAACAATTTAAATAAGTATTAAATTAACAATATTTACAAAATGATAGCAAAAATTGAAATGAAACATCACTACAGTTCTTCGTATCGATTGCCTGTATTTGTGTATCCATGCCTGGGGGAAACAAAAGAATCCGAACACATGGGAGACTGTGGGGGGAGGGGCAAGGCTTTGTGGATGCCGGATCCTCTGCACTGGTGTCCTGCAAAGTGGGTCCGGCATATGGGTTCAAGAATGTTGTTGAAAAGGGCCAAGGTCGATCAGAGTATGTACAGTAGAAGTTTCATTAAGTTCACCGGCTGCCGCTTTATTTAAAGTCTCAAACATAACCCTTTCTGCGTGCGCCCTCTGTCGGTCATCCAGCCTCTGTAGTCTCTCGCCAGCAAATGTTGCAAAGCTGTCCCGCTTGGCCTGGGTCTGCAGCAGTAGAATCTTGTTCGCCAGAGATATTAGATCTGGCGATGGCGGCAAGCTGGCCTTTCTTTTCCTTGATTTTCTTTGTCGCCGAGGCACAAGGTCTTCACTTGTAGAGGCCATAGGGTCTTCATTCGCCGATGCCATAGGTTCCTCATTCCTTGACAGCACCAGAGATGAGCGTTTTTCGACTAGAACTGCTCGCCAATCTCAAATTCGAGCTGTTTTGGGTGGTGTTCGAGTTGTTCGACGAACCCGAACGATTTGCAAAAAATTCGGCTGTTCGAGGTTATGTTCGATAACTGTTCGTGCACCAAAAGCGTGTCCTGCATGTCTGGCGCTATTTAGAGCATCAATCATGCAGGGATTGTCTGCCACTCACTGTAATGCCACAGCCATGGTGGTTATAGCATTACAGTGGTTGCCCAAATCGATGGGAACTGTGCTCACAGTGAAACATGAAAAGCCGGCAATTCAGCATCGGCATACACCGGTACCCGACAATTTAGAACTGAAAGAATAGAGCTTCACACATAGATTAGATAGATAGAAACATGTCAGTCACGCATATAAGAAGCACAGTGACAGTGTTGCTTACTGTACTTGTCATTTAGTGTAAAGGATTTATCAAAAAAAATAATAGTGTTTTCATGCACCGTCTCTTTAAAAAAGCCGGCTGGCAATTCAGCATCTGTACCCGACAATTTAGAATAGAAGGAATAGAGAATCACACATAGATTAGATAGACAGAAACATGTCAGCCACATATATACGAAGTACAGTGACAGTGTTGCTTACTGTACTTGTCATTTAGTGTAAAGGATTTATTAAAAAATATAATAGTGTTTTCGTGCACCGTCTCTTTAAAAAAGCCGGCCGGCAATTCAGCAGCGGTACCCGACAATTTATAACAGACAGAATAGAGCTTCACACATAGATTAGATAGATAGAAACAATGTCAGTCACATATATATGAAGTACTGTGACAGTGTTGCTTACTGTACTTGTCATTTACTGCAAAGGATTTATTAAAAAAAATAATAGTGTTTTCATGCACCGTCTCTTTAAAAAAGCCGGCCGGCAATTCAGCATCTGTACCCGACAATTTATAACAGAAAGAATAGAGAATCACACATAGATTAGGTAGATAGAAACATGTCAGTCACATATATATGAAGTACTGTGACAGTGTTGCTTACTGTACTTGTCATTTACTGCAAAGGATTTATTAAAAAAAATAATAGTGTTTTCATGCACCGTCTCTTTAAAAAAGCCGGCCGGCAATTCAGCATCTGTACCCGACAATTTATAACAGACAGAATAGAGCTTCACACATAGATTAGATAGATAGAAACATGTCAGTCACATATATAATAAGTACAGTGACAGTGTTGGTTACTGTACTTGTCATTTAGTATTAAAATAAAGGATTTATTATTAAAAAAAATTGGCGTGGGGTTCCCCGTAATTTTAGTCTCTAGCGGAGGTTAAGCAGACAGCTGGGGCAGATGTTTGAAGCCTGGGAAGGGAGTAATACCCACGGAGCTTCCCAGGCTACTAATATCAGCCCCCAGCTGAATACCTAGCCTTTACTAGCTATTAAAATGGAGGACCCCCCCAAAAAAAATGACGTGGGGTCCCCCCTATTTTAATAGCTAGCAAAGGCTAGGCAGACAGCTGGGTACTGATATTAATAGCCCAGGAAGGGAGCCATGAATATTGGCCCCCTCCCAGGCTAGAAACACCAGCCGTCAGCCGCCCCAGAAATGGCGCATCCATAGGATGCGCCAATTCTGGCACTTAGCCTCGCTCTTCCACGCTGCCCTGGTGCGGTGGCAGGGGGTAATAGGGTTGGGGTTGATGTCAGCTTATAATGCCAGCTGACATCAAGCCCAGGTTAGTAATGGAGAGGCGTCTATAAGATACCCCCATTACTAACCCCATAGTCAAAGTTAAAAGAAAACACAAACACCCAGAATAAAGTCCTTTAATTGAAATAAAGACACATTCCTTTATTGTTCTAATTAAACCATACTTACCGTCACGCCCATTCCAGCTGAAGCCAACGATCTCCTGCAATAAAAGAAAAATAATAAAGCAACCTCATCCTTACCTTTCCATGGTTCCCACGACAGCTTCAGCTCTGCTACATCGAGATAACAGGCTGGACCGCAGCAGAACGCTGCCATCCAGCCTGTCATCCCGCAGACACTGAGAAGCGCAGGCATGCTTGCGCTCTGCAGTGTCTGGCTGTGACGGCATAAAGATGAGACGAGTTCATGTCCAATGAACTCGGCGCACCTCATGCACGTCACTGACAGCGTGGGAGAATTCTCCTGCACTCAGCACTTCAGCGTGAGAATTCTCCCACGCTGTCAGTGACGTGCATGAGGTCAGCTGAGTTCATTGGACATGAATGAGCTCACCTCATGCAAGTCACTGACAGCGTGGGAGAATTCTCACGCTGTAGCGCTGAGTGCAGGAGAATTTTCCCACGTTGTCAGTGACGTGCATGAGGTGAGCTGAGATCATTGGACATGAATGAGCTCACCTCATGCACGTCACTGACAGCGTGGGAAATTTCTCCTGCACTCAGCGCTTCAGCGTGAGAATTTTCCCATGCTGTCAGTGACGTGCATGAGGTGAGCTCATTCATGTCCAATGAACTCAGCTGACCTCATGTACGTCACTGACAGCGTGGGAGAATTTTCACGCTGAAGTGCTGAGTGCAGGAGAATTCTCCCACGCTGTCAGTGACGTGCATGAGGTGCGCCGAGTTCATTGGACATGAGCTTGTCTCATCTTTATGCCGTCACAGCGAGACACTGAGGAGTGCAAGCATGCCTGCGCTTCTGAGTGTCCGCGGGATGACAGGCTGGATGGCAGCTTTCTGCTGCGGTCCAGTCTGTCATCTCGATGTAGCAGAGCTGAAGCTGTCGTGGGAACCATGGAAAGGTAAGGATGAGGTTGCTTAATTATTTTACTTTTATTGCAGAAGACATTGGCTTCAGCTGGAATGGGCGTGACGGTAAGTATGGTTTAATTTAGAACAATAAAGAATTGTGTGTTTATTTCAATTAAAGGACTTTATTCTGGGTGTTGTGTTTTTTTAAATACTTTACTAGAAATTCATGGTGGTCATGTCTAATATTGGCGTGACCCCATGAATTTCAGGCTTAGGGCCAGCTGATAATGCCAAGCTGGCCTTAACCCCTTTATTACCCAGTGAGCCACCGCACCAGGGCCCTGGATGAGTTGGGTACAGCGCCAGAAGATGGCGCTTCTATGAACGCGCCATTTTCTGGGGCGGCTGCGGACTGCAATTTGCAGCGGGTGGGGCCCAGAAAGCTTGGGCCTCCCTGCGCTGCGGATTCCAGCTCCCAGCTGCCTAGTTGTACCTGGCTGGGCACAAAAATAGGGCGAAGCCCCACGCATTTTTTTTTAAAATTATTTCATGAAATTCATGGAATAATTAAGAAAAAAAGGGCTTCCCTATATTGTTGTGTCCAACCAGGTACAAATAGGCAGCTGGTGGTTGGGGGCAGCCCGTCCCTGCCTGCTGTACCTGGCTGGACACAAATATAGTGCGAAGCCCCACGTCAATTTTTTTTTAAAATTTCTGCTCTGCTGCGGTCCAGCCTGTCATCTCGATGTAGCAGAGCTGAAGCTGTCCTGGGAACCATGGAAAGGTAAGGATGAGGTTGCTTTATTATTTTTCTTTTATTGCAGGAGATCATTGGCTTCAGCTGGAATGGGCGTGATGGTAAGTATGGTTTAATTTAGAACAATAAAGAATTGTGTCTTTATTTCAATTAAAGGACTTTATTCTGGGTGTTTGTGTTTTTTTTTTAACTTTGACTATGGGGTTAGTAATGGGGGTATCTTATAGACGCCTCTCCATTACTAACCTGGGCTTGATGTCAGCTGGCATTATAAGCTGACATCAACCCCAACCCTATTACCCCCTGCCACCGCACCAGGGCAGCGTGGAAGAGCGAGGCTAAGTGCCAGAATTGGCGCATCCTATGGATGCGCCATTTCTGGGGCGGCTGACGGCTGGTGTTTCTAGCCTGGGAGGGGGCCAATATTCATGGCTCCCTTCCTGGGCTATTAATATCAGCCCCCAGCTGTCTGCCTAGCCTTTGCTAGCTATTAAATTAGGGGGGACCCCACGTCATTTTTTTGGGGGGGGTCCTCCATTTTAATAGCTAGTAAAGGCTAGGTATTCAGCTGGGGGCTGATATTAGTAGCCTGGGAAGCTCCGTGGGTATTACCCCCTTCCCAGGCTTCAAACATCTGCCCCAGCTGTCTGCTTAACCTCCGCTAGAGACTAAAATTACGGGGAACCCCACGCCAATTTTTTTTAATAATAAATCCTTTATTTTAATACTAAATGACAAGTACAGTAACCAACACTGTCACTGTACTTATTATATATGTGACTGACATGTTTCTATCTATCTAATCTATGTGTGAAGCTCTATTCTGTCTGTTATAAATTGTCGGGTACAGATGCTGAATTGCCGGCCGGCTTTTTTAAAGAGACGGTGCATGAAAACACTATTATTTTTTTAAATAAATCCTTTGCAGTAAATGACAAGTACAGTAAGCAACACTGTCACAGTACTTCATATATATGTGACTGACATGTTTCTCTCTATCTAATCTATGTGTGAAGCTCTATTCTGTCTGTTATAAATTGTCGGGTACCGCTGCTGAATTGCCGGCCGGCTTTTTTAAAGAGACGGTGCACGAAAACACTATTATATTTTTTAATAAATCCTTTACCCTAAATGACAAGTACAGTAAGCAACACTGTCACTGTACTTCGTATATATGTGGCTGACATGTTTCTATCTATCTAATCTATGTGTGATTCTCTATACCTTCTATTCTAAATTGTCGGGTACAGATGCTGAATTGCCAGCCGGCTTTTTTAAAGAGACGGTGCATGAAAACACTATTATATTTTTTAATAAATCCTTTACACTAAATGACAAGTACAGTAAGCAACACTGTCACTGTACTTCATATATATGTGACTGACATGTTTCTATCTATCTAATCTATGTGTGATGCTCTATTCCTTCATGTCTAAATTGTCGGGTACCGGTGTATGCCGCTGCTGAATTGCTTTTTTAAAGAAAGCGTCTTCTGAGCAGTTTGTCAGCTTTTGGACACCTTTGAAGGTGTTTTCTATGTGTTCCTATGTGTTTTTGTTTGCCTGCCATTGGTTTTAACGGTGTTCGACGGTGTTCTAAGGTGTTCGACGAACAGTTCGACGAACAGTTCCTCGAACATCCCGGTGTTCGACGAACCGAACCGAACCCGAACACTACGGGGGTGGCTCAACACTAGACAGCACACTCGCCCCCTCCATACCACGTTCCGTAGCCGGGATGTCGTCATCTTGCCGATGGTGCTGTGGGAACACAAAATTAAAGTTAAGATTTGGTTACAACATCCAGCAGGTATGTTATGACCAGCATGGGTACACGTGTACTAAAAAACAAATGTGAGGGGGGGCTAAACTATGGCATGTACATTGAAAGTATAAATGCTATTTACAGGGAAGCAAAGAAGATACTAACATCTTCAACAGGGGAGTCAGTCCGGATGTCGGGGTCTTCTTCCGGGGTCGGCCGCATCGTACACGCCATTCGCCGAGGTAGCTCCTGGTCACGGGTGAAGGCAAGCAAGTCATAATACCATAATGTCGGCACATAAACCTCATCTGTGCCGGTACCCGACTTCTTTGACTTCTCCACCCGGTTGAGTTCTTTCTTATATACGGTGCGTAGACCCTGGATTTTTCTCTTCACCAGCTCTTCATCCACCTTCTCGTTGGGGCCATGCCTTTTAAAGAGGGCAATCAATTGCTGGTATGCCTCCCTCTTTTTCTCTCTATTGCAGTAGTCTGTTGATTTTATTTGCCCAAGGCACGGCAGGAAGCGGTAGAGGTCAATCATTTCCCTCAGAAACTCTTCACTTTTGAAAGCCATCTGAAAAAGGATAGCATACAGTGAGCATACATGAAACATTTTAAAACATAGTAAAAAATACTGCACACTGTTTGTTGACCCCCTTAAAAATGGCCTCCGATGCATAAGCAAATGTATACTTGTTGGGTGTGGCAAAAACCCACTAAAATAACTTACCGTGTAAACAAAGCAATATAGCTGCCTGAAGAACCAAAAAATTGATGTTGAGTCACAGCTGAAGAAAATCCACAAACCAGAACGCTTGTCAGGAACAAAGCCCAGATGAATGGAATCACAGCTGTAGAACGCTACTAGGATCCAAAAATCAGGACGCTGACAGGGCCTTAACAAATCCCAGATGAACGAATCTTGCCCGGAGAACACTGCTGCGATCCGAAAGCAGAACGCAGATAGGAACAAAGGAACGGAATTGCTGCAATGTCGCCTTATTTTAAACCTGCCGCCAATTAGAACGCAGTAGCGTCCACCAATCGGAGATGAGGGGGCGCGGAAAAGTAATTTTATGCACGTCTTTGTGACACAGTACAATTCCTATCAAGGTGTGGATCGTTGAAATAGCTGCTGTGTGAAAGCGCCCCAACGACCAACGAGATCGTTAGTTAGATCGCTGGGGCGGCCGATATCGTTGGCAAGTTCTGCATGTTTGACAGCTCCCCAACGATCTCTCCAGTGATCTCAAAACCGTGACGTAGTAACGATCTCGCTAGCGATCTCGTTATGTGTGACAGGGCCTTTACAAACCAATAAACAATAGCGACGCAATGATTAAGGCCAATTGTGGCCGAAACGTCTGCCTATTGTCGCCTTAAAACTTGGTTTGTCTACTCTTTATTTGTCAATAAATGAATTCTGCATCCAAATCATCGCAATGATTCATGAGGCATGACAAATTGTAAAATTTAACACAATTCATGAAACATTAAGGGTGGACCCATCTGTAGGCCTAGAGAGAGTCCAAAGCAATGAAGACCTACTAGGACAGATGTGTAGTCTTTTAAATAATACTGAATATTGTATGATCTCCCATAAGTCACTCAATGCATATATTTCTGCTAGTCTCGTATTTAGCAATAGAAGCCCTAAGTGTAACGACCTAGATGAAGCCACTAACTCTGACCTCTACTGACCATAGCATAATTCATACTGGACATCACTAAAAAACAGAATCTGTGCCATATTCCTCCACTATTGTGCACCAATTCAACACCCCCAGCTAATAGTGATCCAAAGTTGTGCTGCAGTTAAATATATGTTATTGTTTATCTTATAAATACATTTGTTCCACACATAATGACTTCTTAGAGTTCTGGAGCTCTAATTTTAAACTATATTAATCATCAGTAATAACAATGGAGCAATAAATTCATCCACTAGCTATTAATAATGTATCTCATAGAAGAATGAGGCTGTGTGCCCACGTAGCGTTTTTCAAGCGTTTATGCTGCGGAATTTCCGCAGCATAAACGCTTGTGAAACGCTAGGTAATCCGCTCCCCATGGTCCCCAAGGGGATTCCGCATGTTCTATGCACATGCTGCGGATTTTTCCGCAGCGTTTATGCTGCGTACAAAAATCCGCAGCATGTCATTTCATTTTGCGGAAGTGCAGCGGAACTCCCGCCATTGACTTGCATTGAGACGCACAGAAACCGCGACTGTACATTTTTACAAGCGGCTTCTATGCGTCTCTATGTGCGGATGGTACCCAGTTCTGGAGGAGAGGAGACTCTCCTCCAGACCTGGGTACCATTGTACCTGTAAAAAAAGAATAAAATAACAAATAAAGTTTAAACTCACCTGTCCGGCGTCTCCTCTCTGAATGCCAGCAGCGCTGAAGGACCTTCGGTGACGTCACAGTCATGTGACCGCAGGCCCTTCACCGCTCTGTCTCGCGATATGCCGGCAGCCGGGAACCAGCCAGGAAGCGGCGCTGCAGCCACGCCGGGGCATCGGGGGTGAGTATAGCTTTATTTGTTTTCATTTTTACGGTTCACACTGTATAAATCCATGCTGTTTGCATGGATTTATACAGTGTGACCTAGTTGTCAAGCACTTTCCAAGTGATGCTATCGCCTGGAAAGTGCTTGTCAATCTGCATGCGGAAACGCATGTGAACCCGCATGTGGATCCGCATGTATTCTGCAGGAAAAACGCATGCACAATCTGCATGCGTTTTTTTCTGCCAGGGAGATGCAGAAATGCTGCAGAAATTTTCTGCTTCATTTCTGCATCGTGGGCACATAGCCTGATAAGCACGGAAGTGCTGAACCACAGCCTGATTTGGCAGAGTGAACGCTTGTACTCTTGCTGAACCACTTTTATCCATAGGTCACTCCCTATAAACTGTATGCAGAATTATTAGGCAATTTGTATTTTTAATGATTACCGTATTTTTCAGACTATAAGACTCACCGGACCATAAGACGCACCCCAAATTTTGGGGTGGAAAATAGGAAAAAAAATATTTTTTATAAAATGGAGGTCCATCTTGTAGTCTGAATAGGTATGGTACCTTACCTGGGGGGTGGTGGAGCGGGGGTCACAGGAGGCAGGGTCCTTCAGGAAGCCAGCAGAAGTGGAGGAATGCAGCGGACCTTGGGTGCGAGAAGGGGCCACCTGAGCTCCTAGTCTGCGCATGCGCCGGCTCGGGCAGCCAATTTCCTGTAGATCACGGCTTCAGGAAGATGGCAGTGGCCACCGGAAAGCAGCGCCCGCCCCGCTCTGCCTCACCACTGACCGCCAGACATTGCCCCGCAGCATCGCACCTCTTCTGCTGTCGCCACCGGGTTCCTGAAGGAGGTAACGGAGGGCCCAGCGATCCCGCTCCACCACCATCGTAACTATCCGGTAAGCTACGTTCGGACCATAAAACGCACCCCAAATTTTCCTCCCAAACTTGGGGGGGGGGAGTTCGTCTTATGGTCTCAAAAATACGGTAATTTTATGATTGAAACACTATAGTGCTGTCGGTCAATCCAAAAGGTTTCTAGACCTGAATATTTAAGAATGTAAAAGTGAGGTTTTGGCTTTCTTAGGAGAATATCTATGTGTGCAGAATTATTGGGCAACTAAATGAAAAATGTAAATTTTCCCATTTCAATTGTTTATTTTCATCTGTTAAAGTGAGAATAATAACCAAACAACTCAAAATGTAGAAAAATACATTTCTCATACATTTCTGTTTTCAATAACAGTTATAAGCTTTCCATCCAAGGAGTCTTTAAGTTTTTTAATCTGTTAATGATCAACTTTTTGGGCAGCACCAACCACCGCCTCCCAGACATTGTTTAGAGAGGTACAAATGTTTTGTGTATTCACAGGTAATAAGCAAATTCAAACTCCTTTATTATTCCATGTTAAAATTAGAGATTAAAAACATCCTTGAAAAATATTGCAAAACATATTCGGGATGAACCTTACGCGTTTCAAACAATTCAGTTCTTATTCATTGTACTGTTTAGAGAGGTGTCTGTCTTCTTTCACTGTAAATCTCCCTTTAATAAGGACCCACAAGTTTTCAACAGGGTTTTGATCAGGTGAGGAAGGGGCCATGTCATTATTCTTTAATTTTTAAAGCATTTACTGGCTGACAATCAGTAGAGACTTCAATGCATGCGGTGGAGCATTGTCCTGCATAAAAGTCATGGTTTTCTGGAAAGGTGCAGATGTTTTCCTGTACCACTGCATGAACAAAGTGTTTTCTAAAAACTGGCAGTAGAGTTGATTTTGAGTTCATCTTAATTTCGAAATGGTCCAACTAGTTCATATTTATTAATATCAGCCCATTGCAGTACCCCACCTCCACCTTGCTGGTGTCGGAGTCAAAGTGGTCTGTACTGATCCAGCAATGGGTCCATCCATCTGGTACATGAAAAGTCACTCTCATCTCATCAGTCCATTAAACATTTGAAAAATCTGTCTATAGATATTTCTTGGCCCAATCTCGAGGTTTCAAATTATGTGTCTTTTTCAGTAATGGTCAGGTTTCAGCCTTCCTTGTCTTGGCCATGTCTCTGAATTTTTAACTTTCAGAGTTAGTTAACTCTCTTATATTTTGACTGAGGAAAACTTGCCGCCTAGTAATTCTGTACACCCTGATAAAGGGTGTTGTATCCCTAGTCCTCACCCTCCCTCATTACACAAATACACATCACCTGATCTGCTTCATCCAATAAAAGTTCAAGTTTATACAGCTGGGAGTTGGAAAATCTGCATAAAAATGATGAAATGGTCAAAATAATCACTTGCCTAATAATTGTTCACACAGTATAGATGCATTTACATGATGATTTTAAAACAACTAAATCACATGTCTCTCTTTGTACTTTTGTGAATTTTCACATAAATGGAAACAAATAGATGCAGCAGCACCCAGTGGGCACAAAGATATATGCAGATATAATATGTTATATTGCATTATTATCATATTTAATTCATGTAGAAATTGAGGTGCTTCAAATTGTAGTAAATAAACAGTAAGAATAAAATCTGGAAACCAAAAGGATTTGAATTTAAACTACTCAATGTTTATCTCCGCCATCATCCTCTGTAAGGCCATGGTTCCCAGGTGCAAAAATGTTCTTTTCTACAGGTTCCTGCATTAAAATATGCATATGGCAATCTACTCCTATTACTAATTTTTTGCTGCTTTTTTGGTTCAGATTTGACTCAGCATTTTTGGGGGGATATTGTAAAATTGTAATTGTGTTTTATACTTGCATTTTTTCGGGTTATCCTTTAAAGCTTATGGGGAAAAAACATACCAAAAAAGCACAGTTTGGCCCCAGTTTTAAATGAACAATGGACTTCAAGTTTCATAAAATCACAAAAACTTTGCTTAAACAAAAAAACAGCAGAAAAATGCAGTATTTTTGCTACATGTGAACGTGAACATATCACTGAAAAAAAGGACGGAAATTCAAAAAAAATCACAGAAAAAAGACAAACATACTTACAAATACCATATCACAACACACATGCAAAACCGGATGCAGCGAGCCCCCATGATATAGGCAGGGGCTGAACAGGTGAAAAATTCGAATGAAACAAGCACTTACAAATCCATCGTGCATCAGGGGGGCGGTTGTCTAGTATTCTAAATGCACACAGACTTGCATAGGGCGCTGTTCATACAACTACATAAGGTGCACCGTTGTCTGGATAACAGCCTATTATTAATGCCCCTACTATTAGATCAGGCAGGCTGCCTATACCATATGTACACACAGAGGACAGTCACTCCACTTTACCCAGCCACCGCTGAAGAGCCCGCCCTGCACAAAAAAGGAAAAATGTGCAAAAAGTATATAATGCATGAGGTATTGGTCAATATTTTGGCCAAAATACACAAACTAGTAACCCACATCAAGGGTCCTCATTGGGGCTTGCTGCATCCAGTTGTGCATTTGTGTAGTGATATGATATTGTTAAGTATGGATGTCTATTTTTCTGTGTTTTTTTTAACATGTGAACATGGCCTATGGGGAAAATCGAGAAACCTCCATATACATTACAGTGTTGGCCAATTCCATCAAAATCCAAGCTCAGATTACATGAAGCTAGTGTGGAGGCCATAAAAAGGGTATCCAGGCATTTGATAATTTATCCATTAGATCAGATATTACTAGCACAGGCAGCATCAGGATGTAAACAATGCTTGGAGGTGAACAGCTCAATGTGTAGCAGCAACTGCTGGGTACCGCAGTACTGTTAAATAGGTGCCGATCTGCATTACGTGTCATGAGCCGCTGCAGATTGAACAGAACTGTGCTGTTCAGCTCTGTTCAATGTTCACATCTGGCCACTGCCAGAGCTAATAACAGCTGATCGAGGCCAGATGTTGAACCCCTAACATATCCTATGGTCCTGAAAATCATATGGTAGGACAATCCTTTTAAAATTGAAAGTCACACTGTCCCATTAACTGTGCCTCTATAATAGTGCATTAGATTAGTACTATAAATAAACACCCTTCCCCAAAAGCGCAAGAATTTAAGTTAACAGGAACCTATTGGAACATTTTAACATATAGAGATATTTGTATTGCTGTACAGGTGCTTGTCCCTCAATAAAAATGATATGTTTTTCTTGTAGAGATCCAATGTGCCAGTCATGAGAAATCTAATATAAAAGTCATATGCAGATCAGGCTTGGGGGGCACAAGGGGGTACATCAATGCAATTTAAAGAAACAGTTCCAGTTAATTGACACACCCCCGGTGCACTTTCAGCCTGATTTGCATACGGCTTCTAAATTAGATTTCTTATGATTTGCACATCAAAAGGTATCATTTTAATTGGGAAGCCAGTGACTACACAGCTATATCACCACATCCATTAGCAAAATCATACTAACAGATCCAATATGCATCACGTACAAAGAGTAAATGTCTTGTCCAATCCCCAACTCTCACAGACCTATTAACCCCCTCCATTCCTGTTACTGTCAGTGTGGATACCTTTTGGTCATCTCCATCACTTCCTTGAGAGACCTCATGGTTATGTATCCAACCTGAAAGTAGCAGATAATGAGTCGGTCAATTGACCCTTGAGAGGTAGAGATTGATCAACTATACTCTTATCACGAGAGGCATTTTGGATCCTTGGAGTCTTCCATTTTTTATGTATCCAATATATGAGGAGTGTTCCCATCCACCCTTTTCTTTTTTTATGCAAAATTTCAGCTGCGTTTTTCAGTACCAGCAAAGTCTATGAGATTTCAGAAATCTCATGCACACACATTGGTTTTTGTGTCATCAATATTTTGTGCTTTGCATGATTTTTGCACAATAAAGCATGTCACTTTTTTCAGCGTTTTTTCAGCTATTTTCACCCATTGAAAGTAATGGGTGGTGAAAAACACCTAGTACAAACATAGCTATCAGGTTTTGCTGCATTTTTAGTAAAAAAAAGGCAAGTAAAACAGTATGTGAAACGCACTTATTTTTGTGATTTTACCATCTTGTCTTTGTCACCTGAGATGGTAGTTTGGATTAGGACAGTTTAATTAAATTAGAGATGTGTACAATGTAAACATTGGTTGAGCTAGGTGTGAGATTGAACAATACCTGTGGCCCACGGAGGTGTGAAATTTAACAACCTATGAGCAACTCAATGGCAGACCATAGTGTGCAAATAAATAGTGTCCTACAAATTCAATGCACTGCTAATGTCTTAGAAAAACTATTTCTGAACAATTCACCTCACCCACTGTTACATTTGTAATTCTGGTTAATATGGTTTCACATATGTCTTGCATTGGTGACCTATGTTCATGCTTCTGTGGTGGAAGCAAAGCTGAACTTTGGGATCCTTAAAAACGCACCAACAACTCACCAAAAGACGCACCAAAACCTGCATTTTTGACACAGTTTCTTTCCTGTCAAGAGATCAGGTTTTGCTGCAGAAAAAAACTGCTGAAAAAACGCCTAGTTTGAACATAGCCTAAGATTATTACATGAACAATGATTATGTTTATACATAAATGTATGCAGGAAGACAAAGGTCTAAAGAGTCAATTACATAACCTCCTTATTGAAAGCTCCACATGACAACACACTGAAATACTATAAGACACAAATATTCAGAGGCAGCTGTTAAGGGGATGGATGGCATATCTTCATTATTAACACTGGAGGAAGGGATGTTCTGACTCAGTCTGTAATGTAGGTTGCTGACAAAATGACAAAGGGCTGAGCACTAAATATGTGTCATCTGTACATTGGAGTTGCAGCTATGAGTTATCCTTCCAAAGGTCAGAATCAATCGTGAAAAGCTTTTGGTGAATATTTTACATGTTCCACTTATTGATGGGGATTGCAGTTCCAGGAGTATGCTAAAAGCAAAATGCTGGGCTTTACTAAATCCCCAGGAAGCAGATGATTAACATACATTGCAGATTAGCATGTTGAAGCAGGTTTCCTATTACTTTGCTTTTATTTCATGCTGCTGAAGGTATCCATGACAAGTTTATTTTAGAGATAGGTTGTAATTTCAAAGAGCTGAAAATTTCAACCTTCTGTGCAGGACTGATAACAGTCACATTTTATTAGGACCAGGCTGAATTATATAGAATTGCATTCTATATAATTGTACATAGTAGTCTCATAAATATAGTCTCTAAAATAAGACCATAATATGGTATAAATAGATCACATGAGGGACATACACTTGTTTGATACCAATACATTAGATCATACACTCATATTTACATTTACTGCATATATATGTTCATAGTGTGCATATTTTTCCTTTTATACCTGTTTCTGGATGACTATGAATATGACCCTAGAGCTCCCTCAGGGGCATTAATCTTTTCTAAAATGCAAATCTACCTACTTATGCAGCGATAAATCACCTATTCCTTCATGTTTTCCTTTTCAGGCTCATGTGATCAAGATGTGATCAATTAACTATTTTTGTAACAGTTATATTAGAAGTTAATTTGAAGTAGAGAATAATACCTTGGGTACAAGAACAATGACCTATATTAAATTGGGCGGATCTAAAAGTGCGGTCTGGGGTGTGAGTTGTAAGGACTATTCCATATTAATGGCTCAAAAATACTTAAGCTTCACCATTTGTAAAATGAATTCTGCTTATAAAATCCATTAGAAGTTTATGCTAAAGTCACAATGATCTAGCAGTAGAATTTAATTTTATTAAATTAATTATTTTAAGTATTTAGTTTAAGCCTGTACAATATGAGGTGAAATACACTGCTCAAAAAAATAAAGGGAACACTTAAACAACAGAATATAACTCCAAGTAAATCAAACTTCTGTGAAATCAAACTGTCCACTTAGGAAGCAACACTGATTGACAATCAATTTCACATGCTGTTGTGCAAATGGAATAGACAATAGATGGAAATTATTGGCAAATATCAAGACCCACTCAATAAAGGAGCGGTTCTGCAGGTGGGGACCACAGACCACATCTCAGTACCAATGCTTTCTGGCTGATATTTTGGTCGCTTTTGAATGTTGGTTGTGCTTTCACACTCGCGGTGGCATGAGACGGACTCTACAACCGACAGAAGTTGCTCAGGTAGTGCAGCTCATCCAGGATGGCACATCAATGCGAGCTGTGGCAAGAAGGTTTGCTGTGTCTGTCAGCGTAGTGTCCAGAGGCTGGAGGCTCTACCAGGAGACAGGCCAGTACACCAGGAGACATGGAGGGGGCCGTAGGAGGGCACCAACCCAGCAGCAGGACCGCTACCTCCGCCTTTGTGTAAGGAGGAGCACTGCCAGAGCCCTGCAAAATGACCTCCAGCAGGCCACAAATGTGCATGTGTCTGCACAAATGGTTAGAAACCGACTTCATGAGGGTGGTATGAGGGCCCGATGTCCACAGATGGGGTTTGTGCTCACAGCCCAACACCGTGCAGGATGCTTGGCATTTGCCACAGAACACCAGGATTGACCACTGGTGCCCTGTGCTCTTCACCGATGAAAGCAGGTTCACACTGAGCACACGTGACAGACGTGACAGAGTCTGGTGACGCCGTGGAGAGCAATCTGCTGCTTGCAGCATCCTTCAGCATCACCGGTTTGGCAGTGGGTCAGTAATGGTGTGGGGTGGCATTTCTTTGGAGGGCCGCACAGCCTTCCATGTGCTCGCCAGAGGTAGCCTGACTGCCATTAGGTACCGAGATGAGATCCTCAGACCCCTTGTGAGACCATATGCTGGTGCGGTTGGCCCTGGGTTCCTCCTAATGCAGGACAATGCCAGACCGCATGTGGCTGGAGTGTGTCAGCAGTTCCTGCAAGATGAAGGCATTGAAGCTATGGACTGGCCCGCCCGTTCCCCAGACCTGAATCCGATTGAGCACATCTGGGACATCATGTCTCGCTTCATCCACCAACGTCACGTTGCATCACAGATGCATCCGCCAGAAGTTGGCGGATGCTTTAGTCCAGGTCTGGGAGGAGATCCCACAGGAGACCATCTGCAATCTCATCAGGAGCATGCCCAGGCATTGTAGGGAGGTCATACAGGCACGTGGAGGCCGCAAACAATACTGAGCCTCATTTTGACTTGTATTAAGGACATTACATCAAAGTTGGATCAGCCTGTAGTGTGTTTTTCCACTTTAATTTTCGGGGTGACTCCAAATCCAGGCCTCCATTGGTTAATAAATTTGCTTTAAATTGATGATTTTTGTGTGATTTTGTTGTCAGCACGTTCAACTTTGTACATGTGACGCTCACAAGCCCTGCCCTGGGAAGATGGGGTACTTGGAGCCGGGTCAGATGTTGAGGACGGGGATGCAGTCGTGGCCTCGACCCGTTCCGTGCCCAGGGCCGTCACATTGAAAATGATGTTAGGGCTTTCCGGGTTGAGTGGTAATTGTCGACTACGCCACCTGTGGTGTCTGGTGATGCGCCACCAGCGCCGCTACAGTCAGCTGAGGCCCGATGTCATGGCGGCTAAAGTTCTCGCTGCTCCCCACAGGCGGAGCGCGGCCTCAGGGCAGGCAAGGCAGGATGAAGGTGGGATAGTAGTGCGGGAGTAGGGACGTGGCGTCGCACGGTATGGCGCGTAATGAACAGTCCGGAGGCCATAGGGATGAATTTCCAAGGCTTTACTCACAGTTCTCTCAAGCAGCGCAAGGCTTCTCCCTGCTCCTCGCGGAGTCCTGCGGCCACCAGGGACGGGGGTCCGACTACCTCCGAGGAAATCCAGTGTGAGGTAGCATCCCTACACCAGAGTGTTCCTGCACTACAGACTTTACCCTTTCCCGTCTGTGCGTGTGTAGATAGGCAATTCCTCTCCATCCCAAGCCCGGCGGGATCCTCAGGGCCTAACCGGGCTTTCGCGTCCTGGACAGAGTACGAGGTCGGGTGTCGGGGGCCAGTACCCCTCTTGCAGCCGGAATCCCTCTGAATAGATCAGGTAGGCGAGGACAGGTGGCGTGCTCCGCTCCGTCTGCATCCTCCCCGGGACCCATTTGCTAGGGAGCCACACTCTAAAGCTCCCGGGCCTTCTTGATCCTGGTCCTTGGCCGGGTTGAGACATTCCTTGTCTGCAACCTCCCTCTCGTCCCATAGATCGGGGTACGAGGGCTGTGTCCCATGCCGGTGCAGGCCCACACAGGATCTGCGCTCCCGGAGGGAAGTCACTTAACACACAGTATTTTGACAGCACAGTACGACCACTTGAACAGCCGAAGAAGAACAACAGCCGAAGAACCAAGATCAAAGATGGCATTCTATTAAATATGAAATTAGAAGTGTCACTAACTAACTGTTCCTCCACCCACACCCACTAACTGGTTCCTACTACTTTGTGTTCCCCAGTCTCCCTGTAACCAGGGGAGCAGCACCTAGTGCATACTAGCTCCCTCTGGTGGAAATGTGGTGTTGGATGCAAAACTAGGTAACTACCATCACACCGGCCTTACCTCAGAGGAGGAACACCACACTCCATTAAAGAAGTGCAGCATTCCTGTGGCGGCCGAACCCTCAGGGGCGCCACATACAGAACAAAGTATTCAATGAGAATATTTCATTCATTCAGATCTAGGATGTGTTATTTGAGTGTTCCCTTTATTTTTTTGAGCAGTGTAGTTTCTTTCTTACTGAATGTTTTATATCAATGGTTGATAGTAAAAAAGTCAGCAAATATATAAAACAGCACTGGACAACTTAGCAAGTGGAGGCTCGGGAAGTACTGTAGCACACCTACATGCATATACATACATATGACTGTATAGGTCTTAGTACAGCATTAAAAATGACACCTGTGTTGTAGTAATCCAGTGTGCCAGCGCTAAGACACGTGCAAATTAGACTATATCATTTTTAATGTTGTACTAAGACCTATACAGGCATAATACCTACTCAACGGGTAATAAACTCACATAATGTCCCATTCATGGGAGAAGCGGGGATTTTACCATATTATAATATATATGAACCTATAAGAGAGATGGTACACCCCAGAAAATACAATTAGTGCGAACAGATGAATTTAAAAGGTATATATTTTATTTAGGTATGTTAAGAACAAGAAACACTACAAAAGTATAAGATGAAGGTCAATAGGTATGAAAGTGAGAAATACATAAAAAAGACGATCACAGAAGGACATAAGGGCTCAATAGGCAGTGCATGATGAATCCTCTATATAAATTAGCACAAAAAAGGACAGTGTACATCGTTAAAGGCACAAACATGCATGGACCCATATGACGGTACCACTGTCATACGCATAATTACCAGTGTCAATTTAACCATTAGTGTATGGGTATATCTATGCGCTTGCTATTAAATATAAGTCAGTGTAAGTCAAGCTTACCCATATATGTCCCCTGTGATCGCGCCCCGACGCGCGTTTCGCGTGGTGGGCTTCCTCGGGGGGCAGTCGTTTTAATAGTATCAGATATTTTCCCATTAAATACATCAAAAGAAAGCAAATATCTGTTCTATAGGACTAGTGAAGACCTTTTATTTATATACAGTCATGGCCAAAAATTGAGACTGACAGAAATTTAGATTTTAACATATCGTATTTTTTGGTTTGGGGGGAAAATGGGGGTGCATCTTATAATCCGAATATAGCGTACCAGCTGCGGTTGAGTGGGGTCCCAGGGTCTCTGCTGCAGAAACCTTCTGGTGGCAGCAGGAGTGGAGTAAGGCTGCGGTACCCAGGCTGTTAGGAGGAGGTGTTCAGCAGTGCAAGGGCTCCGCCAACATTTTGTGAAAGTCCAGAGCCCCAGCACTTTCCATGCTTTTCAATGCGGTGGACTCCGGGAAAATGGCCACCGAAGTAGGAAGCTTCAGGCTTTCACAAAATGTCGGAAGAGCCTCCGCATCACCGAACACCACCTCCTACCAGCCTGGGACCCACAGCACTGCCCACTCCTACCTCCAGTGAACACCACCTCCTACCAGCATGGAGCCCGCAGCCTCTCCTGCCTTCGTCGCCAGCTTCCTGCAGCAGCGACCCTGCCACCTGGGACCTCACTCCACCACCGCCGTCCCCCAGGTAAGCTACCGTAAAAGGGGTTATAAGATGCACCTGTCATGGCACTGTTGCAGGATATCCCAGAGCTATGGGCTCCTTCCCTATCCCTCAGGCTAGAGGGCGCCCTAGTCTATCCCTGCTCCCCGGATTACTTCTGATGGTGAAGATGCCGGGGCCACGTGCCTTGCTGTGGTCCTATATCACCCTTATCTGACCCTTCCCACACCCAGAGAAGTGGGGAGAAGAAGTGCATAAGAATATACCAACCAGACAAACAAGTGAAGACAGACAGGGTTAAATGAAAACACCAATCATACAAAAATTCACTCACAAACAACAGAGTGGAACACCAGGGAGTTAAGGAAGGAGAAACCAAATATGAGAGGATGAGGATATGCACACAGACAAATACCAAGCAACAGTCTTTTGAACAACTCTCCAAATGCCACCTCCAACTACCAACAGATCCAACTCCAGAACCAGGCAGTATGAACTAACACTGGTGATCCCTGATTGCCATAGGTGAGTATATACAGCAGAGGGGAGTTGCCAACACTGAACAGCGGAGACCATCAAAGCAGTAAAGCCCCAGGATCTCTCAACTGAACAGATTAAACTTTGCACTGCTAGCAGAAACCTATACTGTTTATCATGATGGTGATGTGCTTCTAATCAGTCCAGGAGTGCTTGAAATCAGACATCTCAGTCTTCTGGCCCCTCTATGGTGTGGTAAACCCTTGACAGCACCACCATTTTATTAAAAAATGATTTTTTTTCTATTTTCCTCCCCAAAATTTGTGGTGCGTCTTAAAATCTGGTGCGTTTTATAATCCGCAAAATATGGTAGTTTGCTGCTTTAGTTTTTATAGTGACAATTTGCATTAAATATAAATTGTTATGAAGAGCAATCAGATAAATTATAAAAAAAAATGCAAAGTCATTCCTTGCCATGGAAATTAACTTAATTGTGAAAAACAAATTTCCACTGAATTTCAATCCTGACACAAAATGATCTGCTTACATAATTTCAGTGATCTACTCGTGTTAGGAACTGACCTTTGGTTGGAGTAGTGATATTACAACCTCAAGGGCCGCACCGGTAGGTAGAGTAGTCAGGGAAACCAGGAATCGGTACACAGGAAAGTAGTATAATCTTGAAGGGTTTAGCAGGTAGCGTAGTCAGGGAAGCCAGGAATTGATACACATGTAAGTAGTATAATCTTGAAAGGTTTAGCAAGTAGTGTAGTCAGGGAAGCCAGGGATTGGTATACAGGAAAGCAGTATAATCTTGTATGAAGCAGCAGGAGAAGTAAGACCTTGCCTAGAGACTGGGAGCTCAATAATCTCGCAAAGAAGGAGGTGCCAGGCTAGGTTTAAATGTGGTGTTCAATCAGGATGAGGCCAATCAGGAACAACATAGGGTGGAGCTGCTCAGGAACAATACAGGTACTAGAATCTAAGTTAGCCAGGAACAGTCCAGCGAGCTGAATAGCTAAATGGGAAGAGCTGCAATCTGGTGCACAAGAGCTGCTGGGTTCGAGTCCTGACAACTCGTTAGCTTTGAAGAAATTGTTAACCAGGACAAGGCAGCTGATATCGCTCTGTCATGCTGATTGAATTAGAAGAGTAGACTGGTAGTTTTAAAAGAAATCTAGTGGCATAGTGCTTGTAATCATTGTTTTCTTGTTACTTCCAAGAAAAGACATGCAGTCATCATTGCTTTGTATGAAAAGAGCTTTATAGACAAGAACATAGCTGCTAGTAAGATTTCTCCTAAATAAATCATTTATCAGATCATCAAGGACTTCAAAAGAGTGAGAATTAATGGTTTTGAAGAAGGCTTTAAAGTTCCCAAATATATCCAGCAAGAGCCAGGACTATTTCCCATAGAGGATTTGGTTCAACATCAGTGCAGAGCTTGCTCAAGAATGGAAGCAGGCAGGTGTCAGTGCATCTGCATGGAGAGTGAGGCAAAGGCTTTTGTAATCTGGCCTGGTGTGAAGAAGCCACTTCTCTACAAAAATCCTCACCAAGGACAGACTGTCCTTCTGCAGGATGTACAAGTATTGAACTGCAAAAGACTGCAGTAAAGTTACTTTCTCTAACAAAGGCCCATTCAAACTGTTTGGGACATCTGGAAGAATATCCAAAGAAGAAAAGGTGAGCGCTACCATCAGTCATGTGTCAACCTCATGCATGACAGCATCACTAGACCATTCATGTGTGGGGTTGCTTTTCTTCCAAGGGAGTGGACTCACTCACAATTTTGCCTAAAAACACCACGAAGATCAACTACTCCCAACTGTTCAGGAACAATTTGGTTATGGAAAATGCTTTTTCCAGCATGATGGAGCAATATATCACAAGGTAAAAGTGATAACTAAATGCTTAAGTGGATAAAACATTGACATTTTGGGTTCATGGCCAGGAAACTACACAAATTTCAATCCCATTAAGAATCTGTGGTTCATCCTCAAAAAAAGGAGACAAACAAAAAAAACACAGACATTGTGTTAAACTCCTGTAGACAGGGTACCGAGGGGGTCTCTCACAGAGCACAGCAGACGAAGGACAAAAGATACTAGAGTCAATTTGTTGGGGCAACACCTTTTTACTAAAGACTGGAACTGGGTTGCCCCGCCAATGCAAATAAGGAGCAACAATAAATCTCACACACATCTAGCTCAATATAGCTAGGACCCTTGTGCTACACAACCGGCAGGCCCAGGATGTACTAACAACAGAACTATAATTTGCCTACAAACTGGGTTCCTCCTAATGTAGTAACCGAGCGTTACCCAGAGGAATGATGTAAACGGATGGGTGCACAAGGCGGCCCGTACAGTGGTGTAGCGCAAGAGTTAAGAAACTTAACCAATCTCTATGTTTACAATACAGTTATACTAACTATACACCATCTCACCACAGGGGGGAGTCTCTAACTAAGGTTCGCCCAAGACCTGCCTACAAGCAATGTCTTTGAGAACTGGAGTTTGGCTCCAAACTATTCCTGCTATTTGCATGCACCAACAGGATCCTGTGGTGATATCTGAGCTCAGATCTTACCAGCCGGTAACTGCTCTCTGATGAAGCTGGAGTCTGAGGAGAGGGTCCTGCACTTTTCACAGGAGTGTGGTTTCAGTCTGTAAGGCTAGCAGAGGGTCCTTCGCGTCTCTCAGATGCCCGGGGGAGGAATCCAGCTCTGCATCCAATAATGGTTGTCCCTTCAAGGTGGCTCCTTCTCTCTGGCCAGAGTCACAGGAAAAGCTTCTCCTTCAGGCAAAGCTCTATCACGATCTCTGCATGCTGCACACACCAAGCTCTTGGAGTGCAGCTCCACCATCTCGCTCCTCTCTCTTCTCTAGCTCCTCTTTTTGCTGACTCACACCAAAAGTTCACCAAAAAGTTCCTTTCTTTTAGAGGCAACAGGGACCTCTGGTGGCCGGAGGCTGGTAAAGCAGCAATGTCCACACAGCTCACTCTTACACTCCAAGCACAGTTTATGCAAGAATGAGTTGTCATTAGTTAGAATATGGCCTAGAAGCTAATATTCAGTATGCCACATCGAGAGCAAATTGCAGCAGTCTTGAAAAATAAGGGTCAACACTGACAATATTGAGTCTTTCCATAAACAATGTATTTGGCAAAACTGTTTATAAACATATGAAATGGTTATAATTGTATGTACTTCAGTAAGCATAGAAACATCTGACTAAAAGGTCTAAAAAAACTGAAGCAGCAAACTTTGTGAAAAACAAAATATGTTTTTCGCCACAACTGTATGTGAAAAAAAAATGCAAATCTGAAGCTTAAACCTCCTTGTCTCAAGCAAATGACAAACAGATACGGGTGATGGATGGCAGTATCATTATAACATACTTGCCAGGAATACAAAATACAATTGTATACCATGACTGAATTATAAGCCTAAACATAAAAACAGCAGGATACCAGAATAGAAAATTGGCATACAACATAAGGAAATGCCAGAATTTCGTAAGAGAGCCCACATATGTAGATCATGCAGTTGTTATGAGACCCTATTAGGTGTAAGAAAATATTTTGAAATTAGAATTTTCCAGCTTCATCAATTTTTTCCCCAAATATTGATTTGCATCAAATCACTTAACTTCGAATTGCAATAGTGCAATTGCCCAGAAAAGGAGTGTGTAACACTTTGAGGTCTCCTAGGATGGCATTGAACCGCTTTCAAGCTCTTAAATATAAACACCGCAGTAAAAATGAAGACAACAAAATTCCTGAAAAATGAGAAAAAATCCCTCAAAGATTATAAGAATCTACAGCGACCACAGAGTGAACGTATACAATTAATGAATAAGTTAATTGAAAAATGTTACATAAAAAATAGACAGCAATTATAGTAATAAATAACAGCAAAAAATATGCAAAAAAAAGACCTGTCCATGAAAAAAAAGCATGTATAACATGGACTGTACACAAAAGTGCACAACATCTAAAATCACAAAAAGAGCCCACCAAAAAACATGGCAATTAATTGAATGTGACCCTATTAGATGGCTGAGGTCCTACACATGTATGATATACTGTATGTGCCAGGAATGCTGAGCATTATATTTATTAAATGAAACAGTCTCCCTAGATACAAAGATACAACAGTGCTGCCCCCCCCTGTTGGTGTATGTAAGTATGATGGTATAGGACCCCAAGAACCACATGTACAGAAAAAATAACCGCCAGCTCCGGTTTCGGTGGTGAAACGCACATTGAGGTGTCCCTTGGGTCCATTGACATCAAGGCTAAAGGTAGCTACTAGATATGCTTATTATCCAGTTTTTCCTGCACATGCTATGTAAGCATAATTTAGCAAGTCAATCGGACATACAGATGGCGGTGGCTGTAATGGCACTAAATGGTAGTTTACACAATATCCAGCTATATGTAAGCTTTTCTTCATATATGTGTAAGGTGCCCCAGCAAGGTAGTCGTGGGCGAGCTGTGGCCCCTGCTCACTCTTGCACCCTACAGACAATGTGTGTCTTCCCTCTGATGTGCTGCAGTGTATGTGGTTCTCTCCACTCTCTTCGGACCATCCAGTCGCGGCTGTCTCCAGGAATTTCTCTTCTGGGACCAGGGCAGCAATAAATTCAGAGGACACAAGGTTCTTAACCATAACTGGGACTTTTCTTGGGGAAGAGGAATATGCACAATATTTACAGGCAGATATAATGGATAAGGCACAACTGGTTGTCATCTCTCTCACAGGTACTGGAAACAACTTCAGCCCTGGTTCCCTCTTTAAGTGAAGCATCTCTGTGGCTCTATTCTCTAGCCCTAGAGAATCTTCCTCACCAGCGACAGTATTCCCAGATCCTATATCTCTCCACGTCCTTAGCTTCTTCTGCAGCCTGCAGACAGAATGTGCCCCCGGGTCCTCAATACATTTGTTGAGTTTCTCCGGCCGGCTAAGGGGACTCTTGCGTAGAGAATCTTCACTCTGGTGAACCTACTGTCTGGGGTACGGGGCTCCTGTCTGCCCTAGCAGCCACTATACTTAGGCTGCCCGTACGGCTCTCTGTCTAAACTCTCACTGAATCTTTCTGGAAACTCACCAACAGGTTTCCTAAAGTGCCCATCCTCTATGGGCTGTCCTCACACACAGTTAACCCTCTTCACTGTCTGTAACACTACTGGCAGACTCAACCTGTCATCTGCACCCGGGACAGTGGCATCTTGTGGCTGGTTACCAATACTACAGCTCACAAGGAGACATATTGCCATCAAGGCATCTATTCACATCTTATGCCTTGCCAAAGCACTGGATTCCCCTCTTACTCTACTGGGCAGGATTATCACAGCTAACCCCTTAACTCGACCTAACTGTAGCCCAGAGAGATCTAACTATTAGGAACATTCTCTTTTCAACTCTTTCAGTGCTATAGGGAAGCCACGTCCTTCCCCACTACTACATATGTAACATCTAAGTAGTGTTGAGCCACCCCCGTAGTGTTCGGGTTCGGTTCGGTTCGTCGAACACCGGGATGTTCGAGGAACTGTTCGTCGAACTGTTCGTCGAACACCTTAGAACACCGTCGAACACCGTTAAAACCAATGGCAGGCAAACAAAAACACATAGAAACACATAGAAAACACCTTCAAAGGTGTCCAAAAGCTGACAAACTGCTCAGAAGACGCTTTCTTTAAAAAAGCCGGCCGGCAATTCAGCAGCGGCATACACCGGTACCCGACAATTTAGACAAGAAGGAATAGAGCCTCACACATAGATTAGATAGATAGAAACATGCCAGTCACATATATATGAAGTACAGTGACAGTGTTGCTTACTGTACTTGTCATTTAGTGTAAAGGATTTATTAAAAAATATAATAGTGTTTTCATGCACTGTCTCTTTAAAAAAGCCGGCCGGCAATTCAGCATCTGTACCCGACAATTTATAACAGACAGAATAGAGCTTCACACATAGATTAGATAGATAGAAACATGTCAGTCACATATATATGAAGTACAGTGACAATATTGCTTACTGTACTTGTCATTTAGTGTAAAGGATTTATTAAAAAAAATAATAGTGTTTTCATGCACCGTCTCTTTAAAAAAGCCGGCCGGCAATTCAGCATCTGTACCCGACAATGTTATGTTCTGCTACCAAAGCTAAGGAAAGAGAGGAGATCTGTCCCTACTATAGGACTCAGCTGAATCCCTACGATGTAACAGGGAACCTGATCCTGCGATCAGACCTGCTAAAGTCCTAATCTAGCCTGTACGAAGACCTATAGATGTGGGGAGGGAATCCCTACAAGTACTAAGGACTGGAAGGAATATGGGACACCTCCTAACAGAAATAGTAGCAGACAGACGAACAAACAAAATAGAACATAGAGGTCCGTAGACCAAGCAAACTAACAGAGATAGATACAGAGCACAGGCTAGCTAGAAAGTAGATATACAATGAAGTCCAGCAAAGCCAGAAGGGCGGAGCAGGATTAAATAGGCCAACAAGGTCATGTGACCAGCAAAGGAAAAAAAACCTAACAGCAAGGTTCTAACAGTACCCCCCCTTCTAAGAGGATCCTCCGGATCCCCTAGGACCAGGCTTATCAGGAAATCTCCTGTGAATCACTCTGATAAGTCTGGACGCGGAAACATCATCTGACCTCACCCAAGAGTTATCCTCGGGTCCGAAACCTTTCCAGGCCACAAGATACTGCAAACTACCTCTATACCGTCTAGAGTCAAGGATGCGAGAAATTTCATATTCCCCGTCCTCCACCACCGGAGGAACAGAGGCAGAGGCGTCACCATCCGACACAACAGCTTTTTTTAACAGAGAGACATGAAAGACCGGATTAATTCTCCAGGAGGTAGGAACCTCCAACCTAACAGCAGATTGGTTGACAACCTGAAGCACCTTAAAGGGCCCCACAAACTTGGGACCCAATTTCTTAGAAGGAATCCTCAACCAAAAACGGCCTAGTAACATCAGGCTGCATAAGGATGGGAGCAGAGGTGAACCTCTCCTTGAGATACACAAAAGCTTCAATGGCCTCAGAAGACCACTGAACCGCATCAGCACCTTTCCTGGTGAGATCAGTCAGAGGTTTGACAATACTAGAAAAAATTTTTATGAATTTTCTATAGTAATTGGCGAAACCCAAAAACCTCTGTATCGATTTCAAACCAATAGGCCTAGGCCATTCCTGCACAGCCTGAACCTTAACCGGATCCATCTCAAAACCTTTGCTGGAGATAATGTAGCCCAAAAAACTAATTCTCTGTACAGCGAACTCACATTTCTCCAGCTTAGCAAAAAGCGAATTGTCCATTAATAACTGTAATACCTCACGCACGCTCCGCCAATGAGACTCCAGATCTGGCGAATAAATCAAAATGTCATCCAAATACACAACCACATTTTTACCGATCAAAGGTCTAAGGATGTCATTAATCAGATTCTGAAAAAATGCAGGAGCATTAGTAAGACCAAAAGGCATAACCAGATTCTCAAAATGACCCACAGGAGTGTTAAAAGCAGTCTTCCATTCATCACCCTCCTTCATGCGCAACAGATTGTATGCCCCCTTAAGGTCAATTTTAGAGAACCACTTGGCCCCCAATAACTGGTTAAACAGATCAGGAATCAATGGCAGTGGGTAAGGATTGCGTACCGTAATTTTGTTAATCTCACGAAAATCTAGACAAGGACGTAAACTGCCGTCCTTTTTTTTAAAAAAAAAAAATCCAACCGCCACAGGAGACTTAGAGGGCCTAATGTGACCGGCGGCCAAACTTGTCTGTATGTATTCCTCCAAAGCCTTCCTCTCAGGAATAGTAAGGTTAAATAAACGACTTTTAGGAAGAGTCGCTCCAGGGACAAATTCAATAGAACAATCATAGTCTCTATGGGGAGGCAAAACCTGCGATTCTTTCTCAGAAAAAACTCTCCAAAAATCCTGAATAGGAACAGGCAATTCTCCCCTATCCAAAGCTGCAATACGCCCATTACAACACTTGTCATAACATTTATGGCTCCAGGATTTAATTTCACTGGTAGACCAATCCAGTACAGGATTGTGAAATTTTAACCAGGGCAAACCCAATATTACTGGAGAAGGCAAGTTATTCAACACTACCAAATCCAATTTCTCATGGTGAACACCATTAATAGTGAGAGGAAATTCACTGACCTTGAGAGTAATATTCTTCAAAGGGGAGCCATCCACAGAAACCACAGCAATGGGGGATGATAAAGGTTCAGGTTTTAAATTGAGTTTTTCCACGAATCCCCCATCAATTACATTTAGTGTAGACCCGCAATCAACAAACACCCGAAATTCCATTAATTTTTCCTGAGCAATCGTGGAAGCAGCTAAAAATATACCCTTGGAATTTAAACAGGCAATACGGGCGTGACTGACCATTTTTTTTTCTTTCTTCATACAAAGCTCACAGCCTTTAATCAAATGACCAGATTTTCCGCAATAGAAACACAAGCCTTCCGAAAAACGACGGTCTTTTTCTTGAGAGCGAGGTGCCACCGATCCAATCTCCATCGGTTCACCACTGTTAGTACACACATTATCATAACCAGAAACTGACATAGCAGAGGATTTGCTCTCATTAACCCTAGCACGCAGTCTTCTATCCACCCGTATAGCTAATTGCATAGCCTGTTGCAAATCCTCAGGTGTAGGATAAGCAATTAGCAGGTCTTTAACCCTTTCACTGAGCCCAGCAAGAAATAGACTTTTCAGAGCAGAATCGTTCCACCCTGTTTGAGTGGACCAACGACGAAAATGAGTACAATATTTTTCCACATTACCTGATCCTTGCTTTAAACGTCTCAACTCAGTCTCAGCTGATGCCACACGGTCAGGATCATCATATAATAGTCCTAAAGCAGAAAAAAAAACTATCCACTGATCTGAAGCATGTATCACTAGGTTGCAAAGAAAAGGCCCACTCCTGAGGCTCTTTGCGCAAAAGTGACATTATGAACCCTACGCGCTGGGATTCATCCCCAGAGGACTTGGGTCTCAAACGAAAATACAATAAGCAAGCATTTTTAAATGAAAAAAATTCTCGATGTTCACCAAAAAATAAATCCGGCAAACATACCTTAGGCTCCAAGAAATATGCTCCAGGACAGTTACTCACGTGCTGACGGAGCTCGGCCACTTCCAGAGAGAGTCCCTGCAGGTGTTTAGCCAAATCCTGAACCGACACCATGATGGAACAAAAAAAATCTTTCCTTAGAGAATTTGCAGGCTGGACTTACTGTTATGTTCTGCTACCAAAGCTAAGGAAAGAGAGGAGATCTGTCCCTACTATAGGACTCAGCTGAATCCCTACGATGTAACAGGGAACCTGATCCTGCGATCAGACCTGCTAAAGTCCTAATCTAGTCTGTACGAAGACCTATAGATGTGGGGAGGGAATCCCTACAAGTACTAAGGACTGGAAGGAATATGGGACACCTCCTAACAGAAATAGTAGCAGACAGACGAACAAACAAAATAGATAGAACATAGAGGTCCGTAGACCAAGCAAACTAACAGAGATAGATACAGAGCACAGGCTAGCTAGAAAGTAGATATACAATGAAGTCCAGCAAAGCCAGAAGGGCGGAGCAGGATTAAATAGGCCAACAAGGTCATGTGACCAGCAAAGGAAAAAAAACCTAACAGCAAGGTTCTAACAGACAATTTATAACAGACAGAATAGAGCTTCACACATAGATTAGATAGATAGAAACATGTCAGTCACATATATATGAAGTACAGTGATAGTGTTGGTTACTGTACTTGTCATTTAGTATTAAAATAAAGGATTTATTATTAAAAAAAATTGGCGTGGGGTTCCCCTTAATTTTAGTCTCTAGCGGAGGTTAAGCAGACAGCTGGGGCAGATGTTTGAAGCCTGGGAAGGGGGTAATACCCACGGAGCTTCCCAGGCTACTAATATGAGCCCCCAGCTGAATACATAGCCTTTACTAGCTATTAAAATGGGGGACCCCCCCCAAAAAATGACGTGGGGTCCCCCCTAATTTAATAGCTAGCAAAGGCTAGGCAGACAGCTGGGGGCTGATATTAATAGCCCAGGAAGGGAGCCATGAATATTGGCCCCCTCCCAGGCTAGAAACACCAGCCGTCAGCCGCCCCAGAAATGGCGCATTCATAGGATGCGCCAATTCTGGCACTTAGCCTCGCTCTTCCACGCTGCCCTGTAGCGGTGGCAGGGGGTAATAGGGCTGGGGTTGATGTCAGCTTATAATGCCAGCTGACATCAAGCCCAGGTTAGTAATGGAGAGGCGTCTATAAGACACCCCCATTACTAACCCCATAGTCAAAGTTAAAAGAAAACACAAACACCCAGAATAAAGTCCTTTAATTGAAATAAAGACACAATCCTTTATTGTTCTAAATTAAACCATACTTACCATCACGCCCATTCCAGCTGAAGCCAACGATCTCCTGCAATAAAAGAAAAATAATAAAGCAACATCATCCTTACCTTTCCATGGTTCCCACGACAGCTTCAGCTCTGCTACATCGAGATGACAGGCTGGACCGCAGCAGAACGCTGCCATCCAGCCTGTCATCCCGCAGACACTGAGAAGCGCAGGCATGCTTGCGCTCTGCAGTGTCTGGCTGTGACGGCATAAAGATGAGACGAGTTCATGTCCAATGAACTCGGCGCACCTCATGCACGTCACTGACAGCGTGGGAAAATTCTCACGCTGAAGCGCTGAGTGCAGGAGAATTCTCCCACGCTGTCAGTGACGTGCATAAGGTGAGCTCATGTCCAATGAACTCAGCTCACCTCCTGCACGTCACTGACAGCGTGGGAGAATTCTCCTGCACTCAGCGCTTCAGCGTGAGAATTCTCCCACGCTGAAGCCCTGAGTGCAGGAGAATTTTCCCACGCTGTCAGTGACGTGCATAAGGTGAGCTCATGTTCAATGAACTCAGCTCACCTCCTGCACGTCACTGACAGCGTGGGAGAATTCTCCTGCACTCAGCGCTTCAGTGTGAGAATTCTCCCACGCTGAAGCGGTGAGTGCAGGAGAATTTTCCCACGCTGTCAGTGACGTGCATGAGGTGAGCCGAGTTCATTGGACATTAACTCGGCTCATCTGGATGCCCTCACAGAGAGACACTGTGGAGCGCAAGCAAGCCTGCGCTTCTCAGTGTCTGCGGGATGACAGGCTGGATGGCAGCGTTCTGCTGCGGTCCAGCCTGTCATCTCGATGTAGCAGAGCTGAAGCTGTCATGGGAACCATGGAAAGGTAAGGATGATGTTGCTTTATTATTTTTCTTTTATTTCAGGAGATCGTTGGCTTCAGCTGGAATGGGCGTGACGGTAAGTATGGTTTAATTTAGAACAATAAAGAATTGTGTGTTTATTTCAATTAAAGGACTTTTTTCTGGGTGTTGTGTTTTTTTTAAATACTTTACTAGAAATTCATGGTGGTCATGTCTAATATTGGCGTGACCCCATGAATTTTGGGCTTAGGGCCAGCTGATAATGCCAAGCTGGCCCTAACCCCTTTATTACCCAGTGAGCCACCGCATCAGGGCCCTGGATGAGTTGGGTACAGCGCCAGAAGATGGCGCTTCTATGAACGCGCCATTTTCCGGGGTGGCTGCGGACTGCAATTTGCAGCGGGGGTGGCCCAGAAAGCTTGGGCCTCCCTGCGCTGCGGATTCCAGCCCCCAGCTGCCTAGTTGTACCTGGCTGGACACAAAAACAGGGCGAAGCCCCACGTCAATTTTCTTTAAATTATTTCTTGAAATAATTAAGAAAAAAAGGGCTTCCCTATATTGATGTGTCCGGCCAGGTACAAATAGGCAGCTGGTGGTTGGGGGCAGCCCGTTCCTGCCTGCTGCACCTGACTTGACACAAATATAGTGCGAAGCCCCACGTCAATTTTTTTTTAATTATTTCATGAATTTCCTGAAATAATTTAAAAAAATTGAAGTGGGGCTTCGCACTATATTTGTGTCCAGCCAGGTACAGCAGGCAGGAATGGGCTGCCCCCAACCACCAGCTGCCTATTTGTACCTGGCCGGACACAACAATATAGGGAAGGCCTTTTTTTCTTAATTATTTCATGAATTTCATGAAATAATTTAAAAAAATTGAAGTGGGGCTTCGCACTATATTTGTGTCCAGCCAGGTACAGCAGGCAGGAACGGGCTGCCCCCAACCACCAGCTGACTATTTGTACCTGGCCGGACACAACAATATAGGGAAGGCCTTTTTTTCTTAATTATTTCATGAATTTCATTAAATAATTTAAAAAAAAATACGTGGGGCTTCGCCCTATTTTTGTGTCCAGCCAGGTACAACTAGGCAGCTGGGTGCTGGAATCTGCAGCGCAGGGAGGCCCAAGCTTTCTGGGCCCCCCCCCGCTGCAAATTGCAGTCCGCAGCCACCCCGGAAAATGGCGCGTTCATAGAAGCGCCATCTTCTGGCGCTGTACCCAACTCATCCAGGGCCCTGGTGCGGTGGCTCACTGGGTAATAAAGGGGTTAGGGCCAGCTTGGTATTATCAGCTGGCCCCAAGCCCAAAATTCATGGGGTCACGCCAGTATTAGACATGACCGCCATGAATTTCTAGTAAAGTATTTAAAAAAAACACAACACCCAGAATAAAGTCCTTTAATTGAAATAAACACACAATTCTTTATTGTTCTAAATTAAACTATACTTACCATCACGCCCATTCCAGCTGAAGCCAACGATCTCCTGCAATAAAAGAAAATTAATAAACCAACCTCATCCTTACCTTTCCATGGTTCCCACGACAGCTTCAGCTCTGCTACATCGAGATGACAGGCTGGACCGCAGCAGAACGCTGCCATCCAGCCTGTCATGCCGCAGACACTGAGAAGAGCAGGCATGCTTGCGCTCCTCAGTGTCTCGCTGTGACGGCATCCAGATGAGCCGAGGTCATGTCCAATGAACTCGGCTCACCTCATGCACGTCACTGACAGCGTGGGAAAATTCTCACGCTGAAGTGCTGAGTGCAGGAGAATTCTCCCACGCTGTCAGTGACGTGCATGAGGTGAGCTCATGTCCAATGAACTCAGCTCACCTCATGCACCTCACTGACAGCGTGGGAAAATTCTCCTGCACTCAGCGCTTCAGCGTGAGAATTCTCCCACGCTGTAAGTGACGTGCATGAGGTGAGCCGAGTTCATTGGACATGACCTCGGCTCATCTTTATGCCGTCACAGAGAGACAATGTGGAGCGCAAGCAAGCCTGCTCTTCTCAGTGTCTGCGGGATGACAGGCTGGATGGCGGCGTTCTGCTGCGGTCCAGCCTGTCATCTCGATGTAGCAGAGCTGAAGCTGTCGTGGGAACCATGGAAAGGTAAGGATGAGGTTGCTTTATTATTTTATTTTTATTACAGGAGATCGTTGGCTTCAGCTGGAATGGGTGTGATGGTAAGTATGGTTTAATTTAGAACAATAAAGAATTGTGTCTTTATTTCAATTAAAGGACTTTATTCTGGGTGTTTGTGTTTTTTTTAACTTTGACTATGGGGTTAGTAATGGGGGTGTCTTATAGACGCCTCTCCATTACTAACCTGGGCTTGATGTCAGCTGGCATTATAAGCTGACATCAACCCCAGCCCTATTACCCCCTGCCACCGCACCAGGGCAGCGTGGAAGAGCGAGTCTAAGTGCCAGAATTGGCGCATCCTATGAATGCGCCATTTCTGGGGCGGCTGACGGCTGGTGTTTCTAGCCTGGGAGGGGGCCAATATTCATGGCTCCCTTCCTGGGCTATTAATATCAGCCCCCAGCTGTCTGCCTAGCCTTTGCTAGCTATTAAATTAGGGGGGACCCCACGTCATTTTTTTGGGGGGGTCCCCCATTTTAATAGCTAGTAAAGGCTGTGTATTCAGCTGGGGGCTGATATTAGTAGCCTGGGAAGCTCCGTGGGTATTACCCCCTTCCCAGGCTTCAAACATCTGCCCCAGCTGTCTGCTTAACCTCCGCTAGAGCCTAAAATTAAGGGGAACCCCACGCCAATTTTTTTAATAATAAATCCTTTATTTTAATACTAAATGACAAGTACAGTAACCAACACTATCACTGTACTTCATATATATGTGACTGACATGTTTCTATCTATCTAATCTATGTGTGAAGCTCTATTCTGTCTGTTATAAATTGTCGGGTACAGATGCTGAATTGCCGGCCGGCTTTCTTAAAGAGACGGTGAATGAAAACACTATTATTTTTTTTAATAAATCCTTTACACTAAATGACAAGTACAGTAAGCAACACTGTCACTGTACTTCATATATATGTGACTGACATGTTTCTATCTATCTAATCTATGTGTGATTCTCTATTCCTTCTATTCTAAATTGTTGGGTACAGATGCTGAATTGCCGGCCGGCTTTTTTAAAGAGACGGTGCATGAAAACACTATTATTTTTTTTGATAAATCCTTTACACTAAATGACAAGTACAGTAATCAACACTGTCACTGTACTTCATATATATGTGACTGACATGTTTCTATCTATCTAATCTATGTGTGATTCTCTATTCCTTCTATTCTAAATTGTCGGGTACCGCTGCTGAATTGCCGGCCGGCTTTTTTAAAGAGACGGTGCATGAAAACACTATTATTTTTTTTGATAAATCCTTTACGCTAAATGACAAGTACAGTAAGCAGCACTTTCACTGTACTTCGTATATATGTGGCTGACATGTTTATATCTATCTAATCTATGTGTGAAGCTCTATTCTTTCGGTTCTAAATTGTCGGGTACCGGTGTATGCCGCTGCTGATTTGCCGGCTTTTCATGTTTCACTGTTGGCACTGTTCCCATCGATTTGGGCAATCACTGTAATGCCACAACCACCATGGCTGTGGCATTACAGTGAGTGGCAGACAATCCCTGCATGATTGGTGCTCTAAATAGCACCAGACATGCAGGACACGCTTTTGGTGCACGAACAGTTATCGAACATAACCTCGAACAGCCGAATTTTTTGCAAATCGTTCGGGTTCGTCGAACAACTCGAACACCGCCCAAAACAGCTTGAATTTGAGATTGGCGAACAGTTCTAGTCGAACACCGCTCATCTCTACATCTAAGTACTCTTATGACATCCTTTTCTATGTATAATATATTTCATGTGACTTGGGAAACTATTGCAGTGTTAGCTATTTTTTCTGTACATGTGGTTCTTGGGGTCGTATACTATCATACTTATATACATCCACGGGGGGGCAGTACTGTTGTATCTTTGTATCTAGGAGACTGTTTCATTAATAAATATAATACTCAGTATTTCTGGCACATATATCATACATGTGTAGGACCTCAGCCATTTAATAGTGTTACATTCATTCTGGCACTACTGCTGGCATTTCTCCCATCTCTTTCTCTAACATATCATTTGAATCTCTCCCTATATATATTTCTGAGCTCTGATGTCCACTAATTATCCTGAATTAACTAAATTCCCTGCATTGGCTTTCATACTGGCTGTTACATCTCACCCTGATTGGCTGCACTAAACCATATGATGTGAAAGCCACAAGGCATTATGTTGAAACGCACACGGCTGTGCTTGAGGTCCATGTGTGTTTTCTGGGGCTGATACATTCTTTTACAATTACATTTGCACAAATTGAATAGCGTATTGTTCAAATTCACCAATACAAGCAAATTTGCTGAAATTTTAAATTAAATCAATTCACATCAATCCATTTGCTCATGTCTAAGCATTTGGAGTAGTCTCTTCACGTGTGCAGGTCTTGCAGCTGGGAGCACTTACTTTTCACATGAGTGACATGGGTGACGAATAGCTCTGTTCCCTAAATAAATGTAGCGTAAATTGAAAATCTGTGTTCCAAAATGATATTCGTGTAACACAGATATAATGGAATATCTGACTGAAGATTAATACCTTTCTTACAGAGTTCAATCATTTTGGTTATACTGAACATATAAAGAATGTGTATATTCTTATTTCACAGTAAAGTGACTAATTATTCCTTTTGATTGACCACATTACTTTTCCGAACATAAGTAGTGAGGGCAAGCAATTTCCCTGAATAGATACATATTGCTGTCTCTGAAGCAAACTATAGGCACAGCTGCTGTAGTGTTTGCTCAGAGCTTGCACTGTTTGCTTTATAATCATTTATCATTAGTATTGTGAGCCAAGCTATTAATTCCAAGATGATAATAACATTAGAATTTGCTAACATATTAAGCATTATCTAACAACAGGGGGATTACTGTAATATTAATTTCATGTATTGCTATAAAGAATGATTAATAGCAGCTGTGGCTCTAAAAAATTATATGCAAATTAGTACCTGGGATAGCTAGTTCTGAGTTTGCATACATGAAGCAAAACATAACAGCTGTCAATCACTGGTGAGAAGGAGCAGGTGGAGGAAAATACCATGATTAACCACAATAACTGGCAGTCCCTTATACTCTCACTGTCTATAAACTAACTTGCATACATTTTTTGGTTCTGTTTGTTTTAATAGGAAAACTCCTGACAAAGTAGCAGCGCAAAACAACCTTTGGGCTCCGGGGCTACCTGTGTCATTGGGTCATTCTGGTTGTGTTCCTTATGCACATTTTCATTGATTACTTTTTTGGTGTAATTTACCCTAAGGCCACATTCATACGTTCAGTATTTGGTCAGTATTTTACATCAGTATTTGTAAGCCAAAATCAGCAGTGGGTGAAAAATGTGAAAAATACAGAAATGCTGACGTGTTTCTATTATACTTTTCCTCTGATTGTTCCACTCCTGATTTAAACTTACAAATACTGATGTAAAATATTGAACTAATGCTGAACTTGTGAATGTAGCCTAATATCTATAGTCAGGCTGTGCAGCTTCACTTTACTGTTCCTTACTATTACTGCTATTGCCTGTGCACTTTATACCTTATAACAGTACTGTTTAAGCAGTGGTGTGACTAGAGTCCAATGGGCCCTGCTGCAAGACTTGGATCTGGGCCTCCCCCATCCAGATATATATCTAGATATAGATATACAGTTGAAACCAGAAGTTTACATACACTATATAAAAAGACACATATGGATGTTTTTCTCAATATCTGACATGAAATCAGAATAAACGTTTCCTGTTTTAGGTAAATTAGGATTACCATAATTTTTAATATTTGCCAAATGCCAGAATAATGAGAGAGAGAGAATATTTTTAGGCATTTTTATTACTTACTGCAAAGTCAAAAGTTTACATATATTTCATTAGTATTTGGTACCATTGCCCTTAAACTGAATGACTTGGGTCAAATGTTTGGGCTATCATTCCACAAGCTTCTCAGTTGGTTGGAATTTGTGCTCATTCCTCCTGACAAAACTTGTGTAACTGATCCAGGTTTGTGGGTCGACTTGCTCGCACCTGCCTTTTCAGCTTTGCCCATGAATTTTCAATAGGATTGAGATCAGGGCTTTGTGATGGCCACTCCAAAACATTGACTTTGTTATCCTTAAGCCACTTTGTTACCATTTTGGCAGTATGCTTTGGGTCATTGTCCATTTGGAAGACCCATTTCCGCCCAAGATTTAGCTTTCGGGCTGATGTCTTGAGATGTTGCTTCAGTATTGCCACATGATCTTATTTTCTCATGATGCAATTTATTTTGTGAAGTGCACGAGTCCCTCCTGCAGCAAAACAACCCCACAACATGATGCTGCCACTCCCGTCTTTCACAGTTGAGATGGTCTTTTTAGGCTTCCAAGCTTCTCCCTTTTTTCTCCAAACGTAACGATGGTCATTATGCCCAAAAAGTTCAATTTTAGTTTCATCAGACCACAGGACATGTCTTCAAAAATTAAGGTCTTTGTTCCTGTGTGCATTTGCAAACATTTATCTGGCTTTTTTATGTTTCTTTTTGAGTAATGACTTCTTCCTGGCAGAGTGGCCTTTCAGCCCATGTTGATACAGTACTTGTTTCACTATGGTTATTGGCACAATCTGACCAGCTTCCACCATCATCCTCACAAGGTCTTTTGCTTTTGTCCTTTGGTTGATATGTACATGTTGGACCAAAGCACGTTCATCTCTGGGACACAGAACCTGTCTCCTTCCTGAGCAGTATGATGGCTGGACATTCCCATCTTTTTTGTACTTGCGTATAATTGTTTGTACAGATACCTTCTGGTATCTTGAAATTGTACCCAAGGATGAGCCAGACTTGTGCAAGTCCACAATTCTCTTCCTGATATCTTGGCTGATTTCTTTAGACTTTCCCATGATGCTACACAAAGAAGCCGTATGTTTCAGGTGTGCATTAAAATACACCCACAGGTGTGTCTCTAATTAACTCAGATGTCGCCCAAAAAAAAAATGAGAAGCTTCCAAACACATGACATCATCATATGGACAGTCCAGAATTGTTTGAAGGCATAGTAATCTTAGTGTATGTAAACTTTTGACTTTGCAGAAAGTGATAAAAATGCCTTAAAACATTCTCTCTCTCTATCTCTCTTCTGGCATTTGGCAAATATAAAAAATTACGGTAATCATAATTGACCTAAAATGGGAAAGGTTTATTCTGATTTCATGTCAGATATTGAGAAAAACATGCATATGTGTATTTTTATTTAGTGCATGTCAACTATCTATATATATATATATATATATATATATATATATATATATATATATACAGTACAGACCAAAAGTTTGGACACACCTTCTCATTTAAAGATTTTTGTGTATTTTCATGACTTTGAAAATTGTACATTCACACTGAAGGCATCAAAACTATGAATTAACAAAAAAGTGTGAAACAACTAAAAATATGTCTTATATTCCAGGTTCTTCAAAGTAGCCACCTTTTGCTTTGATGACTGCTTTGCACACTCTTGGCATTCTCTTGATGAGCTTCAAGAGGTAGTCACCGGAAATGGTTTTCACTTCACAGGTGTGCCCTGTCAGGTTTAATAAGTGGGATTTCTTGCCTTATAAATGGGGTTGGGACCATCAGTTGTGTTGTGGAGAATTCTGGTGGATACACAGCTGATAGTCCTACTGAATAGACTGTAAGAGTTTGTATTATGGCAGGAAAAAAGCAGCTAAGTAAAGAAAAATGAGTGGCCATCATTACTTTAAGAAATGAAGGTCAGTCAGTGTGAAAAATTGGGAAAGCTTTGAAAGTGTCCCCAAGTGCAGTTGCAAAAACCATCAAGCGCTACAAAGAAACTGGCTCACATGAGGACCGCCCCAGGAAAGGAAGACCAAGAGTTACCTCTACTAATAAGGATAAGTTTATCTGAGTCACCAGCCTCAGAAATCGCAGGTTAACAGCAGCTCAGATTAGAGATCAGGTCAATGCCACACAGAGTTCTAGCAGCAGACACATCCCTACAACAACTGTTAAGAGGAGACTTTGTGCAGCAGGCCTTCATGGTAAAATAGCTGCTAGGAAACCACTGCTAAGGACAGGCAACAAGCAGAAGAGACTTGTTTGGGCTAAAGAACACAAGGAATGGACATTAGACCAGTGGAAATCTGTGCTTTGGTCTGATGAGTCCAAATTTGAGATCTTTGTTTCCATCCACTGTGTCTTTGTGCGATGCAGAAAAGGTGAACGGATGGACTCTACATGCCTGGTTCCCACCGTGAAGCATGGAGGAGGAGGTGTGATGGTGTGGGGGTGTTTTGCTGGTGACACTGTTGGGGATTTATTCAAAATTGAAGGCATACTGAACCAGCATGGCTACCACAGCATCTTGCAGCAGCATGCTATTCCATCCGGTTTGCGTTTAGTTGGACCATCATTTATTTTTCAACATGACAATGACCCCAAACACACCTCCAGGCTGTGTAAGGGCTATTTGACCAAGAAGGAGAGTGATGGGGTGCTACTCCAGATGACCTGGCCTCCACAGTCACCAGACCTGAACCCAATCTACATGGTTTTGGGCGAGCTGGACCGCATAGTGAAGGCAAAAGGGCTAACAAGTGCTAAGCATCTCTGGGAACTCCTTCAAGATTGTTGGAAGACCATTTCCGGTGACTACCTCTTCAAGCTCATCAAGAGAATGCCAAGAGTGTGCAAAGCAGTCATCAAAGCAAAAGGTGGCTACTTTGAAGAACCTAGAAAATAAGACATATTTTCAGTTGTTTCACACTTTTTTGTTAAGTATATAATTCCACATGTGTTAATTCATAGTTTTGATGCCTTCAGTGTGAATATACAATTTTCATAGTCATGAAAATACAGAAAAATCTTTAAATGAGACGGTGTGTCCAAACTTTTGGTCTGTACTGTATATGTCCTCCATCCTGGTATATATATATCCCCCATTCTGGAATATACTGTATGTCCCTAATCCTGCCTAGATCCCATCCTGGTATATATATCCCCCATCCTGGTATATATGTCCCTTATCCTGGGCCCCATCCTGGAATATTGAAACCAGAAGTTTACAAAACTTCTGATTTTTTTTCATTAGGACAGTGTGGTTTGTCGTTTCAACCTGTATGTATTAAATATTACTTCATTCTATACCTGTTTTTGTTTGGCATGGGCAGTATTTTGGCCTTATTGTTAGGCCAGTATGTACAATAATTTTTGTGGGCTGTTTTTAATTGTTTTTAGATGTCTTTGCTGTCTGTATTAATTACGCTAAATTAAAAAATAGTGTATTATCTTTCTCTCTTTGTTGAGATCCCCGTTCTTTGCAAATCTTTTTTCTTGTTGGTTTACATTGTTTTATATGCACTGGGTTGATCTCCTTTTGGTGGTGCCTTTTTGACCTTTTGGTGGTGCCCACCTCTTGTTCATAATCACACCCGGCATCCATTGCGCACTTTCCCTCTCCTCATTCATTGTGAAAGAGCTCGGTGGATGCTGGGTGTGATGCATGGGGTAACACCGCCCACAACCCAGCAGCCACCGCGAGGACCATGTCACTTATGTCACGCCTCACTTGACATGACATCAGTGGCGGGTCCCGAGATGCCTGTGAGCGGCCCGCGGTAGCGCCGCTCACAGGCAGTAACTGCAAAGCAAGATATTTACAAAAACCTTTATGGGCCCCGGGGGAATACATTGGGGGGATAATAAAAAGTAGTGGCCATCTTCTTTAATTTCTGTATTTTCGCTGGAAGATTATTGTGAACTAGCATTCCAAGGGACAAACGTTTAGCAATATTCTTGCAGTATAAAGAGGCTGCTGATCACCTGATAGAGTAAAATGCTTGTTTATCGGATGAAATTACTTTTAAGCTTGTTTAAAAATCATTAATTTTGACAGCACATCATCCTGTGTAAACAGGACTCACACTGCTGAGAAAAATGGCAGCCTATGCACATCAATCTATTACTGACCGGTAAATGCGCATCATATGTACAGTCTTCCTGTGTAGACAGGCTATTAAACGACCGTCGATTGGTAAAAATATACTGATCGGCGGTCATTTAGCGCTGACAGTCGGTATGTGTAAACGAACCTTTGAGCAACATTCCCACGATGAGATTTTGATGCTGTGTATTTTCACTGTGCAAAAAAAGGCATTGTTACAGTTCCAGCAAAGTGGATGGGATTCATAGAAATTTCGTGCCTAGTACTGTACTTTTTTTTTTTAACGCTGCGCAAATTGACCTGTGTTTCATTTTTCATTGGTCAATTTTTACTACAGGTATGCTATTTTTTTCCCATAGCATTTCATTAGATGCTGAAAAACCACTGTTAAAAACACATCTGCGTTTTTAGTGTATTTCCGCTATGGAAATGAACTAAATACGCATGCATTCAACACATGTCTGTCGATTGCATGCATATTTACACCGTGTGCAGAATTATTAGGCAAATGCGTATTTTGATCACGATACTTTTTATACATGCTGTCCTACTCCAAGCTGCATAGGCTTGAGAGCCAACTACCAATTAAGTAAATCTGGGGATGTGCATCTCTGTAATGAGGAGGGGTGTTGTCTAATGACATTAGCACCCTATATAAGGTGTGCTTAATTATTAGGCAACTTCCTTTCCTTTGGCGAAAATGGGTCAGAAGAGAGATTTGAAGGGCTCTGAAAAGTCCAAAATTGTGAGATGTCTTGCAGAGGGATGCAGCAGTCTTGAAATTTCCAAACTTTTGAAGCGTGATCACCGAACAATCAAGCGTTTCATGGCAAATAGCCAACAGGGTCGCAAGAAGCGTGTTGGCCAAAAAAGGCGCAAAATAACTGCCCATGAATTGAGGAAAATCAAGCGTGAAGCTGCCAAGATGCCATTTGCCACTAGTTTTGCCATATTTCAGAGCTGCAACATTACTGGAGTATCAAAAAGCACAAAGTGTGCGATACTCAGGGACATGGCCAAGGTAAGGAAGGCTGAAAAACGACCACCTTTGAACAAGAAACATAAGATAAAACATCAAGAATGGGCCAAGAAATATCTTAAGACTGATTTTTTAAAGGTTTTATGGACTGATGAAATGAGAGTGACTCTTGATGGGCCAGATGGATGGGCCAGAGGCTTGATCAATAAAGGTCAGAGAGCTCCACTCCGACTCAGACGCCAGCAAGGTTGAGGTGGGGTACTGGTATGGGCTGGTATCATCAAAGATGAACTTGTGGGACCTTTTCGGGTTGAGGATGGAGTGAAGCTCAACTCCCAGACCTACTGCCAGTTTCTGGAAGACAACTTCTTCAAGCAGTGGTACTGGAAGAAGTCGGTATCGTTCAAGAAAAAGATGATTTTCATGCAGGACAATGCTCCATCACATGCATCCAACTACTCCACAGCGTGGTTGGCCAGTAAAGGTCTAAAAGTAGAAAAAATAATGACATGGCCCCCTTGTTCACCTGATCTGAACCCCATAGAGAACCTGTGGTCCATCATAAAATGTGAGATCTACAGGGAGGGAAAACAGTAGACCTCTCGGAACAGTGTCTGGGATGCTGTGGTGGCTGCTGCACGCAATGTTGATCGAAAACAGATCACGCAACTGACAGAATCTATGGATGGAAGGCTGTTGAGTGTCATCATAAAGAAAAGTGGCTATACTGATCACTAATTTTTTTGGGGGTTGTTTTTGCATGTCAGAAATGTTTATTTCTAAATTTTGTGCACTGATATTGGTTTACCTGGTGAAAATAAACAAGTGAGATGGGATTATATTTGGTTTTTATTAAGTTGCTTAATAATTCTGCACAGTAATAGTTACCTGCACAAACAGATATCCTCCTAAGATAGCCAAATCTAAAAAAAAAACACTCCAACTTCCAAAAATGTTAAGCTTGGATATTTATGAGTCTTTTGGGTTGATTGAGAACATAGTTGTTGATCAATAATAAAAATAATCCTCTAAAATACAACTTGCCTAATAATTCTGCACACAGTGTAGTATATTTCCACAGCGAATAAAGTTTTATCAAAGCCAAATACCAGGAAGCATCAAAAACAAAGCAGTGTAATTTAAAACATAACATACTAAAAATAGACAAAAACCGCGGTGCCAAAAACGAAATAAAAACGCATGTAAAAAATGCACTCAAATATGCAATGAAAAAAAGCAAGTAACCTAGTTTAGCTGATACAATGTAATGTAAGTAAAAGAAATGCTGTAGAAAATCTGCAACATCAAAGACTCATTAAATTTTCATCACGTGAACACAGCCTGAGCGTCCCTCCGTGAGAAATTGACATGTTGCAGATTTCAAAAAAGCACCGCATGTCAGTGTACACAGCATAAAAAAAGCCACAGTGGCCATGAGATTTCTATAAATCCGCTTGAAGTGTAAAACGCGGCATATTTGTGCCCCGAAAACCTGCTTTGTCAAAAACCCATCAAAAACTTATTGTGAGGATTTAACCTTCGGCAAAGTTCCCAAGATCAGTATTGTATTCGGTGTATCTTTTCTGCGTGTACAAAAAATGGAGTGTCAGAGTGCAACAATTCCAGAAAAATATATGGAATTTAGGTAAATCTCATGCCCATTGTGCTTTCTTTGTTTTATGCTACGGAAACTGACCTGCAGCGCCATTTTGAAATCCACAACATGTCAATTTCTCTTGTAAATATTGCGACAAAATCACTGGCAAAGCACTGGGGGAGAGATATATAGCACTGAGATTAATAGCTATAGTAATTATACATAGGAAAAAGGTTCCAGCACACGAGTGGGTTAATCAGCCATCTTAGTGCTAGGGTGATTAAACACCTGTAGAAAGGGAGGAACTCAGAGGATAAAATCACAGCCTTTCTGAGCATTTGGTGTGAGGAGGGCCTGGAGGCACAAGCTCTTGAGCTGTGGTGTGCATGTTAAGGAAAGCTAAACCTTGGGTTGTTCTTGTTTCTAAAGCGGGCGGTTACCCGTAGCAACAAGAACAGTGCCATACGTTATGTTTTGTTTTCCTCTTTGGCTGGGAAGATGATGTTTGTTTTGCTAGCAATGCTGTGGTTTATGCAGTGCTCTTAATAAACCACAGAAGATTTAAAGAGACAGTTTTCTTGTTTACCTCTGTGTGCAACCAAGTGAGCCGATCTACCACAATATACATTTTATTTGTGGATTTTCCCTGTCAACTTAGCTAAGATGAGAAACTCGGACATCTGAATGAAGCCTTATGGTTCGTATTCATGAAGCAAAAACACAGCTGCTGTCAATCATTGGTGAGGAGGGCAGGAGCAGGTGAGTAGAGGTGGAGAACAAATTGGCCATTCATGATAACCATGAGTCTGTTGTACTCTGTCTTACTGGCTATAAACTAACCGGCATGTAATTTGTTGAGCTGTTTGGTGTATTAGACCAGCAAACCTGTAATGAGCAGCATTTTGTGATGACAGATCCGCTTTAATGGCTAAGATATGATCAGGGAATGCAGCTTAGCTGCATTTTCTAAAGGGAAGTCTGTAATAATCAGAAATATGTATTCTGCTTTCCTACGGGATTTGACATTCACCATACACATCAGCCATGATGCCAGTTGTTCAGCTGTATGTAAATATTACATTACCCTCTTTCACAAATTTCACTTCTATATAATTCTAAACTAGTTAGTTTGTTGAATGAATGATGAGATGCTGCCTTTTGTCTATACATAGTGAATCCGGTCTATTGTGCCAACTACTGCTCATAAGGTGCGGTCCACCAGGGGATCCACCTGTTCTCCTGTGGGCCAGTCCGAGCCTGTGTACAGTAATGTCACTTATCTTTGTAATTCATTAATAATTTACAGATGTGCCGATAAATATTTCTACTGACATGTCCAATAGAAGTATATGATGAAGATGCAATATATGAAATAGCTAACATACAGTAGGTATCAATATATCAATTAAATAATTTACTTTCATATACTTGCTTACCAGAGATTATATCAGATTGCACACATTGCGAAGTGAGATGAAAAATTGTTTGTTTTGCTGTTTTGACAAATAAATGGATAGTTTATTGGTACAACATTATGTAAGGAATAATAGGGTATATATAAAATGATTTATTGCACTTTATATGACTTTTACATCTCATTTCTTTTCAGTAGTTCTAACCTTCATGTATCACTCTATAGTTAACCCTACATGATGTGCACAGTTCAAACAAATGCAAAGGTAACATTTGTAGGAAATATCCACAAGTAATGAAAAGGTTAATATGATCTGAGTTATTGTCAGGGGCTTAATCCAGCAGTATTATCCGCAGCTCCCGCTCTGGGGTATGGAGTGACTGACAGATTACATGCGTCTTTATGACTCATTCCCTTTTACTGTGACCCTGTGTCTTCTGACAATGACTTCTGTTGGTAACAATACATTTCATTTCTTGATACAGGTTACAGGTCAGTTACCTATGATCCTTTTATTTCCTGTTTTTCTACATTTTCTATATTACCTAACAATTAGGTATGCTGCTTGCTTTCTTGCAAATGTATATGGTTTAAAGATCATATGGAAATACAGGAAGGATTATAGATGTTGTGCTCTGCTACACTTTTTCTTCACAATAATGCCATTTTCCTGCTAAAGAAGCAGTATTTTCAATTCACATCACACATTATATATATTTGTAGTTTTTAGAATTGAATTAACTTCTAGAATGCCTCCAATAAAGTCCCATATGTACAAGGTTAGATTCTATAAAAAGCAAAATATATGTAGCTAAAATATTTCAAATAATATCTGGTCTACCGGTCTGAAATTAACACCATTGACAGTGCAATGTGCCACTTAAAAGCGATCTCCCCACTTTTGGGTGCTCGCTATTGTAAAACCTTGTGACCATCTGTGCAGTACTAATATGCACAGTAATGGTAGCTGTCAGTAGTCATCATTTGTGTAACCAACCACTAATGGGTATACATTATTAGTCAATGGTGTGCGATGTGTGTAAGCCTTACACCACGGCCCCATAATCAGTATTCGGTCAGTATTTTCTCTCAAGAGTGGGAGACAAAACCAGGAGTGGGTGATAAATGCAGAATTGGTGACTTGTTTCTATTATACCTTTTCTCTGATTGTTCCTCACCTGGTTGTGGCTCCCACTCCTGAGAAAAAATACTGATCAAATACTGATAGTGGGGCTGTGGTCTTAGATGAAGGAAGCACTTGTAGGAGGTCCATGTAGAGGAGAACATCATATTGGCACATACTAAGCAGATAGTCTCACTTACCTGTACGTCATCCCCGTCCTGCACGCAACAGTATTTTCATAAGATAACTCACAGACTCTTAGGTACCAGTTCATCTCCAGCTCATAGAGGAGAGTGGTCTTCCCTGTCCTTGGCTGGACCTGTCCTGCTGCACTGTGCCTCTTGCCTTTCCCATTTTCTGCCACACTTTTTGGAGCTTTGTTTCCCAAAGAAACCACAGAGTACTTCCTCAGTTTGGCGTTGTCATCCTGAATTTTACCGCCAACAGCCCCGGTACGTGCTGCCAGCATCGTGCCCTTTTTACCACCCTAACACTATGTCACTGTCATCAGAGATACTGTAGTTGTGTTTTCCCACTGCTTGGTCCTGCCTTATAGCTTTACACTGGTCATGGAAAGGTAACTAGATCCCTCTAGATTCAGAGTAACCATTTCAGTCCTGAAGGGGCCAGCAATGCATTACAAAGCAAATGCACTGCAGGCCCCTTCAGATAAAGAGGGGTTAACAAGAGCAGAGACTTGAAAGTCCCCTTGGCTTTCAAATGCTGAAAAGAGTAGTCCACCTGGTGCAGGTAAGCCCGGACAATCTGAGAGAAGCTGCAGCTCAGCGAGTCATTCATACAATCCCGTTCTGAAGAGTCTCACATCTTCCTGCTTCAACTAAGCCTAAAAAAAAATAAAGTAAAAAAAATGCAATGAAGGTTCCTTAATCTGGGGATTGTTCTACCACTGTGCTGTGCGTCTACAGTTATGCCTTTGCTTTTTTTTATTTTGATAGAGTGAGAGCTGTCTTTACTTTGTAATCATGAGTGCACGCTAGAGTGGGATTAAATGGACTTAAATCAACAGTGATAAAAAAAAGCCTGATCCGTTCCTACATCCTCTTTGTATATTGAAGTCTCAATAGAATTAATGTTATTGGAATGGAAAAGAGAGTCAAATACATAATGTACTATGATAGTCCAAAGTTTAAAATATGTTTGTCATTTTATACTATTAGAATTTAAAATACCTAGAAACATAAAATCAGTTCGTATGAAATATTACATAATCTTGTTAAGCATGACAGCATGACCTTGGTCTTCTACGTAAGGAGCAACAATAAATCACATGAAATTCATTCATTTGCTGTTCCATAGGAAACAATAGAATAATGTTTTTAAAATTCACCAAAAATGAATTTTAAACTTTGTAATTCACTAATGTTCAGTGAAACCCTATGGCTACCATATTATAATCTGTGCCAGGAACTGGAGATACATGGGCCCCGAGCCATGCCAGAGTCGGACGCTCTTGGTTCATTAAGAGGCACACCCATCTTAATGAATCAGGAGCGTTGGAAAAGTGGTGCATGCCTCGGTGTGCATTTTGCCACTAGTCTTACTCCAGATGGTGACTGGAGTAAGATCTGTGATGTAAGGAACGCCACTGCTCGTTATGAATTTGATGAGCAGGGGTTACCACCCCCCTTTCCCGTCCAAGCTCCACTGACTTGGCGAGAGAAGCGATGAAAGTGTAAGAACGTCATAAGTCGCAACATTTTAGTGCAGTCTTGTGTTTGCGACAAAATTTTGTGACTTTTCAAAGCTTTTGCACCAGAATTCTAGTGTAACAGCTTTAATGAATCGGGCTCATTGATCGGAAGATCTATTTATCCTTAAGGCTCATGCAGACATACGTGCAAATTGGTCCGATCTCGTAGAAAATACAAGAAGTTGTCACTCTCCGGTCGGGGGACTCGCGGCCATTCCATGCATTGTGGTCCGAGATCGGACCGATTTGCATGGACATCTGCATGAGCCCTTAGTTGTCTCCCAACTTATTACAAAGTACCACATAATTTTGAGTTTTTGCAGAATAAGGCCTCATTCAAATGTCGATTTTTTTCCATACAACAAAAATGAACCAATGTTAACCTATTTTTCATTTGTATGTGCTTTTTTACCGTCAATGTAGCATATGTTTTTCTTACATGCAAAATAAAAAAAATTCTAAGCTTCTACTACAAACTACACAGTAAGAAACAGGCAGCCAATGGATGACATACAGATGGCATCCGTCCGTATGCCATCCTTTTTTTTCATAGACCAATTCACTGGAATGTGCAAGTTTCATCTGCAAACTAGATCAATAATAGACATATTTACATTTTTTTGTGCATAAACTTTATTTGGTTCATGTTCTACCCATGAAAACCCCAGATAGAACAAGTGCGTGAAACCAATATGTGTAAATGTAGCCCAGGAATGAATGCACAAGGTCTGGAGTTTCCTGCATAAAATCCTCTACATAATTTAATAACAGTGATGTAGATAAGATTAAACAAGTTTCATGTACACATTTTGGATATTTTCCATATGTAAACTGTAACGCAATATGAATTTTCAATCTTCTGCATGTCACTTCCTTTTTAGAATTCAAGTCGGACTTCACATTGCAATGTACTAGTTCTTCTCACTAAATTAGAATATAATCAAAAAGTTAATTTATTTCAGTTCTTCAACACAAAAAGTGAAACTCATATATTATATAGAGTCATTACAAACAGAGTGATCTATTTCTAGTGTTTATTTCTGATAATGTTGATGATTATGGCTTACAGCCAATGAAAACACAATGGCGCTGACTATTGGTCATGAGTGGCTTGACATAAGGAATGCGACACTTGTAGTCCATGTCCAGGATGTGTCTGTGTGTGGGGGCTCTTGAAGCAACGACTCCAGCAGCAGTCCACTCCTTGTGAATCTCCCCAAAATTTTTGAATGGCCCTTTCTTAGCAATCCTTTTCAAGGCTGCGGTTATCCTGGTTGCTTGTGCACCTTTTTCTACCACACTTTTTCCTTCTACTCAACTTTCCATTAATATGCTTGGATACAGCACTCTGTGAACTGCCAGCTTCTTTAGCAATGACCTTTTGCGGCTTACCCTCCTTGTGGAGTGTGTGAATGACTGCCTTCTGGACATCTGTCAAGTCAGCAGTCTTCCCCATGATTGTGGAGCCTACTGAAACAGACTAAGGGACCTTTTTAAACTCTTTGGAAGCCTTTGCAGATGTTTTTTGCTAATTGTTCTAATTTACTGAGATAATGACTTTTGTGTTTTCATTGGCTGTAAGACATAATCATCAACATTAACAGAAATAAACATGTGAAATAGATCACTCTGTTTGTAATGACTCTATATAATATATGCGTTTAACTTTTTGTATTGAAGAACTGAAATAAATTAACTTTTTGATTATATTCTAATTTAGTGAGAAGCACTTGTATAAGGTGACGTTAGCTGCAACTCTGCACCAAAGGCAGATTTGCTGTAAAACATTCTGCCACACGTGCAAGTACCACATAGCATTCATCAAAAATCCCAGCATGGCATGTATTGTCTGTATCCTACCCCAAAAAATGGTGTTTATTGAAATTGACAGATTCAACATTTGACTATGGGATTTAACCCCTCTGTGACTGCAGATACTCTTTTTTATGTTGGTCATTAAGGGTCGTTATTCCTCAGTCCACCATTTTATGTCACTGAGGAATATGTGAATAATGCCCCCCATTGGGTGAAAACTGTATACCTCAGTTGACACCTTGCTTTATTGGCCACAATTGATGCTACCACTGATTGTGGTCATTTAACCCCGCAGATGCTACTATCAATAACAACAGTAGCATCCTGATGGTTTACAGAAGGCGGCTGCACCCTCTTTCAAACCATCACAGATGGCCAAGTTATGGTCTCAAGGACTGCCAGCTGCAGTAGCCTGTTAGTCCCTGCTATAAGCAGGGTCTAACAATCTATGTGTCAGGGGAAAACCGGCAGATTTAGTGTATTGCAATAGAAAAGTATTCCAGTGAATTGGACCAGTGAACAATATATAAAATGTTCAAATCCCATAATGGGTCTAAGTAAAACAGTATTAAAAGTTCAATAAAATGTGTAAAAAAGTTAAAAAAGAAAAAAAAGCAAGAAAAAATGTTTTGCCATTAAAAATGTAAGTTTTATTTAACAAAAAAATACACATGTAGACAATTAGTATTGCCATGTCCAGAACAAGCATTGTTATAAAACTGTTATTTAACTCTTATGGTGAACACTGTAAAAAACAAAACAAAAAAAACAAATGCAGTTTTTTTTTATCCCACTGCCGCACAAAAATAGTATAAAAAGCAATCAAAAAGTTACATGAAAAAAATGACATCACTAAGAACATTAACTTGTCCTGCAAAAAATATGTTCCACATATAGCTCTGTCAACAGAAAAATAGAAAAACAAAAGTTATAGCTCTCAGTATGACAATGCAAAGCCAAATTAGTTTTGTAAAAAATAGTGGTTGATATGCAAAAGTAGCAAATCATAAAAAACCTACCTAAACCTGTTATAGCTGTAATCATACTAAGGCCTCTTTCACATGTCAGTGCCTCCAGTATGTGTGGTGACAGTTTTCACACATACTGGTGACACTTATACATGTAGACCCATTCAATTGAATGGGTCTGTACACATGTCAGTGTGTTTTCATGGACCGTGTGTCCATGGGCAAAAAACGCTGACATGTCCATTTTTTCACGCTGCACAGCCGCAAAATGTCCACACTGATCAGTGAGACACGTACCGGCACCTGGGAATCAGCGGTAGACACGGACACGGAAATCTCCGGTACTGTTTTTTCCAGTACCAGAAATATCTGGACGTGTGAAAAAGGCCTAACCATAAGAATAACATTGGCTTATCACTTTTACTGCAAAGGTGAATGGTGTAAAAATTAATAGAAAATCCTCAATTGCCATTTTTTTGTCTATTTTACCAACCAAATAGTCAGAATTGAAAGCAATTAAAAATAAAAATAGAAATATCAACTCACTCAACAAAAAAAACCTCTCATACAGGTCTGTCAGCAAAAAAATAAAAAAGTAACAACTCTCAAAACATGCGATGCAAAAATATTTTTTTTGTAATAAAGTGTTTTAGAGTACAAAAGTAATAAAACATAAAATCAATATACATCTGGTATTGCTGCAATTGTACTGATCTGAAGAATAAAACTGTCTTATCACTTATACTGTCCAGAGAATGGCGCAAAAACGATATTGAAAAAAAATCCTGAACTGCTGTTTATTGGTTAATTTTGCCTCCAAAAATAAGAAAAGGCTAAGTTCAAATTTATCCTTTGCTCTACGCTGAGCTCTTACGTTTGGGTTTGTGCCATAATCTGTGAAAAATGTGATTCAGACCAAATACCTAAAAGAACCATTCACTGGAGACAGACAGTCATTTTGGACTCTATGTGGCGTCTTTTCCAGCTGTGTCCATCTTTTAGGCGTCCTTAAAACTGTGGTCAGCCATGGTTTTGTGGATGCTTAAAAAAGACAGGACACCCTCAAGACAGAGATAGTCGAAAGTGACTCAATCTGCCTCATTATAGTGAATGGTTCCATCAGGGCTTCCTTCTGAACCAGTTTTTGGGGATATAGACTGAAGTCTGACATAAGTGCTTAGCATGGAGCACATGAGAAATGTGAACTTAGTATTAAAATCGATCAAAAAATGTTATGTACCCCAAATTGGGGTCAAGAAAACCTTCAACTCATTCCAGAAAACAAACTATCATTCAGGTTCATCATGTGTTAATGGAAAAATAGTGGGCTTTTACATTCCTGGTAGCTCAAAGGCTCTCGAAAAGTGACGTGGTTCCCCTCAAAATCTGCACTCCCGAATCTGAAAATGCCCACCAACCAGTATGCCCAGACCACAGTTAGCATCCACATATATGGCATTGCTGTAGTGGCTTTATTGTCTATACAAGTACCCTCTGAAATGTAAAGTGCTGCAGAATATGTTGGCACTATAGAAATAATAATTAATAATAATAGAATAATTTGCATTATTAGTGGCCTGAGCCCTCTTAACAATTTACAGGGGTATGAGTCTCCCAAAGCATAAGCTGGGCACACTAGGATTGGGCACTAAAATGGCATATTTGCAATTTTCACTCTGCATCGTCCACTGCATACTAATTTTTGAAAAACACCTGTGAGGGTCAGAATAGCCACTACACCCTGGAACTAAAACAAAAACTACATTTTAGTGAAAAAAAAAATGTTCATTTGTTTACAGCTCAAAGATATAAGATACGGCAAAGCACCTGTGCGTTCAAAAACTTTACCAAACCCTAGAGGTACTTCTTGAGGGGTATAGTTTCCAAAATGTGGTCATTTTGGGGGATTTTTGCTGTTTTGGCAAATGTGAAATGGTGTCTGCAATCTACTGTAGCCAAATTTTCACTCCAAAAATTAAATAGCGCTCCTTCCCTTTCCTTTGGGAAAAATTGGGCGGCAAATCTTGGGTTAAAATGTCTTCTTATACCAATTGTGAAATTGAAAATTTAGTGACTAAAACAACATGTTAGTGGGAAAAAAAACTATTATGTTTTCACCGCCAATGTTAGATTTGGTTTTGTAATTTACCTTGAACAAAAAAAAAAATTTGCTGCCAAACGTTTAAGCTTCATTTGTGAATGAATGGTTTGGTCTAATGAGTTTACTGAATTCAAGTGTGGAACTGCAATTGTATTCCATCATTGCAACAAGTAAGGTCCCATGGAGATGACTCGCCCAGGGGAAGATGGGGGACTCGGTACCCAGGCCTTTACCTTCTTGGGATGTCACGGCGATCGGCTCCCAGGCCCGTACCCTGGGGTCACTCTTAAAAGGGGTTGTTGCTTGAAGGGATGATAAACAGTTTTGTCTCGTGATGCCACCCGTGGTTCCTGGTAATGGGTACCAGCGCTGCTGCAGACCTCCGCGGGGTGATGGGATGGCAGCTGAGATGTTTCTGCTCCCCACAAGCGGAGCGGGCCCCCGGGGCAGGGTTGATGGAAGGGATGCAGGTGAGAGGTGGCCCAGCCGGGTCAGGGGAGAATAATAGACACACACACAGGGGATTCACTTCAGTACCTTTACTGGTGTAGATGGCAGGTACGGTCCAGGGTACTTGGTAGGAAGGGTGCACTTCTGGACTCTCCCCAGTGAGCGGGTATAAGGCCTCCTTGTCTGTTTCTTCCTCTCCCTCTCTCTGAAGCTCCTGACCTGCTTGGAACTAGGCCTAGCTTCTGTACTCTTTCTCACTCTCTCACCTGTCTGCTTTGTGGTAAGAACTTTCCTCTGGCTACCACTATCCCTGGACGCTGGGGCCATCATGGTTCCTAGTTCTTTGGATGGTTGCAGCTTCAGGTTGACCAGGGGTCTAGAATCCCCTTGGTATACCGATTATTCCTACTGGGCATAGAGGACCCTGTAGGCGCGGACCCGGTGTCCGGCTTGTGTTCTGGGGTGAGCCTAACATGCTCCTCTGCCCCCCAACACTTCTCTCTCCTCTCCTTGCCTCCGGCCACGCTCTAGGCCCTCTTGCTTCAGCACATGCTTTAGGCCTTAACTTGCCCTCAGCACAGCAGCTAACATGTGCTGTTTCTTCGCTGCTCTAAAGTGTCAGCACACTCTCCCTACCTAACTCCACCCTCCAGTAAATATATCCCTAACAGGGCTCCCTCTGGTGGTATGAGGTGGAAGGGTGGAGGTGTCTGTGTGTACTGAGGGCCTCTTGTGGAGAAGTCCGTCCATGCACCCTTTTGGGTCCTGTGGTACCTGTGGGTAGCAGGGTGCCACATTCCCCCCTAGTACAATTCAGTACTCCTGGAATGAAGCATTTTTGTAACCAGGTAACAACAACAATTACAATTATAATAGCAATAACACTTAGATAATATACAGTATGTACAAGCTTTGAAAAATTCAAAAATGTAACAAAAACCAACTGGGTAACTATCTACATCGGACAGTACTGGGCCACTCACAGTTGTTGACCTCCAAGTCTCTGGTTTTTGGAATAAATGCAGGCAATAAATAAAGGCATGTTATAAATAAAACACACATCAAAGGCACACAATAAATAACAATAGGCAATACCCGAAGCTCCTTAGATCCAGTGTAGGGAATTCTGAATGCTTTAGCATATTAAGACATTTTATAAAACTTTGTGCTTCCAACTTTGTGGGAACAGTTTGGGGAAGGCCCTTTTCTGTTCCTGTGTGACTGCAACAATGCAAAAAGCAAAGTTCATAAAAAGTATGGTTGGGGGAGTTTTATATTAAAGAACTTGACAGCACCGCAAAGAGACCTGACCTCAACTCCATCGAACACTACAGCTAATCGGATCTTTTTAAATTCAAATTCGCTGGGTTCGCCAAATTTTCCCAAAAGATTCAATTTGCGGCTAATTAATTTGTGCGAATCTCAGTACTGAAAAGCTTGTAATCGCTCTGAAAATACACTTGGGTGAAAGGAGAGAGAAAATTCTGCTGACCATAATAGCTTAAACACTACAGAAAAGCTGACCCTGTTGATCATAAGAGCTTACACTCTACAGGAGAGAGCGAGGGGACCCCGCTGATCATAGGAGTTTATATACTACAGAAGAGAAAGACTTACCCAATGACACTGGAGATGGAAAAGGACTCTGCTATACAATCTGTGCTCCACTGGGAACTGCTGATCGGTGATAGCCCAGCTACTGGCCACCACTGTACAAGGTATGATACTCTGGAAGATGTCGTGGCTGCCAGGGCAGCAATACATAATTATGTTAGTGACGCGCCCAGGGGATGGGGACGACTCGGTACCCGGGCCTTTGCCTGGTTTTGGGGATGTCGCGGTGGTCGGCTTCCAGGCCCGTACCCTGGGGTCACTCTTGAAAAAGGGTCTTGGAACTTGGATAGAGATAAAAATAAAGTAAATAGTTCATGACGCCACCTGTGGTTCCTAGTAAGGATTACCAGCGCTGCTTCAGACCTCCGGGGGTGTTGGGACGGCAGCTGAGGTGTTTCTGCTCCCCACAGGTGGAGCGGGCCCCCGGGGCAGGGATGGTGCGAAGAGATGCAGGAAAGAGGGGACCCAGCCGGGTCAGAGGAAGAACAGACACACACACCGGGGCTAGTTACAGTACCTTTACTGCAGATGGTAGTCAGGTACGGTCCAGGGTACTTGCTAGAAGGGTGTGCACTTCTGGACTTGCTCCCCAGTGAGCGGGTGTAAGGCCTCCTTTCTGTATCTTCCTGTCTCTCTCCCTTGAGCTTCTGACCTGCCTGGAACAGGGTCTAGCTCCCTTGATGTTTCTCTCACCCGTCTTGCTTGGCGGCGAGGGCTTTCCCACTGGTTACCACGATCCCTGGACGCTGGGGCCTTCGTGGTACCTAGTCCTCTGAATGTGCAGTATTCACGGGTGGACTGAGGGATATGAAATCCTTCTCAGTATGCCGGATTCCCTACTGGGCATAGAGATCCCAATAGGCTCGGGCCCAGTGCCCGGCTTGCATCAGGGGACGAACCCTCTGCTGTTCCTCTGTCCCTCATGGCTCTTCTCTTCTCCTCGCCTTCTAGCCCACTTTAGGCTCTCACTGGCCAGACTAGCCCGCAGCTTGGGCCTAGCCTGGCTTTCAGCCACACAGACTTCAGCTTGTCTGGTGCTGTAGCATCGTGTCACACTCACTGCTTCCCACTGACTGACTTCCTGAACTCCACCGCCCAGTATATATATACCTGACAGGGCTCCATCTAGTGGACTTGGGTGGAGGTGTCTGCATGCATTGAGGCCACTGGGGAGAATCCGCCTGTGCAACACCCAGGAGTTCTGTGGCAGCCTGCAGCTGCAGGGCGTCACATTAGTCCACTCTCTGATGCTTCAGCAATGAGGAAAATGGTGCTGGGCACTTTTTTTTTGAAAATCAAATAATCTCAAAATGTTTGAATTCGCATGAAACTGCAAATTTCAGGAAATTCAGCTCAAATTCAATCCTCCGCAGATCTATCTGCTCATCTTTATCGAACACCTTTGGGATAAATTAGAATAGTGATTGCGAGCCAGACCTTCTCATCCACCATCAGTGTCTGAACTTACAAATGCTGTTTTGAATGAATGGACAAATATTCTCACTTCAAAATTTTGTTCAAAGCTTTTTTGGAACCAACTCCATATTAATTCCTCTAGATTTAAAATGGGGTGTCAATAATGCTCCTGTAGGTGTAATGTGTAGGTGTCCCAATACTTTTATCCATATAGTGTATGTTATATATCTAGTTTAATCCAATAAAAACATGTGCAACCTAGCATCTAACTGTAGTAATTGTTAGGACTTGAAGCAGATAAATAGTTAAATAGCAAAGCTATTTTATTGAGTAGCTGTGTGATAGACGGGAGTACAAGTTCTTCATGTTCCATCTACTATTGCATTTTTGATCAAATATTTTCTGTTATAAGACTAGAGCTGGCAGTAACTACCTGGTACCGACAAGGTGAATGCTATTTTTCATTATCTTAATGAGGTAACATCATCTGAGCTATGAAAAATGTACAAGCTGGACATAGGAGATAGTTTCTTCCTAGAAAACCAAGATCTCTTGAAACATTTATAGTCAGGCTGTCCATATTCTTGTGTTTTGACCCAAAGTCCTTACTCTCACTATGAAAGGCATGTTCCAGAAAATCTGGGTGTACATAAAGACCACTTACTGCTAATTAATACTCTTGTTAATATCATCAAAATCATTTTTTAAAGGGTTACCTGTTTTGGATACCCATTTTTTTTCAGAGGGTGCTCTTATCTATTGATCAGAACAAAGGGTGACTCCAAAAGTGCCTCTGTTAATGTGGGGGGTGGGCCGGGTTACATTTGAACAACCTATTGATTTAAAGAGGACCTTTCACTAAGTATTTCATGTTGAACTGGTCACAAGATAAAATGTTTTTTTTTTATTTTATTTTTTTCAAATTCACCTCTCCTTTACAATCAAAGAATTTGGCCCATAATCGTTAACTTTTGTTAAGTCCAAGGGGGTGTTATCAGATAGCTTTTCTTTTTCTGCCTGTATGATGCTGAATCAAACATAAACAAGCAGCAACAACCAAAGGAAATAAGAGCATGTTCCCACAATAGATTTGAGCAGATTTCACACTGGATGACACAAATGATGTCAGATTATGATCATGACCTCCTAGTCTAACCTCCTGCATGAGTCAGTGTGTGGGAGGAGGGGCAGTGCAGCTGAGTTTAGCTGTGTAACATTACAAACCCCTCAGATCTCTTGATTACTGAGTGTGTCAGCCATCATACTTATGTCTGCTGTGCTCAAGCAACTTGTACCCCCTCTTCAGTGAGAACAGGGCTGTTATTATATCTCACATAGGAGTACAGATGTACTGACCCTCTGCTCTTATCTCACTGCAGAGCATTAGCAAGTTGAGCATAACTGGCATACACTGTGTGCACAATTATTAGGCAATTTGTTTTTTTGATACTTAGTTTTATTATTGAACAACTACAGTGCTGTTGGTCAGTCCAGAAGGTTAATAAACCTGAGTATTTAAGAAAGTAACAGTGAGGATTTATCTTTCTTAGAAGAATATCTACTGTTTGTGTAAAGCATTATTGTGCAACTATGGGTGTGCAAAATTATGAAAGTAAATAAAAAACATACATTTTCCCATCTCAAATGATTATTTTCACCTGTTCAAGTGAGAATACTAACCAAACAACTCAAAATGTACAAAAATACATTTCTGACATTTGAAAAAATATATCAGTTAACTGTGACCAATATAGCCACCATTTTATCAGTTACAGTCATAAGTCTTTCATCCATGGAGTCAGTTTCTTAATCTGTTGACATTCAACTTTTTGGGTAGCAGCAACCACAGCATCCCAGTCACTGTTCAGAGAGGTGTACTGTTTTTTGTAATTCTCCTATTTAAGAAGGACCCTCAAGTTATCAATAGGGTTTAAGTTAGGTGAGGTAGGGGTCATGCTCTTATTATTTCATTTTTAAGGTCTTTATATAACGATTCCACCCCTCATGTCCCTTAGGATGCAGTAATTGACAGCTCATTCATCCAGTCTGCTGTAGGGGCATGCTGAGCTGTTTGTGCAGTGATTAACAGCTCAGTTGTCCATTCTGGTGCAGGGGCGTGCTGAGATGGGTTTTTATTGACAGCTCGGCCATCCAATCTGAGATTGGAAGGTGCTGAGCTCTCACCAGATGCTCTCTGTTCCCTTGATTACTCAGCTATTTAACCGGACTGGCAGTCACAGATAGCTGCCAGCCGTTGCTTCAGCTCAATGTGGTTTGCTTTCCCTGTGCCTAGTGCCTTGCTTTTTGATCTATCGCTGCCTGACCTTGGACCTCGTTGTGACCATCCATTTGTCTATACCCTTTGCTCTGATCCGTTATTCTCCCAGTGTTTGACCTCAGATCGCTACCTGACTACATCTTTGTCTCTTCCCTCCACTTATCACATACCCTTCTGGCTATTGACCTTGGACTCCTTAACTATCCCGACTCACGGCTTGTCCGTGAGAAGTGACTTAGCATCACATTTTATTGAAAATTCTTTGATAACACCCATTTGGATTTAATGGATTTAATGAAAATGTAGTTATTATTGCCAAATACTTAGACAATTATTATCTCTGCAACAGAGAAGCAAAATTGAAAATAATAAAAAAAAATGTTTTATTCCGCTCTGCAGCCACTATTAATTGTGTGCCCAGTTCAACATGAAAAATTTGGTCAAAGGTCCTCTTTAAATAGATAACGATTTATGCTTTATTTCCCATGCGGATGAGTGCAGACAAATTGAGCACTTGATACTGATTATAGCTTCTTTTATCAAGTTCACAGGAAATATGATATGACAAGTGCAAAATAATTTGATTATGTGTATATCACAGTATCTTGTTAATAACAAAATTAGTTTGGACTACATAGGAAGAAACTCCCACATAATAATACTATTAAAGCAAAAACAAGTGTGACTTCAAAAATATGATAATAAAAACACAATTTATTGATACAAGAAATAAAACTGACAATACATTTCATATGTAAGTACATTCAAAGAGCGGTGATATAAAGAAGAACTATAAAGTTCCAAAGGGAGAAGGCTAAGAATACAGCAAATGAGTATGTTTTTATAGGGTATGAGAATTAGCAGCAATTTCAAAAAGTCAAAAAGTCCTGATTGTCCTATTAACAAGTCAATACAGTCTATGAGAGCATATGTTGTAGAAGAAATCTATATAAAGTGCATGTGCAATTCAGAAGACTCATGTTCTATAACTTTCAAAGATATGTTATCGTAGAGATAGGGAGAATATCCCAAGAATGACCATTAATACGTGAGTTTAATGATCAAAAGAACTTACCTATAGAAAAAGAGCTTTGTACAAGTGCACGGTAAACTCCCAGGGGGTCGTCCCCGACACGCATTTCGCATTAGCTTTCTCACAGGGGTGTTGTTCTTCTTTATATCACCTCTCTTTGAATGTACTTACATATGAAATTTATTTTGTCAGTTTTATTTCTTGTATCCATAAATTGTGTTATTATCATATTTTTGAAGTCAGCACTCCATTGTTTTTGCTTTACTGATTATAGCTTCTAGTTGTGGATCCTATCACCAGGGCACCTTTTAATAACCTTTTGAGGGAACTTTTTAATTGTCTACAGAGGTCCTCTCAGTAAATTCTAAACCCTTCTTGTTATATAAATCACAAAGTCCTCTCTTCAGTTTGATCTCCATAAAGACTGCCAGATGTGTATACCTGTCTAAATACTTGTAGAAATGGATGTTTTATTCTCTTCTATGTTCTACTTATTTCCGATGATGGCTGTGATTTCACATTCATGTAATGTTGTTTTGTGGCTTTAAAAATAAAGATTTTTTGATGGAGCGGATAAATGTCCAGATGTTTAATCTCACACTTTTCTCTCTCTATTATGTTTATGGATTAATATAGAAAAATCTCACTCTTATAATAGTAAATCATATACTCCTTGAAATAAGCTGTGAAAAGAAAAGTATGAACCATACTGCAATACATTGACTAGTAGATATTGATGTTCGACAGAGGAATATACAAAGTAACAATGAAAATATATGATAAAGGCAATCATTCTTGCTAGGTAAAAAGTGACAGATCAATATTTAGGGATGATACAGGAGGGAATAAGAGCTGTGAGCACTATGTGTGCTCTCATATGCTGCTGCATGTAGTGTTGCATGTCAGAGATAAACTGCTCCGGAAGGGATTGCTGTAGGAGAAAATGCCTCCACAATACTTCATGTGATGGAATCTTCACTGAGCAGTAATGAAACCATCTGCAGGAGCCTGCAGTATCAGCATTAGGCATGAGCAAACCCAAACGGTAAAGTTCATGGTTCGTACCGGACACCTGTAACAGAAGTCCATGATAATGTTCGGTACGTCATCCTAATAAAGCATGATGAAAGGCTGAAGCGAAGCCAGTCAAAAAGCTCTAGGGCTGTGGGCACTTCCGCCCCTATCACAGCCATGCCAAGTTTTGCACCACCATTTTGATGCCTGGTGCCCTAACAGCCTGGTTTACAGTCCCATGAGAGCCTGGTGCAGCGTACCCTTGTAATACAGGTACTTTAGATGCAGTGACACAGAAGCACAGAGCAGCCAATACAGGGTTAATAAACAGGGAAAGTTTATGATAACAAGATTAATCTCCACGCAGGGAGTAACAGGGGAAAATATGGGGAAATAGCAGGTATTAGCCTGTTACTGACAGTTTACAGTTTAACTAGATATAGCAGAGTCAAACCGGTAACAAACGACAGTTTTTTTCACTTAGCTGACTTGTATCCTCTACAAGGCAGTTGCCAGCTGGTGTTGATGACGCTGTCTTCAGGCTTCTCCGCCCAAACAATGCTCCGTCTTCTGGCGGCAGCGGGCGGTCTCCGGTTTTACCCGCTGAGCCCCTAGTCCATAACACGGCACCTCACGTGCTCAGCTCCACGGACCCTGCGTCTCTTCTCCCTACAGTCAGTTTGACTCCTCCGGTCCACTGCACTCGGATCCCTTGCTCCAAATCCTGTAGCCAGGAGCCTGGACCCTCTCACACTGCTCTGCTCCGCAGGACTCAGCTCCGCTTTCCCGCACAAACATCCTCGTCTCTCCCTTTCTCTCGTCACACCAGGAGTCCCTCTGTCACCTGACCTCCCAGCTCTCTCTCTCGACACACCCCCTGCTTCCCTGTCACATGACTCCTCTGCTTGCAGTCTGTCTTCCCCCTGCAACACAAGGTACGGCCCCGGCAGTTCCGGATCCCTTGCTCTGAAAGTACTTACACCCCGGTCTTCCCCCTTACACCCTCACAGCCATGCGTAGAGTGCCCTAACAACCTCTCTCTCCGATCTGTCCCTGCACCGCAGCCAGCAGTCCCACAAAACTTCGGAAGCTAGGGGTCTCATCGCGGTCATGATCAGGCCGTTCATATGTCACTCTGGAGAGGGCGTTGGCGTGAGTATTCTCTGCAATAGGCTGGTAGGCGATCTTATACCGGTACCTGGCCATGCGGGCCACCCACCGCTGCTCCAGGGCCCCCAATTTTGCAGTCTCCAGGTGGGCCAGCGGGTTGTTATCTGTTCTCACCAGTACTTCGGACCCAGACAAATACTCCGCAAACTTCTCGGTCATTGCCCAAACCAGAGCCAGCAACTCTAATTTGAAAGAGCTATAATTATCTGGGTTCCTCTCGAAGTCATGAAGGGAGCAATCACGCGCTCTTTCCCCTCCTGTACTTGGGATAACACGGCTCCCAGACCATGTAGGCTCCCATCAGTGTGGAGTATGAAGGGTTGGGAGAAATCCGCATAGGCAAGTATTGGGGCCTCGGTCAGAGCCATTTTTAGGGCATGGAAGGCCTCTTCCTGGCTGCTTCCCCACCAAATCGCCTAATTCTTGGAGCCCGCCGGCACTCCCTTAAGTAGCTCCAGCAATGGGTTGGCTATGCGGGTGAAGTTCTTCACGAATCTTCGGTAGTACCCGGCAAGTCTCAGGAAGGCCCGAACGTCCTTCACTGTCTTTGGGGTAGGCCACTCCTGTACGGCAACCACCTTTTCCTGGGTGGGCCTGACTCCTTCACCGGACACAATATGACCGAGATATTCGATCTGTTTGTGGAACAGGTGGCACTTCTGGGGCTTCACCTTTAGGCCATGACTCTGTAGGAGACTCAGTACCTGCTCCAGTCGCTGGAGGTGCTCCTCGAAGGTGGCGGCATAGACAATTATGTCGACAAGGTAAATCAGTGTCGCCTCGAAGTTCAAATCGCCCAGGCACCTCTCCATCAGACGCTGGAACGTCCCGGGGGCGTTAGTCAGGCCGAAGGGCATCCGATTGAACTCGAACAGTCCCATGGGTAATATGAACTCCGTCTTCGCACGGTCATGTTCAGCCACGGGCACCTGCCAGTACCCACTGGCCAGATCCAAGGAGGAAAAGTATCTTGCCTTCCCTAAGGCCGACAGGGACTCTTCGATTCGGGGTAGTGGGTAAGAGTCCCGTACTGTGCAGGCATTCAGTCGTCTATAGTCCACACAGAACCGCAGGGTCCCATCTTTCTTCTGGACCAGGACAATCAGGGCTACCCACGGACTCTGACTCTCCCGTATCACACCATTCTGTAACATATGGGCTAGCATCTCCTTAACCTCTTTATACATCTGGGGAGGTATCTGCCGGTATCTCTCCCGCACTGGGGCAGCACTCCCAGTAGGAATCTCGTGGGTAATGGCTTTGGTGCAACCAAAATCATCCTCATGGCGAGCAAAGACTTCCTGGTACCGCTCCAGCACATCCTCAACCTGCTGCACCTGTCGAGGTGTAAGTCCCGTCAATTCAGCCCGCATTCGTTCTACGATTCTTCGTCCCCCCTTCGCACTAGCCCGGTGGGGTTCCGGCGGCACGGTGACCGCCAGAGTCCAGGGTTCTCCTCGTACAGCGGACAGCTGTACCAACTTCTCTGGCATTCCCAGAATCTGGGCTATTTCCGCCCTGGGAGGGAGTGTGAGATCATCTTCGCCCAGATTAACACACCGCACAATAACATTGCCACCCTGGACGGTGGCCAGTGTCCGAGCCACCAAGAGTCCGGGGGGTACTTTGTCCATCGATGTTTGTTCTATCTCAATTTCGACCACCTCAAGAGTAGAGATGAGCGGTGTTCGACTCAAACTGTTCGCCAATCTCAAATTCGAGCTGTTTTGAGCGGTGTTCGAGCCGTTCGGCGAACACGAACGATTTGAAAAAAATCCGGCTGTTCGAGGTTATGTTCGATAACTGTTCGTGCACCAAAATCATAACTGGATTTTTTCACAGTAATGCTGATAATCAATGTTAATACGCAGTTTCAGTGTAAAGCGGGGCGGGGGGAGGGGCAGGGGATGGATCTCTGCATAAATAATGAAGATCTCCATTTTTTTCTCTTTACCGCATTTACAGTGGGGAGGTGTAATCTGTCAGCCTATCAGCAGCGCACACACAGAGCGAACTGCTTTTTTTCACACAAGCAAGGGCATGTGTCATTGGCTGTGTATGTCACATGTCCTTGCCCTATAAGACCCAGCCATTTTCCCCGTCGCCACCATTTTCTTACTGCTGCAACTGCGTGTTAGACGGCACCGCTGTTGCTGTGTGCGCTATACTTTCAGTGTTAATTTCAAGCCAATTTTCTCAGAAATATACAGATAGCTTGGGAGTAGGGAATAGTTGTGATTGCAGTCCTTTTGAGGACTAGGTTACAGCATTTCCTACGACTTTTAGCAGGCAGGTCTGTGCTCTTAAATAGATAGGTTGGGAGTAGAGTCTACTTGTAATTGCAGTCCTTTTGAGGACTAGGTTACAGCATTTCCTACGACTTTTAGCAGGCAGGTCTGTGCTCTTAAATAGACAGCTTGGGAGTAGGAACTAGTTGTAATTGCAGTCCTTTTCAGGACTAGGTTACAGCATTTCCTAGGACTTTTTGCCTGGCAGGTCTGTGCCAGTGCTGTGCAAGTGTTTTTCACAGCATTTGGCTAAATCTAGCTAAGCAAATCCTTTTTGGCCTCTTGGAGTGTGTGTTAGTCAGTGGAGTAGCGTATCGGTGTTGCAAGCTACACCACCTGTGTATAGAATACAATTTTTTTTACTGCACCTAGCCAAGTAAAACCTTTTGGGCATAGCATCATTCTATTAGGCCATCAATACTGAGCTCCACCAGCTTGCAAATTGCTAATAATTTTTATCTGCATCTAGCTCGGAAAATAATTTTGGGCTTGTAGCAGTGTGTGGGACTCATTCTATTAGTCCATCTATACTAAGCTCCACCAGCTTGCAAATTATAAATAATTTTTATCTGCATCTAGCTTGGAAAATAATTTTGGGCTTGTAGCAGTGTGTGGGACTTATTCTATTGGTCCATCTATACTAAGCTCCACCAGCTTGCAAATTACTAATAATTTTTAGCTGCATCTTGTCTGGAAAATAATTTTGGGCATAGTAGCAGTGTGTGGTACTCATTCTGTTAGGCCATCTATACTAAGCTCCACCAGCTTGCAAATTACAAATAATTTTTAGCTGCATCTTGTCTGGAAAATAATTTTGGGCATAGTAGCAGTGTGTGGTACTCATTCTATTAGGCCATCTATACTAAGCTCCACCAGCTTGCAAATTACTAATAATTTTTAGCTGCATCTTGTCTGGAAAATAGTTTTGGGCATAGTAGCAGTGTGTTGTACTCATTCTATTAGTCCATCTATACTATGCTCCTCCAGCTTGCAAATTACAAATAATTTTTATCTGCATCTAGCTCGGAAAATAATTTTGGGCTTGTAGCAGTGTGTGGGACTTATTCTATTAGTCCATCTATACTAAGCTCCACCAGCTTGCAAATTACAAATAATTTTTATCTGCATCTAGCTCGGAAAATAATTTTGGGCTTGTAGCAGTGTGTGGGACTCATTCTATTAGTCCATCTATACTAAGCTCCACCAGCTTGCAAATTACTAATAATTTTTATCTGCATCTTGTCTGGAAGATAATTTTGGGCCTGTAGCAGTGTGCGGTACTCATTCTATTATACCATCTATACTAAGCTCCACCAGCTTGCAAATTACTAATAATTTTTAGCTGCATCTTGTCTGGAAAATAATTTTGGGCCTGTAGCAGTGTGCGGTACTCATTCTATTATGCCATCTATACTAAGCTCCACCAGGTTGCAAATTACTAATAATTTTTAGCTGCATCTTGTCTGGAAAATAATTTTGGGCCTGTAGCAGTGTGCGGTACTCATTCTATTATGCCATCTATACTAAGCTCCAACAGCTTGCAAATTACTAATCATTTTTAGCTGCATCTTGTCTGGAAAATAATTTTGGGCCTGTAGCAGTGTGCGGTACTCATTCTATTATGCCATCTATACTACGCTCCAACAGCTTGCAAATTACCAATAATTTTTAGCTGCATCTTGTCTGGAAAATAATTTTGGGCATAGTAGCAGTGTGTGGTACTCATTCTATTAGGCCATCTATACTAAGCTCCACCAGCTTGAAAATTACAAATAATTTTTAGCTGCATCTTGTCTGGAAAATTATTTTGGGCATAGTAGCAGTGTGTGGTACTCATTCTATTGGGCCATCTATACTAAGCTCCACCAGTTTGCAAATTACTAATAATTTTTAGCTGCATCTTGTCTGGAAAATAATTTTGGGCATAGTAGCAGTGTGTGGTACTCATTCTATTAGGCCATCTATACTAAGCTCCACCAGCTTGCAAATTACAAATAATTTTTAGCTTCATCTAGCTCGGAAAATAATTTTGGGCTTGTAGCAGTGTGTGGGACTCACTCTATTAGTCCATCTATACTAAGCTCCACCAGCTTGCAAATTACAAATAATTTTTATCTGCATCTAGCTCGGAAAATAATTTTGGGCTTGTAGCAGTGTGTGGGACTCATTCTATTAGTCCAGCTATACTAAGCTCCACCAGCTTGCAAATTACAAATAATTTTTATCTGCATCTTGTCTGGAAAATAATTTTGGGCCCGTAGCAGTGTGCGGTACTCATTCTATTATGCCATCTATACTAAGCTCCACCAGCTTGCAAATTACTAATCATTTTTAGCTGCATCCTGTCTGGAAAATAATTTTGGGCCTATAGCAGTGTGCGGTACTCATTCTATTATGCCATCTATACTAAGCTCCACCAGCTTGCAAATTACTAATAATTTTTAGCTGCATCTTGTCTGGAAAATAATTTTGGGCATAGTAGCAGTGTGTGGTACTCATTCTATTAGGTCATCTATACTAAGCTCCACCAGCTTGCAAATTACAAATAATTTTTAGCTGCATCTTGTCTGGAAAATAATTTTGGGCATAGTAGCAGTGTTTGGTACTCATTCTATCAGGCCATCTATACTAAGCTCCACCTGCTTGCAAATTACTAATAATTTTTAGCTGCATCTTGTCTGGAAAATAGTTTTGGGCATAGTAGCAGTGTGTGGTACTCATTCTATTAGGCGATCTATACTAAGCTCCACCAGCTTGCAAATTACTAATAATTTTTATCTGCATCTAGCTCAGAAAATAATTTTGGGCTTGTAGCAGTGTGTGGGACTCATTCTATTAGTCCATCTATACTAAGCTCCTACAGCTTGCAAACTACAAATAATTTTTATCTGCATCTAGCTTGGAAAATAAATTTGGGCTTGTAGCAGTGTGTGGGACTTATTCTATTAGTCCATCTATACTAAGCTCCACAAGCTTGCAAATTACAAATAATTTTTATCTGCATCAAGCTCGGAAAATAATATTGGGCTTGTAGCAGTGTGCGGTACTCATTCTATTATACCATCTATACTAAGCTCCACCAGCTTGCAAATTACTAATAATTTTTAGCTGCATCTTGTCTGGAAAATAATTTTGGGCCTGTAGCAGTGTGCGGTACTCATTCTATTATGCCATCTATACTACGCTCCAACAGCTGGCAAATTACTAATAATTTTTGGCTGCATCTTGTCTGGAAAATAATTTTGGGCATAGTAGCAGTGTGTGGTACTCATTCTATTAGGCCATCTATACTAAGCTCCACCAGCTTGAAAATTACAAATAATTTTTAGCTGCATCTTGTCTGGAAAATAATTTTGGGCATAGTAGCAGTGTGTGGTACTCATTCTATTAGGCCATCTATACTAAGCTCCACCAGCTTGCAAATTACTAATAATTTTTAGCTGCATCTTGTCTGGAAAATAATTTTGGGCATAGTAGCAGTGTGTGGAACTCATTCTATTAGGCCATCTATACTAAGCTCCTCCAGCTTGCAAATTACAAATAATTTTTAGCTGCATCTAGCTCGGAAAATAATTTTGGGCTTGTAGCAGTGTGTGGGACTCACTCTATTAGTCCATCTATACTAAGCTCCACCAGCTTGCAAATTACAAATAATTTTTAACTGCATCTAGCTCGGAAAATAATTTTGGGCTTGTAGCAGTGTGTGGGACTCATCTATTAGTCCATCTATACTAAGCTCCACCAGCTTGCAAATTACAAATAATTTTTATCTGCATCTAACTCGGAAAATAATTTTGGGCTTGTAGCAGTGTGTGGGACTCATTCTATTAGTCCATCTATACTAAGCTCCACCAGCTTGCAAATTACAAATAATTTTTATCTGCATCTTGTCTGGAAAATAATTTTGGGCCTGTAGCAGTGTGCGGTACTCATTCTATTATGCCTTCTATACTAAGCTCCACCAGCTTGCAAATTATTAATAATTTTTAGCTGCATCTTGTCTGGAAAATAATTTTGGGCCTGTAGCAGTGTGCGGTACTCATTCTATTATGCCGTCTATACTAAGCTCCACCAGCTTGCAAATTACTAATCATTTTTAGCTGCATCCTGTCTGGAAAATAATTTTGGGCCTATAGCAGTGTGCGGTACTCATTCTATTATGCCATCTATACTAAGCTCCACCAGCTTGCAAATTACTAATAATTTTTAGCTGCATCTTGTCTGGAAAATAATTTTGGGCTTGTAGCAGTGTGTGGGACTCACTCTATTAGTCCATCTATACTAAGCTCCTCCAGCTTGCAAATTGCAAATAATTTTTATCTGCATCTAGCTTGGAAAATAATTTTGGGCTTGTAGCAGTATGTGGGACTTATTCTATTAGTCCATCTATACTAAGCTTCACCAGCTTGCAAATTACAAATAATTTTTATCTGCATCTAGCTCGGAAAATAATATTGGGCTTGTAGCAGTGTGTGGGACTCATTCTATTAGTCCATCTATACTAAGCTCCACCAGCTTGCAAATTACAAATAATTTTTAGCTGCATCTTGTCTGGAAAATAATTTTGGGCCTGTAGCAGTGTGCGGTACTCAATCTATTATCACCATCTATCCTAAGCTCCACCAGCTTGCAAATTACTAATAATTTTTAGCTGCATCTTGCCTGGAAAATAATTTTGGGCTTGTAGCAGTGTGCGGTACTCATTCTATTATGCCATCTATACTAAGCTTCACCAGCTTGCAAATTACTAATAATTTTTAGCTGCATCTTGTCTGGAAAATAATTTTGGGCCTGTAGCAGTGTGCGGTACTCATTCTATTATGCCATCTATACTAAGCTCCACCAGCTTGCAAATTACTAATAATTTTTAGCTGCATCTTGTCTGGAAAATAATTTTGGGCCTGTAGCAGTGTGCGGTACTCATTCTATTATGCCATCTATACTAAGCTCCACCAGCTTGCAAATTATTAATAATTTTTAGCTGCATCTTGTCTGGAAAATAATTTTGGGCCTGTAGCAGTGTGCGGTACTCATTCTATTATGCCATCTATACTAAGCTCCACCAGCTTGCAAATTATTAATAATTTTTAGCTGCATCTTGTCTTGAAAATAATTTTGGGCCTGTAGTAGTGTGCGGTACTCATTCTATTATGCCATCTATACTAAGCTCCACCAGCTTGCAAATTACTAATAATTTTTAGCTGCATCTTGTCTAGAAAATAATTTTGGGCCTGTAGCAGTGTGCGGTACTAATTCTATTAAGCCATCTATACTAAGCTCCACCAGCTTGCAAATTACTAATCATTTTTAGCTGCATCTTGTCTGGAAAATAATTTTGGGCCTGTAGCAGTGTGCGGTTCTCATTCTATTATGCCATCTATACTAAGCTCCACCAGCTTGCAAATTACTAATAATTTTTAGGTGCATCTTGTCTGGAAAATAATTTTGGGCATATTAGCAGTGTGTGGTACTTATTCTATTAGGCCATCTATACTAAGCTCCACCAGCTTGCAAATTACAAATAATTTTTAGCTGCATCTTGTTTGGAAAATAATTTTGGGCATAGTAGCAGTGTGTGGTACTCATTCTATTAGGCCATCTATGCTAAGCTCCACCAGCTTGCAAATTACTAATAATTTTTAGCTGCATCTTGTCTGGAAAATAATTTTGGGCCTGTAGCAGTGTGCGGTACTCATTCTATTATGCCATCTATACTAAGCTTCACCAGCTTGCAAATTACAAATAATTTTTAGCTGCATCTTTTCTGGAAAATAATTTTGGGCCTGAAGCTGTGTGCGGTACTCATTCTATTATGCTATCTATACTAAGCTCCATCAGCTTGCAAATTTCTAATAATTTTTCACTGCATCTTGTCTGGAAAATAATTTTGGGCATAGTAGCAGTGTGTGGAACTCATTCTATTAGGCCATCTATACTAAGCTCCTCCAGCTTGCAAATTACAAATAATTTTTAGCTGCATCTAGCTCGGAAAATAATTTTGGGCTTGTAGCAGTGTGTGGGACTCACTCTATTAGTCCATCTATACTAAGCTCCACCAGCTTGCAAATTACAAATAATTTTTAACTGCATCTAGCTCGGAAAATAATTTTGGGCTTGTAGCAGTGTGTGGGACTCATCTATTAGTCCATCTATACTAAGCTCCACCAGCTTGCAAATTACAAATAATTTTTATCTGCATCTAACTCGGAAAATAATTTTGGGCTTGTAGCAGTGTGTGGGACTCATTCTATTAGTCCATCTATACTAAGCTCCACCAGCTTGCAAATTACAAATAATTTTTATCTGCATCTTGTCTGGAAAATAATTTTGGGCCTGTAGCAGTGTGCGGTACTCATTCTATTATGCCTTCTATACTAAGCTCCACCAGCTTGCAAATTATTAATAATTTTTAGCTGCATCTTGTCTGGAAAATAATTTTGGGCCTGTAGCAGTGTGCGGTACTCATTCTATTATGCCGTCTATACTAAGCTCCACCAGCTTGCAAATTACTAATCATTTTTAGCTGCATCCTGTCTGGAAAATAATTTTGGGCCTATAGCAGTGTGCGGTACTCATTCTATTATGCCATCTATACTAAGCTCCACCAGCTTGCAAATTACTAATAATTTTTAGCTGCATCTTGTCTGGAAAATAATTTTGGGCATAGTAGCAGTGTGTGGTACTCATTCTATTAGGTCATCTATACTAAGCTCCACCAGCTTGCAAATTACAAATAATTTTTAGCTGCATCTTGTCTGGATAATAATTTTGGGCATAGTAGCAGTGTGTGGTACTCATTCTATTAGGCCATCTATACTAAGCTCCACCAGCTTGCAAATTACTAATAACTTTTAGCTGCATCTTGTCTGAAAAATAGTTTTGGGCATAGTAGCAGTGTGTGGGACTCATTCTATTAGTCCATCTATACTTAGCTCCTCCAGCTTGCAAATTGCAAATAATTTTTATCTGCATCTAGCTTGGAAAATAATTTTGGGCTTGTAGCAGTATGTGGGACTTATTCTATTAGTCCATCTATACTAAGCTTCACCAGCTTGCAAATTACAAATAATTTTTATCTGCATCTAGCTCGGAAAATAATTTTGGGCTTGTAGCAGTGTGTGGGACTCATTCTATTAGTCCATCTATACTAAGCTCCACCAGCTTGCAAATTACAAATAATTTTTAGCTGCATCTTGTCTGGAAAATAATTTTGGGCCTGTAGCAGTGTGCGGTACTCAATCTATTATCACCATCTATCCTAAGCTCCACCAGCTTGCAAATTACTAATAATTTTTAGCTGCATCTTGCCTGGAAAATAATTTTGGGCTTGTAGCAGTGTGCGGTACTCATTCTATTATGCCATCTATACTAAGCTTCACCAGCTTGCAAATTACTAATAATTTTTAGCTGCATCTTGTCTGGAAAATAATTTTGGGCCTGTAGCAGTGTGCGGTACTCATTCTATTATGCCATCTATACTAAGCTCCACCAGCTTGCAAATTACTAATAATTTTTAGCTGCATCTTGTCTGGAAAATAATTTTGGGCCTGTAGCAGTGTGCGGTGCTCATTCTATTATGCCATCTATACTAAGCTCCACCAGCTTGCAAATTATTAATAATTTTTAGCTGCATCTTGTATGGAAAATAATTTTGGGCCTGTAGCAGTGTGCGGTACTCATTCTATTATGCCATCTATACTAAGCTCCACCAGCTTGCAAATTATTAATAATTTTTAGCTGCATCTTGTCTTGAAAATAATTTTGGGCCTGTAGTAGTGTGCGGTACTCATTCTATTATGCCATCTATACTAGCTCCACCAGCTTGCAAATTACTAATAATTTTTAGCTGCATCTTGTCTGGAAAATAATTTTGGGCCTGTAGCAGTGTGCGGTACTAATTCTATTAAGCCATCTATACTAAGCTCCACCAGCTTGCAAATTACTAATCATTTTTAGCTGCATCTTGTCTGGAAAATAATTTTGGGCCTGTAGCAGTGTGCGGTTCTCATTCTATTATGCCATCTATACTAAGCTCCACCAGCTTGCAAATTACTAATAATTTTTAGGTGCATCTTGTCTGGAAAATAATTTTGGGCATATTAGCAGTGTGTGGTACTTATTCTATTAGGCCATCTATACTAAGCTCCACCAGCTTGCAAATTACAAATAATTTTTAGCTGCATCTTGTTTGGAAAATAATTTTGGGCATAGTAGCAGTGTGTGGTACTCATTCTATTAGGCCATCTATGCTAAGCTCCACCAGCTTGCAAATTACTAATAATTTTTAGCTGCATCTTGTCTGGAAAATAATTTTGGGCCTGTAGCAGTGTGCGGTACTCATTCTATTATGCCATCTTTACTAAGCTCCTCCAGCTTGCAAATTACTAATAATTTTTAGCTGTATCTTGTCTGGAAAATAATTTTGGACCTGTAGCAGTGTGCGGTACTCATTCTATTATGCCATCTATACTAAGCTTCACCAGCTTGCAAATTACAAATAATTTTTAGCTGCATCTTTTCTGGAAAATAATTTTGGGCCTCAAGCTGTGTGCGGTACTAATTCTATTATGCTATCTATACTAAGCTCCATCAGCTTGCAAATTTCTAATAATTTTTCACTGCATCTTGTCTGGAAAATAATTTTGGGCCTGTAGCAGTTTGTGGTACTCATTCTATTATGCCATCTATACTAAGCTCCACCAGCTTGCAAATTACTAATAATTTTTTGCTGCATCTTGTCTGGAAAATAATTTTGGGCATAGTAGCAGTGTGTGGTACTCATTTTATTAGGTCATCTATACTAAGCTCCACCAGCTTGAAAATTACAAATAATTTTTAGCTGCATCTTGTCTGGAAAATAATTTTGGGCATAGTAGCAGTGTGTGGTACTCATTCTATTAGGCCATCTATACTAAGCTCCACCAGCTTGCAAATCACAAATAATTTTTATCTGCATCTAGCTCGGAAAATAATTTTGGGCTTGTAGCAGTGTGTGGGACTCACTCTATTAGTCCATCTATACTAAGCTCCACCAGCTTGCAAATTACAAATAATTTTTATCTGCATCTTGTCTGGAAAATAATTTTGGGCCTGTAGCAGTGTGCGGTACTCATTCTATTATGTCATCTCTACTAAGCTCCACCAGCTTGCAAATTACTATAATTTTTAGCTGCATCTTGTCTGGAAAATAATTTTGGGCCTGTAGCAGTGTGCGGTACTCATTCTATTATGCCATCTATACTAAGCTCCACCAGCTTGCAAATTACTAATAATTTTTTGCTGCATCTTGTCTGGAAAATAATTTTGGGCATAGTAGCAGTGTGTGGTACTCATTCTATTAGGTCATCTATACTAAGCTCCAAGAGCTTGAAAATTACAAATAATTTTTAGCTGCATCTTGCTCGGAAAATAATTTTGGGCTTGTAGCAGTGTGTGGGACTCACTCTATTAGTCCATCTATACTAAGCTCCACCAGCTTGCAAATTACAAATAATTTTTATCTGCATCTAGCTCGGAAAATAATTTTGGGCTTGTAGCAGTGTGTGGGACTCACTCTATTAGTCCATCTATACTAAGCTCCACCAGCTTGCAAATTACAAATAATTTTTATCTGCATCTTGTCTGGAAAATAATTTTGGGCCTGTAGCAGTGTGCGGTACTCATTCTATTATGTCATCTCTACTAAGCTCCATCAGCTTGCAAATTACTAATAATTTTTATCTGCATCTTGTCTGGAAAATAATTTTGGGCCTGTAGCCGTGTGCGGTACTCATTCTATTATGCCATCTATACTAAGCTCCACCAGCTTGCAAATTACTAATAATTTTTAGCTGCATCTTGTCTGGAAAATAATTTTGGGCCTGTAGCAGTGTGCGGTACTCAATCTATTATGCCATCTATACTAAGCTCCACCAGCTTGCAAATTACTAATAATTTTTAGCTGTATCTTGTCTGGAAAATAATTTTGGCCCTGTAGCAGTGTGCGGTACTCATTCTATTATGCCATCTATCCTAAGATCCACCAGCTTGCAAATTACTAATAATTTTTAGCTGCATCTTGTCTGGAAAATAATTTTGGGCCTGTAGTAGTGTGCGGTACTCATTCTATTATGCCATCTATACTAAGCTCCACCAGCTTGCAAATTTCTAATAATTTTTAGCTGCATCTTGTCTGGAAAATAATTTTGGGCCTGTAGCAGTGTGCAGTACTCATTCTATTATGCCACATATCCTAAGCTCCACCAGCTTGCAAATTACTAATAATTTTTAGCTGCATCTTGTCTGGAAAATAATTTTGGGCATAGTAGCAGTGTGTGGTACTCATTCTATTAGGCCATCTATACTAAGCTCCATCAACTTGAAAATTACAAATAATTTTTAGCTGCATCTAGCTCAGTAAATAATTTTGGGCTTGTAGCAGTGTGTGGGACTCATTCTATTAGTCCATCTATACTAAGCTCTACCAGCCTGCAAATTACAAATAATTTTTATCTGCATCTAGCTCGGAAAATAATTTTGGTCTTGTAGCAGTGTGTGGGACTCACTCTATTAGTCCATCTATACTGAGCTCCACCAGCTTGCAAATTACAAATAATTTTTATCTGCATCTAGCTCGGAAAATAATTTTGGGCTTGTAGCATTGTGTGGGACTCATTCTATTAGTCCATCTATACTAAGCTCCACCAGCTTGCAAATTACAAATAATTTTTATCTGCATCTAGCTCAGAAAATAATTTTGGGCTTGTAGCAATGTGTGGGATGCATTCTATTAGTCCATCTATACTAAGCTCCACCAGCTTGCAAATTACAAATAATTTTTATCAGCATCTTGTCTGGAAAATAATTTTGGGCCTGTAGCAGTGTGCGGTACTCATTCTATTATGCCATCTATACTAAGCTCCACCAGCTTGCAAATTACTAATAATTTTTAGCTGCATCTTGTCTGGAAAATAATTTTGGGCCTGTAGCAGTGTGCGGTACTCATTCTATTAAGCCATCTATACTAAGCTCCACAAGCTTGCAAATTACTAATAATTTTTAGCTGCATCTTGTCTGGAAATTAATTTTGGGCCTGTAGCAGTGTGCGGTACTCATTCTATTATGCTATCTATACTAAGCTCCACCATTTTGCAAATTACTAATAATTTTTAGCTGCATCTTGTCTGGAAAATAATTTTGGGCATATTAGCAGTGTGTGGTACTTATTCTATTAGGCCATCTATACTAAGCTCCACCAGCTTGCAAATTACAAATAATTTTTAGCTGCATCTTGTTTGGAAAATAATTTTGGGCATAGTAGCAGTGTGTGGTACTCATTCTATTAGGCCATCTATGCTAAGCTCCACCAGCTTGCAAATTACTAATAATTTTTAGCTGCATCTTGTCTGGAAAATAATTTTGGGCCTGTAGCAGTGTGCGGTACTCATTCTATTATGCCATCTTTACTAGGCTCCTCCAGCTTGCAAATTACTAATAATTTTTAGCTGTATCTTGTCTGGAAAATAATTTTGGACCTGTAGCAGTGTGCGGTACTCATTCTATTATGCCATCTATACTAAGCTTCACCAGCTTGCAAATTACAAATAATTTTTAGCTGCATCTTTTCTGGAAAATAATTTTGGTCCTGAAGCTGTGTGCGGTACTCATTCTATTATGCTATCTATACTAAGCTCCACCAGCTTGCAAATTTCTAATAATTTTTAACTGCATCTTGTCTGGAAAATAATTTTGGGCCTGTAGCAGTTTGTGGTACTCATTCTATTAGGTCATCTATACTAAGCTCCACCAGCTTGAAAATTACAAATAATTTTTAGCTGCATCTTGTCTGGAAAATAATTTTGGGCATAGTAGCAGTGTGTGGTACTCATTCTATTAGGCCATCTATACCAAGCTCCACCAGCTTGCAAATCACAAATAATTTTTATCTGCATCTAGCTCGGAAAATAATTTTGGGCTTGTAGCAGTGTGTGGGACTCACTCTATTAGTCCATCTATACTAAGCTCCACCAGCTTGCAAATTACAAATAATTTTTATCTGCATCTTGTCTGGAAAATAATTTTGGGCCTGTAGCAGTGTGCGGTACTCATTCTATTATGTCATCTCTACTAAGCTCCACCAGCTTGCAAATTACTATAATTTTTAGCTGCATCTTGTCTGGAAAATAATTTTGGGCCTGTAGCAGTGTGCGGTACTCATTCTATTATGCCATCTATACTAAGCTCCACCAGCTTGCAAATTACTAATAATTTTTTGCTGCATCTTGTCTGGAAAATAATTTTGGGCATAGTAGCAGTGTGTGGTACTCATTCTATTTGGTCATCTATACTAAGCTCCAAGAGCTTGAAAATTACAAATAATTTTTAGCTGCATCTTGTCTGGAAAATAATTTTGGGCATAGTAGCAGTGTGTGGTACTCATTCTATTAGGCCATCTATACTAAGCTCCACCAGCTTGCAAATTACAAATAATTTTTATCTGCATCTAGCTCGGAAAATAATTTTGGGCTTGTAGCAGTGTGTGGGACTCACTCTATTAGTCCATCTATACTAAGCTCCACCAGCTTGCAAATTACAAATAATTTTTATCTGCATCTTGTCTGGAAAATAATTTTGGGCCTGTAGCAGTGTGCGGTACTCATTCTATTATGTCATCTCTACTAAGCTCCATCAGCTTGCAAATTACTAATAATTTTTATCTGCATCTTGTCTGGAAAATAATTTTGGGCCTGTAGCCGTGTGCGGTACTCATTCTATTATGCCATCTATACTAAGCTCCACCAGCTTGCAAATTACTAATAATTTTTAGCTGCATCTTGTCTGGAAAATAATTTTGGGCCTGTAGCAGTGTGCGGTACTCATTCTATTATGCCATCTATACTAAGCTCCACCAGCTTGCAAATTACTAATAATTTTTAGCTGCATCTTGTCTGGAAAATAATTTTGGCCCTGTAGCAGTGTGCGGTACTCATTCTATTATGCCATCTATCCTAAGATCCACCAGCTTGCAAATTACTAATAATTTTTAGCTGCATCTTGTCTGGAAAATAATTTTGGGCCTGTAGTAGTGTGCGGTACTCATTCTATTATGCCATCTATACTAAGCTCCACCAGCTTGCAAATTACTAATAATTTTTAGCTGCATCTTGTCTGGAAAATAATTTTGGGCCTGTAGCAGTGTGCAGTACTCATTCTATTATGCCACATATCCTAAGCTCCACCAGCTTGCAAATTACTAATAATTTTTAGCTGCATCTTGTCTGGAAAATAAGTTTGGGCATAGTAGCAGTGTGTGGTACTCATTCTATTAGGCCATCTATACTAAGCTCCATCAACTTGAAAATTACAAATAATTTTTAGCTGCATCTAGCTCGGAAAATAATTTTGGGCTTGTAGCAGTGTGTGGGACTCATTCTATTAGTCCATCTATACTAAGCTCTACCAGCCTGCAAATTACAAATAATTTTTATCTGCATCTAGCTCGGAAAATAATTTTGGTCTTGTAGCAGTGTGTGGGACTTACTCTATTAGTCCATCTATACTGAGCTCCACCAGCTTGCAAATTACAAATTATTTTTATCTGCATCTAGCTCGGAAAATAATTTTGGGCTTGTAGCATTGTGTGGGACTCATTCTATTAGTCCATCTATACTAAGCTCCACCAGCTTGCAAATTACAAATAATTTTTATCTGCATCTAGCTCAGAAAATAATTTTGGGCTTGTAGCAATGTGTGGGATGCATTCTATTAGTCCATCTATACTAACCTCCACCAGCTTGCAAATTACAAATAATTTTTATCAGCATCTTGTCTGGAAAATAATTTTGGGCCTGTAGCAGTGTGCGGTACTCATTCTATTATGCCATCTATACTAAGCTCCACCAGCTTGCAAATTACTAATAATTTTTAGCTGCATCTTGTCTGGAAAATAATTTTGGGCCTGTAGCAGTGTGCGGTACTCATTCTATTAAGCCATCTATACTAAGCTCCACCAGCTTGCAAATTACTAATAATTTTTAGCTGCATCTTGTCTGGAAATTAATTTTGGGCCTGTAGCAGTGTGCGGTACTCATTCTATTATGCTATCTATGCTAAGCTCCACCATTTTGCAAATTACTAATAATTTTTAGCTGCATCTTGTCTGGAAAATAATTTTGGGCCTGTAGCAGTGTGTGGTACTCATTCTGTTAGGCCATCTAACCGCAAGGCATCCTACCGCCAGTCCCAGCCCCTATGCTTGGGGTGCCTTCTGATGCTCTTCACTGAGTATCCCGTGGTCCCGAAGCATTTCCTTTGAAAAAATTAAGTGTCCAAACTACAGGTGGTGTAGCTTGCTTAACAGCCGTGATATTCCGCTGACTAGCAGACACTGCTACTAGGCACAAAGTATTTCCTGGGCTAGATGCAGTTAAAAATTTGTAATTAGATACTCTCGTTGGATGCTGAGAAAGCATTCCATAGAGTCTCCTGGCACGCCATATTTTATTCTCTTAAAAAGCTTGGGGTAGGGGTCTATGGGACCCTTTTATAGCCAAAATCACGGCCCTGTATCACAATACGTCACCTAGGCTGTAGATAAATGGAACTGTAGCACCCTGAGGGCTCGGTTGCTACAGAGGTATTGCACCTCACCCAGAGTTGTGATATCTCACTCTCAGGTAAGGATGGAGTGTGGATCAGGACCCGACACCTGCATGCATTACACCACATTGCCGTGGGGCAGGGTGACCAATATGCCCCTGAGATGGGCATGACAGTCCCTGTCCCTGGCTGGAGTGGGGGGAGGGAACACCGAGGAAGGGGAACCCTGTAGTGCAGGAGCAGGGAGGAAGCAGTTCCTGGGTGCATTGAGAAGGGAGTATAAAAGGTGGGCACCATCTTAGTTCAGTGCAGAGAAGTCTGAGCAGAAGTGACAGGGAGCAGGGGCTCTGCATGAGCTCTGCTCCTGAGGCGGGCCTAGTAACAGAGGCCCAGGCCTGGAAGAGGGAGAAGGAAGGAAGAGGAGCGGAGAAGGCTCCAGGAACGAGGAACGAAGGGATCCCAGGGGTGCGGACGGGCGAGTCGCCACCGCACGCCCGAATCCACCTGCATGGAGGGGTCAGGCCAAAGGGGGAGACTGGTCCCCGAAACTAGTGGAGGCGGGAAACAACCCTCAGCTAGAAACCGGAGGCTGTGACATTTTATGTGGCGCAGCCCCTCGCTACACCTGCTAGGAAGGCACCACATAGGGTCAGGGAAACTGACGCCAAGTTTACCAAGAGGAGGCCCGAGGCAGCCGGACAGAAGGGTTGGTAAGAAAGGCCAGACAAAGGACACACAAAGGGGGTCCTGTGAAGCGCTCCAAAGTTATCTGGTAGTTGTCTGAGCCCCTCACCTGGTGAGCACAGTACGACGTGCACAGCCGTTACCTGCAGAAGTGGTCTGGATAATAAGAACTGTGAGTAAAGGCCCTGGACTGCATCACTGACTCCATGTCGTTACTGCTGCTGCCGTGCACCATCACACCCATCCTCCGCATACACTGCCCTGAGGCTATACTCCTCCCGTGGGGAGTTATGCTACGCTCTGCTGCACCCACAACACCAGCCTCAGCGGTCTTCCCTGCAGCGGCGGTTCACTCTGACCGCAATCCACGGGTGGCGTAGTCGGACATTTAAACATCAAAACCACATAAATAGTTACGCCACTAGTCTGACCGCCCTGAGCCACGGAAACGGGTCGCCGACACGGAGACTACAACCACCAGCATCCACCAAAAAGGGTCCGGCTCCGGGTGTCCCAAGGCCCAGAGGGCGCGTCAGAACATTTTCATCACCTTTCATAATCACCAATGGGACAAGGCAGGGATGTCCTCTGTCCCGTCTCTTATACGTCCTAGTGACGAAGCACCTGCTCTCATCAATTCGCCATAACCCCAATATTAGGTGGATTGAGGTGGGAGGCACCGAGTACAAGTGCTCTCTATTTGCTGATGATGTCCTAGTATATATCACTCAATCACATATATCCATCCCTGCTGTTATGGCTGAAATAGATCACTTTGTTACATGGTCAAATTTTAAAATCAATGCAGCGAAGTCTGAGGCCCTCGATGTCTCCCTCCCCAAATCCATACAGGATTCCATCCAGTCCAACTTTCCCTTTGCCTGGCCCTCACAGGGTATCAAATACTTAGGAATTCCTATTCATAGAGACCTCTCCCATCTATGTTATCTTAATTTTGGGCCCTTTATTGAACAACTCCATACAGACCACGGTTGGCAAGTTAGAACTGTAAGATTCACTACGTGAACCACTGGTGTTTTGTGGAAAAGCACATGTACACTGTGTTCCAAATTATTATGCAAAAAGTGTTTAGGAGTGATAAGGGAAGAATTTGTTTGTTTGTCAGTTAAACTTATTGATGGTGATGTGTGTCAGGGCTCTTTATATCACTGTAAGCAATTGCAGACACCTGTGCTAATTAGTTTGGCAGGTGTGTCCAATGAAAGGCAAGACTACTTAAGAAGGCTGTCCCACATTATTAAGCAGCCTACATTTTCTGTCAAAATGGGAAAGAAAAAGGATGTGTCGGCTGCTGAGAAGCAACAAATTGTGGAGTGTTTAGGTCAAGGCATGACTACAATCAACATTGTGCGATGATCAGGATGAAGTGTCTTGGCAATCAAGAAGTATGTAGCTGATTCACAGCACACACGTGTGCGTGCTGATAAGGGCAAATTGAGGACTCTTTCCTACAGGCAATTAAGTCAGGTTAAAAGAGCAGCGGCAAAAAAGCCTTGTCATAGCAGCAGACAAGTTTTTGAAGCTGCTGGTGCCTCCAACGTCTCCCGAACAACAAGATGCAGGGTCCTTCAGAGGTTTGCAGCTGTGCATACGCCATCCTGTCGACCTCCTCTATCCACTGCACACAAGCAGAAACGGCTCCAGTGGGCCAAACATTACATGAAGACTGATTTCAAAACTGTTTTGTTCACCGATGAGTGCCGTGCAACGCTCGATGGTCCACATGGATGGAGTGGAGGATGGCTGGTTGATGGACACCCCACGCAAACACGGCTACAGCGTCAACAAGGAGGAGGTGGAGTAATGCTTTGGGCTGGAATCATGGGGAGAGAGATTGTCGGCCCCTTTAGGATCCCTGAAGGGGTAAAGATGAACTCCATAATGTATGTGGAGTTTCTCAAACAGCACTTCCTGCCATGGTTCAAGAAGAAGAACCGTGTACTCCACAGCAAGATCATTTTCATGCATGATAATGCACCGTCTCATGCTGCACATAACACATCTGCATCTCTGGCTGATATGGGCATAAAAGGGCACAAACTTATGGTGTGACCCTAATGCTCCCCTGACCTCTACCCCATTCAGAACCTCTGGATCATCATCAAAAGGAGTGTCTATGATGGCGGGAGGCAGTTCACATCTAAGCAACAGCTCTGGGAGGGTATTCTGTCCTCATGCAAAACAATTGAAGCAGAAACCATCCAAAACCTGACAAATTCAATGGACGAGAGAGTTCAGAAGCTCCTTTCGAACAAGGGGTCCTATGTGCAAATGTAACATCACCTAGAATAAAGTTTTGAGTTGAAAACTGTTTGATTTCAGTTTCTAATAGCCTGCTAATGCTTATAATTTCAAAAATGACCATTTTTTTGGTCTTTATTAAAATGAAAAGGTTGATCGAAGAGTGTGGGGGATCTAAGAGTGTGGCAACCCAGTAGTCAGGATTACTTCGAATTCTGACAATCTGAGGGTCATGTTGCAGGTAGTGCAGCAAGAAGGCACTTATGTGTCTTGCGCATCTCGGAGCCCCAAAATTATTTTCCCGGCTAGATGCAGCTAAAAATTATTATTAATTTTAAATCTGGTGGAGCTTAGCATAGATGGCCTAATAGAATCAGTGCTGCACACTGCTACAAAGCCCAAATTATTTTCCAGCCAAGATACAGATAAACATGATTAGTAATTTTAAATCTGGTGGAGCTTAGTATAGATGGCCTAATAGAATCAGTACTGCACACTGCTACAAAGCCCAAATTATTTTCCAGCCAAGATATAGATAAACATGATTAATAATTTTAAATCTGGTGGAGCTTAGTATAGATGGCCTAATAGAATCAGTAGTGCACACTGCTACAAAGCCCAAATTATTTTCCAGCCAAGATACAGATAAACATGATTAGTAATTTGAAAGCTTAAAACGGTTGGTGAGGTGATTTTAACCAATCATCAAGCTTTTACTCTCCCCAGGATGACACAGGGGTAGAAAAGTCGTTTCGGATCCATGATTTGTTCATCTTTATGAACGTGAGTCTGTCTACATTATCAGTGGAGAGCCGTGTGCGCTTATCTGTCAGCACACCACCAGCAGCGCTGAACACACGTTCAGACAGAACGCTGGCTGCGGGGCATGACAAGATCTCCAAGGCGTAAGTGGCTAGCTCCGGCCATTTATCCAGATTGGAAGCCCAAAAAGAGCAAGGGTCTTGTGACACAGTCATGGCTTCAATGTTTACTTGGAGATACTCCTATACCATCGTCTCTAGACGTTGACTATGTGTCAGACTTCTTGTCTCCTGTGGCCTTGCAAAGGATAGACTAAAAAAGTGGTGAAATGATTCCGCAAAATTGATGTTACCAGCAGATACTGTGTTTCTGTTACGGTTTGAGTGCTGAACACTCGACGGTCCCACGGTTGGCAAGTTGGAACTGTGAGATTCACTACGTGCACCACTGGTGTTTTGTGGAAAAGCACATGTAAGATTCTGCAACAGTCTCTGCTGATACTCCTGCATGCGTGCATCCCTTTCTATGGCAGGAATAATTTCTGCAAATTTACTTTTGTACCGGGGATCTAACAGTGTGGCAACCCAGTAGTCAGGATTATTTCTAATTCTCACAATTCGAGGGTCATGTTGCAGGTAGTGCAGTAAGAAGGCACTCATGTGTCTTGCGCATCCAGGAGCACCAATTCCCTGTTGTGTTGGTGGTGAGGTAACAATCATGCTTCCTTCCTCTGTCCTATCCCCCCAACCTCGCACAACAGAAATGTGATCAAGGTCTCCCTCATCTGATGAGTCTTCCATCAGTTCGTCCTCCACTTCTTCCTGGGCTCCTGCACCTTCCTCACTAGTTTGGCTGCTACCATGCGCCCTGGTAAAACCATCTCCCCCACCCTCACATGCCTGCCGCCTTGGTGCTGCCGACCGTCTGGACCTTGCAGATGTTAGCCCTTCCGCATACAACTCCTCCTCCTCTACTTCCTCCACCTCCTCTTGTCCCACCACCTGACTCTGAATTCTGTTTAACATGTGCTCCAGCATGTAAATCACCAGAATAGTCATGCTGATAATGGCATCGTCAGCACTAAACATCTTCGTCGCCATTTCAAAACTGTGCAGAAGGGTGCATAGGTCCCTGATCTGAGACCACTCCTCCAGCGTGATTTGCCCCACCTCTGGATCTCGTTGGCCCAGGCTATACGTCAGAACGTATTGCACCAGGGCTTGTCGGTGTGGCCACAGTCGCTGCAACATGTGCAGAGTTGAATTCCACCGGGTAGGCACATCGCATTTTAGCCGGTGAAGTGGCAGGCCCAACGACTTCTGTAGAGATGTAAGTCGCTGAGCTGCGGGATGGGAACGGCGGAAGTGAGCACACAGCGACCGTGCCCTCTGCAGAAGGCCATCTAGTCCGGGATAGTGGGCTAAAAATTGCTGGACAACCAGGTTCAACACGTGAGCCATACAAGGCACGTGTGTGACATTGCCCCGGCGAAGGGCCGCACCCAGGTTTGCCGCATTGTCACACAAGGCCTTCCCTGGTTTCAGGTCCAGTGGAGACAACCATTCATGAAATTGGTTCTCCAGAGCTGACCACAACTCCTCAGCTGTGTGACTCACATTTCCCAGACATTTCAAAGTAAAAACCGCCTGATGACGTTGAGCCCTACTGCCAGCATAGTAAGGAGGTGTGCAGGATCCCTTCTGCGCAGTTAGAAAGCTTGTGGCATGACCAGACAGGCTTTGGGTGCAGGTGGAGGACCGAGAGGAGGTTGAGGAGGCAGAAGCAGTGGAGGAACTTTGATATAAAGAGGATTGACGCACAACTCGTGGGGACGGCAAGACTTGGACAGCAGCCCCTTGTATCTGTAACGCTCCTGTCCATGCCTACTCGTCCAAGTGTCTGTGGTGAAATGCACCCTGTCACACACAGAGTTTCTCAAAGAAGCGGTGATGTTGTGTGCGACATACTGGTGGAACGCAGGCACACCTTTCTTTGAGAAGTAGTGCCGACTGGGCATCTGGTACTGGGGCACTGTGACGGACATAAGGTCTCGAAAATCCTCTGTGTCCACCAGGCGGAAAGGCAGCATTTCTGTAGCCAAGAGCTTGCAGATGGTGAAATTCAACCTCTTAGCTTTCTCATGGCTAGGAGGAAATGGTCTTTTACTTGTCCACATCTGAGGGACCGAGGGCTGGCTGTTGTGCTTAGACGGGGTTGATAAGGGTGTCCCCGGCAAACTGCTGGTCTGTGAGGAAGATGCAGGCGGACATGTTAGGTTGCCTTGATCCAAAGGTGGTGCTATCGATGTCGGACAGCGCTCAACACCAGCTGGTGTTACCACCTCCAAAGAAAATGATGACCTGCCAATCACGCTGGCTGTTGCAGGTAAAGAGGTGGCAGGTCTGCGTCCCAAAACAGTTGTGACTGCTGTCCCCCCAGTCACAGAGGATGAAGAGGCCGCGGATGCACAAGATGTGGCAGACGGTGGTTGGCCCGGCCGGCTAGGCCGCATTGTAGCACAGTGAGCTTCCCACTGCAACTTATGCTTCATGTCCATGTGCCGGTTCATGCATGAAGTACTCAAACTATGTATTTTTTGGCCTCTACTTAGCTTTTGCTGACAAATATTACAGATAACATGAGTTGGGTCATCTTTATCGATCTGAAAAAATGCCCAGGCTATGCAAGGCTTAGCACCCATGCGACCTGAAGAGCCACCACGACTTGTGGTGAGAGGCAGAGTTGAGTTTGAGGATGCAATTGTTGACGTGCTTCCAGTACTACATCTCTGTCCAGGAAGGCGCAACCTGACCTCGTCGTCACTAGCATTCTCCTCCACCTCCTCTGCTGACCTCATCTCTTGGCTGACTGTGGGTTGACAGTAAGTGGGATCTCCAACCTCATCATCATCACCCTGTGTGTTATCACACCCGTCGTCCTCAGAGCCAACCTGTTCCTGCCCTGACAAAAAACTAAAGTTGTTGCTCCAATCAGGTATTTGAGTCTCATCATCGTCTTCCTCATTGTCTCCACCACCAGTTACAGTTTGGGAATGAGGGTCTACATTATGGTCAGAACCTTCTGCGTCTGGTCCTGGATCCGACTCATAAAGATTCTGGGCATCAGTGCAGATCATTTCCTCGTCTGGATTCACAGAAGCGCTGGAGCCGACCTCTGATTCCCAGGCTATAGTATGAGTAAACAGCTCTGCAGACTCAACCATCTGTTCTACCTCATACTCAGACGGGCAGCTGGAGATTTGGGAGCTGTGAGGAAGCAAGTGCGATTGGGGTGACACCTCTGAGGACTGGAGTATTTGTGATGTTGAAGTTGATGTGAAGGAGAGCCCACTTAAAGGAGCACTTGATATCCATTGAAGCACCTGCTGTTTTTGTGCCTCATCTGGAATTTGTAGCGATTGGCGTGGCCGTAAGAAAGGGATCTTATCACATTGTCCGCTAAAAGAAGTAGACATTTTAGTTTGGCTGGAAGATGGTCTTTCCTCTGCAGATGTTACTGTTGCTTTAACACCTACCCCACGGACACAACCTTTTTTCCCCTTCCCAACACACCTATTCCCCTTTCCACCAGCAGCAGGCCTTTTTCCACTCATTTTGGTGGTTAACTAATTCACAACTCTGGAGTTGTTTGCACAAAAAAACAATGGATGGCAACCGAGCAGAGCTGAGTGGCCAAACTGTGGTATTAGACCAAAACTATTGGCTGGGTTAGATGCAGAAAAAAATTATATTCAATTTGCAGCCTGATGGAGGTCAGTATAGCTGGACTAATAGACCAAGTCCCACACACTGCTAGAAGCCCAAATATTTTTTCAGAGCTAGATGCAGAAAAAAATTATATTCAATTTGCAACCTGATGGAGGTCAGTATAGATGGACTAATAGACCAAGTCCCACACACTGCTAAAAGCCCAAATATTTTTTCAGAGCTAGATGCAGAAAAAAATTATATTCAATTTGCAACCTGATGGAGGTCAGTATAGATGGACTAATAGACCAAGTCCCACACACTGCTAGAAGCCCAAATATTTTTTCAGAGCTAGATGCAGAAAAAAAATATTTTTAATTTGCAACCCGATGGAGGTCAGTATAGATGGACTAATAGACCAAGTCCCACACACTGCTAGAAGCCCAAATATTTTTTCAGAGCTAGATGCAGAAAATTTTTTTATTCAATTTGCAACCTGATGGAGGTCAGTATAGATGGACTAATAGAACAAGTCCCACACACTGCTAGAAGCCCCAATATTTTTTCAGAGCTAGATGCAGAAAAAAATTATTTTTAATTTGCAACCTGATGGAGGTCAGTATAGATGGACTAATAGACCAAGTCCCACACACTGCTAGAAGCCCAAATATTTTTTCAGAGCTAGATGCAGAAAAAAATTATATTCAATTTGCAACCTGATGGAGGTCAGTATAGATGGACTAATAGACCAAGTCCCACATACTGCTAGAAGCCCAAATATTTTTTCAGAGCTAGATGCAGAAAAAAATTATATTCAATTTGCAACCTGATGGAGGTCAGTATAGATGGACTATTAGAACAAGTCCCACACACTGCTAGAAGCCCAAATATTTTTTCAGAGCTAGATGCAGAAATAAAATTATATTCAATTTGCAACCTGATGGAGGTCAGTATAGATGGACTAATAGAACAAGTCCCACACACTGCTAGAAGCCCAAATATTTTTTCAGAGCTAGATGCATAAAAAAATTATATTCAATTTGCAACCTGATGGAGGTCAGTATAGATGGACTAATAGACCAAGTCCCACACACTGCTAGAAGCCCAAATATTTTTTCAGAGCTAGATGCAGATAAAAATTATTTTTAATTTACAACCTGATGGAGGTCAGTATAGATGGACTAATAGAACAAGTCCCACACACTGCTAGAAGCCCAAATATTTTTCAGAGCTAGATGCAGAAAAAAATTATATTCAATTTGCAACCTGGTGGAGGTTAGTATACATGGACTAATAGAACAAGTCCCACACACTGCTAGAAGCCCAATTATTTTTTCAGAGCTAGATGCAGAAAAAAATTATATTCAATTTGCAACCTGATGGAGGTCAGTATAGATGGACTAATAGACCAAGTCCCACACACTGCTGGAAGCCCAAATATTTTTTCAGAGTTAGATGCAGATAAAAATTATTTTTAATTTGCAACCTGATGGAGGTCAGTATAGATGGACTAATATAATGATGCTATGCCCAAAAGGTTTTACTTCACTAGATGCAGTAAAAAATTGGTATTCTATACACAGGTGGTGTAGCTTGCAACACAGATAGGCTACTCCACTGACTAACACACTGTGCAATAATCCAAAAAGGATTAGCTTTGCTATATTTAGCCAAATGCTGTGAAAAAAACTTGCACAGCACTGGCACAGACCTGCCTGGCAAAAACTGATAGGAACTGATGTAACTTAGTCCTGAAAAGGACTGCAATTACAATTAGTCTTTACTCCCAACCTATCTATTTAAGAGCAAAGACCTGCCTGATAAAAGTCGTAGGAAATGCTGTAACCTAGTCCTTAAAAGGACTGCAATCACAACTATTCCCTACTCCCAAGCTATCTGTAGATTTGTGCGAAAATTGGCTTGAAATTAACAAGGTATAGCGCACACAGCAACAGCGGTGCCGTCTAACACGCAGCTGCAGCAGTGAGAAAATGGTGGCGACGGGGAAAATGGCTGGGTCTTATAGGGCAAGGACATGTGACATACACTGCCAATGACACATGCCCTTGCTTGTGTGAAAAAAAGCACTTCGCTCCGTGTGTGCGCTGCTGATAGGCTGACAGATTGCACCTCCCCACTGTAAATGCGGGAAAGAGACAAAAAAATGGAGATCTTCATTATTCCTGCAGAGATCCATCCCCTGCCCCTCCCCCCGCCCCGCTGTACACTCAAACTGCGTATTAACATTAATTTTCATCATTACTGAGAAAAAATCCAGTTATGATTTTGGTGCACGAACAGTTATCGAACATAACCTCGAACAGCCGAATTTTTTTCAAATCGTTCGTGTTCGCCGAACGGCTCGAACACCGCCCAAAACAGCTCGAATTTGAGATTGGCGAACAGTTCGAGTCGAACAACGCTCATCTCTAATACTAAGCTCCACCAGCTTGTAAATTGCAAATAATTTTTAGCTGCATCTTGTCTGGAAAATAATTTTGGGCATAGTAGCAGTGTGTGGTACTCATTCTATTAGGCCATCTATACTAAGCTCCACCAGCTTGCAAATTACAAATAATTTTTAGCTGCATCTTGTCTGGAAAATAATTTTGGGCATAGTAGCAGTGTGTGGTACTCATTCTATTAGGCCATCTATACTAAGCTCCACCAGCTTGCAAATTACAAATAATTTTTAGCTGCATCTTGTCTGGAAAATAATTTTGGGCATAGTAGCAGTGTGTGGTACTCATTCTGTTACGCCATCTATACTAAGCTCCACCAGCTTGCAAATTGCTAATAATTTTTAGCTGCATCTTGTCTGGAAAATAATTTTGGGCCAGTAGCAGTGTGCGGTACTCATTCTATTATGCCATCTTTACTAAGCTCCACCAGCTTGCAAATTACTAATAATTTTTAGCTGTATCTTGTATGGAAAATAATTTTGGGCCTGTAGCAGTGTGTGGTACTCATTCTATTATGCCATCTATACTAAGCTCCACCAGCTTGCAAATTACTAATAATTTTTAGCTGCATCTTGTCTGGAAAATAATTTTGGGCCTGTAGCAGTGTGCGTTACTCATTCTATTATGCCATCTATACTAAGCTCCACCAGCTTGCAAATTACTAATAATTTTTAGCTGCATCTTGTCTGGAAAATAATTTTGGGCCTGTAGCAGTGTGCGGTACTCATTCTATTATGCCATCTATACTAAGCTCCACCAGCTTGCAAATTACTAATAATTTTTAGCTGCATCTTGTCTGGAAAATAATTTTTGGCATAGTAGCAGTGTGTGGTAATCATTCTAACAAACCGTTTTAAGCAACTCTGGGGCAATTGATGCAACTTAAGTGGTGTCTGTGCCACAAATTTTTGGAAAAAATGGAGACTCTTTTTGGAGTCTTCTTGCTTTGTTTTATGTGACGTTGCCATCATCAATTAGAGGTGGGTTGGGTCTTCCCCCACCCCCTTTTTACTGTAAGAAAATACATACACTATGGCTTGGGGTAACACAGATGGTTGAGTCTGAAGAGCTGTTTACTCAGAGGTCTGCTCCAAAGCTTCAGTGTCTGCTAGTCAGTGTAGTAACCCAGCTGCGAAGCAAGCTGCACCGCTTCTGTATCTAATAATAATTTTTAAATGCATCTAGCCTAGGCAGACTGTGGGGACCCCTAACCAAACCCAGACGCTCAGCCCCCTAACGCCCCCCTTTCATTGACAATACAATCATGTAACTCTTACAACTGGATGGGTGAGGATCGGTCACAGCTTTATTAACTGTTTATACTCATTCCATTAGAAATGCATTTTATTTCTAAAATAAGTCAGCTTGTTGCAGCATGCCCTGTGTCTCCAGTCTCCACAACGGCAAGTTGGCCAACAAGTGTAGCTCTCCAACATGTCCTTTCTATTTCCAGGCCACGGAGGATCCTGCTTACTCGTAAGCAGGACTCCGACCCCCATCCATCACTCTTTACGCTTGTTCCACTGCGTCCTGGAGTCCTGACAGTAATATGTCCAGTCAAATATCCATTAAGTGAACACCGTCGGGCCGTATGAGGCCTGCTTTATCTCCTTCCAGTTGTCGGTGTCTTATCACTACACAGCCTCTGTCTCTTATAAATTTTGCCATCCGAATATTTATTACCTGCCTTGTCCGTTCGATGGCCGTGATATCTCACGCACCTTGCCATACAGTTCTCGGCACAATCTCTGACCATACTATAGTTAGTTTTGTGAAAAATTCTCTGAAGCGCTCAGTGTCTAGTTTCATTATTGCCATTAGTTATGCGCTCTTGTGATAAGCTATGTCATTTCCCCCAGCCTGTATTACTAAGATGACCGGACCTCTTGCCTCTCTCCCTACCTTGATTACCTCCATTAGTACCTGTGGCCATTGTAGGCCTCTAATACCTCTCCAGTTCAAATATGTGTTAAGAAACTCCAATTTCCTCCCGCCTAGGCGGACTTTCACCCTTCTTTCTGCACAATATATGTACGAGTTCTTAATCATTGCATAGCAAAAAAACAGCAAGGAAGTGGCATTTATATGTCATGTCCTGCTATGCACCTGTTCAAGGCTGAGTTAATCAGAAATTTAAACACACATACCATGTTAAAATCGTATAGCATAGAAACAATGCATATAATTGAAAATAATCAAAAAGAAAAAGAAAAGAAGAAAAAAGGAACATATATATAATAATAATCTATAAATGATCACTCATAATGATACATCAAATCATGTCTGATGTTTAAACCCGCTGGTACACGTGTATTTAAAGTATAAATCCACCAACTTTCTCTATTAAGGAGCTTTCTCCTATAATCATCCACCAAATCTCCACCAATCGCCACGGCCCACGGAGGGGCCACCACAGTCAGTGAATCCTTCCTTATTTAGTATAGAGTCTACCAATACTTTGGGCGTATTAGCCCAGCTGCGAAGCAAGCTGCACCGCCTGTGTATCTAATGAGAATTTTTAACTGCATCTAGCCTAGGCAGACTGTGGGGACCGCCAACCAAATCCACACGCTCTGCATCTAACCCAGCCAATCATTTGATAGTATTGCTAGTAGCAGAGTCGCATGGGCTCTAAACCTTGCATAGCCTGTGCATTTTTTCAGATCGCTAAGGATGACCCAACTCGTGTTATCTGTAACATTTGTCACCAAAAGCTAAGTAGAGGCCAAAAAATGCATAGTTTGAGTACTTCATGCATGAACTGTCACATGGATATGAAGCAAAAGTTGCAGTGCGAAGCTCACTGTGCTACAATGCGGCCTAGCGGGCCGGGACAACCACCATCTGTCCCACCTGTGTCATCCTGGGGAGACTAAAAGCTACTGCGTAGTCTTTTCCAAAAATTTGAGGGAATTACCACGGGAATGGTTTGGAAGAGGTATAAGAGTTTAGGTAGGACGTTCATTTTTAGTATACTTATTCTGCCGAAAAAGGAAAAATCCTTCACCGTCCAAGAAGTAAGATCTTTATGGAGTTGTTCAATAAACGGCCCAAAATTAAGATAAAATAGATGGGAGAGGTCTCTATGAATACGAATTCCTAAGTATTTGATACCCTGTGAGGGCCAGGCAAAGGGAAAGTTGGACTGGATGGAATCCTGTATGGATTTGGGGAGGGAGACATCGAGGGCCTCAGACTTCGCTGCATTGATTTTAAAATTTGACCATGTAACAAAGTGATCTATTTCAGCCATAACAGCAGGAATGGATATATGTGAGTGAGTGATATATACTAGGACATCATCAGCAAATGCAGAGCACTTGTACTCGGTGCCTCCCACCTCAATCCACCTAATATTGGGGTTATCGCAAATTGATGAGAGCAGGTGCTCCATCACTAGTATGTATAAGAGAGGGGACAGAGGACATCCCTGCCTTGTCCCATTGGTGATTATGAAAGGTGATGAAAATGTTCCATTTATCTTCAGCCTAGCTGACGGATTGCGATACAGGGCCATGATTTTGGCTATAAAAGGGTCCCCTAGACCCATACCCCAAGCTTTTTAAGAGAATAATATATGGCGTGCCAGGAGACTCTATGGAATGCTTTCTCAGCATCCAACGAGAGTATCTAATTACAAATTTTTAACTGCACCTAGCCCAGGCAATACTTTGGGCGTAGTAGCAGTGTCTGCTAGTCAGCGGAGTAGCCACCGCCTGTAGATCTACAGTAATTACAAATTTTTAACTGCATCTAGCCCAGGAAATACTTTGGACCTAGTAGCAGTGTCTGCTAGTCAGCGGATTATCCCACCTGTTAAGCAAGCTACACCACCTGTAGCTTGGACACTTAATTTTTTCAAAGGAAATGCTTCGGGCCCCCGGGACACTCAGTGAAGTACATCGGGGAGGCACTCCAAGGCACGGGGGCTGGGACTGGTGGTAGGATGCCTTGCGGTGGACCGCCAAGCTCGATCCTTATAAAAGCTTTTTAACTGCAGCAGCTTTAGTGGACGCTACTGGAGCTGGAACTCTTTTTTTTATTTTATATAAAAGTACAAAAACACAAAAACAAAACACAAATATAAACCACAAATACAAACATTATACAAGAAAAACAAAAAACCCCAGCAAGACATAGCCCAAATCCAAAAATTATATAGAGTCCAACAAACTAACACATGACACTTGACACGAAACACAAAACGTCTTCGTTCTTTCCAAAAGACCCCCCAGCAAGGGAAGACCTTCCGTACCTACCAGCCAGGCCACGCCCTTAAGCGCACAAGACCCCTAACATCTGCAACATTCATACCTGCACATTCACACCTAACCCCAAAAAGGAAAACTAAATAACCGGCCCACCGCAAAAAATAAGAGATGGGCCACCTGGCCAAAACTAACACTCTACACAGAATTTTTTTTTTTTTTTTTTTTTTTTCCCCACCACCATTTTTAAACACCCAAGGTCCCACGAAAGTCTGTGGCCTCTTAACACCAACAAGGTCCCACGAAAGTTTGTGGCCATTTACGCGCAAAAAGGGTCCCTTTCCCGCATCCCGCAGGATGTCCATTTTTCTTTTTTTTTTTTTATAAAAACACCCCTTCCCCCTCCCCCCGAAACCCCCCACCCAACCTAAAACTACATCCCCCCACGCGCAATACACATATATATACATATAATACACATATACATACAATACACAACATAAAAAGTCTGTTTTAACACTTAGCAGTAACATGATAATTTCAAACCACAAAGAACCAACCATAAATCAAAAATCAGACCCAAGTTCAGTGCTTGCAAGCCCTATATTCCGATTCCAATACCGCAAAACAAAAAACTACAATGTGAGGGGAGCAGCCCACCACCAGGAAACTGGAGACTACAGAGGCTCTCACCCTAATCTAACACACAACACCCTGTCCCTCCCTATGAAAAAAAAAAAAAAAAACCTGTCCCTAGCGCCCTACCAATCTTTCCCTACCTGTCCCTACCTGTCCCTCACTGACCCTCACTACCAACCTAATACTAAACTACCTATCCCTGATGACTGTCCCTGTCTGTCCCTCCTTGACCCTACACAACGACCTGACCCTACAAAAAAAAAAAAAAAAAAAAAAAAAAATAAAGTATAGAAGGAGATTAACTCACCCTATCACAGACACGCATAACCTAACTCTCCCTAGGGCACATTGAATGAGAACCCCCTCCATAGAAGGGAAGCCCTCCCTGCACCCAGCCTCTCATACTCCAGCGAGCGCACTTTTGCCAGGTCACCCAGGATGTTCCTAATCACCTCTTCCCGGGGGAGGGCTTTCTGCTGGGTGGACACTAAGCACCGCGCGTTCCACGTGTAAAACCTAGTCACTAAGCTAACTAAGAAAACAGTGCCCCGATCTCGGCCACCCAGGGACCTGAATGCCCCATAGGCCCACTCCGCATAGGAAAGGCCTGCCAGCCTGGGCCAGCCAATGGAAGCACCCACCCTACTGTAGACCTCTGTATTAAAGGGACACCGAAGCAGGAAGTGCTCCATGCTCTCAAGCATGCCGCCACACTCCTCGCGGGGACAATCCCGGTCATCAGAGTTCCTGTACTTCAGGTTGTCCCTCACATACAGTCTCCCATGGAAGCAGCGCCAAGCCAAGTCCCAAAACTTCAAGGGGATCCGTTTAGAGTTCAATAACCCAAGCCCTACCTCCAGATCCCGGCTTGGGCAATCCTTGAGCGCCAGGGGCTTCTGAAAGTGGGTCAACAGGACCCTATTGTCAAGTAACCTCCTTGACAAGGTCCTGATCTCCCACACTCCCAGACCCCACCGACGGATCACCTTCAGAACCGGGGTAGCATAAGCCGGAAGATGCCCATGAGGCGTTCGAAGGTCCTTCACCTGCCCTCCTGTCTCCCATTCCTGGAAGAAAGGCCGAAACCACCCCCTACAGGAGAATACCCACGGAGGAGCCCTCTCTAACCAGAGGTTGGCGATGTTTGCCTTAATAAAGGTGTTTACTAGGAACACCACTGGGTTGACCATACCCAACCCTCCAAGTCTCCTCGTGCGGTACGTGACCTCCCTCCTGATTAGGTTCAGCCTATTCCCCCATAATAGTTGAAAGAACAGGCTGTAGACCCGTGTCCAAAGAGGCTCTGGCAAGATGCAGACACTGCCCAGGTATATTAGTAAAGGAAGCAAATACCCTTTGGCCAGGCTAACCCTTTCCCTCAGGGTCAAGGACCAGCCCTTCCACTGATCCACCTTCTGGGCGGCAATCTTAAGTCTGCCCTCCCAGTTTTGCTGGGGGTAGTCCCCCGGGCCGAAACTGATGCCTAGTATTTTTGCTGTGGCCTGAGGCCCTGGAAGAGTGTCCGGGAGATCAAAACTAGGATCTCCCCCTCCCAGCCAGAGACTTTCACACTTATCCCGGTTGATCATGGACCCGGATGCCACCGAGTAGCGCTCAACCTCAGACATGACCCAATCTGCCTCCCCTCTCGAGGTTACAAAAAGGGAAACGTCATCGGCGTACGCCACTACCCTCAAGGTGGCATCTGGCTCCACCTGGTCCATCCCGACTCCCACCAACGGTCCACGCTCCACCCTCCTTAGAAGGGGGTCAATCGCAAATACGTATAACAGTGGGCTCAGTGGACAGCCCTGGCGGACACCAGACTTCACCTCAAAAGGGGGTCCGACCCAACCGTTCACAAGTGGAAAAGTCTCTGCCCCATTGTATAAAACTCTCAACCAATCAACAAACCTCCCGGGCAGACCGTACCTCAGAAGGACGGACCAGAGGTACTCGTGGTTAACCCGGTCAAAGGCTTTCGCCTGGTCTAAGGACAGCAAGTACCCCTTCCAGTGACCTGACCTGCTCTGCTCCACTGCCTCTCGGACACCGAGCACAGCACTAAATGTGCTGCGGCCTGGAACAGAGCAGTGCTGGGCCCCCGAAAGGAGCCGGGGCGCAAATTTCACCAACCGATTAAAAAGCACCTTTGCCAGAACCTTTCGGTCCGTATTGAGAAGCGCTATGGGACGCCAATTCTCAATACGTGACGAGTCTTTACCCTTTGACAGAATAATCAGGGCTGACTTCCTCATTGAACTGGGCAGAGCGTCCGAGGAGAGACACTCATTAAACACCTCAGTCAAGAGGGGGACCAAGGAGTCCCTAAAAGTCTTGTAAAACTCGGATGTTAAGCCATCCGGACCAGGCGACTTTTTGGGCCGGAGCCCATCAACCGCCCGTCTCACTTCCTCTTCCCTGATTGCTTCCACCAAAACATGAAGAGAGGGGTCATCCCCTGGCTCAGGGATGGTTTCAGCCAGGAAAGCCGACATCTCATCCCGATCAGGTTCCCTCCCCCCCAAGAGGTGCGAGTAGAAGGATCTGACCACCTCCAGGATCCCTGATTTGGATCTGTTCAGGGACCCCGTACTGTCGATCAGTCCTGTTACCACCTTACAACTCACTGACATCCTGCAGTTCCTGTAAGGGTCGGGCGAGCGGTACCTCCCGAAATCCCTCTCAAAAACCAAGGATGTGTGCCTATCATACTGGCACCCCTTGAGCAAGGCCTTCACCCTAGAGACTTCCTCACGGTCCCCTCCAGTCGAGACGAGCTGCTCGAGTTTCCTCCCCAGATCCCGATACAGGCGGTGCCTGTCCAGGCACCTGAGGCTCGAGAGCTGACGGAAGAACCTTGCAACCCTTCTTTTGAAGATCTCCCACCACTCAGACTTAGTACTACAGAGACCCAAGAGAGGTACCTGGCTCTGAAGAAATTCCTCAAAGGATTGTCTTACATCAGCTTCTTCCAACAGGGACGAATTCAGCTTCCACAGGCCTCTCCCCATCCGGGGGGTCTCTGTAACATTCAAGGAAAAGAAAATGAAACAGTGATCGGAGAATTCCACCTCCACAGCGGACACTGCAGAAGAGACGGCCTCCTCCTTTAAATAAAACCTATCTATCCTAGACCTACTGCTACCCCTATGAAAGGTGAAACCCCCGTGACCTGGGGTGTGCCGGATGTGGACATCCACCAGGCGAGCTTCACTTGCTATGCTATTCAGGGCTATGCTATCATAAGCCAGCCGGTCTCCGGGGCCTCCCCTATCACGGGATCTAGTTACAGTGTTAAAATCCCCACCGAAGACCACCTGCCGGCTTGTAAAAAGATAGGGCTTGACCTTCAGGAAGAGACATTTACGGTCCCACTTAGATTGCGGGCCGTAGATATTAATGAGCCGGAGCTCCTGTCCCCTCATGAAGACGTCAAGAACCAAGCACCTCCCCATTTCTACCTCAATCACCCGTCTGCATTCCACCGAAGCGGCCTTAAAAAGGACCGCTACCCCGCTATACGGCTCGGCCGCAAGAGACCAGTATGAGGGCCCACACCTCCACTCCCTCTTTGCTTTATAAATGGCCCCCATGTCCGTTAGTCTGGTCTCCTGCAAAAATAAAATGTCAGCCTCAACTCGGGTGAAAAAATCAAAGGCCGTAAATCTGGCCGCATCTGACTTTATACTGGCGACATTAATCGACGCCAGAGTCAACGGGGTAGGTTCTGCCATCATGGGTGATTGAGTTAGATGGCCTTCTTTTTCCCCGTACCCCCCTTTTTCCTCTCGCCTTCTGAGGAGGAGCCCGAGTCACCCCTCCTCTTTAGGGATACCGAGGTGTCCATGCCTGCCCCTCCAGCATCGGACACTTCCTTCCTAGCACAGGTTTCCTCGCCTCCAGACCCCGGGGCAGTCCCCCCCCCAGGGGCAGCCGAGTCCCCCGGGGGACAGACCCCGCCGCCCCCTGAAGGCACCCCAGATGTTGTCTCCGGCTCCTTACCCCCAACCTCCGACACAGCAGAGTCATCGAGGGCTTGGAACCGATTGGAGAGGGGGATCAGAGGGGAGCCGGTGAGCCCTTCCGTAGGCACCGTAGTGGTCAAGGGGGGGGGGCTTTAGTTTTTTTTACCCTTTTCCTGTTGTTTTTCCTCCGACTACTGGTACTTTTGTCACCTGATTTTTTTGGCTGCTCCACCACCTCCTCATCCAGACTTTCATACTGGGAGGAGTTATCGGAAGCAGCCGCCTCCTCCCTCTCCATCCTCCTGATCTCCTCGCTCACCGCCTTTTCCCCCAGGGCCTCAGAGGCTCCGGCTGCAACCTCCGGGGAGGGGACAGTCATCACCCCAGTCGCCTGGGGCTTATCCTGCCCCCTGTCCCTTCGGCGCCTCACCTGTTGCCACTGGTGGGCAGGTGTATTTGCCTCGCCTTTCCTCCCTGACCCCTCAACTCCCCTCCCGTCCCCACCTCCAGTTCCAGCAGAAGATGAACCACTGGGAACCACCCCGCGGCCCTCCTCCGCCTGACCAGAGATGGTGTTGGAAAAGGAATGTGGGCAGCGGCTATACGGGTGACCTAGATCACCACACAGGTGACATCTAATGTCACCACAGGCCGCGGCCAGATGACCTACCCCGCCACACAAGGCACATTTCTGCACCTTGCAGCCCGCGCTGAAGTGGCGGGGGTCACCGCACCTGTGGCAGACCTTCGGCTGCCCCTGGTAGAAGATCAGGATCCTGTCCCTCCCCAGGAATACCGAGGAGGGGATGTGAGTGACAGTACCACCTGAAACCTTCAATTTCATCATGAAGGTCCAGCCCCCTGACCAAATGCCGAACTCGTCCCTGTTCTTCTTTGGGACCTCTGTGACTTCCCCATAACGAGAAAGCCACGTCATAATATCGATCCCTGAGAGTGACTCGTTATTTGTTAGAACGGTCACCCTCTTTACGCCATTTTGGCGAGACACCGCCTGTACGGCAAAGTCTCGCCAGCCGGGCTCCCCCTTCACCAGTTCAAAATTCGACCAGAAAAGCTCTAAGCCCTCCGGCCGAACAAAACTGATGTCAAAGATGGAGGTACCAAAAGGATGGATCAGGGCAAAGATGTCAATTGCCCTGAAGTCCATCTTCAGGAGGAGCTCCACGACCCTCGCTCTAGGCGGGCACGCTTCACTACCCCTCCACCGAAGACGGACTACATTCCTCCTGGCCACCCCCTGCCCGGCTGTCGGGAGGGACCACACTGTTTCCCCCTCCCTTTTATCTTGGAAGGCAGCCTGGCCATGCCTGTCCAGCCAAAAGGCCAGATCCACCTCTCTTTCCTCTACTGTGATCGTCCGTTCTCCCTTCTTGAGGGCCTCCAGAAAACGGCATCGCAAGTCACCGTCCCTGAGGTCCAGAGGCGAGGAAACCCCCTGAGAGGACCCCGAGGCCCCAGCCACTACCCCCGCAAAACTCCGGGGGCTCGCGGCCGGGGGAGCAGATGGACCAGTCCCCCCCCCGTGCTCCCCGCTACCAACAGACACTCCATTTACGCACCCTACCGCAGACACCCCACCATTTGCATCCCCAGCCACAGACACATTCGTACCCACACCATCCCCATTTGTGTCTACAATCACCCCACTCGCCCCGCTCCCACTCCCATGTGCACCGGGGTCAATGTTTTTCTTTTTTTGTGTACACTTTCTGGGCACAGTTTCACTACCACCGTCCATATTACTTGTGTTGCCAGTACTGCCGCCTGCTGGTGGCATCTTCCCTGCCAGGGGGTTCACTTTTAATGCTGCTGGCCTATCAAGCACCACACTGCAGGACTTAAGCAGTGCAGCACCACTGCTCCCAGCATACCTGGAGCTTCCTGATTTACTGGCAGGAAGAGAGCCAGGTGTAGCTCTTCCCACTGCACCATCCAGCCCTGCTGCAGCTTTCCTGGATACCCGCAGTGCCGGATCCCCTGCCCCAGGTAAGCCCCCAGACACAGCGGACCCCGGCACACAGGCACCCGCATCAGCTACAGCGGCAGCCCCCACACTGGCACTGGCCGCAGCTGTGGTGTCTGTTGCTCCAGGAGCAGCCACCGGCGCCGGCGCTAAGCCCCGCCCCCGGGGCGTGGCCACGCCCACATGGGCAGACCCGGCTCGGGAAGCCACGCCCCCAGCGCCCGGCAGCACAGTACTGCTCACTGTGGCCACTCCTACATGGGCGGCCCCCACCTGTGAAGCCACACCCCCTGCACCCGGCAGCACAGTGCGGCCCTCCGTGGCCACTCCCACATGGGTGGGGGACGCCAGGGAGGCCACGCCCCCCCAAAATGGCCGCGACGGGACCCCTAAAACCGGCCCGGAGCCGGGTCTACTCTCGGGGGTCCCTGATCCAGCGGCATCAATTCCCGGAGGCACAGCTCCCCCCACCGTCACTCCCTTAGCCACAAAGAGCTTGGCCACAGCAACTCCGGCGGCCGGCCCCAGGCTAGGCCACTCCCCCTCGGCATCCACCGGCGGCAGAGCCCTCAGCGCCGACCCCTTACTGGGCCCCTGCGCCGGGGGCCCCGACTTCGCCACGGACCCCGCCGGGGGAGCAGGCCCCACCACCTTCCTTTTACGAACCGGCTCTGCCGGAGCTGCAGGCCCCGCACTTCTTGCCCCGCCAGATGCCTTACCGGATGCCTGGGTCCCCAAAAGTGATCCAGATTTAACGGATCCGTGAGTGAGGGACCCAGACACTTTCCCAGCACACGCCACCGGAGATGCGGCCCCGGCTGCCGGTGTGCCGCCAGCAGAGCAGGTGGCAGCGGCAGTTACGCTCGCCGCCCCCCGCACGCCAGCAGGCACACCAGGTGCCAGGCCAGCCCCCTCTCTCACAGGGGACCCAGCCTGAGCACCACCATGGTTTTTGCCCGCCGCCGGGCCGCCCTCCGTGCCATGCTCCATGTCAGACACATCCGACACACCACCTTCATTACTACAAACAGAGGCGGCGCTCTGCGTACCATGGCCTATAGTCTCCCCGCCCCCTCGCTGCAGACCCACATCAGGGCCCGAGCCGGGGTGGGTGGCGGGTGCCGCACAACGGGACCGGGGGGCCCCAGAGAGGGGGACATACACAAATTTATGTGTTACCGATGTTTTCTTTTTCATAGCTCTCTTCGCTTTCCTCTTCATCCCCCTCCCGGTTGCCTCGTCCTCGCAGATCTCATCCCCGAACGTCAGCTGGTTAAAACGTACCGGGGACTCAATCTGCCTGATCTGCTTCATGACGAGGCAGCCCCCCTCACTAGTACTACCACCATCCTCATCCTCCCCTTCGCTCCCGCTGCCCTCTGAAGGGCTAGAGTCAGACGGGAGAGCCATCTGCTGAGGGGCTATCCCGCTATGCGATGCCTGGAGATCACTTACCAGGCCACCAGATGGCGGGTAGGGTGCAACCTCCTCCTCACAGTCCTCTTCCTCCTCATCCTCCACCGCCACCACCTGGCTGGAGCTCCGTGACCCCTCCAGAGATCCACCGGCCATGGCTCTGAACCGGTCGTCGTTCTCCAACTTTTCTCTGAATGGCCCGCTGCCGGCCAGGATGGTACACCGCCGGTTCTCCACCTCCTGGATGGCCTTCTTAATCCTCCTGACCGCGGCAGATAGCTCAGGCTTCTTGCTGCTAGAGGCCCTGTCGGACCTCTCCTGAGCTACCCTCAACTCCCCCCAGAGGGATTTTAGCTTTCTAGAGGCGTCCTCATACTCGCAGAGGTGCGCATGGATGCGGGAGCCATAGATGACAGTGGACTCCTTCGCCACCTTGGTGCCCCAATCAGGGGGCACCGCTGCAGCACCCCTGCACGTACTCGGCCTACCTCCGGGGGGAGGAGCTGCCGCGGCCGTGGCCTCGGGGGTCCCTCTGGTCTTCATGCCGGACGCCTTGCCTTTTCCGGACCTGGTCATCCCAGCCACGATGGTATTCCTCCTGCCCCCCGCCGGCTTGGACCGGGGGGCAGGAGCTGGGGGCCCAGCCCCGGAGGCCAATCCCACAGCAAGCCTCCTTTCCTGGGAAGGGGGCAGACAAAAAGTCCCAGATGGTAAAGGCAAAACCTCCCTTCCCAGGAGCTCTCTCCACACACCAAACACAGCAGCACACGGCAGGCTCCACCTCTTCCTCCTCCTGCAACCGTGGCTGCTGGCATGAGACTTGCCCTCCAATAGATCCTTGTAAAAGGATTTAAAGTGTACTCATTCAAATTACAGAGACAATTTAAATTAAAAAGCTTAGACCTGCCTCCACCGCAGGAGGGCTCGCTCGACCCACCAGCGGACAGGCACCAGTATTGGGAGAGGGGGGCTGGCCGTCAGGGTCCACCGCAGCTCTGGCACAAATCCGGCGACACGGAGGTCGCACGGGCAGGAACGGACTGGCCGTGTCAGCTTCGCACTTTTTTGGTTTTAGAAGGGCATGACATGCCTATATCTGTGTCTCCCCCTCCTTTTACTCCTCCACCTCTTTTCTTTTCGCATGACTATATGTACTTGTCACTTTTCCATGTGTTAGTTGTGTCTTCTGAGCAGTTTGTCAGGTTTTGGACACCTTTGAAGGTGTTTTCTGTGTGTTTCTATGTGTTTTTGTTTGCCTGCCATTGGTTTTAACGGTGTTCGACGGTATTCGACGAACAGTTCGCCGAACAGTTCGGCGAACATACGGGTGTTCGACGAACCGAACCGAACTCGAACACTACGGGGGTGGCTCAACTCTACTCAAGAGGTGTGCAGGCCCGTGCGGGTAATGTGAGTACAGTTTGTCCGGGCGGTAAGGTGATCGCCGTTGCTGCTAGCAGTATTATTTTCCCCAGGATCTTCCCTTCACTCGACGTCTCCTGAGCCTGGGCAGCTCGAATTAGTTGTTGAAAGACCCTCCTTTGGGGAGTTCACGGGTCCCACTGGTGTAGAGGAATCTCCTTCGGCTCACTAAGCAGGATTTGCCTGATCTCTTTCAGCACATTCATTCCAAGGGTCACCGGGGGTTCACTTCCGGTTCCCCCTGCGACCAGGATGACTCCTTTTTTTCCCACATCTTTTCCACACACTCGTATCTTCATCCACACCACCCCTGCTTCCGGAATGGGCAATTGACTAGCTGCCGTGAGTCTAATTACTGGTCCCCATTCAGGCCGCGCTATCTCTGGAAATCGCTGTTGAAAGTAGGCTTCTGTCATCGTAGTCACCTGGGATCCCGTGTCAACCAGGCAGTGAACAGCCCGACTGCTTATTTCGGCCCAGACCGTCGAGCTGCTGGAAACTAGGTCCTTGGGACTTCCTCTTTTTCTTTCCCCTTCCTCAGGCTCCGTGCTGTGTCCCCCGAACACGGAGCCTACTAGTTTAACGGCTGTCGCGACAGGGGCCACCTTCGGCTAGCACAGCCCTGGCGTAATGTCCTGCGCCTCCACACTTAGCAGGTCGTATCTCTGTCTGTGTAGGGCTGCCTCCCTCCTCTATGGAACTTTCCTGCAGGGTGGGTCCTGAATTCAATTCTTTCCATAACTGGGGCAATCGTTCTGGGTATCTATGTTGTCGGGGAAGGGGTCATCTTGAGACTGGACCATTCATCCCGCATCTCCCGTTTCTCCTTCCGCATCTCTCGAGCCCATTCCGGTTCAGCTGCAGGCGGACCACCCTTGCCAGGGCCGTCACCCCCATCTCCTGCTCTCTCACACGTGCCTCCGCTCCCACTTCTAGAAAAGTCATACGTGGGTTGGCGTGCAGGCGCTCCCGCAAGGCCTGCTTCAGCTGCACATCCCTGAGGCCTGCCACAAACTGGTCCCTTAAGATCACATCAGGGGGGCCCATTCCCAAATTCCACATGTCGCCTTTTCTAGTGATATAGGCATGCACCCTCTGTAAGGCATTAACATACTGCGTCACAGTCTCCCCCTCCTGCTGCACTTGGTGAAACAGTCGTAGCCTCAGCTCTCCTACATTGGTGGGATCCCCATGCATTTCCTCCAATATCCACACCTCTTTTTCTACAGTATCCCAGTCATGGGGAGGGCGGTACATCACGGATTGTCGGGCCTCGCCGTCCAGGGCCAGTAGGGCTATTTCGACTTGCATAGCTGGGGTCATCGGGTGCATACCTAACATACTCCTAACTCTCTCAATCCAGTCCCACAGCATCATATTGTCCCCGGTGAACTTTGGGAGATTGCTGAGCATGGCCCCCAGCGGCAAGCTAGATTTAGGGGCTCCCAGGATGGACTGCTCTGCAGTGTCTGTGTCTAACGACTGCATCCTGCCGACTACGCCAAATGTAATACAGGTACTTTAGATGCAGTGACACAGAGCAGCCAATACAGGGTTAATAAACAGGGAAAGTTTATGATAACAAGATGAATCTCCACTCAGGGAGTAACAGGGGAAAATATGGGGAAATAGCAGGTATTAGTCTGTAACTGACAGGACAGTTTACAGTTTAACTAGATATAGCAGAGTCAAACCAGTAACAAACAACAGTTTTTTCACTTAGCTGACTTGTATCCTGGTGACTTGCCAGCTGGTGCTGGTGACGCTGTCTTCAGGCTTCCCCGCCCAAACAATGCTCCATCTTCTGGCGGCAGCGGGCGGTCTCCGGTTTTACCCGCTGAGCCCCTAGTCCATAACACGGCACCTCACGTGCTCAGCTCCACGGACCCTGTGTCTCTTCTTCCTACAGTCAGTTTGACTCCTCTGGTCCACTGCACTCGGATCCCTTGCTCCAAATCCTGTAGCCTGGAGCCTGGACCCTCTCACACTGCTCTGCTCCGCAGGACTCAGCTCCGCTTTCCCATGCAAACGTCCTCGTCTCTCCCTTTCTCTCGTCACACCAGGAGTCCCTCTGTCACCTGACCTCCCAGCTCTCTCTCTCGACACACCCCCTGCTTCCCTGTCACATGACTCTTCTGCTTGCAGTCTGTCTTCCCCCTGCAACATGAGGTACGGCCCCGGCAGTTCCGGATCCCTTGCTCTGAAAGTACTTACACCCCGGTCTTCCCCCTTACACCCTCACAGCCATGCGTAGAGTGCTCTAACAACCTTGTGTAGAGTGCCGTAACCACCTGGTGTAGCGTTCCCATAATACAGCCTGATGTAGCGTGACCATAATACAGCCTGGTGTAGCGTGCCCGTAATAAATCATGGTGTAGCATGCCCATAATACAGCTTGGTGTAGAGTGACCTTAATATAGCCTGGTGTAGAGTGACCGTAATACAGCCTGGTGTGGCATGCACATAATAAAGACTGTTGTAGCATGCCCGTAATACAGGCTGGTGAAGTGTGCCCATAATACAGCCTGGTGTATCGTGTCCGTAATACAAGCTGGTGCAGTGTGCCCTAATCCAGCCTCTTCTCTACTCTGAATTTTTTTTACAGGAAAAAACACGAGAAGAGTATCAAATAGGGGACGTGGTCGTGGTGTTGCTGGTGGTGATGGTGTAGCTGGTGGAGGGAGAGGACTCCAGTTTAAAGGCCATTCTAGTGATGTGCGCAGTTCTGAAGAAGAGGAGATGCTCCCACAGCCCCAACAGCACAGAAAAAGGGGGAGCAGGATGCAAAAGCACAGAGGGCAGCGCGTAGCCAATATGTCAGCTGCTACAGCCCACAGCGCCGAAGAAATGAACAAACCAAAGCTAGCTCAAAGGAGCTCCCTGGCGTGGCATTTCTTCAGCCAATGTGCTGATGACAAGACATGGGTGGTTTGCACGCTGCACCGTCAGAACCTGAAGCGAGGCATAAATTTGCTGAACCTGAGCACCACCCACATGATGAGGCAGCTGAATACCAAACACGAGGTGCATTGGTATACACACTTTAAAAAGCATGACAGATCTGAGCCTTCCTCTGCTCCCTCTTCTGCTGCAGTCGTGGCCTCTTTCCCCCACTCACGATCAACAGGGCCACCTGCTTCAACGTAAAGTGAGGATGTGACAGCACCACCACCAGTGTCACTGAGCATCTCCACACCGTCCCATGGAAGTGTTCAGCTCTCCATCCCCCAAACCCTGGAGAGAAAGAGGAAAAAAGCCATGGTCCTAAATGACAGCATTTTGAAATTCCTGGCCTTTGAAATGCTGCCATTCTGTCTGATGGAGACCAGCAGTTTTAAAAAAAATTATGGCGGTGGCTGTCCCACAGTACATTGTTCCCAGCTGCTACTAGTTTTACAGGTGGGCCATCCCTGCCCTGCACACACATGTTGCAGACCAAATAGATATGCACTGTGCAACACCATCAGTGGTAAGGTCCACATAACCACCGATGTGTGGACCAGTAAGCACGACCATGGATGTTATATCTCCCTAACTGACCTCTGGGTAAATTTAGTGGCGGCTGGGACAGAGGCGGAAGGCGTTCTAGCCCATGTCCTACCACTACCGAGTATTGCTGGACATTTCTCTGTCCATGTTGCCTCTTCCTCCTACTCCGCTTCTTCCACCGCCTCCTCATCTGGTCACAGTAAGATCTGCACCTCCAACTTCAGCACAGCCATTGGGAAATGACAGCAGGCTGTTATGAAACTTATTTGTTTGGGAGACAAATCCCACACCACGCAGGAGCCATGGATGGAATTAAACAGCAGACAGATGAGTGGTTGGTGCCGGTGAACCTCAAGCCCAGCTTGGTGGTGGGCGATAACGGGCAAAATCTCATAGCAGCTCTGGGCATAGCCGGTTTGACACACATCCCTTGACTGGCGCATGTGCTCAATTTGGTGATGCAGGGCTTCCTTAAAAATTACCCACTGTGACAAAGTCACTGGCAAGGTACCGAAGGGGTTAATCAGCCATGTTTAGTGCTAGGATGATTGAACACCAGTAGAGAGGGAGGAGGTCAGAGGATAAAATTCACAGCTTTTAGAGCATTTGGTGTGGGGTGGGCCTGGAGGTGAATTTGAGAGCTGTTTGTTTCACACATGCTGGATGTATGGAGATTGCAGGTCTCCTGGATTGAATGCCTTTGCTAAAGGACATGGAAGCTGGACTCTAAGCCACGTGGGCTAACCAGCACTATTGTATGGACTTGTTATTTTATGTTTTACCTTCTGCCAGACAAAGGTTGTATTTACATTTTCTGGTGATGTGGTTTATGAAGATTGCAATAAACCAGCGGCACTTTGAATAGAAATGGTTCCTGTGTCTGCGTCTTTAAGATGTCGAGTGAGTCCATCTACCACACCACATGTGTCAGAGCTGCTGCTGAAAGTGCCTGCTGTGTGTGCGTGCTTTTGGCGTTCTCACCCAGCTGTTGCTTGCCAGTCTGCACTGCAGCTTCACTTCTGCCTTCCCGTTCGCAGCCTCATATGCGAGGTACCAACAAGATGGAACTCAACTTTGCATATACTGGAGAGACCATGTGACCAGCAGCAGGCAGTAGTGGAGTTTGAGTTGCAGCACACACCGGTGTCCCTCTGCGGAACAACACCACTTCACTACCAATGAGTGGGCCTGCATACGGGATGTGTGTGCCGTGTTGCGATGCTTCGAATACTCCATCAACATGGCCAGCGCTGATGACGCTATCTTCAGCGTTACTATACCACGTCTATGCCTGCTTGAAAAAACACTAAGCGATGATGGATGAGGTGGTGGCACAGGAGGAAGCGGAGCAGGAGGAACAGGAACCATTCACACTGTTATCAGGCTTATCGTCCACACATGGCTCAGGTATGTTCCTCCACCAACAGAGGCCAGGTACACAGCTGTCCAGCCAGGGGACAGTTCTCGAGGATGACAAGAAAGAGAAGAAGGAATCATGTTCACAGCAGGGTATAACTTCAAGCAGCTCACGGGCATCACTGGAACGTGGCTGGTGGGATACAGAGGACCCAGACCATACACTTCCCACAAAGGTCAGCTTGTCGTTGCCTCTGGGCAACCTGGCACCCATGCGCTAATACATGCTGCTGAGCCTACGAAATGACCGCCAACTTGCCTGGATTGCTACCACTGCTGATTACTGCATGGCCTCCCTGCTGTATCTCCACTACTGACAGCATTCCTACCTGACAGCGAGGGCTCACTGGAAAAACAGAACAGGGGAGGAGGAAGACTTCAACGCAACTGTGGCGCTGCCACCAACTCGGAAGTCAGGGTTACCATGTCTGAAATGTGGCAAAACTTTCTCAGCGTGCCACAACATCCGGCACCACCATCTGACACAGTCCGTATTTGTCCACACGTCTCCATGTACTAAGTGATGGGTCTGCCCCATTTAACTTCAGGGTCTCCCAATGGGACACATGGCATCAGCTTGCCCTTTATGCCTTGGAGGTGCAAGCCTGCCCTGCAGCAAGTGTAAAAAAACAAACAAACAAACAAAAAAACACAAAAACAGTGTTGGATATCTCCACCTTCTCCTCCACTTGGAATTCCGCCTTCTAGATCAAGATTGCTATTTTTTTTTTATTCTATGTTCTTTTAAGCCAGTTTCGTAAAAGAAAACAAAAGAAACAAAACAGAAAAACAGTGTTGGAGACATCCCTCCCTGCCTCTTCCATTTACCCTGCCACGTTGATGGGGGGGTTGGGGCTGTGTTGTCTCAGGGTCCGGCCCCTGGTAAATGGCGTCCATGCACCTTCTTTTCTAAAAAATTGTCTTCGGCTGAGAGAAATTATGACGTGGGTAATAGGGAACTTTTGGCGATCAAATTGGCATTTGAAGAATGGAGACATTGGTCTGAGGGGGCTGTCTATCCTATTACTGTTATTACTGATCATAAGAATCTGTCATATCTCCAGTCAGCTAAAAGTCTCAACCCTAGGCAAGTCAGATGGTCCCTGTTTTTTACTAGGTTCAATTTTGTTGTCACTTTTCATCCCGGGGTCAAAAATGTCAAGGCTGATGCTTTGTCCCAGAGCTTCCCTGCTGGATGTGACCATGAGTACCCTGCCCCTATATTACAGAAGGGGGTGGTCATTTTGGCGTCATATCCTGAACTGGAGGGTGAGGTGTTGGAGGCTTAGGGGGACGTCCCTGCCTCCTGCCCTCCAGGAAGGATATTTGTAACATCCAATCTGCGCCGCAATGTTATTAAAGAACATCATAATTCTGTGCTTGCTGGGCATCCAGGTGGTAAGACAACCACAGACCTCCTCTCTTGTCGTTTTTGGTGGCAGGGGTTGCATCGGGATGTGACTGAACACGTATCTGCTTGTAGTATTTGCGCGCGTTGTAAGGTTTTGCATACCCGTCCGTCTGGTACTCTTCTTCCGTTATCTATCCCTAGTAGGCTATGGACACACTTGTCCAGGGATTTCATTACTGACCTACCAGTTTCTGCAGGCAAAACGGTGGTTTTGGTGGTTGTAGATAGGTTCAGTAAAATGTTCACTTCGTCGCATTACCTGCACTTCCTAATGCCAAGACACTAGCTCAGGTGTTATAAATGAGATCATGAAGCTTCACGGGGTTCCCTCCGATTTGGTGTCAGATCGGGGGACCCAGTTTGTTTCCAAGTTATGGAAAGCATTCTGTTCTCGAGTGGGGGTGCAGCTGTCCTTTTCCTCTGCCTTCCAGCCTTGAGCGTGTCAATCAGAATTTCATCCCCAAAAATCAGGAGGATTGGGCATCCTACTTACCGCTGGCAGAATTTGCCATTAATAATCATCGACAAGAATCCACTGGCAGGTCTCCATTCTTCAGTGCATACGGTTACCACCCACAATTTGGTACCTTTAGTGGGGGAGGAGCTTTGGGAGTTCCTGAGGAGGAACGGTTAGCTTTGTTGCTCTCCTTGGTATGGCGGGGTGTTCTGAGTAATTTAAAAATCATGGGAGACCGTTATAAACGTATAGCTGACAGAAAACGCTTGCCAGGTCCGGACCTGAATGTGAATGACTTTGTGTGGTTGTCTACCAAGAATATAAGATTGAAAGTTCCTTCTTGGAAGCTGGGACCTAGGTTTATTGGTCCCTATAAAATAGCCGCCATCATTAACCCAGCAACGTTTCGTCTTGAACTTTCTCAGGCCCTTAAGGTCCACAACGTGTTCCATAGGTCCTTACTTAAGAAGTATGTGGAACCTCTTGAGTAGTGATGATGGGCGAGCACTAAAATGCTCGGGTGCACGATGCTCGGGCCGAGCAAATTGGAATACTCGGGTGCTCGACCCGAGCAACGAGCCCAATGTTAGTCTATGGGAAACTCAAGCATTTTTCAGGCGGCTTCCCCCTGGCGGTCTGCAGAGGGCCTAAAAATTGCCCAAATCGATGGGAAATGCTCAAATTACATGGGAACAGCATGGGGAAGACCCCTGGAAGCATTTCTGTCTCCCAGGTCACTGCTGTCAACAACGTTGTCAGAGGTATTACGCCACTTTTACGGACTTACAATAAAACATACAAAAACTAAACCAAAATGGATTTTCATGGGAAATATGTTAAGGAACATCCTTTCCATGGTAATGACTTGTATATAAGGCAAAATAAATCTACAAAAACAAAAATGCTCCTCCACACCTTGGGCTATGTTTACACGTAGCGTTTTTGATGCGTTTTTGCACTTTTGCAAATGCATTCACTGATAAATGTCATATTGACATTTTTCAACCTTATATGGCCATGTGGTGTGTGACACATCAGACACATCCTGTTTCATTTAAGATGGAGGGACTCTGAAGGTCACGAAGCCTATTTTTATAGGGCCATTAGGCGGCCCGTACTATTCTTAAAGGGCCAACAGATGGCCCTCGCTATTGTTAGAGAACCATCAGCCTTCTATGCTTTGTTGTTCCCATTATCAATGAGTGGGTCTCCTATACTGTTATTGCATATGCAGTGACTGCAAGGGCTGCCAAAAATTTGGAAGCACTCCAATGCCCCTTGCAAGAGACGGAGAGGTCGTAGAGCCTCCTAAAAACAATGTTCCCATTATTAGGAAGTGGGTCTCCCATATTGTTTGCCTATGCAGTGAAGCAATGGCTGCCAAAAATTTTTGAGGAACTCCAATGCCCCTTGCAAGAGACGTAGAGGTCGGAGAGCCTCCTAAACACAATGTTCCCATTATTAGGAAGTGGGTCTCCCATAGTGTTTGCCTATGCAGTGAAGCAACGGCTGCCAAACATTTGGAGGCACTCCAATGCCCCTTGGAAGAGACGTAGAGGGCCTCATGAAAAAATGTTCCCATTATTAGGAAGTGGGTCACCCATAGTGTTTTCCTATGCAGTGAATGCAAAATCTGCAAAAAATTTGGAGGAACTCCAATGCCCCTTGCAAGAGACGTAGAGGTCGGAGAGCCTCCTAAAAACAATATTCCCATTATTAGGAAGTGGGTCTCCCATAGTGTTTTGCCTATGCAGTGAAGCAACAGCTGCCAAAAATTTGGAGGCACTCCAATGCCCTTTGCAAGAGACGTAGAGGTCGGAGAGCCTCCTAAAAACAATGTTCCCATTATTAGGAAGTGGGTCTCCCATATTGTTTGCCTATGCAGTGAAGCAACTTCTGTCAAAAATTTGGAGGCACTCCAATGACCCTTGGAAGAGATGTAGAGGGCCTCATGAAAAAATTTTCCCATTATTAGGAAGGGGGTTTCCCATAGTGTTTGCCTATGCAGTGAAGCAACGACTGCCAAAAATTTGGAGGCACTCCAATGCTCCTTGGAAGAGACGAAGAGGGCCTCATGAAAAAATATTCCCATAATTAGGAAGTGGGTCTCTCATAGTGTTTGCCTATGCAGTGAATGCAAAAGCTGCCAAAAATTTGGAGGCACTCCAATGCCCCTTGGAAGAGATGTAGAGGTCAGAGAGCCTCCTAAAAACAAAGTTCCCATTATTTGGAAGTGGGTCTCCTATAGTGTTTGCCTATACAGTGAATGCAAAAGCTGCCAAAAATTTGGGGGAACTACAATGCCCCTTGCAAGACACGTAGAGGAGGTCATATGGTAGATATGGTGGTGAATAATATGGTGATGGAGGATGAGAAGAAGGAGGAGGACAAGAGCAAATAGAGAAAATCAGGAAGCTTATACCCATGTGTAGGTGTGAAGAGGTGCATGGGAATAGACCTCCCAAAAAAAGACACTGGATTTAAGTTTATGTTATGCTGCTATCATTCGGTGGTGTTGAGAAGTCTGGTCCAATTCAGCCCTTGTTCATTTTTAATAAGAGTCAGCCTGTCAGCATTTTCAGTTGACAAGCGGATGCGCTTATCAGTTATAATTCCACCAGCGGCACTAAAAACCCGCTCTGACAAAACGCTAGCAGCAGGGCAGGCCAGGACCTCCCAGGCATAGAGAGCGAGTTCATGCCACATGTCCAGCTTGGATACCCAATAATTATAAGGCACAGAGGAATCACGGAGGACATTGGTACGGTCAGCAAGCTACTCCCTCACCATCTTCCCAAACTTTGCACTCTTTGTGAGAGTACCTCACACCTCAGGGCCTGTAAGATGGGAGGGTCTGAGAAAACTGTCCCAGAACTTTGACAGTGTTCCCCTGCCTCTGCTGGATTGGAGTTGTGTCTCTCTCACCTGTAATCCTTGGTTGTCCAACGAACTGTGACCTCTCCTGCCAGCATTTTCAGATGGGAATTTTTTTAATAATTCCGCAACAAGGGCCTTTTGGTACTGCCCCATTTTACTAGACCTGTCCGCCTCGGGAATAAGAGATAGTAAGTTCTCCTTGTAGCGTAGGTTTAGAAGTGTCACCAACCAGTAATGACTGTCACCCAAAATTTTGAGAACTCGAGGGTCACGGGAAAGGCAGGGTAACATAAACTCAGCCATGCATGCCAGACTGCTAACAGGCAAGACTTACATGTCCTCATCAAGAGGGCGACTGACCATGCTCTCCTCCTCTGCCTCCCTGTCCTCAGGCCATCCACACTGAACAGACAGTATGACAGATGTGCTGGTAGTACCGTCTATAGCGCATGAAACTAGCTCCTCCTCCTCTTCCTCATTGTCACCCAATCCACGTTGGGATGAGATGAGGCTGGGCTGTGTGTAATCACCCTGTATGGTTCCTTACTCCATCTCATTGTGCTCCGCCTGCAATGCATCCTCTTTGATTGTGAGCAGAGAGTGCTTCAGAAGACAGAGAAGAGGGATGGTGATGCTAATTATGGCGTCATCGCCGCTCACCATCTTGGTGGAGTCCTCAAAGTTTTGGAGGATGGTACATATGTCTGACATCCATGTCCACTCCTGAGGTCTTATGTGTGGAGTCTGAACTGAATAGCGACGGCCTTGTTGATACTGGTAATCAACAGCTGCCCTCTTCTGCTCACAAATCCTTCCCAACATCTGCAATGTAGAGTTCCAACACGTGGGGACATCACACACTAGTCGGTGAGCCGGAAGCTGCAAACGCTGCTGAAACACGGCAAGGCCGGCAAAAGCTGTAGGCGACTTTTAACGTTGGCACACAGGCGGCGTACTTTGACAAGCAGATTCGGCAGCTCCGGGTAGGTTTTGAGAAACCGCTGAACCACGAGGTAAAGCACATGGGCCAGGCATGGTACGTGTGTGAGCTCGCCTTGCCTCACAGCCGCCACCAGGTTCCGGCTATTGTCACACACGACCATGCCTGACTGTAGGTTCAGCAGTGTCAGCCACAGATCTGCCTGTTCTTTCAGAACTATCCACAACTATTCAGCGTTGTGTGGTTTGTCACCTAAGCATATTAACTTCAGCACAGCCTGTTGCCACCTGGCTGAGGCTGTGCTGCAGTGCTTCCAGCTTGCGAATGATGTGGTCATTTCAGAGATGGATGCTGAAGAGGAGGAGGAGGTGCAGGAGCTGTAGAATGTGGGGGAAACCCTGATTGACCCAGGGCCCTCAATCCTTGGCTTCGGGAGGACGTGTTCTGTCCCAAGGTGCGACTGGGTCCCGGCTTTCACTATGTTAACCTAGTGTGCCGGCAGCGAGTTGTACCGTCCCTGCCCACAAACACTTGTCCACGTGTCCGTGGTTAGGTGGACTTTCCCAGTAACTGCATTGTTGAGGGCACGGCTAATGTTGTGGGACACGTGCTCGTGTAATGCGGGGACGGCACACCGGGAGAAATAGTGGCGGCTGGGGAACGAGTAACGAAGGACGGCCAATGCCATCAGGTTGTGGAAAGTTTCCATCTCCACGAGCCAAAAAGGCAACATTTTGAGTAGTGTTGAGCCACCCCCGTAGTGTTCGAGTTCGGTTCGGTTTGTCGAACACCCGTATGTTCGTCGAACTTTTCGTCGAACACCGTTAAAACCAATGGCAGGCAAACAAAAACACATAGAAACACATAGAAAACACCTTCAAAGGTGTCCAAAAGCTGACAAACTGCTCAGAAGACACAACTAACACATGGAAAAGTGATAAGTACATATAGTCATGCGAAAAGAAAAGAGGTGGAGGAGTAAAAGGAGGGGGAGACACAGATATAGGCATGTCATGCCCTTCTGAAATCAAGAAAGGCTGGAGTAAAAATCTAGAATCAGCCTACCAACACCCAGACGTCGTGACAAGAAAATTAAAAAAAGAAATATCTTTAGGTAGAATGGCGGTTCCATTCAGAACACTTTCCTTACAAGACGTAGTGGTATCCCCGTTGTGAGTTGTTCCAAAAACGGAACCCAATACATTCGGACTAATCCACCATTTGTCATATCCAAGGGGCAGGTCAGTAAACGACATCATCGACGCGGAACCAAGTACAGTAGTATATACTGTACATCCTTTGACAAGGCAATCAGGTGGATCAAGAAGTTGGGAAGGGTCACCCTAATGGCCAAATCAGACATTGATGTGGCGTTCTGGTTACTTACTACCTGTGCCTCCGAATAGTGTCCACCTATTGGGCTGCTTCTGGGAAGGAGCATACTATATAGATCGCTGTTTGCCCATGGGGTGGTCCAGATCCTGCTCACTATTTGAGGCGTTTAGTTGCTTCCTCGAATGGGTTGTAATGGTCATTTCTAAGGGGGCACATATTATCCATTACCTCGACAACTTCTTATGCCTGGGCCCAAAAGATTCGCCACTGTGTGAATACACGCGGTAGTCCACCTGTGAGAAGGAGAGAGCTGGAGGGAGAGCGAACACCACAGAGCCGAAGGGTTAGATGGAGAACAGAAGAAGGAAAGAGGGCGAGGGAGGTAAGGGAGTACAATGGAAGGCCGACCTGAGCTCCCCCACGTTCCTGCTGGGCGGGGAACAGCCCTGGGAAGAAAAGCTGCTTGCGCATCCCTTTGAGGTTACGGGTGCGAGAGAGCAGAGGGACTACGCTGGAGTGCGAAGCCGACACGGCCAGTCCGTTCCTGCCCGTGCGACCTCCGTGTCGCCGGGTTTGTGCCAGAGCCGCGGTGGACCCTGACGGCCAGCCCCCCTCTCCCAATACTGGTGCCTGTCCGCTGGTGGGTCGAGCCCACCCCCGTGGTGGGGGGGGGGTAACATCTGCAGAAGAAAGACCATCTTCCAGCCAAACTAAGATGTCTACGTGGACAATGTGATACGATCCCTTTCTTACGGACACGCCCATCGCTACAAATTCCAGATGAGGCACAAATACAGCAGGTGCTTCAACGGATATCAAGTGCTCCTTCAAGTTGGCTCTCCTCCACCTCAACTTCAACATCACAAATACTCCAGTCCTCAGAGGTGTCACCCCTATCGCACTTGCTTCCTCACAGCTCCCAAGTCTCCAGCTGCCCGTCTGAGTATGGGGTAACACAGATGGTTGAGTCTGCACAGCTGTTTACTCATACTATAGCCTGTGAAACGGAGGTCTGCTCCAGAGCTTCTGTTAATCCAGACGAGGAAATGATCTGCACTGATGCCCAGAATCTTTATGAGTCGGATCCAGGACCAGATGAAGAAGGTTCTGGGCATAATGTAGACCCTCGTTCCCAAACTGTAACTCCTGTTGGTGGAGATAATGATGAAGACGATGATGAGACTCAAATACCTGATTGGAGCAACAACTTGACTTTTCAGTCAGGGCAGGAAGAGATTGGCTCTGAGGACGACGGGTGTGAGAACACACAGGGTGATGATGACGAGGTTGGAGATCCCACTTACTGTCAACCCACAGTCAGCCAGTCGATGAGGTCAGCAGTGGAGGTGGAGGAGGATGCTATTGACGACGAGGTTAGGTTGCACCTTCCTGGACAGAGACCGAGTACTGGAAGCACGTCAACAACTGCATCCTCAACCACAACTCTGCCTCTGACCACAAGTCGTGGTGGCTCTTCTGGTCGCATGGGCTCTAAGCCTTGCATAGCCTGGGCATTTTATCAGATCGATAAGGATGACCCAACTCGTGTTATCTGTAATATTTGTCACCAAATGCTAAGTAGAGGCCAAAAAATGCAGAGTTTGAGTACTTCATGCATGAACCGTCACATGGATATGAAGCATAAGTTGCAGTGGGAAGCTCACTGTGCTACAATGCGGTCTAGCGGGCCGGGCCAACCACCGTCTGCCCCATCTTGTGCATCCGTGGCCTCTTCATCCTCTGTGACTGGGGGGACAGCAGTCACACATGTTTTTGGATGCAGACCTGCCACCTCTTTACCCGCAACAGCCAGTGTGATTGGCAGGTCATCATTTCATTTGGAAGTGGAAACACCAGCTGGTGTTGAGTGCTCTCCGACATCGAGAGCACCACCTTTGGATCAAGGCAACCTAACTTTTCCACCTGCATCTTCCTCACAGACCGGCAGTTTGCCGGGGACACCCTACTCAACCCCGTCTAAGCACAACAGCCAGCCCTCGGTCCCTCAGATGTGGACAAGTAAAAGACCAATTCCTCCTAGCCATGACAAAGCTAAGAGGTTGAATTTCACCATCTGCAAGCTCTTGGCTACAGAAATGCTGCCTTTCTGCCTGGTGGACACAGAGGATTTTCGAGACCTTATGTCCGTCGCAGTGCCCCAGTACCAGATGCCCAGTCTGCACTACTTCTCAAAGAAAGGTGTGCCTGCGCTCCACCAGCATGTCGCACACAACATCACCGCTTCTTTGAGAAACTCTGTGTGTGACAGGGTGCATTTCACCACAGACATTTGGACGAGTAGGCATGGACAGGGGCGTTACATGTCGCTGACTGGGCACTGGGTAACTATGGTGACAGCAGGACAAGGGGCTGCTGTCCAAGTCTTGCCATCCCCACGAGTTGTGCGTCAATCCTCTTTATCTCGAAGTTCCTCCACTGCTTCTGCCTCCTCAACCTCCTCTCGGTCCTCCACCTGCACCCAAAGCCTGTCTGGTAATGCCAACCGCTTTCTTACTGCGCAGAAGGAATCCTGCACACCCCCTTACTATGCTGGCAGCAGGGCTCAATGGCATCAGGCGATGTTTACTTTGAAATGTCTGGGAAATGTGAGTCACACAGCTGAGAAGTTGTGGTCAGCTCTGGAGACCCAGTTTCATGAATGGTTGTCTCCACTGGACCTGAAACCAGGGAAGGCCGTGTGCGACAATGCTGCAAACCTGGGTGTGGCCCTTCGCCGGGGCAATGTCACACACGTGCCTTGTATGGCTCACGTGTTGAACCTGGTTGTCCAGCAATTTTTAGCCCTCTATCCCGGACTAGATGGCCTTTTGCAGAGGGCACGGTCGCTGTGTGCTCACTTTCGCCGTTCGCATCCCGCAGCTCAACGACTTACATCTCTACAGAAGTCGTTGGGCCTGCCAGTTCTTCTGCTGAAATGCGATGTGCCGACACAGTGGAAATCAACTCTGCACATGTTGCTGCGACTGTGGCAGCACCGACAAGCCCTGGTGCAATACGTTCTGACGTATAGCCTGGGCCAACGAGATCCAGAGGTGGGGCAAATCACGTTGCAGGAGTGGTGTCAGATCAGGGACCTATGCACCCTTCTGCACAGTTTTGAAATGGCGACGAAGATGTTTAGTGCTGACAATGCCATTATCAGCATGACTGTTCCGGTGATTTACATGCTGGAGCACACGTTAAACAGAATTCGGAGTCAGGTGGTGGAACAAGAGGAGGTGGAGGAAGTAGAGGAGGAGTCGTATGCGGAAGGGATAACATCTCCAAGATCCAGACGGTCGGCAGCACCAAGGCGGCAGGCATGGGAGGGTGGGGAAGAGGGATTAACCAGGGCGCATGGTAGCAGCCAAACTGTTGCGGAAGGTGCAGGAGCCCAGGAAGAAGTGGAGGACGAACTGGCGATGGGCATGGAAGACTCATCAGATGAGGGAGACCTTGATCACATTTCTGTTGTGCGAGGTTGGGGGGAGAGGGCAGAGTAAGGAAGTATGATTCTTACCTCACTACCAACACAACAAGGACTTGGTCCTCCTGGATGCGCAAGACACATGAGTGCCTTCTTGCTGCACTACCTGCAACATGACCCTCGGATTGTCAGAATTCGAAGTAATCCCGACTACTGGGTTGCCACACTCTTAGATCCCCGGTACAAAATTAAATTTGCCGAAATAATTCCTGCCATAGAAAGGGATTCACGCATGCAGGAGTATCAGCAGAGGCTGTTGCAGAATCTTACATGTGCTTTTCCACAAAACACCAGTGGTGCATGTAGTGAATCTCACAGTTCTAACTTGCCAACCGTGGGACTGTCGAGTCTTCATCACTCAAACCGTAACAGTAACACAGTATCTGCTGGTAACAGCAATTTTGTGGAATCGTTTCACCACTTTTTTAGACCATCCTTTGCAAGGCCAGAGGAGACAAGAAGTCTGACACATAGTCAACGCCTAGAGAGGATGGTACAGAAGTATCTCCTAGTGAACATCGAAGCCATGACTGTGTCTCTGGACCCTTGCTCATTTTGGGCTTCCAATCTGGAAAAATGTCCGGAGCTCGCCACTCATGCCTTGGAGATCTTGTCATGCCCTGCAGCCAGCGTTCTCTCTGAACGTGTGTTCAGCGCTGCTGGTGGTGTGCTGACAAATAAGCGCACGCGGCTGTCCACTGAGATTGTAGACAGACTCACGTTCATAAAGATGAACAAATCATGGATCCGCAAGGACTTTTCTACCCCTGTGTCATCCTGGGGAGACTAAAAGCTTGAGGATTTGGTAAAATCACCTCACCAAGCGTTTTAAGCAACTCTGGGGCAATTGATGCCACTTAACTGGTGTCTGTGCCACAATTTTTGGAGAAAATGGAGACTCTTTTTGGAGTCCCCTTGCTGTGTTTTACGTGACGTTGGCATCGTCAATTCCAGGTGGGTTGGGTCGCCCCCCCCCGCCCCCCCCCTTTTAACCTACATACACTATGGCCCCCCTTTCCTTGACAATACAATAATGAAACTCTTACAACTGGATGGGTGAGGATCGGTCACAGCTTTATTAACTCTTTATACTCATTCCATTAGAAAGGCATTTTATTTCTAAAATAATTCAGCTTGTTGCAGCATGCCCTGTGTCTCCACACCGGCAAGTTGGCCAACAAGTGTAACTATCCAACATGTCCTTTCTATTTCCAAGCCACGGAGGATCCTGCATACTCGTATGCAGGACTCTGACCCCCATCCATCACTCTTAACGCTTGTTCCACTCCGTCCTGGAGTCCTGACAGGAATATGTCCAGTCCAATATCCATTAAGTGAACATCGTCGGGCCGTATGAGGCCTGCTTTATCTCCTTCCAGTTGTCGGTGTCTTATCACTACACCGCCTCTGTCTCTTCTAAATTTTGACATCCGAATATTTATTACCCGCCTTGTCCGTTTGATGGCCGTGATGTCTCGCGCACCTTGCCATACCGCTATCGGCACAATCTCTGACCATACTATAGTAAGTTTTGTGAAAAATTCTCTGAAGCGCTCAGTGTCTAGTTTCATTATTGCCATTAGTTATGCGCTCTTGTGATGACCTAGGTCGTTTCCCCCGGCCTGTATAACCAAGATGACCGGACCTCTTGCCTCTCTCCCTACCTTGATTACCTCCATTAGTACCTGTGGCCATTGCAGGCCTCTAATACCTCTCCAGTTGAAATATGTGTTATGAAACTCTAATTTCCTGCCGCCTGGGCGGACTTTCGCCCTTTTTTCTGCCCAAGATATATACGAGTGGCCTATCACCCACACTGTTGGCTTAGCGTCACCTGTTAAAGAAACAAACCACGTTAGGATAACAAGTCCAGTCTTATGTATCTCGCCAAACACGTGGATCGCCATCTCCCTATCCTCTGAACTTCCATTTCTGACAATCCTGCTCTTGCTGCTTCCGTGGCCGCGCCTATGCGGAATGAGTGTGTCCCGTAATCTTTTGGGTGGTTCCCTGCCGATGTTAGGCATTTATTAAATATAGCTTGGAACTGGTATCTTGATAATGGCGTTCCATCAATGTGTGATAGGAAGAAATTACTTTGTGATCTGATGGTTATATATGTTTTTACTATTGTTACCCGACTCAGTGTACCGTTTGTGGGTTGTAGAAGTACCCAAGTGCCCCTGCCCGCTGGAACCGTTTTCGATTTGCGTATGCGTAGACGTATTGCATTATTGGCTATGACTACATCCTGGTGTAATAAGCCTCCACTGGTGGTAATTTTGGATTGAGGGACTAATTTGCTTATGCATAGCGCCCCGAAGAAGGCGATCGCAAATGCAGTAGACAGTAGTGTTGCTTCGAATTGTGAGTGTCATGTTAATGGTGTTAGGGATATGATGTGAGAAATCAGTTTTAGTGACACGGGGCGGGACGTCTATACTCCTGACTTGGCTGACCCCTTTTCCACCCTTTTATGGATTGTCTGATGATGAATCTCTTTGTCACATCTCCTCAATTCAGTAATTGGAAGAGAAATGCTACTCCGGTCAGACACCGCTGCGCTGACGCCCCTGATATGCCCCTCATCATTAGCTGGTGGAGAAATTCTATGGTGATTTGTAATCTGGCTTGTTCACATTGGTCAACCCGTCTGCCTGCTACTAGTCGTGTCCACTCTTCCCATGCTTTACTGTATGCTTGCCACGTCGATGGGGCAACTGACGCTCTGATTAATGGCATCAACTATTCGCCACTAGATCCCATAGGGAGGGTGGGCAACTGTAGCCCGATGGATGGGTGTTGGGGAGGAGCTCTGTGAAAATCAGCCAATTGAATTATGATAAAGCGTTAGCAGCAGCGTTAGACCCCTCAGCATCGCGGCTAGCACGGACCCATACATTGTGTTTTAGGCACAGGAATGCTAGCCGGCGTAGTAGGCCTAGCACTGGGAGAGACGATGATGCCATCTTATTAATGCAGTGCGCTAGGCTGGTGTTTTTTGTTATGAAGCGTATATTTTTGTTAGCCAGGCGCGCGCTCCATATTTCTATTGCTACCACTATTGGGAAGAAAAATTATTTTCCGGGCTAGATGCAGTTAAAAATTATTATTAATTTCAAAGCTGGTGGAGCTTGGTATAGATGGCCTAATACAATGAGTACCACACACTGGTGCTATGCCCGAAATTATTTTCCAGGCTAGATGCAGCTAAAAATTATTATTAATTTCAAAGCTGGTGGAGCTTGGTATAGATGGCCTAATACAATGAGTACCACACACTGCTACAATGCCCAAAATTATTTTCCGGGCTAGATGCAGCTAAAAATTATTATTAATTTCAAAGCTGGTGGAGCTTGGTATAGATGGCCTAATACAATGAGTACTACACACTGGTGCTATGCCCGAAATTATTTTCCGGGCTAGATGCAGCTAAAAATTATTATTAATTTCAAAGCTGGTACAGCTTAGTATAGATGGCCTAATAGAATGAGTACCACACACTGCTACTGGCCCAAAATTATTTTCCAGGCAAGATGCAGCTAAAAATTATTAGTAATTTGAAAGGTGGTGGAGCTTAGTATAGATGGCCTAATAGAATGAGCACCACACACTGCTAATATGCCCAAAATTATTTTACAGGCAAGATGCAGCTAAAAATTATTAGTAATTTGAAAGCTTGTGGAGCTTAGTATAGATGGCCTAATAGAATGAGTACCACACACTGCTAATATGCCCAAAAGGTTTTACTTGGCTAGGTGCAGTAAAAAATTTGTATTACATACACAGGTGGTGTAGCTTGCAACACAGATAGGCTACTCCACTGACTAACACACACTGCAAGAGGCCCAAAAGGATTTGCTTAGCTAGATTTAGCCAAATGCTGTGAAAAACACTTGCACAGCACTAAAACAGACCTGCCTGGCAAAAAGTGATAGGAACTGATGTAACCTAGCCCTCAAAAGGGCTGCAATTACAACTAGTCACTTCTCCCAACCTATCTGTCTATTTAAGAGCACAGACCTGCCTGCTAAAAGTCGTAGGAAATGCTGTAACCTAGCCCTCAAAAGGGCTGCAATTAGAACTAGTCCCTACTCCGAAGCTATCTGTCTATTTCAGATAAAAATTTGCTTGCAATTCACACAGTTATACTGTATAGCGCGCACACAGCAGCAGCGGTGCCGTCTAACACTCAGCAGCAGCAGCGGTGCCGTCTAACACTCAGCTGCAGCAGTGAGAAAATGGTGGCAACGGGGAAAATGGCTGGGTCTTATAGGGCAAGGACATGTGACATAGCCAGCCAATGACACATGCCCTTGCTTGTGTGAAAAAAAGCACTTCGCTCCGTGTGTGCGCTGCTGATAGGCTGACAGACTGCACCTCCCCACTGTAAATGCGGGAAAGAGAAAAAAAAAATGGAGATCTTCATTATTTCTGCAGAGATCCATCCCATATCCCTCCCCCCGCCCCGCTGTACACTCAAACTGTGTATTAACATTGATTATCAGCATTACTGTGAAAAAATCCAGTTACGATTTTGGTGCATGAACAGTTATCGAACATAACCTCGAACAGCCGGATTTTTTTCAAATCGTTCGGGTTCGTCGAACGGCTCGAACACCGCCCAAAACAGCTCGAATTTGAGATTGGCGAACAGTTCGATTCGAACACCGCTCATCTCGAATTTTGAGTGCAAGCAGTCGCAAAATGTGTTAATTTAGTAGTGTGGCCTGTGGGGCGTTGGCTGCGTATTTGCGCTTGCGTTCCAAGAACTGGGGTAGGGACAACTGAACGCTGCGCTGGGACAAGGACATGGACGTGCTTTCTGATGGTGCTAGTTGAGCGTCTGCAACGACAGGTGCAGGGCAGGAGGCATCTTCGCATGCGCCATGGACAGAGGATTGGCTTGCATGCACAACAGCGGAAGAAGCAGTGGTGCCACCCGCAGACACTGTTCCTGGATCCTGGGGTTCAGCCCACTTAGTCAGGTGCTTTGCTACCATGTGCCTGATCATGCTGGTGGTGGTCAAGCTGCTAGTTTTGCTTCCCCTGCTGATGCTGGCCTGGCAGGTGCTGCAAATGGCCTTTTTGGGGTTATCGGCAGAGTCTTTAAAAAAACAACCAGACTCGGGAAGACCTAACAGTTGTACTGGCAACTTCCGTCGTGTTGATGTTCCGGGGAATGGTTGTCTTGCTTCTGTCTGCGGCCACCACACTACTTCTTCCTGCCTGTTGTGGTGTTCTGCCTCCCTCCCCCTGTGTGCTGCTGTCCTCGCTCTGTATGTCCCCCTGCCAGGTTGGGTCAGTTACTATAACATCCACCACCTCGTCTTCCACTTCCGCACCCTGGTCCTCATCCTGGCTTTCTGGCAATTGTGTCTCATCATCGTCCACGTCTTGTGACAGTTTCCCACCGTGGCTGTGACCGTGGCTGCTCAAATATTTGGGTATTGCTACATGCGATCTCCTCTTGCCCCGCTTCAAGTGGACCGGGCGAGAGGCCCGAATCTATAAATGGAAAAGTGAACAGCTCTTCCGAGTGTCCAAGTGTGGGATCAGTTGTCTCCGGGCACTCGGCATGGTGGGAGGAAGGAGGATCAGGGTGAGGAATATGCGGTCCAGACTCCGTGTGGAAGACAGGGTGGTGATGGTGGTTAAGTGACTGGAAGCATGATCTGCTATCCAACCAATAACCTTTTCACACTGCTCTGTGTTCAATAGTGGTGTTCTGTGGTCCCCTATAAATTGGGACAGGAAGGTCGAGCGAGAAGATGTGGGTGTTTGTTGTGGCACAAGTTCAGATAGCCCACGTCCTCAGCCTCGTCCTCTGCATGCACCATCATCACCATCACGTCCAGTTCCCCGTCCTTCGCCATGCGCCTTGCCCATTTTAAATGGAGGATAATATTTTCCACGTTCACTACAAATGGCTGGATTTGAACCTCAGTGATATGTGATACATGTGATGGAAAACCACAGTTTTAAATAGCTGGCCTGTAGGTAACTATTTTTAACAGCGAACTGGTGTCAATAACTTTGCTAACATACTGCAACAAAATTTCAATGGAGGCCAGAAATGGCAGAATTTTCAGCGCATTTATATGTGATCCGTGTGACGAACAAACCACAGTTTTAAATAGCTGGCCTGTAGGTAACTATTTTTAACAGCGACCTTGTGTCAATAACTTCGCTAACACACTGCAACAAAATTTCAATGGAGGCCAGAAATAGCAGAATTTTCAGCACACTTATATGTGATCCATGTGACGGACAATCCACAGTTTTAAATAGATGGATTTTTAGCGCTGTAATATGGAAAGTATCTGGCTGTATTCTGCAGCGCCAGCAAGCAAATGGAGCAGAAAACGGTGTTCTGTGGATTGCTTTTTAAGCAAATAATCAGGATTAAGATCCAAAAAAAATTATTCCTGGCCCCTGATACCTGGGGCTATTTCTAGAAATATCTGTAAAAGCACTGGCAGCAGACAGAACTGGAATGGACCCTCTTGCTATATGCACTGCAGTCTGCCACATACACTGCCTGCCTGCCTAGCACTGATATCTATGCAGCTGGATTAGTCCTCAGAAGGACTGTTAGTTTGAGATGGATATGTGAATAATATATGGTGGTATACCTACACTAACTAAGAAACAAGCAAATCTCTCCCTAGCTCAGCAGCACCTCTCCCTACACTGCCTGATTCCGGAGTAGACTGCGACGAGCATGGCGGCGCCAAGTCTGAAATAGACCTGATGACGCTGTGTGGCCAGCCAATCACTGTAATGCCACAACCAACATGACTGCGGCATTAAAGTGTGTGGCAGGCAATCCCTGCATGTTCATTGGTGCTCTAAAGAGTGCCAAATATGCAGGGAGGCGACCCGAGCTCCCGTTGAAAAACCCCGGAAATACTCGGCGAGCGCCGAGCATCTCGAGCAGTGAAATGCTTCGGGCAAGCACCGAGCAGTAGCAAGCATGCTCGCTTATCACTACTCTTGAGCCCTCACCTCTACCACTGCCCCCTGTAATGGTTGATGGTAATCTGGAGTTACAGATTTTGAGGATTGTAGATTCTCGTCTCCAACGTCGTTCTCTACAATACTTGGTGCACTGGAAGGGCTATGGTCCACAGGAGAGGATGTGGGTTTCAGCATCAGAGGTGAACGCTCTCAGGTTGGTTCGTTCATTTCACACCTCTTATCCTGAGAAACCCGGTCCTGAGTGTCCGGAGGCCACTCATAGAAGGGGGGGTACTGTCAATGGTGTGTCAGAAGTGACAGGCAGTCACCCTGCAGTTGGTTGCAGGAGATCTCTGCATTTGGCATTACAGACAACTTCTTAGAAGCTGTCTCTTTAGGACCCAGCGGCTACCTTCCTCTGGCTAATTAACACCCTAACCTGGGTGTATAAATACCTGCTGTGTGCCAGAGGGAGGTGCCAGCAATATTCACTTTACCCCTTGTGAAGGCTTGAGCAAGAACAGTACTTCTTCCTCTTTGGTCTAGAGGACGTGTGCGCATTTGTCTAGAGTCTACTAAAGCTAAGCGATTTTCCCTTGTTTGTTCCCCATTGTTGTCTTTTGTGTTCAGTGGGGATCGACTAGCGCTCATCCCCTTCCCTCTCTAGCCAGGGCCAAATGCTAGGGAAAGATAGGGCGAGGTAGCGTGCGACGATTGGTTAAAAACCAATATAGGGACGTTAGTGGAGACAGGGTGATAGTAGATCAGCCTAGGAGGTCTCCACTTCCCCCTTTCCCTAGATTCTGGGCTCTCTTTCCCTCTTCCCTTTGTGTTGCACTAAGTCTTTCCCACACCTGGCGTGACATATTGTGCTATGTAGTCTGTTTTTGAAAAAGGGACCGATGTGAGCATCTAAAGCGTAAAAATAAAAACTACGAAATTACTATTCCATTCTGGAACTGCATCCTTTCTATAGCAGCGTGGTCTACTCTGAAACGTTAATCTACATTTTCTACTATACAACAAAGTAAGAGTAGGTATTGGTAGGGGGCGCTGTTCGACCTACAGCCTTGACCTGCAGCTGATACAAGCAGTGAACCGGAAGGACTGCAAGGGTTAAAATGTACACAGGGGTGGAGTATCTGCGCTGGTCTAGGCTAAGGTACTAAAAGAAAATATCTATAAACAACTGGATGAACGAGAATTTCATTTATTTTATTAGATAGTATTAGCAAACTCAATACAGGTTTGCACTTCTAGTTGACCATAAAAAAAAACATAAAAATTGTCATAAAAATTCCATATAAATTCCATAAAATGCATAAATATTCCATAAGAATTCCATATAAATTCAATATACAATCCATAAAATTCCATAAAAAGTCCATAAAAAATCCAATAAATAGCTCAGGTCGGTTTGTAGATATTATTGGTATAGAAGTTTAATTATATTCAAAAAACGGTGAATCCATATAGTTCAATTGAAAGCAAATAGTTCTATTTCACTGTTTAGACCACGTGGTCTCAGTGAATTTAATTTAAAAATCCAACTACAGAGCTAAAAGGAGAAATCCTCCCCTACTCCTCCTGGCAATACTGTCAGCTACTACGGAGCTATAAGGAGATATTCTCTCCTACTCCTCCTGGCACTACTATCAGCAACTACAGAGCTAAAAGGAGAAATCCTCTCCTACTCCTCCTGGCACTATTGTCAGCAATTACGAGCAATAAGGAGGCATCCTCTCCTACTCCTCCTACAGCTTTACCAAGTGCAACATCTACTTTAAGCATAACAAGAAAGTGCCTTACGTGTGGGACAAGTCCTCACACCAACACAGGGTAAATTTATCTATTCTAACACCCTGTTATTCTATTCCCATCTATAACCCCTCTAAACATCCTATTTTCCACCTAGCCTCGCAGGAAAGCCGGCAGCCACACATCCTTCTGGATTAACTACACCAGTATTCCCTTCCTTCTACTACACCAGGTATACTCTGACCCAAGAGACTCCTTAATTCCCTACTCCAAGTGAAATCTTCCCTAATTCTTCACTTGTCTTTACAGACCTCCTTATTGCATCCTCACGGACTCTAAACATCCATCATAATACACCTACACCTCTTATCAGGTAATAATCCTCTGACACTGCTCAGTGCCGATATACAAACCCTTAGGAACAGGACCTGTTAGTAATTTCCTTCCTCCTTTCTCCTTTAGGTCCTCAACACCTACCTCCAATTTTCCACTTACTGACTCCTTGAAGCACGATCCAAGCAAGACTCTCACTTACTGTACCTCTAAGCTTCAAGTTTCTAATCGATCAGCCATCCCCATGGAATTTTAAAAGTACCTGTATTGAGTTTGCTAATACTATCTAATAAAAATAAATGAAATTCTCGTTCATCCAGTTGTTTATAGATATTTTCTTTTAGTACCTTAGCCTAGACCAGCGCAGATACTCCACCCCTGTATACAACAAAGTAAGAAGCATTCATGCTTGCATTTTGTACTGTTTTTACTCTTAAATCGCACCTGTCAGCAGGATTGAGCTCAGTAAACTACATACACTGTCAGGTGGGCACTGCTACACTGATTAAAATTATACCTTGGTTGATGAAATCCATCCTGCAGTTGTTGTTTAATCTTTACTTTCAGTTAGGAGATAATGATATGCCCTTGCTCCAGGGCGACCTGTGTCTATCTGGTGCTCTGCTTACATATTCATCTGTATGCTCTTATGACAGATCACTGATTGTTCACTGACCTGCCTCCTATCTTACATAATACATCTAGTAGTGCGGGGCTAGGTAAAATAGGCAGGTCAGTGAACGATTAGTGAGCTGTCATAAGAGCATACAGATGAATATGTAAGCAGAGCACCAGATAGAGCCCACCCACAGGCTGCCCCGAACCACGGGCATATCATTATCTCCAAACTGAAAGTAAAGATTACACAACAACCATAGGACGGATTTCATCAACCAAGGTATCATTTTAAGCAGTGTAATGTCGCCCACCTGACAGTGTATGTGGTTTACTGAGCACAATCTTGCTGACAGGTGCTCTTTAAAGGGCTTGTACACTACTAGGACAATCCCTTCTTGAACTAAATTTTTGGCCTCGATAAAATTCAAAAATCTATACTCACCTCCCGTGCCAGCGCCGTTCCAGCAGTGTTAGCATTCGCGGTCCCAGAGCTCTGGTGCGGTGAAATAACATGTAATGCCCGGTGCCCAATCAGAGCTGATGTCACTGTCCCTGCCTTTGGGCAAATCAAACATAAAGAGGAAGTCTGAGCTGCAGCTGATCTCTGACTTCCTCTTCATGTTCAATTTGACAGGAAGTGGGGATAATGACGCCAGTGCTGATTGGGTGCCGGGCACCACCTGTTGTTCCGCTGCAACACAGCCCCGGGACCGTTAGTACTGACACTGCTGGAACGGCGCCGGCATGGGAGGTGAGTATAGGTGAGTATCAGGGCCAAACATTTAATTCAAGAAGGGGTTGTCCTAGTAGTGGACAACCCCTTTAAATTTAAAAAAAGATTATCATGACTTATCCTATTAATTTCTGGTCAGGTCTGGAGGAAGACCTTTTGGCCAAGCTATCTTTTTACTGACTTATATAATATGTATGTCCAGTTGATTAAACCGGATAAGTATAACTAAAACAATTGCTTGTTAGATCATTTTAGTTCTCTGATGTCAAAGTTTTTTTTGCCATAAACCATTGGGGGAATTTATAAAGACTGGCATTTCATAGGCAAGTGTTGAACCTAAAGCCCAACGAAGTAAAGTGCATAACATTTATTGAGAGGTGCACATTTCGTAATACTTTTAGAGTATCTTTTGGAATGTCAGAAAATGACATCTTTGCCAGCTATGAGCATACATTATAGGAAAAATGTTGTCACTCTGCAGTGGGCCACATCCCCTGTTTGCTGAGCTTTGCCTACTTTTTAGAAAAATGGTGAGACCGGTCTACCAAGGTAAAAAGTTGCAAAATTTGTCAGGAAATACTATTTTTGGCAAATTTTTTTACAAAGTTTGTGACTTTTTGACACCAGAAAAGCAAAGTATGATAAAGTCCTCCCTATGTTTTAATTGTACAAAGGTACTAATACATAAAAAAGGTAAAAGTAAAAGATATTGTCATATTAATTTTGACCTGTAGAATAAACCAAACCTAGTATTCTACAGCTCAGTTGAAAAAATATAACTATAGCAGAATTTCTGGGTTTCTTTTGCATCTTTCCCATATGGGAACATTCTCCTTCTGGAAGTAATGACATTCACCAGCGTAACTCACTGCACCTGACCCTGTAGCCAGTCAGTGGCCTCAGTTGTCAGATGATTGAATGGGATGGGCATCAGCAGCTCTGGGAGACCACCAGACCAGGATAGCTGGAGTAGTGGAAATTTAAAGGGATAAGTAAAACTTTTTTATATTTATAAAGCTTCCTTCCTTTTGGCCAAATTTCAAGAATGGTTGGGTTCTAAGGGGTAACGTTTCTACTTGTGGAGAGTGACATACCGGCTCTGGCATGTCAAGGTAAGGAGGCTTATTCACCATGCAATGCTCCTCTGGGAAATTTAATATGCAAATTGCCTCTTCAGAGAAAAAGAGGATTTTAACTCTATAGCGCCATCTATTGGAAGCAGCAATCCTACAAGTCACAATCAACCCTTTAATAAGAATGGTTGGAAAACTTCTTTAACTACTCATCTGTTTCATGTTCAACACAATATACTGCTTCTATGAAATATGCAGTAATTTACTCATACCAGTAGATGGTGCTTTTGTAGTACAATATATTTTCAAGCACCATATTTGAAAATTTATTAAGGACTCATTACTTCAGTGATTTTTCTCTTATATAGAAAAATGGTCCAAGTTTCATCAGTGGTTTTGTTCAGATTTTCAACATTTTGGTTATTTTGTCAGCTTTTCCCATCAGAGTTTCATAAATTTTTCTCATATGAAAAAGAAATGATGGAGTTTCTCAAGCTTCTCCGATCAAACAGTCAGAAAGGATCAGCACACGAATGTAATCCGAGTGCTTTTTGATTTTTTTTCACAGACCAAAAGATTTGCATTACCGAGATTGATCTGTGATTCAGATCAAAATCGAACATGTCTCCTTGAATTTGTGCAGACCACTCGATCCGCAAAAATGCAATAACATGTGAACAGCCCCATAGACTATAATAGGAACAAGCTCTATCTGTGAAAAATACGGATAGAACTCGTATGAGAAGCACTGACATCTTCATGAGCCCTAAAACAGTATAATCTTTGCTAACAATAGGGGCAAAGCATAAAAATATCTTGATTAAAAAATTTAGTCACTTAGGCACAACACGTCTCACTATGCAAAAATATGCTTCATGAGACTAAAAATAGCAGTTTCCTGCCATCCATCCTATAAACAATCAATTGTCACAAAACATTGCATGCAAGTTTTGCACTCTTAAAAAATATTTCTGAAATAACATTACAATAAGGTGACTGAGTATATACTATATATATCGAAGCAAAACCTACAAAAGACAAAAAATATATCTCATACCCTACCATCATTATATATAAATGTAAAGCAAAGTTGCATATTAAATATAGGGTACTTAGTGAACTATTTTTCATCAAAAAAAGTATACAAGCCGTCCCACCAGCGACAAGGTGACCCTAAATTGGGACGGTACCTACACTGTCTATATTAAAAACCTTACTGTATATCAAAGTTGAAGTAATGCATATAAAAGGGTAGACAAATAGGACCGGGTCCCAACTCCAGACCACCTAGGCCCGTGGTAAGCTACATAAATACTAATCAGCTCAACAAAGGGGATGCCACACCCTTAATTTGCACAGAATGCAAACAAGACAAAAAACCAAGCAATGTGAACTGAGGTCTAAGATGGTACACATGCAAGAAATAGGAGCATGTTCACACTAGCAAAAAGAAGCAAAACCTACAAAAGACAAAAAATATATCTCATACCCTACCATCATTATATATAAATGTAAAGCAAAGTTGCATATTAAATATAGGGTACTTAGTGAACTATTTTTGATCAAAAAAAGTATACAAGCCGTCCCACCAGCGACAAGGTGACCCTAAATTGGGACGGTACCTACACTGTCTATATTAAAAACCTTACTGTATATCAAAGTTGAAGTAATGCATATAAAAGGGTAGACAAATAGGACCGGGTCCCAACTCCAGACCACCTAGGCCCGTGGTAAGCTACATAAATACTAATCAGCTCAACAAAGGGGATGCCACACCCTTAATTTGCACAGAATGCAAACAAGACAAAAAACCAAGCAATGTGAACTGAGGTCTAAGATGGTACACATGCAAGAAATAGGAGCATGTTCACACTAGCAAAAAGAAGCAAAACCTACAAAAGACAAAAAATATATCTCATACCCTACCATCATTATATATAAATGTAAAGCAAAGTTGCATATTAAATATAGGGTACTTAGTGAACTATTTTTGATCAAAAAAAGTATACAAGCCGTCCCACCAGCGACAAGGTGACCCTAAATTGGGACGGTACCTACACTGTCTATATTAAAAACCTTACTGTATATCAAAGTTGAAGTAATGCATATAAAAGGGTAGACAAATAGGACCGGGTCCCAACTCCAGACCACCTAGGCCCGTGGTGAGCTACATATATACTAATCAGCTCAACAAAGGGGATGCCACACCCGTAATTTGCACAGAATGCAAACAAGACAAAAAAACAAGCAATGTGAACTGAGGTTAGTTGGGACCCGGTCCTATTTGTCTACTGAGGGGAAGGGTGTCACAGGTGTGTCAGAGGTGACAGACAGTCGCCCTGCAGTGGTTTGCAGGAGGTCTCCACGTTTGGCAATGCAGACAGCTGCTTAGATAGGAGGCTGTGTTTAGGACACAGTGACTACCTCCCTTTAGTCTGGGTATATATATACCTGGTGTGCCTGGAGGGTGAGGTGCTGGAAGCTCAGGGGGACGCCCCTGCCTCCTGCCCTTCAGCAAAGTTATTTGTACCATCTGATCTGCGCCGTAAAGTAATCAAGGAACATCATAACTCTGTGCTTGCTGGGCATCCAGGTGGTAAGGCAACCACGGACCTCCTCTCTGGCTGGGGTTCCATCAGAATGTAATTGAGCACGTAGCTGCTTGTAGTATTTGCGCGCGTTGTAAGGTTTCGCACACCCGTCCATCTGGTACTCTTCTTCCGCTACCTATCCCTAGCAGGTCATGGACACACTTGTCTATGGATTTTATTACTGACCTACTGCTTTCTGCAGGCAAAATGGTGGTTTTGGTAGTAGTAGATTGGTTCAGTAAAATGGTTCACTTCGTCGCTTTACCTGCACTTCCCAATGCTAACACACTTGCTCAGGTGTTCATAAATGGTGTCAGATTGGGGTACCCAGTTTGTTTCCAAGTTTTGGAAGGCATTCTGTTCTCGACTGGGGGTGCAGCTGTTCTTTTTCTCTGCCTTCCACCCTCAGTCAAATAGTCAGACCAAGCGGGTTAATCAGAACTTGGAGACATACCTCAGGTGTTTCGTCTCCGAAAATCAGGAGCTTTGGGCATCCTACTTACCGCTGGCAGAATTTTCCATCAATAATCATCGTCAAGAATCCACTGGCAGGTCACCGTTTTTTGGTGCATACGGTTATCATCCACAGTTTGGTACTTTCAGTGGGGGAGGAGCTTCAGGAGTTCCTGAAGAGGAACGGTTTGCTTCGTCGCTCTCCTTGTGGTATTGCTTCACTCTTTTCACCCCTCTTTTCCTGAGAAACCCCGTCCAGCGTGTCCGGAGGTCACTAGTAGAGGGGGGTGTGTCAGAGGTGACAGACAGTTGCCCTGCAGTGATTTGCAGGAGGTTTCCACGTTTGGCAATGCAGACAGCTGCTTAGATAGGAGGCTGTGTTTAGGACCCAGCGACTACCTCCCTTTAGTCTGGGTGTATATATACCTGGTGTGTCTAGGTGGGCGTCAGCGGTTATACTCATTTCTACTTGGAACTTGGCTGAAGCAGCATCACGTCCTCTCTGGTGTCTTGAGGCCGTGTGCCCTGTTGGAGTTCTTCTAAAGCTAAGTTATTATTCCCCTGTGTTGTCTTCCCCTTTTGTCTTTAGAGTGCTAGCGGAGGTTGACTAGTGCTCATCTCCTCCTCCCCCCCAGCTATAGCCTTACACCAGGGATAGTAGGGCGAGGCACGTGATCGGTGACAGCTGCGGAGGCCGTATAGGGACGTTAGGGGAAGATAGGGTGACGCTAGTCCAGATTAGGAGGTCACCACTTCCCCCTTTCCCTAATGTCTGGGCTCCCTTTCCCCATTGTGCTGCACTCACACCTGGCGTGACTCTCTGTGTTGCACTCACACCTAGTGTGACAAACAGTGAAGGAGGTGAACAGCTAGCTGCAGTGTAGAATTCAATGGGCTTTTCTGGACTGTAACTACTGCACACACTCGTCAAGGCTCTGGTGGCAGCATTCCTTGGAAAACAAGCTGTAAGATAAAAGTTCTCAAAGAAAAATAATAAATAATAATAATAATAATAATAAAAAAAGGAGAATGACAGGAGATGGAAAAATGCAAGTCAATTACAAACTTGCAAAATGCTTTGTAACTAATTATTGCAATATAGTAACATAACACTAACCTTTTAAGCTGTGAGCTGCTGGACATTTTTTCTTCTCTCCTTTAAACTTTGTATCTACACAAAATAACCATATTAGCTCCCTTTGATCAAGAACAAGGGTAACTAAAAATATAATATAAGAAGCACTCCAGAAATGTTTTGTACATATAATTTTTACTTACAATCAATTTTCTGTATGTTTAATCCTACTTCAGTTACATTCATATACCATATTTTTCAGACCATAAGATGCACCGGACAATAAGACCCACCCCATAGTTTGGGGAGGAAAATAGGAAGAAAAAAATGTTATGTTAAAATGGGGGTCCATCTTAGAATCCGAATTTAGCTTAGTGGGGGGTGGCGAGTCTGGTGACAGTGAAGCGGGGTCACAGGAAGCAGGGTCACTGCTGCAGGAAGCCAGCAGTGGCAGGAGTGTAGAGATGCTGCGGGCTCTGGGCTGGGAGGAGTGGTTGTCCCGGCGGTGCGAGGCTGCGGGCCCTGGGTTTCAAGAAAATGTCGACGGTGCGGAAGTAGCGGAGTCCCCGCTCTGTACATCGATTTCCCACTGGTGGGCTTCAGTAAAATGGCCGCCGGAGGCAGCACATGCGTGGATTTAGATCTCAATAATGACCCGAGATATAAATCTGTGCATGCGCCGCCTCCACAGTTTGGCACATCGACTAAGGGCTTATTCAGCTGTTTCATTTTTGATGCTCTTTTTTCTGTGCCGAAAAAAAATCTGACTTTCACAGTAAGGGTATGTGCACACATTAGTTTTTGGTGCAGAAAAATTTGCTGCAAATACTCAGTGTTGGCAGAAAAAATGCTGTGGAAAATACACTCATTTTGAACTTGTTTTACATCTTTTATGCGTTTTTACTTGCGTTTTTTTCAGATTCATTTGAATAGATGAAAACACTGCAAAGGACACACATAAGAACCTCTACATTATTTTTAATATTAGCCTATGCTTCATGATTTAAGCAAAAAAATAACTGGAGTGCGGCTTTCATTATTTTTTTGTATTTCCTAAACTGTAATAGAATAGGAAAAAAAACTGCAAAAACATGAAAAACTTCATTTCAACATAAATAAAATAAACATACTTTTGCGATTCAGCCTAAAACAAAACAAAAAATATGTACAATATGTTAACCATTTAAAGATCAGGTCATTTAACCCTATTTCTGACTAGGCACATATTGTTTTTTTCATATCGTAGTTTTTACATGAAAGCTCAGAAAAAAATATCCGTTAACAAAACATATTGGGTTTGGGCATAACAAAATAGGTAATACACATCAAAGAACAAAAGAGTATATTTTAGCCCATTAAAAATACTTTATTGATATAATTTAAAATAATTTAAATAAAATCAGTACAAAAGGTAAGATAGAGTCTGCCTGTACTGATTTTTTTTTTTTTTAATTATATCATTAAAAAGTATTTTAATGACCTAAAATATACTCCTTTGTTCTTTGATATGTATTAGTAGTTTTTACATGCAGTATAAAATAGCTGTAACTTTTTTTTCTCTTTCAGGTATTGAAATATTTTTTGCATTTTTATATGATAAATGGGGATTAATTTTTATGTTATTTTCATACTCTCTTTTTTATTGCTTGCCGAAATCAGGCAATATCAGTGAGAAAATAAGGGAAATACTTTCTTTTCTTCACATATTTTCTTTTTTTTATGAATATAAATGATCATTAAATGTATTCCTGTATCTGTAACAATTGTTTTTATACACTGGACACATGTTTTTCACTCTATTTATTTAATTATATATTTTTCATTCATTTTAACCCCTTAGTGACAGAGCCAATTATGTCCTTAATGACAAAGCCAAATTTTACAATTCTGACCAGTCTCAATTTATAAGGTAATAACTCTGGAACACTTCAACGGATCCCACTAATTCAATTTCTGAGATTGTTTTCTCATGACATATTGTACTTCATGATAGTGGTAAAATTTATTCAACATGACTTGCGTTTATTTGTGGAAAAAAAACGCAAATTTGGTGAAAATTTAGCAATTTTCAAACTTTGAATTTTTATGCCCTTAAATCGGAGAGATAAGTTACACAAAATAGTTAATAAATAATATTTCAAACATGTCTACTTTACATCAGCATAATTTTTGCAACAATTTTTTTTTTTTTGTTAGGACGTTATAAGGGTTAAAAGTTGATCAGCGATTTCTAATTTTTCCAACAAAATTTACAAAACCATTTTTGTTAGGGACCACATCACAATTGAAGAGACTTTGAGGAGTCTATTTGACAGAAAATACCCAAAAGTGACACCATTCTAAAAACTGCACCCCTCAGAGTGCTCAAAACCACTTTTAAGAAGTTTATTAACCCTTCACGTGCTTCACAAAAACTGAAGCAACGTGGAAGGAAATAATGAACATTTAACTTTTTTCACACAAAAATGTTTTTCAGCCCCTGATTTTGTATTTTCATAAGGGTAACAGGAGAAATTTCACCATACCACTTGTTGTGCAATTTCTCCTGAGTAAATCAATACCCTATATGTTGGGAAAAAACACTGCTTGGGCGCACGACAGGGCTCGGAAGGGAAGGAGCGCCATTTGACTTTTTGAATGTAAAATTTGCTTGAATAATTAGTGGACACCATGTCACATTTGGGGAGCCCCTGATGAGCCTAAACAGTGGAAACACCCCACAAGTGACACCATTTTGGAAACTAGATCCCTCAAAGAACTTATCTATATGTGTGGTGAGCACCTTTAACCCCCAGGTGCTTCACAGAAGTTTATAACATTGAGCCGTAGAAATGAAAGTTTCACATTTTACCCACAAAATGTTTTTCAGCCCCAAATGTTGTGTTTTCATAAGGGAAACAGAAGAAATTGCACCATACCATTTGTTGTGCAATTTATTTGTTGTGCAATTTCTCCTGAGTAAGCCAATACTCCATAAGTGGAGATAAAACACTGTTTGGGTGCATGGCTGGGTTTGGAAGGGAAGGAGCACTGTGTGACTTTTTGAGTGCAAAATTGGCTGGAATCAAGAGAAAATGCCATGTCGCGTTTGGAGAGCCCCTGATGTGCCTAAACAGTGGAAACCCCCCACAAGTGACCCCATTTTGGAAATTGCACCCCTCAAGGATTTTATCAAGGGGTGTAGTGAATATTTTGAAGCCAAAGGTACGACACAGAATTTGATAACATTAGGATATCATATTGAATATGTTGTCATTAGTCTTAAGCTCAAGTGCTCACTACTCGAATTTGCATCGGATACTCGGGTATGCACCAAGTATCGCGGGTGCTTGGGTGACATGCTTGAGTCTCCATCCAGCATGTTTCAAAAAAATGTGTATGGCAGGCAATCCCCGTGTGGTTTTTTTGACTGTATAACAGCCGTGAAACATGCGGGGCGAGGACTCAAGCATGTCACTCGAGCACCCGCGATACTCGGTGCATACCCGAGTACCCAATGCAAATTCAAGTACTGAGCACTTGTGCTCAACAGTAGTCGCCATATCATCATTTTTTTTCTTTACTTTTGAAAAAATCCCAACCCCAACACAACCCTAACACAACCCTAATCCTAACCCTAACACAACCCTAATCCTAACCCCAACACAATCCTAACCCCAACACAACCCTAACCCCAGCACAACTCTAACCCCAACCCTAATACAACACTAACACTAACACAACTCTAACCCTAATCCTAAAACAACCCTAATCCTATTACAACCCCAACCCTATTACAACCCTAACCCTATACAACCCTAACCCTATTACAGCCCTAACACAACCCTAACCCTAATCCTAACCCTAACACAACCCTAACCCTAATCGTAACCGTAACCCTAACCCTAACATAAACCTAACCCTAACATAACCCAACACAACCCTAATACTAACCCTAACACAAGCCTAACCTTAATCCTAACTGTAGCCCTAACCCTAACACAACCCTAACCCAATCTTAACCATAACACAACCCTAACTCAACCCTAATCCTAACCCTAACACAAGCCTAATCGTAACCCTAACACAATCCTAACCCTAGCACAATACTAACCCTAACACAATCCTAACACAACCCTAACCCTAATACTAACCCTAACCCAATCCTAACCCTAATACAACCCTAACCCTAATCGTAACTCTAACCCTAAAATAACCCTAAACCCAAACCTAACCCTAATCGTTATCCTAACCCTAACACAACCCTAACCCTAACTGCAAAGAATGGAAAAAATATATATATTTTTTTATTTTAGAATTTTTATCTAACTAAGGGGGGGACAAAGGGGGATTTTATTTATTATTTTTTTCTTTTCATCACTGTAATAGGGTTTATCACAGTGATAAAAAGGAACCAATAGGGAAATTTCCTTATTGTTGCTGGGCACCAGCCGTCAGATCTCGGCGGGCCCACTGCGCATGCGCCCGGCATTTCTTTTTTACAGAAAGATGACGGACGACCGGGGGATGGATCAGGAGATCCTGGGGACATCGGAGGTACCAGCGGGGCTCGGTGGGCTTCATTTCTCTCTCCTCTGACACTCTGACATGTATATCATGAATGCCGCGGCGATCACGTGATCGGGGACCGGAAAAAACGGCTCTGATCATGTTCTCCAGGGTCTCAGCTACCCCTGGAAAATTTAGAACTCTGGGGGGCGCTACAGTCTTATTCCTCAGCGACGCATTTTCACGACGCTGAGGAATAAGTACTGCTACCATGAAATTGCGTTACGGCGGTCGTTAAGGGGTTAAATGCCCTATTAAAGTCATAAAAGACTTCCATGAGTATTTCAGGATTTAAAAACTTTTTATGATCTGACTCCCATTTTAGCTTGGGCTGGTATCTAAGCTCCACTTACAGGGGGATGTCAGCCTCCTGCCTAAATAGCAAAGCTGACTGGGTTGTCAGAGATAGAAAAGGCAGAGATGGTATAAAGCCATCTCTGCTGTCTCTATGGGGAGTCCGGCTAACAGCTGGCACCCTGCTACCGCAGCTGCAGATATCATGCAGCTGCTTTACTATGCAGTGGCATTTTAAAACATCACTGCTGATTAGATTGTGGACCACGTGGACATTTAAAGTCTATGTGTCATCCAGAGTTAGATTTTTTACATAAATTGCCCATATAGTCCAAAATTTAAAAAAAACACAACCACATTTTTTATTATTTAGTCCACAATCCTCTCTGTTGAAATACTGTCACAGTATGAAAGCAATATGAGGAGGACTACATGTTCCAGGGTTTGCACTATGTGATCATTGCACAAGCCCTGGACTATGCAGTCTCAAGACTATATAAACAGATAGCAAGATAACAATATAGATATGGAGCAGATGCCTTCTATAGAAAAAAGTAAGCATGTAGCAGTCATGTCTTTGTAACTGCTCACCTGGCTGAATATAATTATTATTTACAGCCTGATGTTGCTCTTTTTCAGGAAGTTGGACTGGAAATGATAAGCTATATTACAGCCAATAGAAATCTGCCGTGTAGATGAAACTTTCCATGCTATGGAAAAAAGCAGATTCATACATCCACTAATGGAGATTCAAGTCTTTACCCCTGGAGTCCTCGTACCCTCGGGCTGTTTTTCATGAATGAACCCCTCCAGGGGCAGCGATTATGAATTCACATCTGATCCTTCTATTGAGTAACAAGTATAATAGAGCATATATATGTTTTTTTACCTGCTGTTTACATATTTATGGGATTTCACATCATACTGCATGCTACATGGCTCTCCTGTAAAATAAGACAATGACAAGGATCTTTGGTGGCAAAATATGTAATGCTTATTAGATTGTAATTGAGGAATAAACGCGTGTAGGAACACTCATTCCCCAGTAACCACCATCTAAACAGACACAACGCTCATTCGTCAAGTGAAATGATTGAAAAGAAGGCTTAAAAATTATTGTTTGTGGTGGGACATTATCCTATGAGGAGACACGTTGCCAATAAAATTCCTTTCTATAGGCAAAGAATGATTGTATTAAGGATTGTTTTCAGTGCATAGAAGGTTTGTCAGCCTGCCTAAACATGCTATTAACAGACTGTAGATCGGCTTGCATGTAGCAGATTGAAATTCATTTAATGACTGCAATCAGCATGTCTAAATGTACACAAATACTACAAATATCGACCCTTACCATTTTCCAAAATTTTAACCCTTACCATTGATGGTCCTACCACTGCACCAGGCCAAATAGCACACAACACACATATTAAATTCCTTAGTTGGATGAGATTCAGACACAGCATTTATTCAAATACCTAACCAATTAACACATCAGGTAATTTATCACCACATTTGAAGCCGTATGCACATCACCACACTCTGCATTTGTCGATTCTCCCATTGTATTCTGTAGTGCAGATAATCAACAAAACAACAAACCCAGGGGTGGACACTGACTAACCTACAGATGGTATATACTGTCTGTGTGTATAATATATACAGTGGAGAAAATAGGAAAATAAGTATTTGATACGCTGCCAGTTTTCCAAGCTATCCCACCTACAAAGAATAGAGGTCTGTAATTTTTATTGTAGGCACACTTCAACTGTGAGAGACAGAATCTAAAAATAAAAAACATAAAATCACATTGTATGACTTTTACGTAATTAATTTGCATTTTATATATATATATATATATATATATATATACTAGCTATTGAACCCGTTCTACGCCCAGGTGGCGAGCATTTTTATTGGTATATGGTCTCCCATGCTGGTAGGTGCTGCCCCCCTCTTGGTATTTGTGCTGCCCCAATCCTGTCCCCACCATCCTATCCTGGTAGGCATGGCACCCCTTATCCCTATCCTGGTATGCATGGCACCCCTCATCCCTATCCTGGTATGCATGGCACCCCTCACCCCCAATACTGGTATACATGGCACCCCTCATCCCGGTATGCATGGCTCCCTCATACCCAATCCTGGTATGTATGGGCCCCTCAGCCTTATCCTAGTATGGATGGTACCCCTCATCCCTATCCTGGTATGCATGGCACCCCATCCCTCATCCTGGTATGCACTGCACCCCTCATCCCTATCCTGGTATACATGATACCCCTCATCCCTATCCTGGTATGCATGGACCCTCATCCGAATCCTGGTATGCATGGCCCCTCCACATCCGAATCCTGGTATGCATGGCCCCTCCACATCCCTATCCTGGTATGCATGGCACTCCTCATCCCTATCCTGGTATGCATGGTACCCCTCATCCCCAATCCTGGTATGCATGGCACCCCTCATGCCCAATCCTGGTATGCATGACACCCCTCATCCCTATCCTGGTATGCATGGCACAGCTCATCCTCAATCCTGGTATGCATGGCACTCCTCATCCCCAATCCGGGTACGCATGGCACCCCTCATCCCCAATCCTGGTATGCATGGCACCCTTCATCCCCAATCCTGGTATGCATGGCACCCCTCATTCCAAATCTGGTATACATTGCACCCATCACCCAATCCTGGTATGCATGGCACCCTTCATTCCAAATCTGGTATACATTGCACCCCTCATCCCAATCCTGGTATGCATGGCAGCCTTCATCCCAAATTTGGTATACATGACACCCCTCATCCCAATCCTGGTATGTATGGCACCCCTCATGCCCCAATCCTGGTATTTATGGTACCCAATCCCTCATCCTGGTATGCATGTCACTACAGATCCCCCAATCCTGGTATGCATGGCCCCCTCATCCTCAATCCTGGTATGCATGGCACCCCAACTCTCATCCTGGTATGTATGGTACCCCTAATCCCTACCCTGGTATGTATGGTACCCCTCATCCCTATCCTGGTATGTATGATACCCTTCATCCTGGTATGCATGGCACCCCATCCCTCATCCTGGTATGCATGGTACCCCTCATCCCTATTCTGGTATGTATGGCACCCCTCATCCCCCAATCCTGGTATGCATGGCACTCCTTCCCTCATCCTGGTATGCACGGCACCCCATCCCTCATCCTGGTATGTATGGTACCCCTCATCCTGGTATGCATGGTACCCCTTATCCCTATTCTGGTACGTATGGTACCCCTCATCCCCCAATCCTGGTATGCATGGCACCCCATCCCTCATCCTGGTATGCATGGTACCCTTCACTCCCCAATCCTGGTATGCACGGCACCCCGCATTCCTATCCTGATATGCATGGTACCCCTCATCCCTACTCTGGTATGTATGGTGCCCCTCATCCTGGTATGCATGGCACCCCATCCCTCATCCTGGTATACATGGCACCCCTCATCCCAATTCTGGTATGTATGGCCTCCTCATCCCCCAATCCTAGTATGCATGGCAACTAATCCCTCATCCTGGTATACATGGCTCCCTCATCCCCAATCCTGGTATGTATGGCCCCCTCATCCCCCAATCCTGGTATGCATGATACCCCATCCATTATCCTGGTATGCATGGTAGCCCTCATCCCTATTCTGGTATGCATGGTACCCCTCATCCTGGTATGCATGACACCCCATCCCTCATCCTGTTATGCATCGTACCCCGCATTCCTATCCTGGTATGCATGGCACCCCACATCCTATTGCTGGTAAACATGGCACCCCTCACCCCCCAATCCTGGTATGCATGGTCCCCTCACCCCCCAATCCTGGTATGCATGGTCCCTTCACCCCACAATCCTGGTATGTGTGGCCCCCTCATCCCCCAATCCTGGTATGCGTGGCCCCCTCATCCCCCAGTCCTGGTATGAATGGTTCCCTCACTCCCCAATCCTGGTATGCATGGTCCCCTCATCCCCCAATCCTGGAAAGCATGGTCCCCTCACCCACCAATCCTGGTATGCATGGTCCTCTCACCCCCCAATCCTGGTATGCATGGTCCCCTCACCCCACAATCCTAGTATGCGTGGCCCCCTCATCCTCCAATCCTGGTATGAATGGTCCCCTCACCCCCCAATCCTGGTATGCATGGTCCCCTCATCCCCCAATGCTGGTATGCATGGTCCCCTCACCCCCCCAATCCTGGTATGCATGGTCCCCTCACCCCCCAATCCTGGTATGCATGGTCCCCTCACCCCACAGTCCTGGTATGCTTGGTACTCCTCATCCTCCAATCCTGATATGCTTGGTACCCCTCATCCTCAAATCCTGGTATGAATGGCCCCCTCATCCCCCAATCCTGGTATGTACGGTACCCCTCATCCCCCAATCCTGGTATGCATGGCACCCCTCATCCCCCAATCCTGGTATGCATGGCACCCCTCATTCCCCAATCCTGGTATGCATGGTAACCCTCATCCCTATCCTGGTATGCATGGCCTCCTCATCCCTATCCTGGTATGTTTGGCACCCCTCACCCCCCAATCCTGGTATGTGTGGCCCCCTCACCTCCCAATCCTGGTATGTATGGAACCCCTCATCCCTTTCACGCTGCACACATACAAAAAAATAAACACTTATACTCACCTTTCCTCCCTGTGCTCCAGCGCTGCTGTGTCCTGTTCTGCCGGAGGCCGGGGGAGGAGTGTGGTGCCAGAGTACACGCGTGCCCATACCACGCTGTCCGGCGCCTTTTTGCTGAAGACACACTGCAAATGTGTCTTCAGTAAAATGGCGCCGGATACCACTATGCGCATGCGCATGCTCACTCCTGCCCCGGTCTCCAGCGAAGAAAGGCGCCGCGGCAACGCTCCTCCTGGTCAGGTAAGTATGTAAGTGTGGCACAGAAGATCACGGTATGAAAGTGTCCACGCATACCGCGATCTCTGGCGCCATACACTCCTCTTACCTGTAATGGCTCAATGCGTTCTTCTGTCTGGAGCCAGACTGTGCAGGCATGTCGTGCTTGCGCAGTCTATAAAGGCTTCAGACAGAGACACACATCTCCGGTTATATTATAGATATACAACCACTGGCAAAAATGATGGAATCACCGGGCTCGGAGGTTGTTCATTCAGTTGAAAAAAAGCAGATCACAGACATGTCACAAAACTAAAGTCATTTCAAATGGCAACTTTAGGGCTTTAAGAAACACTAAAAGAAATCAAGTTTAAAAATGTGGTACTCAGTAAGGGTAATTTTTTTCAGACCAACTGATGGTCCAACTAAACGCAACCGGATGGAATAGCATGCCACTGCAAGATGCTGTGGTAGCCATGCTGGTTCAGTATGCCTTCAATTTTGAATAAATCCCCAACAGTGTCACCAGCAAAACACCCCCATACCATCACACCTCCTCCTCCATGCTTCGCGGTGGGAACCAGGCATGTAGAGTCCATCTGTTCACCTTTTCTGCGTCGCACAAAAACACGGTGGTTGGAACCAAAGATCTCAAATTTGGACTCATCAGACCAAAGCACAGATTTCCACTGGTCTAATGTCCATTCCTTGTGTTCTTTAGCCCAAACTTGTCTCTTCTGCTTGTTGCCTGTCCCTAGCAGTGGTTTCCTAGCAGCTAGTTTACCATGAAGGCCTGCTGCACAAAGTCTCCTCTTAACAGTTGTTATAGAGATGTGTCTGCTGCTAGAACTCTGTGTGGCATTGACCTGGTCTCTAATCTGAGCTGCTGTTAACCTGCGATTTCTGAGGCTGGTGACTCGGATAAACTTATCCTCAGAAGCAGAGGTGACTCTTGGTCTTCCTTTCCTGGGGCAGTCCTCATGTGAGCCAGTTTCTTTGCAGCGCTTGATGGTTTTTGCAACTGCACTTGGGGACCCTTTCAAAGTTTACCCAATTTTTCGGACTGACTGACCTTCATTTAATTTCAAAGTAATGATGGCCACTCGTTTTTCTTTACTTAGCTGCTTTTTTCTTACCATAATACAAATTCTAACAGTCTATTCAGTAGGACTATCAGCTGTGTATCCACCAGACTTCTGCACAACACAACTGATGGTCCCAACCCCATTTATAAGGCAAGAAATCCCACTCATTAAACCTGACAGGGCACACCTGTGAAGTGAAAACCATTTCCGGTGACTACCTCTTGAAGCTCATCAAGAGAATGCCAAGAGGGTGCAAAGCAGTCATCAAAGCAAAAGGTGGCTACTTTGAAGAACCTAGAATATAAGACATATTTTCAGTTGTTTCACACTTTTTTGTTAAGTATATAATTCCACATGTGTTAATTCATAGTTTTGATGTCTTCAGTGTGAATGTACAATTTTCAAAGTCATGAAAATACAGAAAAATCTTTAAATGAGAAAGTGTGTCCAAACTTTTGGTCTGTACTGTATATTTTTTTTATTTGCTACAAATCGTTCTATCTTATGTATAATGCTGTCTCATTATTACATAGTTATGTATAGTACCATTACTAACAAAATGTATTCTCATTATTTTTGTTATTCACAGCGCCCTCTCTTTAATACATAGCGTACTCTCTTGTTGGATATAAAATGAAATATACAATACAATATTTTAACTATATAACTCTATAAGGGACCGCCCTCTAGTATCCTAGAGAGGATACTGCATAATAAGGGACAGTGTTATACATAATTAAAAAAGGAAACTATGTAATTAAGAATGGTACTATATGTAACAAGTAGTGTTGAGCCACCCCCGTAGTGTTCGAGTTCGGTTCGGTTCGTCGAACACCCGTGTGTTCGCCGAACTGTTCGTCGAACTGTTCGTCGAACACCTTCGAACACCGTTAAAACCAATGGCAGGCAAACAAAAACACATAGAAACACATAGAAAACACCTTCAAAGGTGTCCAAAAGCTGACAAACTGCTCAGAAGACACAACTAACACATGGAAAAGTGACAAGTACATATAGTCATGCGAAAAGAAAAGAGGTGGAGGAGTAAAAGGAGGGGGAGACACAGATATAGGCATGTCATGCCCTTCTAAAATCCAAAAAGTGAGAAGCCGACACGTTCAGTCCGCTCCTGCCCGTGCCACCTCCGCGTCGCCGGGTTTGTGCCAGAGCCGCGGTGAACCCTGACGGCCAGCCCCCCTCTCCCAATACTGGTGCCTGTCCGCTGGTGGGTCGAGCGAGCCCCCCTGTGGTGGAGGCAGCTCTAAGCTTTTTAATTTAAATTGTCTCTCTAATTTGAATGAATACACTTTAAATCCATTTACAAGGATCTATTGGAGGGCAAGTCACATGCCAGCAGCCGCGTAATTCCAGCTCCAGTAGCGTCCACTAAAGCTGCTGCAGTTAAAAAGCTTTTATAAGGATCCAGCTCGGCTGTCCACCGCAAGGCATCCTACTGCCAGTCCCAGCCCCTATGCCTTGGGGTGCCTCCTGATGCTCTTCACTGAGTATCCCGTGGTCCCGAAGCATTTCCTTTGAAAAAATTAAGTGTCCAAACTACAGGTGGTGTAGCTTGCTTAACAGCCGGGATAATCCGCTGACTAGCAGACACTGCTACTAGGCACAAAGTATTTCCTGGGCTAGATGCAGTTAAAAATTTGTAATTAGATACTCTCGTTGGATGCTGAGAAAGCATTCCATAGAGTCTCCTGGCACGCCATATATGATTCTCTTAAAAAGCTTGGGGTAGGGGTCTAGGGGACCCTTTTATAGCCAAAATCACGGCCCTGTATCGCAATACGTCACCTAGGCTGAAGATAAATGGAACTGTAGCACCCTGAGGGCTCGGTTGCTACAGAGGTATTGCACCTCACCCAGAGGTGTGATATCTCACTCTCAGGTAAGGATGTAGTGTGGATCAGGACCCGACACCTGCATGCATTACACCACATTGCTGTGGGGCAGGGCGACCAATATGCCCCTGAAATGGGCACGACAGTCCCTGTCCCTGGCTGGAGTGGGGGGAGGGAACACTGAGGAAGGGGAACCCTGTAGTGCAGGAGCAGGGAGGAAGCAGTTCCTGGGTGCATTGAGAAGGGAGTATAAAAGGTGGGCACCATCTTAGTTCAGTGCAAAGAAGTCTGAGCAGAAGTGGCAGGGAGCAGGGGCTCTGCATGAGCTCTGCTCCGGAGGCGGGCCTAGTAACAGAGGCCCAGGCCTGGAAGAGGGAGAAGGAAGGAAGAGGAGCGGAGAAGGCTCCAGGAACGAGGAATGAAGGGATCCCAGGGGTGCGGACGGGCGAGTCGCCACCGCACGCCCGAATCCACCTGCGTGGAGGGGTCAGGCCAAAGGGGGAGACCGGTCCCCGAACTAGTGGAGGCAGGAAACGACCCTCAGCTAGAAACCGGAGGCTCTGACATTTTATGTGGCGCAGGCCCTCGCTACACCCGCTAGGAAGGCACCACATAGGGTCAGGGAAACTGGCGCCAAGTTTACCAAGAGGAGGCCCGAGGCAGCCGGACAGAAGTGTTGGTAAGAAAGGCCATACAAAGGACACACAAAGGGGGGTCCTGTGAAGTGCTCCAAAGTTATCTGGGAGTTGTCTGAGCCCCTCACCTGGTGAGCACAGTACGACGTGGGCAGCCGTTACCTGCAGACGTGGTCTGGATAATAAGAACTGTGAGTAAAGGCCCTGAACTGCATCACTGACTCCGTGTCGTTACTGCTGCTGCCCTGCACCATCACCCCCATCCTCCGCATACACTGCCCTGAGGCTATACTTCTCCCGTGGGGAGTTATGCTACGCTCTGCTGCACCCACAACACCAGCCTCAGCGGTCTGCCCTGTAGCGGCGGTTCACTCTGACCGCAATCCACGGGTGGCGTATTCGTACATTTAAACATCAAAACCACATAAATAGTTCCGCCACTGGTTTGACCGCCCTGAGCCACGGAACCGGGTCGCCGCCACGAAGACTACAACCACCAGCATCCACCAAAAAGGGTCCGGGTGTCCCAAGGCCCAGGGGGTGCGTCAGAACATTTTCATCACCTTTCACAATCACCAATGGGACAAGGCAGGGATGTCCTCTGTCCCCTCTCTTATACATCCTAGTGACGGAGCACCTGCTCTCATCAATTCGCCATAACCCCAATATTAGGTGGATTGAGGTGGGAGGCACCGAGTACAAGTGCTCTCTATTTGCTGATGATGTCCTAGTATATATCACTCAATCACATATATCCATCCATGCTGTTATGGCTGAAATAGATCACTTTGTTACATGGTCAAATTTTAAAATCAATGCAGCGAAGTCTGAGGCCCTCGATGTCTCCCTCCCCAAATCCATATAGGATTCCATCCAGTCCAACTTTCCCTTTGCCTGGCCCTCACAGGGTATCAAATACTTAGGAATTCCTATTCATAGAGACCTCTCCCATCTATGTTATCTTAATTTTGGGCCCTTTATTGAACAACTCCATACAGACCACGGTTGGCAAGTTAGAACTGTAAGCTTCACTACGTGAACCGCTGGTGTTTTGTGGAAAATCATATGTACACTGCGTTCCAAATTATTATGCAAAAAGTGTTTAGGAGTGATAAGGGAAGAATTTGTTTGTTTGTCAGTTAAACTCATTGATGGTGATGTGTGTCAGGGCTCTTTATATCACTGTAAGCAATTGCAGACACCTGTGCTAATTAGTTTGGCAGGTGTGTCCAATGAAAGGCAAGACTACTTAAGAAGGCTCTCTCACATTATTAAGCAGCCTACATTTTCTGCCAAAATGGGAAAGAAAAAGGATGTGTCGGCTGCTGAGAAGCAACAAATTGTGGAGTGTTTAGGTCAAGGCATGACTACAATCAACATTGTGCGATGATCAGGATGAAGTGTCTTGGCAATCAAGAAGTATGTAGCTGATTCACAGTACACACGTGTGCGTGCTGATAAGGGCAAATTGAGGACTCTTTCCTACAGGCAATTACGTCAGGTTGAAAGAGCAGCGGCAAAAAAGCCTTGTCATAGCAGCAGACAAGTTTTTGAAGCTGCTTGTGCCTCCAACGTCCCCCGAACAACAAGATGCAGGGTCCTTCAGAGGTTTGCAGCTGTGCATACGCCATCCTGTCGACCTCCTCTATCCACTTCACACAAGCAGAAACGGCTCCAGTGGGCCAAACATTACATGAAGACTGATTTTAAAACAGTTTTGTTCACGGATGAGTGCCGTGCAGCGCTCGATGGTCCAGATGGATGGAGTGGAGGATGGCTGGTTGATGGACACCCCACGCAAACACGGCTACACCGCCAACAAGGAGGAGGTGGAGTAATGTTTTGGGCTGGAATCATGGGGAGAGAGATTGTCGGCCCCTTTAGGATCCCTGAAGGCGCTAAAGATGAACTCCATAATGTATGTGGATTTTCTCAAACAGCACTTCCTGCCATGGTTCAAGAAGAAGAACCGTGTATTTCACAGCAAGATCATTTTTCTGCATGATAATGCACCATCTCATGCTGCACATAAAACATCTGCATCTCTGGCTGATATGGGCATAAAAGGGGACAAACTTATGGTGTGACCCCCATGCTCCCCTGACCTCTACCCCATTCAGAACCTTTGGAGCATCATTAAAAGGAGTGTCTATGATGGCGGGAGGCAGTTCACATCTAAGCAACAGCTCTGGGAGGGTATTCTGTCCTCATGCAAAACAATTGAAGCAGAAACCATCCAAAACCTGACAAATTCAATGGACGAGAGAGTTCAGAAGCTCCTTTCGAACAAGGGGTCCTATGTGAAAATGTAACATCACCTAGAATAAAGTTTTGAGTTGAAAACTGTTTGATTTCAGTTTCTAACAACCTGCTAATGCTTATAATTTCAAAAATGACCATTTTTTTGGTCTTTATTAAAATGAAAAGGTTGATCGAAAAGTTTGGGGGATCTAAGAGTGTGGCAACCCAGTAGTCATGATTACTTCGAATTCTGACAATATGAGGGTCATGCTGCAGGTAGTGCAGCAAGAAGGCACTTATGTGTCTTGCGCATCTCGGAGCCCCAAAATTATTTTCCGGGCTAGATGCAGCTAAAAATTATTTTTAATTTTAAATCTGGTGAAGCTTTAGTATAGATGGCCTAATAGGATCAGTGCTGCACACTGCTACAAAGCCCAAATTATTTTCCAGCCAAGATACAGATAAACATGATTAGTAATTTGAAAGCTTAAAACGGTTGGTAGGGTGATTTTAACCAATCATCAAGCTTTTACTCTCCCCAGGATGACACAGGGGTAGAAAAGTCGTTTCGGATCCATGATTTGTTCATCTTTATGAACGTGAGTCTGTCTACATTATCAGTGGAGAGCCGCGTGCGCTTATCTGTCAGCACACCACCAGCAGCGCTGAACACACGTTCAGACAGAACGCTGGCTGCGGGGCATGACAAGATCTCCAAGGCGTAAGTGGCTAGCTCCGGCCATTTATCCAGATTGGAAGCCCAAAAAGAGCAAGGGTCCAGTGACACAGTCGTGGCTTCAATGTTTACTTGGAGATACTCCTGTACCATCGTCTCTAGGCGTTGACTATGTGTCAGACTTCTTGTCTCCTGTGGCCTTGCAAAGGATGGGCTAAAAAAGTGGTGAAATGATTCCGCAAAATTGATGTTACCAGCAGATACTGTGGTTCTGTTATGGTTTGAGTGCTGAACACTTGACGGTCCCACGGTTGGCAAGTTGGAACTGTGAGATTCACTACGTGCACCACTGGTATTTTGTGGAAAAGCACATGTAAGATTCTGCAACAGTCTCTGCTGATACTCCTGCATGCGTGCATCCCTTTCTATGGCAGGAATAATTTCTGCAAATTTACTTTTGTACCGGGGATCTAACAGTGTGGCAACCCAGTAGTCAGGATTATTTCTAATTCTCACAATTCGAGGGTCATGTTGCAGGTAGTGCAGCAAGAAGGCACTCATGTGTGTTGCGCATCCAGGAGCACCAAGTCCCTGTTGTGTTGGTGGCGAGGTAACAATCATGCTTCCTTCCTCTGTCCTCTCCCCCCAACCTCGCACAACAGAAATGTGATCAAGGTCTCCCTCATCTGATGAGTCTTCCATCAGTTCGTCCTCCACTTCTTCCTGGGCTCCTGCACCTTCCTCACTAGTTTGGCTGCTACCATGCGCCCTGGTAAAACCATCTCCCCCACCCTCACATGCCTGCCGCCTTGGTGCTGCCGACCGTCTGGACCTTGCAGATGTTAGCCCTTCCGCATACAACTCCTCCTCCTCTACTTCCTCCACCTCCTCTTGTGCCACCACCTGACTCCGAATTCTGTTTAACATGTGCTCCAGCATGTAAATCACCGGAATAGTCATGCTGATAATGGCATTGTCAGCACTAAACATCTTCGTCGCCATTTCAAAACTGTGCAGAAGGGTGCATAGGTCCCTGATCTGAGACCACTCCTCCAGCGTGATTTGCCCCACCTCTGAATCTCGTTGGCCCAGGCTATACGTCAGAACGTATTGCACCAGGGCTTGTCGGTGCTGCCACAGTCGCTGCAACATGTGCAGAGTTGAATTCCACCGGATAGGCACATCGCATTTTAGCCGGTGAAGTGGCAGGCCCAACGACTTCTGTAGAGATGTAAGTCGCTGAGCTGCGGGATGCGAACGGCGGAAGTGAGCACACAGCGACCGTGCCCTCTGCAGAAGGCCATCTAGTCTGGGATAGTGGGCTAAAAATTGCTGGACAACCAGGTTCAACACGTGAGCCATACAAGGCACGTGTGTGACATTGCCCCGGCGAAGGGCCGCACCCAGGTTTGCAGCATTGTCGCACACGGCCTTCCCTGGTTTCAGGTCCAGTGGAGACAACCATTCATGAAATTGGTTCTCCAGAGCTGACCACAACTCCTCAGCTGTGTGACTCACATTTCCCAGACATTTCAATGTAAAAACCGCCTGATGACGTTGAGCCCTACTGCCAGCATAGTAAGGAGGTGTGCAGGATCCCTTCTGCGCAGTTAGAAAGCTTGTGGCATGACCAGACAGGCTTTGGGTGCAGGTGGAAGACCGAGAGGAGGTTGAGGAGGCAGAAGCAGTGGAGGAACTTTGACATAAAGAGGATTGACGCACAACTCGTGGGGACGGCAAGACTTGGACAGCAGCCCCTTGTCCTGCTGTCACCATAGTTACCCAGTGCCCAGTCAGCGACATGTAACGCCCCTGTCCATGCCTACTCGTCCAAGTGTCTGTGGTGAAATGCACCCTGTCACACACAGAGTTTCTCAAAGAAGCGGTGATGTTGTGTGCGACATGCTGGTGGAGCGCAGGCACACCTTTCTTTGAGAAGTAGTGCCGACTGGGCATCTGGTACTGGGGCACTGTGACGGACATAAGGTCTCGAAAATCCTCTGTGTCCACCAGGCGGAAAGGCAGCATTTCTGTAGCCAAGAGCTTGCAGATGGTGAAATTCAACCTCTTAGCTTTCTCACGGCTAGGAGGAAATGGTCTTTTACTTGTCCACATCTGAGGGACCGAGGGCTGGCTATTGTGCTTAGACGGGGTTGATAAGGGTGTCCCCGGCAAACTGCCAGTCTGTGAGGAAGATACAGGCGGACATGTTAGGTTGCCTTGATCCAAAGGTGGTGCTATCGATGTCGGACAGCGCTCAACACCAGCTGGTGTTCCCACCTCCAAAGAAAATGATGACCTGCCAATCACGCTGGCTGTTGCGGGTAAAGAGGTGGCAGGTCTGCGCCCCAAAACAGGTGTGACTGCTGTCCCCCCAGTCACAGAGGATGAAGAGGCCGCGGATGCACAAGATATGGCAGACGGTGGCTGGCCCGGCCGGCTAGGCCGCATTGTAGCACACTGAGCTTCCCACTGCAACTTATGCTTCATGTCCATGTGCCGGTTCATGCATGAAGTACTCAAACTATGTATTTTTTGGCCTCTACTTAGCTTTTGCTGACAAATGTTACAGATAACACGAGTTGGGTCATCTTTATCGATCTGAAAAAATGCCCAGGCTATGCAAGGCTTAGCACCCATGCGACCTGAAGAGCCACCACGACTTGTGGTGAGAGGCAGAGTTGTGTTTGAGGATGCAGTTGTTGACGTGCTTCCAGTACTACGTCTCTGTCCAGGAAGGCGCAACCTGACCTCGTCGTCACTAGCATCTTCCTCCACCTCCTCTGCTGACCTCATCTCTTGGCTGACTGTGGGTTGACAGTAAGTGGGATCTCCAACCTCATCATCATCACCCTGTGTGTTATCACACCCGTCGTCCTCAGAGCCAACCTGTTCCTGCCCTGACAAAAAACTAAAGTTGTCGCTCCAATCAGGTATTTGAGTCTTATCATCGTCTTCCTCATTGTCTCCACCAACAGGAGTTACAGTTTGGGAATGAGGGTCTACATTATGGTCAGAACCTTCTGCGTCTGGTCCTGGATCCGACTCATAAAGATTCTGGGCATCAGTGCAGATCATTTCCTCGTCTGGATTCGCAGAAGCGCTGGAGTCGACCTCTGATTCCCAGGCTATAGTATGAGTAAACAGCTCTGCAGACTCAACCATCTGTTCTACCTCATACTCAGACGGGCAGCTGGAGATTTGGGAGCTGTGAGGAAGCAAGTGCGATTGGGGTGACACCTTTGAGGACTGGAGTATTTGTGATGTTGAAGTTGATCTGGAGGAGAGCCCACTTAAAGGAGCACTTGATATCCGTTGAAGCACCTGCTGTTTTTGTGCCTCATCTGGAATTTGTAGCGATTGGCGTGGCCGTAAGAAAGGGATCTTATCACATTGTCCGCTAAAAGAAGTAGACATTTTAGTTTGGCTGGAAGATGGTCTTTCTTCTGCAGATGTTACTGTTGCTTTAACACCTACCCCACGGACACAACCTTTTTTCCCCTTCCCAACACGCCTATTCCCCTTTCCACCAGCAGCAGGCCTTTTTCCACTCATTTTGGTGGTTAACTAATTCACAACTCTGGAGTTGTTTGCACAAAAAAACAATGGATGGTAACCGAGCAGAGCTGAGTGGCCAAACTGTGGTATTAGGCCAAAACTATTGGCTGGGTTAGATGCAGAAAAAAATTATATTCAATTTGCAACCTGATGGAGGTCAGTATAGATGGACTAATACAACAAGTCCCACACACAGCTAGAAGCCCAATATTTTTTCAGAGGTAGATGCAGAAAAAAATATATTCAGTTTGCAACCTGATGGAGGTCAGTATAGATGGACTAATACAACAAGTCCCACACACAGCTAGAAGCCCAAATATTTTTTCAGAGGTACTGTAGATGCAGATAAAAATTATTTTTAATTTGCAACCTGATTGAGGTCAGTATAGATGGACTAATAGAGAAAGTCCGACACACTGCTAGAAGGCCAAATATTTTTTCAGAGCTAGATGCAGAAAAAAATTATATTTAGTTTGCAACCTGATGGAGGTCTGTATAGATGGATTAATAGAACAAGACCCACACACAGCTAGAAGCCCAATATTTTTTCAGAGGTAGATGCAGAAAAAAATATATTCAGTTTGCAACCTGATGGAGGTCAGTATAGATGGACTAATACAACAAGTCCCACACACAGCTAGAAGCCCAAATATTTTTTCAGAGGTACTGTAGATGCAGATAAAAATTATTTTTAATTTGCAACCTGATGGAGGTCAGTATAGATGGACTAATAGAGAAAGTCCGACACACTGCTAGAAGGCCAAATATTTTTTCAGAGCTAGATGCAGAAAAAAATTATATTCAGTTTGCAACCTGATGGAGGTCAGTATAGATGGACTAACAGAGAAAGTCCCACACACTGCTAGAAGGCCAAATATTTTTTCAGAGCTAGATGCAGAAAAAAATTATATTCAGTTTGCAACCTGATGGAGGTCAGTATAGATGGACTAACAGAGAAAGTCCCATACACTGCTAGAAGGCCAAATATTTTTTCAGAGCTAGATGCAGAAAAAAATTATATTCAGTTTGCAACCTGGTGGAGGTCTGTATAGATGGATTAATAGAACAAGACACACACACAGCTAGAAGCCCAATATTTTTTCAGAGGTAGATGCAGAAAAAAATATATTCAGTTTGCAACCTGATGGAGGTCAGTATAGATGGACTAATACAACAAGTCCCACACACAGCTAGAAGCCCAAATATTTTTTCAGAGGTACTGTAGATGCAGATAAAAATTATTTTTAATTTGCAACCTGATGGAGGTCAGTATAGATGGACTAATAGAGAAAGTCCGACACACTGCTAGAAGGCCAAATATTTTTTCAGAGCTAGATGCAGAAAAAAATTATATTCAGTTTGCAACCTGATGGAGGTCTGTATAGATGGATTAATAGAACAAGACCCACACACAGCTAGAAGCCCAATATTTTTTCAGAGGTAGATGCAGAAAAAAATATATTCAGTTTGCAACCTGATGGAGGTCAGTATAGATGGACTAATACAACAAGTCCCACACACAGCTAGAAGCCCAATATTTTTTCAGAGGTAGATGCAGAAAAAAATATATTCAGTTTGCAACCTGATGGAGGTCAGTATAGATGGACTAATACAACAAGTCCCACACACAGCTAGAAGCCCAAATATTTTTTCAGAGGTACTGTAGATGCAGATAAAAATTATTTTTAATTTGCAACCTGATGGAGGTCAGTATAGATGGACTAATAGAGAAAGTCCGACACACTGCTAGAAGGCCAAATATTTTTTCAGAGCTAGATGCAGAAAAAAATTATATTCAGTTTGCAACCTGATGGAGGTCTGTATAGATGGATTAATAGAACAAGACCCACACACAGCTAGAAGCCCAATATTTTTTCAGAGGTAGATGCAGAAAAAAATATATTCAGTTTGCAACCTGATGGAGGTCAGTATAGATGGACTAATACAACAAGTCCCACACACAGCTAGAAGCCCAATATTTTTTCAGAGGTAGATGCAGAAAAAAATATATTCAGTTTGCAACCTGATGGAGGTCAGTATAGATGGACTAATACAACAAGTCCCACACACAGCTAGAAGCCCAAATATTTTTTCAGAGGTACTGTAGATGCAGATAAAAATTATTTTTAATTTGCAACCTGATGGAGGTCAGTATAGATGGACTAATAGAGAAAGTCCGACACACTGCTAGAAGGCCAAATATTTTTTCAGAGCTAGATGCAGAAAAAAATTATATTCAGTTTGCAACCTGATGGAGGTCAGTATAGATGGACTTACAGAGAAAGTCCCACACACTGCTAGAAGGCCAAATATTTTTTCAGAGCTAGATGCAGAAAAAAAATATATTCAGTTTGCAACCTGATGGAGGTCAGTATAGATGGACTAACAGAGAAAGTCCCACACACTGCTAGAAGGCCAAATATTTTTTCAGAGCTAGATGCAGAAAAAAATTATATTCAGTTTGCAACCTGATGGAGGTCAGTATAGATGGACTAACAGAGAAAGTCCCACACACTGCTAGAAGGCCAAATATTTTTTCAGAGGTAGATGCAGAAAAAAATTATATTCAGTTTGCAACTTGATGGAGGTCTGTATAGATGGACTAATAGAATGATGCTATGCCCAAAAGATTTTACTTCACTAGGTGCAGTAAAAAAATTGGTATTCTATACACAGGTGGTATATCTTGCAACACAGATAGGCTACTCCACTGACTAACACACTCTGCAATAGGCCAAAAAGGATTAGCTTTGCTAGATTCAGCCAAATGCTGTGAAAAAAACTTGCACAGCACTGGCACAGACCTGCCTGGCAAAAACTGATAGGAACTGATGTAACCTAGTCCTGAAAAGGACTCCAATTACAATTAGTCTTTACTCCCACAATCTATCTATTTAAGAGCACAGACCTCCCTGATAAAAGTCGTAGGAAATGCTGTAACCTAGTCCTTAAAAGGACTGCAATCACAACTATTCCCTACTCCCAAGCTATCTGTAGATTTGTGCGAAAATTGGCTTGAAATTAACAAGGTATAGCGCACACAGCAACAGCGGTGCCGTCTAACACGCAGCTGCAGCAGTGAGAAAATGGTGGCGACGGGGAAAATGGCTTGGTCTTATAGGGCAAGGACATGTGACATACACTGCCAATCACACATGCCCTTGCTTGTGTGAAAAAAAGCACTTCGCTCCGTGTGTGCGCTGCTGATAGGCTGACAGATTGCACCTCCCCACTGCAAATGCGGGAAAGAGAAAAAAAAATGGAGATCTTCATTGTTCCTGCAGAGATCCATCCCCTGCCCCTCCCCCCACCCCGCTGTACACTCAAACTGCGTATTAACATTAATTTTCATCATTACTGAGAAAAAATCCAGTTATGATTTTGGTGCACGAACAGTTATCGAACATAACCTCGAACAGCCAAATTTTTCTCAAATTGTTCGTGTTCGCCGAACGGCTCGAACACCGCCCAAAACAGCTCGAATTTGAGATTGGCGAACAGTTCGAGTAGAACAACGCTCATCTCTAGTAACAAGACAGTACACTGTATACTAATGGACTGTGCCATACATAATAAGGCTACATTCCTGTATCTGTGTGAAGTGTCAGTTTGCTGCCTGATTTCTTTCTCTACAGCACATAGACCCATTGAGTATGTCCTCAAAATTAGATCAGAAATGGACATGCTCTGAGTCTTACAGATCTCATTCTTGGATCTGTGATTTTCATGGATATGTGAATGGATCTATGAAACTCTAAGTCCGTATGCCGTCCGATAAAAAAATCTGACAGCGCACAGACATATCACACAAATGAACAACAGAATTACCCCAAGTCACAGATGCAGAATAATACTTATGTCCAGTGACCGCTGACATCTCGTCTGATTAGAGCCGTTTTCTGTTGTTTATGCTCCATCTGGTCAGACTTTCATGTCGACATCTCCCAGCAACGACTCGTCTTGTCACGATGATCACCGCAGCCCTTAAAATAACAATGTCACATATATTTAATCTCCCGAATAAAAGATACCCCGTACTGCGCACCTGAATACAAATATGTGCCCCACCATTAATATACTATTAGCTACACATCAAAATATAAATACATAAGCCTGCGCTGTGCCCTGCATTAACTATAATTTTTACTATCCAATAAATATAAATGAATTTGTCACTGTCACTCACCCCCAAGTCATGTTAAGGCTATTGTCACATGTGGCATTTTTTCCGCATGGTTTTGTTGCAGAAAATACTCAACAAAAACACATGTCATAAAGTGTATTTTATGCAGCGTTCTTCCTGCTAACAAATAATGATTTGCAGAAGGATTTTCTGCTGCAAATCCTGAACGTGTGCACATAGACCTAATGTCCTTATCCTATCTACTCCCCCACAATTAATTAGAAGTTCCTGTATACTTCCCCTCCATTCATTATAAGTCCCCAATAGCGTCAAAATGAATTGGAGGGTCAGAGAAAAAGTAATCAGGGTGTTATAATGAATTGGTGGGTGTCAGAAGATGCCATAAAGTAGTTGGTATCCTCCCCATCTTCTACTTCATTATAAGTCATTGATAGCATCATCTCCCACCTCCCAATTCATTATAAATCTCTGTATAATGGACTTTCATCCTTCTATTCATTATTCAAGTCATATTCAAGTCTCTGATAGCATCCTAACTCAACCTTCAATTCATTATAAGACTCTGATATATACAGTACAGACCAAAAGTTTGGACACACCTTCTCATTTAAAGATTTTTCTGTATTTTCATGACTATGACAATTGTACATTCACACTGAAGGCATCAAAACTATGAATTAACACATGTGGAATTATATACTTAACAAAAAAGTGTGAAACAACTGAAAATATGTCTTATATTCTTGGTTCTTCAAAGTAGCCACCTTTTGCTTTGATGACTGCTTTGCACACTCTTGGCATTCTCTTGATGAACTTCAAGAGGTAGTCACCGGAAATGGTTTTCACTTCACAGATGTGGCCTGTCAGGTTTAATAAGTGGGATTTCTTGCCTTATAAATGTGGTTGGGACCATCAGTTGTGTTGTGCAGAAGTCAGGTGGATACACAGCTGATAGTCCTACTGAATAGACTGTTAGAATTTGTATTATGGCAAGAAAAAAGCAGCTAAGTAAAGAAAAACGAGTGGCCATCATTACTTTAAAAAATGAAGGTCAGTCAGTGCGAAAAATTGGGAAAACTTTGAAAGTGTCCCCAAGTGCAGTTGCAAAAACCAACAAGCGCTACTAAGAAACTGGCTCACATGAGGACCGCCCCAGGAACGGAAGACCAAGTGTCACCTCTGCTTCTGAGGATAAGTTTATCCCAGTCACCAGCCTCAGAAATCGCAGGTTAACAGCAGCTCAGATAAGAGACCAGGTCAATGCCACACAGAGTTCTAGCAGCAGACACATCTCTACAACAACTGTTAAGAGGAGACTTTGTGCAGCAGGCCTTCATGGTAAAATAGCTGCTAGGAAACCACTGCTAAGGACAGGCAACAAGCAGAAGAGATTTGTTTGGGATAAAGAACACAAGGAATGGACATTAGACCAGTGGAAATCTGTGCTTTGGTCTGATGAGTCCAAATTTGAGATCTTTGGTTCCAACCACCGTGTCTTTGTGCGATGCAGAAAAGGTGAACGGATGGACTCTACCTGCCTGGTTCCCACTGTGAAGCATGGAGGAGTAGGTGTGATGGTGTGGGGGTGCTTTGCTGGTGACACTGTTGGGGATTTATTCAAAATTGAAGGCATACTGAACCAGCATGGCTACCACAGCATCTTGCAGCGGCATGCTATTCCATCCGGTTTGCATTTAGTTGGACCATCATTTATTTTTCAACAGGACAATGACCCCAAACACACCTCCAGGCTGTGTAAGGGCTATTTGACCAAGACAGAGAGTGATGGGGTGCTACGCCAGATGACCTGGCCTCCACAGTCACTAGACCTGAACCCAATCGAGATGGTTTGGGGTGAGCTGGACCGCAGAGTGAAGGCAAAAGGGCCAACGAGTGCTAAGCATCTCTGGGAACTCCTTCAAAATTGTTGGAAGACCATTTCCGGTGACTACCACTTGAAGCTCATCAAGAGAATGCCAAGAGTGAGCAAAGCAGTCATCAAAGCAAAAGGTGGCTACTTTGAAGAACCTAGAATATAAGACATATTTTCAGTTGTTTCACACTTTTTTGTTAAGTATATAATTCCACATGTGTTAATTCATAGTTTTGATGCCTTCAGTGTGAATGTACAATTTTCATAGTCATGAAAATACAGAAAAATCTTTAAATGAGGTGTGTCCAAACTTTTGGTCTGTACTGTATATAACATTGAATTGGGGATTGGGAGAAGACTCTTTCAGGGCCTTATATTGAATTGGAAGGTGAGGGAGGATGCTGTCAGGAACTTAGCATCTCCTTTTCCAATGTTTATTATATGCCTCTTGTCAACACCACCCCCCACTGTTCATCATAAGCCTCTTGTCATCATCCTCCCCCTGTTCACTATAAGCCACTCATCACCTTTCCCCACACTGTTCACCATAAGCCTCTTGGTACTATACCCCCACTCTTCACTATAAGCTTCTTGTCACCACCACCCCACTGTTCACTATAAGCCTCTTGTCACCATCCACTCCACTGTTCACTATAAACTTTTTGTCATCATCCCCTCACTTTACTATAAGCCTCTTGTCACCACCACCCCACTGTTCACTATAAGCCTCTTGTCATCATTCCCCCACTTTACTATAAGCCTCTTGTCACCATCCCCCCACTGTTCACTATAAGCCTCTTGTCACCTCCCCACTGTTTGCTATAAGCATCTGTCATCTCCCTCATACTGTTCACTATAAGCCTCTTGTCATCTACTCCCATTGTTTGCTATAAACCTCTGTTATCTCTTCCCCACTTTTCCCTATAAGCCTTTTGTCAACATCTCCCTCCCACTGTTCACTATAAGCCTCTTGTCACCATCCCCCCTAAAGTTCGCTATAAGCCTATTGTCACCTCCTCTGTTTGCTATAAGCCTCTTGTCACTATCCCCTTCTACTGTTTGATATAAGCCTCTTGTCACCATCCCCCTCCACTGTTGCCTATAAGCCTCTTGTCACCACCCCCCTCCACTCTTCACTGTAAGCCTCTTCACCATTCCCCCCACTGTTCATTATAAGCTTCTTTTCACCATCCCCCCCCCGCCCACTGTTCACTATAAACCTCTTATCACCATCCGCCGCACTGTTCGCTATATGCCTCTTGTCATCTCCCTTTCCCCAGTGTGTTGGAAAAAAAACTCACCTATCCATACGTTCCCCTGTGGCATCGCTTCTCTCATCTTCCTCCCGGACCTGGGCACTTTCAGAATAATGCTGGTACGCGCAGCATGCTGATGTCATCATACTGCTAGAGTCTGATTGGGTCACACAGAGCCGGGCAGAAAACTGAGGACAGGTTTCTGCTGCTCCGCTGCCATTTTCTACTGTAGGCAGCAGAGCTGGAGGATCGCTCCCTGCCCGACACACCTTGAATGTTGAGGGCAATCTGTCCATGGGCCTCCTGGAGCCTCAGGCTCTGAGAAACTGGCCTGATTGCCCTAATTATTAGCCACTCCTCGAGGCCCCGGTCCAGCTGCACCTTCTGCACCAAAGGTACGGTTGCCCCTGAACAAACAGATGCCATGCCTAAAGAGGTGTTTGGGGTAATAAAAACTTATTATCTGTTTACAGAATAGCTTCTAGATCGCTGAGAATCCAACTACTGAGATCCCCATTGAACACTAGAATGTGAGTTACATGTCTCGGTTTTCTCCTGAAGTCTTAAAAAGAATAAATGGAAGTGTTCAAGCATGTGCATTACCATTCCATTCAGATAGGGCCAAAAGTGATGTGACAGGTTTTACTGATGTAGAAATTATAACCTACCTTTTGGATAGATGATGACATGCTATAACCAGAAAACCCATTTAAGAACATCATAGTTTGAAGAATATTGGCAAAAATAAACCTGAGTGCAACAGCAAGATTGTATTGGAATTTGTATAAACACAACTTTTTAATTCAATTGGAAGATTGGATTTACTTTAAATTCATCTCTCTTTTACAGGTCACCTTCCCCATAAACTCTCCCTATCAAACACGGTAAGATTTGCGCTTACTAAGCAGCACCTCAGAGACCTTTTATTCTCATGCATTGCTGATTTGCTGCGTTCTCCAATGAAATAGTAACTCACTCGCATCACTGATAACTTTCCATAGAACAATATTTTGCACTTTGCATTTTGTTGGAACTCAAAGTTCTCATATCTCAATTTACAATAATTATCATAACTAGTCATTTATTTTGGTAAGAAAGTGGTGGACCTATTTTCACCTTTCTTAGAGACATAATAAATTGGATGCACAGTTTTAATATCCTTGAATCTGTCAAAAGTACAAGAGAAGACAAACAGTTTAACTTGAGATGAAGCAAATCTTTGTTAAAATGGAGTGTTAACACTTCTCGGAGATGTGCATAGCAAATTAGCACAATGACAACAGTTCCATGGAAAGGTATAATCCAAGATGTATTAAATGATCAGTGATATCATCTGGGGAATCAGATATACAGTACAGACCAAAAGTTTGGACACACCTTCTCATTTAAAGATTTTTCTGCATTTTCATGACTATGACGATTGTACATTCACACTGAAGGCATCAAAACTATGAATTAACAGATGTGGAATTATATACTTAACAAAAAAGTGTGAAACAACTGAAAATATGTCTTATATTCTTGGTTCTTCAAAGTAGCCACCTTTTGCTTTGATGACTGCTTTGCACACTCTTGGCATTCTCTTGATGAGCTTCAAGAGGTAGTCACCGGAAATGGTCTTCCAACAATCTTGAAGGAGTTCCCAGAGATACTTAGCACTTGTTGGCCCTTTTGCCTTCACTCTGCAGGCCAGCTCACCCCAAACCATCTCGATTGGGTTCAGGTCTGGTGACTGTGGAGGCCAGGACATATGGGTAGCACCCCATCACTCTCCTTCTTGGTCAAATAGCCCTTACACAGCCTGGAGGTGTGTTTGAGGTCATTGTCCTGTTGAAAAATAAATGATGGTCCAACTAAACGCAAACCGGATGGAATAGCATGCCGCTGCAAGATGCTGTGGTAGCCATGCTGGTTCAGTATGCCTTCAATTTTGATTAAATCCCCAACAGTGTCACCAGCAAAGCACCCCCACACCATAACACCTCCTCCTCCATGCTTCACGGTGGGAACCAGGCATGTAGAGTCCATCCGTTCACCTTTTCTGCGTCGCACAAAGACACGGTGGTTGGAACCAAAGATCTCAAATTTGGACTCGTCAGACCAAAGCACAGATTTCCACTGGTCTAATGTCCATTCCTTGTGTTCTTTAGCCCAAACAAGTCTCTTCTGCTTGTTGCCTGTCCTTAGCAGTGGTTTCCTAGCAGCTATTTTACCATGAAGGCCTGCTGCACAAAGTCTCCTCTTAACAGTTGTTGTAGAGATGTATCTGCTGCTAGAACTCTGTGTGGCATTGACCTGGTCTCTAATCTGAGCTGCTGTTAACCTGCGATTTCTGAGGCTGGTGACTCGGATAAACTTATCCTCAGAAGCAGAGGTGACTCTTGGTCTTCCTTTCCAGGGGCGGTCCTCATGTGAGCCAGTTTCTTTGTAGCGCTTGATGGTTTTTGCAACTGCACTTGGGGACACTTTCAAAGTTTTCCCAATTTTTCGCACTGACTGACCTTCATTTCTTAAAGTTATGATGGCCACTCGTTTTTCTTTACTTAGCTGCTTTTTTCTTGCCATAATACAAATTCTAACAGTCTATTCAGTAGGACTATCAGCTGTGTATCCACCTGACTTCTGCACAACGCAACTGATGGTCCCAACCCCATTTATAAGGCAAGAAATCCCACTTATTAAACCTGACAGGGCACACCTGTGAAGTGAAGACCATTTCCGGTGACTACCTCTTGAAGCTCATCAAGAGAATGCCAAGAGTGTGCAAAGCAATCATCAAAGTAAAAGGTGGCTACTTTGAAGAACCTAGAATATAAGACATATTTTCAGTTGTTTCACACTTTTTTGCAAAGTATATAATTCCACGTGTGTTACTTCATAGTTTTGATGCCTTCATTGTGAATGTACAATTTTCATAGTCATGAAAATACAGAAAAATCTTTAAATGAGTAGGTGTGTCAAAACTTTTGGTCTGTACTGTATGAAGAGAACACAAAAGAGAATGCAAAATGACCGATTGGTAAAAGAAGATAAAGATGAAGAGTCTTCTCATTATTGCTGCACCAATGTATCCAATCCTACAATAAGGCTGGAGCTACATGACAGCTTTGGTTGCAACACTGTTCGTGCGGCCAAGGTTCGCTATATGTAGCTGTTACACCAGTTAATTTAGTTGCATTTTGGCTCCGAGGGTAACGCGACCGCAACAAGCAAGTTGCAAAAAAAATCCAACAGCGTCCACCCCCTTATATTGCACTGCGATCTACAATGTGTACATTCCATAAGAACAAGAAAAATCATTATTTGAACAAATACAGTACAGACCAAAAGTTTGGACACACCTTGTCATTTAAAGATTTTTCTGTATTTTCATGACTATGAAAATTGTACATTCACACTGAAGGCATCAAAACTATGAATTAACACATGTGGAATTATATACTTAACAAAAAAGTGTGAAACAACTGAAAATATGTCTTATATTCTAGGTTCTTCAAAGTAGCCACCTTTTGCTTTGAAGACTGTTTTGCACACTCTTGGCATTCTCTTGATGAGCTTCAAGAGGTAGTCACCGGAAATGGTTTTCACTTCACAGGTGTGCCCTGTCAGGTTTAATAAGTGGGATTTCTTGCCTTATAAATGGGGTTGGGACCATCAGTTGTGTTGTGCAGAAGTCAGGTGGATATACAACTGATAGTCCTACTGAATAGACTGTTAGAATTTGTATTATGGCACGAAAAAAGCAGCTAAGTAAAGAAAAATGAGTGGCCATAATTACTTTAAGAAATGAAGGTCTGTCAGTCCGAAAAATTGGGCAAACTTTGAAAGTGTCCCCAAGTGCAGTTGCAAAAACCATCAAGCGCTTCAAAGAAACTGGCTCACATGAGGACCGCCCCAGGAAAGGAAGACCAAGAGTCACCTCTGCTTCTGAGGATAAGTTTATCCGAGTCACCAGCCTCAGAAATTGCAGGTTAACAGCAGCTCAGATTAGAGATCAGGTCAATGCCATGCAGAGTTCTAGCAGCGGACACATCTCTACCACAATTGTTAAGAGGAGACTTTGTGCAGCAGGCCTTCATGGTAAAATAGCTGCTAGGAAACCACTGCTAAGGACAGGCAACAAGCAGAAGAGACTTGTTTGGGCTAAAGAACACAAGGAATGGACATTAGACCAGTGGAAATCTGTGCTTTGGTCTGATGAGTCCAAATTTGAGATCTTTGGTTCCAACCACCGTGTCTTTGTGCAACGCAGAAAAGGTGAATGAATGGACTCTACATGCCTGCTTCCCACCGTGAAGCATGGAGGAGGAGGTGTGATGGTGTGGGGGTGTTTTGCTGGTGACACTGTTGGGGATTTATTCAAAATAGAAGGCATACTGAACCAACATGGCTACCACAGCATCTTGCAGCGGCATGCTATTCCATCCGGTTTGCGCTTAGTTGGACCATCATTTATTTTTCAACAGGACAATGACCCCAAACACACCTCCAGGCTGTGTAAGGGCTATTTGACCAAGAAGGAGAGTGATGGGGTGCTACGCCAGATGACCTGGCCTCCACAGTCACCAGACCTGAACCCAATCGAGATGGTTTGGGGTGAGCTGGACCGCAGAGTGAAGGCAAAAGGGCCAACAAGTGCTAAGCATCTCTGGGAACTCCTTCAAGATTGTTGGAAGACCATTTCCGGTGACTACCTCTTGAAGCTCATCAAGAGAATGCCAAGAGGGTGCAAAGCAGTCATCAAAGCAAAAGGTGGCTACTTTGAAGAACCTAGAATATAAGACATATTTTCAGTTGTTTCACACTTTTTTGTTAAGTATATAATTCCACTTGTGTTAATTCATAGTTTTTATGCCTTCAGTGTGAATGTACAATTTTCATAGTCATGAAAATACCGAAAAATCTATAAATGAGAAGGTGTGTCTAAACTTTTGGTCTGTACTGTAATTGCAAAACTGAAAATAATAATTTCCTCACTAACTAAATATCTGAATAATTTTCTGTGTCCTTAAAATTTTCAAAAGTAAACCACTTTTCCATTATAACTTTCTTACAAGTCAGTCAAAATACTTTGTAAAGGTTTTATGCATATGGTATAAAGAATTGGACTAATCTTTTTACTTAAAGTGTAGATGAAGAATTGCACACTGTCGCTGTGCCTAGAAGTGCTGCCATCATCATATTCTCTGCCAGTATGAAATTGTGCACTGCCGCCATTCATGGATGGACATACCATTGGTGCAACCTGTGCCGCCCCACAGGGGCCCAAGAGGTAAAGGGGCCCATTTCAACCTCCAAAGTAGGTGGAATTGTGCATTATTATGAGCTATTGGACTGGAAAGGGCCCATATATTATTCTTGTACAAGGGACCTCTTCTGAATGTGTTCACTCCTGCCGCCATATATTCGGTCTTTGAACAGGATCTGCTTGTGACTTCCAGCAGTAGCATGCTTGATGATTGTCAGGGACTCACTTGATCCTGATTACTCACAGAGACCACCCACTGTGATCTCTTGAGCAAACAGCTCTCTGCTGCCCCCTATCGCCCAGACAGTTGCTCGATTGGCCGACGATCAATATAGGATGCTGTAGACTGTTCTCACTAAGTAGTTATCAGCAAGCTAGCAGTGAGTGTACGGCATACACACCACCTTCCAACACATGGAATATATTTATATGCCCTCGTACTATCACTGATAGCCTCACGAAAACTCACTTAATATTTTTCGCTGCCGCCACCGATCAGCTTTAAAATACAATACAGGCTTGACCAGACGCCAGCTTTCTGGTAGTGTATGGCTTCGGGGGAGGGAACGATTACAGAGCAAAAGAAAGAGAACTATTAAATATTATATTTAATCCAAAAGAGAGGCAGTGTTTCTGAAAAATATACAAAAGATTTTACAAAGAGAGACAATGCAATACATATGCAGCTACATGAAAATAAATGGGGTTAAAGAAGAACTTACTCGACAGATCACAGAGACGATTCAGTCTAGGTGGAGGGAAGCACTCCAATGCCCATTCAGCGAATGTGACCCCTGCTTACATATAAATATGTAACTTCCAACATGAGTATAGACCCATCTTCAGCTGGGTCTTTTATGCCAAAGGGGGGGACCTGCCCACACATCCCTGGTGAAGACATCACGTGGGTGGGGCTCCACCCTTCATGTTTTTATTAAAATATCTAATTTCCGCTATAACTCCTCGCGAGTTGATCGGAGAAGCATGCGAGTGATACCATATTTTCCATTACAAATTTACCTTTCTTTAGGGACCAGACATGGCATAGCTGCGGTCTGATATTTTGTACTTTTGCATTACAGCTCACCGGAAGGGCGTACAGATTCGGAGAATTATGCGTATTGTTCCTTAGCTGACCCTGCCACTAAAAATATGTGTCCCATTATTATCGGAAGTATAGAACTTCCGATATTCCATATTTCGTGTCGGTGCCGGCGAGACTGTAGATTTCTGTTGAGCAGATGGGGATGCCCTGGGGGTAAGAGAGAATTCTTTTGAAGCCAGGAACTGCATCCTTCTCACCTAGTTGTATATTTATCACAGGTCTGTTCTGTTAATTAGGTTAGGGGCTCCTTTTGTTCTAGCATTTGCGTATTAGCCACTTCTCCTGTGTGTGCTAATTTGCATAGTAACAGCTGCTTAGATGGTGAGCTTCTTTGATAAATGGTATAGAGGCGGGGGAATGAGGGATTTCAGAGGGAGAGAGATATTTTCTTAATATTTTCTATGACAATTGAAGCTTGAAGAGGACAATTTGCATATTCCAGGTGCCTTCTGGGAAAAGCGAAGAGTCTCCTTCAGCTAGAAGATCGTTGGGTACAGCCGGGACCAGCTGCTTGGAAAGCATCGCCAAACCAGGGATTGAAGCTTGAAGAGGACAATTTGCATATTCCAGGTGCCTTCTGGGAAAAGCGAAGAGTCTCCTTCAGCTAGAAGATCGTTGGGTACAGCCGGGACCAGCTGCTTGGAAAGCATCGCCAAACCAGGGATTGAAGCTTGAAGAGGACAATTTGCATATTCCAGGTGCCTTCTGGGAAAAGTGAAGAGTCTCCTTCAGCTAGAAGATCGTTGGGTACAGCCGGGACCAGCTGCTTGGAAAGCATCGCCAAACCGTGCGCCTGTCGGCGCGCGAATTTGTTTATCCTAGGGTATCACAAGAAAGAAGACAGACATCAAGTCAGCAGGGACAAGGAGCAGCATGGCAGATGTGACAACCTACATGGTCAGCTGCAACATGTGCTACATGTTCACAGATCGACCAGAAGCTGAAACCAACTTCACCTGCCAGAAGTGTAGACTACTGGCTCTTTTAGAAGAAAAGGTGCGGGGACTGGAAGAAAGAATTGCGACATTAAAACTCATCAAGGAAAATGAAGACTTCCTGGACAGAACAGAAGCGTCACTACTGGTCACGGAAAGTGAAGGAAGCGTCAGAGAACCTCCAGAGGCAGACAAGTGGAGGCAAGTGACCAAAAGAAACAAGAAGACCATGGAGACACCACCAACCACACAACTGAGAAACAGATTCCAAGGACTTGTGGAGGACGAAGATGGCACACCTAAGGATGAGGAACTACCAGCAAGCAAAAAAGAAAAGAGCACCCAGAAACACCCTGAAGTGACAAGAAAAAGGACAGCCAAGAAGGGAAGAAGAGTGGTGGTGGTGGGAGACTCACTACTGAGAGGAACAGAAGCAGCTATCTGTAGACCGGACATAACCGCAAGAGAAGTATGCTGCCTCCCAGGGGCGAAGATCAAGGATGTTACTGATAGGATACCGAAGCTCATCAGTTCCAAGGATGTCCACCCATTTCTTCTGATACATGTTGGCACCAATGACACGGCAAAGAAGGACCTACCGACAATCTGCAAGGACTTTGAAGCATTGGGGAAGAAAGTAAAAGAACTGGATGCGCAGGTAGTTTTTTCTTCTATCCTTCCAGTAGACGGGCATGGCGTCAGGAGATGGAAAAGGATCCTTGATGTGAACAACTGGCTGAGACAATGGTGCAGACAACAAGGATTTGGATTCCTGTACCACGGTGTGAATTACCTCTATGACGGACTCCTTGCCAGAGACGGACTACACCTCAACAAACCCGGGAAACACACATTCGCCAGGAGACTCGCAACACTCATCAGGAGGGCGTTAAACTAGAAGAAGAGGGGATGGGAAGAAAAACGCCGGACACGAACATGCAACCAGAGAACATACTAATGAAAGATATGAAGTGCAACAAAGAAGGTCCAAGACAAGATACTTGGAAGGGAGGTAAGAAAATTTCTAATACAATCCACAGGGAGAAGATTGGAACAAAACAAAATCGTGTAAACTGCATGCTAGCAAATGCCACGAGCCTGACAAACAAGATGGATGAACTGGAAGCAGAAATATCTACAGGTAACTATGACATAGTGGGAATAACCGAGACATGGTTAGATGAAAGCTATGACTGGGCAGTTAACTTACAGGGTTACAGTCTGTTTAGAAGGGATCGAAGAAGTCGGAAAGGGGGTGGAGTCTGTCTATATGTAAAGACGTGTCTGAAGCCTACAATACGGGAGGATGTATGGGAGGGAAATGAGGAGGTCGAGTCCTTATGGGTGGAGATACATGGGGCAAAAAACAATAATAAAATTATCATAGGAGTCTGTTATAAACCACCAAATACAGTACAGACCAAAAGTTTGGACACACCTTCTCATTTAAAGATTTTTTTGTATTTTCCTGATTATGAAAATTGTACATTCACGCTGAAGGCATCAAAACTATGAATTACCACATGTGGAATTATATACTTAACAAAAAAGTGTGAAACAACTGAAAATATGTCTTATATTCTAGGTTCTTCAAAGTAGCCACCCTTTGCTTTGATGACTGCTTTGCACACTCTTGGCATTCTCTTGATGAGCTTCAAGAGGTAGTCACCGGAAATGGTCTTCACTTCACAGGTGTGCCCTGTCAGGTTTAATAAGTGGGATTTCTTGCCTTATAAATGAGGTTGGGACCATCAGTTGTGTTGTGCAGAAGTCTGGTGGATACACAGCTGATAGTCCTGCTGAATAGACTGTTAGAATTTGTATTATGGCAAGAAAAAAGCAGCTAAGTAAAGAAAAACGAGTGGCCATCATTACTTTAAGAAATGAAGGTCAGTCAGTCCGAAAAATTGGGAAAACTTTGAAAGTGTCCCCAAGTGCAGTTGCAAAAACCATCAAGCGCTACAAAGAAACTGGCTCACATGAGGACCGCCCCAGGAAAGGAAGACCAAGAGTCACCTCTGCTTCTGAGGATAAGTTTATCCGAGTCACCAGCCTCTGAAATCGCAGGTTAACAGCAGCTCAGATTAGAGACCAGGTCAATGCCACACAGAGTTCTAGCAGCAGACACATCTCTACAACAACTGTTAATAGGAGACTTTGTGAAGCAGGCCTTCATGGTAAAATAGCTGCTAGGAAACCACTGCTAAGGATAGGCAACAAGCAGAAGAGACTTGTTTGGGCTAAAGAACACAAGGAATGGACATTAGACTAGTGGAAATCTGTGCTTTGGTCTGATGAGTCCAAATTTGAGATCTTTGGTTCCAACCACCATGTCTTTGTGAGACGCAGAAAAGGTGAACGGATGGACTCTACATGCCTGGTTCCCACCATGAAGCATGGAGGAGGAGGTGTGATGGTGTAGGGGTGCTTTGCTGGTGACACTGTTGGGGATTTATTCAAAATTGAAGGCATACTGAACCAGCATGGCTACCACAGCATCTTGCAGCGGCATGCTATTCCATCCGGTTTGCGTTTAGTTGGACCATCATTTATTTTTCAACAGGACAATGAACCGAAACACACCTCCAGGCTGTGTAAGGGCTATTTTACCAAGAAGGAGAGTGATGGGGTGCTACGCCAGATGACCTGGCCTCCACAGTCACCAGACCTGAAACCAATCAAGATGGTTTGGGGTGAGCTGAACCGCAGAGAGAAGGCAAAAGGGCCAACAAGTGCTAAGCAACTCTGGGAACTCCTTCAAGATTGTTGGAAGACCATTTCCGGTGACTACCTCTTGAAGCTCATCAAGAGAATGCCAAGAGTGTGCAAAGCAGTCATCAAAGCAAAAGGTGGCTACTTTGAAGAACCTAGAATATAAGACATATTTTCAGTTGTTTCACACTTTTTTGTTAAGTATATAATTCCACATGTGTTAATTCATAGTTTTGATGCCTTCAGTGTGAATGTACAATTTTCATAGTCAAGAAAATACAGAAAAATCTTTAAATGAGAAGGTGTGTCCAAACTTTTGGTCTGTACTGTATAGCAGAAGCCACGGAAAGTCTATTAATGAGACAAATAGACGAAGTAGCAAAAAATAACGAGGTGATTATTATGGGGGACTTCAACTACCCCGATATAGACTGGGAAACCGAAAGCTGTAGATCTCAGAAAGGAAACAGGTTTCTGTCAATTATCAAAGACAATTATTTGTCACAACTTGTGCAGGAACCAACTTGAGGGACGGCCCTTTTAGACTTAATATTAACTAACAGGCCAGACAGAATAACTGAGGTGCAGGTCGGGGAGCACCTGGGAAATAGTGACCACAACATTATACAATTCCACATGTGCTTCAGTAGGGTGCCCAGCAAGGGAGTCACAAAAACACTGAACTTCAGGAGGGCAAAGTTTGATCAGCTAAGAGATGCCCTTCACTTTATAGACTGGGATAGTATCTTTAGTAATAGGAGCACGGATAGAAAATGGGAAATTTTCAAAACAGTCCTACATAGTCACTGTAGAAGGTACATACCTTATGGGAATAAAAGGGCTAGGAATAGGAGGAAGCCAATGTGGCTAAATAAGGAAGTCAAGAGGGCAATGAAAAACAAAAAAAGGGCTTTCGGTAAACTTAAACAAGAAGGCAGCGAGGAAGCGCTAGTATCTTATAGGGAAAAAAACAAAATCTGTAAGAAACAAATAAGAATAGCAAAAGAGGAGACAGAGAGACTAATTGCCAAGGAAAGTAAAACGAATCCCAAACTGTTCTTTAACTACATAAACAGTAAAAGGATTAAAACTGATGGAGTTGGCCCATTGAAAAATAACCTGGGTAAAATCATAGAGGGCGTTGAGGGTAAAGCAAACCTACTCAATAGCTTCTTCTCCACTGTTTTCACAAAAGAAAACAATTTATCGGAGGAAATGAAGAGTGATAAAGTAAACCCTCCGCTAAATATCACCCACCTAACCCAGGAGGAAGTTCAGAAACGCCTAAATAATATCAAAATAGACAAGTCACCAGGCCCAGATGGCATACACCCCCGGGTACTAAAAGAATTAAGTAATGTGATAGACAGGCCGCTGTATCTTATATTCAAGCACTCTTTATGGACAGGGACTGTCCCTCTAGACTGGCGCCAAGCAAATGTGGTACCAATATTCAAAAAGGGGTCTAAAAGTGACCCTGGGAACTATAGACCAGTCAGCTTAATGTCTGTTGTGGGTAAATTGTTTGAAGGATTTCTTAGAGATGCTATTGTAGAATATCTTAATGATAATAACTGTCTAACTCCATATCAACATGGATTCATGAGGGATCGCTCCTGCCAAACAAACCTGATCGCCTTCTACGAGGAGGTGAGCTCACAGCTGGACCTGGGAGAGTCAGTGGATGTTGTATACCTTGACTTCTCCAAAGCGTTTGATACCGTGCCACACAAAAGGTTGGTATATAAGATGAGAATGCTTGGTCTGGGGGATAATGTGTGCAAGTGGGTAAATAGCTGGCTGAGTGACAGAAAGCAGAGGGTGGTTATCAATGGAGTAAGCTCAGGGTGTGTCGGGGTTACTAGCGGGGTGCCTCAAGGGTCTGTCTTGGGCCCTATATTATTTAATATATTTATTAATGATCTAATGGAAGGGTTGCATAGTAAAATAGCAATATTTGCAGATGATACTAAACTTTGTAAAGTAGTTAATACAGACGAGGATAGGGCACAGCTACAGGAGGATTTAGATAAATTGGGGAGTTGGGCCAAAAAATGGCAAATGGGGTTCAATGCCGATAAATGTAAGGTCATGCACATGGGAAAGAAAAACAGCAGTCACCCATACATATTAAATGGGAAACCGTTGGGGAAATCTGACATGGAGAAGGACCTGGGCGTCTTGGTTAATAGCAAATTAAATTGGAGTGCCCAGTGTCAGGCAGCAGCTGCGAAGGCAAATAGAGTCATGGCATGCATCAGAAGAGGAATAGGGGCATATGATGAGAACATTGTTCTTCCTCTGTATAAAGCGCTGGTAAGGCCGCACTTAGAATATTGTGCACAGTTCTGGGCTCCGGTGCTCAGGAAAGACATATTGGAGCTAGAGAGGGTACAAAGGAGGGCGACTAAGGTAATACAGGGAATGGAGGGACTAGAATACCCAGAGAGGTTGTCAAAATTAGGCCTATTTACGTTGGAAAAGAGAAGGCTTAGGGGAGACCTCATAAACATGTATAAATACATCAGGGGGCAGTACAGAGATCTCTCCCATGACCTGTTTATACCAAGGATGGTGACAAAGACGAGGGGGCACACTATGCATCTGGAGGAAAGGAGGTTCCTGCACCAGCATAGAAGGGGATTTTTTACGGTCAGAGTCGTGAGACTCTGGAACTCTCTGGGAGAGCAAGTGGTGATGTCCAACTCACTTAATGAGTTCAAGAGAGGCCTGGACTCCTTTCTTGAGAACAATAAAATTACATCTTATGCTTAGTGATGGTTAATTAATCCAGGGATTTAATCTGACTGCCAGATTGGAGTTGGGAAGTGAATTTTTCCTCAATGATGTAAATTGGCCTATACCGCATGTTTTTTTGTTGCCTTCCCCTGGATCAACGCTGCGGAATAGCTGCAGTGCACAAGAAATAGGCTGAACTGGATGGACGCTTGTCTTTTTTCGGCCTTATAAACTATGTAACTATGTAACAATGATATAATCCATGTTGATCATGGGTTCCTCAGTAGCCTCAGAGCTTGGGTGAATGCCCGATTTACTCTCCTCCCCTATATTATCAACAACATTCTTAGATAACATATGTATACAATATAGGTTATACTATGCAAAATCAATATATATACTAGAGGTATTAATTATAACTAAGAATAAAAGTAACATTTCTAAGCTTCACATTTTATAAAGGTTTCTGCCATTATTTCATGAGGTATTAGTTAATTATACTATTATGGGAGGGGGGGGTAAATGCAAATTACAGAAGCATTTACAATGGTCAGAATGAAACTACAAATTTCAATGTACAGATTAAGCTGTCCATGATAGCAGGTTGTACATGATCAGTGTATATTGCATGTTCACCTACAAAAGGTTCCATCATCATGACCACACAACAGAAATAAATTGTAATGAACAAGCAGTTTAGAAGAAGAGTCACCCTGTAATATTGAAGATATAAGAGATAGTAAAGTAATTATAGAGGAGCACTGCTGAGCACAGACAAGAGGCTAGGTAAAGTGGGTTCTGTTATTAACTGGGAAAAAAGAAAATTGTTGCCTGAGATAGTAACCTGTTTTATGGTCAGTTTTTGTAGCTGATTCTAAATTTGCCCTTATTTTTCTTCCATCAGCTCTAGTTAATGAGATGTGATACAACGCTATGTTTATGCATACTGCCGATCAAACACTATCACTCATGTCTACTAAATATTATTAATTTTGCCTTCTTGGTTATGAAAACAAATTCATACATGTAGATTTCTTTTATTTATGAAGAATTTGCATCACGGATAAGAATTAAAAATGCATAAAAAAGTTGTAATTGATACACTGTTCATTTACTGAGATACCTAGCAAATGCAGTGCTTTAAAGATTTCTTGCGGTGAGTTGCGCCAGGGCAATCACTTAGAATAGACCAGCAATAATCCATCATCATATGGGTATCCCAATGTCCTCGGCATCTTTCTTCTATAGTTCTTAAATCGTGGTGGAATCATTTACCCTGCTCTTCACTCATCACCAAGGTTTTCTGACAAACGTCCAAGTGGCTGTGGAGATAATGCACCTTAATACCCATTGTACAGTCAAGTGACGCAAAGAAGATAGCATTTTTTTCTACCAGGTCAGTGTAATTATCTGCTTTATAGTTCCCAAGAAAATTCTGAACATCCATAGTGAAAGAAGACCATGCATCTGCCTCAGCATCGTTCAATGAATCTTTGAACTGTGGATCTGTCATGAGTCCTCTCATTTGAGGACCGTCAAAAATACCCGCCTTTAACTTCTCCATTGTCAGCACTGGAAATTTTCTGCAGATGTAGTTGAACCATCTTCCCTCTTTGTTTAGAACCTTTATGAATTCCTTAATTAAACCTTATTTGATGTGCAGAGGTGGTAAAATGATCTTATTCCTGTCAACCAATAGTCCGGCAATTACGGTCTTTTCTCCTACTACCATGTGTTCTCTCAGAGGCCACTATTTTCTCACCCAGTGCTCATTTTGTGATGTATCCCAGAGACAGAAAAATCAGGGATACTTAGTGTGTCCACTCTGCTATGCCATAATATTCATCATCTTTAGATCCATACAAATTGGCCACTGGTGATCGTGGTATGATATTTTCTGTAGGACCAGAGCAATTGTGTTTTTCTCTTCAGTCATCTTTGTTGAATGACGTATTAGGAATGATACATATTTGTTCCCATTGTGTAAAAGCACACATTTTAGACTCCTCTTAGAACTGTCTGTGAACAGCTGCCATTCGCTTGGTTGATATTGTGATATGCCCATTTTCATCAGCAAGCCTTGAACATTGTTGCAATAAACAAAATCACTTTTCTGGGGAAAGAATGGCAGTAAATCCTCTTCTCTGTTTGGATAGTATGTGATTTTGGTTTCCAGATGTAATAAATTCCTCTCTGCTAGTCTAGACACCAACAATTCTGCTGATTTCGTTGGGAGATTTAGCTCTCTAATGAGGTCATTGAGCTCCGGCTGATTAAAAACTTATCAAGAGCTCCCTGTCCTCTCCAACAACAAGAACCTTTCCCTGCAAGCAAAAAAAAGTAGAACAATGATTAATTCTCATCGTCACACAATAAAACAAAAAAGAATATCTCTACCTATTTCAAAACAATTTTGTAGCCCTGATAACAGCATCTTGGACATGAATTTGCTGGTACTGAAAGGTAACTTCTCATCCCAGAGAGACAGAAGATTGTGGGAATACAGACTTATGGTGACCTTTTACACATTTAAAGCAGAAATGAATGTGTCGCATGGATTTAGGTCTTTACATCAATAGACCTGTGGGGGCATCACAACCCTGGACCAGACCTCAATCAGAGGACAATAATACTTTCGACTGTCTCACTCACCTCTTGCCACATTGATAGTTTTGCTTAACGTCACTTGTCTTATTTACTGCATTATTTTTGTGTCCTGTTGTGCATCAATATGTGATTCTTCAGATTTTGTGTTATACTATGCCTGATGGAGAGACCTGAGTAGTCTCTAAAGCTTGCTATTTGTTACCATCTTTTCAATTAGCCATTAAAAGGTATCTACCATTGATGACTCTCAAATTTTAATATGTTTCTATCTAATGGCTAACACAGTACAATTATATATTTTTCCTGTATTAAAAACTTGTGGCACTGATGAGGTTCCTTCAAAATCACTGTCATCATGACTACTGTTTATACAGTGGGTACAGAAAATATTCAAACCCCTTTAAATTTTTCACTCTTTGTTTCATTGCAGCCATTTGGTAAATTCTAAAAAGTTAATTTTTTTTCTCATTAATGTACACTCTGTACCCCATCTTGACTGAAAAAAACAGAAATGTAGAAATTTTTTCAAATTTATTAAAAAAGAAAAACTGAAATATCACATGGTCATAAGTTTTCAGACCCTTTGCTCACACACTCATATTTAAGTCACATGCTGTCCATTTCCTTGTGATCTTCCTTGAGATGGTTCTACTCCTTCATTGGAGTCCAGCTGTGTTTAATTAAACTGATAGGACTTGATTTGGAAAGGCACACACCTGTCTATATAAGACCTCACAGCTCACAGTGCATGTCAGACCAAATGAGAATCATGAGCTCAAAGGAACTGCCCAAGGAGCTCAGAGACAGAATTGTGGCAAAGCACAGATCTGGCCAAGGTTACAAATTAATTTCTGCAGTACTCAAGGTTCCTAAGAGCACAGTGGCCTCCATAATCCTTAAATGGAAGAAGTTTGGGACCACCAGAAGTCTTGCTAGACCTGGCTGTCCAGCCAAACTGAGCAATCGTGGGAGAAGAGCCTTGGTGATAGAGGTAAAGAAGAACCCCAAGATCACTGTGGCTGAGCTCCAGAGATGCAATAGGGAGATGGAAGAAAGTTCCACAAAAGTCAACTATCATTGCAGACCTCCACCAGTTGTGCCTTTATGGCAGGGTGGCCTGACGGAAGCCTCTCCTCAGTGCAAGACATCTGAAAGCCTGCATAGAGTTTGCTCAAAAACACATGAAGGACTCCCAGACTATGAGAAATAAGATTCTCTGGTCCGATGAGACGAAGCTAGAACTTTTTGGTGATGATTCTAAGCGATATGTGTGGAGAAAACCAGGCACCGCTCATCACCTGCCCAATACAATCCCAACAGTGAAACATGGTGGTGGCAGCATCATGCTATGGGGGTATTTTTCAGCTGCAGGGACAGGACGACTGGTTGCAATTGAAGGAAACATGAATGCGGTCAAGTACAGAGATATCCTGGATGAAAACCTTTTCCAGAGTGCTCTGGACCTCTGACTTGGCCAAAGGTTCACCTTCCAACAAGACAATGACCCTATGTACACAGCTAAAATAACAAAGGAGTGGCTTAAGAACAACTCTGTGACCATTCTTGACTGGCCCAGCCAGAGCCCTGACCTAACTCCAATTGAGCATCTGTGGAGAGACCTGAAAATGGCTGTCCACCAACGTTCACCATCCAACTTGACGGAACTGGAGAGGATCTGCAAGGAAGAATGGCAGAGGATCCCCAAATCCAGTTGTGAAAAACTTGTTGCATCATTTCCAGGAAGACTCATGGCTGTACTAGCTCAAAAGGGTGCTTCTACTCAATACTGAACAAAGGGTCTGAATACTTATGACCATGTGATATTTCAGCTTTTCTTTTTTAATACATTTGCAAAAATTTCTACATTTCTGGTGTTTTTCAGCCAAGATGGGCTGCAGAGTGTACATTAATGAGAAAAGAAATGAACTTTTTAGAATTTATTAAATGGCTGAAATGAAATAAACAGTGAAAAAATTAAAGGGGTCTGAATACTTTCCGTACCTACTGTAGGTGAAGAGCATGATTCATCTTCAGGGACCTCTTCTAGCTTATTTAATGATGGGACTGGTATTTCATCTTAGTGTAAAACAGGTAGTTTTCTAAGTCTAGGTCAGGATATATCCATTTACTCCGATTACGTCCATTATATTAACCACACAGAAGTAACAATGATCACCGTGATTCCACTGTTCTTTCCAGACCATAGGAATGCCAAATTTCAGACATTTCCTCATATCATTTGTCCACTGCCAAAGGTGCTTAAAGGGAATCTGCCCCCCCCCCCCCCCAGGACATATATAATCTATTAATATGGGCATACAGGTGATAGAAATGTTAATCCAGCCCTACCTGTATGCCTCATATTAATGGTCTTGTTTTCTGAAATCTCATATTTTAACTTTATGATAATAATAATAATCTTTTTATTTATATAGCGCCAACATATTCCGCAGTGCTTTACAATTCAGACAATTTACAGACATTATGGGCACTGTCCCCATTGGGGCTCACAATCTACATTCCCTCTCAGTATGTCTTTGGAGTGTGGGAGGAAACCGGAGAACCTGGAGGAAACCTTGCAGATGTTGTCCTTGGTGGGATTTGAACCCAGGACCCCAGTGCTGCAAGGCTGCAGTGCTAACCACTGAGCCACCGTGCCGCCCAATGATCCCTTCCATGCCCCGGGCCCGGAAGGAATCCCCGCCTCCTCTCTTCATTATAATAGTATCCCCCTCCTTTGCACGTCACAGTGTCCTGTGATGTGCAGTTGAGGTGCTGTGATTCCGCACCTGCACGTTGAACTCCCTCCATGATCCTCCCTTCTATAGGAGAAAGTCTCTGTGACTCAATAGTGCCTGCGCAGAAGATCACGGAATACACTAGGTTGCTGGACCTACATGTTGGGTGTTGGCACCCTTGGGGGTTTTGTGTGAAATTATGTCTAATTTGCCTTTTTTTCTCTTTTTTTTTGTGTCGTTCCAATGCACACAATGGCAGTAAACGTGTGTATAACAAAACATGTGTAATTGCAATAATTTTCTAGGAGAAAGACTTCATTTTTTGGAACAACTTCAAGGGTGCCAACACTTTCGGCCATGACTGTATATGCTGCATTACACATTTCTCTGCTTAGCTGTGAAGATGTTTTGATAAAAATGATTGTGGCCATAAACGTCTATAACTGAAGGATAAATGTTGACTTAGTTATCAGTATGTTGTTATTTTTCAGCATAGACTGATCTTAAATTGTTTCTAAATAGCATAAATAGTTATTATTATTATTTCAGTTTAGGCATACGCAGATGCTCCATAGCTGTGTGCCAGAATTTTGACTTAAACACTGCACCCTTTGTGGGGGCAAACCAGACCTTTGTCACTATGTGATTATTCAAATTACATGTGAAGACTGGATCTTAGTCAAGAGTGCAAATTTCCATTTCAAGTGGTGGAGCATATAAAGCAGCCTAGGTTCCCTTGCAAACAAACCAAACAGGAGAATCTCCATAGATGAAATTCCTAAACAGTCTCTCATTTCCTCCTCTGAGAATCTTGCTTTTGGGACTTTGTCTACAAGACATATTACCAATCTCTCTCACAGGTGATCCTTCTTACTTTCTTTACGTGTTTGTATTATTCGTGCGCATTTGTCTGTGTGCTACTAATTGGTTACAAAGTTTGGGATTGGGGCAATCCTCACACTCAGTGTCTATCATGAGCAGGTAGTATACGTGTTCCAAGGTTGTGTAGAAGCGCGGAATGTCAGTGACCACTAAAGCTCCATAGTGTATTACCTTTGAGTTCTTATACTGTGTGACCACCTTCCTCAGTGTTCCTCTTCAGTTTGGCTTTCTGTCATCAGCTTAATAAGATTAGGTTTATGGATCTTCAAGGAGATTGATACTCCATGACAAGTAGCAGGGTTCTCTGCCTAGTCCCTTGGATGTGCACATAAATAAAGAAGGCGGGGACATTAATGTGAAACCCAACAAGAGGTATTCGATAAAGGACCACAAAGGTAGTTCATAAATAATTCAATATTTTATTAGATAATAGATCAAAACATAAAAACAACACAAGACCAAATACATATGAAAATCAATAATAACATTAGCTCAAGACGGGGATGGATATGTCCCCACAAATTTGTAGTTGGACCCTCTGGTAGGTGAAAGTAATAATAGACCATTACCCATGTAAATGTGTACCACACAACGTATCACATAGCCCCAATGCTTTATATAATTTAACAATCAACAATATATGTAACATAGTTTTACAGATAACCTGAAAATACAAATAATGTAAGCTAAAAGTGCAATTGCCATAATATACCTACACTGGCTAAGAGTAAGACATATATAATGAAGGATAAAATGAAAAATACAACTAGCTGTCACAGATACAGGTATCATAAGGTGAGGCTACACATTTGACATACTGGAGTATTGGATGGAAAAAATAAGAGAGTCATACTGAGGACATACCACAACCCCCTCGAACCACTCCAATGCCATATCACTCCTGCTTCATCAGGGAGTGTCAGGGACATTAATGTATCTGGGTCCAAGTCTAGGAATGAAGCCGCAAGTGTCAAATGAGTGAAACTGCTTCTGCACTTCCACCTTACCTTACCTCAGGGGGAGGGCAGCTGGAGGAATGATTAAATTGATACAGTGTCATCAGTACTCTCCTAGATACACCTCTGTTGCATCTACCTATTGTCAGGCCTGTCTATCGAGTATAAAAGTTAATGCTGAAAATCCTTTAAAAGCTCCTCAAAAACATTTGCCAAAAGCACTGTTAAAGATTGATTTCATACAACCGTCAGAGTGTGAATTGTGTGTATATATATATATATATATATCCCCATCATTGCTCTCTCCATCACCATCATTGCTCTCCCCTTCTCCATCATTGCTCTCCCCCATCCCCATCATTGCTCTCCCCCTTTCCATCATTGCTCTCCCTTTTGCATCATTGCTCTCCCTCTCTCCATCACTGCTCTCCCCCTCTCCATCACTGCTCTCCCCATCCTTATTATTGCTCTCCCCATCCCCATTATTGTTCTCTCCATCCCCATCATTGCTCTCCCCATCATTGCTCTCCCCATCCCCATTATTGCTCTCCCCCATCCCCATCACTGCTCTCCCCCTCTCCATCATATCACCAGATATTAACCGCATATAGCATCAAAATAATTCCCCATCATTGCTCCCCTCCACCTCCTTCATCATTGCTCTCCTCCACCTCCTCCATTATTGCTCTCCCCATCCCCATCATTGCTGTCCCCCATCCCCATCATTGCTGTCCCCCATCCCCATCATTGCTCTCCCCCATCCCCATCACTGCTCTCTCTATCCCCATCATTGCTCTCCCCCTCTCCATTATTGCTCACCCCATCCCCATCATTACTCTCCCCCATCCCCATCACTGCTCTCCCCCTTTCCATCATTGCTCTCCCCTTTCTATCATTGTGCTCCCCCTCTCCATCACTGCTCTCCCCCTCTCCATCACTGCTCTCCCCATCCCCATTATTGCTCTCCCCATCCCCATCATTGCTTTCCCCATAATTGCTCTCCCCATCCTCATTATTGCTCTCCCCATCCGCATCATTGCTCTCCCCATCCCCATCACTGCCCTACCCCTCTCCATCATTGCTCTCCCCATCCCCATCATTGCTCTCCCCCTGTCCATCAATGCTCTCCCCATTATTGCTCTCCCCCATGCCCATCATTGCTTTCCCCATCCCCATCCCCATCATTGCTCTCCACTTCTCCATCATTGCTCTCCTTATCCCCATTATTGCTCTCCCCCCTCCATCACTGCTCTCCCCATCCCCATTATTGCTCTCTCCCTCTCCATCATTGTCCCCCGACCCAGTGTATTAGTTAAAAAAACAACAACACTTACCTCTCTGCCCGTTCCCCCACAGGCCACAGCATGCTCTTGTCTGCAACTTTCTCCCTGACACAGGCCTGATCTTAACGATGACGTCATCAAGCAGCGCATGCCTGTGTGAGGGAGAGAGTGCCAGGCAGGAAGAAGAATGGATCCCTCAGCTCCGCTGGCATGTCAGCAGCGGAGCTGGAGGGATCGCATTGCTCCCTGCCTGCCGCACCACTGATAAGTCGGTGGCCATGTTAACCAGCGGGCCCCTGGGCATCCTGCTCGAGGGCCTGCCGAGGACCCGGGCCCACTGGAGAATTCCTTGGTGTCCTGATGCCCCAGTCCGACCCTGTATATATATATATATATATATATATAAATATATATATATATAGTAGCATAGCAGGGAAGGACAGCGTTAAATCTCATCTCTGCAGTGTTTGATTAGAAGCACCTGCATGGTTTCTCTAAGAAGCAGTAAGCAGATTCATTGGGTGTCCAGTTTAAATGTGAGCTGTAGCTGGGAGAGAGACATGCCAGGGTCTCTCTCTGAATGGCGTGACTGAGGAGTTAGTCAGTCTGCTGGATACAGCAGGCGCAAATGTGTTATCTGGTGAATGTACAGACCATGGGCACCAGACTGGATGCGTCGTGGAGCTGTAGTGAGACCAGAATTCCTCTCTGAGAAGAGACTGCACAGGCCATGTGCAGAGAACCGCAGGTATCAGTGGTTGCTATGGACAATAGCTGTTTTGTTTGATCGTGCTGGGGCTAACTCACCAGTGTATGAGTAGCCAGGGTCTGTTCTGTTAGCGCCTCGACAAGGCTAGAGATTTATGTTTGAGTTTGTTTTGGTGCTGTGAAAGCTGTGGAAAGCAATAAAAACTGCACATATTTGGACCAAAACTGCATTGCCTGTGTGAACGCTATTTTAGGCCTAATGCCTACCAGAGAGAATGAAACTCCTTCGACAAGTTCTGCACACGTACACAAAAATATACTGCACATGTGTAAGGGTGTGACAGAGACTGTCGTGTTCCTGCCCCTAAACAACAATTGTATAGTGTAAATACTGTGATGTATTTTTACTGCGTTTTATGGTGACATTTGAAATGTAAAATGTATAGAGTGTAATGTAACTAATGTATAGTGTGTTGCTGTGAGGTTACTGCAAGTTAACGCCTAAGGTATCTCTGGTACACTCAGCTCAGGTTTAGGGAAAGTATAGGATACAGTTTAAAGCTTAGGTTAGGGTTTAGGGCCCAGAGCAGTGACAGATAGAGCAACTTAGGTAGTGGTGGGCCTCATTAGTGTATAAGTGATAGAAATAGTGTATGACATAGTTAAATGTTTGGGACCAGCCCAGGATGGGAGGGGTGAGGTCAAGTAAAAAAGGAATTACTTCTTGGTTTAGTTAGCGTCAGTGTGAGGTTCGTGTCAAGTCCAAGTTCAAGTGCAGTGGGCTAGAAGAACAGTTGGAAGAAAAAGTTCTGGTTGTATGAGGACATACCAAATTCCCTTCGGACATTCCTGCATTGTCCTGGGCCTACAGCCGAACTAGGCACTGAGGAGAGTGCCTTAATCCTTTTCATACAGAGGAAGCCAGATGGGGAACCATATGAGGGAAAAGTCAGAGCTGAATGTAAGCAAATAAGCAAATGCTAGAAATGTAATGTGTTGATGGAACAAAAACCAGAGGGTGCTATGCCCGATATTGCGTATTAAAGACTGATGTACTTGCACTGAACTTTAACTTGCTAAAACAAACCAGTTGTCCTCTGATGTGTGTGCGGCTGGTCCTGGAACTGAGGATGTGGAGACAGCGATGGCATCCGGCCTGCAAGTGAGTACAATGCAATGTACACAGCATGACACTAATGGACTGAGACACTGTTTATTTGTGGGGTGCCAGGGCATGGAGAAGCAGCAGCTTACCCATGGCTACCGCCCTGGGCACCTTACATATGTACATAAAAAGGACACAACACTCTGTACTGATTGTAAATACTTTACGTGATCATGTCATCACAAAACATTAATAAAACCAAGGAAGACACAATAACACAAACATATAGCAACACATAACAGAGGGAGTATGTGTACTTAGAAGGTATATGTGACGCGCCCCCTGGGCCATATTCTTTAGAGGAATACCCGGAGCCGGATCAGATGGGAGTTGTAGTCTTCCGAGTGGCTGTGACCCGGTCCGTGCCCAGGGTGTCAAGCTCAGAGTATGTGGCAGTCCTACAGATGTTATAAAGTTCTTAATGTCGACTACGCCACCCGTTGTATTGCGGTCACTATGGCCGCCGCTGCAGCAGGGTCCGCTGAGGCTGATGGTGTTGGTGCAGCTTTTGGTAGTATAACCCCCAACGGGTGGGGTATAGCCTCAGGGGGTCAGGTGCAGAGGATGGGGGTTGTGGTGGTGCAGCATAGATGTTAAGTGAAGACAGAGTCGGGTTGTGCAGTTTAGGGTATTTACTCACTGCTGATGTTCCGGTCACTCCAGCTTCAAGTGACCACCCGAGCCGTGCTGCGTCCACCAGGTCCTGGATTCAGCAAACCCCCAAACAAGTCCGGAGCGTGACCCTGAGCTCTCCTTCTGTCCTTTCCTCTGGCCGTCCCCACTAGTGATCCACCTAGGTCCAGCTCCCTCGGGCCTTCTGTTGGGAGACCCTTGGCCTTGGGTTCCCTGACCCTCCACGTGGTTTGCCTTCGGGGTGGATGTGGTGGGTGGCCGTGGCAGACGCTGCCCACGGCCTCCGGTCTCTGGCTAGGGTGTGCTTTTGCCCCCACCAGTTTGGGATCCGGTACCCTATTGCCGACTCTTCACCCGGGGATTGAATTTGGGTTCTCAGAGTCCTCTCTTTGTCCCCTCTGGGTCTTTCCTTCTCTGCTCCACTCTCTCTCTGCAGGCTCATCTGGACCTCTGCTTCTTACTCTGACAGACTGACCCTGTTCTTTGATGGTGCCCACCTTATATACACCCTCTATGTGTGAGCTCAGGTGACCAGCACCCAATGAGCTCCTATCTTTACCCAGGCTGCTCCCCCTATCTGCCCCTACACTACTTGGGATGTACCACCCCCCTCCCACTCCAGCCAGGAACAGACTCGGTCGTACCTGCACATTTCTAAGTGGGAGTACCGTCGGCCTGCCCCTCGGAAATGGGATGTGTGTAGTGCATGCAGCCTACCGAGCTCAGGTCCACACTCCATCCTTACCCGGGAGTGGAATATCACACCTCTGGGTTGAGGTGCAATACCCCTGTAGCAGCCGAATCCTCAGGGTGCTACATTCCCCCCTGGTAAATCACAGCACGTCCTCGGGCTGTAAGAACAAAACACCATAAAACATACAAATTTTTTTTTCATATAAACAACATAGTAAAAACATATAAAATATCATATATATATCAGAAAACTTTTCATATAAATAACATTCTCGTACACTTTTCTTCGCTTCTAGTTCCTCCTCCGGTCACTGTGCAACGCGTGACCGGGTAAAGTGCGACAGTCTTTTCTTGAAAAATGGTTTTCCTATAAAACCGGTAGGGGGCGCTTTAGGAAGCGCAACTATATACAAAAGGGGTAGTGGCCGCTCTCAGTCCTCGGCCAGGTATTAGGGAGGAATGACCGCTCTCAGTCCTCGGTCAGTGGGATTTAAGGGATAAACGGATAAACAGTTCACACTTGCTGGTCCCAACGGGGACTATGATAGCAGCAGTAACAGTTCACGGTGCCCCGACGGGCAACTATATACAGCTTCTGCTTCGCTGTACTTAACGACGACGTCCTCCTGCTCTTTCTTTATGGTTTCCTTTAGCTTCAGACCCGTTCGGGCACGTATGCTGGGCAAACAGATCTTCTCCCAGATGCGGCACTTTAGGTTTTATGGGCGCGGTGGTGTTAGCGCCTGGGTTGCCCGGGCCTTGCGGCCAGGCCTGGGGTATCTGGAAGGTGAAGGGCACCGTAAGGACGGCGGCGCCCTGGGCTACTTGGCCCTGCGACCAGGCCGGGGGCTCCGCGGAGGTAGGGGGCGCTGTTGGTATTGCGGCGCCCGGGGGTACTAGGCCCTGCGACCAGGCTGGTGGTACTTCCTGCTTGGTCACGCTCGGGGTCGAGGCGTGTGACGTCACAGGGGTCGCGGCTCCCGTTTGAGGCCTAGTCTGCGGCGGTGACGTTGCAGCGACGGGCACGGCAGGATAGACTTCGGGCTCTGCGACGGGGAGCTGGGGCAGGTACGCGGTTTCCCGGTTTGGGGTAGAGACGTCCCCTTTACCTGCCTCCTTTCGTTCGGCTCCCTTCTCGGCGCCGTCTCCGGCCTTCAGTCCTCCCGCGCCATCCTCAGAGGTGGTCTGTCTCCTCGTCTTGGGTGGCGTGCTCCGCTGACAGGTCTCGGTCTGCTGGGCCATCTCACGGCTCCACTCTGCCAACGTCTCTCGCTGCACCCGGGCCATCCTCCTTGCGAGGCCCTCCAGAGCGGTCTGTGCACACTCCCGGTCTCGGGGGAGCTGTGCTAGGACCTCCACTAGGCCTAGTGGGGTCGTTGCTTCTAGCAGGCTCCTGACCAACGGGTCGGTGCTGCTCTGCTCTCCTTCTGCTGTCTCCAGCAGGCTCCTGGCCAGCGGGCCGGTGCTGCTCTGCTCTCCCTCCTCTGTTTCTAGCAGGCTCCTGGCCAACGGGCCGGTGCTGCTCTGCTTTCTCGCCATCTCCGGGTAAGCTCCTCCGAAACTCTTCTCCAGGCTTCTTGCCTCCGGGTGCGCTCGCTCCAGACTGCTCCAGGCGACACCCATCTTTGTTCTCTCCTTCTCAGTCCTCCCACTTCGAGGGCGGTCCCGGGGCCACTTGGTGATTGTCAGCTCCAGGGGCAGTTCTTTCACGCTGACAGACACCTCTAGCATCACAGTCTCTGTTGGTGGGGGCGGTTTCCACTTTTGCGCCATTTTCGGTCCTGGCCCACGATGGGAGGTGGCCTCTCGCCACCCTCTGGCACGCCCATAATGGCGTCCGCTCTTCCAAGGCGGGAAACCTTTGGAAATGGCGGGAATCGTCTCCCAGTGGCGGGAAACTCTGCAGATGGCGGGAAAAAGCTGTTAATGGCGGACAACCGGCGGGAATCGACCTGTGATGGAGTCCGATGGCGGGGACCCTCCGGAACCGGCAGGAGACTTCTTTTTGAGGTAAACTCGTTCTTTTCTTCAGGCACGCAGTACCCGGGTGTTGCGGGCACGTGATCCTGCCGACTACGCCAAAGTTGACGCGCCCCCTGGGCCATATTCTTTAGGGGAATACCCGGAGCCGGATCAGATGGGAGTTGTAGTCTTCCGAGTGGCTGTGACCCGGTCCGTGCCCAGGGTGTCAAGCTCAGAGTATGTGGCAGTCCTACAGATGTTATAAAGTTCTTAATGTCGACTACGCCACCCGTTGTATTGCGGTCACTATGGCCGCCGCTGCAGCAGGGTCCGCTGAGGCTGATGGTGTTGGTGCAGCTTTTGGTAGTATAACCCCCAACGGGTGGGGTATAGCCTCAGGGGGTCAGGTGCAGAGGATGGGGGTTGTGGTGGTGCAGCATAGATGTTAAGTGAAGACAGAGTCGGGTTGTGCAGTTTAGGGTATTTACTCACTGCTGATGTTCCGGTCACTCCAGCTTCAAGTGACCACCCGAGCCGTGCTGCGTCCACCAGGTCCTGGATTCAGCAAACCCCCAAACAAGTCCGGAGCGTGACCCTGAGCTCTCCTTCTGTCCTTTCCTCTGGCCGTCCCCACTAGTGATCCACCTAGGTCCAGCTGCCTCGGGCCTTCTGTTGGGAGACCCTTGGCCTTGGGTTCCCTGACCCTCCACGTGGTTTGCCTTCGGGGTGGATGTGGTGGGTGGCCGTGGCAGACGCTGCCCACGGCCTCCGGTCTCTGGCTAGGGTGTGCTTTTGCCCCCACCAGTTTGGGATCCGGTACCCTATTGCCGACTCTTCACCCGGGGATTGAATTTGGGTTCTCAGAGTCCTCTCTTTGTCCCCTCTGGGTCTTTCCTTCTCTGCTCCACTCTCTCTCTGCAGGCTCATCTGGACCTCTGCTTCTTACTCTGACAGACTGACCCTGTTCTTTGATGGTGCCCACCTTATATACACCCTCTATGTGTGAGCTCAGGTGACCAGCACCCAATGAGCTCCTATCTTTACCCAGGCTGCTCCCCCTATCTGCCCCTACACTACTTGGGATGTACCACCCCCCTCCCACTCCAGCCAGGAACAGACTCGGTCGTACCTGCACATTTCTAAGTGGGAGTACCGTCGGCCTGCCCCTCGGAAATGGGATGTGTGTAGTGCATGCAGCCTACCGAGCTCAGGTCCACACTCCATCCTTACCCGGGAGTGGAATATCACACCTCTGGGTTGAGGTGCAATACCCCTGTAGCAGTCGAATCCTCAGGGTGCTACATATGCAGAAGTAATAGCAAAATTATATGGGCTAATCATAAAATTAAATATAAGATGCAATAGTATAAATGCATAAATATAGATAAATTCACACAAGTAATTAGCAGTGAGATATTAACCCCCACAGGTATGTGTGTTGCACTATCAATGTATTTTTTCTGTGACGCTTTTTCAACGGGATAACAAAAGGGTGAACTCAGATTCTATTTAGGCCCCAGCATACCAATCAGATGGTACATTGCCAAGAAGTATTTCATGGGGAAACAGAGGTAGCATATCACTCAAGTCCTTATTAAAATATAAGTATAAGTATAAGAATAATGAAGAGAAATAGCTTGTATGAATGCTAATAATGTCTTGACACACATTCCAGGAAAAAACAAGAAGTGATGTAACTTCCACTACTATGGTGCGTGTTAGCCTAGAGCGCAACACCGAGGGGGAAGATGACGTCACTAGCATGCTGTGCGTTCCAAACTTGAGTGCACAGCATGACATGTACATAAAAGAAAGAGGGGCCGGCCCGCAGAATGATGGACAGGAAATAGTGCATTGCAGAATACCCAAGATGTGAAAATGGAGAATAATACGAATAAATGAAAAGTGACAGCCTGGTAGAAATAAAACGTGAGCACATTATATAAAATTCTCTAATGTAGAATAAAATGCAAATATCAAGCAGTCAATCAGTGAGCTCAGTGGCTCTGCCAGAGTAGACAGAACGCCACCTTCAGAGCTGATGAATGCATTGATTGGCTGCCACGCTCTTGACGTGACAAAAATGCTATGTTGAAATGCATGATATTTTTTTATCTAGTAAAACTCCTTTTCATAGAAATATTTCTAGATCCTAGAGAAGTAGAGACACTAATTTAAGTGTTAGATGACTTATTACTTGCAGATGATTTTGTGTTTGAGTTGTCATCAGGTGTCAAAGTACCTGTAGAACTATAAGTAAATGTGCTGATATGTGTTGCACTATAATAACTTACCAGAATAAGTTAGGTGACACACTGTTTTCATCGCTGAGGCAGAAACACAACACATGTCCTTTATATTGTCATTAATAATACTATAAAATACATGATGTGTCAGCACACTGAAATTAATGAATACATTAAAGGGGTTGTCCACTACTTTATATTACCCCCCCAATGTATCCCCCCAGGGCCCCTAAGACTTTTTGTAAATACCTTGTGTTGCAGATAATGCCTGTGAGCGGCGCTATCGCTGGCCGCTCACAGGCATCACGTGACCACCGGCTTCAGCCGGCTCTGACATCCGCTGACGTCTCGACAAGTGCTGGCTGCAGCCGGGGGTCTCTTTCTTCCTGGTTCCACGGTGGATGCCAGACTGTGGGCGGGGTTACCCCCCGCTTCACACTCGACATCCACCGCGCGCTCTGCCTCTCCCCATTCATTGGGAAAGCGCGCGGTGGATGCTGAGTGCGACTCGGGGGGTAACCCAGCCCACAACCCAACAGCGACCGCGGGGACCCCAGTGCAGAGTCACGCCTCACTTGTCATGATGTCAGCGCGGGGTCACGTGATGCCTGTGAGCGGCCACCGACAGCGCCGCTCACAGGCATTATCTGCAACATAAGGTATTTACAAAAAGTCTTAGGGGCCCCGGGGGGATACATTGGGGGGGTATTATAAAGTAGTGTACAACTTCTTTAACTCTACATTTGCTGTGAATGTTAAAAATGTAAAGTACTTAGTTAGCATTTTTTAATAAAAGAGCGCAAAAGCAATCTAATCACGTCAAGGTTTACCTAAATATTGATGGTCTCTTAGGCTGTGTGCCCACTATGCGTTTTTTAAGCGTTTCCGCAGCGGCAATTCCGCTGCAGAAACGCTTAAAAAACGCTTGGTAGAAAGTCTGCCATGTTCCCCAATGATAATCCGCATGTGCTATGCACATGCTGCGGAAATTTCCACTGCGGATTATCATTGCGGAAAAATACACAGCACTACCAATTATTTTGCGGAAGCGCGGCGTTTTCGCCGCCATTGACTTGCATTGGAACGCATGGAATCACTGCATCTGTACATGCGGATTCCATGCGTTTCAATGTACAGATGGTACCCGGGTTTGGAAAAGAGGAGACTCTCCTCCGGACCCAGGTATCATAGTACCTGTAAAAAAAAGAATAAAATAAAAAATAAATATTATACTTACCTTCTGATGGCCCCCGGTGTCCTTGTCTCGGCTTGCCGGCAGCTCGCGGTAGACTAAAGGACCTGCGGTGACGTCATTTAGTCATGTGAAGGGTCACGCGACCGCTGACGTCGGCAGGTCCTTTAATCTACCGCGAGCTGCTGGCAAGCCGAGACAAGGACACCGGGGGCCATCAGAAGGTAAGTATAATATTTATTTTTTATTTTTTACCATTCTTTCGGTCACACTATATAAATCCATGCCGTTTGCATGGATTTATATAGTGTGACCAAGTTGTCAAGCACTTTCCAAGTGATGCTAAAAGCGCTTCACAACCCGCATGCGGAAATGCATGTGAAGAACGCTTCACTTCCGCTTGTCCCTGACAGGAAAAACGAATGTACAATCCGCATGTACAATCCGCATGCGTTTTTTCTGCCAGGGAGATGCAGAAACGCTCAGGAAAAATCCGGAGCATTTCTGCATCGTGGGCACATAGCCTAACACTAATGTTTCACTTCTCTATGTGCCAAGTCAGGCAGTCACCTGAACTGGGAAAGTGAAGGAAAACCAGGCATAATTCGAAATTAAAACCTTGTCTCGGAAGGATGTGTAGATAAGGATGCTGAGCCCTGAAGGGGGGGACACACTCCCAATTTATACTATAAAAAAAAATTATAGCATGCACACCTTTAGTATTACCTTAAATGACCAATTACTATATTGTGAATGGCGACTGTGAGCACTTTAATTGACTTTAATTGACAGCTGTCTCTGCACAGATGCGCTGCACAGCGAGCTGTCAATCAAAGTGCCGGGGGCGGGCTTACAGTCGCTGTTTACAGTATTATAAGCAGTGAATGTAGCAGCTCCAGCATGACCCCGTGGCTGATACCGGCTGCTTCAGGAATTAAATAAGTTGTTTAACTCTAGGTAGCTGCACTTTCAGTAAGGTAGCCTGTCAGCACTGTATAGGTTTTTACCTGCAGATTAACCATATATGTGCAGGTAAATTACATTTTCGAGGCGAGGGATTCCCTTTAGATATTTTACCCTTGTCACTATGATATGATACGAAATTTTACTTATTATACTTATCTATCCCTTTTTAATTGTAACTTTTATTCTAAATATACTTCCTTTTTACTCAAATCACCTGTTGACTTCATCTTTGCTAGTAGTGCGAATTTCCCTGTGACAGTGTACAAATTTTGTATGACACAGGAGTTTAAGCAGCAGAGAAAGCAGGAACAGCGAGATTGCCGAGAAGCAAACTAAAGGCAAGCACCGACAGAATGAAAACAAAAAATGGTGAGAGGGCAAGGACGGCTTTCTAGTTCATACCTAATTACTTAAAGGGAACCTGACAACGGACACATGTGTAATGACTAGTGTTGAGCGAGCACTAAAATGCTTGGGTGCTCGAAGCAACGAGCCCAATGTTAGTCTATGGGAGACCCGAGCATTTTTGCGGCGGCACCTCCGGCAGTCTTTTAAAAGCCTAACAGTGCCCAAAACGATAGTGACAGTGCTCAAATGACATGGGGACAGCTTGAGGATCGCCCCAGGAAGCATTTCTGACCCCCAGGTCACTGCTGTCAACAACGTGGTCAGAGGTATTAAGCCACTTTTACAGGCTCACAATAAAACGTTCAAAAATGAAAGTGAAAGTGCTTTCCTGTGAAATATGTTAAGGAACTTCCTTTCCAGGGTAAAGACTTGTGTATAAGGTAAAATAAATAACCACCCAAAAAATACTCCTCCACACCTTGGGCTATGTTCACAAGTAGCATTTTTTATGCGTTTTTGCACTTTTGTATTGCTTTCAACCGTGACAAATGCATTCACCGGGAAATGTCATTTTAACATTTTACAATCCTTATCTGGCCATGTGCTGTGTGACACATGCATACAGTGCTGAAAAGACATGGGAACAGCATGGGGAAGACCCCTGGAAGCATCTCTGACACCCAGGTCACTGCCTAAAAGTGTGCCCATCAGAAGTCATCTTTGCCGCATCAGAAGATGCAGACTTGCAACTATCCCCATGCAAGATCTTGTCCCAGGGAAGTGTTCAATTGTACCTCCCCCATTCCTTGCAATGCAAGCACAAATATGCAGCCAACCACCCACCCCCAGGCTGCAATACCATACTGCTTGCTTGCACTTGAAATTGGGCCCTTTAGGCATGTGGAGGCGGAATATGGCCACCACGTCATGGCTGCGTTGGCGGCCTGGAATCCATACTCAGTCCCCAGCCGCCTGGGGGCAGCCGGGTGTCCACACTCGGTCCCCAGCCACCAGGGGGTGGCCGGGTGTCCATAAACGGTCCCCAGCCGCCCCTATTTCTCCTTGGAACATCCCCCCACACACTTTTCTTAGCCCGGCCTGCTTTAGGGCAGCATTGGACGAGCCCACCAGAGAACCAGACTCCTCCGGTGGGCCCTAGCTTCTCCATCAGGGGAGTTGAGAGTGCCAAGGTGAGGAGCATGATGAGGATGATATAACTTAGCATCTGCTTTGTTTTCAAGAAATGCAAGCGCATGTATGTAGTAGCGACTAGGCCTGAGGTGGTCAGCGTTTTGGCGCATATCCTACCTCCTCCGAGGATTGCTGGATGTTTTACTGCTACTATCCAAGTTCTATGACTTCCGTTAAAACAAAGCTTCAGGTGATAAATGATGGATGAGGTAGTGGCAAAGGAGAAAGAGCAGGAGGAACAGGGACCATTCACATCAATATCAGGCCAGTCAACCACATATGTCTTGTAGGATATGTTTCTGTAACAAAAGGAGCGGTTCGGCTACACAGTTATAGGGCATACAGTGAGTGCAATGCCTACCAAAAATTTTGAGGCACTCCAATGCCCCTTGGAAATAACATAGAGGTCAGAGAGCCTTAAATAAACCTTTTTTTCCATTTATAGCAACTGGGTCTCCTGTGCACTGTTGGCCTAAGCAAAGAATGGAAGGCTTTCCAAAAATTATGAGGAACTGCAATGCCCCTTGAAGCAGACGTGGATTACAGCATACTAAAAACCTTCTACCCATTATTGGGGAGTGTGTCTCCCTTAGTTTTCGCCTTTGCATTGAAAAGCAAAAGCTGACTAAAATTAGGAGGAAATGCAATGCCCGTTGGAAGAGTCGTGGAGATTAGAGGAAATTAAAAACAAAATTTCAATGCCCCTTGGAAGAGCTGTGGAGTTCAGAGTGGCTTAAGAAGACGCTTTTAATGCCCCTTTGAAGAGACGTGGAGGTCACAGTAGCTTAACAAGACGGTTGTAATGCCCCTCGGAAAAGTGGTGGAGGTCGCAGTAGCTTAACAAGACGGTTTTAATGCCCCTTACAAGAGCCATACAGTACAGCATATTACAAACATTATTCCCATTATTGGGGAGTGGGTCTCCCATAGTATTTGATTATGCCTTCCAAGCACAAGCTTCCAAAAATTAGGACGGAGCAACTTGCAATGCCCCTTACAAGAGCCATGCAGTACATCATATTACAAACATTAGTCCCATTATTGGGGAGTGGGTCTCCCATAGTATTTGCTTATGCCTTCCAAGCACAAGCTTCCAAAAATTAGGATGGAGCAACTTGCAATGCCTCTTACAAGAGCCATGCAGTATAGCATATTACAAACATTATTCCCATTATTGGGGAGTGGGTCTCCCATAGTATTTGCTTATGCCTTCCAAGCAAAAGCTTCCAAAAATTAGGACGGAGCAACTTGCAATGCCCCTTACAAGAGCCATGCAGTACAGCATATTACAAACATTAGTCCCATTATTGGGGAGTGGGTCTCCCATAGTATTTGCTTATGCCTTCCAAGCCACAAGCTTCCAAAAATTAGGAAGGAGCAACTTGCAATGCCCCTTACAAGAGCCATGCAATACAGCATATTACAAACATTATTCCCATTTTTGGGGAGTGGGTCTCCCATAGTATTTGCTTATGCCTTCCAAGCAAAAGCTTCCAAAAATTGGGACGGAGCAACTTGCAATGCCTCTTACAAGAGCCATGCAGTACATCATATTACAAACATTAGTCCCATTATTGGGGAGTGGGTCTCCCATAGTATTTGCTTATGTCTTCCAAACACAAGCTTCCAAAAATTAGGACGGAGCAACTTGCAATACCTCTTACAAGAGCCATGCAGTGCATCATATTACAAACATAAGTCCCATTATTGCGGAGTGGGTCGCCAATAGTATTTGCTTATGCCTTCCAAGCACAAGCTTCCAAAAATTAGGACGGAGCAACTTGCAATGCCTCTTACAAGAGACATGCAGTACAGCATATTACAAACATTATTCCCATTATTGGGGAGTGTGTCTCCCAAAGTATTTGCTTATGCCTTCCAAGCAAAAGCTTCCAAAAATTAGGACGGAGCAACTTGTGATGCCCCTTACAAGAGCCATGCAGTACATCATATTAAAAACATTATTCCCATTATTGGGGAGTGGGTCTCCCATAATATTTGCTTATGCCTTCCAAGCACAAGCTTCCAAAAATTAGGATGGAGCAACTTGCAATGCCTCTTGCAAGAGCCATGCAGTACATCATATTACAGACATTAGTCCCATTATTGGGGAGTGGGTCTCCCATAATATTTGCTTATGCCTTCCAAGCTCAAGCTTCCAAAAATTAGGACGGAGCAACTTGCAATGCCCCTTACAAGAGCCATGCAGTACAGCATATTACAAACATTATTCCCATTATTGGGGAGTGGGTCTCCCATAGTATTTGCTTATGCCTTCCAAGCAAAAGCTTCCAAAAATTAGGACGGAGCAAATTGCAATGCCCCTTACAAGAGCCATGCAGTACATCATATTACAAACATTAGTCCCATTATTGGGGAGTGGGTCTCCCATAATATTTTCTTATGCCTTCCAAGCTCAAGCTTCCAAAAATTAGGATGGAGCAACTTGCAATGCCTCTTACAAGAGCCATGCAGTACAGCATATTACAAACATTATTCCCATCATTAGGGAGTGGGTCTCCCATAGTATTTGCTTATGCCTTCCAAGCAAAAGCTTCCAAAAATTAGGACGGAGCAACTTGCAATGCCTCTTGCAAGAGCCATGCAGAACATCATATTACAAACATTATTCCCATTATTGGGGAGTGGGTCTCCCATAGTATTTGCTTTTGCCTTCCAAGCAAAAGCTTCCAAAAATTAGGACGGAGGAACTTGCAATGCCTCTTACAAGAGCCATACAGTACAGCATATTACAAACATAAGTCCCATTATTGGGGAGTGGGTCTCCCATAGTATTTGCTTATGCCTTCCAAGCAAAAGCTGCCGAAAATTAGGACATAGCAAATTGCAATGCCCCTTACAAGAGCCATGCAGTACAGCATATTACAAACATTATTCCCATTATTGGGGAGTGGGTCTCCCATAGTATTTGCTTATGCCTTCCAAGCAAAAGCTTCCAAAAATTAGGACATAGCAAATTGCAATGCCCCTTACAAGAGCCATGCAGTACATCATATTACAAACATTAGTCCCATTATTGGGGAGTGGGTCTCCCATAATATTTTCTTATGCCTTCCAAGCACAAGCTTCCAAAAATTAGGATGGAGCAACTTGCAATGCCTCTTACAAGAGCCATGCAGTACAGCATATTACAAACATTATTCCCATCATTGGGGAGTGGGTCTCCCATAGTATTTGCCTATGCCTTCCAAGCAAAAGCTTCCAAAAATTAGGACAGAGCAACTTGCAATGCCCCTTACAAGTGCCATGCAGTACAGCATATTACAAACATTATTCCCATTAGTGGGGAGTGGGTCTACCATATTATTTGCTTATGCCTTCCAAGCAAAAGCTTCCAAAAATTAGGACGGAGCAACTTGCAATGCCCCTTACAAGAGCCATGCAGTACAGCATATTAGAAACATTATTCCCATTAGTGAGGAGTGGGTCTCCCATAGTATTTGCTTATGCCTTCCAAGCAAAAGCTTCCAAAATTTAGGACGGAGCAACTTGCAATGCCTCTTACAAGAGCCATGCAGTACAGCATATTACAAACATTTTTCCCATTATTGAGGAGTGCGTCTCCCATAGTATTTGCTTATGCCTTTCAAGCAAAAGCTTCCAAAAATTAGGACGGAGCAATTTGCAATGCCCAATACAAGAGCCATGCAGTACATCATATTACAAACATTAGTCCCATTATTGGGGAGTGGGTCTCCCATAGTATTTGCTTATGCCTTCCAAGCACAAGCTTCCAAAAAATCAGGACGGAGCAACTTGCAATGCCTCTTACAAGAGACATGCAGTACAGCATATTACAAACATTATTCCCATTATTGGGGAGTGGGTCTCCCATAGTATTTGCTTATGCCTTCCAAGCACAAGCTTCCAAAAATTAGGACGGAGCAACTTGCAATGCCTCTTACAAGAGCCATACAGTACAGCATATTACAAACATTATTCCCATTATTGGGGAGTGGGTCTCCCATAGTATTTGCTTATGCCTTCCAAGCAAAAGCTTCCAAAAATTAGGACGGAGGAATTTGCAATGCCCCTTACAAGAGCCATGCAGTACAGCATATTACAAACATTTTTCCCATTATTGGGGAGTGGGTCTCCCATAGTATTTGCTTATGCCTTCCAAGAACAAGCTTCCAAAAATTAGGACGGAGCAACTTGCAATGCCCCTTACAAGAGCTATGCAGTACAGCATATTACAAACATTATTCCCATTAGTGGGGAGTTGGTCTCCCATAGTATTTGCTTATGCCTTCCAAGCAAAAGCTTCCAAAAATTAGGACGGAGCAACTTCCAATGCCTCTTACAAGAGCCATGCAGTACAGCATATTACAAACATTATTCCCATTATTGGGGAGTGGGTCTCCCATAGTATTTGCTTATGCCTTCCAAGCAAAAGTTTCCAAAAATTAGGACGGAGCAACTTGCAATGCCCCTTACAAGAGCCATGCAGTACATCATATTACAAACATTAGTCCCATTATTGGGGAGTGGGTCTCCCATAGTATTTGCTTATGCCTTCCAAGCACAAGCTTCCAAAAATTAGGACGGAGCAACTTCCAATGCCTCTTACAAGAGACATGCAGTACAGCATATTACAAACATTATTCCCATTATTGGGGAGTGGGTCTCCCATAGTATTTGTTTATGCCTTCCAAGCAAAAGCTTCCAAAAATTAGGACGGAGCAACTTCCAATGCCTCTTACAAGAGCCATGCAGTACAGCATATTACAAACATTATTCCCATTATTGGGGAGTGGGTCTCCCATAGTATTTGCTTATGCCTTCCAAGCAAAAGTTTCCAAAAATTAGGACGGAGCAACTTGCAATGCCCCTTACAAGAGCCATGCAGTACATCATATTACAAACATTAGTCCCATTATTGGGGAGTGGGTCTCCCATAGTATTTGCTTATGCCTTCCAAGCACAAGCTTCCAAAAATTAGGACGGAGCAACTTCCAATGCCTCTTACAAGAGACATGCAGTACAGCATATTACAAACATTATTCCCATTATTGGGGAGTGGGTCTCCCATAGTGTTTGTTTATGCCTTCCAAGCAAAAGCTTCCAAAAATTAGGACGTAGCAACTTGCAATGCCTCTTACAAGAGCCATGCAGTACAGCATATTACAATCATTATTCCCATTATTGGGGAGTGGGTCTCCCACAGTATTTGCTTATGCCTTCCAAGCAAAAGCTTCCAAAAATTATGAGGAAATGCAATGCCCGTTCGAAGAGTCGTGGAGGTCCCAGTAGCTTAACAAGATGCTTTTAATGCCCCTCAGAAGAGACGTGGAGGTCAGAGTGGTATAACAAGACGATTTTAATGCCCCTTGGAAGAGACGTGGAGGTCAGAGTGGTATAACAAGACGCTTTTAATGCCCCTCAGAAGAGACGTGGAGGTCAGAGTGGTATAACAAGACGGTTTTAATGCCTCTCTGAAGAGACGTGAAGGTCAGAGTGGTATAACAAGACGGTTTTAATGCCCCTCAGAAGAGACGTGGAGGTCAGAGTGGTATAACAAGACGGTTTTAATGCTCCTTACAAGAGATGTGGAGGTCAGAGTGGTATAACAAGACGCTTTTAATGCCCCTCAGAAGAGACGTGGAGGTCAGAGTGGTATAACAAGACGGTTTTAATACCCCTCAGAAGAGACGTGGAGGTCAGAGTGGTATAACAAGACGCTTTTAACGGAGCAACTTGCAATGCCCCTTACAAGAGCCATACAGTACAGCATATTACAAACATTATTCCCATTATTGGGGAGTGGGTCTCCCACAGTCTTAGCTTATGCCTTCCGAGCAAAAGCTGACAAAAATCAGGATGGAGGAACTTTCAATAATGGCAACACGGACCACGGTCACCCTGGTGGTATAGTGGTGGTGGAGGCTGAGGATAAGGAGAAGAACATAAAACAGCCAAAATGAGGAAGCGTATACCCATTTGTGGGTGTGAAGCGGTGCATGTGAATACACCTCCCGAAATAACACAGTGGATTTGACTTTATGTTACTCTGCTGTCATTTGGTGGTGATGAGAAGTCTGGCCCAATCCAGCCCTTGTTCATTTTGATAAGGGTCAGCTCGTCAGCATAGTCAGTTGACAGGTGAGTGCGCTTATCAGTTATAATTCCCCCAGCGGCACTAAAAACACGCTCCGATAACACCCTAGCGGCAGGGCAGGCCAGGACCTCCAAGGCGTACAGAGCGAGTTCATTCCAAGTGTCCAGCTTGGATACCCAATAATTAAAAGGCACAGAGGAATCATGGAGGACGCTGGTACGGTCGGCCAGGTACTCCCTCACCATCCTTTGAAACTTTCCACTCCTTGTGAGAGTACCCCGCGCCTCAGGGTCTGTCCGAAGGGAGGGTCTGAGAAAACTGTCCCAGAACGTTGACAGTGTTCCCCTGCCTCTGCTGGATTGGAGTTGCATCTCTCTCGCATGTACGCCTTGGTTGGGCAACAACGAACTGTGACCTCTGCCGCTAGCGTGTTCAGATGGGAATTTTTTTAACAGTTCTGCAGCAAGGGCCTTCTGGTACTGCCCCATTTTTGTAGACCTCTCCACCTCAGGAATAAGAGAGTGAAAGATCTCCTTGTAGCGGGGGTCTTCAAGTGTCACCAACCAGTAATGACTGTCACCCAACATTTTGACAATGCGAGGGTCACGGTTAAGGCAGCGTAACATAAAGTCAGCCATGCGTGCCAGACTGGTAACGGGCAAGATTTCCGTGTCCTCACCAAGATGACGACTGACCATGCTCTCCTCCTCCTCCTCCTCCCCCCTGTCCTCAGGCCACTCACGCTGAACCGACGATATGACAGTTGCAGAGGTACTACCATCTACAGCGCATGATACCAGCTCCTGTTCTTCCTCCTCCTCTCCCTCATTGTCCCCCAATGCACGTTGGGATGGGATGAGGCTGGGCTGTGTGTAATCACCCGCTACGGCTTCTTGATCCATCTCATCATACTCTGGCTGCAATACCTCCTCTTTAATTCTCTGCAGAGAGCGTTGCAAAAGACAGACAAGTGGGATGCTGACACTAATGATGATGTCATCGCCACTCACCATCTTGGTGGCCTCCTCAAAGTTTGTCAGGATGGTACATATGTCAGACATCCAGGTCGACTCTTGAGGTCTTTTGTGTGGAGTCTGACCTGAATATCGACGGCCTTGTTGCAGCTGGTACTCCATAACTGCTCTCTTCTGCTCACAAATCCTTAGCAACATGTGGAGGGTAGAGTTCCAATGTGAGGGGACATCACACATCAGTCGGTGTGCCGGAAGCTGCAAACGCTGCTGCAACACAGCAAGGGCGGTGGAAGCTGTAGCCGACTTGCGAAAATGAGCTGACAGGTGGCGTACTTTGACGAGCAGATCTGGCAACTCGGGGTACGATTTAAGAAACCGCTGAACAACGAGGTTAAGCACATGAGCCAGGCATGGTACGTGTGTGATCTCGCCTTGCCTCAGAGCCGCCACCAGGTTACGGCCATTGTCACACACGACCATACCTGGATGTAGGTTCAGCGGTCTCAGCCACAGATCTGCCTGCTCTTTCACAGCTGTCCACAACTCACAAGCAGTGAGAGGTTTATCACCTAAGCTTATGAGTTTAAGCACAGCCTGTTGCCGCTTGGCGGAGGCAGTACTGCAGTGCTTCCAGCTTGTAACTGATGTGGTGATATCTGAGATGGAGGCTGAACATGAGGAGGAGGAGGAGGATGATGCGTAGGAGCTGTACACTGTGGGGGCAACTCTGACTGACATAGGGTCCGCAATCCTCGGTGTGGGGAGGATGTGTTCCGTCCCAAGGTCCGACTGGGTCCCGGCTTCCACTATGTTTACCCAGTGTGCCGTCAGGGAGATGTACCGTCCCTGGCCACAAGCACTTGTCCACGTGTCCATTGTCAGGTGGACTCTCCCAGTAACTGCATTGTTGAGGGAACGGCAGATGTTTTGGGACACATGCTTGTGTAGTGCAGGGATGGCACACCGGGCAAAATAGTGTCGGCTGGGGACCGAGTACCGAGGGACGGCCACTGCCATAAGGTTGCGGAAGGATTCCATCTCAACCAGCCTAAAAGGAAGCATTTCCAACGCAAAATGCACGTGAAATGTGCGAATTTAGGACTGTGGCCTGTGGGGCATTAGCTGCGAATTTCCGCTTTCGTTCAAGGGTCTCGGATATGGACAATTGAACGCTGTGGTGGGACGTGGACGTTGATGCTGTTTCTTGAGAAACTGCCATAACAAGTGAAGACTGAGAGGAGGGGGCATCTTTACATGCAGTATGGACAGGGGATTGCCTTGCACACACAACAGGGGGTTCTATTGCACGCACAACATCGGAAGAAGCAGTGGTCACACCCGCTGACACTGGTCGTGGACCCTGGGGTTCGCCCCACAAAGTCGGGTGCTTTGCTGCCATGTGCCTGATCATGCTGGTGGTGGTCAGGCTGGTAGTTTTGTCACCCCTGCTGATGCTGGCATGGCAGTTGGTACAAATGGCCTTTTTGGGGTTATCAGCAGAGTCTTTAAAAAAATTCCAGACTCCGGAAGACCTACCGCTTGTACTGGCAACGTCCCTCGTGTTGGTGTTACGGGGAACGGTTGCCCGCCTTCTGTCTGCGGCTACCACACTGCTTCTTCCTGCCTGCTGGGGTACTCTGCCTCCCTCCCCCTGTGTGTTGCTGTCCTCACTCTGCATGTCCTCCTGCCACGTTGGATCAGTTACTAGATCATCCACCACCTCCTCCTCTTCCACTTGCGCACCACGATCCTCCTCCTCACTTCCTGGCAATTGTGTCTCGTCATCGTCCACCTCTTGTGACAAATTGCCAGCGTCGACTTCCTGTGGCCGTGGCTGTTCAAATATTTGGGCATCGCTACATGGGATCTCCTCTTCCACCACTTCAAGCGGAGCAGGGGAGGTGCACAAATCTGGAAATGTACCAGTGAACAGCTCTTCAGAGTGTCTAAGTGTGGGATCAGCTCCTGTCTGACGACTCACGGCATGGTGGGAGGAAGGAGCATCAGGGTGAGGAGGAGTATGCGGTCGAGACTCAAGGCTACAAAGAGTTGACCGTGTGGAAGACAGACCGGAGGTGGTGGTGATGCTCAGGTAACTGGAAGTATTATCTGCTATCCAATTAATAACCTGTTCACACTGATCAGTTCGCAATGCTGGTGTTGTTCTGTGCTTCCCTCGTAATTCGGTCAAGAAGTGGGAGCGAGAAGATGTGGCTGTTGGTTGTGGCACATTTTCACCTTGGCCACGGCCCCGTCCTCTGCACGCACCATCACCAGAACATCCACTTCCACGTCCCTTGCCACGCGCCTTGCCCATTGTAAAGGAAGTAAAATAGCTTACACTCGCACTATCAATGGAAAAAGGGTAATAAAAAGTAGATTTGAACCGTGGAAGAGGAAAACCACAGTTCTATTTCTCTGGCCTACACCCGACTCTTTTAAACAATCAGAACAATCAGGGAGAAACTATTACTGTTTTCCTTTACGGAAAAAATACCAAAACCTGAATAATAGAGATTTTTTACCGTGGAATGGCAAAACCACAGTTATTGTTTACTGAGGTATAACATAAAATTTTAAATATATATATTTGCGGCTGAACAGTGAGCGATACACTAAAACTGTTTTTTTTTAGATACAAAAGGCCCAAAACTGGATAATACAGAGATTTGACCCGTGGAACTGCAAAACCACACTGGGATTTGTCGGGCCTATAACAGACTATTTTTAACAGATATGTTTTTGTGTCAGAACAGTCAGGAGACACTACTGGGTTTTTTTAAGGCAAAAAATGCGCAAAAACAGGATTTTAGAGATTTTTTACCATGGAACAGAAAAAACACAGTTTTAAGTTACTGGTGTATACCAGACTTTTTTTAAATATATAGATTTACGGCTGAACAGTGAGCAACACACTCAAACTGGGTTTTTTTAGATACAAAAGGCCCAAAACTGGATACTACAGAGATTTGACCCGTGGAACTGCGAAACCACACTGGGATTTGTCGGGCCTACAACAGACTATTTTCAACAGATATATTTTTGTGTGTGGACAATCAGGGAGACACGATTAAATTTTTTCTTTTACTGCAAAAAATGCGAAAAGCAGGATAATAGAGATTTTTTACCGTGTAACAGCAAACCCACAGTTATAATTTACTGGTGTATACCAGACTTTTTAAAATATATATATTTGCGGCTGAACAGTGAGCGACACACTCAAACTGTTTTTTTTTTAGATACAAAAGGCCCAAAACTGGATAATACAGAGATTTGACCCATGGAACTGCAAAACCACACTTCTGTTTCTGTGGCCTATACCAGACTCTTTTCAACAGATATATTTGTGCCTGAAAAATCAGAGACACACTTTTTCTTTTGGGGGGGGGGACACCAATAGGTTAATAAGACGGGTATTTGTACAGTGTGAAGGAGGAAAAAAAAAGAGGATTTAGATGATAAAAAAGGATTTTTCCTGGCCCCCGAGGCCTGGAGCTAATTCCAGGAATTTCAGAAACAGGAGCACACAGAACTGTAATGCAGTGTTTGCTGGTATAACCACTGCGTCTCCTATACAGCCTGCCTGCCTGATATCTGGGATGGATATTAGTCCTGAGAAGGACTGTTTGTTTGATCTGGCAGCCTTTACAGACCCTACACTAACTATTTCGCAGGATAAATCTCTCCCTAGCTCAGCAGCGCTGTCCCTACACTGTCTAATCCGGAGCAACTGTGTCCAAGATGGCGGCGCCCGGTTTTAAATACTCGAGGTGACGCTGTGCGGCCAGCCAATCACTGTAATGCCCACAAACAACATGGCTGCGGCATTACAGTGACTGGCTGGCAATCCCTGCATGTTCATTGGCTCTGTAAAGAGCGCCAAACATGCAGGGCGGAGACCCGAGCTCCCGCCCGAGTAACCCAGAAATGCTCGGTGCTCGCCGAACATCCCGAGTAGCGTGATGCTCGGGCCAGTACCGAGCAGTGTCGAGCATGCTCGCTCAACACTAGTAATGACCCAAAAGGGGCCATTACAAACATTTCTGCATTCATAGGAGTCTGTGGAATAGCTTATGCTTTGATGTATTGTCTGGTGTCATTCTGTTAAATTAAATGTAAATTGTTGCTCGGTAATACCACTGAAGACCAGCAGGTGGCGGTATAGGGGTCGTCAATGGACTGTATTGGAGGATGTCTGATCAACATCGTCTATAGTCTGGTCACTATCGTGACCAGGGGGATTTGGCAGTTGGCGGTTAGAGAGAGTCAAGCCCGACTAGAGGTGAAACGTAGGGTACAAGGGCTGGTAGGATTAAGTACCTTGCCAGACAATCTTTCTAGAGCCAAACCTTTTCCCATATCAGAGTATCAGTCCCGTTGCCATCCAGCCGGCACCTGTATGGGAAAACCAGTACTGCAGCTAAATGCTGTAGAAGCTGTGATTCCTTATTCTGTGAGCACAGGAACCAGATAGGAGCACAGTGACACCCCAAGCTGCACAATACCGCAGAAGAGTCATACCACCGCTCGGCACCTATGTCTGGGCCTAATACTGCCTCCTGGCCCTACTTCTCTGGTACATTAAATCTGAAATTTTTGGGCCTTGGTCCTCCATAAATTTCAGATGTAATGTAAAAGAGTAGTAGGCCAGGAGGCAGTATTAGGCCCAGACGTAGGTGCCGACCTGCTGGTCTCCAGTGGTATTACGGAGCAACAATTTACATTTAATTTAACAGAATGACAACAGGCAATACATTAAAGCATAAGTTATTCCACAGACTCCTATGAATGCAGAAATGCTCGTAATGGCCCCTTTTGGGTTATTACATACCCCCCTTAAGGAGAACCAAGCAGCCCCCGGCTTGCCTAAGAGGTCTCGGCTAAATAGATGATGAGGCGATGTCCTCTAACCACCCAGATGTGTGGTGATGTACAACTGAAGAGAATGCCTTCGTCCTATCATAGTGTAACTTTTGGAAATTTCGGTTACTAGTCACTTGAGTTCACGAGGCTACCTTTCATGCTGCATGTAGCTCCCTTTTATGTTAAGTGCCACAAACTCATACCCAGTTCCCTGACTAGGCTTTTATTAAAGTGTATTTTACTTCCTACTAATATTAGTGTCCTATGGCAAAGACTAGTCTATCAGACTCCTCATGTTTTTGAGCTCTTAAGAATACAAAGAGCGTGGGGGCATTGTTATCCCAACCACTTAACCAGTTGAACCAATCTACCTTTAGAAGGGTGTCATGATACAGTTATCCCTTCAAGCTCATCAAGGCCTGTAATTACTCTGAACGCTTCATCACCATGATAACTTCAAGTGTATATTTGTGCCTGCTTGTGACCTAGTGTGTAAAGGCCCCGTCACACTTAGCGATGCTGCAACGATCCCGACAACGATACGACCTGTCAGGGATCGTTGCTGCGTCGCTATGTGGTCGCTGGTGAGCTGTCAAACAGGCAGGCTCACCAACGATCAGGGGAGCAGTGACATCGTGGAAAGAATCTTTCCACGATGTCCTGCTCCTTCAGCAGGCTGGTAACCATGGTAAACATCGGGTTACTAGGGGCACACGCGCACCTAGTAACCCGTTGTTTATCATGGTTACCACTCTGCTACGGTGAGCGGGAGGCTACCGCTCACTTTAGCAGGCTCGTAACCATGATAAACATCGGGTTACTAGGGGCACACGCGCACCTAGTAACCCGTTGTTTATCATGGTTACCGCTCTGCTACAGTGAGCGGGAGGTTACCGCTCACTTTAGCAGGCTCGTAACCATGATAAACAACGGGTTACTAGGTGCGCGTGTGCCCCTAGTAACCCGATGTTTATCATGGTTACCAGCCTGATCGCTGCTCCCGCTGGTCACACACAGCGATGTGTGCTGACCAGCGGGAGGGCAATGACCAAAAAATGGTCCAGGACACTTTGCAGCGATCAGCGACCTCACAGCAGGGGCCTGATCGCTGCAAAGTGTCACACATAGCGACATCACTGGTGAGGTCGCTGTTGTGTCACCAAAACCGTGACACAGCAGCGATCTCGCTAGCGATCTCGCTATGTGAGACGGGGGCTTTAGTCTCACTGATGCGCAACACATATTACCCGAGACACATTATCTGCTGGCTTCAGCTTCATTTAAGGAGACCTCTGGTTAAGAGTATATGCAACTTAAGTACATTTCCTTGGATTCTAGCTACACAGTGAAATAAAACTAATACACATCGATCCTCAGAGGCAGGGCTTTTCTGTGGGAGTAGCTCTCTGGAACACTTGAGGCATTCAGCACAGGAACCATGGTTTCTTCTTATTTAGGACCTGCAAAGCCTAGCTATTCTACAAAACTTATAGTTAGCAAAGAGCCCATATTTTTAAAAAGCAATGAGTCCCATCTTTCAGTGCAATGAGTCTTTTGGTGAAGTGCAATAGATTTTAAAAACCATCACATTGCAGCTCCTAAACGGCAGAAGGAGTCCACACAATGGGCACAAGTATTTGAACAGAATAACTGGGGTTAATGTGTAAAACCAGAAAGACCGCGACAGGGTGCTTTCCAGTGAAAAACAGGATCATGGGGAGCTCAAGTATTCTTTCCTTTCCCCATGCACATGGCTTCAAACGTTACACAACAGTAGGGTGAGGTACTTATTGTTGAAGAGGTGACTCTAGACTTTGAGTCTAGGGTTTGGAGGAAGAGGAACTTTCTTCTGCTCTTGGGACAACTCATAACTGTGCAGATAAGAGGGAAGTCGTCCCTTGTTCTCCCTTTGAGACCTTCGCAGAGTGTCCTGAGAATTCTCCACCAGAAGCGTACTTCTTGCAGGTTCAGAGTTTCTAAGCAAAGCAAACAGTTTCTCTGCAGAGACAATATCCTTAATTGAAAGTGGAGAAGGGACAAGAGGTTTCTGTACGAACGGTAGTTGTCGATATAGCTATCCTCACCAGGATCTGTAGCAACAAGGACAATTGAAGCGGGTCAGGTAAAGAAGATCTCTCGAAGGGAGACCCCCTTGAAGAAGACGATGCCTCAGTTGGCTCACTTTCTCTTGATAGTTGCTGAGGAATGGGCTCTTGCAGGCACTTTTTCAGCCTGTTATGGTGAACTTTTGGGTACCTCGGTCCTTTGGATAAATCAGGTAGACTTCAGGAGAGAGACTGTCCCTAACTACATATGGCTCACGCTCCCATCTGCTATCTAGCTTACTGATCGGGTGATTGTTTTTTAGCCACACTTGATCCCCTGACTGCAAGGGCTTGGCACTGGCATGGAAGTCAAAGTTTTGCTTCTGTCTTTGTTGGGCCTTTTCAATGCTAGAGTCCACAATTCCTCTGGCATCTTCCAAGAGTCTCTGGTGCTCTTGGACCCAGTCAGACTGAGGAAGGAGAGGCTCTGAGTCTGGTGCACAAATATCCAAAGCAAAGTCAGCGGGCAAGAGTCCATGCCTCCCAAACATCAGTTAGTAAGGGGTGTATCCAGTTCGCTGTTGTGTGGGAACCACCTTGAGCATGCTAATTAGGGTTTTTTTCATCTTGTCGCACAGACCATTTCCCTGTGGATGATAGGATATAGTTCTCAGCTTCTTGCAATTATATAGTGCACACAGCTCCTGAAACAACTGAGACTCGAAGGCCGACCCTTGATCGGTGAGAGATTTTCGAGGGCTACCATAGGGTAAGATAAAACTTTTCCACAAGGCAACCACAGAGGTATTGGCGGTAAGGTCTCTCATGGGGACGGCCACCACGAACTTTGTGTAGTGGTCAATAACTATCATAGCATACGTATACCCAGACTGACTAGGCTCCAGTTTTACATCGTCGATGGCTACCAGCTCCAAGGGGCTCTTGCTCACAATGGGATGAAGAGGAGCATGCTGATTATGCCTTTCACCCCTGGCCACAGCACAAGTAGGGCACTCGACATCAAGCTTCGATGTCAGTTCTCATGTTGATCCAATAGAACCGTCACCTGATAGTGGCCTCTGTCTTTTGGATCCCAAAGTGACCAGATTTGTTATGATACATGTCCAGAACCATTTTAGTGTCTCTTCTGGGGACCACCACTTGGAAAATTCTCTAATACGTTACTGGATCCAAGGTTCTTCTATGCAATAGGCCCTGTTGGAGGAAGAGCCGTTTTCTCTGCCGCCAGAGATGCCCCAGCTCTGCATCAGCTCTCTTCCTTCGGAATCTTTCTGGCACCCGCCCACTGGAAAAGTAATCCACTAGTTCTCCAATGACTGCCCCCAGCCTGGAGATTCTTCCAGAACTCCTTTTCAACAGGAGGCAGAAGATCGTCTGGCTGGGAAGCACTAATAGTCCTAGGAATCTGCTGTCTGATCTGCAGGGCTTCCTGCCGGGCGAACCAAGTATAAAAAGCGGGCATCTCCACATCTTCCCACTGATCATCTAGGGATTTGAGTTCTGTCTAATCAGGCAGCCTGGACAAGGCATCGGCATTATCATTGGCCTTGCCGGCCCGGTATCTTATGCTAAAACTGAAGTTGGCTAATCGAGAGGCCCATCTCTGCTCCAGAGCTCCCAGATGGGCTGAATTCAGATGCACCAATGGGTTGTTATCTGTGCATACGCTGAAGGGTGACGCAGCCAGATAGTCCTTAAATTTCTTACTTACTGCCCAGACAAGGGCCAGGAATTCCAGCTTGAAGGAGCTATAGTTCTGATCATTTTCCTCAGGTTCTCTAATTGAAGGACTGGCATTGGCATAGGCAATAACCCTTTCAGTTCTAGCCTGCATCTGGGAAAGGACTGCTCCTAAGCCTTTTTTGCTGGCAGCCATGTATAGGTTAAAGGGTAAACTGTAATCTGTATACCCCAGCACCGGTGGCTCAGTCAGCTTCTCTTTCAGTAACTGGAATGCGGCTTCTCTGTCAGCAGTCCAATCCACCAGGAGTCTGGCCTACTGGCAGCCTTTGGGCTGCCCCTTTAGGAGTTCTTGGAGAGGACCCGCTATCTGGGCAAATTTCGGGATAAATCTCCGATAATAACTGGAAAATCCCAGGAAACTCTTCACTTCCTTGACTGTGGTAGGAGAAGGCCAGTCTCTCACTGCAGATATTTTGTCTGGGTCCGGCTGGACTCCGGCAGCACTCACAATATGGCACAAATACTTCACTTGAGGCTCCAGGAGGAAGCACTTGGAAGGTTTTATCTTCAACCCATGTTGGACCAGGGTCTGGAACACTTCCGTCAGATGTTGCAGATGTTCCTCATACATCCTGGAAGTACACTATTATATCGTCCAGGTATAGAAGAACTGTTTCAAAATTTCGGTGTCCAAGACACCTCTCCATCAGTCTCTGAAACGTCCCTGGGGTATTACACAGCCCAAACAGCATATAATTGAATTCGAAGAGGCCCATTGGTGTTGTGAAGGCAGTTTTCTCTTTGTCTTCAGGGGCCATAGGAACTTACCAGTAGCCGCTAGTCAGGTCTAAAGTGGAGAAGTAGGCCACGGCCCTTAAATCTGTGAGAGATTCCTCTATCTGAGACAAGGGATAGGCATCTTTATGCGTAATATTGTTGATTTTGCGATAGTCCCCGCAGAACCGTATGGTCCCATCTTTCTTCTTCACTAGAACAAGGGGTCGGCCCACGGACTGTGGCTATCCCTGATCACATTTGCTGTCTTCATGTCCTTTACCATTTTTTTCACCTGCTGGTACATGGCAGGGGGTACCGGCCTGTACCTTTCCTTGATGGGGAGATGGTCGCCTGTCAGGATGGTATGCTGGATTAGACTGGTCTGCCCATAGTCCATGGGGTGTTGGCTGACGGCTTGTTGGTGCTGTTTAGCTACCTCTCGTACTCCTTGGATCTGTTCATCTGGAGTGGCATCATCAACAACGTTCAATGTGGCCCACCAGGGCGGTGAGGAAGGATCTTCAGCTACATTCTCTGCTGAGGTTTCTTGTTGTGAAGCCATAAGAGAGGTTTCCACTAGATCTTCTGGGTGTACATTATACAGGCTGGCTACTGTGTAATATTTCTTCAGGTCAACTGGTTGGTCCCCTAAATTGATCAGACGAATGGGTACTTGCCCTCTGGACACAGCAAGTAGGCTTCTTGCTGCTAGGACAGGTAGTTCATCCCTCATAAAGAGAGGCTCTACAAGGGCCTCATAGTCTTGTCGCCGCACTCCCATGCTGGCTGAACGCCACACCAGAGTCTCTGTCCCAGGTTGTAACCGGACAGGTTGGGCATCCTTGATGTGGGCCCGGCATATCTCCCCTTTTTTGTTGGTAAACTTCTGTTGAGCCACCAACAACTGCATTGTCTCACGGATAGCCTTCTGAGAGTCTTTAGGTACATTTGGCAGGGACTGTCGCAGGGCTTCCAGCACTTCGGTACAGCAGTTTCGGAGAACATTACACAGGAAAGTTGTCATTTTCTGGAACTTGGATCACTACCACCCCTTGCCATGGGAATTTGGTTTCTCCAATCTGAAGCGTGGGTTCCAAGTAGCCGCTTATTGCTACTGACTTTCCATTGGTGGTTATGATTTGGAGCCATGCCTTTGGAGGTTATGTCAGCTGGGCTCCTTTATGGCACTCTTCAAATGCCATATGCCGAATAGTGGTCACTTGAGACCCGGTGTCAATCAAGGCAGGGAAACTCACTCCGTTAATGCTGACTTCAACCATGGGGCGAGCGCCCACGTACTTCGGCATCCAGGCTGGATCTACGGGACTTAAGGTCTCTCCTCCTGAGGAGTGTCCCACTGCCTCAGGGGATAATCGTTTAACTGCCAGCAATCATCTTCTTGGCGCCGACGTCGATGACAGTAGCCACATTCTAGTCTTCGGGTACTCTTGTACCAGGTATCTGAAGACCTCTCTGGGGGTCGGCGTCTGTTCTCTCTTGGTCCTGGAGGTGGCCGTTCCTGTTCTAATCTTGGAGAATCTTCTCTTGCCCGCCTAGAGGGATACTCCAGTCGCTCCAACCGCTTCATCACCTTTTCCAGATTTGCAGCGAGACGAGAAACTTGACTGACTAGGGTGGCTTCATCTTCTGAAGGTGGGACCCGGGCTCCTAGCTCAGCAATATAATTTGAATGGGGGAACTTGGAGGCAGGCTTAATCCTACCATGTTCTTGGGTCTCAGACTGAGGCTTCTCCTCCAGGACTTCTACGGCCAGGTCCTTGAATTCCAGGAAAGAGGTACCCAGATGCTGGACAGACAGCATTTTTAGTTGACACTTCAGAGTCTTGTCCAACACACCTTCTATGAATTGTTCTTGAAGAATCTGATCTTGATCCTCAGCCTCTCGAGGGTCCACATGGATGATGGCCCTCAAAGCTTCTTGCAGTGACAGGGCAAAGTCTCTGAGGGACTCTTGGGGTTTCTTCCTCTTTCTGTTAAAATGCTTCTTCAGCTCTGAAGCGGTCCTTGATTTAAAAGTGTCCTTCAGTCTCTCCAAGATCTGTTCTACGGTTTGGCGTTCAGACTGAGGCCAGGACATGACCTTCTCAAGTGTTGTTCACTGTAGGTGACCAATTAAGATATCCACTTTCTGCTCTTCAGAGACAGGGTACAGTTTGAAGGTAGCCTGAATTCTTTGTAGGTGTGAGGCGCTCCTTCATAGCGGGGAAGCCATGGGGCCCCGAAGTAATATGGCATGGTCAGAGGCATAATACAGCTGGCTGCTGTGGCTGCTGAGGATGGACTAGCATTCACTGTGGTACTAGGTAAACTTCTCTGTGGCCGCATCACTTTGGTCGCTGATGAGTCCTCCTGCTCCATGGTGTAGCTATCTTCGCTGTGAGACATTGCTTTTGATATTCTGTACCAGACCAGATGGTTAAATTTGAGCAAACTTGAATTTTTGGGAAGTGTTGCTATGGGCAACAGCCAAGAAATAGGAGCGTGGAGGAGTTTCAATGGCAACTTTTTCTATAAAGTCGGCTGTATCAGAGGACAGAGGACAGATAAAGGTTCAGACAGTCTCTCCCCCCTTTGGTTTTCCCAGCAGTACTCACTCAGGCCTCTGTAGCACCATACACAGAGCTCCAGTGATTCAGGAATTGCTATGGTGCATAGGAAACTGCAAAATTGTGGATGACCCTGGTGCCTGCTGATGCACCTGTGGCAGCAGGATCTTACCCTATAGCCAGGCAAATAAAGTTCTTTTAAAACAGGACCGGGTCAGTTCAGTACAAGGTGAACATAAGACACAGAAGTAAATATCTTGTTCGTGACGCCATACATTTCAGATGTAATGTAACAGAGTAGTAGGGCCAGGAGGCAGTATTAGGCCCAGACGTAGGTGCTGAGCGGTGGTATGACTCTTCTGCGGTATTGTGCAGTTTGGGGTGTCATGGTTATCCTACCTGGTTCCTGGCGCTCCCGTTCACAGGGTATATCTAGAGGATTTAGTGGTAGGTAGGAACAAGGCAGAGCAGACCTGGCATGAACAGTTCAAATGGTTTACTGCATCACAGATTAAGGAATCACAGCTTCTCCATCATTTAGCTGCAGTACTGGTTTTCCATACAGCTGCCAGCTGGATGGCAAAGGGACTGATACTCTGATATGGGAAAAGGTTTAGCTCCAAAATGATTGTCTGGCAAGGTACTTAATCCTAGCAGGCCTTGTACCCTACGCCTCACCTCTAATCAGGCTTGACTCTCTCTAACCACCGACTGCCAACTCCCCCTGGTTACCATAGTGACCAGACTATAGACGATGTTGATCAGACATCCTCCAATACAGTCCATTGTCAACCCTTATACCGCCACCTGCTGGTCTCCAGTTGTCATACAGAGAAACAATTTACATTTAATTTAACAGAATGACACCAGGCAATACATCAAAGCATAAATTATTCCACAGACTCCTATGAATGCAGAAATGTTTGTAATGGCCCCTTTTGGTTCATTACACATGCTGTCTGTTCCATGAACACCATGTATCAGAAACAGCTGATTTCAGCCAGGTGTGTTTGACTCTGAAATGCTGCAGCATTTCAGAGAAAAATATAATTCAATGCCGGCAGGGATCAAGTCGCACAGGAAACTAGTCAGACAGGCGGGTCTCCAGTGGCTTATCTCCACCGGCTCCCATTGAGTGACAGGTCTCTGCCTATACATGCACATAGAGAGAGACCTATCACTCCAGGAGAGCGAGTGGGGAGAAGCACCCGGACACACTTGTCCAATTAGTCTTCTATGTGGTTTGGTTCAGCGACCTTTAACCCCTTTCCGACCTTGTCAGTAATAGTACGTAGCTGTACCCTGGGCCTATAGGGCCAGCTACGTACTATTACTCGCACTGCGATCGCGCCCGCACACAAGCGGTGCAGGGCGATCGCCGCCGGGTGTCAGCTGATTGTCACAGCTGACACCTGGTGCTATGTGCAGGGAGCGGTCCTGCACCAGTCCCAGCACATTAACCCCCGCAATGCTGTGATCGAAGTCAATCGCAGCATTGCGGTGGCAAGGGGGGAGGTGATCGCTATACTCACCTCTCCTGCCGGCGTCCAGCGATGTCTGTGGCAGCTTTTGGATGTTGTCATGATGACCCGATGTTGTCAAGACAACATCCGGGTTACCAGGAGGCAGGGCGTTACTTTGGTTATGTGCAGTGCATGACCAAAGTAATGTCTCCCCTGTGTGCAGCGCTGACAGGCTGCATGCCAAAGGGCGCTGCTGCTCTCTATGCCATGCAGCCGATTAGGCTGCAAAAAGTGAAACTTCCATAGTGGGACAATGTGTAAGAGTAAAAAAAAAAATTGAGAAGTAAAAAAAAAAATTAAAAAAAAATTGTAAAAATTAAAAAAAATAAAAAAATAAAAACAATAAACCAATAAAAGTAAACATATTGGGTATCGCTGCGTCCGGAACGACCTTACCTATAAAACTGTCCCACTAGTTAACCTCTTTAGTGAACACGGTAAAAAAAAAAAACAAAGCAAAAAACAATGCTTTATCATCATACCCCCAAACAAAAAATGGAACAACACGCGATCAAAAAGACGAATGTAAATAAAAATTATACCGCTGAAAACGTCATCTTGTCCCACAAAAAACAAGCCGCCACACAGCTCCTTCATCCGAAAAACGTTATAGCTCTCAGAATAAAGCGATACAAAAAAATTATTTTTTCTAGAAAATAGTTTTTATTGTGTAAAAGCATCAAAACATAAAAAAACTATATAAATGCAGTACCGCTGTAAACGTACTGACCCGAAGAATAACGCTGCATTATCAATTTTACCACATGCGGAACGGCATAAAAAAAAAAAAAACAATTCCTGAAATGCTGGTTTTTGTTTATTCTGCCTCCCAAAAATCGGAATAGAAAGCGATCAAAAAATGTCACATGCCCGAAAATGGTACCAATAAACACGTCATCTTGTCCCGCAAAAAACAAGCTGTCACATGACTCTGTCGACCAAAATATGGAAAAATTATAGCTCTCAAAATATGGCGATGCAAAAACTAGTCTTTGCAAAAAAAGCGTCTTTTAGTGTGTGACAGCTGTCAATCATAAAAACCCAATATGAATCTGGTATTGCTGTAATCACACCCAACCGAAGAATAAAGTTGTTTAATCACTTATAGCACACGAGGAACGGTGTAAAAAAATAAACTCTAGGGTTAGGGTTGTGCTAGGGTTAGGGTTGTATTAGGGTTGGGGTTAGGGTTGTGCTAGGGTTAGGGTTGGGCTAGGGTTAGGGTTAGGGTTGGGCTAGGGTTAGAGTTGGGCTAGGGTTAGGGTTGGGCTAGGGTTAGGGTTGGGGTTAGGGTTGGGCTAGGGTTAGGGTTAGGGTTGGAGTAGGGTTAGGGTTGGGTTAGGGTTGGGGCTAGGGTTAGGGCTAGGGTTGGGGGATAGGGTTAGGGTTGGGCTAGGGTTAGGGTTGGGGTTGTATTAGGGTTGGGGTTAGGGTTGAGATTTTTTCAAAAGTAAAGAAAAAAAAAGGATTACAATATGGCGACCAGTGTTGAGCGCAAGTGCTCGCTACTTGAGTTTGCAGTGGGTGCTCGGGTATGCACTGAGTATCGCAGGTGTTCGAGTGACATGCTCGAGTCTCTGCCCCTTATGCTTCGCGGCCAAAAAAAATGTTGCTGGGATCGTCTGCCATGCACAAGCGATCCCCGCATGTTTTTTTTGGGGTGCCTAACAACCGTGAAACATGCGGGGCAGGGACTCGAGCATGTCACTCGAGCAAACTCAAGTAGCGAGCACTTGCGCTCAAAACTAATGACAACTTATTCAATATGATGACCTAATGTTATCAAATTCTGTCGTACTTCTGGGTTCAAAATGTAAAATCCTTGAGGGGTCTAGTTTCCAAAATGGAGTAAATTGTGGGGGGTTTCCACTATTTAGGCATATCAGGGGCTCCCGAAATGCGACATGGCGTCCGCTCTTGATTCCAGCCAATTTTGCGTTCAAAAAGTCACACAGTGCTCCTTCCCTTCAGAACCCTGACGTGCGCCGAAACAGTGTATTTTCCCCACATATGGGGTATTGGTGTACTCAGAAGAAATTGCACAACAGTATTTACGTTACAGTTTCTCCTCTTACCCTTATGAAACTAAAAAATTTGGGGCTAAAAGATCATTTTTGTGGAAAAAGTTAAATTTTTTTATTTTCACGGCTTCATGTTCTAAACTTCTGTGAAGCACCTGGGGGTTAAGGGTGCTCACCACACATCTAGATAAGTTCCCTCAGGGGTCTAGTTTCCAAAATGGTGTCAATTGTGGGGGTTTTCCACTGTTTAGGCACATCAGGGGCACATCCGCTAATTATTCAAGCAAATTTTACATTCAAAAAGTCAAATTGCGCTCCTTCCCTTCTGAACCATGCCATATGCCCAAGCACTGGTTTTCCTCCACATATGGGGTATCGGCTTACTCAGGAGAGATTGCACAACAAGTTGTATGGTTCAATTTCTCCTGTTACCCTTATGAAAATGCAAAATTGGGGGCTGAAAAACATTTTTGTGGGAAAAATGTGAAAATTTTATTTTCACGGCTCCATGTTATAAACTTCTGTGAAGCATCTGGCGGTTCAAGGTGCTCACCATACATCTAGATAAGTTCCCTGAGGGGTCTAGTTTCCAAAATGGTATCACGTATGGGGGGTTTCCACTGGTTAGGCACATCAGGGGCTCTCTAAAAGCAACATGGCTTCCACTAATTATTCAAGCAAATTTTACATTCAAAAAGTCAAATGGCGCTCCTTCCCTTCTGAGCCCTGCCGTGTGCCCAAACAGTGTTTTTTCCCCATGTATGGGGTATCTGCATGCTCAGGGGAAATTGCACAACAAATTTCGGGGTCCATTTTTTCCTGTTACCCCTGCAAAAATAAAAAAAATTGGGGTCTAAAGTAACATTTTTGTGAAAAAAGTTAAATGTTCATTTTTTTCTTCCCCATTTCAAAAATTCCTGTGAAGCACGTGAAGGGTTAATAAACTTCTTGAACATGGTTTTGAGCACCTTGAGGAGTGCAGTTTTTAGAATGGTGTCACTTTTGGGTATTTTCTGTCATAAAGGCCCCTCAAAGTCACTTCAAATGTGATGTGGTCCCTAAAAAAATGGTTTTGTAAATTTTGCTGGAAAAATGAGAAATCGCTGATCAACTTTTAACCCTTATAGCGCACTAATAAAATAAATTTTTAGTTCCAAAATTGTGCTGATGTAAAGTAGACATGTGGGAAATGTTATTTATTAACTATTTTGTGTAACATATCTCTCAGATTTAACGGAATAAAAATTCAAATTTTGAAAATTGTGAAATTTTCAAAATTTTTGCCACATTTCCAATTTTTTCACAAATAAATGCAAGTGATATCGAAGAAATTTTACCTCTATCATGAAGTACAATATGTCACGAAAAAACAGTCTCAGAATCAGTGGGATCTGTTAAAGCGTTTCAGAGTAATTACCTCATAAAGTGACAGTGGTCAGAATTGTAAAAATTGGCCTGGTCATTAACCCCTTAATAACATCTGACGTACTAATACGCGTCTGTGCCCTGGGACTTAAGAGCCAGACCCGTATTAGTACGTCATCGCGATCGCGCGCACACAGGCTTTGCGGGCGCGATCGCCGCCGGGTGTCAGCTGATTGTCACAGCTGACACCTGGTACTATGTGCAGGGAGCGGTCCTGCACCGCTCCCAGCACATTAACCCCTGCGATGCTGCGATCGAAGTCGATCGCGGCATTGCAGGGGCAAGGGGAGGTGATCGCCGATACTCACCTCCTCTTCCGGCTTCCAGCGCAGTCTACAAAGGCTTCCCGGGTGTTGCCATGACGACCCGATGTCGTCATGACATCATCCGGGTCACCAGACAGCAGGAAGATTGTTTGGACATGCGCAGTGCATCTCCAAACAATCTTCACACTGTGCACCGCTGACAGCCTGCATGGCATAGGGATGGTGCTCCATTCCTATGCCATTCAGGCGATCAGAGAAAAAAAAGTGAAAGTCCCAGAGTGGGACAAAGTAATAAAGTGTATAAACTGTCTGAAAGTGGGAAAAAAAAAATAAAAATTGCAAAAATATAAAAAAAAAAAATAAATAATCCACCAAAAATAAAAATATAATGTACCCATCAATAAATATTATTAGAAAAAAAAACAAAAAAAACAATAAAAGTACACATATTTGGTATCGCCGCGTCCGGAACAACCTGACCTATAAAACCGTCCCACTAGTTAACCCCTTCAGTGAACACGGTAAAAAAAAAAAAAAAAAACGAAGCAAAAAACAATGCTTTATCACCATACCGCCAAGCAAAAAGTGGAATAACACGCGATGAAAAAGACGCATACAAATAAAAATGGTACCGCTGAAAACGTCATCTCGTCCCGCAAAAAACAAGCTGCCATCCAGCTCCATCAGCCGAAAAATAAAAAAGTTATAGCTCTCAGAATAAAGCGATGCTAAAAAATATTTTTTTCTATAAAATAGCTTTTATTGTTTATAAGCGCCAAAACATAGAAAAATGATACAAATGTGGTACCGCTGTAAACGTACTGACCCGAAGAATAAAGCTACCTCATCAATTTTAGCACACTCGGAACAGAATAAAAAAAAAAAAAAAAAAAAAATTCCTGAATTGTTGGTTTTTGTTTATTCTGCCTCCCAAAAATCGGAATAGAAAGCGATCAAAAAATGTCACGTGCCTGAAAATGGCATCAATAACAACGTCAAGTCATCCCGCAAAAAACGAGCCGTCACATGACTGTCTGCCAAAATCTGGAAAAATTATAGCTCTCAAAATATGGCGATGCAAAAACTAGATTTTACAAAAAATGCGTCTTTTAGTGTGTGACAGCTGTCAGTCATAAAAACCCTATATGATTCTGGCATTGCTGTAATCACACCGACCTGAAGAATAAAGTCATCTAATCACTTATACCGCACAAGGAACGGCGTCAAAAATAAACTCTTGGGTTAGGATTGGGCTAGGGTTAGGGCTGGGTTTGGGGCTAGGGTTGTGCTGGGGCTAGGGTTGTGCTGGGGCTAGGGTTCTGCTGGGGCTAGGGTTGTGCTGGGGCTAGGGTTGTGCTAGGGCTAGGGTTGTGCTATGGTTAGGGTTGTGCTAGGGTTAGGGCTGGGGTTGGGATTTTTTTCAAAAGTAAGAAAAAAAGATGACGATATGGCGACTAGTGTTGAGCGCAAGTGCTCGCTACTTGAGTTTGCATCGGGTGCTCTGGTATGCATTGAGTATCGTGGGTATTTCAGTGACATGCTCGAGTCTCTGCCCCATATGCTTCGCGGCCAAAAAAACTTTACGGGGATTGCCTGCCATGCACGAGCGATCCCCGCATGTTTTTTTTGGGGTGTCTAATAACCGTGAAACATGCAGAGCAGGGACTCGAGCATGTCACTCGAGCACACGCTGTACATGGTGCATACCTGAGTACCCGATGCAAACTCAAGTAGCGAGCACTTGCGCTCAAGAATAATGACAACTTATTCAATATGATGACCTAATGTAAACAAATTCTGTGCCGTACCTCTGGGTTCAAAATGTTCACTATACACCTTAATAAAATCCTTGAGGGGTATAGTTTCCAAAATGGGGACACTTGTGGGGGAGCTCCACTGTTTAGGCACATCACGGGCTCTCCAAACGCGACATGGTGTCCGCTAACGAATTGAATGGAAAATCGGCTCAAATTGTTAGCGGACGCCATGTTGCGTTTGGAGAGCCCCTGTGTGCCCAAACATTGGAGCTCCCCCACAAGTGACCCCATTTTGGAAACTAGACCCCCCAAGGCACCTATCTAGATGCATAGTGAGCACTTGGAACCCCCAGGTGCTTCACAAATTGATTCGTAAAAATGAAAAAGTGAAAAAAAAAACACTTTTTCATTTTTATGAATCAATTTGTGAAGCACCTGGGGTTCCAAGTGTTCACTATGAATCTAGATAGGTGCCTTGGGGGGTCTAGTTTCCAAAATGGGGTCACTTGTGGGGGAGCTCCAATGTTTGGGCACACAGGGACTCTCCAAATGCAACATGATATCCGCTAACAAATTGTCGGCTCAAATTGTTAGCGGACACCATGTTGCGTTTGGAGAGCCCCTGTGTGCCCAAACTTTGGAGTTCCCCCACAAGTGACCCCATTTTGGAAACTAGACCCCCCAAGGCACCTATCTAGGTGCATAGTGAGCACTTGGAACCCCCAGGTGCTTCACAAATTGATTCGTAAAAATGAAAAAGTGAAAAAAAAACACTTTTTCATTTTTATGAATCAATTTGTGAAGCACCTGGGGTTCCAAGTTCTCACTATGAATCTAGATAGGTGCCTTGGGGGGTCTAGTTTCCAAAATGGGGTCACTTGTGGGGGAGCTCCAATGTTTGGGCACACAGGGACTCTCCAAATGCAACATGATATCCGCTAACAAATTGTCGGCTCAAATTGTTAGCGGACACCATGTTGCGTTTGGAGAGCCCCTGTGTGCCCAAACTTTGGAGCTCCCCCACAAGTGACCCCATTTTGGAAACTAGACCCCCCAAGGCACCTATCTAGATGCATAGTGAGCACTTGGAACCCCAGGTGCTTCACAAATTGATTCATAAAAATGAAAAAGTGTTTTTTTTTTTCACTTTTTCATTTTTACGAATCAATTTGTGAAGCACCTGCGGGTTCCAAGTGCTCACTATGCATCTAGATAGGTGCCTTGGGGGGTCTAGTTTCCAAAATGGGGTCACTTGTGGGGGATCTCTAAAGTTTGGGCACACAGGGGCTCTCCAAACGCAACATGGTGTCCGCTAACAATTTGAGCCGACATTTTGTTAGCGGATATCATGTTGCATTTAGAGAGTCCCTGTGTGCCCAAACATTGGAGCTCCCCCACAAGTGACCCCATTTTGGAAACTAGACCCCCCAAGGCACCTATCTAGATGCATAGTGAGCACTTGGAACCCCAGGTGCTTCACAAATTGATTCATAAAAATGAAAAAGTGTTTTTTTTTTCACTTTTTCATTTTTACGAATCAATTTGTGAAGCACCTGGGGGTTTCAAGTGCTCACTATGCATCTAGAAAGGTGCCTTGGGGGGTCTGGTTTCCAAAATGGGGTCACTTGTGGGGGAGCTCCAAAGTTTGGGCACAGAGGGGCTCTCCAAACGCAACGTGGTGTCCGCTAACAATTTGAGCCGATTTTCCATTCAATTTGTTAGCGGATACCATGTTGCATTTGGAGAGTCCCTGTGTGCCCAAACATTGGAGCTCCCCCACAAGTGACCCCATTTTGGAAACTAGACCCCCCAAGGCACCTATCTAGATGCATAGTGAGCACTTGGAACCCCCAGGTGCTTCACAAATTGATTCGTAAAAATGAAAAAGTGTTTTTTTTTTCACTTTTTCATTTTTACGAATCAATTTGTGAAGCACCTGGGGGTTCCAAGTGCTCACTATGCATCTAGAAAGGTGCCTTGGGGGGTCTAGTTTCCAAAATGGGGTCACTTGTGGGGGAGCTCCAAAGTTTGGGCACACAGGGGCTCTCCAAACACAACATGGCGTCCGCTAATTATTCAAGCAAATTTTACAATCAAAGTCAAATGGCGCTCCTTCCCTTCCGAGCCCTGCCGTGCGCCCAAACAGTGTTTTTTCCCCAAATATTGGGTATCTGCGTGCCCAGGGGAAATTGCACAACAAATTTTGGGGTCCATTTTTTCTTGTTACCCCTGTGAAAATAAAAAAAATTGGGTCTAAAGTAACATTTTTGTGAAAAAAGTTAAATGTTCATTTTTTTCTTCCACATTCAAAAAATTCCTGTGAAGCACCTGAAGGGTTAATAAAGTTCTTGAATGTGGTTTTGAGCACCTTGAGGGGTGCAGTTTTTAGAATGGTGTCACTTTTGGGTATTTTCTGTCATAAAGACCTCTCAAAGTGACTTCAAATGTGATGTGGTCCCTAAAAAAATGGTTTTGTAAATTTTGTTGGAAAAATGAGAAATCGCTGGTCAACTTTTAACCCTTATAGCTCCCTAACAAAAAAAAATTTTGGTTCCAAAATTGTGCTGATGTAAAGTAGACATGTGGGAAATGTTATTTATTAACTCTTTTGTGTGACATATCTCTCTGATTTCAGGGCTTAAAAATTCAAATTTTGAAAATTGCAAAATTTTCAAAATTTTCGCCAAATTTCCATTTTTTTCACAAATAAACGCAAGTGATATCGAAGAAATTTTTCCACAATCATGAAGTACAATATGTCACGAAAAAACAATCTCAGAATCAGGGGAATCTGTTGAAGCGTTCCAGAGTAATTACCTCATAAAGTGACAGTGGTCAGAATTGTAAAAATTGGCCTGGTCAGTAACGTGCAAACCACCCTCGGGGCTTAAGGGGTTAATGTGCAGACCACCATGGGGGGTAAAGGGGTTAAAGTATGTTTTATTCTAAAACTCCGCAACATTTCAGAGTCAAACATACTGTACCTAGTTGAAATCATGCAGCTGTGTCTGATACACTGTAGATCATTTATCATTTCCATTGCAAGAATAGACAGAATCAACTTCATTAGGTGCAGCTTTATTACAATGGAAACAGATTGTTCTAGATTATTATTATTGTGTTTGTAGATTCTAATACCCCATGGCACTATGAATATGGTGATGCCTGATGAACCCAATTGTAGCTTATGCACAGAGCCTAGGAACTTTATGCTATTCATCTGCTTCTCCATCGTTCTAGGAAGTATTTACAGTAAACATTAGGGTGCCCCTCTGTGACTTGTTCAGGAAAGCATCTGCAATAACTGAAACTAACAAAACAGGGAGCACGAGAGGTGATTGAAATAAGCTCAGGTTGCTTGCACTTTCTCTCCTGGGGCCAGATTATTCAATATTATAATTTGACCAGATAGGAGGTTAATCCTCTGGGAAAACACTTGTGTTCTGCTCTATCACACAATCTGTGCAATGTGGATTACTCAGGCAAATTGCTGCATGATGTAACATGAAGTACACAGTGTTCAGAGAAAACTGCCTGCCATTCTATCTTAAAGGGGTTGCCCCTTTCAGAAAATCTTTGCCACTGGCCGCAATTTATCATAAGAAAAACCCCACTCTTTTCTCACCCTCCATGGGTCCACCCCTGAATCTCTGGCGCTATTCCCGATGTCTGATATTGGCCGCTGACAGCACGTCGATCGTGTGGATGCCAGTCAGTTAGCTTAGCGGATCAAGGTTGAGCTTTCTGTCTGTCTACTTTGGCAGAGCCACCGATCTCACTGTTGGCTTCCATGCTTTTGCCAGCACCACAGCTAATATTATACGACAGCATGGAAGCCGATCAATGAGCCCAGTAGCTCTGGGAGGAGCTCTCCTTCTACTTGGTTAGGGCCGCTGAGCTTACTGATTGGCTGCTGTACTGTCAAGGTGAGGTCAGCGCCTCAGCCAATACCAGACTCCGGGAACGGCGCCACAGATTCAGTGCCGGACACGAGGATGGTGATTAAATTGCGGTTTGTTTGATTTTTAAAACAAACTGCAGCCCAGGAAGAAGTTTTTTTTTTAAAAGGAAACAACCCCTTCAAAGGTTTCTAATAGCTGCTCAGTTTCTAGACAGGAATTCAGGAAGCAAGTGCCATGTTGTATCTAACGAACTGCTGCATCTGTGAGTTTGGAAATTTACAATGATATGTTTGGGCACCTCTTGTCAAAATTACTGTTACTGTGAACAGTTAAGCAAGTTGAAGATGACACATTTCCTTTGTATTTTAGGCAAATAGATACATATATGTATATACAGTATGTATATATATATATATATATATATATATATATATATATATATATATATATATATATATACACAGCTCTGGCAAAATTAAAAGACCACTACAAAATTTTCATTTTCTCATATTTTTCTCTTTATAGGTATATTTTGAGTAAAATGTACATTGTTTTTTTATTTTATAAACTACTGACAACATGTCTCTGAAATTCAAAGCTAAAAATGTTATATTTATTTGCAGCAAATGAAAAATCGTCAAAATAATAAAAATGAAACAGTGCTTTCAGGCCTCAAATAGAGCAAAGAAAACAAGTTCTTATTCATTTAGAAACAACAATACTCAGGAAGAGTTCAGAAATCAATATTTGGTGGAATAACCATGATTTTTATTCACAGCTTTCATGCGTCTTGGCATGCTTTTCACCAGTTTTTCACTCTGTTTTTGGGTGACCTTATGCCACTCCTGGCACAAAAATTTGGCTTTGGACTATCCATCTTCATCTTGATTACATTCCAGAGGTTTTCAAGACTGCCGTCTTCGAAATTTTAAGGATGGAGGCAACATGAGGCTCACTGTATCCCTCTGCTAGTAAAGCCAGAATTGAGCCCTTCTTTTCCTCACTCAAGACTTTTCTTTTCAACTCCTTTTCATGGTTAAAAGTGATTTTTCATTCAAATTACTTTTGGACTATTCCTAGCACTTGTTTTGCCATCCAGCTTGTCCTATTGCAAGAGGATTGTGAAGACCACCGCAGTGTTTTTTATACTTTCCCTCGTTTCATAAGAGTTGGTTCAGGTGATCACCTAATCAGAAGCACATTAAGTAGAATGAGATGTACTTTGGTTGGAATTCAACTGACACTGAAATGAAATGGCTGTCAGACATGTAGAGATGGTAAATTTTTAGAAAACTTTGCAGTGGTCTCTTAATTTTTGCCAGAGCTGTATATATATATATATATATATATATATATATATATATATATGTGCATATACATACACACATATACATATATATGCAGTGGGGGAAATAACTATTTGATCCCTTGCTGTTTTTGTAAGTTTGCCCACTGACAAAGACATGAACAATCTATAATTTCAAGGGTAGGTTAATTTTAACATTGAGAGATAGAATATCCAAAAAAAAAATCAAGAAATTCACATTGTATAAATTAGATACATTTATTTGCATTTTGCAGTGAGAAATAAGTATTTGATCCCCTACAAACCATTATGAGTTCTGGCTCCTACAGACTAGTTAGACGCTCCTAATCAACTTGTTACCTGCATTAAAGACAGCGGTCTTACATAGTCATCTGTATAAAAGACTCCTGTCCACAGACTCAATTAATCACTCAGACTCTAACCTCTACAACATGGGCAAGACCAAAGAGCTTTCTAAGGATGTCATGGACAAGATCATAGACCTGCACAAAGCTGGAATGGGCTACAAAATCATAAGTAAGACGCTGGGTGAGAAGGAGACAACTGTTGGTGCAATAGTAAGAAAATGGAAGAAATACAAAATGACTGTCAATCGACATCGATCTGGGGCACCATGCAAAATGTCACCTCATGGGGTATCCTTGATCATAAGGAAGGTGAGAGAACACCCTAAAACTACACGGGGGGATCTTGTTAATGATCTCAAGGCAGCTGAGACCACAGTCACCAAGAAAACCATTGGTAACACATTACGCTTTAAAGGTTTAAAATCCTGCAGTGCCCCCAAGGTCCCCCTGCTCAAGAAGGCACATGTGCAGCCCATCTGAAGTTTGCCAATGAACACCTGGATGATTCCGTGAACTATTGGGAGAAGGTGCTGTGGTCAGATGAGACAAAAATTGAGCTCTTTGGCATTAACTCAACTCGCCGTGTTTGGAGGAAGAGAAATGCTGCCTATGACCTAAAGAACACCATCCCCACTGTCAAGCATGGAGGTGGAAACATTATGTTTTGGGGGTGTTTCTCTGCTAAGGGCACAGGACTACTTCACCGCATCAATAGGAGAATGGATGGAGCCATGTACCGTAAAATCCTGAGTGGCAACCTCCTTGCCTCCGCCAGGACATTAAAAATGGGTCGTGGCTGGGTCTTCCAGCAAGACAATGGCCCAAAACATATAGCCAAGGCAACAAAGGAGTGGCTCAAAAAGAAGCACATTAAGGTCATGGAGTGGCCTAGCCAGTCTCCAGACCTTAATCCCATAGAAAACTTATGGAGGGAGTTGAAGCTCCGAGTGTTATGATCTACAACATGTACTAAGTAAAGATAGGGGAAAGCTGTCCCTACAGTAAGACTAAGCTGAATCCCTACGATGTAGCGGGCTGCCTGTTCCTAGTGAACAGACCCGCCTTAGTCCTCGGCTAGTCTGAACGAAGACCGATAGAATTAAGGGAGGGGACCCTAAAAGAACTAAGGACTGGGACAAAAATGGGACACCTCCTAAACAGAGAAGTTGTTGCAGAACACAAAAGACAAACTGACAAAAATGTACTAGAGGTCCCAGAGGACCAAGCGAACTTGACAGAGAAAGGCACCAAAGCACCAGGCTAGAGAAACCGTCAAACACTGAAGTCCAGCACAGCCATAAGGGCGGAGCTGGAATATAAAGGCAGATGGTAACGTGACCGCAAAATACAAGATGGAAAAAACAAACAGGAGGGTTCTAACAGTACCCCCTCTTTTATGAGGATCCTCCGGATCCTCCAGGCCCAGGCCTATCCGGAAACGTCCTATGGAAAGCTTTAACAAGCCTAGGAGCAGAGACATCATCCATCCTTACCCAGGAGTTGTCTTCGGGACCGAAACCCTTCCAGGAGACAAGATACTGTAATCTCCCTCTATGCCATCTAGAATTCAAGATACGAGAAATTTCATATTCGCCGTCTTCCACCACAGGAGGAACTGTGACAGTGGCGTCCCTATCAGATACATCAGCCTTTTTCAACAAGGAAACATGAACCACAGGATTAATCTTCCAGGAAGTAGGGACATCCAACCTAACAGCAGATGGGTTAACAACCTGAAGCACTTTAAATAGACCCACAAACTTAGGACCCAGCTTTTTAGAGGGAATCCTCAACCGCAGGTTCTTCGAGGACAACCAAACCATATCACCCACAGTAAACAAAACGTTTCCTGTCAAAATACTTCTTGGACTTCTTGTTAGCCTCTTGAAGGTTGCAACGTACATTAGTCCAAACTCTCTCCAAATCACCGGAAAAATTCTCCTCCTCCATCACTGCCGACCCCAATTTGGAGAACGAACCCAAAGACGGATGTCTCCCAGTACAACAAAAAAAAGGAGAACACCCAGCAGAGGAGGATGTATGATTGTTAAGAGCAAATTCTGTGAGAGGCAGAAACTCAGACCACACCTCTTGATTGTCCGCCACAAAGCAACGCAAAAACTGTTCAACATCCTGGTTCTTTCTTTCAGTCTGTCCATTAGACTCAGGATGATAACCAGACGAAAATGACAAATGGACTCCCAACCTGTCACAAAAAGCACGCCAAAAGCGTGCCACAAGTTGAGGTCCTCTATCAGAAACAATATCCGTGGGAACGCCATGGAGCTTGACAATCTCCTTAACAAATGCCTTAGCGAGTGTCTTGGCAGCGGGCAACTTAATGAATGGAACCAAATGACACATCTTACTAAAACGGTCCACGACCACCCAGATGACAGTAAAACCCTCGGACACAGGAAGATCAGTAATAAAATCCATTGTGAGATGCGTCCAAGGCGCACTAGGAACCTCCAGAGGGCAAAGCAACCCCGCAGCAGGAGTATCTGAAGCCTTTGACCTAGCACACACAGTACACTTACGCACCCACTTGATGACTTCCTTCTGCCATCCAGGTCACCAAAAACTGTGACTGATAAGTCTCTTAGTCTCCGAAATTCCTGGATGACCTGCCAACCGAGACTCATGACACTCCACAAACAAATCTCTCCTAAGGGCTCTAGGCACGATCAACCTCTCATGGGTAGTGTTAGATGGAGCATCATCTTGAGCTTTCAGAATCCCATTCTTCAAAACGGAGTCCAAAGCCGCCACCACAACTCCTTTCTGTAAAATGCTCTCCTCCTCCTCAGCACCGACCGCAGGAGAGAAGCTGCGAGATAAAGCATCGGTTTTAACATTCTTAGTACCAGGGATATAGGTAACAGAAAAATGAAACCGAGAAAAAAAAAGTGCCAACCTAGCTTAACGGGCATTCAAGCGCTTGGCAGCATCCAGATAGATGAAATTCTTATGATCTGTGAAAACCTGGACAGGAAATCTAGCACCTTCCAAAAAATGGTGCCAATGTTCAAACGCAAGTTTAATAGCCAGCAACTCCTGATTTCCAACATCATAATTCAGTTCGGTTTCCGAAATTTTTTTCGAAAAGAAGGCACAAGGATGTACTCCACCCTTGTTCTCCTGAGACAAAACTGCTCCGACCCCCACCGATGAAGCATTGACCTCGACCAAAAGAGGCTTGGTCTCATCAGGCTGCATAAGGATAGGGGCAGAACTGAACCTCTCTTTGAGATACTCAAACGCTTCAATGGCCTCGGTAGTCCACTGGGCCGTATTCGCACCTTTCCTGGTGAGATCGGTTAGAGGTGTAACAATTACAGAAAAATTCTTAAAGAATTTCCTGTAATAATTGGCAAAACCCAAAAATCTCTATATAGATTTCAAACCAATAGGCCTAGGCCATTCCTGCACAGCCTGAACCTTCACAGGGTCCATCTCAAAGCCCTCGTTGGAGACAATGTAGCCCAAAAAACTAATTTTCTGCACAGTAAACTCATATTTCTCCAGCTTAGCAAAGAGTGAATTATCACTCAAAACCTTCAAAACTTCACGTACACTCTGCCAATGGGACTCCAGATCTGGCGAATAAATCAAAATGTCATCTAAATACACCACCACATTCTCACCAATCAAAGGTCTCAGGATGTCATTAATAAGGTTCTGTAAAAATGCAGGTGCATTGGTAAGACCAAAAGGCATCACCAGATTCTCAAAATGACCTACCGGAGTGTTGAAGGCAGTTTTCCATTCATCACCCTCCTTCACTCGTAACAAATTGTATGCCCCCGGAGATCAATTTTGGAGAACCACTTGGCTCCCACTAACTGGTTAAACAAGTCAAGGAGTTAAGGTCAAAGGATTTTTTTAACACCTCCCACTAAGTTCCTCTACTCTGTATATAAAGTGCCTCATTTGTCATTTCCCCATAATTCCACCTGATGAAGGCAGCAGACTGCTGCAGAAACGCATCGTGGGCATAAGAGTGTCTAAATAAAGAGGTTCGTTTCTTTTAAGTAATCTGTCCCAGGTGCTTAATTCAGTGTCCGGCGCCCGAATTGACCACAATACTTTGCACATTGTCTTATCTTTCCCACTGGGAATTGTGGCTCAGAGCTGCAGGGAACTGGATGCACTTTCAGCAACTAGGACCTGTGATGTCACCGCCCGCGTGATCTACACTCGGAACCACGTGATCGGAAGCTCCGGCAGCGGTTTTAGAGGAGACACAGTGGACGCGGCGGTAACACTTTAAACACCAGAGGCCTCTAAACCCGGGTTGTGCGGTCTGCACAACCCATCAAGGTGAGCAGCCATTTGGTATCTGCATATGTATTCGATCTGTTAAACAGGTTCACACTAACACAGCGCTTCTCCATCCCACCCCTTTGTTTTTTCATGGTTAAACAAGTCAGGAATTAACGGCAATGGGTAGAAATTGTGTACGGTAATCTTATTAATTTCACGAAAATCCAGACATGGACGTAAACCGCCATCCTTTTTTTTAAAGAAAAATCCAACTGCCACAGGCGACTTAGAAGGTCTAATGTGACCAGCAGCCAGGCTAGTCTGTATGTACTCCTCCAAGGCCTATCTTTCAGGGATAGTCAGATTAAACAAGCGACTCTTGGGAAGAGTAGCACCCAGAACAAACTCAATGGTTCAATCATAATCCCTATGAGGAGGTAAAACTTGCGACTCCTCCTCCGAAAAAACCCTCCAAAAATCTTGAATAGGTGCCGGTAATTCCCCTTTTTCCACAGCCGCAATGCGACCATTACAACATTTATCATAGCACTTCGGACTCCAAGACTTAATCACATTAGTAGACCAGTCCAATAAAGGATTGTGCAGTTTTAACCAAAACAATCCTAGAACAACTGGAGAGGGTAAATTATCTAAAACAACCAAGTCCAAAATTTTTTGGTGAACTCCATTGATAGTGAGGGGAAATGCAGCAGTCTTGTGAGTAATACATTTCAAAGGAGTGTTATCAATAGCAATCACAGAAATAGGTGATGACAAAGGTTTGGATTTCAATTTAAGGTTTTCCAAAAACCCTTTATCAATCACATTAAGTGTTGAACCACAATCCACAAATACCTGAAATTCAATCAAATCTCCCTGCAAAGTAGTACTCCCAGAAAAAAATACTCCTGCAGAGCGTAAACAAGCTATACAGGCGTAACTGACCTTTTAGTTTTTTGGGCTGGACTTACTGTTATGATCTGCAACATGTACTAAGGAAAGATAGGGGAAAGCTGTCCCTACAGTAAGACTAAGCTGAATCCCTACAATGTAGCGGGCTGCCTGTTCCTAGTGAACAGACCCACCTTAGTCCTCGGCTAGTCTGAACGAAGACCTATAGAATTAAGGGAGGGGTCCCTAAAAAAACTAAGGACTGGGACAAAAATGAGACACCTCCTAAACAGAGAAGTTGTTGCAGAACACAAAAGACAAACTGACAAAAATGTACTAGAGGTCCCAGAGGACCAAGCGAACTTGACAGAGAAAGGCACCGAAGCACCAGGCTAGAGAAACAGTCAAACACTGAAGTCCAGTACAGCCATAAGGGCGGAGCTGGAATATAAAGGCAGATGGTCACGTGACCGCAAAACACAAGATGGAAAAAACAAACAGGAGGGTTCTAACACCGAGTTGCCAAGTGACAGCCTCAAAATCTTAATGATTTAGGGATGATCTGCAAAGAGGAAAGGACCAAAATTCCTCCTGACGTGTGCGCAAACCTCATCATCAACTACAAAAAACGTCTGGCTGCTGTGCTTGCCAACAAAGGTTTTGCCACCAAGTATTAAGTGCTGTTTGCCAGAGGAATCAAAAACTTATTTCTCTCTGCAAAATGAAAAAAAATTATCTAATTTATACAATGGGATTTTCTTGATTTTTTGGGGGATATTCTATCTCTCAATGTTAAAATTAACCTACCCTTAAAATTATAGACTGTTCATGTCTTTGTCAGTGGGCAAACTTACAAAAACAGCAAGGGATCAAATACTTATTTCCCCCACTGTATATATATACATATATATATATATATATATATATATATATATATATATGTATATTATTATTTTTTTTTAATGTTTTACATTTTAAAAATGTAAAAATTACAACAAGAATAATGGGCCAATGCAAAGGTCTGGGCACCCTGCATAGTTAGTACCTTGTAGCGCCCCCTTTTGAAAGTATCACAGCTTGTAAATGCTTTTTGTAGCCAGAAAAGAGTGTTTCAATTCTTCCTGGGTTTTCTTGTATGCATTGCTATTTTGAGGTCTAGCCACAGATTTTCAATGATGTTCAGATCAGGGTACTGTGAGGGCCACTGTAAAATCTTCAGCTTGCGCCTTTTGAGGTAGTCTATTGTGGATTTTGACGTGTGTTTAGGATCATTCCATTTGTAGAAGCTATCCTCTTTTCAACTTCATCTTTTTTATAGATTGTGTTATGTTTGCATCAAGAATTTGTTGAAACTTCATTGAATCCACTCTTACCTCTACTAGTGAAATGTTCCCCGTCCCATTGGCTGCAACACAACCCCAAAGCATGCTTAATGGTTGGCGAGATGTTCTTTTCCTGAAATTCTGTGCCCTTTTTTTCTCCACACATACAGTACAGACCAAAAGTTTGGACACACCTTCTCATTTAAAGTTTTTTCTGTATTTTCATGACTATGAAAATTGTACATAAACACTGAAGGCATCAAAACTATGAATTAACACATGTGGAATTATATACTTAACAAAAAAGTGTGAAACAACTGAAAATATGTCTTATATTCTAGGTTCTTCAAAGTAGCCACCTTTTGCTTTGATGACTGCTTTGCACACTCTTGGCATTCTCTTGATGAGCTTCAAGTGGTAGTCACCGGAAATGGTCTTCCAACAATCTTGAAGGAGTTCCCAGAGATGCTTAGCACTTGTTGGCCCTTTTGTCTTCACTCTGCGGTCCAGCTCACCCCAAACCATCTCGATTGGGTTCAGGTCTGGTGACTGTGGAGGCCAGGTCATCTGGCGTAGCAGCCAATCACTCTCCTTCTTGGTCAAATAGCCCTTACACAGCCTGGAGGTGTGTTTGGTGTCATTGTCCTGTTGAAAAATAAATGATGGTCCAACTAAACGCAAACCGGATGGAATAGCATGCCACTGCAAGATGCTGTGGTAGCCATGCTGGTTCAGTATGCCTTCAATTTTGAATAAATCCCCAACAGTGTCACCAGAAAAGCACCCCCACACCATCACACCTCCTCCTCCATGCTTCACGGTGGGAACCAGGCATGTAGAGTCCATCCGTTCACCTTTTCTGTGTCGCACAAAGACACGGTGGTTGGAACCAAATATCTCAAATTTGGACTCATCAGACCAAAGCACAGATTTCCACTGGTCTAATATCCACTCCTTGTGTTCTTTAACCCAAACAAGTCTCTTCTGCTTGTTGCCTGTCCTTAGCAGTGGTTTCCTAGCAGCTATTTTACCATGAAGGCCTGCTGCTCAAAGTCTCCTCTTAACAGTTGTTGAAAAGATGTGTCTGCTGCTAGAACTCTGTGTGGCATTGACCTGGTCTCTAATCTGACCTGCTGTTAACCAGCGATTTCTGAGGCTGGTGACTCAGATTAACTTATCCTCAGAAGCAGAGGTGACTCTTGGTCTTCCATTCCTGGGGCGGTCCTCATGTGAGCCAGTTTCTATGTAGTGCTTGATGGTTTTTGCAACTGCACTTGGGGACACTTTCAAAGTTTTCCCAATTTTTCGCACTGACTGACCTTCATTTCTTAAAGTAATGATGGCCACTCGTTTTTCTTTACTTAGCTGCTTTTTTCTTGCCATAATACAAATTCTGACAGTCTATTCAGTAGGACTATCAGCTGTGTATCCACCAGACTTCTGCACAACACAACTGATGGTCCCAACCCCATTAATAAGGCAAGAAATCCCACTTATTAAACCTGACAAGGCACACCTGTGAAGTGAAAACCATTTCCGGTGACTACCTCTTGAAGCTCATAAAGAGAATGCCAAGAGTGTGCAAAGCAGTCATCAAAGCAAAAGGTGGCTACCTTGAAGAACCTAGAATATAAGACATATTTTCAGTTGTTTCACACTTTTTTGTTAAGTATATAATTCCACATGTGTTAATTCATAGTTTTGATGCCTTCAGTGTGAATGTACAATTTTCATAGTCATGAAAATACAGAAAAATCTTTCAATGAGAAGGTGTGTCCAAACTTTTGGTCTGTACTGTACCTTTGATCATTGTGGCCAAAGCGTTCTATTTTAATCTTATCGGTACACAGGACTTGTTTCCAAAATGCATCAGGCTTGTTTAGATATTCTTTTGCATACTTCTGACTCTGAATTCTATGGTGAGGACACAGGAGAGGCTTTCTTCTGATGACTATTCCACGAAGGCCATATTTGTTTAGGTGTCTTTGAACAGTAGAACAATGTACCACAACTCCAGAGTCTGATAAATCTTTCTGAAGGTCTTTTGAAGTCAAGTGGGGGTTCTGATTTGCCTCTCTAGCAATGCTACGAGCAGCTCTCACTGAAATTTTGCATAGTCTTCCAGACCTTATCTTGACCTCTACTGTTCCTGCTAACTGCCATTTCTTAATAATGACATTTGGAACTAAGGAAAAGGCAACTTGAAAACCCTTTGCTATCTTCTTATAGCCTTCTTCTGCTTTGTGGGCCTCCACTATTTTACATTTTCAGAGTGCTAGGCAGCTACGTAGAAAAACCCATGGATGCAGTTATTTAGTTAGCACAAGGTTAGAGGAGGCTAGGTTTTTATAAAGCTGGGAAATTTGCATCACCTTACCTTTCCTAACGATGATAGTGAACAAGCCATAACCCTAACAGGATAATAATGGTCTGAAACCTTGGTCATCTGAAAGCACAAATCTCCAAGGGTGCCCAAACTTTTGCATTGGTCCATTGTCCTTTTTGTAATTTTTAAAATGTAAACGATGAAAAGATATATTTTTTGCCTAAAATACAAAGGAAATGTATCATCTTTAGCTTTAGGCATTTTAGAGATCATTTCAACTTCAACTTGCTTAACTGTTCACAATAACAGTAATTTTGACCAGGGGTGCCAAAACTTTTACATGCCACTCTAATTGCACCTTCCCTCTATGCAAATGCCACAACTTACCCTTCTGTAAATACTATGCATATTAAGATAAGTAAAGGGGTATTCTCATTTTAGACATCTATGGCACATCCACAAGATATGGCATAAATTTTGACAGGATCCTGCATCTCTGGGATCTGCATTTTTTAGAACAGTGCACTAACCAAGCGATTCATTTCTACAGAAGTTCTGTCAATAGCCAAGCACGCTTTCTCAGCTATTTTCAGAACCTCCATAGAAGCTGCATATGTGCAGTTACTGGTCCTTTCACAATAGCATTAGAATGGGCCCCATTCAGGCATCATTTTTGAATATGGAAATATCTCTTGTTTAAAGTGTGTATTCTCTATAAGATATGTAAAAATAATTTTACTCGCTTATACAGCGCCATCATATTCCACAGTGCTTTCCAAACATGATCATCCCTTTCCAAACATGATCATCCCATCAGGGCTCACAATCTAATTTCCCAATCAGTATGTCTTTGGAGTGTGGGAGGAAACTGGGGAACCCGGAGGAAACCCATCGTGCTAATTCATCCACTCAGGCCTGTTACATGTCAAGATTTTTTAGCTATATGCTACTCATAAACATCCTTTATGTTGTAACATTTCTCACTGTTGTAAATACTTTATTCATTGACGTGTTCATTTTCAAGTTTGCTTTTAAGCTACTTATATTGCGCAAAAAAAACTGTTATTTTATGGGGCAGTTCTATAAAGACCCAGTGGCACCCAGCGTGTTATTTTAGAAGCCAGATATTATTTTGTCTCTAAGGGTCATGTCTCATGGGGGGGTTGTTCCCACTGGTACGCAAAGGGTAGTTGCTTATGTACTGAATATGCCTGCACATTGCAGGAATTATAAATGCTGGATCATACTACGTATAGTGCATAAGCCCTACAACCATTGATTTTCTGAACAGTAAATGTTATATCCACAAGAAAGCAAGAGATACAGATCATCTTGAGTAGAGATGAGCGGTGTTCGACTCGAACTGTTCGCCAATCTCAAATTCGAGCCGTTCGACGAACACGAACGATTTGAAAAAAATCCGGCTGTTCGAGGTTATGTTCGATAACTGTTCGTGCACCAAAATCGTAACTGGATTTTTTCACAGTAATGCTGTTAATCAATGTTAATACACAGTTTGAGTGTACAGTGGGCGGGGGGAGGGGCAGGGGATGGATCTCTGCAGAAATAATGAAGATCTCCATTTTTTTTTTTTTTCCCGCATTTACAGTGGGGAGGTGCAATCTGTCAGCCTATCAGCAGCGCACACACGGAGCGAAGTGTTTTTTTTCACACAAGCAAGGGCATGTGTCATTGGCTGTGTATGTCACATGTCCTTGCCCTATAAGACCCAGCCATTTTCCCCGTCGCCACCATTTTCTCACTGCTGCAGCTGAGTGTTAGACGGCACTGCTGCTGCTGTTAGCGCTATATTGTGTAACTGTGAATTGCAAGCGAATTTTCTCTTAAATAGACAGAAAGGTTTTGGGAGTAGGGACTAGTTTGTAATTGCAGCCCTTTTGAGGGCTAGGTTACAGCAGTTCCTAGCACTTTTTGCCAGGCAGGTCTGTGCCAGTGCTGTGCAAGTGTTTTTCACAGCATTTGGCTAAATCTAGCTAAGCAAATCCTTTTGGGCCTCTTGCAGTGTGTGTTAGTCAGTGGAGTAGCCTATCTGTGTTGAGAGCTACACCACCTGTGTATGTAATACAAATTTTTTACTGCACCTAGCCAAGTAAAACCTTTTGGGCATAGTAGCAGTGTGTGTTACTCATTGTATTAGGCCATCTATACCAAGCTCCAGCAGCTTTGAAATTAATAATAATTTTTAGCTGCATCTAGCCCGGAAAATAATTTTGGGCCTGTAGCAGTGTGTGGTACTCATTCTATTAGGCCATCTATACTAAGCTCCACCAGCTTTGAAATTAATAATAATTTTTAGCTGCATCTAGCCCGGAAAATAATTTTGGGCATAGTAGCAGTATGTGTTACTCATTGTATTAGGCCATCTATACAAAGCTCCACCAGCTATGAAATTAATAATAATTTTTAGCTGCATCTAGCCCGGAAAATAATTTTGGCCATAATAGCAGTGTGTGGTACTCATTGCATTAGGCCATCTATACCAAGCTCCACCAGCTTTGAAATTAATAATAATTTTTAGCTGCATCTAGCCCGGAAAATAATTTTGGGCATAGTAGCAGTGTGTGGTACTCATTGTATTAGGCCATCTATACCAAGCTCCACCAGCTTTGAAATTAATAATAATTTTTAGCTGCATCTAGCCCGGAAAATAATTTTGGGCCTGTAGCAGTGTGTGGTACTCATTCTATTAGGCCATCTATACTAAGCTCCACCAGCTTTGAAATTAATAATAATTTTTAGCTGCATCTAGCCTGGAAAATAATTTTGGGCATAGTAGCAGTGTGTGTTACTCATTGTATTAGGCCATCTGTACCAAGCTCCACCAGCTTTGCAATTAATAATAATTTTTAGCTGCATCTAGCCTGGAAAATAATTTTGGGCATAGTAGCAGCGTATGGTACTCATTGTATTAGGCCATCTATACCAAGCTCCACCAGCTTTGAAATTAATAATAATTTTTAGCTGCATCTAGCCCGGAAAATAATTTTGGGCATAGTAGCAGTGTGTGTTACTCATTGTATTAGGCCATCTATACAAAGCTCCACCAGCTTTGAAATTACTAATAATTTTTAGCTGCATCTAGCCCGGAAAATAATTTTGGGCATAGTAGTAGTGTGTGGTACTCATTGCATTAGGCCATCTATACCAAGCTCCACCAGCTTTGAAATTAATAATAATTTTTAGCTGCATCTAGCCCGGAAAATAATTTTGGGCATAGTAGCAGTGTGTGTTACTCATTGTATTAGGCCATCTATACCAAGCTCCACTAGCTTTGAAATTAATAATAATTTTTAGCTGCATCTAGCCTGGAAAATAATTTTGGGCATAGTAGCAGTGTATGGTACTCATTGTATTAGGCCATCTATACCAAGCTCCACCAGCTTTGAAATTAATAATAATTTTTAGCTGCATCTAGCCCGGAAAATAATTTTGGGCCTGTAGCAGTGTGTGGTACTCATTCTATTAAGCCATCTATACTAAGCTCCACCAGCTTTGAAATTAATAATAATTTTTAGCTGCATCTAGCCCGGAAAATAATTTTGGGCATAGTAGCAGTGTGTGTTACTCATTGTATTAGGCCATCTATACAAAGCTCCACCAGCTTTGAAATTAATAATAATTTTTAGCGGCATCTAGCCCGGAAAATAATTTTGGACATAGTAGCAGTGTGTGGTACTCATTGCATTAGGCCATCTATACCAAGCTTCACCAGCTTTGAAATTAATAATAATTTTTAGCTGCATCTAGCCCGGAAAATAATTTTGGGCATAGTAACAGTGTGTGGTACTCATTGTATTAGGCCATTTATACCAAGCTCCACCAGCTTTGAAATGAATAATAATTTTTAGCTGCATCTAGCCCGGAAAATAATTTTGGGCCTGTAGCAGTGTGTGGTACTCATTCTATTAGGCCATCTATACTAAGCTCCACCAGCTTTGAAATTAATAATAATTTTTAGCTGCATCTAGCCCGGAAAATAATTTTGGGCATAGTAGTAGTGTGTGGTACGCATTGTATTAGGCCATCTATACCAAGCTCCACCAGCTTTGAAATTACTTATAATTTTTAGCTGCATCTAGCCCGGAAAATAATTTTGGGCCTGTAGCAGTGTGTGGTACTCATTCTATTAGGTCATCTATACCAAGCTCCACCAGCTTTGAAATTAATAATAATTTTTAGCTGCATCTAGCCCGGAAAATAATTTTGGGCCTGTAGCAGTGTGTGGTACTCATTCTTTTAGGCCATCTATACTAAGCTCCACCAGCTTTGAAATTAATAATAATTTTTAGCTGCATCTAGCCCGGAAAATAATTTTGGGCATAGTAGCAGTGTGTGTTACTCATTGTATTAGGCCATCTATACAAAGCTCCACCAGCTTTGAAATTAATAATAATTTTTAGCTGCATCTAGCCCGGAAAATAATTTTGGGCATAGTAGCAGTGTGTGGTACTCATTGCATTAGGCCATCTATACCAAGCTCCACCAGCTTTGAAATTAATAATAATTTTTAGCTGCATCTAGCCCGGAAAATAATTTTGGGCATAGTAGCAGTGTGTGGTACTCATTGTATTAGGCCATCTATAGCAAGCTCCACCAGCTTTGAAATTAATAATAATTTTAGCTGCATCTAGCCCGGAAAATAATTTTGGGCCTGTAGCAGTGTGTGGTACTCATTCTATTAAGCCATCTATACTAAGCTCCACCAGCTTTGAAATTAATAATAATTTTTAGCTGCATCTAGCCCGGAAAATAATTTTGGGCATAGTAGCAGTGTGTGTTACTCATTGTATTAGGCCATCTATACAAAGCTCCACCAGCTTTGAAATTAATAATAATTTTTAGCGGCATCTAGCCCGGAAAATAATTTTGGACATAGTAGCAGTGTGTGGTACTCATTGCATTAGGCCATCTATACCAAGCTTCACCAGCTTTGAAATTAATAATAATTTTTAGCTGCATCTAGCCCGGAAAATAATTTTGGGCATAGTAACAGTGTGTGGTACTCATTGTATTAGGCCATTTATACCAAGCTCCACCAGCTTTGAAATGAATAATAATTTTTAGCTGCATCTAGCCCGGAAAATAATTTTGGGCCTGTAGCAGTGTGTGGTACTCATTCTATTAGGCCATCTATACTAAGCTCCACCAGCTTTGAAATTAATAATAATTTTTAGCTGCATCTAGCCCGGAAAATAATTTTGGGCATAGTAGTAGTGTGTGGTACGCATTGTATTAGGCCATCTATACCAAGCTCCACCAGCTTTGAAATTACTTATAATTTTTAGCTGCATCTAGCCCGGAAAATAATTTTGGGCCTGTAGCAGTGTGTGGTACTCATTCTATTAGGTCATCTATACCAAGCTCCACCAGCTTTGAAATTAATAATAATTTTTAGCTGCATCTAGCCCGGAAAATAATTTTGGGCCTGTAGCAGTGTGTGGTACTCATTCTTTTAGGCCATCTATACTAAGCTCCACCAGCTTTGAAATTAATAATAATTTTTAGCTGCATCTAGCCCGGAAAATAATTTTGGGCATAGTAGCAGTGTGTGTTACTCATTGTATTAGGCCATCTATACAAAGCTCCACCAGCTTTGAAATTAATAATAATTTTTAGCGGCATCTAGCCCGGAAAATAATTTTGGGCATAGTAGCAGTGTGTGGTACTCATTGCATTAGGCCATCTATACCAAACTTCACCAGCTTTGAAATTAATAATAATTTTTAGCTGCATCTAGCCCGGAAAATAATTTTGGGCATAGTAGCAGTGTGTGGTACTCATTGTATTAGGCCATTTATACCAAGCTCCACCAGCTTTGAAATTAATAATAATTTTTAGCTGCAGCTAGCCCGGAAAATAATTTTGGGCCTGTGGCAGTGTGTGGTACTCATTCTATTAGGCCATCTATACTAAGCTCCACCAGCTTTGAAATTAATAATAATTTTTAGCTGCATCTAGCCCGGAAAATAATTTTGGGCATAGTAGTAGTGCGTGGTACGCATTGTATTAGGCCATCTATACCAAGCTCCACCAGCTTTGAAATTAATAATAATTTTTAGCTGCATCTAGCCCGGAAAATAATTTTGGGCCTGTAGCAGTGTGTGGTACTCATTCTATTAGGCCATCTATACCAAGCTCCACCAGCTTTGAAATTAATAATAATTTTTAGCTGCATCTAGCCCGGAAAATAATTTTGGGCCTGTAGCAGTGTGTGGTACTCATTCTATTAGGCCATCTATACTAAGCTCCACCAGCTTTGAAATTAATAAAACTTTTTAGCTGCATCTAGCCCGGAAAATAATTTTGGGCATAGTAGCAGTGTGTGTTACTCATTGTATTAGGCCATCTATACAAAGCTCCACCAGCTTTGAAATTAATAATAATTTTTAGCGGCATCTAGCCCGGAAAATAATTTTGGGCATAGTAGCAGTGTGTGTTACTCATTGCATTAGGCCATCTATACCAAGCTCCACCAGCTTTCAAAATTAATAATAATTTTTAGCTGCATCTAGCCCGGAAAATAATTTTGGGCATAGTAGCAGTGTGTAGTACTCATTGTATTAGGCCATCTATACCAAGCTCCACCAGCTTTGAAATTAATAACAATTTTTAGCTGCATCTAGCCCGGAAAATAATTTTGGGCCTGTAGCAGTGTGTGGTACTCATTCTATTAGGCCATCTATACTAAGCTCCACCAGCTTTGAAATTAATAATAATTTTTAGCTGCATCTAGCCTGGAAAATAATTTTGGGCATAGTAGCAGTGTGTGTTACTCGTTGTATTAGGCCATCTGTACCAAGCTCCACCAGCTTTGCAATTAATAATAATTTTTAGCTGCATCTAACCTGGAAAATAATTTTGGGCATAGTAGCAGCGTATGGTACTCATTGTATTAGGCCATCTATACCAAGCTCCACCAGCTTTGAAATTAATAATAATTTTTAGCTGCATCTAGCCCGGAAAATAATTTTGGGCATAGTAGCAGTGTGTGTTACTCATTGTATTAGGCCATCTATACAAAGCTCCACCAGCTTTGAAATTACTAATAATTTTTAGCTGCATCTAGCCCGGAAAATAATTTTGGGCATAGTAGCAGTGTGTGGTACTCATTGCATTAGGCCATCTATACCAAGCTCCACCAGCTTTGAAATTAATAATAATTTTTAGCTGCATCTAGCCCGGAAAATAATTTTGGGCATAGTAGCAGTGTGTGTTACTCATTGTATTAGGCCATCTATACCAAGCTCCACTAGCTTTGAAATTAATAATAATTTTTAGCTGCATCTAGCCTGGAAAATAATTTTGGGCATAGTAGCAGTGTATGGTACTCATTGTATTAGGCCATCTATACCAAGCTCCACCAGCTTTGAAATTAATAATAATTTTTAGCTGCATCTAGCCCGGAAAATAATTTTGGGCATAGTAGCAGTGTGTGTTACTCATTGTATTAGGCCATCTATACAAAGCTCCACCAGCTTTGAAATTAATAATAATTTTTAGCTGCATCTAGCCCGGAAAATAATTTTGGGCATAGTAGCAGTGTGTGGTACTCATTGCATTAGGCCATCTATACCAAGCTCCACCAGCTTTGAAATTAATAATAATTTTTAGCTGCATCTAGCCCGGAAAATAATTTTGGGCATAGTAGCAGTGTGTGGTACTCATTGAATTAGGCCATCTATAGCAAGCTCCACCAGCTTTGAAATTAATAATAATTTTAGCTGCATCTAGCCCGGAAAATAATTTTGGGCCTGTAGCAGTGTGTGGTACTCATTCTATTAAGCCATCTATACTAAGCTCCACCAGCTTTGAAATTAATAATAATTTTTAGCTGCATCTAGCCCGGAAAATAATTTTGGGCATAGTAGCAGTGTGTGTTACTCATTGTATTAGGCCATCTATACAAAGCTCCACCAGCTTTGAAATTAATAATAATTTTTAGCGGCATCTAGCCCGGAAAATAATTTTGGACATTGTAGCAGTGTGTGGTACTCATTGCATTAGGCCATCTATACCAAGCTTCACCAGCTTTGAAATTAATAATAATTTTTAGCTGCATCTAGCCCGGAAAATAATTTTGGGCATAGTAGCAGTGTGTGGTACTCATTGTATTAGGCCATTTATACCAAGCTCCACCAGCTTTGAAATGAATAATAATTTTTAGCTGCATCTAGCCCGGAAAATAATTTTGGGCCTGTAGCAGTGTGTGGTACTCATTCTATTAGGCCATCTATACTAAGCTCCACCAGCTTTGAAATTAATAATAATTTTTAGCTGCATCTAGCCCGGAAAATAATTTTGGGCATAGTAGTAGTGTGTGGTACGCATTGTATTAGGCCATCTATACCAAGCTCCACCAGCTTTGAAATTACTTATAATTTTTAGCTGCATCTAGCCCGGAAAATAATTTTGGGCCTGTAGCAGTGTGTGGTACTCATTCTATTAGGCCATCTATACCAAGCTCCACCAGCTTTGAAATTAATAATAATTTTTAGCTGCATCTAGCCCGGAAAATAATTTTGGGCCTGTAGCAGTGTGTGGTACTCATTCTTTTAGGCCATCTATACTAAGCTCCACCAGCTTTGAAATTAATAATAATTTTTAGCTGCATCTAGCCCGGAAAATAATTTTGGGCATAGTAGCAGTATGTGTTACTCATTGTATTAGGCCATCTATACAAAGCTCCACCAGCTTTGAAATTAATAATAATTTTTAGCGGCATCTAGCCCGGAAAATAATTTTGGGCATAGTAGCAGTGTGTGGTACTCATTGCATTAGGCCATCTATACCAAGTTTCACCAGCTTTGAAATTAATAATAATTTTTAGCTGCATCTAGCCCGGAAAATAATTTTGGGCATAGTAGCAGTGTGTGGTACTCATTGTATTAGGCCATTTATACCAAGCTCCACCAGCTTTGAAATTAATAATAATTTTTAGCTGCAGCTAGCCCGGAAAATAATTTTGGGCCTGTGGCAGTGTGTGGTACTCATTCTATTAGGCCATCTATACTAAGCTCCACCAGCTTTGAAATTAATAATAATTTTTAGCTGCATCTAGCCCGGAAAATAATTTTGGGCATAGTAGTAGTGCGTGGTACGCATTGTATTAGGCCATCTATACCAAGCTCCACCAGCTTTGAAATTAATAATAATTTTTAGCTGCATCTAGCCCGGAAAATAATTTTGGGCCTGTAGCAGTGTGTGGTACTCATTCTATTAGGCCATCTATACCAAGCTCCACCAGCTTTGAAATTAATAATAATTTTTAGCTGCATCTAGCCCGGAAAATAATTTTGGGCCTGTAGCAGTGTGTGGTACTCATTCTATTAGGCCATCTATACTAAGCTCCACCAGCTTTGAAATTAATAATAATTTTTAGCTGCATCTAGCCCGGAAAATAATTTTGGGCATAGTAGCAGTGTGTGTTACTCATTGTATTAGGCCATCTATACAAAGCTCCACTAGCTTTGAAATTAATAATAATTTTTAGCTGCATCTAGCCCGGAAAATAATTTTGGGCATAGTAGCAGTGTGTGGTACTCATTGCATTAGGCCATCTATACCAAGCTCCACCAGCTTTGAAATTAATAATAATTTTTAGCTGCATCTAGCCCAGAAAATAATTTTGGGCATAGTAGCAGTGTGTGGTACTCATTGTATTAGGCCATCTATAGCAAGCTTCAACAGCTTTGAAATTAATAATAATTTTAGCTGCATCTAGCCCGGAAAATAATTTTGGGCCTGTAGCAGTGTGTGGTACTCATTCTATTAAGCCATCTATACTAAGCTCCACCAGCTTTGAAATTAATAATAATTTTTAGCTGCATCTAGCCCGGAAAATAATTTTGGGCATAGTAGCAGTGTGTGTTACTCATTGTATTAGGCCATCTATACAAAGCTCCACCAGCTTTGAAATTAATAATAATTTTTAGCGGCATCTAGCCCGGAAAATAACTTTGGGCATAGTAGCAGTGTGTGGTACTCATTGCATTAGGCCATCTATACCAAGCTTCACCAGCTTTGAAATTAATAATAATTTTTAGCTGCATCTAGCCCAGAAAATAATTTTGGGCATAGTAGCAGTGTGTGGTACTCATTGTATTAGGCCATCTATAGCAAGCTTCAACAGCTTTGAAATTAATAATAATTTTAGCTGCATCTAGCCCGGAAAATAATTTTGGGCCTGTAGCAGTGTGTGGTACTCATTCTATTAAGCCATCTATACTAAGCTCCACCAGCTTTGAAATTAATAATAATTTTTAGCTGCATCTAGCCCGGAAAATAATTTTGGGCATAGTAGCAGTGTGTGTTACTCATTGTATTAGGCCATCTATACAAAGCTCCACCAGCTTTGAAATTAATAATAATTTTTAGCGGCATCTAGCCCGGAAAATAACTTTGGGCATAGTAGCAGTGTGTGGTACTCATTGCATTAGGCCATCTATACCAAGCTTCACCAGCTTTGAAATTAATAATAATTTTTAGCTGCATCTAGCCCAGAAAATAATTTTGGGCATAGTAGCAGTGTGTGGTACTCATTGTATTAGGCCATTTATACCAAGCTCCACCAGCTTTGAAATTAATAATAATTTTTAGCTGCATCTAGCCCGGAAAATAATTTTGGGCCTGTAGCAGTGTGTGGTACTCATTCTATTAGGACATCTATACTAAGCTCCACCAGCTTTGAAATTAATAATAATTTTTAGCTGCATCTAGCCCGGAAAATAATTTTGGGCATAGTAGCAGTGTGTGTTACTCATTGTATTAGGCCATCTATACCAAGCTCCACCAGCTTTGAAATTAATAATAATTTTTAGCTGCATCTAGCCTGGAAAATAATTTTGGGCATAGTAGCAGTGTATGGTACTCAATGTATTAGGCCATCTATACCAAGCTCCACCAGCTTTGAAATTAATAATAATTTTTAGCTGCATCTAGCCCGGAAAATAATTTTGGGCATAGTAGCAGTGTGTGTTACTCATTGTATTAGGCCATCTATACAAAGCTCCACCAGCTTTGAAATTAATAATAATTTTTACCTGCATCTAGCCCGGAAAATAATTTTGGGCATAGTAGCAGTGTGTGGTACTCATTGCATTAGGTCATCTATACCAAGCTCCACCAGCTTTGAAATTAATAATAATTTTTAGCTGCATCTAGCCCGGAAAATAATTTTGGGCATAGTAGCAGTGTGTGGTACTCATTGTATTAGGCCATCTATAGCAAGCTCCACCAGCTTTGAAATTAATAATAATTTTAGCTGCATCTAGCCCGGAAAATAATTTTGGGCCTGTAGCAGTGTGTGGTACTCATTCTATTAAGCCATCTATACTAAGCTCCACCAGCTTTGAAATTAATAATAATTTTTAGCTGCATCTAGCCCGGAAAATAATTTTGGGCATAGTAGCAGTGTGTGTTACTCATTGTATTAGGCCATCTATACAAAGCTCCACCAGCTTTGAAATTAATAATAATTTTTAGCTGCATCTAGCCCGGAAAATAATTTTGGGCATAGTAGCAGTGTGTGGTACTCATTGTATTAGGCCATTTATACCAAGTTCCACCAGCTTTGAAATTAATAATAATTTTTAGCTGCATCTAGCCCGGAAAATAATTTTGGGCCTGTAGCAGTGTGTGGTACTCATTCTATTAGGCCATCTATACTAAGCTCCACCAGCTTTGAAATTAATAATAATTTTTAGCTGCATCTAGCCTGGAAAATAATTTTGGGCATAGTAGTAGTGTGTGGTACGCATTGTATTAGGCCATCTATACCAAGCTCCACCAGCTTTGAAATTAATAATAATTTTTAGCTGCATCTAGCCCGGAAAATAATTTTGGGCCTGTAGCAGTGTGTGGTACTCATTCAATTAGGCCATCTATACCAAGCTCCACCAGCTTTGAAATTAATAATAATTTTTAGCTGCATCTAGCCCGGAAAATAATTTTGGGCCTGTAGCAGTGTGTGGTACTCATTCTATTAGGCCATCTATACAAAGCTCCACCAGCTTTGAAATTAATAATAATTTTTAGCGGCATCTAGCCCGGAAAATAACTTTGGGCATATTAGCAGTGTGTGGTACTCATTGCATTAGGCCATCTATACCAAGCTTCACCAGCTTTGAAATTAATAATAATTTTTAGCTGCATCTAGCCCGGAAAATAATTTTTGGCATAGTAGCAGTGTGTGGTACTCATTGTATTAGGCCATTTATACCAAGCTCCACCAGCTTTGAAATTAATAATAATTTTTAGCTGCATCTAGCCCGGAAAATAATTTTGGGCCTGTAGCGGTGTGTGGTACTCATTCTATTAGGCCATCTATACTAAGCTCCACCAGCTTTGAAATTAATAATAATTTTTAGCTGCATCTAGCCCAGAAAATAATTTTGGGCATAGTAGCAGTGTGTGTTACTCATTGTATTAGGCCATCTATACCAAGCTCCACCAGCTTTGAAATTAATAATAATTTTTAGCTGCATCTAGCCTGGAAAATAATTTTGGGCATAGTAGCAGTGTATGGTACTCAATGTATTAGGCCATCTATACAAAGCTCCACCAGCTTTGAAATTAATAATAATTTTTAGCTGCATCTAGCCCGGAAAATAATTTTGGGCATAGTAGCAGTGTGTGTTACTCATTGTATTAGGCCATCTATACAAAGCTCCACCAGCTTTGAAATTAATAATAATTTTTACCTGCATCTAGCCCGGAAAAAAATTTTGGGCATAGTAGCAGTGTGTGGTACTCATTGCATTAGGTCATCTATACCAAGCTCCACCAGCTTTGAAATTAATAATAATTTTTAGCTGCATCTAGCCCGGAAAATAATTTTGGGCATAGTAGCAGTGTGTGGTACTCATTGTATTAGGCCATCTATAGCAAGCTCCACCAGCTTTGATATTAATAATAATTTTAGCTGCATCTAGCCCGGAAAATAATTTTGGGCCTGTAGCAGTGTGTGGTACTCATTCTATTAAGCCATCTATACTAAGCTCCACCAGCTTTGAAATTAATAATAATTTTTAGCTGCATCTAGCCCGAAAAATAATTTTGGGCATAGTAGCAGTGTGTGTTACTCATTGTATTAGGCCATCTATACAAAGCTCCACCAGCTTTGAAATTAATAATAATTTTTAGCTGCATCTAGCCCGGAAAATAATTTTGGGCATAGTAGCAGTGTGTGGTACTCATTGTATTAGGCCATTTATACCAAGCTCCACCAGCTTTGAAATTAATAATAATTTTTAGCTGCATCTAGCCCAGAAAATAATTTTGGGCCTGTAGCAGTGTGTGGTACTCATTCTATTAGGCCATCTATACTAAGCTCCACCAGCTTTGAAATTAATAATAATTTTTAGCTGCATCTAGCCTGGAAAATAATTTTGGGCATAGTAGTAGTGTGTGGTACGCATTGTATTAGGCCATCTATACCAAGCTCCACCAGCTTTGAAATTAATAATAATTTTTAGCTGCATCTAGCCCGGAAAATAATTTTGGGCCTGTAGCAGTGTGTGGTACTCATTCAATTAGGCCATCTATACCAAGCTCCACCAGCTTTGAAATTAATAATAATTTTTAGCTGCATCTAGCCCGGAAAATAATTTTGGGCCTGTAGCAGTGTGTGGTACTCATTCTATTAGGCCATCTATACAAAGCTCCACCAGCTTTGAAATTAATAATAATTTTTAGCTGCATCTAGCCCGGAAAATAATTTTGGGCATAGTAGCAGTGTGTGGTACTCATTGTATTAGGCCATTTATACCAAGCTCCACCAGCTTTGAAATTAATAATAATTTTTAGCTGCATCTAGCCCGGAAAATAATTTTGGGCCTGTAGCAGTGTGTGGTACTCATTCTATTAGGCCATCTATACTAAGCTCCACCAGCTTTGAAATTAATAATAATTTTTAGCTGCATCTAGCCCGGAAAATAATTTTGGGCATAGTAGCAGTGTGTGTTACTCATTGTATTAGGCCATCTATACCAAGCTCCACCAGCTTTGAAATTAATAATAATTTTTAGCTGCATCTAGCCTGGAAAATAATTTTGGGCATAGTAGCAGTGTATGGTACTCAATGTATTAGGCCATCTATACCAAGCTCCACCAGCTTTGAAATTAATAATAATTTTTAGCTGCATCTAGCCCGGAAAATAATTTTGGGCATAGTAGCAGTGTGTGTTACTCATTGTATTAGGCCATCTATACAAAGCTCCACCAGCTTTGAAATTAATAATAATTTTTACCTGCATCTAGCCCGGAAAATAATTTTGGGCATAGTAGCAGTGTGTGGTACTCATTGCATTAGGTCATCTATACCAAGCTCCACCAGCTTTGAAATTAATAATAATTTTTAGCTGCATCTAGCCCGGAAAATAATTTTGGGCATAGTAGCAGTGTGTGGTACTCATTGTATTAGGCCATCTATAGCAAGCTCCACCAGCTTTGAAATTAATAATAATTTTAGCTGCATCTAGCCCGGAAAATAATTTTGGGCCTGTAGCAGTGTGTGGTACTCATTCTATTAAGCCATCTATACTAAGCTCCACCAGCTTTGAAATTAATAATAATTTTTAGCTGCATCTAGCCCGGAAAATAATTTTGGGCATAGTAGCAGTGTGTGTTACTCATTGTATTAGGCCATCTATACAAAGCTCCACCAGCTTTGAAATTAATAATAATTTTTAGCTGCATCTAGCCCGGAAAATAATTTTGGGCATAGTAGCAGTGTGTGGTACTCATTGTATTAGGCCATTTATACCAAGCTCCACCAGCTTTGAAATTAATAATAATTTTTAGCTGCATCTAGCCCAGAAAATAATTTTGGGCCTGTAGCAGTGTGTGGTACTCATTCTATTAGGCCATCTATACTAAGCTCCACCAGCTTTGAAATTAATAATAATTTTTAGCTGCATCTAGCCTGGAAAATAATTTTGGGCATAGTAGTAGTGTGTGGTACGCATTGTATTAGGCCATCTATACCAAGCTCCACCAGCTTTGAAATTAATAATAATTTTTAGCTGCATCTAGCCCGGAAAATAATTTTGGGCCTGTAGCAGTGTGTGGTACTCATTCAATTAGGCCATCTATACCAAGCTCCACCAGCTTTGAAATTAATAATAATTTTTAGCTGCATCTAGCCCGGAAAATAATTTTGGGCCTGTAACAGTGTGTGGTACTCATTCTATTAGGCCATCTATACTAAGCTCCACTAGCTTTGAAATTAATAATAATTTTAGCTGCATCTAGCCCGGAAAATAATTTTGGGCATAGTAGCAGTGTGTGTTACTCATTGTATTAGGCCATCTATACCAAGCTCCACCAGCTTTGAAATTAATAATAATTTTTAGCTGCATCTAGCCTGGAAAATAATTTTGGGCATAGTAGCAGTGTATGGTACTCATTGTATTAGGCCATCTATACCAAGCTCCACCACCTGTGTATGTAATAAAATTGTTTTACTGCTTCTAACCCAGCCAATCCTTTTGGACTAGTACTACAGTTTGGGCACTCAGCTCTGCTCGGTTTCCATCCATCGTTTTTTGTGCAAACAACTACAGAGTTGTCAATTAGTTAACCACCAAAATGAGTGGAAAAAGGCCTGCTGCTGGTGGAAAGGGGAATAGGCGTGTTGGGAAGGGAAAAAAAGGTTGTGTCCGTGGGGTAGGTGTTAAAGCAACAGTAACATCTGCAGAAGAAAGACCATCTTCCAGCCAAACTAAGATGTCTACTTCTTTTCGTGGACAATGTGATCCGATCCCTTTCTTACGGCCACGCCCATCGCTACAAATTCCAGATGAGGCACAAAAACAGCAGGTGCTTCACCGGATATCAAATGCTCCTTTAAGTGGGCTCTCCTCCACCTCAACTTCAACATCACAAATACTCCAGTCCTCAGAGGTGTCACCCCAATTGCACTTGCTTCCTCACAGCTCCCAAGTCTCCAGCTGCCCGTCTGAGTATGGGGTAGCACAGATGGTTGAGTCTGCAGAGCTGGTTACTCATACTATAGCCTGGGAATCAGTGGTCTGCTCCAGAGCTTCTGTGAATCCAGACGAGGAAATGATCTGCACTGATGCCCAGAATCTTTATGAGTCGGATACAGGACCAGATGAAGAAGGTTCTGAGCATAATGTAGACCCTCGTTCCCAAACTGGAACTCCTGTTGGTGGAGACAATGATTAAGACGATGATGAGACTCAAATACCTGATTGGAGCAACAACTTGAGTTTTCGGTCAGGGCACGAAGAGGTTGCCTCTGAGGACGACGGGTGTGAGAACACACAGGGTGATGATGACGAGGTTGGAGATCCCACTTACTGTCAACCCACAGTCAGCCAGTCGATGAGGTCAGCAGAGGAGGTGGAGAAGGATGCTAGTGACGACGAGGATAGGTTGTGCCTTCCTGGACAGAGACGTAGTACAGGAAGCACGTCAACAACTGCATCCTCAAACACAACTGTTCCTCTGACCACAAGTCGTGGTGGCTCTTCATGTCGCATGGGCTCTAAGCCTTGCCTAGCCTGGGCATTTTTTCAGATCGATAAGGATGACCCAACTCGTTTTATCTGTAACATTTGTCACCAAAAGCTAAGTGGAGGCCAAAAAATCCATAGTTTGAGTACTTCATGCATGAACCGTCACATGGATATGAAGCATAAGTTGCAGTGGGAAGCTCACTGTGCTACAATGCGGCCTAGCGGGCCGGGCCAACCACCGTCTGCCCCATCTTGGGCATCCGCGGCCTCTTCATCCTCTGTGACTGGGGGGGACAGCAGTCACACATGTTTTTGGACTCAGACCTGCCACCTCTTTACCCGCAACAGCCAGTGTGATTGGCAGGTCATCATTTCATTTGGAAGTGGAAACACCAGCTGGTGTTGAGCGCTCTTCGACATCGAGAGCACCACCTTTGGATCAAGGCAACCTAACTTTTCCGCCTGCATCTTCCTCACAGACCGGCAGTTTGCCGGGGACACCCTACTCAACACCGTCTAAGCACAACAGCCAGCACTCGGTCCCTCAGATGTGGACATGTAAAAGACCATTTCCTCCTAGCCATGAGAAAGCTAAGAGGTTGAATTTCACCATCTGCAAGCTCTTGGCTACAGAAATGCTGCCTTTCCGCCTGGTGGACACAGAGGATTTTCGAGACCTTATGTCCGTCGCAGTACCCCAGTACCAGATGCCCAGTCGGCACTACATCTCAAAAAAAGGTGTGCCTGCGCTCCACCAGCATGTCGCACACAACATCACCTCTTCTTTGAGAAACTCTGTTTTGACAGGTCAGCTCTGGAGAACCAGTTTCATGAATGGTTGTCTCCACTGGACCTGCAACCAGGGAAGGCCGTGTGCGATAATGCTGCAAACCTGGGTGCGGCCCTTCCCCGGGGCAAAGTCACACACGTGCCTTGTATGGCTCACGTGTTGAACCTGGTTGTCCAGCAATTTTTAGCCCACTATCCCGGACTAGATGGCCTTCTGCAGAGGGCACAGTCGCTGTGTGCTCACTTCCGCCGTTCGCATCCCACAGCTCAGCGACTTACATCTCTACAGAAGTCGTTGGGCCTGCCATTTCACCGGCTGAAATGCTATGTGCCGACATGGTGGAATTCAACTCTGCACATGTTGCAGCGACTGTGGCAGCACCGACAAGCCCTGGTGCAATACATTGCGACGTATAGCCTGGGTGTCACGGGTGTGTCGCCACGAAGATCGTCACGATTACACAGCCTGACTTCTCGCAGCTGACTTTTTGGTGCTTTGTGTTTTTCGGCAGTGAGGGAGTTAATTCTCTCTCTCTCTGTGCTAGACGAGGTCCAGCCTCGCCCAGCTGCAATCAATGCTGCTGTAGTGAGACTCCTTCAAATGCCTGCTGGTCTGTTAGGGAAGTGTCGGTGAAAGCATTTCATGCAGACTAACAGAGCGGATCGTGGTATTTGGAGTTTCAGAGATAAGTGTATTTGGAGTGTTTTTTCCCTTCCTCGCTTTATCATTTATCTCCTTTCCCGTTGGTGTTCCCTCTGTTGTAGTTGTGTAGTTTTTGTATGCAAGGTGGTTTTGGTTTTTCCCTTGTACTGTCTCGTTCGTCTAAGTACTGTGTGTGGGCATATTATTACTTGTCCCCTTTTGTTGTGATCGGGGTCCTTCTCAGGACTAGATTACTTAGGTGCAGGGATCCTCAGGAGGTAGGGGTTACGCTGGCGGCCTGGACCTCTGTACCTTTAACAGTACCTCCAGGTTGAGGGATTAGTCAGGGCGCCAGCTTAGGGTCAGCTTAGGCCCCCTACCTCCAGTATACAGAGACAGCATGACATTTTCACCGACCACTTAGTTTTTCTCCAGCTACCATGGATCCAGTAGTCGGTCTAGCTCGGCAGTTGCAGAGTTTGTCCATGGAGCTGGCGGACGTTAGGTCCAAGGTTTTGTATCCTCAGGAGCAAGCCGGACCAGAACCTAAAATAGCTCTCCCTGACAGGATCACTGGGGGGCGGGACAAGTTTTTTGTTTTCCGGGAGGCATGCAAATTGTACTTTCGGCTGCGGCCTCGGTCATCGGGGAGTGAAGAACAAAGGGTGGGAATTGTCATCTCGCTCCTACAAGGGGACCCACAATCTTGGGCGTTCTCTCTTCCCCCGGGCTCCCCGGCTCTCCAGTCAGTGGATAGGTTTTTCGCTGCTCTGGGACTCGTATATGATGACCCAGATCGGATCTCCCTTGCTGAGTCTAAGTTACGTAGGATCCAGCAGGGAGATCGTCCGGCGGAGGAATTCTGTTCGGAGTTCCGTAGGTGGGCCACGGACACCCAGTGGAATGACCCGGCTCTTAGGACCAGTTTTGTCAAGGTTTATCTGACAAATTACAGGATGTGTTGGCACAGTATAACTCTCCCGCGTCACTGGAAGCCGCTATGGCCCTTGCTATTCGCGTTGACAGACGGCTTCGGGAGAGGTGCGGGATAACTCTACCCCCTGTGATGACTCCACCTCCTACAAGGTCCCCTCATATGGTGGTTCCCCTGGTCAGTCCAGAGGAGCCTATGCAATTAGGAGGGACATCATTTCGGGGGAGGGGACCGGTGGTGCGCCATAAGACAGGAAGGTGTTTCTTCTGCGGGAGAAAGGGACATTTTATTGGGGGGTGTCCATCCCGTCCCTTGCAGAGTGAAGAGTCGTCGGAAAACTGTTGATCCCAGGTTGTGTGGTGGACGGCAATCTGGGAGTAGGTATTTCGTCCCTAGGTTCGTCTCAGTTTCTCGTACCGGCGGAGGTGGTGGTGGGTACGAGAACTGAGAGGATATCTGTTCTTCTGGATAGTGGGGCCGGGGCTAATCTGGTTGATGCTCGGTTTGCCCGGGTTCAAGGTATGCGATTGAGTGAGTTGGCTAAACCCATCCCCATATTCTCGATCGATGCCAGGCCTCTCGGTCAGGGAAGTTTTTTGCAAGCTGTGCATGACGTAAAACTTCAAGTGGGGGCGATACATAAAGAACTGTTGTCTTGCTACGTGTTGGAGGGTCTTCCCACTCCTATAGTGTTGGGCCTTCCTTGGTTAACTAAGCATAACCCGGTTATTAATTGGCAAACCAGAGAGATAAGCCAATGGAGTAAATTCTGTAATAAAAACTGCATGAACACGGTCATCGGTGCGGTTACTCCTTGGGTCTTACCTCCATTTCTGGCGGACTTTGAGGATGTATTCTCGGAGAAAGGGTGCCAGGAACTACCTCCTCATCGCGAGTATGACTGTTCTGTAAAACTGCTCCCTGAGGCCAAGTTACCTAAAGCTAGGTTGTATAACCTTTCTGGTCCTGAGAGGCAGGCCATGAAGGATTATATTTCAGAAAGTCTGGCTAAGGGGCATATTAGACCTTCATCTTCACCGGTGGCTGCGGGGTTCTTCTTTGTTAAGAAGAAAGATGGAGGCCTACGCCCTTGCCTGGATTTCCGTGAACTTAATCGGATTACGGTCCGAGATCCATATCCGCTCCCACTTATTCCCGATCTCTTTAATCAGATCGTGGGCGCCAAATGGTTCTCTAAGTTGGATCTCAGGGGGGCGTACAATCTGATTAGGATGAAGGAGGGGGATGAGTGGAAGACGGCGTTTAACACTCCGGAGGGGCATTATGAGAACCTTGTCATGCCATTCGGTCTGACTAATGCCCCGGCGGTGTTCCAACACTTTGTTAATGACATTTTTCGCCGCCTGGTGGGACAGTTTGTTGTCATATATCTGGATGATATCTTAATTTACTCGCCGGATCTGGTGTCTCATCAGGAGCACGTTAGGCAGGTGTTACAGATCTTGCGGGATAATAAACTGTATGCCAAATGGGAAAAGTGTGTGTTCGCCGTACAGGAACTCCAGTTTTTAGGCTTCCTGGTTTCAGCGTTCCGGTTTTCGTATGGACCCTGGGAAAGTGCGGGCAGTTCTTGAGTGGGATCGGCCTGAGAATCTTAAGGCACTACAACGTTTCCTGGGGTTTGCTAATTATTACCGGAAGTTCATTCGTAATTTCTCGTCCATGGTTAAGCCTCTCACAGACATGACTAAAAAGGGGACGGATTTTTCTAGGTGGTCTGACAAGGCTTGTCAAGCATTCTCCTCCTTGAAAAAATGTTTTGCCTCGGCACCCATACTCATTCAACCTGATGCATCACAGCCATTCATTGTAGAGGTAGACGCTTCCGAGGTAGGGGTGGGAGCAGTATTGTCACAAGGTTCGTCCCCTGGTAAGTGGCATCCGTGCGCCTTTTTCTCTAAGAAATTGTCGTCCGCTGAGAGGAATTACGATGTCGGCAATAGGGAACTCTTGGCCATTAAGTTAGCTTTTGAGGAGTGGCGCCATTTTTTGGAGGGGGCAGTCCATCCGGTCACCGTCATCACCGATCACAAGAACCTGCTATATCTGGAGTCCGCGAAACGTCTGAATCCCAGACAAGCTAGGTGGTCATTGTTTTTTACCAGGTTTAATTTTGTCGTTACATATCGTCCTGGGTCAAAAAATGTAAAGGCGGATGCCTTATCTCGTAGTTTCCCTGGGGCCGGGAATACGGACGACCCGATTCCTATCCTTCAGGAGGGGGTGGTGGTTTCGGCAGTATGCTCTGAGCTGGAGGAGGAGGTATTGGAGGCTCAGGGGGACGCCCCTGTTGGACCTCCGGGGAGACTGTTTGTTCCAGATCAGTTGCGACAAAAGTTGATCGAGGCACACCATAACTCAGTTTTTGCTGGACACCCGGGGAGTAGAGCAACTGTGGATCTCCTCTCGCGTCGGTTTTGGTGGCCTAACTTACATAAGAAGGTGGTAACTTTTGTCGCGTCCTGTGGGGTTTGTGCGCGCTCTAAGACCTCACATACCCGTCCGTCTGGGGCCCTCTTACCTTTGAAGATCCCGGAGCGTCCTTGGACTCATCTGTCTATGGACTTTATTACGGACCTCCCTCCGTCTTCGGGTAAAACGGTCATACTCGTTGTAGTGGACAGGTTCAGCAAGATGGCACATTTTATCGCTCTTCCGGCTCTCCCTAATGCTAAAACTCTTGCGCAGGTGTTCATTGGGGAGATTGTGAGGCTTCACGGGGTACCCTCCGAGGTGGTGTCTGATCGGGGGTCTCAGTTTGTGTCCAAGTTCTGGAAGGCGTTTTGTGCACGGCGGGGGATGCATTTGTCGTTCTCATCGGCTTTTCATCCTCAGACCAATGGTCAGACGGAACGTATGAACCAGAGCTTGGAGACATATCTCCGGTGTTTTGTGTCAGAGAACCAGGAGGACTGGGCTTCTTTCTTACCTCTGGCAGAGTTTGCTCTTAATAATAGGCGGAGCGAGTCCACTGGTAAGTCCCCGTTTTTTGGGGCATATGGTTTTCACCCCCAGTTTTGTACTTTCAGTAGGGGGGGCTCTTCGGGGGTTCCTGAGGAGGAACGATTTTCCTCATCACTCGCTTCAGTATGGAGAGGGGTGCTGAAGAATCTGAATACTATGGGGAACCGATACAAACGTATGGCTGATAGGAGGAGAGTGTCTGGTCCGGACCTAAGTGTGAACGATCGGGTATGGTTGTCTACCAGGAATATAAAACTTAAGGTTCCCTCCTGGAAACTGGGTCCCAGGTTCATCGGGCCGTACAGAATCAGTTCTATTATTAATCCGGTGGCATTCCGTCTTGACCTCCCCCCTACGTTTAAAATTCACAACGTGTTCCACAGATCGTTGCTTAAGAGGTATGTGGCGCCGGTGGTACCGTCACCTTTACCTCCCCCTCCAGTGGTGGTCAAGGGTAACTTGGAGTTCCAGGTATCGAGGGTCATCGATTCACGCTTTAATCGCCGGTCCCTTCAGTACCTGGTTCATTGGAAAGGGTATGGACCTGAGGAGAGGATGTGGGTTCCTGCGTCGGATATTAACGCAGACCGATTAGTTCGGGCCTTCCACACAACTCACCCGGATAAACCTGGCCCTGAGGGTCCGGAGGCCCCTCGTAGAAGGGGGGGTACTGTCACGGGTGTGTCGTCACGAAGATCGTCACGATTACACAGCCTGACTTCTCGCAGCTGACTTTTTGGTGCTTTGTGTTTTTCGGCAGTGAGGGAGTTAATTCTCTCTCTCTCTGTGCTAGACGAGGTCCAGCCTCGCCCAGCTGCAATCAATGCTGCTGTAGTGAGACTCCTTCAAATGCCTGCTGGTCTGTTAGGGAAGTGTCGGTGAAAGCATTTCATGCAGACTAACAGAGCGGATCGTGGTATTTGGAGTTTCAGAGATAAGTGTATTTGGAGTGTTTTTTCCCTTCCTCGCTTTATCATTTATCTCCTTTCCCGTTGGTGTTCCCTCTGTTGTAGTTGTGTAGTTTTTGTATGCAAGGTGGTTTTGGTTTTTCCCTTGTACTGTCTCGTTCGTCTAAGTACTGTGTGTGGGCATATTATTACTTGTCCCCTTTTGTTGTGATCGGGGTCCTTCTCAGGACTAGATTACTTAGGTGCAGGGATCCTCAGGAGGTAGGGGTTACGCTGGCGGCCTGGACCTCTGTACCTTTAACAGTACCTCCAGGTTGAGGGATTAGTCAGGGCCCCAGCTTAGGGTCAGCTTAGGCCCCCTACCTCCAGTATACAGAGACAGCGTGACACTGGGCCAACGAGATCCAGAGGTGGGCAAATCACGCTGGAGGAGTGGTCTCAGATCAGGGACCTATGCACCTTTCCGCACAGTTTTGAAATGGCGACGAAGATGTTTAGTGCTGACGATGCCATTATCAGCATGACTATTCCGGTGATTTACATGCCGGAGCACATGTTAAACAGAATTCGGAGTCAGGTGGTGGTACAAGAGAAGGTGGAGGAAGTAGAGGAGGAGGAGTTGTATGCGGAAGGGCTAACATCTGCAAGGTCCAGACGGTCAGCAGCACCAAGGCGGCAGGCATGGGAGGGTGGGGGAGAGGTATTAACCAGGGCGCATGGTAGCAGCCAAACTGTTGAGGAAGGTGCAGGAGCCGAGGAAGTAGTGGAGGACGAACTGGCGATGGGCATGGAAGACTCATCAGATGAGGGAGACCTTGATCACATTTCTGTTGTGCGAGGTTGGGGGGAGAGGGTAGAGGAAGGAAGCATGATTCTTACCTCACCACCAACACAACAGGGACTTGGTGCTCCTGGATGCGCAAGACACATGAGTGCCTTCTTCCTGCACTACCTGCAACATGACCCTCGGATTGTCAGAATTCGAAATAATCCTGACTACTGGGTTGCCACACTCTTAGATCCCCGGTACAAAAGTAAATTTGCCGAAATAATTCCTGCCATAGAAAGGGATTCACGCATGCAGGAGTATCAGCAGAGACTGTTGCAGAATCTTACATGTGCTTTTCCACAAAACACCAGTGGTGCACGTAGTGAATCTCACAGTTCTAACTTGCCAACCGTTGGACTGTCGAGTCTTCAGCACTCAAACCGTAACAGAAACACAGTATCTGCTGGTAACATCAATTTTGTGCAATCATTTCACCACTTTTTTAGCCCATCGTTTGCAAGGCCATAGGAGACAAGAAGTCTGACACATAGTCAACGCCTAGAGACGATGGTACAGGAGTATCTCCAAGTGAACATCGAAGCCATGACTGTGTCACTGGACCCTTGCTCATTTTGGGCTTCCAATCTGGAAAAATGGCCTGAGCTCGCCACTCACGCCTTGGAGATCTTGTCGTGCCCCGCAGCCAGCGTTCTCTCTAAACGTGTGTTCAGCGCTGCTGGTGGTGTGCTGACAGATTAGCGCACGCGGCTGTCCACTGAGAATGTAGACAGACTCACGTTCATAAAGATGAACAAATCATGGATCCGCAAGGACTTTTCTACCCCTGTGTCATCCTGGGGAGAGTAAAAGCTTGAGGATTTGGTAAAATCACCTCACCAACCGTTTTAAGCAACTCTGGGGCAATTGATGCCACTTAAGTGGTGTCTGTGCCACAAATTTTTGGAAAAAATGGAGACTCTTTTTGGAGTCCCCTTGCTGTGTTTTACGTGACGTTGGCATCGTCAATTACAGGTGGGTTGCGTCTCCCCCCCCCCCTTTTAACCGTAAGAAACTACATACACTATGGCTTGGGGTAACACAGATGGTTGAGTCTGAAGAGCTGTTTACTCAGAGGTCTGCTCCAAAGCTTCAGTGTCTGCTAGTCAGCGTAGTAGCCCAGCTGTGAAGCAAGCTGCACCGCCTATGTATCTAATAATAATTTTTAACTGCATCTAGCCTAGGCAGACTGTGGGGACCCCCAACCAAACCCAGACGCTCAGCCCCCCTACCGCCCCTCTTTCATTGACAATACAATCATGTAACTCTTACAACTGGATGGGTGAGGATTGGTCACAGCTTTATTAACTGTTTATACTCATGACATTAGAAAGGCATTTTATTTCTAAAATAATTCAGCTTGTTGCAGCATGCCCTGTGTCTCCACACCGGCAAGTTGGCCAACAAGTGTATCTCTCCAACATGTCCTTTCTATTTCCAGGCCACGGAGGATCCTGCGTACTCGTATGCAGGACTCTGATCCCCATCCATCACTCTTAACGCTTTTTCCACTCTGTCCTTGAGTCCTGACAGGAATATGTCCAGTCCAATATCCATTAAGTGAACATCGTCGGGCCGTATGAGGCCTGCTTGATCTCCTTCCAGTTGTCGGTGTCGTATCACTACACCGCCTCTGTCTCTTATAAATTTTGCCATCCAAATATTTATTAGCCGCCTTGTCCGTTCAATGGCTGTGATGTCTCGAGCACCTTGCCATACCGCTCTCGGCACAATCTCTGACCATACTATAGTTATTTTTGTGAAAAATTCTCTAAAGCGCTCAGTGTCTAGTTTCATTATTGCCATTAGTTATGCGCTCTTATGATAACCTATGTCGTTTCCCCCGGCCTGTATAACTAAGATGACCAGACCTCTTGCCTCTCTCCCTACCTTGATTACCTCCATTAGTACCTGTGGCCATTGCAGGCCTCTAATACCTCTCCAGTTGAAATATGTGTTATGAAACTCAAATTTCCTCCCACCTGGGCGGACTTTCACCCTTTTTTCTGCCCAATATATATACGAGTGGCCTATCACCCACACTGTTGGCTTAGCGTCACCTGTAAAAGAAACAAACCACGTTAGGATAACAAGTCCGGTCTTATGTATCTCGCCTAACACGTGGATCGCCATCTCCCTATCCTCTGAACTTCCGTTTCTGACAGTCCTGCTCTTGCTGCTTCCGTGGCCGCGCCTATGTGGAATGAGTGTGTCCCATAATCTTTGGGGTGGTTCCCTGCCGATGTTAGGCATTTATTAAATATAGCTTGGAACTGGTATCCTGATAATGGCGTTCCATCAATGTGTGATAGGAAGAAATTTACTTTGAGATCTGATGGTTATATATGTTTTTACTATTGTTACCCGACTCAGCGTACCGTTTGTGGGTTGTAGAAGTACCCAAGTGCCCCTGCCCGCTGGAACCGTTTTCGATTTGCGTATGCGTAGACGTATTGCATTATTGGCTATGACTACGTCCTGGTGTAATAAGCCTCCACTGGTGGTAATTTTGGATTGAGGGACTAATTCGCTTATGCATAGCGCCCCGAAGAAGGCGATAGCAAATCCAGTAGACAGTAGTGTTGCTTCGAATTGTGAGTGTCATGTTAATGGTGTTAGGGATATGATGTGAGAAATCAGTTTTAGTGACACGGGACGGGACGTCTACACTCCTGACTTTCCTGACCCCTTTTCCACCCTTTTATGGATTGTCTGATGATGAATCTCTTTGTCACATCTTGCCAATTCAGTAGTTGGAAGTGAAATGCTACTCCGGTCAGCCACCACTGCGCTGATGCCCCTGATATGACCCTCATTATTAGCTGGTGGAGAAATTCTATGGTGACTTGTAATCTGGCTTGTTCACATTGGTCAACCTGTCTGCCTGCTACAAGTCGTGTCCACTCTTCCCATGCCTTACCGTATGCTTGCCACATCGACAGAGCAACTGACGCTCTGATTAATGGCATCAACTATTCGCCACTAGATACCATAGGGAGGCTGTGCAACTGTTGCCAGATGGGTGGGCGTTGGGGAGGAGCTCTGTGAAAATCTGCCAATTGAATTGTGATAAAGCGTTAGCAGCAGCTTTAGACCCCTCAGCATCGTTGCTAGCGCGGCCCCGTACATTGTGTTTTAGGCACAGGAATGCTAGCCGGCGTAGTAGGCCTAGCACTGGGAGAGACGATGATGCCATATTATTAATGAAGTGCGCTAGGCTGGTGTTTTTTGCTATGAAGCGTATATTTTTGTTAGCCAGGCGCACGCCCCATATTTCTATTGCTACCACTATTGGAAACAGTTCCAGGACTGTCTGTTTTTTTGTCAGCACTTGTTCTGGCCAATACGGAGGCCATAAGCTTGTGCACCATTGGTTATTTAGTATCGTTGCATATCCGCCTGATTCTGCCGCCCCAGTGAATAATTTAAGTTCAATGTTGGACTGTTCTGCTGACATAAATAACGTGTGACCATTGAATGATTATAAGAAGGTTTTCCACATCTCTAAGTCCACCCGTAGCTGCCTGCTGATTCTGATTGTATGACTCGGTTTAGATGCCCCTTTTGTTGCGGGCGATAAATGAAGAGAAAAAACCCTTCCGACTGGCATCACCTGGCTCGCAAACACGAGGAGAGCTAGTAATACTTGCATCTGCTGAAGTGTTACTTTCCATACTGCGCAAAAAACCTAGATCAGGTATAATTTTTTGGTATTTTTTCCCATGGGAGGCGGAACAACCTTGCTGTGGTGTCGATTTCGATACCTAAGAATGATATCTTTGTTGTGGGGCCTATGTTTTTGGTTGGGCATAATGGGACTCCAAACTGACGGGAGATGTTTGTGAATTCGTTGAGTAAGGAGCAGCGAAAGTGGATGACCAATCGCCACGGCCTGTGGAGGGGCCACCACAGTCAGTGAATCCTTCCTTATTTAGTATAGAGTCTACCAATACTTTGGGCGTAGTAGCCCAGCTGTGAAGCAAGCTGCACCGCCTGTGTATCTAATAAGAATTTTTTACTGCATCTAACCCAGCCAATCATTTAATAGTATAGCTAGCAGCAGAGTCGCATGGGCTCTAAACCTTGCATAGCCTGGGCATTTTTTGAGATGTCTAAGGATGACCCAACTCATGTTATCTGTAACATTTGTCACCAAAAGCTAAGTAGAGGCCAAAAAAACAATAGTTTGAGTACTTTATGCTTGAACCATCACATGGATATGAAGCATAAGTTGTAGTATGAAGCTCACTGTGCTACAATGTGGCCTAGCGGGCCGGTTCAACCACCATCTGCCCCACCTGTGTCATCCTGGGGAGACTAAAAGCTTTAGGATTTTGGAAAATCATCTCACCAACCATTTTAAGCAACTCTGGGACAATTGATGCCACTTAAGTGGTGTCTGTGCCATAATTTTTGGAAAAAAAGGAGACTCTTTTAGGAGTCCCCTTGCTGTGTTTTACATGACGTTGGAATCGTCAATTTCAGGTGGGTCGGGTCTCCACCCCCCCTTTTAACCCTAAGAAAGTACATACACTATGGCTTGGGGTAACACAGATGGCTGAGTCTGAAGAGCTGTTTACTCATACTATAGCCTGTGAATCAGAGGTCTGCTGCAAAGCTTCAGTGTCTGCTAGTCAGCGGAGTAGCCACCGCCTGTAGATCTAATTACAAATTTTTAACTGCATCTAGCCCAGGCAATACTTTGGGCCTAGTAGCAGTGTCTGCTAGTCAGCGGATTATCCCAGCTGTTAAGCAAGCTACACCACCTGTAGTTTGGACACTTAATTTTTTCAAAGGAAATGCTTCGGGCCCCCGGGACACTCAGTGAAGAGCATCGGGGGAGGCACCCCAAGGCACAGGGGCTGGGACTGGCGGTAGGACGCCTTGCGGTGGACCGCCAAGCTCGATCCCTATAAAAGCTTTTTAACTGCAGCAGCTTTAGTGGACGCTACTGGAGCTCGAATTACCACGGCTGCTGGCATCAGACTTGCCTTCCAATAGATCCTTGTAAAAGGATTTAAAGTGTACTCAGTCAAATTAGAGAGACAATTTAAATTACAGAGCTTAGACCTGCCTCCACCGCGGGGGGGGCTCGACCCACCAGCGGACAGGCACCAGTATTGGGAGAGGGGGGCTGGCCGTCAGGGTCCACCGCAGCTCTGGCACAAACCCGGCGACATGGAGGTCGCACGGGCAGGAACGGACAGGCCGTGTCGGCTTCTTACTTTTTTGGTTTTCGAAGGGCATAACATGCCTATATCTGTGTCTCCCCCTCCTTTTACTCCTCCACCTCTTTCTTTTCGCATGACTATATTTACTTGTCACTTTTCCATGTGTTAGTTGTGTCTTCTGAGCAGTTTGTCAGGTTTTGGACACCTTTGAAGGTGTTTTCTATGTGTTTCTATGTGTTTTTCTTTGCCTGCCATTGGTTTTAACGATGTTTGACGGTGTTCGACGAACAGTTCGACGAACAGTTCAGCGAACATACCGGTGTTCGACGAACTGAACCGAACCCGAACACTACGGGGGTGGCTCAACACTAATCTTGAGCTGGTAATAAAAAGCTCAGTGGAGAAGTGGATTGACTAAAAGAGTGTGAAACTGATGACAAATTTAGGAAGTTCTCATCAACCACAGCATGTAGTGAGCAGAAGGTGATCTCAAATTTAACTTTGATAGGAACAGAGCTGCAGTAAATGAAAATGGTCACTACCTAGTGTAAGGAGCTGTGGTGCTCTAGCTGTACACTGTATACATCCGGCTGCAGCAGGCGCTGCACAAAGCTGATTGCAGGGGGCGCCAGGTGTGAAACCTCTATGGAGCTTATATTGATGATATATTCTAAGGATAGCCCCTTTAAGTTGAAGGAGCATGGACATTGATCATGGAGGTCTGAGAGGACGATGTCATGACATTATTAAGGGAGCATACACATTAATTTGTGATAGTGAACAACTAAAATGTTTCAATTAACTATTGTTACTCTAAATAGAAAGGTTTTTATGTCATAAATATGTAAGTTCTGGACAAACACTTTAAATACACCATTTAAAATATCTGAATCAGAAAATTACCTGGGGACTGTGAAATTAGCATACCAATTGTTTGATTACCCATCATTTCCTTTTAAACAGAAACAATTTATTTCATACAAGTGTAATTATGTGGAACAAATGCAACTGTCAGTTGTCCGCTTCTTGAATAGAGGAGGGCTGCTGACAGGTAAAGTCTAGGTGAATATCTGCTAATTTACACTGTTTAATCAGAGATGAATCTAGGACGTGAATTCCGTTTGGCACCACCTCCTATACATAGCTACAGCCGTTTGAGTAGTCATCATGTTACTGCTCATATGAGATTAGCATACATACAATCACATGCCAACTATCTGCTTTTCCTAATTCTCTTCAAGTTCAGTGAAAAACCTACAGCACCTGCTAGAGAAGCAGGATGAGAGGCTAAATGGCATGTGACTGTAAGTATTAAAATCACATATGAGCAGTCATGTGATGACCACTCATTCATTTTATAATTAATGCTCATAATAGAAATACAGATGTAGCAACCATAAACTTGTCAGGATGCACAATACTTTATTGACACAGCCATTTATCACGTTTTCTGATGAATTATGGATTGCTACATATGTACAGGAGCTGAACCAATACCAGTACATAAATAAAGCACCAAAACCACCAACAGTACAACAATAGAGCACCAGAATCACCCACAGTACATAAATACAGAATCACAACCACCATCAGTACATGAATACATCACTAGTGCCACCATTAGTACATGAATCTATCACTAGAAACACAAACAATACAGGAATTCAGTATCACAAGAACCATCATTAGAACATAAATACATCACCAGAACCACAATCAATACATCAATAGAACCTCCATCAGTGCAGGAATACATCACCAGAATCATAAAAAGTACAGAAATGCAGTATCACAACCACCATCAGTACATGAATATATCACTAGAAGCACAATCAGTCCATGAATACATCATTAGAACCACCATCAGTACACGAATGTGTCAACAAAAGCACCATTAGTATTAGAATACAACACTAAAAGCATCTGGAACAGAATAGGAATCAGGAATACATTATCAGAGCCAGCATCATTACAGGAATGCATACTCAGAACCATTCTCATCCAATACAAAATTTATACTATATTATTACCTTTATTATATTACATGAATTATTATATTAAAATGAAACACTTTATGTATATAAATATATATAATATATATAGCAACATAGTTCATTCGTAGATAGTCCTGTGTAGAAATAATAAGCCACATGTGTTACCAGGGCTTTAAGGTAGGTGAGGGTAGGGGGAGGAAAGATAAACTTCAATACTTTCCCTTATAAACTTTCCCTGTTAACTTCTGGCATCCTGGTATGGGTTTTGATCAGCCAGGGCTGGCACAGCATCATTTGTGCGTCACACCGAAGTCCTGCAAATAAATCCACTAACCTCTAGTTAGTATCACAAATAAACAATTAAATCCAGGTACCTTATAGATGACATCTTCCCTGATTCGAGTCATTCTCTTTCTTTTCTTCTTCATCTTGACCAGATGGCATGATGACTTTTCACATCCACAACTCATCTCAGTAGACTTCCATCTTCTCTTGACTTCTGCAGCACATCTGGACACAGTGACCTTAAAAATAACAGTATCATTATAATACTCCTGAAAAAATATATATGTACTACACTGTGTTCCTGTTGCTCCTCACTGTGCCACCTGCACAAAATATGACTCCAATACTAACCCTCTTCTTTTATCTGGCCTCCACATTATTCTCCCTTTTCCATTCTAGGCCCCTCCTCACATGGTTCCCTGACACTGTGTTTCCTCCTATACTGCCCAGTCTCTATACTGTACCCTCTCCTCACACTCCCCCCACTCTGCATACAGTCCACTTCATATTGGGCCCTCACACTATCACCCACACTGCCCCCTTTAGATACTACCTCCCAACACTATCAAGTCTCTATACTGTGCCCCTCACACTTTTCTCCTCCCATACTGTCACCTCACAGTACTCCCCCCAATACTGTCTCCTCACACATTTCTCCCCCATACTGTCCTCCCACACATTATTCCCCCAGCGTGCCCTCTCACATTTCTCTACCATACTGTCCCCTCAAACTCTTCCCCCCCATAGTGTGCCCTCACACTATTTCTCAGTAAAGATATAAAAAAATTCCATCACATACTTTTTTTTCACAAACACTGGCTCCATAGGCTTTTACTTGCACCGTACTTTAACCCATACATGTCAAACTCTGGCCCGCGGGCCAAATCTGGCCCGCAGGGTGATTATATTTGGTGACCAACACCCCTATGTGGGGTCATTATTCTGTATGGAGGACTTTGTGGGGCCCATTATACTGTATGGAGGACTTTGTGGGGCCCATTATACTGTATGGAGGACTATGTGAGGCCCATTTTACTGTATAGAGGACTATGTGGGGCCCATTATACTCTATGGAAAGCTATGTGGGGCCATTATACTGTTTGGAGGACTATGTGGGGCCCATTATTCTGTATGGAGGACTGCGTGCGGCCCATTATACTGTACATTGTTTGGCCTGCGACTATGCGACTTTGTCCAAGTTTTTTATTTTGGCCCTCTGTGTGTCTGAGTTTGACATCCCTACTTTAACTCCTTTGCGTGACCTTTGGTGGATGATTTTGGTGTCATTAGATTAGTTGGAATTTTTGAACGCTGTGCTGTGATTGGCTGCTGTGGGCAGAGAAGATTTTCCTAACCCAGCTTCCAAAGAGTGTGGTGGTGTCCATAGCATCCAATCATAGCATATCTTTCATTTTACCTCAACAGTATAAGAAATGAAAGCTGCGCTGTGATTGGTTGTAATGGGCAATAAAGACAGGGTTTTTTTTTGTCTTATTTCATAACAGTGTTGTGGTGTCCATAGCAACTAAACAGACCATAGTTTTCATTTTACCTAACCAGTATAAGAAGTGAAACAGAGTTCATAAGAGTGTGGTGGTTTGCTTACCACGATTTCTTTCAGTATTTAGTGGTTGTGCTGAATTAAGCTTCTGTTTCTAACAACGTGAGCGAAATGGCTACAAGGGGGTGTCATAATTCCCTCGACAACTTTTGCTACATTTGTGTTTTTTTTGCAGTGAAGAAACAAAGAAGAAACATTACGGACTTCGTTAGAAAAGACTTTTATGTGTACTTTAGTTTAAAACTAGGTGATCAGGACAAGTAGTGGGCTCCACATGTAGTGTCATCTGTTTGTGTGGAAGATCTGCGACAGTATTCTAAAGTTAAGAAAGAGAGCTTTTGTTTTGGTGTGCCTATGATCTGTAGGGAACCATGAAATCATAATGATGACTGCTACCTTTGTACGTTCAGCGTGGGGGGATTTAACATTACAAATAAAAAGGAAATGATATACCCGGACCTCCCATCAGCGATTTTCCCTGTTACTCACGGTCCAGGAATACCTGTTCCTTCACCTCCAGAGAAACTTGAAGATACACCTGATTGAGAAGATTCAGAACATGAAGAGCAAGATTCTGACGAATAGACCCAACAAGCCACAGCTTTTTTCACAGCTCAAATTAAATAATGTAGTCAGGGACCTGGATCTTCCTAAAATGTCTGCAGAACTTTTAGGCTCTAGATTAAAGGAAAAAAAAACTGCTAGCTCCTGGTACCTGTTTTTCATGGTATGGAAGCAGAGAAAAGGACTTTCTTCCATACTTTTCTCAAGACGGTGCTCTAGTTTATTGCAGTGATGTTCCTGGGCTGATGTAAAAATGTAACATTGAGTACAATGTGAGTGAGTGGAGACTCTTTATTGATTCATCCAAAAAAAAGTCTGAAAGCTATGTTTCTGCACAATGACAGCAAGTATGCTTCAGTGCCTGTATGGCATTCTGGGCACTTGAAGGAAAGCTATGAGAGTTTAGACTTTATTCTCAATAAACTTAACTATGAGGATTAAGGATATGTGGTGATCTGAAAGTTCTCTCTTTGCTCCTTGGGCAGCATGGAGGATACACAAAGTACCCATGCTTTTTGTGTGAATGGGACAGCCAGGATAGGACTCATCACTGGAGCCAAAAAGTTGGCCAACAAGAACATCTTTGCAACCTTGACGCAAGAACATAGTTGCAGAAAATTTAGTTGATCCCATTAAAGTTCTCCTGCCACCACTCTACATTAAGCTTGGACTGATAAAGCAGTTTGTGAAAGCTCTACCAAAAGAAGGAGAGACTTTTAAGTACCTGTGTACCAAGTTTCAGGGACTGTCCTAAGCAAAACTAAAGGAAGGCAATTTTTGTGGGTCCGGATATTTGGAAACTAATGAAAGATGATATGTTTGAAACAAATATGAAAGCTGTTGAGAAAAGGCTTGGGATTCTTTTAAAGAAGTTGTGAAGAAATTTCAAAGTAGCAACAAAGATCTTAAATTTAAGTCCATCGTGGAGAACATGCTGAAACATTTTAAAGTCTTGGGTTGTCTGATGAATATGAAGTTACATTTTATACATTCCCATTTGGACTAGTTTCCTGAAAATCTTGGTGCTGCTAGCGAAGAGCAAAGAGAAAGATTTCATCAGGATATCAAGGAGAGGGAACGACGATACCAAGGTAGATGGAATGTGAACATGATGGGGGACTACTGCTGGATGCTTCACAGAGAAGATCTGTATGCCTTCTATAAGAGAAAAGGTATTAAGAGAAGCTTTGAAGAGAAAAGGAAAAGGCGCAAAAACTAATTTCCAATCAAGTTGCAGAATGAATGTTCAATAAATTTTTATATATAATATTGTGCACATTTTTGGCTACAATAAAGATTGTTCATCTCGATTGTATATAATTTCACACGCGTTTTGTGCAAAATCCATACATGACAGTTAAAAGTAGAAGTGTTTTTTTTAATTCAGGGCATGAGAAAACATAAGAATCAGCAATTGGATTTGAAAAAAATTTCTAACCCCAAATTTTGCATACCTGTATATTTATAGCATTTATGATTAATGGGAATAATTGGTCATAAGGACAAGATAGAGTCACAGTGTGAATGCACATATATGCATTTAACTTATACCAAAATGCTATGGCTGATTGCTTTTGTTTTATTTCAGTTTACACCTTCTTGTGGTTATATTTTTTAAAATCAAAATAGTGTTAAGCAAGTACCCTATATTATTGACATGTACTATTTAGTGATGAGCAAGCATGCTCGCTACTGTTCGGTGCTCGCTCGAGCATCTCACTGCTCGAGATGCTCGGCGCTCGCCGAGTATTTCCGGGGTTGCTCAGTCGGAGCTCGGGTCCCCTCCCTGCATGTTTGGCGCTCTTTAGAGACGCCAATCAACATGCAGGGATTGTCAGCCACACACTGTCATGCCGCAGCCTTGTTGGTTGAGGTATTACAGTGATTGGCTGGCCGCATAGTGTTATCAGGTCTATATGAGACCTGGCGCCGCCGTGCTCGTCACAGTCTACTCCGCAATCAGGCAGTGTAGGGAGAGGTGCTGCTGAGCTAGGGAGAGATTTGGTTGTTTATCAGTTAGTGTAGGTATTATACAATATTCTCTACATATCCATCTCAACTAACAGTCCTTCTGAGGACTAATCCAGCTGCAGCGATATCAGTGTAAGGCAGGCAGGGTATATAGCAGACTGCAGTGCACATAGCAAGAGGGTCCATTCCAGTTCTGTCTGCTGGTGCTTTTACAGATATTTGTATAAATAGCCCCAGGTATCAGGGGCCAGGAATAATTTCTTTTTTATCTTAATCCTAATTACTTGCTTAAAAAGCAATCCAGAGAACATTGTTTTTCTGCGCCATTTGCTTGTTGGGACTGCAGAATACAGCCAGGTCCTTTCCATATTACAGCGCTAAAAATCCAGCGATTTAAAACTGTGGCTTGTCCGTCACACAGATCACATATAATTGCGCTGATAATATTGCCATTTCTGGCCTCCATTGAAATTTTGTTGCAGTGTGTCAGTGAACTTATTGACACGAGGTCGGCGCTGTTAAAAATAGTTTCCTACAGGCCAACTATTTAAAACTGTGGTTTGTCCGTCACACGGATCACATATAATTGCGCTGAAAATTCTGCCATTCTGGCCTCCATTAAAATTTTGTTGCAGTGTGTCAGCGAACTTATTGACACCAGTTTGCTGTTAAAAATAGTTACCTACAGGCCAGGTATTTAAAACTGTGGTTTGTCCATCACACGGATCACATATAAGTTCGCTCCAAATTCAGCCATTTGTAGTGAGCGTGGAAGATATTGTCCTCCATTTAAAATGAGCAAGGTGCGTGGCAAGGGACGGGGAACTAGACTTGATGGTGATGGTGCATGCAGAGGCCGAGGCCGTGGGCAAGCTGAAATTGTGCCACAATAAACACCCACATCTTCTCGCTCGACCTTCCTGTCCCAATTAATAGGGGACCGCAAAACACCACTATTGAACACAGAGCACGTGAAAAGGTTATTGGTTGGATAGCAGATAATGCTCCCTGTCACTTTGCCACCACCACTACCACCACCCTTTCTTCCACACGGTCAAGTCTCAGTATCCGTGAGTCTGGACCGCACATCCTCACCCTGATCCTCCTTCCTCTCACCATGCCGAGTGCCCGGAGACAACTGATCCCACACTTGGACACTCCGAAGAGCTGTTCACTTTTCCATTTATAGATTCGGGCCTCTGGCCTGGTCCACTTGAAGCGAGGCAATAGGAGATCGCATGTAGCGATGCCCAAATATTTGAGCAGCCACGGTCATACGAAGGCGACAGTAGGAAAGTGTCACAAGAGAAGGACGATGATGAGACACAATTGCCAGTAAGTCAGGAGGAGGAACCAGGGTGCGGAAGTGGAAGACGAGGTGGTGGATGATATAGTAACTGACCCAACCTGGCAGGAGGACATGCAGAGTGAGGACAGCAGCACACAAGGGAAGGAAGGCAGAGCAGCCCAACAGGCAGGAAGAAGCAGTGTGGTGGCCGCAGACAGAAGGCGGGTAACCGTTCCCCGTAACACCAACACGATGGAAGTTGCCAGTACAACTGTTAGCTCTTCCCGAGTTAGGTCTTCCCAGATGTTTTTTAAAGACTCTGCCAATAACCCCAAAAAGGGTTCACCTGATGAAAACGGCCTGCGTGCTGTCGAATCGCGTTGTGGATTATACAAGGATTTCTAATAAAAGGTCTCAATTGACCATTTACCCCTGTCTTATTCAGCGATTTTTTTATCCCCATCCATCACCCTAGCGCTTAAGATCACTGGCATATTTGCATTTCTTTCTACTGATAACCCCAAAAAGGCCATTTACACCACCTGCCAGGCCAGCATCAGCAGGGGTAGCAAAACTACCAGCCTGACCACCACCAGCATGATCAGGCACAGGGCCGGCGTCAGCAAGTGTCGGGGCTCTGGATCATCAGAGGGCCCACTCGCTGCTGGGGTCCGCGCTGTTTCCCTGGCATCTGTGCAGCCAGGACCGCCGGCGCTGCTTGATTGCCGGCACTTCACCAGACATGGCCGCGCGCAGTGTGCTGTGCGGCTGTGTCTGGTACTAATGACACGGCAGGGGCGACACTGCACCTTTAATTTTGCTTGTGTGTCACCCCTGTCACGTCATTGGTAGCAGACACAGCCTCACAGTGCACCGCCATGTCTGAAGTTCCAGCAATCAAACACCGCCGGAGGTCCTGCACAGATGCGGGGGAAGCGACCCCGGCCCTTACAGCGAGTAGGCCCCCCTGATGGTCCAGGGCTCCATGTCTGTGACACGCTGGCGGCCCTGCATAGATGAGAGGGAGCAGCCTGGGCCCCAACAGTGAGTGGGCCCCTATGATTGTCCAGGGCCCCATGTCTGTGACACGCCGGTGGCACTGCACAGATGAGGGGGAGCAGCCTGGGCCCTGACAGCGAGTGGGCCCCCCAGATGGTCCAGGGCTCCATGTCTGTGACACACTGGCGGCCCTGCATAGTTGAGAGGGAGCAGCCTGGGCCCCAACAGAGAGTGGGCCCCTCTGATGGTCCAGGGTCCCATGTCTGTGACATGCCGGCGGCCCTGCACAGCCACATGGCAGAGGAGCTCGACTGGAAACAGGACCGGGGGCAAGTGAGTGAGGCTTGTTGCCAGCTTTCCCAATCCCCATATTAAAAATATTTCTAATGTGTGTGTGTGTATGATGTAAATGTCTGTGTATGTCAGTATTTATGACTGTGTATATATATTTATGTCCGTTTTATATGTGTTTTTAAGAATTTTTTTCAAATATGTATGCATATCTGTATGTGTAGGAATTTGTGTATGTGTGTGTCTACGTATTGTATGTGCGCATATCTGTGTACCATGTGCATGCATGTGTGTATGTGTGTGCATATCTGCGTACCATGTGCATGTGCATGTCTGTGTACTGTGTGCATGTCTGCGTACTGTGTGTGTGCATGCATGTCTGCGTACTGTGTGCATGTCTGCATACTGTGTGTGTGTGCATGTCTGCCTACTGTGTGTGTGAGTGCATGTCTGCATATATGAAGGAAGAGGGGGCAGGCTGGGCCCTGTGTTGTATACCTATATTTCACTGCCGTATCTGTGCATCATGAATCGTGTATGTGTTAAAGGCATACGTGTATGTGCCCACTGAGACTCTTTCACCCGGGGCCCATGAAAACCTGGAGCTGGCCCTGATCAGGCACATGGCAGCAAAGCACCCAACTTTGTGGGCCGAACCCCAGGGTCCAGGAACAGTGTCTGCGGGTGACACCACTGCTTCTTCCGCTGTTGTGCCTGCAAGCCAATCCCCTGTCCATAGTGCATGCGAAGATGACTACTGCCCTGCACCTGTCATTGCACACTCTCAACTAGCAACATCAGCAAGCACGTCCTTGTCCCAGCGCAGCGTTCAGTTGTACATACCCCAGTCCTCGGAGCGCAAACGCAAATACGCAGCCAACACCCCACAGGCCACATTACTAAATTCCCACATTTCGCGACTGATTGCGCTCGAAATGTTGCCTTTTAGGCTCGTGGAGACAGAAGCTTTCCGCAACCTGATGGCGGCAGCCATTCCTCGGTACTCGGTCCCCAGCCGCCACTATTTCTCCCGATGTGCCATCCCTGCATTACACAAGCATGTGTCCCACAACATTAGCCGTGCCCTCAACAATGCAGTTACTGGGAAAGTCCACCTAACCACGGACACATGGACAAGTGCTTGTGGGCAAGGACGGTACATCTCACTGACGGCACACTGGGTTAATATAGTGGAAGCCGGGACCCAGTCGGACCTTGGGATGGAACACATCCTCCCAACGCCGAGGATTGTGGGCCCTAGGTCAATCAGGGTTGCCCTCACAGACTACAGCTCCTGCACCTCATCCTCCTCAGCCTTCTCCTCCTCTTCAGCCTCCATCTCCGAAATGACCACATCAGTCACAAGCTGGAAGCACTGAAGCACTGCCTCAGCCAAGCGGCAACAGGCTGTGCTGAAGCTAATATGCTTAGGTGACAAACAGCACAATGCTGAAGAGTTGTGTACAGCTCTGAAAGAGCAGACAGATCTGTGGCTGACACCGCTGAACCTACAGCCAGGCATGTACTTGTGTGACAATGGCCGGAACCTGGTGGCGGCTCTGAAGCGAGCTCAAACATGAACCATTCCAGGCCCATGTGCTTAACCTCGTGGTTCAGCGATTTCTCATAACCTACCCGGAGCTGCCGGATCTGCTTGTCAAAGTACGCTGCCTGTGTGCCCATTTTAGAAAGTCACCTACAGCTTCCGCCACCCTTGTTGTGTTTCAGCAGCATTTGCAGCTTCTAGCTCACCGACTGGTGTTTGATGTCCCCACGCATTGGAACTCCACACTGCAGATGTTGGGAAGGATTTGTGAGCAGAACAGGGCAGTTGTTGACTACCAGCATCAACAAGGCCGTCGGTATTCAGTTCAGACTCCGCACATAACACTTAGGAGTGGACATGAATGTCAGACATATGTACCATCCTCCAAAACTTTGAGGACTCCACCAAGACGGTGAGCGTCGATGACGCCATAATTAGTGTCACCATCCCGCTTCTCTGTCTTTTGAAACGATCTCTGCTCACAATCAAAGTGGATGCATTGCAGGCGGAGCATGATGAGATGGAGAAAGGAACCATACAGGGTGATTACACACAGCTCAGCCTCATCTCATCCCAACGTGGATTGGGTGACAATGAGGAAGAGGAGGAGGAGAAAGAACAGGATCTAGTTTCATGCGCTATAGACGGTGCTACCTGCACAACTGTCATACCGTTTGTTCAGCGTGGATGGCCTGAGGACAGGGAGGAGGCGGAGGAGAGCATGGTCAGTCATCCTCTTGGTGAGGACACGGAAGTCTTGCCTGTTAGCAGTCTGGCATGCATGGCTGAGTTTATGTTACACTACTTTTCCCATGACCCTCACATTCTCAAAATTTTGGGTGACCGTCATCACTGATTGGTGACACTTCTAGACCCACATAACAAGGAAAACTTTCTATGTCTTATTCCTAATGCAGACAGGTCTACAACAATGGGGCAGTACCAGAAGGCCCTTGTTGCGGAACTATTAAAAAATTCCCATCTGAAAACGGCGGCAGAGGTCACAGTTTGTTGGACAACCAAGGAGTACAGGCGAGAGAGACACAACTCCAATCCAGCAGAGGCAGGGGAACACTGTCAAAGTTCTGGGAGAGTTTTCTCAGCCCCTCCCATCGCACAGGCCCTGAGATGCAGGGTACTCAAAGGGAGTGAAAAGTTTGGGAAGATGCTGAGGGAGTACCTTGCCAACCATACCAACGTCCTCCGTGATTCCTCTGTGCTTTATAATTATTGGGAATCCAAGCTTGACACGTGGAATCTACTGGTTCTCTACGCCTAGGAGGTCCAGGCCTACCCTGCCGCTAGCTTTTTTTCAGAGCGGGTTTTTAGTGCCGCTGGTGGAATTATAACTGATAAGCGCATCCGCCTGTCAACTGAAAATGCTGATAGTCTGACTCTTATAAAAATGAACAAGGGTTGGATTGGGCCAGACTTCTCAACAGCATTGAATGATAGCAGTGTAACATAAACTCAAATCCAGTGCTTTTTTTGGGAGGTGTATTCCCATGCTCCTTTTCACACCCACACATGGGTATACACTTCCTGATTTTGGCTATTTGCTCTTGTCCTCCTCCTTCTCCTCATTCTCATCTTCCACCACCATATCACCAGGGTGACTGTGGTCCGTGATACAACACCCACATAGTTTTTTTAAAGGTTATTTATGATGCGCTTAAAAAAAAATTTTTATACAGTATGTTCATGTATACCCCCCAGGGGTAAAAGTTTGTCAGCCCATACACTTAGTGCATGGGCATTACAAGTATAGGAGACCCGCTCCTTTCTAATGGGAACATTTTTTTATGAGGCCCTCCTCCACGTCTTTTCCTAGGGGCATTGGAGTGCCTCCCAATTTTTGGCATCCCTTTCATTCACTGCATAGGCCAACACTATGGGAGACCCACTTCCTAATAATGGGAACATTGTTTTCAGGAGGCCCTCTGACCTCCACGTCTCTTCCAAGCGGCATTGGAGTGCCTCCAAATTTTTGGCAACCCTTGCATTCACTGCATAGGCCAACACTATGGGAGACCCACTTCCTAATAATGGGAACATTTTTTCATGAGGCCCTCTACGTCTCTTCCAAGGGACATTTAAGTGCCTCCCAATTTTTGGCAGCCCTTGCATTCACTGCATAGGCAAACAGTATAGGAGACCCACTTCCTAATAATGGGAACATTGTTTTCAGGAGGCCCTCCTCTAAGTCTCTTCAAAGGGGTATTGGGGTGTGTCCAAATTTTCAAAGGGGTATTGGGGTGCGTCCAAATTTTGGGCAGCCCTGCCACTCACTGCATACGCAATAACACTCTTTAGTAATGAGAACAACAAAGCATTGCCGGCTGTTGACTCTCTAAGAATAGTGAGGGCCAACTGCTGGCCCTTTAAGAATAGTAAAGGCTACCTGATGGCCCTACAAAAATAGGCTTTGTGACTTTCAGAGTCCCCCCTTCATAAATGAAACAGGATTTGTCTGATGATGTGTCACACACCACATGGCCAGATAAGGTTGTAAAATGTTAAAATGACATTTCCCGGTGAATGCATTTGTCATGGTTGAAAGCAATGCAAAAGTACAAAAATGCATCAAAAACGCTACGTGTGAACATAGCACAAGGTGTGGAGGAGTATTTTTGCTTTTGGTTATTTATTTTGCCTTATATACAAGTCATTACCCTGGAAAGGATGTTCCTTAACATATTTCCCAGGAAAATCCATTTTGGTTTCGTTTTTGTATGTTTTATTGTGAGTCCGTAAAAGTGGCGTAATACCTCTGACAACATTGTTCCAAGCAGTGACCTGGGAGTCAGAAATGCTTCCAGGGGTCTTCCCATGCTGTTCCCATGTCATTGGAGCACTGTTCCCATCGATTTGGGCAATTTTTAGGCCCTCTGCAGACCGCCGGGGGGAGCCACCTGAAAAATGCTCGAGTTTCCTATAGACTTACATTGGGCTCGTTGCTCGGGTTGAGCACCCGAGTATTCCAATGTGCTCGACCCGAGCAACGAGCACCCCAGCATTTTAGTGCTCGCCCATCACTAGTACTATTACTATTCACTTATTACAGGGTATTTGCTCATTTTATTTTTATCTTAGGTGTTGTCTGTTAAATGGCAACAGTGTGAATGAACACTTCTGCATTGCACTTATACCAACATATGCTTCGGCACATTATTTTTGTTTTGTTACAGCTCTATTATGTAAAGATCAGGCAATGACAAGGAGCTTTGTATTATAACTTACTACAGCAAAATATTCCTTTCTCTATCATTCAGACTCGTCTGCTTCTCTCTCTGCCTCCTGGACTCCTCACTCACTGTGAATTCACTGCTAAAATCTGTCTTATTAGATGCATACTAATGATTACTTATTACTGATGATTACTGATTATTAACTTACTGAAAGATACGTTTACAGCTGCTGCTAGTAGAAGTGTATGGATGGGAAAGGATGAAGAAGTAGCTTTAGAGAAAAGGACAGAGATATGCTTCTGTTTTTATTAAGTGCTCTACTATGTCAGCCTAGTGCTGGATTCACAGTACTAATACTCAAAATGGCTGTACAATGTCCTCTTGCTTCTTCTGAGAGTGTGCTACAGAGAGGGGAACAGAGGTTACCATATTTTTTGGATTATCAGACGCACTTTTCCCCCCAAATTGGAGGAAAATGGGGGTGCATCTTATATTCCGCTTCCTGGGGGGCGGCTGCAGTGGAGCGGGGTCACAGGAGGCAGGGTCGCTGCTGCAGGAGGCCGGCGGCAGAAGGGGGGCTCTCGGGAGCTGAGATTTCAATTTGCACATGCGCCGCCTCTGATGGCCATTTTCCCAAAGCCCACCACAATAATAAATTAATGGGAAAATGTGGGGACTCTGCTCAACCCCAACATTTTCTGACAGCCCAGGGTCGGGACACCCCATCCTCCCAGGCCGAGGCCCGCAGCATTGCCCTACTCCTGCCACCGCCAGCTTCCTGCAGCAGTGACCCAGCCGCCTGTGTGACCCCTCTCCACTGCAGCCACCCACTCCCACCCCCCCCCCCCCGGGTAAGCTACAATAAAATCAGACTACAAGACGCACCATTTTATTAAAAAATCTATGTTTTTCCTATTTTCCTCCCCTTGGGGTGGATCGTATGATCTGGTGCATCTAATAGTCTGCAAAATACGATACGTCACTTTGTGTGTGCTGTGTATGGGAGACATCATAGCTGCTTGTCTTTGGAGCTGAACTTAAATGGAACCTGACAGCTGATACATACTGGCTGATTCACGGGCAGCATTTATCAGACACTGGCTGTGTGATGTCAGCCCGGTATGTTTGACTCTTAAATGCTGTAGCTTTTCAGAGAAAAACATACTTTAACTGCAGCTAGGGACCACCCTCTGCCAGTTACTCGAAGGTCTCCCAAGGGGAGCAGGTGAGGAGAAGCTATCGGGGCCAGCATATCTGATGAGTCTCCTGGCTTGCTCCCCAGTGGCTTTTAAAGTTAGCTTTTTTCTGAAATACTGCAGCGTTTCAGAGTCAAACATACCTGGCTGCAATTATACAGCCAGTGTCTGATAGCTGCTGCCTGTGGATCGTGCAGCATATATCAGCTGTCAGGTTCACTTTAAGGACAAATGACAATAAGTGATGGAGTGGAGCCGACACACAGGAGGACTGCTGATAAATAAGGAAAAAGTTATTCTCATGTACACCCACTTTTAGCCACTTATCCTAAAATCTTTTTTCTTCCAAGGGCCATTTGGATATTTATACCATCCTTTGGGGGCTCTACAAATTGTGCGCTAACTCCACCCACAAAGTACGTCCTGACACTGGCACTGACGTCAGAACGTAATCTTTCATTGTATGCGCCTCAGCGCTCAGTAGTGCTCACAGAGCAAGGAGAACTTAATGGTCCGGCGGCCGTCAAAATACAGCTGCTGGCCAAAGCACTGCAGTCCCCAGGAATCTGCCCAGGGGCCCAATAAAAGGTCATTGAGGGCCGTAAACGGCCTGCGGTCCTGAGGTTCCCCAACCCTGTTCAAAAATATCACCAGAAATAAAAGTTTCACTTTAACAAATATGTTCACTATGTAAGCCTGATATAATAAATTCATATCTTCTGATAATATGTTAACCCTTATGTGAAAGAGAGCTAACAGAAAAAGACACAGGATGCAAGAAAATACAATATGCCATTTTGTTTGTTACGAATGTCACAATGAAACAAAATAAGACAAGTGAAAAAACAAGCCCACATTCACAATCTTTCTAAAATTCTGTACTTTATTTAATGTTTTGATCAGAATAAATCACAACCAGACTTTGTACTTTACATGTATTTTATTAGTCCTACAAATTGCATCATCTCACTTTGTCTCTTATATAGTATGCTATAAAATGTTTTCCTAGAAAGATGTGCTGCAGAAGAAACCAGCACAATTATAACTTCAACACAAATATACCTTCAATATGCTTTTCTGGCAGGTTATTAAAATGCAATTAAATCTAAGATAAACTGAGATTATATGGGGGAAATCTGATGAAAGTTAACATAACCATAAATTTATATTTATTTACCAGAAGGAATAAACGGTAGAAATGCATATTTTGCAATGACTTATATACAGTTGTGATGAGCGAGTATGTTCTGTTAACCCTTTCGGCGAACATGCTCGGGTGCTCGCCGAGTATTTTCAACGTGCTCGGGCGTTATGTTTTAGTTACTCCGTGCTCATGATTTGCGACTGTTTGACAGCTTTAATACATGTGAGGAATGCCTAAGAAACAGGCATTCCTCACATGTATTAAATCTGTCAAACAGTCGCAAATCATGAGCACAGCATGACTGAAACATAACGCCTGAGCACGCTGAAGATACTCGGAAAACACCCGATCATGCTCGTAAATCTCGAGTAACGAGCATGCTTGCTCATCACTAATATACAGCTCTAATACTTATATACTATAGGGAGTTTTATGAAGCTAGAACATTTTCTTTTTATTAGGTTTCCATTAGCTAATCACAGGGTGTCTTGCTACTGTGACACCCTGAGGACAGGTGCAGAGTATAGAGTAACTCAGCAGCAAGTGTTAAATCTCTGCAGCATCACAATAGGGTAAAATAATAATTATTCAGTTTATGTTGAAATCAATAAGCTGTCTATGTAATGCATAGAATTGTTGGGTCCTCTAGAGTGAGTAATGCTTTTTCTAATCACTCTCCACTCTGGGTAAGAGACCCAATTAACGAGGGCAGCATTTATTATTGTTTTTTTAAACCAGACAACCCTGTTAGTCAAGTCATCCATCTCAACATTGCAACATTAAAATGTTGCAAAAAATTAAAGAAGCACCCCCATCAAAATTTGTATCCTCTTAATATATTACAATTGCTCATTTTCCCTTCTTCCCAACTAATTCTTCTCGTTTCCATTAGGTCTATGACATTATGTGATTAAAAACAGACTAGCAGAATCCTTCTAAGCTCTATGTAGAAACAGGAGGTCAATTTTCCCTGAATGAGTCATAAGAAACTGCAACAGTCCCTGGTAGGAGGGAGGAGCTGGGTCAGGGGTTGAAGACCGGCATGACATCCTGTTTCTACATAGAACAAAGAAAAGAGATCTGTGGGTAGAAAGGCAAAATTTCCAATTGTAAGTACACAGTGCTATACAATATGATGATTGCAATATTTATATAGTAAGAGGATAAAAACTTTAATGGGAGTGCTTCTTTAAGGACATTGTGAAACACAGAATTTCTTTAGAAATGAAAAAGGAAAAATGATTACAATAAACAATCTCAAAAGGTATTTCCTTAAAATCATAAGTCTTATTTCATGTTATTTCCAGAATAACCATCTACACAAGCAATATTAACATTTGTGCTCATTTATATGGTACTATACATCCACGGTCCATTAGTAAAATATAGGCAGTTCCCATTTTCTTATGATTGACCTCTGATTTTTGTTAGACCCTGTTCACACTGCGTTTCTGCAGTGTATCCTCACGTTCGATCTGAATCCTTCTAAAAATGGGAGTCAGACAGAACTCAACAGAGCCATAGGCTCCTATGACAAACAAAATTCACATGAGTTCCATTTTTCCTATTTAATGTAAGTGTCTGTCATTTTAGACAGGTAGAGAAACGTTGCTGACTATCATCTAAAAAAAGGATTCAGATTACCCCCTGGATGCACTGCAGAAACGCAGTGTGAACAGGACCTTAAGCAAGGTACATGGCAGAAAATATGGGCTTCACATTTTTATATCCATTTTGTTTTTAGTTGTTTGTTTGTTTTACATTTTTTCTTATATAAATTTATGCTCTATCATTGAAACATTTATAAAATGAAAATAGGAAAACTGAAACATCCCCATTAGGGTTAGGTCAGATTTATAAAGCGCATTTACAGTTTGGTTGCCACCCCATTTTTTTCTAGGACCAGAATTGTATCCAAATAAGAGGGAAAATATATTCCTTCTCCCATATTTTGTATCCAATCACAGTTTTAGCAAAAATAAAAAAAACATTTTGCTTTATATATTAATGTAATATTTATGTACTCTTAACACCAAGACACAGCCTTAAGTTAAACTAGAAAAACATTAATCATCAAGCACAATGGTGGATACTGTTGTACTATTAACCTCACTAGTAATAGAGGCTGATGTCGCTGGAGCACTTTTGTCATTAGTGGCAGCTTTGCCACCAACAATTTCTTCAGTGTTTCTCTCTGGTTTTATTAGAATGATATATCCTTTAGGGACATAAATACATCCAAGTAAACCAAAGCTTGATGCCAAAATGGCAAATATTTCAACCGCTACTTTGAATTTTCCTCTTGTGCTCAGATAAGCTGGAACAAAGGATATCCAAACAATGAAGAAGACCAGCATGCCAAATGTGATAAATTTAGCCTCATTGAAATTGTCCGGAAGTTTTCGAGCTACAAAAGCAGTTATAAAGCACAGTATAGCCAGGAAGACATCAAACCCAAACATGGAGCACAAGAATTCAATGGAACCTTCATTGCATTCAAGAATTATCTTGATATTTTGGGACTCCATGTTTTTGTATACCCAAGGAGGCATTGAAATTAGGTAAGCAGTACATATCCCAACTTCAATTATTAAGCCAGTGATGGCAACAATTTTCTGATGCAAAGGCTTGAAGTCTATTGGTTTAGGTTTCTCAGCCATTTTTGATTTGGCAGCTCTCTTTGCTAGCATCAAAACAATTGTTTTACCAAGTATGCAGGAAAGGCACAAAGAAAACCCTAAGGCTAATGTAGTTTGTCGTGCCATACATGACCATTCCTCTGGTTTCCCAACAAAAATAATTGAAGTCATGAAAGTACAGACCAGTGAAACTTGAATAAGAAAACTCAAGCTGCGGTCATTTGCCTTGACCAGGGCAGTTTCTCTATACATGATGTAAATAATAGTAAAGGCAATAACTAAGGAAGCACCGAAAACAGCAAGAAATATCAGCGTTATCCCTAAAGCTTCATCAGTAGCAAGAAATTCCACTTCTTTTAGCACACACTCATTCCTGTAGGCATTAGACCAGTAGTCCGATGAACATGATATACATTCTCTTGCATCTGAAAAACAGCCAGAGTAAAGAGTAAAACAATTGCATTCTAAAACATAGCTGGATCATATCCTTTTCCATTACTCTCATCTGACAAATAGACCAAAAAGCCTGTAATTTATAATTTAATACATAAATACTTTGTCAAGTAACTTTAAAGTAAAACTACTTTTTTCGGGCACATTTTATCCATTAATTGGAGTAGAGGCAACAGGCGTGGAGGAATATATTTCTATGATTTGTATTTTTGCTACTTGTTTTTGGTAGCGCCTGCTAGAAGAACCGCAAAAAGTAAAAGGGAAGAATTCTGATCCATTTTATAGTGAATGCACAGTTAAACATGGCAGTTAGACAGGGCAGGAGACAGGTAATCTATGTAAGATATTCTAACAAACATGCTTCTTGCTCAATTGTGACTCAAAATGTATGTATTTTCCTTATCTCCATACTTCATCTACAGTCATGGCCGAAAGTGTTGGCAACCTTGAAAGTGTTCCAGAAAATGAAGTATTATTGCAATTACACATGTTTTGTTATACACATGTTTATTTCCTATGTGTGTATTGAAACAATACAAATAAACAGAGAAAAAAAGGCAAATTGGACATAATTTCACAGAAATACCCCAAAATGGGCTGGACAAAATTGTTGACCCCTTTGCCCACATTTTTGAAAACAACTTTGTTTCAAGCATGAGATGCTCATTCAAACTCAACTGTGGCGAGTAACAGGTGTGGGCAGTATGAAAGCTTTCATGCTCTACATTTCTGTAAAATTCCAAACCTTCCACTACCACCATACAACGCACAAAACACTTGCGCAAATCACTGAATCACCGGCTCATTCTCTTCATACTCTTTATTTTTGTCACTGGCATATCTCCCTTAACCCTGGCCCTCCTTCCACTGGTAAATATAATTCTTCCTGCTTCAGATAGAAACCTTTCTAATCTTATTAATATTCAATGCATACCTTCTCCTGTCTCCCTTATTGTTAGCATTCCTCAAGGTTCAGAACTGGGCACCCTCCTTTTTTAAAAATACACTGCCCCTATTGGACAAAGAATCAACAGATTTGGTTTACAGTATGATGATGACACCCAATTATACACATCTCCTGAATAGGGCTGAACAAACCCGAACTGTAAAGTTCGGGGTTCGAACCGGAACCCCAAACATGGACTTTTAACAGGATGTCGCTTTGTTGTTCAGGTTCGGATGCCTAATAAAGTTTGTTTAAAGGCTGCAGCGCAGCCAATCAACAAGCTTTTAGGCTGTGGGCACTTCTAGTGCCATCACAGCCATGCCAAATATTGGCATAGATGTGATTGGCTGGCGCACCACGTGTAAATGCTGGATCACGAGTACCGCCACCATTCTGTTCTGATTAGTTTAGGGAGAGGATGCAGCTGGAGTGAGGGACAGAATTAGGCTGGGCACTCTGCAAAACAGCCATTGTGTGTACTCTGTACATGTCTCAGTGGGAGTACTGTGCCAAAAAGCCACTGTGTGAACTCTGTACCCATATTTCTGGAACAAAGGGGAAACTAAGCAGCAAAAAAAAAAAAGATCAATATGGTCCATAATTATGCGAAAAAATAGAAATCTTTATTAAATTCATAAAATGCATACAGAAAATGGAGAGGGCGCACATGACAGACATAAATGGAATAAAATGCGCAAAGATGGCATCCACTGTGGAAACAACTACTCTATATAATTGCAGGTACTAATGCAACCATAATCAAAATTAGAGTCACAACGGTGGTCTACAAGAAATGCACAGGGGCCTCCTTGAGAAAGGCTTGCACCAAAACGTGCGTCAGGGTGACACGCTCCACGTGAAACATTTGCGATGGCTGCCACTTATTACAGGTAATGAGCATGGGTTATGATTATAACAAGTGAAATGGCTATAATACATTGCCTGTTATATATACTGAATATATATTTATACTGCTGACATCACATATGGTGTGCATTTCTTGTAGACCACCTTTGTGACTCTGATTTTGATTATGGTTGCATTAGTACCTGAAATTATATAGAGTAGTTGGTTCCACAGTGGATGCCGTCTTTGCGCATTTTATTCCATTTACAGTATGTCTGTCATGTGCACCCTCGCCGTATTCTGTATGCATTTTATGAATTTAATAAAGATTTCTTCTTTTCACATAATTATGGACCATGTTGATCGTATTTTTTTTTTGCTGTTTAGCTTCCCCTTTGTGTAGTGTTTTGACCACTTGTCTCTTTACATGGGTCCATTATTTAGCAGTATTATGGATATTATTTATTTGTATATATATATTGGTTAAATACTGCTTTTTTCCAATAGCCATTTACATATTTCTGAGAATACTGTGCCAAAAAGCTGCTGAGTGTATTCTGCACCCATATCTATGGAAGTATTGTGCCAAAAAAACAGCGTGTACTTTGCACCCATATCTGTGTGAGTACTGTGCCTTTAAGCCTCTGTGTGTACTCTGCAACCCCGCCTGTGGGAATACTGTGCTTTTAAGCCTCTGTGTGTACTCTGCGCCCCCGCCTGTCAGAGTACTGTTCCAAAAAGCTTGTGTGTACTCTGCAGCCTGTATGAATAGTGTGCCTAAAAAACAAATCTACTCTGCAGCCGTGTCTCGGCCATTTGTAGGCCAAAAAAAATTAATTTTACTCTACCGCTGTGTCTATACGAGTATTGTGGCAAAAAAATAATTATACTTTGCAGCCATCTCTTTGCCGTTTGTAGGCCAAACAAATAATTTTACTGTAGCGCTGTGTCTCTATGAGTAGTGTGCCTAAAAAATAAATCTACACTGCAGCCGTCTCTTTGCCATTTGTGTGGCACAAAAATAAATTTACTCTACCACTGTGTCTGTATGAGTAGTGTGCCAAAAAAACACTTAAAAAAATGAGGAGAGCATCAAATAGGAGACGTGGGCGTGGCCTTGGTGGTGCTGGTGTAGCTGCTGCTGGTGGTGGTAGTGTAGCTGCTGCAAGGAGAGGACATGGTCGTTTTGTTCCTGCTATGTGCCCAAATACAACACCTTTCTCTGGTGCATGTAGGCAACAGGACGTTATGCGTCATTTCGTAGGGCCAAATACGACTACACAAATGGTGAGGCCAGAACATGTTAAGACAGTGTTACATTGGATGGCTGACAGTGGCTCCAGTTCCTTCGCATTATCTTCCACCCAGTCCACAGCAGAAAGTGCAGAGTTGGCACCTGCGGACCATTGCATCTGGCTTTCACCTCACTCCCCTTGCAAATCAGCCAAGCAGTCTGAGTCCCAAGTCATGCAGCAGTCACTTCTGCTTTTTGATGACCCACTGGCTGTGGTTCCATTGACCATCCACCTGTCCCTGCCCTACAAGTGGAAGATATTAAGTGCAGTGATGCCCAACCACTTGTTCAGTTGAGGATGAGTACGTCGGAGGGTTAGTGCACACGGTCAGCAGGCCACGGCAGCACATCTCTGATGATGACAAAACACAGGTGCCAACTGCTGCAACTTTCTGCAGTGTGCAGACCAGCAAGGAGGGCAGGGGTGAGGAGTGGATGGAAGATGATGCGGGGGATGTCCTAGACCCCACATGGAACGAAGGTCATCCTAGTGACATGCGTAATTCGGTGGAAGAGATGGAGGCCATGCTGCCCCAGCAGCACAGCAATAGAGGGAGCAGGGTGTAAAGGCACAAAGTCCGGTGCCTTGCTAGTACATCGACTGCTACTGTCCACCACGCCGCTGAAATGAGCACACCGAAGCAAGTTCAAAAGAGATCCCTGGCATGGCATTTCTTCAGGGAATGTCCTGACGACTAGTGACAGGTGGTTTGTACGCTGTGCTGTCAGAGTCTTAAGCGAGGCATAAATCTTCTGAACCTGAGCACCACCTGCATGACGAGGCATTTGAATTCCAAGCACGGGGGGCAGTGGAGTACACATTTAAAAAACTTTAACAGATCTGAGCCTCCTCCTGCTCCCTCTTCTCCTGTGGTCTCGGCCTCTCCCTCCCACTCATGATCAAAAGGGCCACCTGCCTCCCTGCAAAGAGAGAATGTGGCAGCACCACCACCAGAGTCACCGAGCATCTCCACACCATCCCATGGAAGTGCTCAGCTTTCCATACCCCAAACCCTCGAGAGAAAGAAGAGTTACTCCCTTACCCACCCATGAGCCTTGGCCCTGAATGACAGCATTTCCAAATTCCTGGCCTTTGAAATGCTGCTATTCTGGCTGTTTGAGATGGATTGTTTAAAAAACTGATGGCGGTGGCTGTCACACAGTATGTTCTTACCTGTCGCCACTACTTTTCCAGGCGGGCCATCCCCGCCCTGCACATACATGTTGTGCACAAAATAAGGTGTACACTGCGCAACGCCATCAGTGACAAGGTCCATATAACCACCAATACGTGGACCAGTAAACACAGCCAAGGCGGTTACATCTCCCTAAATGCCCACTGGGTAAATATAGTGGCGGCTGTGACAGAGGCAAAAGGCGTTCTAGCCCATGACCTACTACCACTTAGGATTGCTGGATGTTTCTCTATCCAGGTTGCCTCCTCCTCCTACTCCGTTTTTTCCACTGCTTCCTCATCAGGTCGCAGTAAGACCTGCATCACCAACTTCAGCACAGCCAGGGGGAAATGACAACAGTTTGTTTTTGAACTCCTCTGTTTGGGGGACAAATCCCACACTGCGCAGGAGCTGTGGATGGGGATCAAACAGCAGACAGATGAGTGGTTGGTGCCGGTGAACCTCAAGCCCGGCCTAGTGGTGTGAGATAACGGGCGAAATCTCAAAGCAGCTCTGGGCCTAGCCAGTTTGATGCACATCCCTTGCCTGACACATGTGCTGACCTTGGTGGTGCAGAGTTTCCTGAAACACTATCCACTTATGTCAGAGCTGCTGCTGAAAGGAGCGGGCAGTGTTTGCATACTTTCGGCGTCCTTACCCTGCTGCTGCTCGCCTGTCTGTGCTGCAGCGTCACTTCTGCCTTCCCGCTCACTGGCTTATATGTGATGTACCAACAAGATGGAACTCCACCTTGCATATGCTGGAGAGACTGTGCGAGCAGCAAAAAGCAATAGTGGAGTTTCAGCTGCAGCATGCACGGGTGTGTCACTCTGCAGAACAACACCACTTCACCAGCAATGAGTGGGCCTCCAATGCGGGACATATGTGCTGTGTTGCATTGCTTTGAATACTCCACCAATACGGCCAGCGTTGATGATGCCATCATCAGCATTATTATACCATTTATATGCCTGCTGGAAAAAACAATTCAGGCGATGATGGATGATGTGGTGGCACGGGAAGAATAGCAGGAGGAGCAGGACCAATTTACATTGTTATCAGGACTGTCATTCACACATGGCTCAGAGGGTGAGTTACTGTCCCAACAGTGGCCAGGTACCCAACTGTACAGCCAGGGGACAGTTTGGGAGGATGATGAGAAAGAGGAGAAGGAGCATAAACCTTAATTTGAATTGCCACCCTGTAATACAGTGAAACAGTCAATAGTGAAAAAGCATATTGATGCTGGACTCATCATGTGTATTTTGTTGCTAAAATGCGAATATAGATGGGTGACACTTAAAAAAAACAAAGCCGGCACATCTGTGAATAAATTTTAAATCAATCCTTCTTTATTGATTCCTCCATTAAAAAGTTACTTGTGTTGCTTCATCATGAATGCCTCTTACGCATTTCTGGTGGTAACCCCACCCTCAGTCGTAGAGATCTACCCTATAGAGATCATAGACCCCATCTCTATGACTAAGGGCGGGCTACTGCCGGAAATACATAAGATCATAGAGATGGGGTCTATGATCTCTATGGGGTCTTAAATCTCTATGACTAAGTGTGGAGTTACCACCAGAAACGCATAACAGGCATTCATGATGAAACAACACAAGTAAGTTTTTAATTGAGGAATCAATAAAGAAGAGTCAGTTTTAAATTTACTCACGGATGTGCCAGCTTTGTTTTTTTATCTTTTATCTAATACAGCAAAACCTCTCCAAAAGGCAATACCATCTCTTTGCCTCAAGTAAGACAACTCTTTTAATTCTAACAATAAAATACATAACAATTCAGAAAATATTTTACCTGTTTCGTTGGTAATTTCTCCATCTGCACATGAAATACAATCAAAGCAGCAAACCGGTTCTCCCTGTCTTATGCCTTTTCTTGTACCTGGAACACAACTTTTACTGCAAACTGATACTGGAGACTGGAGTGAATGAGAAAAACATTTGAATGAACTTTACTAAGCATGTCATGAGGAAATACTAAAAGTTATGCCATTTTATAATTTAGTTTTATTGATATTTGAATCCGCAGCTTTTTACTTACGTATTGCAGATAAAACCTACTCCCCTGCTGCTGTAAAAAGACTTACCTAAATATATGTTTCCATAAATGGTGTAAAAACTTTTAATGCTGCTCCATAAAATTCTGCTTTCATTGATTCATTATAAGTGTTTAGCCAACTAGGGATAACTTTGAAGAAGTTTGTAGACCATCCACAATAGTGCGTTATTTAACATGCAGTCATGAGAAAAAGTGAAAATGTACACCCTCTTTTAATTCTATAGTTTTATTTATTAGTACAAACACTACTCAACAATAAATTTGCAACACCAAGAAAAAAATGTGAAATTATGGAAATTAAAGGATTGATAGACATGTTAATTTTATGCAAATGAGGGAAAAAAAATGAAAAATACTTTTCAAAACATCTCAATTTATTCATTTTTGAGTATGAACGCCACACACAGAAATGCACACACATGCACACCTTGGTTGTTATCAGTGAGATCATTACTGGTTGTCTGAGGAATGTTCTGCCATGCTGAATGTACTTGGACAAGCAAATCATTAGTATCCACTGCTGGTAGCTCGCTTTCCAATTGCGGATGAATGATGTCACAGATTTGTGCGATGGGAGATAAGTCCGAAAAAGCTGCAATATATTGTAACATGTTTAGGCCGCGCAGGCAACTCAAAGTAGCGTGAGCAACGGGGGGATCAGGGAGTTGAGAATGTTGAGAAAGTAATAGGTGGTAATAGGTGGTTTCACATCACTGTTATGAGAGGACCATATTGTTTGTGACAAAGGGGGTTTGCGGAGTCTGTTACATTTTTTTAGGCACGTTTAACTTCAAAACAATTGTATCTCCTATCAATCAAATGTTTGTTAATGCATGTATAAAATTGCGAGGGGTGGAGAAAATTTGAAGCCCATCGGGGCTCCAAGGACCTAGAGAGAGAACTGAGAATTAAACATAAAGAAATTATGACATAATAGATATTGTAAAGCCATGAGAATAAATTGTTTTAGACCAATTGTATAATTTCTATACCTATCCAAATGATGTTTGATGGCAATAATGGCTAGGTTGTGGGGGATTGTGAAGTATAAGTTAGCTACATCACTTGTTATAAAACCTCTTGAAGCTCATCAAGAGAATGCCAAGAGTGTGCAAAGCAATCATCAAAGCAAAAGGTGGCTACTTTTAAGAACCTAGAATATAAGACATATTTTCAGTTGTTTCACACTTTTTTGTTAAGTATATAATTCCACATGTGTTAATTCATAGTTTGATGCCTTCAGTGTGAATGTACAATTTTCATAGTCATGAAAATACAGAAAAATCTTTAAATGAGAAGGTGTGTCCAAACTTTTGGTCTGTACTTTAAACACGTGGTCAAAATTGTTGGTACCCCTCGTTTAATGAAAGAAAAACCCACAATGGTCACAGAAATAACTTGAATCTGACAAAAGTAATAATAAATTAAAAATCTTTGAAACTGAACAAATGAAAGTCAGACATTGCTTTTCAACCCTGCTTCCACAGAATTTTTTAAAATATTAAACTCATGAAATAGACCTGGACAGAAATGATGGTGCCCCTGAAAATAATGTGACAAAAGGGACATGTTAAATCAAGTTGTGTCCACTAATTAGCATCACCGGTGTCTACAATCTTGTAATCAGTCAGTGGGCCTGTATATAGGGCTTCAGATACTCACTGTGCTGTTTGGTGACATGGTGTGTACCACACTCAACATGGACCAGAGGAAGCAAAGGAAAGAGTTGTCTCAGGAGATTAGAAAGAAAATTATAGACAAGCATGTTAAAGGTAAAAGTTATAAGACCATCTCCAAGCAGCTTGATGTTCCTGTGACTACAGTTGCACATAATCAGAAATTTAAGATCCATTGGACTGTAGCCAAACTCCCTGGACGTGGCCGCAGGAGGAAAATTGATGACAAATCAAACAGGCGGATAATACAAATGGTAACAAAAGAGCCCAGAAAAACTTCTAAAGAGATTAAAGGTGAACTTCAAGCTAAAGGAACATCAGTGTAAGATCGCACCATCCGTCGTTGTTTGATCCAAAGTGGACTTCATGGGAGACGACCAAGGAGAACACCATTGTTGAAAAAAATCATAAAAAAGCCAGACTGGAATTTCCCAAACTACAAACTACATGTTGACAAGCCACAAAGCTTCTGTGAGAATGTCCTATGGACAGATGAAACAAAAATGGAAGTTTTTGGCAAGGCACATCAGCTCTATGTTCACAGATTGAAAAATGAAGCATATCAAGTAAGAACACTGTCCCTACTGTGAAACATGGAGGAGGCTCTGTTATCTGGCATAGGGTATCTTGAATCTGTGCAGGGTACAATGAAATCTCAAGACTATAAAGGGATTCTAGAGAGAAATGAGCTGCCCAGTGTCAGAAAGCTTGGTCTCAGTCGCAGGTCATAGGTCTTGCAACAGGATAATGACCCAAAACACACAGCTAAAAACACCCAAGAATGGCTAAGAGGAAAACATTGGACTATTCTGAAGTCTCATTGACAGTTACAAGAATCGTTTGATTGCAGTGATTGCCTCAAAAGGTTGTTCAACAAAATATTAAGTTAAGAAGAACCATCATTTCTGTCCAGGCCTATTTCATGAGTTTAATTTTTTTTTTTAATTCTGTGGAAGCAGGGTTGAAAAGCAATGTCTGACTTTCATTTGTTCATTTTCATAGATTTTTAATTTATTATTACTTTTATAAGATTCAAGTTATTTCTTTGATCATTGTGGGTTTTTCTTTCATTAAACGAAGGGCACCAACAATTTTGACCACGTGTGTAGTGGGATCTGACAAGAGTAGCCTATAGGTAGCAGTATCCCCAAGAATATCCATAGCCAATTTAATGTACAATGATGTATCTAATACGGTAATACATCCCCCTTGTCCAATTGGCGTATCATTAGATCTGGATTTCCTTGCAGATCTTTGATGCTTTCAGTTCCAATGAGCTGATGTTACTATAGGAATGTTCTTTTTTTGTCTGGTTGTGGAGGGATCTTAGGTGGTTTTAAATTTTTCTGTTTTTAAACTGGCTAAATAAACTTTTTGATTTTTTACTTAGTTGCTGTGCCGAATCTGGATATTGCCCTATTTTCTTCTACTACGGCCGGTACCACCCAGCGGAATTTTCTTCACCTCATCTGAGATCAGCTAATGTGCGTGATGGTTCCCTGATCCTCCCTCTCCAATCTTTCCTGTGAAGCAGTGAGCTCCGCATATCGCTATGACTCTGTGTCTGCATTTATGTATTTAGACTATGATGTCCCCTTTATGGCGTTGCCCACATTATCCCTCAATAGGGACCAAAGGCAGGAATGGAGCAATGAAGTCTGGAATGGAGGTAGCAATCAGTCCCCTTTTTGTTTTGCATGCAATTATAGCCGGAGTTTGGTCATTGGTCATCAATTACAAAGGGAGCTGCCAGTGATCTCAAGTGTATTCAGCATGGCAGAACATACCTCAGACAACCATTAATAACATCACTGATAACAAGCCACAGTGTATAAGTGCATGTATTTGTGCACAAGTATTTTGTTACCATATCTATCCATCCTGTGATTTTCATAATTTTACAACTTTTCCTTTTTTGGTGTTGCAATCTAAATGTAGATGAGTGTAGTAAAACAAGCACAAAAACGTCTGGTCCTTGTAAAGTCTTAAAATTAGGCATAGACAGCCTTGGATGAATAGCAACACATGACAAGTTCCATCGTGTCATTCTGTATTTACCAAAAACTGGGCCAAAATGCAGAAGAACTGTGTAAAAAAATTAAGTATTGGATTAATTGGAAAATAGGATAGCAACTAGCAACCAGGTGCTGCTAATCAAATGCCCTTGATAAATTGTTCATAACCAAAAGTGACCAACTCTAAAAAAAAGAAAGAGTAGTTTTTGACAGTGTGCTGGTCTGGAGCATTTAGGTGTGTGTTACCACAATGCCAAGGAGTAGAGTCTTCAGCAAAAATAATTTTCAATCAATTTTGAGTCCATAATTTTATATGGTCAAACAGTTGGTAATTAGTGATGGGCTAGCTTGCTCTGCGCTGCTCGGGACTCGATCAAGCATCCTGGTGCTCGAGACATTCGGCACTCGATTGAGTATCCGGGTACTCGGGCGTCATGCTCGATTTCTCGCCTCACATGTTTGGCGCCTGATTTTCAGCCACGAAATATGCAGGGATTGCCATGTGGCTACTGGCATTACTGTGATTGGCCGGCCGCATAGCATTATCGGGTCTATATAAGATCTGGTGATGCCATGTTCGGCGCATTGTACCCGGAAATAGTGTAGGGAGAGTCGCTGCTGCAGAAGGGACAGTGTTTATATAGTGTTCCAGTACCTCCCGGTGCAACATTAAACCAACAGCCCTTTCTATTTTATAATACCACTCTTAGGTGCAATTAGGGTAGGATTAGCTGCTGGAGTAGAAATAGTGTATTAGAGCCATTAAAACCAGGGTTGATTGATTTACAGTCCTTTGTGCTGCTATGTTAAACCAACAGTCCTTTTCAGGCTAATTAAAATAGATTCTATTCTCTAATAATACCTCTCTTATCTACAATTCATTTAGGGTTAACTGACAGAGTAGGGAATGGCATATTACAGGCATCTACTCAGAGTTGATTCTGTTACAGACCTTGGTGCTGCCAAGTACAAGCAAAACTCCTTTCAGGGTCAATTTAATTAGGTTCTGTTCTCCAATAATACCGCTCTTATCTGCAATTTGTTTAGGGATAGCGTATTAGAGTCATTTCAGCAGAGTTAATTGCAATACAATCCTTGGTGCTGCCACGTGCAAGCAAAACTCCTTTCAGGGACAATTTAAATAATTAATAATACCACTCTTATCTACAATTTGTTTAGGGTTAGCTAACAGAATAAGGATGACATATTACAGGCATCTAATCAGGTTTGATTGCTTTACAGACCTTGGTGCTGCCACGTACAAGCAAAACTGTTTTCAAGGACAATTTAAATAGATTCTATTCTCTAATAATACCGCTCTTATCTGTAATTCAGCACAATATCCACAGAACAGAGTACATTATATCCAAGATAAGGATTCTATGCCAAACACTCTATGGGCCCAAAAAGTCATATGGACACTCCACTTCATTATAAAGTGTAACAAAGTTTACTGAAAATATACAAAGAGCATACAATAAAATAGACAAAAGTTAATACAAAAGTCATTGCTCAGTCTCAGATGTTAAATTACAACCCATTCCATAAGGTATCCAGGGTGGGAAGAAAAATGAGCAGGGAAAAAACCCTCAATCATAGGCAAGTGCCAACCCCAAACAGTAATATCACCACAGCAATATATCCTACCTAAGCTGTCACCGAAAAATCAATAGTTGTATACTATGTAACATTATCAGAATGCCATATATAAATTGTAAGGGCATAACACTAGTGTAGTATAGTGACAGAACCCATGTTACACCTGAGCCTGAGCATTGACTTTTGCATTAACTTTTGTCTATTTTAATGTATCCTCTTTGTATATTTTTAATAAATTTTGTTACACTTTGTAATGGACTGTTTACTCCATATTTTTGGGATAATGTCTTATCTGCAATTCATTTAGGATTAGCTGTCAGAGTAGGGATAGCGTATTAGAGACATTTCGGCAGGGTTGATTGCGTTACCGACCTTAGTGCTGCCAGTAGAAGCAAAGCTCCTTTCAGGGACCATTTAAATAGATTCTATTCTCTAATAATACCGCTCTTATCTGCAATTTGTTTAGGGTTAGCTTGCGGAGTAGGGATGTGTATTACAGGCATCTATTCAGGGTTGATTGCGTTACATACCTTGGTGCTGCCACTTGTAAGCAAAACTCCTATTAGGGACAATTTAAATAGATTCTATTCTCTAATAATACCGCTCTTATCTGCAATTAGTTTAGGGTTAGCTGACAGTGTAGGGATCAATATTAAAGGCATCTAGTCTGGGATTATTGCCTTACAGTCCTTGCTACTGCAACCTAACACCAACAGTCCTTAATAGGGTTATATCTATTCTATTCCGTATCAATACTGCAGTTAGCTGCATTTAGTGTAGGGTTAGGTGATAGAGGAGGGATAGTTTTGGATTAGAGGAGCAGGAAGACAAGAAAAAGAAGAAACCATGAATTGTTGACCCTTTTTGGGTGGGAAGGGGTGCATTGGAATACACCAGAAAAAAATGGAACATTTCAATTGCTTTATGTTCCGCTACTGTCATCCGGGGGGATTGAGAAGTCTGGGCCACCCCAGGCCTGTCAGCATTTTCAGTTGATAGGTGGATGTGCCTATCAGTTATTATGCCCACGGTGGCACTAAAAACTCACTCTGACAAAACGTTAGCTGCAGGGAAGGCTAGTACCTCCAAGGCGTAGAGGGACAGTTCATGTCACATGTCCAGCTTGGATACCCAATACTTGTATGGCACAGAGGAATGACAGAGGATGCTGGTATTGTCAGCTAGGTTCTCCTTCACCATCTTCAAAAACTTTTCCCTCCTTGTCAGACTACCCTGGGCATCAGACCTGGGCTCTTGGAGAGTCTAATGAAATGGTCCCAGACCTTTGATAGTGTTCCCCTGCCTCTGTTGGACCTGGTGTGTGTCTCCCTCATCTCTCCTCTTTGGGTGTCCAAGGATCTATGTCCTCTTCCGCCAGCATTGTCAGATGGGAATTTTGTACTAATTGTTCGACTAGGGCCTTCTTGTATTGCACCATTTTACTAGCCCTCTTCACTGTAGGAAGGACAGATGAAAAGTTCTCTTTGTAGCTTGGGTCAAGAAGGGTAAACAACCAGTAATTATTGTTTGTCAAAATGCATATAACACTAGGGTCACAGGAAAGGCAGCGGGACATAAAGTCAGCCATATTTGCCAGACTCCCAAAAGGCAAAACTTCCCTGTCCCCACCAGGAGGATGACTTTCCCTTTCCTCCTCCATCTCCTGCTCCTCCTCTTCAGGCCATCCACGCTGAACAGAGGTGACAAGTGAGACAATGCCTATCCTTACAACTGGGACATCCCCTGGTAGGTGCTCAAGTTTGCCAGGGAACACCAATTAGAAGGACTCAAGCCCGACTTGTGGAAAGAAACCAAAGACCATCCATAAGCTTATCTAAGCCAAAGACTCAAGCAAGTCTATTTCAGGGCTCCCTGTGGCCACAGCTGAGACTGTGTTGAAAAACATGGCTTCTAGCAGGTTAACCAATGGGCACAAAGACCTGCCATGGATGGCTATTTAGAGGGGTCTGCCCCTAAGAACTTTCATGCATGCCCGTGGACTGTGTAATACTAGGCACTGCTCTTGATGCCTTTTCGCTGAGGAAACACCCTTGCATCTCCTCTGGCAGTGCCCATTCACAAAAGTCCTGTTGGATGCTTTGGAAAATGAGCTCTGAGTCTTTGTCCCCAGGAGCAACCAAAAGCACACTTCGGTGCAGAAGTGGGATGGTTATGTTGATAATGGCGTCATCACAGCTCACCATCTTGGTTGATTCCTCAAAGTTTTGTATAACCTCACAGATGTCAGACATCCATGCACACTTGTCGGTTGTTATGTGCGGAGGCTGATTGGAATACCAACAGGCATGTTGTAGCTGGTATTCAACTGCTGCACTCTTCTGCTGACAAAACCTTGCCAACAGTAAGTAATGTGGAATTCCAGCACGTGGTCACGTTGCACACCAGTCTGTGAGCTGGCACTTGCAAGCGCTGATTCAGCACTGCTAGACCAGCCGCAGCTGTAGCTGACTTGTTGAATTGGCCTTACATGCGGCGTACCTTCACAAGTAGCTCAGGCAAATCTGGGTAGGTTTTCAGAAACTGCTGAACCACTAAGTTAAGCACGTGCGCCAGGCATGGTACGTAGGCAAGGTTGCCAAGCTTCAAAGCTGCCACCAGCTTATGGCCATTATCACACATGATCATGCCTGGATGTAGGCTTAGTGGCGAGAGCCACAGATCTGTCTGGTCTGTTTAAAACTTTCCACAACTGTGCAGCTGTGTGCTGTTTGTCGCCTAAACAAATGAGTTTCAGCAGAGCCTGTTGCCGCTTCACCGAGACAGTGCTGCAGTGCTTTCATCTTGTGACTGATATGGACTTCTATTAGGAGATGGAGGATGAGGCCCTCCAAAATGTAATGGGGGCCGCCTGATGGCCTTTCAAAATTTATTAGTAAGGACCGCCTGATGGCCCTCCAAAAATTATTAGTAAGGACCGCCTGATGGCCCTCCAAAAAATTTATTAGTAAGGACCGCCTGATGGCCCTCCAAAGTGTATGACTGGGGGTGAGGTGGAGCAAACCCCAATGGAACTAAGGCCCGCAATCCTCGGTGTCGGTAGCACGTGTGCCATCCTAAGGTCCGAATCGGTTCCGGCCTCCACAAGGTTCACCCAGTGTGCCATCAGAGAAATGTAGTGTCCCTGGCCACAAGCACTTGTCCATGTGTCGGTCGTTAAGTGGATCTTCCCAGTAACTGTGTAAGTCAGGGCATGGGTCATGTTATGGGACACGTGCTGGTGTAAGTTGGGAACGTCACACCGGGAAAAATAGTGGCGGCTGGTGACCGAGTACTGAGCCATGAGATTGCGGAAAGCTTCAGAGTCCACAAGCCTAAATGTCAATATTTCCAGGCCAAGCAATGTGGAAATTTGCCCTTTTAGTGTTGGGCCTGTGGATGCGTGACTGGGTATTTTCTTTTGTGTTCCAAGTCTTGGGGTAGGGACAGCTGAACGCTGCGCTGGGCCAAAGAAGTGGATGTGGTTGCTGATGGTGCTTGCAAATGTGCAACAACAGGTGCAGGGCGGGAGGGATCTGTGCCAGCATCCTGGACAGGGGATTAGAAAGCACTTAGAACATGGGAAGAGGCAGTAGTATCACCTGCAGACACTGTTTGTGTAACCAGGCGTTTAGCCCACATAGTCGGGTGCTTTGATGACATGTGCCTGTGCATTTGGTGGTGGTCAGGCTGGTAGTGATCTGGCCCCTGCTCATTTTGGTATGGCACAGGTTTCAAATTACCTTTCTTTTATTGGCTGCACTTTCTTTAAAAAAGCGCCAGACTGGGGAACACCTAATCCTTGGCTTGGAAACTTTCCGTGTGTTGGTGCTCTGGGGAACAGTTGCTCACCTTCTCCCTCTGACCACCCCACTGCCTCTGCCAGCTTGTTGCAGTGCTGCAGATCCCTCCCCCTCTGCGCTGCGGTCCTCGCTCTGCATGGCACCTTTCCAAGTTGGATCAGTGACTTCATCTTCCACCACCTCATCTTTCACTTCCACATTCTGGTATTCCTGACTTGTTGACCTAATAATATCACTTATTGGCAACGGTGTCTCATCATCATCTACATCTTGAGACACTAATTGCCGTTCCCCACCGTCACCTTCTTCTGACCGTGGCTGCTGAAACATTTGGGTATTACTACACATCATCTCCTAATGTCCCTGTTGAAGCGTGAAGGGCAAAAGGCCAAAATCAACAAATGGAAATGTAAAGAGCTCATCTTAGTGTCCCAGTGTGGGATCACTTGTCTCCTGTGACTCACCATGGTGGGAGGAAGGAGAATGAGGGTGAGGATTATGTGGTCCACACTGTTGGCTGGTGAGACTGGAACGTGTGGAAGACAGGGTGGTGCAGGGAAGCAGACTAGAAGCATTATCTGTCATCCAACGGACCACCTGTTAGCACTGTTCTGGCTTCAAGAGTGGTGTCCCGCAACCCCATGCAAAGTGGGACAGGAAGCTAGGTTTATACAGGTAACAACAAATTCAAACAGATGTAATTAATACAGGTAATGAGTGCAGAGGGCTTCTTAAATAAAAACTAAGAGGTCTGTGAGAGACAGAAGTCTTTCTGTTTGGTAGGTAATCAAATACTTATTTCATGCAATAACATGCAGTTTAATTATTTAAAAATCATACAATGTGATTTTCTGTTTTTTCTTTTTAGATTCAGTCTCTCACAGTTGAAGTGTACCTATGATAAAAATTACCGTCCTCTACATTTTATGAAGGTGGGAAAACATGGAAAATTGGCAGTGTATCAAATACTTATTTTCCCCACTGAATGATTGAGGGCCGCCTGATGACCCTCCAAAATTTCTGACTGAGGGTTGCCTGATAGCCCTCCTAAATGTATGACTGAGGACCGCCAGATGGCCCTCCAACATTTACAACTGATGGCCCTCCAACATGTATTACTTAGGGCCGCCATATGGCCGTCCAAAAATTTGGAGTGAGGGCCGCATGATACCTATGTTGATATGGTGTAGGAGGAGGAGGACAAGAAAAATAATAAACCATGAACCACAGACCCTTTTGGGATGGAAAGGGGTTCATGGGAATACACCAGAAAAAAGTTTGAATTGCTTTTATGTTCCGATGCTGTTATCCAGTGGGGTTGAGAAGTCTTAGCCAATCCAGGTCTTGTTCATTTTGAGTACAGTCATTGTGTCAGCATTTTCAGTTGACAGGCGGATGCGTCTATAAGTTATTATGCCCCAGTGACTGTGGCCTGCAAGGCTCTGATTTGCCTCTAACGTAGATTAGGCTACGTGTAAAATAAAAATAAAGATGTATTAATACAATAGGAGAAAGACCTAAATGCACCTCTTGTGTGAATAAATGGACAAAGGAATTTTGGTGTTCTTTCCCCAGGATGGGTTGGACACATGGTTCATGGATTTTCATTGGCAAAGTTCTCCAAGGAGATAAAAAAAAATGTTTTGGAAACCCTGCTTCAATCTGTCTTAAGCCTCGAGGCTTCCTGATGCCCTGAGTTGGCACAAGAGGAACTGCCGCCCACCTTAGCTGGAGCAAAATCGAGTCAGATGCCTGAAGGTCCTTGTTGTGCCAGTTGTACCCTAAGTAGTGGCCTCGAATCCGCAACTCATTGCTGTTTGCCACAGAAGTCCCACTCCTTCTAAATGTAAATGTTTTCTGAGACCCTACTCTAAGTGTGTTCCAGGGTATATTGGAGTGCCTCCTTCTAATTTTTGGAAGCCCTTGCAAATAGTGCATGTGCTTTACCAGTCTAGGAGTACCACTGCTTTCAAATGGGGAAAAAATGTTTTCTGAGGCCGTCTTCTACGTGTATTCCAGGGTGTATTGCAATCCCTCCTTTCAATTTTTGATAGGCCTTGCACTTACTGCATGGGTTTCACCAGTCTAGGAGTCCCATTCCTTACAAATGGGAAAAAAATTCAGAAATCTCATGCATACGATTCCATATTCTTTTTTCTTCCTTACTAAAATGGAAAATGGCTGCATTTTTGAAAGAAGAAGCATGTCAATTCTTTCAGCATTTTTGCGGCATTTTTTTCAGTGTTTTCACCATTGAAAGTATTGAGAAAGTGCAAAAACGCTTTGTGTGAACATAGCCTAAGAGGTGGAGGAGGCGTTTTTTAATGTCTCTCTTTTTTATTTGACTTATATAAAAGTCATTATACTGGAAATAATGTTTCCTAATCTTTTTTTCCTGTAAAATCCATTTGATCTTCAGTTTGGTAGTTTTTATTTTCAGTCCGTAAAAGTGGCATAATACTCTGACAACATTGTTCCCAGCAGCGACCTGGGAGTCAGAGATACGTCCAGGGATCTTCCTCATGCTGCTCCAATTCCATTTCAGAGCCGTTTCCATCCATTTCAGTAATTTTCCTGACCCCCCCAGACATCCTGGGATGGTTTGCAGGAAAAACGCTCAAGTTTACCATTCACTTCCATTATGCACGTTACTAGAGTCGAGCTCCCGAGCAGTACTACTTGCTCTTTATGAGCAACGAGCATCCGAGCATTTTTGTGCTCGCCCAACACTATTGATAATATTTTCTGGAGTGGATGCTCCAGTAAATTTACCTCAAGGCCAAATCATGCAATGCTCAGAGAAATTGCAAAAAAATCCAAGAATTACAGCTTAGACTCTAAAGTCTTCCCACTTGTTGAAGTGGGAAAGCCGCCATTTTGCTGAACTGTACAGGGCCGACAAAAGGTTAAAATAAAAATAACATCTCATTCATAGCCTTGGACTTTATGCACATACGGTATTGCTCCGGGGTTAGCTCATCCACACAATGTTTCTCATGCCACAAATGGAACAGGCTCGGCACCCTCATTTCGGCATGCTGGTTTTCTGGGAGGAAACTGAGACTCATTTGTGCAAGCAAGCCTTCAGGACAAATAATTAGTCCGAGACATGAGCCATTACATTTTACATGAAAGATGAATATTGATCTTAGATTGTTAATGTGTGTGGCAGCTGCATAGATGTGAGTACAGTAATGAAGCCCTAGATGTCGCTACATTGCGTAGTACTTATCCCATAAGTACAATAATGGTCATTCAAACAAGTGAAGGAGTTTGCCAGAAACCAGTGCGAGTTCAACTTTCATTTATTTCATTGCAATCACATGAATAAATGTAGGTGCTCATTCCTAGCTTATGCTATTTTACAGCATTTCATAACGTAAAGGAACACAAATTGATCGGTACGTTTGTAAATACTTGTGAATACAAGTGAAGTATTTACAGAGTTGTGAAATGTTCATTTTCAATTATTTTTTTCAGATTGAAATATTGTAGGTAGAACCACATTTTTTAAACAAAATCCTTTTACTATAATTCACAATTAGGGAGGGTAAAAAATACATCATAGGGTTATAATCCCTATTCTACTATATAGGAGTGAACGGAGACAGGGATACAAGTCCCATCCAGAGGGATAAAATAATGTAAAACTCCAGAGGATTGCCTGAAGCCTCTAATAACTAACTCTGACATCAGTGGGGACCTAAATAATAAAGTCAGCTCTGCCACACCTGTAGGATCTTTCTAGTTTTGGTAGCAAAACATCTGTTACTCAGAATTCCGCTTTTCTAAATCTGACAGATTGGGGCGATCAGCTATCCAAATACAATACACAAGCGGTACACCTTGCATTAGAAGAGCACTGTCTTCACCTTGGGTTACTATAGATGGATGAGGTTACAATCTTTTATTTGTGGACTGGCACAATTTTCCTATAAAGGATAATGTTCGAATTCTGATCTCACGGCTCCAGTGTCTTACTCCCAGTTATACTCTGATTATTGAAACCAGCACTATGCTAAAGGTAACAAATGATGACTGGAATCATGTGAAGTATTGTTTTATACATTGTTATTGTATTTTTAATTGGCATTTTTACTTGTATTGGTCTAATTATTTTAAACACAATTTCTGCAATTCTAAAGCCACAGGACATATCAACATTTACCAAAGAGCTTCTGCTTTTTAGTAGATGACCAGAAGTAGAACCTGTGCTGACAAGGCTAGATTTTTTGTGTGCGTCTCTACAAGAGCAATAAAAAATAAAATAATTTTTTTCTATGGACAAAAAAAATAAATAAATAAAGATAACATAATACTTGCCTCACCACTAGAGATGAGCGAACATTTCAAATTCGGAATGAACATTGCACATTTGGATCCGTGATCGGACCCCCAAGCGTTTTTACTCAGAATTGGCCAAATTCGGCCAAAGTTCAGTAAATAGTCGCATTTCTACTAGTGTATTTTTTAGGACTTTGGCCAGGATAGTGGTGTTGTATGATGAGAGGAGCGGCAGACTGTTATTCTTAATTTTTTTTTCCTAACTTAATGGGTGGAGTTTCCGGCAAGCCAATGAGCGCGCAGGGACCATCCACAACGTCCAGACACAAGAGCTTGTTTCATTGGCTGCCGAATGTTAGAACTCTCCTGTTAGTTTTTTTTTAGTTTGCTGGTCACATGACCATTTTTGCCTATTTAATCCGGCTCCGCCCTCCTGGCCTTGCTGGACTTCATTGTATTTACTACTCTTGAGCTAGCTTGGTGCTCTGTTGCCGTTCTCTGTTAGTTTTGCTAGGTCTTCTGACCTCTATGCTTTTTGTTGTGTGTTTGTCTTTGACTGCTACTATTTCTGCTAGGAGGTGTCCAACTTATCCCAGTCCCTAGTTCTTGTAGGGATCCCTCCCTCACATCTATAGGTCTTCGTACAGACTAGCCGAGGACTTTAGCGGGTCTGATCGCAGGATCAGGTTCCCCGTTACATCGTAGGGATCTAGTTTAGTTCTATTGTAGGGACAGATCTCCTGTCTTTCCTTAGTCCCTGTAGCAGATCATAACACCGAAGTTACATGTCCCTCTCCTATAAAGAGCGGACATGTTGTTTTGGTGCCATTTTGTCAGTGTAACAGCTCAGAGAGGCTGCTCCTGGATAATGAAAAAGTGAGATAAATAGTTTGATGGATGCTTGTAAGTCAGATAGTTTAGATAGATAGGATCCTGTGTGGCTGTGAAATTGACTTTCCAGCATATCAATAGTTTTTGCCAATAGTGTGGTCCAGACAGACACCAGGCCACATTTCAGCATAGAACTCTGTTGTGCTGATATATTTCTCCATTCAGAAGTACACATTTGAAACTCAAATTTTTTTCTGTTACTACTGTGTGTAACGGGTCAGGGAGGCGGAACCTCTGAGCTACTATACAAGGGGGCGGTCCTTGTAAGGGAGCGGGTGGCGACCAGGGTGGACGGGCAGGCAGTCACAGCAGGTGACTGGGACAGTCTCTGAATGAACGGACAGGAGGTCACGGCAAGTGACCGGGGCAGTCTCTGGATGAACGGGCAGGAGGTCACGGCAAGTGACCGGGGTAGTCTCTGGATGAACGGACAGGAGGTCACGGCAAGTGACCGGGGCAGTCTCTGGGTAAACGGGCAGGAGATCACGGCAAGTGACCGGGACAGTCTCTGGGTAAACGGGCAGGAGGTCACGGCAAGTGACCGGGGCAGTCTCTGGATGAACGGGCAGGAGGTCACGGCAAGTGACCGGGGCAGTCTCTGAATGAACGGGCAGGAGGTCACGGCAAGTGACCGGGGCAGTCTCTGGGTAAAGGATTGGTACGACCTGTGGCGGCAGATGATAGACGTGAGCTCCCAGGTGAGCAGGCGAGAGTCTCTGGATAATCGGGTGGTCACAGCATGTGACGGCGGAGCCTCCAGGAAGACCAACAGACAGGTAGCAGATGAGCGCTCCCAGGTGAGCGGGCAGGAATCTCTGGACAGGCGGGTGGTCACAGCACGTGACGGCAGAGCCTCCTGGTAGGCAAGCAGGCAGGTAGAAGATGTGCGCTCCCAGGTGAGCGGGCAAGCTGGTCCTTAGACAGACTGACAGAAGCTGGAAGGCAGACCGTCGGACCTCAGGCTAGCAGGCAGGTAGCAGGATATCAGGCAGGAATTAGACAGCAGACTGGCAGGAATCTGGCAGGTATCTGGCAGGTAACTGGCAACGGGACCTGAGGGCTGAAGCAGAGTAGTGAACAGTGCTACAACATTGCTCGGGCACCTCCATTTTGGAGGAGGTGCCTTTTATATGGGAGGTCCTCCGGCAATTGGCCGGAGACTCCTTAGGACGGCGCACGCGCGGTCCCTTTAAGAGAGGGGGAGCGCGCGCACCCTAAGCGCACTGCCGGGGAAGGAGCGCGTGCCGGAAGCAGCGGGGAGAGCAGCGCTGGAGGACGCCGCGCCAGGAGCGGGGAGGTGAGAGGGACGGCGTCTCTGCCTAGAACGGGGCAGAGACGCCGATGCTACAGTACCCCCCCCTTTAGGCCCCCTCTTTTTTTGGCCAGAAAGAAATTCCTCAAGGAGAAGCGGGGCGTTGATGTCCTCCCTGGGTTCCCAAGTTCTCTCCTCAGGACCAAACCCCTTCCAATCTACCAGAAAAAAGGTTTTTCCTCTTACCCTCTTGGAGGCCAAAATACTCTCTACCTCAAAGATGTCATCAGCGGAAACCGGAGCAGGAGGGGCACCTGGATTTTTGGAAAAAAAGTTAAAGACAACGGGTTTGAGGAGAGATACGTGGAAGGAGTTGGGGATCCGTAGGGTGGCCGGGAGTTTTAATTTGTAGGCCACAGGGTTAATTTGCCTGAGGACTTCGAAGGGGCCGATGAATCGAGGACCCAACTTGTAGGAGGGTACTTTGAGCCGCACATGTTTGGATGAGAGCCAAACCTTGTCTCCCGGACGGAATTGGGGCGGATCCAGACGTCTCTTATCAGCATATCTCTTCATCCGCTCAGAGGAGAGAAGAAGAGCGGACCTGGTGCTCTCCCAAATAGAAGAAAATTCACTGACAAGAGACTCCGCAGCAGGGTTGTCCACAGAAACGGAGACAGGAAGTGGAATCCGGGGATGTTGGCCACCGACAATAAAGAACGGGGATTTGGAAGAGGACTCGCTCTCATGGTTGTTATAAGAGAACTCGGCCCATGGTAGGAGATCCACCCAGTCCGAGTGGTGAGCATCAACGAAGTGCCGGAGGTAGCTGGACAAGATCTGATTGATCCGCTCCACTTGACTATTGGACTGAGGGTGGTAAGCGGAGGAGAAATCCAGGGTAATGTCCAGCAGCTTACATGTGGCTCTCCAGAAGCGAGAGGTGAACTGAACCCCACGATCCGACACGATGTGGAGGGGCAGACCATGGAGACGGAAGATGTGGCGGATAAAGTCTTTAGCCAGCTCGGGTGCAGACGGAAGACCAGGCAGGGGAATGAAGTGGGCCATCTTAGAAAAACGGTCAGCGACAACCCAAATGACAGTACAACCGGCAGAAACTGGAAGGTCGGTGATAAAGTCCATAGCGATGTGTTGCCAAGGAGCAGCAGGTACGGGAAGGGGCAGGAGATGGCCGGCAGGTAGATGTCGGGGAACTTTGTTACGGGCACAGGATGAACAGGCCGCGACGAAGTCTACCACGTCCTTACGCAGGGTAGGCCACCAGTAATGCTGGGTAATAAGTTGGAAGGTCTTCTTTTGGCCAGCATGGCCAGCTAGTTTAGAAGAATGTCCCCAGCGGAGAACCCTCTCCCGATCTGGCACAGCTATGAACGTCTTACCGGGTGGAAGACGAGTCAGATCCAAGGGGGCCACATTCATCACCTTGGAGGAGTCGATGATGTGCGTAGGTTCCTCCTTTTGATCGGAGGACAGGAAGAACCGGGACAAGGCATCAGCTTTGACGTTCTTGTCCGCCGGACGGAAATGAAGAATGAAGTCGAAGCGGGCAAAAAACAACGACCACCGGGCCTGGCGAGGATTGAGTCTCTGGGCATTTTGGAGATATGCCAGGTTTTTGTGATCCGTGTAGATAATTACCGGGTAGAGAGCCCCTTCAAGCAGATAGTGCCACTCTCCCAGTGCCAATTTGATGGCTAGCAATTCCCGGTCTCCAATGGAGTAGTTGCGCTCCGACGAGGAGAAGATTTTGGAGAAGAAGCCGCACGTTACCATTCTCCCGGTAGAAGACTTCTGGGTGAGCACCGCTCCGGCTCCGGAGGAGGAGGCATCCACCTCCAGGTAGAATTGTTTATTACAGTCCGGACGGTGCAGGACGGGAGCAGAGGCGAAGGCTTTCTTTAGGGAAAGGAAGGCCTCCTCGGCTTCAGGCGACCATGTCCTGGGGTTAGCCCCCTTACGGGTAAGTGCAGATATGGGAGCAGTCCGAGACGAGAAATGTGGGATGAAAAGACGATAATAATTAGCGAAGCCCAGGAATCGCTGTATCGCCTTCAAACCTTCAGGACGAGGCCATTTTAGAACGGAAGAGAGCTTCTCGGGATCCATTTGCAGACCTGTTTGGGAGATGACATAGCCCAAGAACGGAAGGGAGGTCTGATCGAAGAGGCACTTCTCGCATTTGGCGTAAAGGTGGTTCTGCCGAAGCCTAAGCAGGACCTGACGAACATCCCTCCGGTGTGTGGGGAGATCCGGAGAGAAGACCAAGATATCGTCCAGGTATACCACTACGCAGGAGTACAGGAGGTCTCGGAAGATGTCGTTGACTAGTTCCTGAAAGACCGCGGGAGCATTACAGAGACCGAAGGGCATCACAAGGTACTCGTAGTGACCGTCCCGGGTATTAAATGCCGTCTTCCACTCGTCTCCTTGACGGATACGGACCAGATTATACGCTCCTCGTAGATCCAGCTTGGAGAAGATCCTGGCGCCCTTGAGACGGTCAAACAATTCGGAGATGAGTGGCAGGGGATATTTGTTTTTTACAGTGATGAGATTGAGTCCTCTGTAGTCAATACAGGGACGTAGCGAGCCGTCTTTCTTTTTGACAAAGAAGAATCCGGCTCCAGCCGGGGAGGTAGATTTTCGGATAAATCCCCTAGCCAGATTCTCTTCAATGTACTCAGACATGGCTCGGGTCTCGGCTGCAGACAACGGGTAGATACGCCCACGGGGAGGAGTGGTGCCAGGTACCAGGTCGATCGGGCAATCGTATGGCCTATGGGGTGGCAACGTCTCAGCTTCCTTCTTACCGAAGACGTCCGCATAGGGCCAGTAGGGAGCCGGGAGACCAGGTAAGTTAGCTGGAGTAGGCTGAGGGCGAAGTGGACGGACCGGGACCAGGCAGGTCCTATGGCAGTCAGGACCCCATCGGAGTACTTCACCGGACCGCCAGTTCAATACGGGTTCATGTGTCTGGAGCCAAGGTAGACCTAGCAACAGGGAGTGAGAAAGTCCGGACAGCACATGGAAAGAGATCTCCTCAGAGTGCAGCATTCCCACCTGCAGGGTTATGGGTTCGGTGACGAGCAGGATGGTCTCCGAGAGAAGTCTTCCATCCACGGAGGCGACTGACAATGGTTCAGCCAGGGACTTGGTGGGAATATGGTATCTCTCTACCAGAGACTGGGAGATGAGGTTTCCAGCAGCTCCAGAATCCAGATGGGCGAGTTCAAAGATACGGTTTTCTCCCAAAGCAATAGAGACCGGTAAGGTCAGAGACGGAGAGGGCTTACTTTTGTCTAGGACGACCTCTCCGAGTGGTCCTAGACACTGGCGTTTCCCGGCTTTTCCGGGCAGGAACGGATGAAGTGCTTCATACTGCCACAATAGAAACAGCTTCCCTCGGCTCGGCGAGATTCTTGGCGAGAACCGACCATCTTGGTCTGGTCGACCTGCATAGGCTCAGGAGAGACGGAGGGAGTGACGGGTTTCTGAAAAGTAGGAGCTAGACGTGGAAACCTCCTCTCACGGGTGACATCTTTGGCACGCTCCTGGAACCGCAGGTCAATCCGGGTGGCAAGAGTTATTAGGTCATCGAGAGTGGTAGGAATGTCCCGACCGGCAAGTTCATCTTTAATATGGCCGGACAGACCCTCCCAGAAGACGGAAACCAGAGCGTCATTATCCCAGGCCAGCTCCGAGGCAAGGGTACGGAACCGTATGGCATGTTGGCCCACGGTGAGACTTCCCTGACGGAGGCGTAGCAGAGATGATGCGGATGAGGTCTTCCGTCCGGGTTCGTCGAAGACTTTCCGGAAAGCCGTGAGAAAGGCAGGTAAGTCGGACACCAGGGGGTCTCCTCTCTCCCATAGAGGATTTAGCCAGGCCAGGGCCTCTCCGGTGAGATGGGACATGATGAAGGCAATTTTGGCCCGGTCGGAGTTAAACTGGTGAGACAGGAGTTCAAAGTGCAGGGTGCACTGATTTATGAAGCCCCGAGCCTGGGCGGAGTCGCCTCCGAAACGAGGAGGTGCAGAAAGCCGGGGTCCGGGGTAGGATACCATGTTATTAGTGGGCAGTGGAGCTGCCGGATTGCGAGTCATGGCACTGGCGGTGGTTGCAGGCAGAGCAGTCAGAGTGTCCAGGCGAGAATTGACATTCCGCAGGAGACCCAGGATGGACTCCTGTTGGGACCTCTGACGGGACAGTTCATGACACAGGTCCGAGAGCGAGGGAGCTTGGGTGCCACCGGGTTCCATGGCCCGAGCAAACTGTAACGGGTCAGGGAGGCGGAACCTCTTAGCTACTATACAAGGGGGCGGTCCTTGTAAGGGAGCGGGTGGCGACCAGGGTGGACGGGCAGGCAGTCACAGCAGGTGACTGGGACAGTCTCTGAATGAACGGACAGGAGGTCACGGCAAGTGACCGGGGCAGTCTCTGGATGAACGGGCAGGAGGTCACGGCAAGTGACCGGGGTAGTCTCTGGATGAACGGGCAGGAGGTCACGGCAAGTGACCGGGGCAGTCTCTGGGTAAACGGGCAGGAGATCACGGCAAGTGACCGGGACAGTCTCTGGGTAAACGGGCAGGAGGTCACGGCAAGTGACCGGTGCAGTCTCTGGATGAACGGGCAGGAGGTCACGGCAAGTGACCGGGGCAGTCTCTGAATGAACGGGCAGGAGGTCACAGCAAGTGACCGGGGCAGTCTCTGGGTAAAGGATTGGTACGACCTGTGGCGGCAGATGATAGACGTGAGCTCCCAGGTGAGCAGGCGAGAGTCTCTGGATAATCGGGTGGTCACAGCATGTGACGGCGGAGCCTCCAGGAAGACCAACAGACAGGTAGCAGATGAGCGCTCCCAGGTGAGCGGGCAGGAATCTCTGGACAGGCGGGTGGTCACAGCACGTGACGGCAGAGCCTCCTGGTAGGCAAGCAGGCAGGTAGAAGATGTGCGCTCCCAGGTGAGCGGGCAAGCTGGTCCTTAGACAGACTGACAGAAGTTGGAAGGCAGACCGTCGGACCTCAGGCTAGCAGGCAGGTAGCAGGATATCAGGCAGGAATTAGACAGCAGACTGGCAGGAATCTGGCAGGTATCTGGCAGGTAACTGGCAACGGGACCTGAGGGCTGAAGCAGAGTAGTGAACAGTGCTACAACATTGCTCGGGCACCTCCATTTTGGAGGAGGTGCCTTTTATATGGGAGGTCCTCCGGCAATTGGCCGGGGACTCCTTAGGACGGCGCGCGCGCGGTCCCTCTAAGAGAGGGGGAGCGCATGCGCCCTAAGCACACTGCCGGGGAAGGAGCGCGTGCCGGAAGCAGCGGGGAGAGCAGCGCTGGAGGACGCCGCGCCAGGAGCGGGGAGGTGAGAGGGACGGCGTCTCTGCCTAGAACGGGGCAGAGACGCCGATGCTACACTGTGCTACATAAAGCAGGCCACATCTGAGTTTGTAATGGTTTTGCGCTGACATTCTGCTCTATCCAGGGCTCCACATTACAAGATCTAATTGTTTCTGTTACTACCGTGCTACATAAACAAGGCCACATCTGAGCTTGTAATTGTTTTGTGCTGAGATTCTGTTCTATCCAGGGCTCCACAGTACAAAATCTATTTTTTTTCTGTTACTACCGTGCAACATAAATAAGGCCACATCTAAGCTTGTAATTGTTTTGTGCTGAGATTCTGCTGTATCCAGGACTCCACAGTAGAAAATCTAAATTTTCATTGCTAATAGCGTGATCCAGCCACACTACCTAAGCAAATAAATACTGATTGGTAATTTAATGTTAGGTGACTGACAGGTCTGGGCATAGGTTTGTTAAACAACTGGTTATAAGAGGGGAAGGGTACATCCAACAGGAGTGGGAAAAAGCAAGATCATGCTGGAAGGGGGAATAGGCTTGCTGTTCAAGGTGTATATGGTGTAGGTGGTAATGTTACTGAAAGCTCTACTGAAGAAACACCGCCACATCCTATCCAAAGACTCCCTTTCTTTGACAGCCGCACAGCGGTACGCCTTGTAGATGTGGGTCAGAAAGAGCATGCGCTCCAGTGGATGGCAAGCGCTGCATCAAGTGGCCTCTCTTCCTCTTATTCCACCTCAGCATCCCACACAAAGTAGGGTCCGAGCAGAATCCTGACCTCGTCCTAATGAGTCTCAGATACCTGGGGCACACGCTGTGCTGTCAGGGCAGAAAGAGGAGGAGAGTGATTCCCAGGGTGAGGAGTGGGAGAACAGAGAGGATCACAATGCGGTTGTAGATCCCACTTGGTGTGAACCCAGAGGCAGACAGCTGAGTAGCTCAGCAGAGGAGGTGGAGGAGGAGGAAGACAAGGAGGTTACATTGCGTAGGGTGAACACGACAAACTGCTGGACCGTGAGTGCAGGCGGAGATGTTACGGTGGATTGAGAAAGATGCGGTGTGCTCAATGAAGTAAAAACAGCACGTGTGTCAACTTCCATAACAGCTGACGGGCTCTCACTCACCCCGAATGTAGCTGGTAAACAAGTGGAGGTTCTGCGGTCGGAGATCTGTGAGAACACTTGGCACGGTGATGGAGGAGGAATAAGCAGCAGATGCGGTTTATGAGGCAGCCAGTGATTGGCAGGCCCGCTAGTTCGCATTTTAGCTCAGTGAAATTCCCAGAGTAACGCATGTTGATCGCGCATGTGCCGGTTCATGCATGTAGTAGTGAAATTATTGTAATATTTGTCTCTACTAAGTTGTTTTTTGCTAAGTTAGCAGAGAATGTGAGTTGAGTCATTCTTTGCAGTCTGAAAAAAGGCACAGGCTATACAACTTTGCTGCCCCTGTGAGCTGCAGACCTGCGACAGCTGCTGGCCACAACCACAGTTGTGGCTGAGGATGCAGTACTCGTCATGGTTGCATCACTCCATGTCTGTGCAGGAGGCCGCAACATAACCTCCTCATCTTCCTCCACCTCCTCTGTTGAGCTACTCAGCTGCATGCCTCTGGGTTCACACTGAGTGGGATCTACAACCTCATCTTCTCTGTTCTCCCACTCCTCTCCCAGAGAGTCACTCCCCTCTTCTTCCTGCCCTGTCAGCACAGTACAGTCCGCATGCACCTTAGGTATCTGAGACTCATCAGGTTAACGTCTGGTGATGAGGGTCAGGATTCTGCTCGGACCCTACTTTGTCTATCCCCAGATCCAACAGAAAAAAATGTGGGCATTGGTGCAGATGATTTCCTCCTCTTGAGTCTGTGGTTCCCTACAGTCAGTTCGGCAGTTGGAGAGTTGTGACGTGGGGGGAAACAAGGGTAATTGGGGTGCCATCTCTGAGGACTGTACTGTGTGTGATGTTGAGGTGGAGGAAGAGGAGGAGAGGCAACTCGATGTAGTACTTGCCATCCACCCATCCACTGGAGCATATGCTCTTTCTGGCCCTCATCTACAAGGTGTACCGCTGTGCGGATACCAAAGAAAGGGAGTGGAGTAGCCCGTCCAGTAACAGAAGTTGTCAGTTGTCTTTGAATAGGACGCAACGGTATTTCTTCAGTAGAACTTTCACTAACCTAACATTACCACCTACCCCACGTACACCTTGAACACCAAGCCTATTCCCCCTTCCACCACAACCTCGCTTTTTACCACTCATGTTGGATGTACCCTTCCCTTCTTTTAACCACCTGTTTAACAAACCTATGCCCAGACCTGTCAGTCACCTGTCACTAAATTACCAATCAGTATTTATTTGCTCAGATAATGTGGCTGTAGCCTGCTATTAGCAACAAAAATTTAGATTTTCTACTTTGGAGCCCTGGATACAGCAGAATCTCAGCACAAAACAATTACAAGCTCAAATGTGGCCTGCTTTATCTAGCACAGTAGTAACAGAATAAAAGAGATTTTTTAATGTGGAGCCCTCCTGGACACAGCAGAATCTCAGCGCAAAACAATTATGAGCTCACATGTGGCCTGCTTTATGTAGCACAGTAGTAACAGAAAAATGAGTTTTTACTGTAGAGTCCTGGATACAGCAGAATCTCAGCACAAAACAATTACAAGCTCAAATGTGGCCTGCTTTATCTAGCACAGTAGTAACAGAATAAAAGAGATTTTTTAATGTGGAGCCCTCCTGGACACAGCAGAATCTCAGCGCAAAACAATTATGAGCTCACATGTGGCCTGCTTTATGTAGCACAGTAGTAACAGAAAAATGAGTTTTTACTGTAGAGTCCTGGATATAGCAGAATATCAGCACAAAACAATTACAAACTCAGATGTGACCTGCTTTCTGTAGCACGGTAGTAACAGAAAAGGCAGATTTTTTACTGTAGAGCCCTGGATACAGCAGATTTCAGTACAAAACAATTACAAGCTCAGATGTGGGCTTGTTTATGTAGCACGGTAGTAACAGAAAAAAATTAGAGTTTCAAAGGTGTACCCCTGCAATGAGCACAATATCAACACAACAGGGTTCTATGCTGAAATGTGGCCTGGTGTCTCTGTCTTGACCACACTAAAAGCAAAAACGATTGATCTGCTGGAAGGTAGATTTCACAGCCACACGGGATCCTATCTATTTAAACCATCTGACTTACAAGCAACCACCTAGCTAACTATCTCACTCTCTCACTATCCAGTAGCAGCAGCAAGAGCAGCTTCTCTGCGCTGTTACACTGACAAAATGGCACAAAAACAACATGTCCACTCTTTATATGGAGAGGAAAATGTGACTTCGGCAGCCAATGCAGAAGCCCTGTGTCTGGACGTTGTGGATGGTTCCTGCTCCCTGATTGGCTTGTCGGAATCTCCACATATTAAGTTAAGAAAAGAAAAAAAATTAAGAATAACAGTCCGCCGCTCTTCTGACCTCTCCCCACCCCCTCCCCTCATCAAACACGTCCCCCCCACTCATCATACAGCACCACTATCTTAGCCAAAGTCCTAAAAAATACACTTGTGGAAACGCAATCATTTACCGAACTTTGACTGAATTTTGCCGACTTTGAGGAGAAACGCTTGTGTGTATGATCACGAATCCGAATGTGCAATGTTTGTGCCGAATTGGAAAATAACAAACTTTTCCGAACATGTTCGCTCATCTCTAATGGTTGGGTCTCCATGTGGTGTGTAGAAGTGGAAGGGGTGTCAGTCCCCCTTTATACTATTTCTACTCTGGTAAAATGAATGCCACTTTGGGGTGTGTGTCCCTAATTTTTGGAAAAGTGGAGACTCCTGGTTGGTTCTCCATCTGTTGGGTTGGCTGTAGTGGAAGGTGTGTCAGTCCCCATTATGCTATTTCTACTCTGGTGAAATTGATGCCACTTTGATAGTGTCTGCCACTAATTTTTTGAACTGTGGAGACTACTGGTTGGGTCTTCATCTGGTATGTTTCCTGTAGCATAAGGTGTGTCAGTCCCCATTATACTATTTCTACTCTGGTGAAATTGATGTCATTTTGGGGGTGTCTGCCTCAATTTTTTTGAAATGTGGAGACTCCTGGTTGGGTCTCCTGTTAGAACCCTCCTGTTTGTTTTTTCTATCTTGTGTTTTGCGGTCACGTGACCATCTGCCTTTATATTCCAGCTCCGCCCTTTTGGCTGTGCTGGACTTTAGTGTTGTTTGACTGTTTTGCTAGCCAGGTGCTTCTGTGCCTATCTCTGTCAGTGCGCTTGGTCCTTCTGGGACCTTTAGTACCTTTTTATCAGTTTCTCTTTTGTGTTCAGCAACAACTTTCTCTGTTCAGGAGGTATCCCATTTTTGTTCCAGTCCTTAGTTCTTTTAGGGACCCCTTCCCTTTATGCATTAGGTCTTCGTTCAGACTTGCCGAGGACTAAGGCGGGTCTGTTCGCAAGGAACAGGCAGCCCGCTACATCGTAGGAATTCAGCTTACTCTTACTGTAGGGATAGCTTTCCCCTTTCTTTCCTTAGTACTTGTTGCAGATCATAACAGTATGTCCAGCCCAAGAAAACTAAAAGGAAAGAAATTCGGGGATCTGTATGGCTTCCGTCCAGGATTTGGCTCAACGCTTACAGGGATTGTCTCTGGAGGTGGCCGAGCTCCAGCAACATGTGAGTAGCTGTTCTGGAGCGCATTTTGTGGAACCCAAGGTAGGACTGCCTGATGTTTTTTATGGTAAACAGCAAGATTTTTTTAAAAAAAATGCTTGTTTGTTATATTTTAGTTTGAGACCAAGGTCCTCTGGGAATGAATCAAAGCGCATTGGTTTTATTATGTCACTTTTGCACAATGAACAACAAGGGTGGGCCTTTTCTCTCCAACCTAATGATCCATGCTTAAGGTCGGTAGAAGAATTTTTTTCTGCTATGGGTCTATTATATGACGATCCTGATCGAATCTCATCTGCTGAAGCAGAACTCAGGCGTTGGAATCAGGGGTCAGGTGATGTTGAAAATTATTGCACACACTTTAGAAGGTGGGCTTCAGAAGTCAAATGAAATGGTCCTGCTCTGAAATGTCTATTTCTTGCTGGTCTGAGTGAAAGGGTTAAGGATTTGCTAATTGCATTCCACGCACCTGAGACTCTGCAGGATGCCATGCAATTAGTTGTTCGTGTGGATAGGAGGCTGAGATCTAGGCAGAATGAGGTAAGACTCCTGTAATGCCAGGTCCTAGTCCCCAGAAAATCGGCTCAGATGGCAGAGAACCTATGGAGGTTGGGGCGATGTCGCTCCGCTCTCAGGAAAGAGACAGAACCGAAGGTTCGCCGAGGGATTGTGTCTTTATTGTGGTAAAGCTGACCATTTGATTAAGTACTGTGAGCTTTGTTTAGGTAAAGAAAAAAAAAAGGTCAGGTACGTCCATATAGCTTGTTTACGTTCTGCAGGAGTATTTCTTTCAAGGAGTACTACTTTGCAGGAAAATTTGATTGAATTTCAGGTATTTGTTGATTGTGGTTTAACATGTAATGTTATTGATAAAGGGTTTTTGGAAAAACTTAAATTGAAATCCCAACCTTTGTCATCATCTATTTCTGTGATTGCAATTGATAACACTCCCTTGAAATGTATTACTCACAAGGTTGCTGCATTTCCCCTCACTATCAATGGACTTCACCAAGAAATTTTGGACTTGGTTGTATTAAATAATTTACCCTCTCCGGTCGTTCTAGGATTGCCTTGGTTAAAACTGCACAATCCTTTGCTGGACTGGTCTACTAATATGATTACGTTTTGGAATCCGAAGTGCTATGATAAATGTTGTAATGGTCGCATTGCGGCCGTGGAAAGGGGAATTACCTGTACCTATTCAAGATTTTTGGAGGGTTCTTTCGCAAGTTTTACCTCCTCATAGGGATTATGATTGCTCCATTGAGTTTGTTCCGGGAGCTACTCTTCCCAAGAGTCGCTTGTTTAATCTGACTATCCCTGAAAGAAAGGCCTTGGAGGAGTACATATAGATTAGCCAGGCTGCTTGTCACATTAGACCTTCTAAGTCGCCTGTGGCAGTTGGATTTTTCTTTGTTAAAAAAAAGGACGGGGTTTACATCCATGTCTGGATTTTCATGAAATTAATATGATAACCGTACGCAATTCCTACCCATTGCCGTTAATTCCTGACTTGTTTAACCAGTTAGTGGGGGCCAAGTGGTTCTCTAAGATTGATCTCCGGGGGGCATACGATTTGTTACGCGTGAAGGAGGGTGATGCATTGAAAACTGCTTTTAACACTCTGGTAGGTCATTTTGAGAATCTGGTGATGCCTTTTGGTCTTACCAATGCACCTGCATTTTTTCAGAACCTTATTAATGACATCCTGAGACCTTTGATTGATAAAAATGTGGTTGTGTATTTAGATGACATTTTGATTTATTCGCCAGATCTGGAGTCCCATTGGCTGAGTGTACGTGAAGTTTTGCAGTTATTGAGTGATAATTCACTCTTTGCTAAGCTGGAGAAATGTGAGTTCGCTGTGCAGAAAATTAGTTTTTTGGGCTACATTGTCTCCAGCGAGGGCTTTGAGATGGACCCGGTGAAGGTTCAGGCTGTGCAGGAATGGCCTAGGCCTATTGATTTGAAATCTATGCAGAGATTTTTGGGTTTTGCCAATTATTACAAGAAATTCATTAAGAATTTTTCTGTAATTGTTAAACCTCTAACCGATCTCACCAGGAAAGGTGTGAATACGGTCCAGTGGACTACTGAGGCCATTGAAGCATTTAAGTATCTTAAACAGAGGTTCAGTTCTGCCCCTATCCTTATGCAGCCTGATGAGACCAAGCCTTTTTTGGTCGAGGTCGATGCTTCATCAGTGGGGGTCTGAGCAGTTTTGTCTCAGGAGAACAGGGATGGAGTACATCCTTGTGCCTTCTTTTCGAAAAAATTTTTGGAAACCGAACTGAATTATGATGTTGGAAATCGGGATTTTCTGGCTATTAAACTCACGTTTGAACATTGGCGTCATTTTTTGGAAGGCGCTAGATTTCCTATTCAGGTTTTCACAGATCATAAGAATTTGATCTATCTGGATGCTGCCAAGCGCTTGAATGCCCGTAAAGCTAGGTGATGCTCCATCTAACACTCCCCATGGGAGGTTGTTCGTGCCTAGAGCCTTTAGGAGAGATTTGTTTGTGGAGTGTCATGAGTCTCGGTTGGCAGGTCATCCAGGAATTTCTGAAATTAAGAGACTTATCAGTCGCAGTTTTTGGTGGCCTGGATGGCAGAAAGAAGTCCTCAAGTGGGTGCATCAATGTACTGTGTGTGCTAGGTCAAAGGCTTCACATACTCCTGCTGCGGGGTTGCTTTGCCCTCTGGAGGTTCCTAGTGCGCCTTGGACGCATCTCACAATGGATTTTATTACTGATCTTCCTGTGTCTGAGGGTTTTACTGTCATCTGGGTGGTCGTGGATCATTTTAGTAAGATGTGTCATTTGGTTCCATTCATTAAGTTGCCCTGCGCCAAGACACTCGCTGAGGCATTTGTTAAGGAGATTGTCAAGCTTCATGGCATTCCCACCGATATTGTTTCTGATAGAGGACCTCAGTTTGTGGCTTGCTTTTGGCGTGCTTTTTGTGACAGATTGGGAGTCCATTTGTAATTTTCGTCTGGGTATCATCCTGAATCTAATGGACATACTGAAAGAAAGAACCAGGATGTAGAACAGTTTTTGCGTTGTTTTGTGGCGGACAATCAAGAGGTGTGGTCTGAGTTTCTGCTTCTCGCAGAATTTGCTCTTAACAATCATACATCCTCCTCAGCTGGGTGTTCTCCTTTTTTTTGTTTTACTGGGAGCCATCGTCTTTTGGTTCGTTCTCCAAATTGGGGTCGGCGGTGCCGGAGGAGGAGAATTTTTCCGGTGATTTGGAGAGAGTTTGGACTAATGTACTTTGCAACCTTCAAGAGGCTAACAAGAAGTATTTTAACATTTTGACAGGAAATGTAAGGAGGTTTTGTTTACTGTGGGTGACATGGTTTGGTTGTCCTCAAGGAACTTGCGGTTGAGGATTCCCTCTAAAAAACTGGTCCTAAATTTGTGGGTCCATTTAAAGTGCTTCAGGTTGTTAACCCGTCTGCGGTTAGTTTGGATGTCCCTACTTCCTGGAAGATTAATCCTGTGTTTCATGTTTCCTTATTGAAAAAAGCTGATGTATCAGATAGGGATGCCACTGTCACAGTTCCTCCTGTGGTGGAAGATGGCGAATATGAAATTTCTCATATCTTGAATTCTAGATGGCATAGAGGGAGATTACAGTATGTCGTCTCCTGGAAGGGTTTCGGTCCAAAGATAACTCCTGGGTAAGGGCAGATGATGTCTCTGCTCCTAGGCTTGTTAGAGCTTTCCATAAGAAGTTTCCTGATAGGCCTGGGCCTGGAGGATCCGGGGGATCCTCATAAAAGAGGGGGTACTGTTAGAACCCTCCTGTTTGTTTTTTCCATCTTGTGTTTTACGGTCACGTGACCATCTGCCTTTATATTCCAGCTCCGCCCTTTTGGCTGTGCTGGACTTCAGTGTTGTTTGACTGTTTTGCTAGCCAGGTGCTTCTGTGCCTATCTCTGTCAGTGCGCTTGGTCCTTCTGGGACCTTTAGTACCTTTTTGTCAGTTTATCTTTTTGTGTTCTGCAACAACTTTCTCTGTTCAGGAGGTGTCCCATTTTTGCTCCAGTCCTTAGTTCTTTTAGGGACCCCTTCCCTTTATGCATTAGGTCTTCGTTCAGACTAGCCGAGGACTAAGGCGGGTCTGTTCGCAAGGAACAGGCAGCCCGCTATATCGTGGGGATTCAGCTTAGTCTTACTGTAGGGATAGCTTTCCCCTTTCTTTCCTTATTACTTGTTGCAGATCATAACATCTCCATCTTGTGGGTTGACTGTAGTGGAAAAGGTGTCGATCCCCATTATACTATCTCTACTCTGGTGAAATTGATGCCACTTTGGTGGTGTCTGCCCCTAATTTTTTGAAATGTGGAGACTCCTGGTTGGGTCTCCATCTGATGTATTTCTTATAGTGGAAAGGATGTCAATCCCTATTATACTATTTCTCCTGTGGTGAAATTGATGTCACTCTGGTGGTGTATGGCAATAATGTTTTGAACTGTGGAGACTCATAGTTGGGTCTCCTTCATGTGTGTTGCCTGTAGCAGTAGGGCTCAGAGATCGGCATGCCTGCACTTACTTTCAGTCTACTACCTGTGTTGCTATCCATAAATTTTTCTACCAATAGTACCCTATGAAACTGATGTTTGTGCCACCTGAGTGGGGCTGAGCAGAAAAGCAGTTTGAGCTGTTGCATGAGGTATCAGGGCTCCCAGCACAGCAGCGTACACCAATCCCTCAGCCACCTCATCTTATTTTGAAGTTCAATTCAAAGCTGTAAATGCTGGCCCAGACCCTGATACCTCCTGCATGGCCCATGGCTGACTGTTGTTGTGCCATTATAAAATTTGTACTGTGGGTCAATTGATGCAACTTTTCCTGGTGTCTGCCCCTAATTTGAGCTGTTTTGGCAGCTTTTGGGCCCCTTTCAAGGTGTTGTCTATGCGTTTGGTTTTGCCTAACATTTAATCCATTGAGGTTCAGATTGCCATTCATCAAACTGTTTGACGAACATCGGGAAGTTCGCCGATCCGAACCGAACTGAACCTTGAAAGGTTTGCTCATCTCTACTCACCGCTCACCAGTCCAGGAACTTTCACTGCCTCCAGTGTCTGCAATCCGTCATCCATTCTTCGAGGCCTTTTCCTCCAGAATCATGTGCCGATGTCATCTCTCGAGTACAGGACTTCTGGCCACAACAAGCTTTGGAGGTAACAGCATGTCATAACATCAAGAATGGTAGTCAAGCATGGAAGTCTTGTTCTAGATTACAGACATCAGGCCTCAGAGATCATGATGTATCGTAATGTCGTGGCGTCATAACTTGCCCTGATCTCCGAGGCCTGGTCGTTGCCAAAAGTCTTGTTCTAGAGTTAAGACACCAGCATGCATATGCAGAAAAAAGAACCCCTGAGGAGTGGACTGCTGGACAGCATGCAGCAGTGTCCGTGAGATTGTTAGGACAGAGAAGCGATGAGGTGAGTATTAGATTTTTCCTTTTACTTTTTTACAGGTTACGTTTATTATACTCTATGCTCTGGGGTCTGGAGAGACCCCATAGAATAATAGAGAATTTTCAATTCACAGAGAATAGCTTTGCTGCGAATCAAATTTCACAGTAAAATTCACGCAATTTGGCAGATTTGAATCTCGCCAAATCCCCTCATCTTTAGTTGCCAGTATAAATCACCTTCTTTCAAAAAAGAGAATGGCAGCTACAGTTTGCAAACTTGCTTCTGAACGAACCACGAGACATCTGGAACAAAGTCCTCTGCATGGAAGAGCCCAAAGTGGAGATGTTTAGCCATAAGGCTCTGTACAATATTTGGCAAAAAACAAACCCAGCATATCAGCAAAACACTTAACAACAACTGTCAATCATACTTTTTCTCATGACTGTATTTGCACCATTTTTTAATAATTACACTTCATACTCCAATAAAATGGCTCTGTAAACATTGCAATCAATATTCTACATTTGGTACCTACCACTCCATTTTGGGTGTTCCAGAATATTGAGCTGTTTTCTATTTTAAGTTCAAAATCTGCTCCAGCTCCTTTTGTTTTATAAAATCCAATTTTTGTAAAAGATACCGAGTTATTTGTATGCAACTGCCAATTTAAGATATCATAATAGCCATCTACATCTCCTGCCTCATCAAACGTTATGAGTTCATCAGTGAAAACCCTGAATTTTGCAGCCTTCAAATAGTACATAAGCTGTTGGAAAATATAAAGAAATCTTACTAACACATAAACAATAGAACATTCATTACACATGTCAATATGTTGTTTATATGCTTCAAAATGTTATACGGTCATTAATTACTGGGTTTTTTTAATTGTAGACATTTATGCCATATCCAGAAAGGTCTTTTCTGGCAAAGTAAAGGTGGCCATAAATGTGACAGCTGATGGACGAACGATTGTCTGTGCTAAGCATTTATGTGTTTCAATGGAGAGAGATGAGAATACTGCTGTCAAATATTTCTGTTTAGCGGCTGGTCTCTTCTGAAAACAAAAGGATCTTGTGTTAAAATTCCAAATGCCCAACCCTTTTCTTTCCCAACATCAGTTGGTGACAGCCAGGAGATCCCCATTTACACATCAGATTGTCTTTAGGTCCCAACCAAAAATCAACATGTTTGGTAGACTTCATCTAAAGCATATGTGTCAAACTCTGGCCCATGGGCAAAATCTGGCACGCAGGGTGGTTAGATTTGGCCGACAGCACCAGAACCGCCACACCTATGTGGGGCCATTATTCTGTATGGAGGACTATGTGGGTCCCATTATACTGTATGGAGGACTATGTGGGGCCCATTATACTGTATACTGGTTGGCCCACAACTTTGTCCAAGTTTTTCATTTTGGCCCTCTGTGTGTTTGAGTTTGACATGCTTGATCTACTGTGTTTGAAGGCTTAAAGACTTGGGAGGAGAGGCTAACTATCAAAGGACTTGCGTCTTAACAACATTATCTACTACACTGCTCATAATTGACAGATGTCCAAAGTGACATGGCCTAAATAAAGTCTGTCAGTACAGAATGACTGTTCAGAACAAGTACAGGAGCTCAGTCCACCATGGCTTGGCCAAACATTTAAGTGCACATTCCCACCTACTTATTTTCCATCTATTTCCACTCTTCTCTGCCTCAATGAAGCCAGAGCTGTCAATAAAAGGAATAGGGTAGGGGTGATAGAGAGAAGACAAGTATGTGAGGAGGTGTAGTTAAATGATTGGTCACTCCAAGGGAGCACCTGTACTTGGTTTGAACAATCATTCTGTGCTTTCTCTTTAATCATGAAGTGCCAAGGATTTACCTTAACAGTGGGAAGCTGTCACTTTCTGCCCCTATGTACTACTCTTGAATTTTACTGCCATAAGCACTAGATTGTCATTCATCACATCAGACTTAGGCTATGTGCCCACGTTGCAGAAATGAAGCAGAAAATTTCTGCTTCATTTCTGCAAGTCCTCTCCCGGAAAAATGCATGCGGAATTCCGCACGCGTTTATAGCGCGTTTTTCTCGCGTTTATCGCGCGTTTTCCACATGCGGAATTGCCTTGCGTTTTTTATGCATTGGACAAAGGCAATTCCGCTTGCGGAAACGCAAAATTAATTGACATGCTGCGGATTTTTGAACGCAGCATAAACGCTGCGGAAAAATCTGCAGCATGTGCATAGAACTTGCGGAATCCCCTTGGGGACCATGGGGTGCGGATTACCAAGCGTTTTACAAGCGTTTCCGCTGCGGAAATTCCGCATCAAAAACACTTGTAATCCGCAACGTGGGCACGCAGCCTGAGGCATGACCGCTAGATATAATTTTAAAAATAACACATGTAATATTTAACCTCTTATCGCCTCATGATGGATGTATTCATTATGGAGTGAACCCGGAAGTATGGTGTGGACTCAGGAGTTGAATCCATTCCATACATAGCAGATGCTGGCTGAATTAAATAGCTGACATCTATGTCTAATAACTACTGCCTGAGCTGAGCTCTACCTGCTGCTGTTAACCATTTGGATGCTGCTGTCAATCTCTGACAATGACATTTAAATGGTACTGTTGCTAGTGCTTTCGCAACACCAATTTCCATCGGTTCCACACACCATGACTGTTTGGAACCAATGGGTTACTATGGCTGCTGGGGGCCTGCTTAAGACCCCATCGCTGTCATCCTGATAGTCCTTCTTCAGCTGTATACTGCAATACTGTGGTATAAAATTTGGAATCACCCCCACCCCTCCTTTTCCTTATTTAAAATAAGGAAATTTAAAAGATAAACAGGTATCACCACATCCATAAAAGTCTGATCTATCAAATTATTCAAATAATTAACCACTACAGTAAACACCATGAGGAGAAAAAAATTGAAACACCAGATTTACGCCTTTTCAGGGACCACACTTCCCTAAAAAAACATACAATAAGAAGTGATCAAAATGATGTATCTACCGTAAAATGGTGTCAATAAAACCATCAGCCCATCTCACAAAAAATAAGCCTTAAAACAGCTCCTTCATCAGAAAAATAAAAATGTTACAAATCTTTGAAAATGACAACAAAAAACTAAAAAATTTTCTTGACAAACTTCAGAATTTTTTTCCCACTTAAAGAGAATCTGTCACCCCCTGGATATATATAACCTAGTACTATGGACATACAGGTAATAGAATGATTAAACTAGTCTCACCTAAATGCCTCATAGCTGTGGCCTAGATGTTGAGAAAAGCACTTTTAATCTATTATGTTAATGATTCCTTCTAGGTTCCAGGGCATAGGGTACCTGAAAGGAATCCCTTCCTACTCTCTTCCTTATAAGAATGGCTTACAGAAAAAAGCAGTATATAAAGTACACATATATACAGGTGCATCTCACTAAATTAGAATATCATGAAAAAGTTGATTTATTTCATTTCTTCAATACAAAAAGTAAAACTCATATATTATATAGAGTCATTACAAACAAAGTGATCTATTTCAAGTGTTTATCTCTGTTAATGTTGATGATTATGGCTTACAGCCAATGAAATCACAAAAGTCATTATCTCAGTAAATTACAATAATTAGCAAAAAACACCTGCAAAGGCCTCCTAAGCGTTTAAAGAAGACTTCTGATGGTCACAAACTTCTTCCATTTAAGAATTGTGGAGGCCACTGTGCTCTTAGGAACCTTGAGTAATGCAGAAATTCTTTTGTAACCTTGGCCAGATCTGTGCCTTGCCACAATTCTGTCTCTGAGCTCCTTGGGCAGTTCCCTTGAGTTCATGATTCTCATTTCGTCTGACATGCACTGTAAGCTGTGAGGTCATATATAGACAGGTGTGTACCTTTCCAAATCAAGTCCTATCAGTTTAATTAAACAGATGGACTCCAATGAAGGAGTAGAACAATCTCAAGGAGGATCACAAGGAAATGGACAGCATGTGACTTAAATATGAGTGTCTGAGCAAAGGGTCTGAATACTTATGACCATGTGATATTTCAGTTTTTCTTTTTTAATAAACTTGCAAAAATTTCTACATTTCTGGGGTTTTTTTCAGTCAAGATGGGATGCAGAGTGTACTTTAATTAGAGAAAAAAATTAACTTTTTAGAATTTACCAAATGGCTGCAATGAAACAAAGAGTGGAAAAATTAAAGGGGTCTGAATACTTTCTGTACCCACTGTATATTGGAGTTCATATTTTGCTGGAATGGTTTGAGGGTGCCATATCACATTGGCAGAGCCCATTAGATGCCAGAACAGCAGAAACCCCCATAAGTGAGGTAATTTTACAAACTAAACCTCTCAATGAATTCATATAGGAGTGCAGTGAGCATGTTGACACCACATGTGCCGCACAGAAATTTATACCATTAAGCTGTGAAGAAAGAATAATTACAATTTCACAACTAAAATATTCTTTTAGCCCCAAATTTTTAATTTTTATAAGCGCTAATGACGCACCCCTGGGCCTTGGTCGCGCGGCATCGTGCACACGGGAGCTTACCCGGAGCCGGATCTGTTGAGGGTTGTAGTCTCGTGGCGGTGACCCGGTCCGTGCCCAGGGAGTCAAACTGAGCGTGTGGCAGTCTTGGTAGATGTTGTTTCTGTGTCGACTACGCCACCCGTTGATTTGCGGTCACAAGGCCGCCGCTGCAGAACAGTCCGCTGAGGCCGGTAGTATGGGTGCAGCGATGGTGGTATAACCCCCAACGGGAGGGGTATGGCCTCAGGGCAGCTGGTGCGGATGATGGGGGTAGTGATAGTGCAGAAAGGAGAGTCAGAGACGTGAGATGCAGTTTCAGGGTTTTTACTCACAGGTGTTCCTTCAGTCACTCTGGCCTTGAGTGACCACCCGAGCCGTGCTGCATCCACCAGGTGCTGGACTCGGCCAACCCCCAGGCAGTTCCGGAGCGTGGTCCTGAGCTTCCCTCTCTCTCTCTTTCTCCTGGCCGTCCCCACCAGGGATCCACCTTTGTCCGGTTCCCTTGGGCCTTCTATGGTAAAACCTTCTCTGGCTTTCCTGACCCTACTCTTGGTGTACCTTCCTGGTGGATGTGGTGAGGGTCGTGGCAAAGCTTGCCCACGACCTCCGGTTCCTGGTTAAGGGTTACTTTTGCCTCCGCCAGCTTGGGATCCGGTGCCCTCTTCTGCCAACCCTTCACCCTTTTTAGCTCACTCGTGGGATCTCAGGGTTCCCTCTTGGTCTTATGCCTCTGGGCCTTTCTTCCTCTTCCTCTCTGCTTCAGGCCTGGCCCTGGAGCTGGGCCCAGCCGGAGCCACAGCTCCCTGTCAGCCCTCCTGGCTGAACTCCTCCTCAGCACTCTCCTGACAGACTGACCCTATCTCTAGATGGTGCCCACCATATATACTCCCTCTATGTGTGAGCCCAGGTGACCAGCACCCAATGGGCTCCTATCTCTATGCCCAGAGCCCCTCCCCTATCTGCCCCTACACTACTGGGATGTTCCACCCCCCCTCCCACTCCAGCCAGGGACAGACGCTGTCGTACCTGCACATCTACTTGGTGGGAGTACCGTAGTTCTGTCCCCCGGAAATGGGATGTATGTAGTGCATGCAGCCTACTGAGCTCAGTCCCACACTCCATCCTTACCCGGGAGTGGAATACCACACCTCTGGTCTGAGGTGCAATACCCCTGTAGCAGCCGAGTCCTCAGGGTGCTACATTCCCCCCTGGTAAATCACAGCACGTCCTCGGGCTGTAAAAGAATAAAACATACCAAAACATACAAACTTTTTAAAACATACACCAACATATAAAACATTATAAACATTATCAGATTCTAGCAATATAAACTTTTTCATATAAAACTCTTTTATATAAAATGTTCTTGAGCTTCTGGCCACTGTGCACTTGTGACCAGGTAAAGTGCCACAGTCACTGGGAGGAAAACAGTAATCCTCCTATAAAACCGGTAGGGGGCGCCTTAGGAAGCGCAACTATTTACAAGGGTACGGCCGCTCTCAGTCCTCGGCCAGGTAGAGGGAAAGAACGACCGCTCTCAGTCAGTGGGAATAAGGGATGGCTGCTCACAGTCCTCAGCCTGGTTAGGGATAGGGACACACGGGTAACAGTTTGCTGGTCCCTACGGGGACTATACTTTACTGGTAACAGTTCTTGTACCCTTACGGGTAACTATTTACAGCTTCACTGTACCGTACTTTAATAACGGCATCCTCCTGCTCCTTCTTGAGGGTAATCTTCAGACCCGTCCGGGTCCTCTTGACCTTCCTCAAACCGCAGCTCCTCCTCAGTCAATCTGTGCACATGGAGAGCATATGGACCTTTGGCACATTGATGCCGGGTGAAGGTGACCTCATCACCCAGGTAAAGATCACGTCCTCTGTGTCCCTCCGGCAGATGGCTCTCGACGTCCCTGCGGGTGACAAAGACGTCGCCGGGGGTTCTGTGGTCCCGGATAAAACCCCAACCGTGCTGCAGTTGAAACTTGATTACGGTCCCGGTGGCGCGGGGACCATGGGCTGCACGGGGGTTTCGTCTGGTCCGGCTTTTCTGTTCCGCACTCTGTACTTGCAGCCGCTCCTCGCGGACCCGCCTCTCTCGCCGTTCCCGGTCGAAGACCTCCAGCTGTTGCTGGCAGCACTCTGCTCGCTGGGCTGCGGCCGCCCGAGTCTCATGGGTGAACCCAATGAAGTTTTCTCCGGTGGGGTCCCATTCGAACTGCGCCTCCTCCAACGGGAGTGGGGTAATCTTGGCGGGCGCCGGAGCCGGAATCAGGGGCTCACACAGAGGCCTTTCCTTCCGGAGTCGGGGATGGAGGTACTCCGGTGGCCACTCAAAGGGCTGCCCATCCGGGCAAGTGTGCTGGGCGAACAGGTCTTCACCCAAGGGTAGCACGGTGGAGGTTGAGGGCGCGATGGTGGTAGCAGCGCCCGGATTCACCAGGCCTTGCAACCAGGCCGGTGGCACTCTAAAGGTAAAGGGCACTGTGGAGACGGCGGCGCCCGGGGGCACTCGACCTTGCGACCAGGCCAGTGACTTGGTGGAGATAGAGGGCTCTGTTGGAACTGCGGCGCCCGGGGGTACTCGGCCCTGCGACCAGGCCGGAGGCGTCTCCTGCTTGGCCGCGCTCGGGGTTGAGGCGCGTGACGTCACAGGGGGCGTGGCCGCGGCTCCTGCTTGAGGCCTAGTCTGGAGCGGTGGCGGTGCAGCGACGGGCACGGTAGGGGGAATTTCGGGCTCTGCGACGGGGAGCTGGGGCAGGCTCACGGTTTCTAGGCTTGGGGTAGTGACGTCCCCTTTACCTGCCTCCGTCTCTTCAGCTCCTTCCACGGCGTCGTCTCCGGCCTTCATTCCTCCTGCACCATCCTCAGAGGCGGTCAGACTCCTCGTCTCGGGTGGCGTGCTCCGCTGGCGGGTTCCAGCCTGCTGGGCCATCTCCCTACTCCACTCAGTCAGCGTTTCTCGCTGCACCTGGGCCATCCTCCGTGCGAGGCCCTCCAGCGCGGTCTGTGCACGCTCCCGGTCTCGGGGGAGCTGTGCCAAGATCTCCACCAGGTCTTGTGGGGTGGTGGCTTGCAACAGGCTCCTGACCACAGGGTCGGTGCTGCCTGACTCTCCCTCCATCTCCGGGTGCGACCTCCCCAGACTCCTCCAGGCTGCACCCATCCTCACTCTTTTGTTCTTGATCCGCCCACACTGAGGGCGGTCCTGGGGCAACTTGGTGATTGTCAGTTCCAGGGGCAGTCCCCCCACGCTGATGGACATCTCTATCATTGCAGTCTCTGCTGGTGGGGGCGGTCCTTGCTTTTGGCGCTCTTCTGGGACCAGGCCCACGATGGGAGGTCGTCTCTTACCACCCTCTGGCACGCCCATAATGGCGTCCGCTCTGCCAGGGCGGGAAATCTTCTCAGATGGCGGGAACCGTCTCCCAACGGCGGGAAACTCCGTGGACGGCGGGAAAAGACCGCAGACGGCGGGCAAACGGCGGGAAACGATCCGAGATGGCGTCCGATGGCGGGGACCCTCTGGAATTGGCGGGAGACTCCTTTTTACGGTAAATGTGAACTTCTCTTCAGGCACGCAGTACCCGTCGGTTGCAGGCACGTAATCCTGCCGACTACGCCAAAGTTGACGCACCCCTGGGCCTTGGTCGCGCGGCATCGCGCACACGGGAGCTTACCCGGAGCCGGATCTGTTGAGGGTTGTAGTCTCGTGGCGGTGACCCGGTCCGTGCCCAGGGAGTCAAACTGAGCGTGTGGCAGTCTTGGTCGATGTTGTTTCTGTGTCGACTACGCCACCCGTTGATTTGCGGTCACAAGGCCGCCGCTGCAGAACAGTCCGCTGAGGCCGGTAGTATGGGTGCAGCGATGGTGGTATAACCCCCAACGGGAGGGGTATGGCCTCAGGGCAGCTGGTGCGGATGATGGGGGTAGTGATAGTGCAGAAAGGAGAGTCAGAGACGTGAGATGCAGTTTCAGGGTTTTTACTCACAGGTGTTCCTTCAGTCACTCTGGCCTTGAGTGACCACCCGAGCCGTGCTGCATCCACCAGGTGCTGGACTCGGCCAACCCCCAGGCAGTTCCGGAGCGTGGTCCTGAGCTTCCCTCTCTCTCTCTTTCTCCTGGCCGTCTCCACCAGGGATCCACCTTTGTCCGGTTCCCTTGGGCCTTCTATGGTAAAACCTTCTCTGGCTTTCCTGACCCTACTCTTGGTGTACCTTCCTGGTGGATGTGGTGAGGGTCGTGGCAAAGCTTACCCACGACCTCCGGTTCCTGGTTAAGGGTTACTTTTGCCTCCGCCAGCTTGGGATCCGGTGCCCTCTTCTGCCAACCCTTCACCCTTTTTAGCTCACTTGTGGGATCTCAGGGTTCCCTCTTGGTCTTATGCCTCTGGGCCTTTCTTCCTCTTCCTCTCTGCTTCAGGCCTGGCCCTGGAGCTGGGCCCAGCCGGAGCCACAGCTCCCTGTCAGCCCTCCTGGCTGAACTCCTCCTCAGCACTCTCCTGACAGACTGACCCTATCTCTAGATGGTGCCCACCATATATACTCCCTCTATGTGTGAGCCCAGGTGACCAGCACCCAATGGGCTCCTATCTCTATGCCCAGAGCCCCTCCCCTATCTGCCCCTACACTACTGGGATGTTCCACCCCCCCTCCCACTCCAGCCAGGGACAGACGCTGTCGTACCTGCACATCTACTTGGTGGGAGTACCGTAGTTCTGTCCCCCGGAAATGGGATGTATGTAGTGCATGCAGCCTACTGAGCTTAGTCCCACACTCCATCCTTACCCGGGAGTGGAATACCACACCTCTGGTTTGAGGTGCAATACCCCTGTAGCAGCCGAGTCCTCAGGGTGCTACACTAATAGGAAAAAATTGACCTCTCAGCTTGTTGTAAAATTTCTCCTGATTGCGCCAATACCCTACATGTAATCGGGAACTACTTTTGAGGCACAGTGCAAAGCTCAGAAGGGAAGGAATGCCATATTATAGTGCAGATTTTACAGCTATGATTTGCGGGTGCTATGACCCAATAGGAGAGCCCTTGAGGTGCCAGAACAGAAGAACCCCCCATAAGTGACCCCATTTTACAAACTACACCTCTCAATAAATTCATCTAAGGGTGCAGTGATCATGTTGACACCACGGGTTTGTCACAGAATTTTATACCAATTGGCCAGTGAACAAAAATAATTACATTTTTACCACAAAAAAACATTGTTTTAGCCCTAGATTTTATAGTTTCACACAGGGAAATGGGTGAAAATGGCACCAAAATTGGTTACACAATTTCTGCTGAACATGGAAATACCCCATATGTGGCTGTACAGTACTGCTTAGCCACACGGCGAAATTCAGGAGGGAAGAAGTGCTAATTGCCTCCTGCTTGCATACCCCTTAGTGCTAGAGGAGCAGAATATCCCCCTCAAGTGACCCCCTTTTGGAAAGTATACCCCTGCCAAACATGTGGAAACTAAATCTGGTTTAGGCACACTGTGGGTCTCAGAAGGGAGAGGGCCATTTGGATTTGGCAGTGCGGAATTCGCTGGATTTCTTTTGGGGGGTGAGAAGCCATAGCGCTTTTTTAGAACCTTTGTAATACCAGTAACATGAAAGCCCTCTATATTCCTGTTAACAGATGACAGACCTGGGTGGGGACTTGCTTTTTTTGTGGATTGAGTTAAAGCTTTTTAAGGGAACATTTTACATAAAATTTTCGATCACGTTTATCCTGTGCTCTACACTGAGCACTTACATCGGGGTTTCCATCTCAATCTCCTAATGACATAATTCAGATGAAACCCCCGAGGGATCCATTCACTATAATGAGGCAGCAGAGTTACTCTGGACTCCGTCTGGTCTCTGTTCAGCAGTGTCCTTCTTTTCAGAAGTGCACAAAACTGTGGCACGCCTGAAAAGACAAACACCGCCGGATCATAGGCCAGACAACGTCCACAGTGTCTCCATCTGCCTCATTATAGGGAATCTTCCGCCGGGGATTCCATCTGAATCACGTATTTCAGAGATTTACACGGAAACCCTGGTGTAAGTGCTCAGCATAGAGCACAGAATAAATATGAGCTGAGCCTTACTGCGATCTTTGGAAGGCAGAAAGAACAAATCAGTAGTAGGTGAAGAACTGGTTTTATTTATTTTTACACCATTCCTCATGCGGTATAAGTGATTAGATGACATTATTCTTCGGGTCAGTGCGATTACAGCGATACCAGATTTCCTATCGCTTTTTATGTTTGCCTGCTATCACACACTGAAAGATGCTTTATTTTGCGCATTGCCATATTTTGAGAGCTATAATTTTCCTATATTTCTGCCTACAGAGTCATGTGAGGGCTTGTTTTTTGCGGAACGAGTTGATGTTTTTATTGGTACCATTTTCGGGCACAGAACATTTTTTGATTCCTTTCTATTCCAATTTTTGAGAGACAGTATGAACAAAAACAAGTAATTCAGGATTTTTTGTGGGGGGAGAGGTTTATGCTGTTTTGCTTGTGGTAAAATTGACAAGGCAGCATTTATTCTTCGGGTCAGAATAACTACAGCGATACCACATTTATATTGTTTTTTTATGTTGTGGCTAGTGATGAGCGAGTGTATTCATTACTATTCGCACGGATAGTACGGTATTCGGGTTACTCGTTATTCTGCGAGTATTTGTGTACTTGCCTCGCTATATTTGGATGTCCAGCTCTGCAGTTTTGGCGCCTTCTTTGCAATCACTAAACATGCTGGGCTTCTTAACCAATCAGAGTAATGCCGCAGACATCTTGGTTGTGGCATTACTGTGATTGGCTGGCCGCCCAGCGTCATAGGGTCTATTAAGCCCTGCCGCCGCCATTTTGTGCACATTGCATCTGGAGCCTGCGCTGTAAAACTCTAGTGAGAGATCGCTGAGCTGCTAGGGAGAGTGTTTAGGCCTCTTGATAAAACAAAAGCCCTTATAAGTGTGGCACCCTGCTGTTCACAGGTACCACAGGACCAAAAAGGGTGCACGGACGGACTTCTCCACAAGAGGCCCTCATTACATACAAACACCTCCACCCTTCTACCTCATACCACCAGAGGGAGCCCGTTAGGGATATATATATGGAGGGTGGAGCCAGGCAGTTCAGTTTGAGTCCGAAGTTAGTCTGAGGAGAGCGTGCTGACGCTGAGAGCAGCAAAGACGCAGCACGTCTGCTGCTGTATTGAGGGTCCCGAATGTGGCCGAAGGCAAAGAGGAGAGGAGAGAGGAGTTGAGGGGGCAGAGGAGCATCATAGGCTCACCCCGAGTATACAAACTGGACACCGGGTCCGCGCCTACAGGGTCCTTTATACCCAGTAGTGATCACCGGCATACCAGGAGGACTACAAGTCCCAGGCAGACCTGAAGCTAAACCCATTACAGGACCAGGAACCACGAAGGCCCCGGCGCCAAGGGATAGTGGTTGCCAGCGGAAGGTCCTACTACCAACCGACAGGTGAAGGAACAGCACGACACATAAGCTAGGCCCAGTTGCAGGCTGGCCAGGAGCTTAGAGAGAGGGAGATACGGACCAGGAGGCCTTTTACCCGCTCACTGGGGAGAAGTCCTGAAGTGCACCCTCCCTACCGAGTACCCTGGACCGTATCTGACATCCGCACCAGTAAAGGTATTGAAGTGAATCCCCTGTCTCTGTCAGTTACTCCTGCTGTGCCATCCCGCCTGCACTACAAGCCCCAGCATCACCAACCACCATCTATTCTACACTGCCCTGAGGCCCGCTCCACCTGTGGGGAGCTGTCCCATCCTAGCTGCCTTATCATCTGCCTCAGAGGTGTGCAGCAGCGCTGGTACAAATTACCAGAAACCACAGGTGGCGTCACGATCAAATTACAAATCCCATATAAACTTTCCCCTTTTTGTTGACCGCCCTGGGCCACGGACCGGGTCAGCCACTGTGACATCTTACCCCCAGCATCCATAGGCCCGGACACTGAGTACCCCACTGCCCTGGGGGCACGTCATCTCTGGCGTCACGAACAGGATTTCGTGCCCGTTTCCACCGGGTACTGTGTGCCGTAACTGAACTCTGTTTAAACTGTGGTGAACATCGCCGCCATTACCGCGTCGCCGCGCGGGAAGAAGAGGGGCGTAACCGCGGGAATCGGAGAGGCGTGACTGCTAGAAGCGAGCGAAGCTCAAGCCCTGCCTCGCACTCTGACACAGCACCGGGAAGCGTCAGGTCCTGGAAGGAGATCGTCGTCTGCGGAGCTGCGGCCTACCCGAAAAAGAAACAGGAGGTAGGCTACGGTTCACTAGGGGGGCGCAACCATGGCCGACGACCAGCGAGACGCCGGAGCACCGGATAGTGCTCTCGATGCTCGACTTGCGCCCGGCGCTGCACAGGCCGGAGAGGCCGCCCCACCAGCAGGGGTCGTGACTCCGTTGATATGTGGCACCCCAGGGGTCTGGTCTCCACAATAATAGCAATATTATGTCTGAGAGCAGGTGGGAGGTCTCTTGGTCAGGGATCTTATGCATGCCACACCTCCTGCCCAGTCCTGGGAGGGGAAGAACTTCCCCTATAAAAACCTGGGGCTGAGGCAGGGTAGAGGGAGAGAGAACAAGAGTAGAGAAGAGAAGCAGCATAGGAAGAAACAACAGGAGCTCTGTGGGAGCAGTGCTACAAGGAGTCAGGGGCTGGCAGCTGCAGAGCTCGCCCTGACTGAGAAGTTATCACCGGACCCGGAGTCCGAGGCTGTGGGGACTAATCCTTACCCAGCAGCAGAAACCGACCGGCAGGGGATTGCAGGTCCTCTGGCCCAGAAACCCGAAGGCACGGTCACACGCGTGGGACCAGCACCGCCATCGTGGAGCGGAAGCCATTAGAAGGCCCCGAGTCACCGGCCATACGGGTGAGCACCACACGGTACACTCAGGGACGTGGGCTACTTTTACCCGCCTCTAGCAAGGTAGCCAGAAGAGTACAGTTAGCTGGGAAGGCCTACAACTCCGCCTGGCCAGGGGAGATCCCATCTGCTCAAGGACTGACCAGGCCCCGATCGCTAGCAAGTACTCCGGGAGGGTCTATCTTTGTCACCAGTAAAGACCCTGAACTACACGCATCGTCTCTGAGTGGTTCCTGCTACCCCCATCATCCACTTCAGCTGCCCTGAGGCCATACCCCTCCCGTTGGGGGTTATACCATCCCCGCTGCACCATCCTTCCACCGGCCTCAGCGGTCTGCCCTGCAGCGGCAGCTCCAAAGCTGCATTCAACGGGTGGCGTAGTCATCCAACATCTACTGCTAATAGACTCGCCACTTAGTTTGACTCCCTGGGCACGGACCGGGTCACCGCCACGAGACTACTACCCCCATCTGATCCGGCTCCGGGTAAGCCCCCGTGCACGCGATGCCTCACGACACAGAAGGCCCAGGGGCGCGTCAACTTTTGGCGTAGTCGGCAGGATCTCGTGCCCGCAACCACCGGGTACTGCGTGCCTGAAAAAGACTGTTCAAACTTACCAGTGGTGAAGTTTCCCGCCATCCGGCGCCATCTTCTGCCTTCTTCCCGCCATCCGTGGAGTTTTCCCGCCATTGGACGCCATCTTGAAGACGCCGCGCGGGAAGAAGAGGGGCGTGGACTCCAAAGGCGCGCGAGAACTGAAGCCCCGCCTCACGTCCGGACGTTGCGTAAGGTCCTGGAAGGAGCCCAGCAGACGCCGACGTCATAGGAGCGCGACGGAAGGTCCTCGACCCTGACGATCCACTGCGGAGCCGCGGCCTACGGAAGAGGATCATCGCAAGGTAGGCCACGGTCCACTAGGGGGGAGAAAGATGTCGGATACGGAGGAGAGCTTCACTGCCTCAACCCCCGCCAGCGCCAGCGCTGCTGCAGTCATGCCTTTCACCATGCCCTATATCCCGGGAGCAGCCTGGCTACCCCAGTACTCAGGGGAGTCACATACCCTGAATGACTTTAAAGAAAAGCTGGATAGCCTCTTCCAGGTGTACCCCCTCACAGAGGAGCAAAAAGTGAGCATCCTGGTGGCCCAACTAACCGGGGCGGCCCGAAGGGAGGTAAAGTCCTGGCCACCTGGGAGGAGGACTGTCGCGGGGATACTAACCCGGCTGAGGGACACCTTTGATACCCGCACCTCAGCCGAGATTAAGCTTAAATTCTATGGGTGCAAGCAGCGAGCACATGAGAGTATAAGGGACTATGCGCTAAACCTACAAGAGGCCCTGAGAGCCATTAAGCAGACCGACCCTGACAGCGTGGGAAACGAGGACAGGCTGTTGACCGAGCAATTTATAGAGGGACTATATTGCAATGTCCACCGAACCCAGTTGCGGGCCATAGCCTTACAGGATCCTCATCTGGACTTTGCACAGTTCAAGGACAGAGCCATCCGGGTGCTCCGAGAACCGGCACCGGGTGGCGTTGTGACCCACAGGTGCCCTACTACCGTTTACCACCAGGAGGCGGTGCCCTTGTCGGCAGGGCCTGTGGGGGCTGATGCGCAGGCTTTGAACAATGACCCGGCTCCAGACCTGCACCATCAGGTCCAAGAGCTAGCTAAAAGCGTTGCTGCGCTAACCCGAACTGTGCAGTCTTTACAGGTTTCCACTCCAGGGAAGATCCAGCTGGCATCCGGACCGGAGGACATCCCGTGGCGCCGACCAAGGAGGACCCCACCGGCCAGAGGAAGACCCAGCGACCGATACAACGAGGACGGACAACCCATCTGCCGCCGCTGCAATCAACCCGGACATATGGCAAGGTACTGTCCTTTAAACTGGCACAACCTGGGGTAGAGGGCCAACCCCCAGGAAAAAGATCACCAGGCCCATCGAGCTGGCGCGACAAATATGTGGGAGGACGTCCAGTCTTGCCTGTGGTACTGGATGGCATCCCTATGAGTGCCCTACTGGACACCGGGTCACAGGTCACCACCATCCCGTACGTGCTCTTCAAGCAGTACTGGAATGACTCGGATATAACCCGCTACCCTGACGACGACTTGAGTATCATCGCCAGCAATGGTCAACCTGTGCCACAGATCGGATTCAAAGAGGTGACCATTAAAATCGGTAGAGTCGAACTGGCAGCACAGGGACTGATCATTGTAGACATTGACAAGCGCGAGAGTCACCCAAAGATAACTCTAGGAACTAATGTGATTGAAAATTGTCTTGCAGAGGTGATTTTCATTTTACAGCAGGTTGCCAAGAACGCCAGCTCCGGCCAGCAGCGAGTGCTCCAGAAAGAGATCCGGGCACTGATGCGACGGCAACAAGTGGAACTCTCCGGCGGTGAGATTGGTAGCGTAAGAATGTGTGACCCTTTCCCTATTGCCATGCCCCCGAAAAGTGAAATGATGATTTGGTGTCGGGCAGCTACTGGTCTGAGAGGTAGAGATTACCAAGCAATGGTAGAACCAGCCTATTCAGACAGTAGGCCCACCATTTTGACAACCCGGGGGGTGGTTGATGTACGCCATGGGAGGGTGCCCGTTCGCATAATAAATATCGGGAAGAGGGAAGTATACCTACCCCGGTATGCCACGCTAGCCAAATTATACACCATCAACCAAAATTCTATACAGTCTGTGGAACCCTTGCCTCCATCTCACCCGGAGGAAGGTAACGGCTCTAAGAAAATAATGGAGGATTGGTGTCAGCAACTACATTTGGGTACTGACTCCACTCCCTCCCATCAGAAACAGGGAGTCTATCGGGTGGTTCAAGAGTACGAGAGAGTGTTTAGTAAACACCCGTTAGACTTCGGGCGAGTCAAGGGGGTGGAACACCACATCCCCACGGGAGACCATCCTCCCATAAAAGAGAGGTATCGACCCGTACCCCCTGCACACTACCAACACGCCAAGGGGATGCTTAGAGACATGAAGGAGGCTGGGGTAATCAAGGATAGCTGTAGCCCCTGGGCAGCCCCACTAGTCTTAGTCAAAAAGAAAGACAACACCATGAGAATGTGTGTAGATTACCGGAAAATCAACCGAATCACACACAAGGATGCGTACCCCTTACCAAGGATAGAGGAGTCTTTGGCTGCTTTAAAATCTGCTAACTTCTTCTCTACCTTGGATCTCACTAGCGGGTACTGGCAGGTTCCTGTAGCAGAGGCGGACCGGGAGAAGACCGCATTCACCACCCCGATGGGACTTAGCGAGTTTACTTGTATGCCGTTCGGACTCTGCAATGCACCAGGAACCTTCCAACGATTAATGGAGTGCTGTCTGGGACACAGAAACTTCGAGACGGTCCTGCTGTACCTGGACGATGTCATCGTATATTCCAAGACTTATGAGGACCACCTGAAACACCTGGCGGAAGTGTTCGAAGCCCTGGCAAGTTATGGCCTGAAGGTGAAACCCTCTAAGTGTCACCTCCTGAAGCCAAAGGTGCAGTACCTGGGACACGTGGTGAGTGCTGACGGAGTGGCTCCCGACCCTGATAAGATCACCGCAATTAAGGAATGGCCAAGCCCCTCCAGCGTAAAGGAAGTGAGGCAGTTCCTCGGGTTGGTAGGCTACTACCGAAGGTTCATACCCGGTTTCACCAAGAAGGCAGCTCCTATGCAGGACCTCCTGATAGGCCAGTCCAGGAAGGCCAAGAACCAGAAGCCACCCTTCAGATGGGAGAAGCTGGAAGAAGAGTCCTTCCGCCAGCTGAAGATGGCCCTCACGTGGGATGAAATCCTGGCGTACCCGGATTACAGCCAGCCCTTTATCCTCTACACCGACGCCAGTAACATCGGGCTAGGAGCCGTACTGTCCCAGATTCAGCAGGGGAAAGAACGGGTAATTGCTTACGCCAGCCGAAAACTGCGGCCCACCGAAAGAAACCCTGAAAATTACAGCTCATTTAAGCTAGAGTTCCTGGCAGTGGTGTGGGCAGTCACCGAACGCTTTAAGCACTACCTCGCTTCTTCCCGGTTCACCGTGTACACGGATAACAACCCGTTGACACACCTGGACACAGCAAGACTCGGTGCCCTAGAGCAGAGATGGATGGCCCGTTTGTCCAACTATGAGTTTACAATCAAATACCGGGCAGGACGCTCCAATACCAACGCGGACGCCCTGTCCAGGATGCCAAATCTACCGGACGTAGGGGAAGACTCAGAGGGACTGGAAGAAGTTGAACTCCCCGCATTCCACCGTCATGGGACTATCCAGTATTCCCACCGTGTAAGGAGTAAATCCGCTACGTTCAACCCTTTACCTCATTACAACTGGGCGGAGACGCAAGACAGTGACCCTGCCGTCCGACTGGTAAAGGAGATGCTGACTCAGCCAGATGCACGCCTTGACCCAGACGCTCCGGAGGAAGCCAAGCAACTGTGGGCTGAGAAGAGTCGACTGTTCCTTTACAAGGGGAAGTTGTGCCGCAGAATGGTTAACTCCCGGACGCATGAATTAATCTGGCAAGTAGTGGTGCCAAGAAGAGACGCAGCTATGGTGATGGAGGCATACCACGACGGAGCTGGGCACTTCGGATGGAAGAAGCTGGAGTTCTTGCTGCGCGGGCGGTTCCATTGGGTGGGCATGAGAGGAACCATCGAGAGGTGGTGCAGAGACTGTGGCCCGTGCAACCTAAGAAGGAAGGACCGTGCCAGCCAGAAGACTCCCCTGCAGTCCATCGTCACCCGGCAGCCGTTGGAACTGGTAGCCTTGGATCATGTAAAACTGACCCCAAGCAGAAGTGGCTACGTCTACGCACTAACCATCGTGGATCACTACTCCCGGTTCTTGGTTGTCGTCCCCGTCAAGGACTTAACAGCTCGAACAGCAGCTAGAGCCTTCCAGCAGCATTTCTGCCGTCCACACGGGTACCCGGACCAAGTGTTGACGGATCAGGGACCTGCCTTTGAAGCGGAGGTCTTCCAAGAATTCTGCACTCTGTATGGCTGCCGGAAGATAAGGACGACACCCTATCATCCGCAAACTAATGGACTTTGTGAGAAAATGAACCAGGTGGTGATAGATCTTCTAAAAACATTGCCCCTGGAAGAACGCAGTCTGTGGCCCGAGAGGTTGCCCGACCTAGTGGACCTATACAACCACATCCCGGTAGGTTCCACTAACTGTACCCCGGCTTACCTGATGAGGGCAAGACCTGGTAAGCTACCTGTTGACCTGGAGATGGGAGTCCTGACACCCGAGGACACTTCACCAGAAGCAGACTGGGACACAGAGAGGCAGCAGCAGTACCGGAAAGTACAGGAGAGCGTGGAGCGTAGTCTCTGTCAAGCTAGGGAAAGACAAGAGAAAACTTACAACCAGTATGCTCCCGCTGTTCCCCTGGTGCCCGGAGAGCAGGTCTTGAAGAGGAAAAGACGGCTCCATAAGTTGGACGACCAGTGGGAGAAGGACCCGTACACCGTACTGCCCTCAAGCCACGACAACCCGAAGGTCTGTACCATCAGCAAAGACGGAGGGGAAACCACAACCATTGTATCCCGGGATCACCTGAAGAAGTGTCCCGAACAGCTACGGAACCCTGAAGAGGAACAAGAAGACCCTCGACCAGTAGAGGAAGGGAAAGATATGGTTAGTACTGTGCTCGGAGACTTCCCTCGGTCCTGGACTCAAGTCAATGGTGCAGTTGTGGTACCCGTCCTCACGTTCCTCCAACCAGAATCCCAAGTACTTACAGAGCAACCGGTAGAGCTGGAAGAACAGCCGGTCCAGGAGGCAGAAGACTCCACACAAGCAGACCAGGAGGATCAACCCTCTGCTTATAGTGAGCCTGCCATACCCCTAGTGAGCCAAAGGGTCCGTAGACGGCTGCCCAGTTTACCCTTGACAGCTCCTATACCCTGTAGCTCAGGACCAGTCAACCAGCTTCGTAGGTCCACTAGGGTCACTAGAGGCCAGCTGCCCGTACGGTGGAGGATCTAAGTGTTTAAGTTATTTTATTAATGTTTATCTGTTATTGTTGCTTGTGTATAATTTTGTGTTTCTAGTTATTTACAGTAGTCCTTGGTGGATTTACCGGGAATCCTTTGTGTATAGTTGGAGCGTAACCCAGGACGGACTAAAGACTGTTAAGGACTCGGGGCAGGACAGACCCCTACCTGGTTACGTCTCCCTGTTTTGGTGAAATGGACACCTTTGTTTTCTTCAAAGACTGCACCCGGTTGCGGACACACCGTGACCATCTTTATGTGTTTCCTTATTGTATTTTATTGTTGTTGTTATACCCTGCTATGTTTTTGTAAAATATGTTTAGTCCCGGAGTACTAAATTTCACTAGGGGGGAATGTGGCACCCCAGGGGTCTGGCCTCCACAATAATAGCAATATTATGTCTGAGAGCAGGTGGGAGGTCTCTTGGTCAGGGATCTTATGCATGCCACACCTCCTGCCCAGTCCTGGGAGGGGAAGAACTTCCCCTATAAAAACCTGGGGCTGAGGCAGGGTAGAGGGAGAGAGAACAAGAGTAGAGAAGAGAAGCAGCATAGGAAGAAACAACAGGAGCTCTGTGGGAGCAGTGCTACAAGGAGTCAGGGGCTGGCAGCTGCAGAGCTCGCCCTGACTGAGAAGTTATCACCGGACCCGGAGTCCGAGGCTGTGGGGACTAATCCTTACCCAGCAGCAGAAACCGACCGGCAGGGGATTGCAGGTCCTCTGGCCCAGAAACCCGAAGGCACGGTCACACGCGTGGGACCAGCACCGCCATCGTGGAGCGGAAGCCATTAGAAGGCCCCGAGTCACCGGCCATACGGGTGAGCACCACACGGTACACTCAGGGACGTGGGCTACTTTTACCCGCCTCTAGCAAGGTAGCCAGAAGAGTACAGTTAGCTGGGAAGGCCTACAACTCCGCCTGGCCAGGGGAGATCCCATCTGCTCAAGGACTGACCAGGCCCCGATCGCTAGCAAGTACTCCGGGAGGGTCTATCTTTGTCACCAGTAAAGACCCTGAACTACACGCATCATCTCTGAGTGGTTCCTGCTACCCCCATCATCCACTTCGGCTGCCCTGAGGCCATACCCCTCCCGTTGGGGGTTATACCATCCCCGCTGCACCATCCTTCCACCGGCCTCAGCGGTCTGCCCTGCAGCGGCAGCTCCAAAGCTGCATTCAACGGGTGGCGTAGTCATCCAACATCTACTGCTAATAGACTCGCCACTTAGTTTGACTCCCTGGGCACGGACCGGGTCACCGCCACGAGACTACTACCCCCATCTGATCCGGCTCCGGGTAAGCCCCCGTGCACGCGATGCCGCACGACACAGAAGGCCCAGGGGCGCGTCAGATACCCATGGCCCTGCCGTATATCCCTGGAGCAAAATGGCTTCCCCAGTATGATGGCAAACCAGACACCCTGTCTGGATTCAAAAGGAAAATATGCGGTGTACTGGATATGTACTCAATGACTGGTAAACAGAGAGCCGCTGTTGTGCTGGGACAATTGACTGGTGCCGCAAAGCGGGAAGTTGAAACCTGGCCAGCCGCAGACCAGGAATCAGTATCCATTATCTTTAAGAGACTGCAAACTGTGTTTGAAAACCGCACTGAGACAGATCTCCGGATGAGGTTCTATCACTGTACCAAGAAACCTGAGGACAGTATCCGGGACTATGCCTGGCGCTTACAGGAAGCCTTGCGGGCCCTGAAACAGGTTAGTCCAGCCAGCATACAAGATGAGAATAAAATGCTGACAGAACAATTCATCCGGGGGTTGAGGTCCCATGAGGAGAGCAGAACCGTATGGTGGTGGGCCTTAGATCATCCAAATGCCACCTTTGACACCCTGAAGGACATGGCTATTAAGGGCCTTCAGCCCCTGGAAACATCAGGGACTGCTATCCAGCGTTACCAGCGTTACCCCCAGTGCCCGCAGCACCCACTGCTCCTTCATTAACGGCTGAAACAAAGATGCAAACAGTGGCCCCTAGCGAGCTGGACAACCCTAGCCACTGTCCTGAGCACCCTGCAGCTACAGACGGAGCCCGAGCCAGAAGGAAAGATCCTACTCGCCGACAGTCCTGAGGATGTCCCCTGGATGAGGAGAAGAAGGAAGACAACGCCACCCCGTGGGAGGACCAACGACCAACGTCACCCTCCAGTAGACTTCATCTGCTACCGTTGCCACAAGGCAGGCCACACCGCGCGGAACTGTCCTTTAAACGGGCAAACCCTGGGGCCGAGGGCCGACACCCAGGAGTAACTCAACCAGGCCCATCAAGCTGGTACAACCAGTTCATAGGAGGAAGGCCTTTCCTGTCCATCGTGCTGGCGGCATAGCAACACCTGCGTTACTGGACACCGGCTCACAGGTAACCATCATACCTGATGTCCTCTACAAAAGGTACTGGTCCATAGATGAACTCCACCCACCAGCCCCGAACCTCTCTGTGTATGCCTCTAATGGCCTTCCTCTTAACCTAGTAGGGGTTAAGGATGTGACAGTGAAGGTGGGGAGAGTGGAACTAAAGGACCAAGCACTAATTGTCATAGAATCTAACCCTGGTGATACCAATCCGTAAATGATACTTGGTACAAATATTGTTGGTAACCGTTTGGGAGAAGTGTTGTTTTTACTCCAACAGATTGCTGACACTGCCAAACCAGGGAAGAGGAAGGTGCTCCAGAGAGAGATTTGAGCCCTCCTGTACCAGCAACAGGTAAAGCTAACAGGTGGCGAGATTGGTAATGCACGGGTGACAGACCCAATACCCATTGTGATTCCCCCAATGAGTGAGATGCTGATTTGGTGTAGGGCAGCAATAGGTCTCAAGTGGAGCCCATTAGCTCAGAGCACAAACCTACACTCTTAACTGCTAGAGGGGTAGTTGATGTACTCAATGGGAGGGTACCCAAACGTCTCCTAAATTGTGGGTAGGAGGAAGTTAAATTGCCAAGATACGCCACTGTTGCCAGACTGTATACTGTGAGTAATGATGCCATACACACAGTGGAATCCTTGACCCCACCAGATACAGTGGAGGACAATGACTCCGAAGCTCAGCTGGAGGATTGGTGTCAACAGCTCCATGTTGGAACTGACGCCACTCCTGTCCATCAAAAACACGGTGTTTGCAGAGTGGTTCAGGAATATGAGCAGGTGTTTAGTAAACACCCACTTAATTTTGGAAGGGTTAAAGGGGTACAACATCACATACCCACCAGTAACCGTCCACCCATTAAGGAGCGTTACAGACCCGTACCACCAGCACATTACCAAAAAGCCAAGAAAATGTTGCATGACATGAAGAAGGCAGGGGTAGTAAGTTATAGCTGTAGCCCCTGGGAAGCTCCCCTGGTCCTGGTCAGAAAGAAGGACAGTAGCATGAGGATGTGTGTAGATTATAGACAAATTAATCGCATAACACATAAAGATGCATACCCTTTGCCCCGTGTAGAGGAATCCCTGGCTGCACTAAAATCTGCCAATTACTTCTCTACATTGAATCTCACTAGCGGGTACTGGCAAGTCTCTGTTGCTGAGGAAGACCGGGAGAAGACGGCCTTCACCACCCCGATGGGACTGTGCGAATTCAACAGTATGCCCTTTGGGCTCTGCAACGCCCCCGGAACGTTCCAGAGGCTGATGGAGTGTTGCTTAGGACACCGGAACTTTGAGACAGTGCTGCTGTACCTGGATGATGTTATCGTGTACTCGAGGACGTATGAAGACCATCTGAAGCACCTGGCGGAGGTATTTGAAGCATTGTCCCGGTATGGGATGAAACTAAAACCTTCTAAATGCCACTTGCTCAAGCAGAAAGTTCAGTACCTGGGACACGTGGTCAGCTCAGAGGGAGTAGCGCCAGACCCGGAGAAGGTCACTGCCATCCAGAAGTGGCCTGAACCGAGAAGCATCAAAAAGGTACGGCAATTCCTGGGACTGGTCGGGTACTACAGGAGGTTCATAAAGGACTATACCAAAAAGGTAGCACCTCTACAAGACCTCCTGGTAGGACAGTCTAAAAGAGGGAAGAGTCCCCCATTCCAGTGGGGCAAAGAACAGGCTGAATCCTTTGCAGTAATGAAGGAAATCCTGACTGGTGAAGAAATCCTGGCTTACCCTGACTACAGCCAGCCTTTCCTGCTGTACACCGACGCCAGCAACGAGGGACTGGGAGCTGTGTTGTCCCAGAAGCAAAATGGCAGAGAAAAGGTAATTGCGTATGCCAGTAGGAAGCTTCGACCTACTGAGAGGAACCCGGAAAATTACAGCTCCTTCAAGCTGGAGTTCCTGGCCTTGGTCTGGGCTATCACTAAACGATTCAAGCATTACCTAGCCTCAACTAAGTTTACAGCTTTTACTGACAACAATTCTTTGACACACCTGGAAACAGCCAGGTTGGGAGCCATGGAACAGCATTGGGTGGCCAGACTGTCGAATTATCAGTTCACCATCAAGTAACGGGCAGGTCACCAGAACACCAATGCTGATGCCCTGTCAAGGATGCCTCACCAGTCAGACACCGAGGATGAAGTGGATGATTTAGAGGAAGTTGAATTACCTGCTTTCCACCGAAGTGGGGTGGTCCACGAGCAACACGCCACCAGAAGACATCATGGGAGGACGCTGAATCCTCTACCCCACCATACTTGGAAGGAGACTCAAGACAGTGACCCGGTTGTCAGCCTCATCAAAAGACTGATCACCCAGGAAGGTTCTCACCTGGAGAAGGATGCTCCCCCACAAGCCAAACACCTGTGGAATGAAAGAAGCCGGCTGTTCATCTACAGAGAGAAGCTGTGCAGAAGATATGTCAACCCCAAGACCCATGAAATGGTGTGGCAGATTGTTGTACCCAGGACGGATATCCAGATGGTGTTGGAGGCCTACCACGATCAAGCAGGTCTCTTTGGCTGGAAGAAGCTGGAAACCCTGCTGAAGGACCGGTCCTACTGGGTTGGAATGCGGAGTTCCATAGAGAGGTGGTGCCGGAATTGTGGACCCTGTAGCCTTAGAAGAAAAGACTACAGCAGCCAGAAAGCACCCTTGCAGTCCATCAAGACAACCCAACCCCTGGAGATTGTCGCTCTGGATCATGTCAAACTGTCACCCAGAAGGTCAGGCTATTCCTTTGCACTGACCATGGTGGATCATTATTCCCATTTCCTGGTGGTAGCCCCTGTCAAGGATTTGACAGCAGAAACTGGAGCAAGAATGTTCCAAGCATACTTCTGCAGGCCCCATGGATACCCGGACAAAGTGCTGACGGATCAAGGCCCTGCCTTTGAAGCCGAGCTGTTTCAAGAATTCTGTCATCTGTATGGGTGCAAGAAGATCCGGACTACGCCGTATCACCCTCAGACCAATGGTTTGTGTGAGAAGATGAACAACATCGTCATAGACCTGTTGAAAACCTTACCCTTGGAAGAAAGGAACCAGTGGCTAGACAAACTACCTGACCTGGTAGATCTGTACAATCACATACCTGTGAGTACTACTAATTGTACCCCAGCGTACCTCATGAGAGCAAGACCCGGAAAGTTGCCCATGGACCTGGAACTCGGAGTGGTAGAACCTGAAGCAGATATGTCCACTGAAGACTGGGATACAAATCGGCAACAGCAGTACAGGAGAGTACAGGCCTGTGTCGAAGACAGTCTGAACAGAGTAAGGGAAAAACAAGAAGGACAGTACAATAAACATGCACCAGCAGAACCCTTGGCACCTGGAGAGATAGTGCTAAAGCGGAAGAGAAGAAGTCACAAGCTTGATGACCAGTGGAAAAGAGAGCCCTACACAGTGCTGAACTCCAAATTTGACAACAGTAAAACCTGCCTGATTAGCAAAGATGGAGGTAAAACAACTGCAACAGTCTCAAGACACCACCTGAAAGTGTGCCCAAGTCTATTGAAGACAACGGAGGAAGAAGTACCTCCTATAGCACAGGAAGAGCCCAAGGAAAAAGTGCTTCACACAGTTCTAGGAGATTTCCCTGTGGACTGGCCTCAACTTGATGGAGCAGTTATTATACCCGTAATACACTTCTATCAGCCACAAGAAGAACCTGTGAGTGCTCTGGAAGAACCTGCTCAGGAACAGGAAGAGTCCCCAGTCAGAGGAGGATCACCCGTTGAAGAAGAGCCTGAAGGCCAGTGGACAGTGCACTTGCCAGTCCCATAGAGAGATTAAGGCAGTTCTCTAATCTACCAGCACGTACACCTGCTAGATTAACAGAGAGTGCATGGACAGACACTAGTAACACCCCAGTGCTACGAAGGTCCACACGCAGCACACAAGGACAAATCCCTGCCAGGTTTAGGAAATAAGCACGAAGTGCCTACATTATAAATAGTTACCCAGTTGGGTATTTCCTACTATTGTTTATTGTATAAACTGAAATAATATGTGCATTTAGTTACCCGTAAGGGTATAAAGACTTGCAGGCTGAGGACTGTGAGCAGCCAAAAACTGTCCTTGTATATAGTTTGCACTTATCAAAGAGCCCCTTATTTGACCACAGAACAAAAACCCGTTTGGCGTTCCCGAAGACGTGGTCCAGCACCTGGATCACCTATGCCCTGTAGCCACGCCCAGGGCCTACGTTGAGGGTTTTCTGGCGGGTCCCTCATGTTACTCTTGTTACATCATCGGTGAAATGGACACCTGGTTACGGGACATACTGTAACTCTATTTTTGTTGTTAATATCATTACTGTTATTGTTGTAACCTGTTTTAAAATGCTTCAGTCCAGGAGTACTGAATTGTACTAGGGGGGAATGTGGCACCCTGCTGTTCATAGGTACCACAGGACCCAAAAGGGTGCATGGACGGACTTCTCCACAAGAGGCCCTCGTTACATACAAACACCTCCACCTTTCCACCTCATACCATAAGGGGGAGCCCGTTAGGGATATATATATGGAGGGTGGAGCCAGGCAGTTCAGTTTGAGTCAGAAGTTAGTCTGAGGAGAGCGTGCTGACGCTGAGAGCAGCGAAGACGCAGCACGTCTGCTGCTATATTGAGGGCCCCGAGTGTGGCCGAAGGCAAAGAGGAGAGGAGAGAGGAGTTGAGGGGGCAGAGGAGCATCATAGGCTCACCCCGAGTATACAAACCGGACACCGGGTCCGCGCCTACAGGTAGGGATCACCGGCATACCAGAAGGACTACAAGTCCCTAGCAGACCTGAAGCTAAACTCATTACAGAACCAGGAACCACGAAGGCCCCGGCGCCCAGGGATAGTGGTTCCCAGCGGAAGGTCCTACTACCAAGCGACAGGTGAAGGAACAGCACGACACATAAGCTAGGCCCAGTTGCAGGCTGGCCAGGAGCTTAGAGAGAGGGAGATACGGACCAGGAGGCCTTATACCCGCTCATTGGGGAGAAGTCCTGAAGTGCACCCTCCCTACCGAGTACCCTGGACCGTACCTGACATCCACACCAGTAAAGGTATTGAAGCGAATCCCCTGTCTCTGTCAGTTACTCCTGCTGCGCCATCCCGCCTGCACTACAAGCCCTAGCATCACCAACCACCATCTATTCTACACTGCCCTGAGGCCCGCTCCACCTGTGGGGAGCTGTCCCATCCTAGCTGCCTTATCATCTGCCTCAGAGGTCTGCAGCAGCGCTGGTACAAATTACCAAAAACCACAGGTGGCGTCACGATCAAATTACAAATCCCATATAAACTTTCCCCTTTTTGTTGACCGCCCTGGGCCACGGACCGGGTCAGCCACTGTGACATCTTCACCCCAGCATCCATAGGCCCGGACACCGAGTACCCCACTGCCCTGGGGGCGCGTCATCTCGGTTACCTGCAGTGTATACTAATTCTGTGTTTAAAGGAACCACTCACTAGCTCCATAATACCATCAAAAAATAGCTCTTTTCAGAGCTGAGGACACAGAACAAAGTCAGAGTATAGGGAGGGAGAGATTGTGTATTAGGTAGGGAGAGGTTAAAGTGTTCTTCCAGTGTCCATCTTAAAACAGTTCTTGTCAGAGGCAAAGCAATATTTTTCCAGCACACACAGAAGTAGCATTTTGTGGTGCATTTTTTTTTAGCACTGGTCTATTTTCCCTGCTGTTTTAGGGGTCAGAGCCTGGCTTCTGCTGTCCACATTAGTCCACTTAAAAAGACGTTTGGTGCCCTACACAAAGCAGTAGTCCAAACATTTCCTACTGCCTGCTACAAAGCATGCACCAGACCATTTTAACCACTATTTTGGGGTGTCAGCCTGCCTTCTGTCCATAATAGTTCACTTAAAAAATCATTGAGTGCCCTGCACAAAGCAGTAGTCCAAACATTTCCTACTGCCTGCTACTGTGGCGCCCCTGAGGGTTCAGTTGCAATAGAGGTACTGCACCTCACCCAGAGTGGTGTCTCCTTCTCTCAGGTAAGGAGGGAGTGCTGCCCGGAACCCCAACACCCGCATTCAACACTACACTACTCCAGGCCGGCTGGAAGGGCATTATGCACTTCTTCTGCTGCCCTGTCCCTGGCTGGAGTGGGGGGAACCAAAGAGAAGGGGAACCAGTAGTGGGTGTGGGTGGAGGATGTAGAATAGGGGAGCACCATTATAGGAGGTATATATAGGGAAGCCATCTTAGAGTAGAGGATTGAGAAGTTCGGTCTGTTGAGTGAGTAGTAAGGAGAGGAGGGGAGCAGAGATTCTTCAGGAGCTCTGCTCCATGACTGGGGCCTAGTAAGAGAGGCCCAGGAGGGGAGCAGAGGAGAAAGGCTCCGGTAACATAAGGGATCCCAGGGGTACGGAAGGAGCAGGAAACCACCCGTACACCCGAGTCTGCCAAGTGTCAGAGGGATCAGGCCGCAAGAAGGAAACCGGTCCCTGGACCAGCCGTGTTACTCCAGGTCTCGGCTGGAAAACCGGAGGCTTCTGCACTTCCATGGTGCAGTTACCACAGTCTCACCCTAGTCACCGTGAAGGGCATCAAGTAGGTCCGGGAACTCCAGGTTGCCCAGAGGGACTTCAGAGCAGCCGATCGGGACTTTGTGTGGGGAAGCGCAGGGCAGGAGGGAGATGACCCGGCGCGAGAAGTCGGTCTAGTAAGGAACATAAAGAAAGAGGGGTTCCGTCAAGCGCTCCTGATATACTTGAGAAAGTGCTGAACCCCTTGTCTGGTAGACGCAGTGCGACGTGGGAGGCTGACACCCGTACAGTGTACCTGAGGAACTTGAACAGAACTGTGAGTAAAACTCGGATGACTGCACTCCACTGCCTCCGTCAGTTATTTCAGCTGCGCCATCTCTCCTGCACCACAAGCCCCAGCATCACCACCATCTGCACCTACACTGCCCCGGGGGGCTCGCTCCACCTGTGGGGAGCGGAAACATCCCAGCTGCCATCTCATCACCCCCGGAGGTCTGCAGCATCGCCGGTAACCATTACCGGAAACCACAGGTGGCGTCACGAAACAAACCATACACTAAAAGCCCCTTTTTCAAGAGAGACCCCAGAGTACGGGCCCGGGAGCCGACTGCCGTGACATCCTAAGCAAGGTAAAAGGCCCAGGTACTGAGTCCCCTATATTCCCCCCTGGGTGACGCACTACAACGCACGCACCAGTCCATTTTAACCACTGTTTTTGGGTGTCAGCCTGCCTTCTGTCCATATTAGTCCACTTAAAAAATCATTGATTGCCCTGCACAAAGCAGTAGTCAAGACATTTCCTACTGCCTGCTACAAAGCACGCACCAGCCCATTTTAACCACTATTTTGGGGTATCAGCCTGCCTTCTGTCCATATTAGTTCACTTAAAAAATCATTGAGTGCCCTGCACAAATCAGTAGTCCAAACATTTCCTACTGCCTGCTACAAAGCACGCACCAGCCCATTTTAACCACTATTTTGGGGTGTCAGCCTGCCTTCTGTCCATATTATTCCACTTAAAAAATCATTGAGTGCCCTGCACAAAGCAGTAGTCCATATATTTCCTACTGCCTGCTACAAAGCCCGCACCAGGCCATTTTAACCACTATTTTGGCTGTCACAGCTAGCTTGGCTTGTGCCATCAACATCTGAAAATCTGTCAACAAAACCCAAAATGCCAAAAAAGCCTGTTGTTAAGGGATGTGGACATGGTGTTGTCAGTGGTGCGCGAGAAGGCACTCAGTCTGTGTCAGGTCAGAAGAAGCTTGATGCATCCAATATATTCCTGGAAAATTTCCCGGTCTGGAACGTAAACGTGTGTGGAAGCCAGAAGAGCGAGAGCAGATTCTGTCTTAGATAGCAGACAAGGCCTCTACGCATTTGTCAAGCAGCAACAAATGTTCCACGACCACATAGTCTACTGTGGATACAAAGAAGGCTGGCCCATCCAATCCTGAAGCTGGTTCTCATTCCTCCCGCCATTATCAGTCACAGGAGACATATGACCCCAAGCTTGGCCACTCCGAGTATCTGTTTGGTACGTATCCTTTGGTTGGCTCTGGCTTATGACCATGCAGCATTGAAGAGGGACAAGAGGAGGTGGCGTGCGTTGGTGATCAAGTATTTGAGGACCTACGGCCAGAAGAAAGCCACTTGGCGGAACGTCATTTACTGTCTCCAGAGGTGGAGGCTGATGATGATGAGACACAGTTGCCATCAGGTCAGCCTACAATGTCAACTGGGAAGGAGGATGAGATGGAAGACGAGGTGGTCAAAGAAGAGTCCACTGATCCAACCTGGACCGTTGGCATGCATAGCCATGACAGCAACACAGAGGAAGATGGATATGTAGCACTAACACAGGCACGAAGGGGTCGTGATTTGCCCAGAGTGAGAACTGGGTCAACTGTTCCCAAGAGCACCCCCTCTGTGCGCCAAGTCAGGGCAAGGGGATTTTCAGCTGCTGCGTGGAATTTTTTTTCTGAAAATCCTTCAGAGAAAAACATTGTAGTCTGTAGCATCTGCCATACCAAGTTGAGCAGAGGCCAGGGCAAAGTTAAGCTAAGCACCACCAGTATGTGAAGCCACATGGCAGCCAAGCACCCCAGTAGGTGGGTAGAACACCAGGATACCAAATCTGCATCTGCGGGTCAAACCAATGTCATGTTGCCTGGGCTATGTCCTTCAGAATCTGCTGTTCAGGAAGCAGGCGCTCATATCTTCTGCCCACGAGCTGCAGTTGCTCACACACAACAAACATCAACCACATGCACTTCCTTATCCCAGCAAAGTGTCCAATTGTCCATGCCTGAGAGCTTGGAAAGAAAGCGTAAATACCCAGCCACGCACCCACAGACACAAATACTAAACTCGCAGATTTCCAAATTGCTAGCTGTGGAGATGTTGCCATTTAGGCTTGTTTGAACACAGTCTTTCCGTGATCTCTTGGCTGTGGCTGCCCCACGATACAGTGTTCCCAGCCGCCACTATTTTGCCTGGTGTGCCGTCCCTGCGTTACACAAGCACGTGTTAAACAATCTGAACCGTGCTCTCACCAACGCCGTAACCGGGAAGGTCCACCTAACAGAAACCTGGACAAGTTGTTGTGGACAGGGACGATACATTTCTGTCACGGCACACCAGGTGAACCTGGTGGAGGGTGGGACAAAGGCGCAAATGGGAACATCACACATCCTACCCACGCCAAGAATAGCGGGCCCAACTTCTGTCAGGGTTTCCGCCTCTTCAAATTCCACTTCCTCTCTCCCCTCCTCCTGCTCCTCATCCTCTGCTGAATTACCCTCCCCATCATTGCCAAGCTGGGACCTGTGCAGCAGCTCATCGGCAAAGCGGCAACACGCTCTGCTGAAGCTGATCTGTTTATGTCAGAAAGCACACACTGCAGCAGAGCTGTGGCAAGCTTTAAAACAACAGACCGATCAGTGGCTCTCCCCGATGCACCTCCAACCCGGTCTGGTCATCTGCGATAATGGTCGTAACCTGGTGGCGACTTTAAAGGTCGGCAAGCTGGTACACGTGCCATGCATGGCTCACATGCTGAACCTAGTTGTTCCGAAATTTCTGAAAATTTACCGTGACTTGCCGTACCTACTTGAGAAAGTGCACCATATTAGCGCCCATTTCCGCCATTACAGCGCTGCAAAAGCACTTGAATTTGCCAAGTCACCGACTCATTTGCGACCTGCCCACGCAGTAGAACTGCACCTATCATATGTTGGCGAGGATTAGTGAACAGCAGAGGGCAGTAGCTGAATACCATCTTCAGCATGCCCGTCAGACTGAGAGTCAGCCACCACACATAACAACGGTCAAGTGGGTGTGGATCGCTGACATTTGTGAGGTTCTTGAGAACTTTGAGTACTGCGCCAACCTCGTGAGTGGTGATCAGGCTATTATCAGCGTAACCATCCCGCTGCTGTGTCTCTTGAAACAATCACTGCATAATTTCAAAGAGGAAGCTTTGAGTGCCCAGCATGTTGGTATGGAGCCAGATTTCCCAATGGGGGTTACTAACCAGCCCAGCCAATATTCTGAGGCAACAATGGGTGAAGAGGAGGAAGGTGAGGAGGATGAGGAGGGAGAGGATTTGTTTTTCTGTGCTACCGAGGGAACTCATAATGCTACAGAGGGGACACCCAACCCAAGCTTCATGTCTGTCCAGGCTGGATGGGCTGGGGAGGAGGACGAGGAGGTGGAGGAGGAGGAGGAGGCAAGTCAGCGTGAGGAGAGGATGTTCACTTTTTCTACTGTTGGGGACACAGAACATTTACTTTTTTGCAGCTTGGACCACATGGCACAGTTCGTGTGCAAGTGTCTGTGGCAAGACCCTCACGTGATACACATTTTATCCAACAACCTATACTGGTTGGCCACCTTTCTCAATCCACGGTACAAGGAAAAATTTCCTTCTCTCCTTTTGGAGTCACCAAAGAGTTTTACAATGGAATCGTTCAACAGGACCGTTATAGATCAGTTGCTGAAAACATCACCCTCAGACAATGCTGGTGGCAGAGGTACTTGCTCTTTTCAACACCAAGGGATAATGGGGAGAGACACTAACACCAGCTCCAACAGAGGTGGGGGGCAAATGTGCACAAATTGGGCAATTTTCAATAAACCAGAACAACAGCAAGGGCTATCTGTGCCTGTAACAATGCCAAGGAGGGATAAGTTGCAGAACATGGTCAAGGGGTACTTAAGTGACCATACGTGCGTTCTTTCTGACGCTTCAGTTCCCTTTAATTAAGCTGAACACTTGGCCCGACCTCTCCTTATATTCCTTAGAGGTGCTGGCCTGCCCGGCTGCTAGTGTCGTGCCTTAGTGTGTTTTCAGTTCCGCTGGAGCAATCATCATTGATAGGCGCACTCGCCTCTCCACGGAAAATGCAGACAGACTTACTCTGATTAAATTCAACAAGGACTGGATATCTTCACAGTTTGTAATCCCTCCAGATGACAGCAAGCCAACCTAAATGCACCAAAAATGCAGATTCATGCTACTGCTGTTAATGTCACCCCCGTCTCATAAAAACCCGTTTCCTTCCTTCGTCAACCATGACTCAGCCCATAGGGGTAATTTTTACAAACCCTATGCACATTGTGCAGTGGACAAACCAGGACAGTATTCCTACTTCAGCATAACTACTATTTGTGATTGGAGGCCCTTGGGATGGTGGCTACCTACGTCAACCTTGACTCAGTCCGTAGGGCTAATTTTTACAAACCCTATGCATATTGTGCAGTGGACAAACCAGGATAGTATTTGACACGCCCCCTGGGCCGTGGGGTACTCGGTGCCGGGCCGGTCGTTGCTATGGGAGATGTCACAGTGGCGGTGACCCGGTCCGTGACCCAGGGCGGTCATTCAATAGGGGATTTTTATAGTTTTTATGTACAAAGTTTGTGACGCCACCTGTGGTATGCGGCCAAAGGGAGCCGCCTCTGTGGAGCAGGGCCTCTGGAGCTGATGTTAGTGCAGCAAAGCGAGCGTCGCTCTCCTCAGATAGAGCTTAGCTCCAGGGCAGTGTAGATGTTATAGGTGATGCTGGGCATTGTAGTGCAGGGGTGATGGCGCGGGTAATAATCACAGAGACAGTGGGGTGCAGTCTTCCGAGTTTACTCACAGTTATTAATTCCTCAGGTTACAGGTTCCGGACTACAACCTCCCACGTCGTGCTGCGTTTACCAGGCAGGGGTTCAGCAATCCCTCAGGTAATTCAAGAGTGCCTGACAGGACCCCTTTCTATGTGCCTTCCTCAGTCGTCTTCCTGCGCTGGCTCTCGCCCTCCTTGCCCTGCGCCTCACAATCAGTGTCCCAATCCGGTGGCGTCGGGTCTTGTCGGGCGACCTGCAGTCCCCTGGACCCTCTGTGGCCACCTTTTCGGCGATATAATTGTGGTTGTGGCCACTGCACCTTGCAAGTACAGCAGCCTCCGGTTCCTAGCTGAGTCTTGTAGTTCTCCACTAGTTTAGGGGCCGGTCCCCTCTGCGGCTCGATCCCTACACCACCTGGCAGATTTGGGCATACGGGTGGCCTCCAGCACTTCCCGTACCCCTGGGATCCTTTCTGTTCCTGGAGCCTTTCTCCTGCTCCCTCTCCTCTCTCAGTCCTGGGCCTCTCACTAGGCCCGCCTCCGGAGCAGAGCTCCTGCAGAGCCTCTGCTCCCTTCACTTTCCTCCTCCAACTGAACACTCTGACTGGACTGAACTCACTTTCCAAGATGGTTCCCCTTTTTATACAGCTTCCTTTCATGCTCCCCTAATCTGCTTCCTCCACCCACACCCACTACATGGTTCCCCCTACTTTGGTTCCCCTCCACTCCAGCCAGGGACCAGGGACTGTGCTCTCCCTTAGGAGCAATCTCGCCCTGCCCTACTGAAGTGGACGTGTTGGATGCAGATGTTAGGGTCCCGGGCAGCACTCTATCCTTACCTGAGAGTGGGATACCACACCTCTGGGTGAGATGCAGTACCTCTGTGGCGACTGAACCCTCAGGGGCGCCACATATTCCTACTCCAGCCTTACTACTATTTGTGATTGGAGGTCCTTGGGATGGTGGCTACCTACGTCAACCATGACTCAGCCCATAGGGCTCATTTTTACAAACCCTATGCACATTGTGCAGTAGACAAATCTGGAATGTACAGTGGTCCTACGAAACTAATATTTGTCATTGGGTGCCCTTGTCACAGGTTGTGCCACATTGTGACTGAGATCGGGGATACATATTCAATAGAAATTTACACTGATTGTTGATGACCGACTGATGGCCCTCTGAAAACTTGAATTGAGAGCCACAACGTCTACAGTACTCCATCGTAGATAATGTTTGACAAGGGAGGCCCTTGTCATGGAATCTCCCTGCACCTATGACACAGCCCCCAGGAGTAATTTTTGGAAATACGATACACATTCTGCATTGGACCAAGTAGTACAGTATCAAGAAGTCTTCTCTTCCTATATAATCTGGGGAATATTATCAAGAAGTCTTCTCTTCCTATATAATCTGGGGAATATTGACAATCAAAATCTCTGAGCCATTTGGAGAAGCTTCTCCAACCCATCTTGGAGGGGGGCACCATATATCCCTTGTCCTTTGACTTGCACAAGTGATATATTTGAGCTCGTCATCCAGTTGACTAGTGCAGCTTTATTTTTCCGGTTCACAGAGTTCAGCCATACCTGAGGATCGCAGGCCGCACTCACTGCTATCTTCTAGTTCTCCATGTCTCTTGGTCTTTTTCTCTGTAGTCTCTACCCTTAAATGAGTTAAATAACAGAGTGAGGGCCCTACAATATGAATAAGTGAGGGCACTCTCGAATGTATTGTACACAAGAGGGACCTCCAAAATCTCTAGAGGAGGGTGACGCACCCCCTGGGCCATGTGCAAGGGATACCCGGAGCCGGATCTGGATAGGGGTAGTAGTCCTTGTGGCGGTGACCCGGTCCGTGCCCAGGGTGTCAAACTAAGTGGCAGTCTATGGCAGTAGATGTTAACTTGATTGTCGACTACGCCACCCGTTGAGTGCGGCTTTGACGCCGCCGCTGCAGAGCAGTCCGCTGAGGCCGGTGGTATATGTGCAGCAGTGATGGTATAACCCCCAACGGGAGGGGTATGGCCTCAGGGCAGCAGGTGTGGATGATGGGGGTTGTGATGATGCAGAAAGAAGACTTAGAGTCAGGAGATGCAGTTCAGGGTTTTTACTTACTGGTGTTCTTTTGGTCACTCTGGCCTTGAGTGACCACCCGAGCCGTGCTGCGTCCACCAGGTCCTGGACTCGGCTAACCCCCAGGCGATTCCGGAGCGTGGTCCTGAGCTCCCTTCTGACTCTCTCTCTCTCTGGCCGTTCCCACCAGGGATCCACCTGTGTCCGGCTCCCTCGGGTCTCTTGTTGGTTGAACCTTTCCTGGCTTCCCTGACCCTATGCTCGGTGTGCCATTCTGGTGGATTTGGTGAGGGTCGTGGCAGATCCTGCCCACGACCTCCGGTTCCTGGCTAAGGTTTGTTTTGGCCTCTGCCAGCTTGGGATCCGGTACCCTTGTTCGCCAACCCTTCACCCTTTTGTCTTTGTTCTGGGGTCTTGGGGTTCCCTTCTTGTCTTTCTCTCTGGGTCCTTCTTTTCTCCTCTCTCCCTCTGCAGGCTTGGCTCTGGAGCTGGGCCCAGCCGGAGCCACAGCTCCCTGTCAGCCCTCCTGGCTGAACTCCTCTGCTAAAAAGACCCTGTCCTAAGATGGTGCCCACCTTATATACCTCCCTCTATGTGTGAGCCCAGGTGACTAGCACCCAATGAGCTCCTAGCTTTACCCAGACTACTCCCCCTATCTGCCCCTACACTACTGGGATGTTCCACCCCCCTCCCACTCCAGCCAGGGACAGACGCTGTCGTACCTGCACATATACTGGTGGGAGTACTGTAGTTCTGTCCCCCGGAAATGGGATGTATGTAGTGCATGCAGCCTACTGAGCTCAGTTCCACACTCCATCCTTACCCGGGAGTGGAATACCACACCTCTGGCTTGAGGTGTAATACCCCTGTAGCAGCCGAATCCTCAGGGTGCTACATTCCCCCCTGGTAAATCATAGCACGTCCTCGGGCTGTAAAAGAGCAAAATATCCAAAAACATACAAAATTTTTGCAAAAACATCATAAACATATAAAACACTATATATATATCAGCAGCATAATACTCTTCATATAAAACATTTTTGACCTCTGGCCACTTGTGCAAATTGTGACCAGGTAAGTGCCACAGTCTCTGGTAGAAAAAAAACAGTTTCCTATAAAACCGGTAGGGGGCACTTTAGGAAGCGCAACTATTTACAAGGGATATGGCCGCTCTGAGTCCTCGGCCAGTGGGGAGATGGGACACACTGGAACAGTTCACTGGTCCCAACGGGGACTATAATGGTAACAGTTCCTGTACCCTAACGGGTAACTATTTTACAGTTCCATTTACCGTACTTTAGTAGCGGCGTCCTCCTGTTGCTTCCTCCCTGTACCCTTCAGACCCGTCCGGGTCCTCTTGCTCCTCCTGACACCTCAGCTCTTTCTCTGTCAGTCGGTGTACATGAAGGGCATAGGGTCCTTTGGCACATTGGTGCCGGGTGAAGGTGACCTCATCACCCAGGTAAAGGTCACGACCTCTGTGTCCCTCCGGTAGGTGGGACTCGACATCTCTTCTGGTCACGAAGACGTCGCCGGGGGTGTGATGATCTCTGATGAAGCCCCAACCGTGCTGCAGTTGGAATTTGATTACAGTCCCGGTGGCATGGGGACCGTGGGCTGCACGGGGGTTCCTTCGGGTCCGGCTCTTTTGTTCTGCACTCTTTACTTGCAGCCGCTCCTCGCGGACCCGTCTCTCTCTCCGTTCTCGCTCAAAGGCTTCCAACTGCTGGCGGCAGCACTCCGCACGCTCCGCTGCAGCCGCCCGGGTCTCTTGAGTGAACCCGATGAGGTCTCCTCCTGCGGGGTCCCACTCAAACTGCGCCTCCTCTAACGAGAGCGGGGTCATCTTGACGGGCGCCGGAACCGGGATTAGGGGCTCATCCAGGGGTCTTTCTTTCCGGAGTCGGGGATGGTGGTACTCCGGTGGCCACGCAAAGGGCTGCCCATCCGGGCAAGTGTGCTGGGCAAACAAGTCTTCACCCAGGTGCGGCACAGTGGAAGTTGAGGGCGCGGTGGTGGCAGCGGCGTCCGGGATCACTAGGCCTTGCGACCAGGCTTGGGGTACCCTGAAGGTAAAGGGCACCGTGAAGACGGCGGCACCCGGGGGCACTCGGCCTTGCGACCAGGCCGGTGGCGTCTCCTGCTTGGCCGCGCTCAGGGTTGAGGCGCGTGACGTCACAGGGGGCGTGGTCGCGGCTCCTGCTTGGGGCCTAGTCTGGAGCGGTAGCGGTGCGGCAACGGGCACGATCAGTGGGACTTCGGGCTCTGCGACGGGGAGCGGGGGTAGGCTTACGGTGGCTGGGCTTGGGGTAGTGACGTCCCCTTTACTTGCCTCCGTCTCTTCAGCTCCCTCTGCGGCGTCGTCTCCGGCCTCCGTCCCTTCTGCATCCTCTTCAGGGGCAGGCGTGCTCCTCGTTGCAGGTGGTGTGCTCCGCTGGCGGGTTCCAGCCTGCTGGGCCATCTCCCTGCTCCATTCCGTCAGCGTTTCTCGCTGCACCTGGGCCATCCTCCGTGCGAGGCCCTCCAGCGCGGTCTGTGCACGCTCCCGGTCTCGGGGAAGCTGTGCCAGGATCTCCACCAGGTCTTGTGGGGTGGTAGCTTGCATCAGGCTCCTGACCACAGGGTCGGTGCTGCCTGCCTCTCCCTCCATCTCCGGGTACGGCTCCTCTAGACTCCTCCAAGCTGCTCCCATCTTCTCTCTTTTGTTCTGTCTCCGCCCACATTGAGGGCAGACCCCCCACGCTGATGGACATCTCAATCATTGCGGTCTCTGCTGGTGGGGGCGGTCTTCGTTTTTGGCGCCATTCTTGGTCCTGGCCCACGATGGGAGGTCGTCTCTTACCACCCTCTGGCACGCCCATAATGGCGTCTGCTCTGCCAGGGCGGGAAATCTTCTCCGATGGCGGGAACCGATCCGAGATGGCGTCCGATGGCGGGGACCCTCCGGAACCGGCGGGAGACTTCTTTTTGAGGTAAATGCGAACTTTTCTTCAGGCACGCAGTACCCGATGGTTGCGGGCACGTGATCCTGCCGACTACGCCAAAGTTGACGCACCCCCTGGGCCATGTGCAAGGGATACCCGGAGCCGGATCTGGATAGGGGTAGTAGTCCTTGTGGCGGTGACCCGGTCCGTGCCCAGGGTGTCAAACTAAGTGGCAGTCTATGGCAGTAGATGTTAACTTGATTGTCGACTACGCCACCCGTTGAGTGCGGCTTTGACGCTGCCGCTGCAGAGCAGTCCGTTGAGGCCAGTGGTATATGTGCAGCAGTGATGGTATAACCCCCAACGGGAGGGGTATGGCCTCAGGGCAGCAGGTGTGGATGATGGGGGTTGTGATGATGCAGAAAGAAGACTCAGAGTCAGGAGATGCAGTTCAGGGTTTTTACTTACTGGTGTTCTTTTGGTCACTCTGGCCTTGAGTGACCACCCGAGCCCTGCTGCGTCCACCAGGTCCTGGACTCGGCTAACCCCCAGGCGATTCCGGAGCGTGGTCCTGAGCTCCCTTCTGACTCTCTCTCTCTCTCTGGCCGTTCCCACCAGGGATCCACCTGTGTCCGGCTCCCTCGGGTCTCTTGTTGGTTGAACCTTTCCTGGCTTCCCTGACCCTATGCTCGGTGTGCCATTCTGGTGGATTTGGTGAGGGTCGTGGCAGATCCTGCCCACGACCTCCGGTTCCTGGCTAAGGTTTGTTTTGGCCTCTGCCAGCTTGGGATCCGGTACCCTTGTTCGCCAACCCTTCACCCTTTTGTCTTTGTTCTGGGGTCTTGGGGTTCCCTTCTTGTCTTTCTCTCTGGGTCCTTCTTTTCTCCTCTCTCCCTCTGCAGGCTTGGCTCTGGAGCTGGGCCCAGCCGGAGCCACAGCTCCCTGTCAGCCCTCCTGGCTGAACTCCTCTGCTAAAAAGACCCTGTCCTAAGATGGTGCCCACCTTATATACCTCCCTCTATGTGTGAGCCCAGATGACTAGCACCCAATGAGCTCCTAGCTTTACCCAGACTACTCCCCCTATCTGCCCCTACACTACTGGGATGTTCCACCCCCCTCCCACTCCAGCCAGGGACAGACGCTGTCGTACCTGCACATATACTGGTGGGAGTACCGTAGTTCTGTCCCCCGGAAATGGGATGTATGTAGTGCATGCAGCCTACTGAGCTCAGTTCCACACTCCATCCTTACCCGGGAGTGGAATACCACACCTCTGGCTTGAGGTGTAATACCCCTGTAGCAGCCGAATCCTCAGGGTGCTACAAGGGCACTTCAAAATGTATTTTACAGGGCCACACGAGGGCTCTCACAAAACTCAGCTTTCCTGCCTACTGCAGGCCCTCTGAACATTTGAATTTAGGGCCACAGTATCACATGGTGGTGGAGGAGGAGGAGGGTCAAGCCCAACGCTACAATGGGCACATTGTAAACTGCTATGGAATATGTATTCCACTATCTGAGTGTCAATGATGGAGGGACCGCCCAAATGTCTAAGTAACAGCTGTCCCTCCAAAACGCAGGTTACAGAGCCACCTGAGGCCTCTCAGGTCAAAGATCAACATACCTACTAGTACGTTCTAGCTGTGCTTGTAAAGTGCTGGGGAATAGCGAACTAAAAATGATGTCTGACAGAGGGACCTACAAAATGTATAAGTCAGGGCCCTCCCAATTGTAAAAGGCGAAAAAAAGCCATAACAGTATGTGTGAACAAAGGCTAAAGGGATATTTTTTTGGTTTCTCTGGTTTATTTAGCCTTAAATACAAGTGATTGTGAACGAAAAACTGTTTCTTAACCTTTTTGGCCTGTTAAATGCAATTTAGGTTAGGTTTGGTAGTTGTTCTTGTGTGTCTGTAAAAGTGGCGTAATACTGCGACAAACTTATTCCCAGAAACCATATATGAATCAGAAATGCATGCAGGCACATTCTCCAGGCTCTTCCCATTCTGTTTCATCACTTTCCCATCCATTTCAGCCTTTTCCTCAGGCCCCCAGACCCCTTTGTAGGGTCCAGCAGAAAATTACTCGCATTTCCCATTGACTTACATTGTACTCGCTATTCGGAACGAATACACGATTATTACAGAGTACTCGTTACGAGTATAGCGATTACGAATATTATGGTACTCGCTCATCACTAGTTTTGGCGCTTTTTTTACAATAAAGACTGTTTTATAGGAAAAATAATTAATTTTGCATCGCATTTGTATTCTGAGAGCTATAACTTTTTATGTTTCTCGCTGATGGAGCTGTATGGCGGCTTATTTTTTTTGCGGGATAAGATGACGTTTTCAGTTATACCATTTTTGTTTACATTCGTCTTTTTGATCACGTTCCGTTCCACTTTTTTTCCAGCGGTATATTTTTTACATAAAAATACGTATTTATTGATAATTTTTTTCATTATTTTTTAATTTTATTTTTAAAATATTTTTACAATTTTTTTTTTTTTTTTTTTTTACTTTTTTACTTAGTTCCTGTATGGGACTTTCACTTTTTTCATTTAGATTGCTGGTATAAAGCGTTGCAATGCAACAGCATTGCAATGCTTTATACCTGTCTGTGCTGCACTGACAGGTTCTTAGATCATGCCCTGCATGTGGTCTAAGAGGCTTTTAGTAGCTTGGTAACCCAGGGTCGTCATGACGACCTCGGGTCACCATGGCAATGATTGGGCCCCAGTGATGACGTTGCGGGGGCGTCGATCTGAAGGTACGAGAGCCCCCTCCCTCTCCCAGCGTCCTAAATGTTGCAATCACTCTCGATCACAGCAAATGGGAGGTGTAAGAGCCAGGGGCGGTGGTGGCATCATCCCTGGCTGTCACTGCAGGCGCTCAGCCATTTTCAGCGCCGAGCTCCTGCAGTGATCGGGCGGGAGGTGCTGATATTTCAGTAACTTCTGCCCTATCATGCTGACTGACAGCCCGCTGAGTGTGGGGATTTCTGACATGGGTCCCAGCACCTCTTCCCGTGCGGCTCCGCACAGTGACAGTTTAAATGCATTACAGACATAACACGTCATGGTGCGGTAACTGACACTTGCTCATGACCTGCTATGCCCATCATTGGTCGATAAGGGGTTAAACACAAACGTGTGAATGAGTCCTTAAACCGTGTTTATAGTTCTTTTGCACATTCACCACTCATTGGTAAATACTTACTTGCCATGGTTCAAAATCAAGTACATTTGCACAAGCTTTATCAGGAAAAGGCCCTAATCCTGGCACACATGCATCCATATCATGGAGAGCAGTAGCAATGGTGTAAATAGACTTGTAAACGCTGTAGGTGATGCGCAATTCGGACACATCAGTATAAGTATTCAGAATATCTTTAAATTGCTCTTTTCCAGTGCAGAGCTGGGGAGATATGTTTCTTTTTCGCCCTGCTACAATTGCTTCTATGCTTATATTGGTATAAAAAGCTGCTCTTTGCGTTGGCCAAGTACAATTAAAGGCTTCTTCCCAGAACTCATAGACCAAATCATCAGTCCCATGTTCAGGGTGAATGTCAAGGAGAAAGTTCTGAAAATCTGGCATTTCTGCTCTACGTATAGCAAACCCAATGGTTCCTCCAAGGAATGAGAAGTATTGTGGCTTAGCTATCAGTGCAGATGTTGTCCAGGCTTCACTGGATAAATAGGTTTTACCAGTAATATTAGCTTCTGCCAGAGCTTCCATTAATGGACTAAGGTCAATGTCTGATGAAAAGATGACAATAACATTGGCACTCGACCCACGGATTACCTTTACAATGGAATCGATAGTGTCTTTGTTATAGATCCTTGGCAGTGTTTCAGAGAAAGCAATGCATACACTTTTTGTTTCAACCTCTTCTTTGAAACCCTTGATGCCATATTTCCCATAGTCATCATCTGCAGCAATTGTTCCAACCCACGTCCAACCAAAATATGTGACTAGATAAGCAAAGGCTCTGGACTGGGCTTGGTCACTAGGGATCGTGCGTAGAAAAGATGGAAACTGAAACTTGTCACTGAGAACCGAGCAAGAAGATGCATATCCCACCTGTAGAGTGAGAAGAGAAACGTATTCTTAAGAAAAACCTCTATGTATTAGCCTTACTTAGTTCTCATGAAATAAGTGATCGAACTACTTTATACACTATCTTGAGGCTGAGCATTAGAAATTAATTTCATTCTACAATATAAATTATGAATGCTAAATATTTCTAGATTTTAAATTGCAATAATTCATTGGAAGTTAACAAATGTTTAGTTTTATACAGTCTGTGACAAAGTGAGGAGCGAAGAAACCCTAAAAATGTCTAGGCTCACATATATGGGCATTTCAAATAAATGTTGTTTTTTTTTCTAGAATTGGCACATATTTTTTTTGCCTTTTTCTGCTTAACATGGGTGGGATCCACATCTATTAGATACTGTATTTATAGCATATACTGTGGATATGCCATAAATGTATGAGATTGGGACAGGGGCGGAACTACCGCCCGTGCAGCCGGTTCATTGAACGGGGGCCCCGAGGGAGAGGGGGCCCCTCCAGCCTCCAGCAGGGCCGCCATCAGGGCATGACTGCCCTGACTCTAGTATGGGGCCCGGCCGGTAGGGGCCCCCTCGGGGGCCCCCCTCTTGTGCGTCTCTCTCCTCATGGGGCCCCCGGCCCCATGCTATGCGCCGGGTCCGGGACATTTCAGCGCTGAGCTGCGCTGTTGCAGCAGCGCCTTCATGATTCCCCTGACTTCCGGTCATGTGACGGTGCCGTCACATGGCCGGAAGTCAGGAGAACCTGCTGTCAGCGATTTGGACGAGCGCCAGGATTCTGCAGGGATCGCATGGGGGTAAGTATAACAAGTTTTATTTTTTTAAAATACAATTAACTAGGAGTGGAGAGATGGGAGAAGCACATGTGTGTGTGTGTGTATGTGTGTGGGGGGGGAGATGGGAGATGCACATGTGTGTGTGGGGGGGGGAGATGGGAGATGCACATGTGTGTGGGGGGGGGAGATGGGAGATGCACATGTGTGTGTGTGGGGGGGGAGATGGGAGATGCACATGTGTGTGGGGGGGGAGATGGGAGATGCACATGTGTGTGGGGGGGGAGATGGGAGATGCACATGTATGTGGGGGGGAGATGGGAGATGCACATGTGTGTGTGGGGGGGAGATGGGAGATGCACATGTGTGTAGGGGGGGAGATGGGAGATGCACATGTGTGTGTGGGGGGGATGGGAGATGCACATGTGTGTGGGGGGGGGGATGGGAGATGCACATGTGGGGGGGGATGGGAGATGCACATGTGGGGGGGGGGATGGGAGATGCACATGTGTGTGGGGGGGGAGATGGGAGATGCACGTGTGTGGGGGGGGAGATGGGAGATGCACATGTGTGGGGGAGATGGGAGATGCACATGTGTGGGGGGGGGATGGGAGATGCACATGTGTGGGGGGGGGAGATGGGAGATGCACATGTGGGGGGAGATGAGAGAGGGGCACATGTGGGGGAGGGGGATGAGAGAGGGGCACATGTGGGGGAGGGGGATGAGAGAGGGGCACATGTGGGGGAGGGGGATGAGAGAGGGGCACATGTGGGGGAGGGGGATGAGAGAGGGGCACATGTGGGGGGGAGGGTGTGAGAGAGGGGCACATGGAGGGGTTTGAGAGCTGCACATGGGGGAATTGGGAGTAGGGGGATAATGAGCTGCACATAACGAATGTGGGGTGGGGGAGAGTAAATGATAAATGATGATGGGGTGGGGAGAGCACGGACATGATATAATGAATTGGGGCAGGGGGTGCATGTAAATATTGAATGCGGGGAGCAGGAAGTATAGAGTAGGGGGCGTTGCGGATGCAGGAGTGTGACTGGTAACAAATTGGCGGAAAGAGTAGAGGTTCTAATTAAATTATATATTAAGTGCCTATTTACAGTTAATCGGGGCACAGTGGTGGATTACAATTTATATTTGGAATGGTAGGTTGCCTAATAACTAACCATATATTGATGGTGGATGCACGTCTGTATTCAGCTGCGTAATGTAGAAGTTGGGGAATGTGCTCTAGATAACTGTGTTATTTTATGCAGAGACGAGTCCTGGCTGGAAGACGTGATGGCGGTCTGTGCTGGATGAAGGAGAAAAGCGAAGATGAAGGACTTCACCTAGAGACGTCACCGGTGAGTCAGTCTATTACATGTACACTGTGTATAATGTCACTGGTGATCACTGTATTACCTGTACACTGACACTATATACAGAGCTCCTGTGTATAATGTCACTGGTGATCACTGTATTACCTGTACACTGACACTATATACAGAGCTCCTGTGTATAATTTCACTGGTGATCACTGTATTACCTGTACACTGACACTATATACAGAGCTCCTGTGTATAATGTCACTGGTGATCCCTGTATTACCTGTACACTGACACTATATACAGAGCTCCTGTGTATAATGTCACTGATGATCACTGTATTACCTGTACACTATATACAGAGCTCCTGTGTATAATGTCACTGTATTACCTGTACACTGACACTATATACAGAGCTCCTGTGTATAATTTCACTGGTGATCACTAGATTACCTGGACACTTACGTTATACATACCATGTATAGAGCTCCCGTGTATAATGACACTTATGGTAATATTAGTAATGTGGTGGTAATATTAGTAATGTAGTGGTAATATGTGGTCTGGTCATGGTGTGGCAGTTTTTCTCCCTTCTGTGTGGTATTATTCGGTCACTATGTTGTGGTAATATGTGGTCTGGTCATGGTGTGGCGGTATTCCCTGTATGTGGTATTATTGGTCATTTAAAAAAAAATGTATATGACACATTCCCTTAAAGAAAACTAAATAAAAATATATCTAAAAAGAGTATTGGATATTTTAAGAAAATTTTAATAGGTTAGAGTAGGGCCCGCCCAGAAGAGTCTACCTTATCGTGGTGGCGGCTTTAAAAATCTTTTGGCCAAAACAAAAGCTGATGGCTATGTATGTGGCGCCGTCACATGGCCGAACGTCAGGAGAACCTGGTGGCAGCGACGTGGACGAGCGCCAGGATTCTGCAGGGATTGCATGGGGGTAAGTATAACAAGTTTTATTTTTTTTAAATACAATTAATTAACTAGGAGTGGGGGGAATCAGAGATGCACGGGGGGGATGAGAGATGCACATGGGGGGGGGTGAGAGATGCACATGGGGGGGTGAGAGATGCACATGGGGGGGTGAGAGATGCACATGGGGGGGATGAGAGATGCACATGGGGGGGTGAGAGATGCACATGGGGGGGATGAGAGATGCACATGGGGGGGATGAGAGATGCACATGGGGGGATGAGAGATGCACGGGGGGTGAGAGCTGCACATGGGTGGGATGAGAGCTGCACATGGGGGGGTGAGAGATGCACATGGGGGGTTATGTTTACATAACTTTGTTGCCTTATGAAGGGCAGGGGGGGCCCCCCAAAATTTCTTGCACAGGGGCCCCACTACAGTCTGTGTCCGCCCCTGGATTGGGATGTCCCTTCAATTTTGTATAGCTCTTATGTACTGTATATACAGTAAATCGGTCTATTGTTGTAACAGTTCTGATAACATTGCAGGGTGGAAAAATTTACAAAAAGGGGTAAATATTTAATGGATACAAGACTCAATTCTGTAGTCCTCCATCTATTGCAAAATGGCAACTCCCAGCCTTGCTAAATCATAAGTGAATAGTGAGTGTAAACGTTTTCCAACAGTTGGAAAGCCATTGTCTTGGGTGAATAAGCAAGCTTTTCAGCAAGCGTTGTTGCATGGCTCCATAATCTGTAAGGCAGAAAAGCATATTGCATATTAATCACTTATAGGGCTCGTGCAGATGACCGTAGATTTAGTTCGAGTGCTATCTGACTAAACATCAGATCGCACTTGGACCAATGTTATTAAATGAGATTGTGCACATGTCCAATTTTTTCCTCATACCACTACAGAGAAGAAGTTGC